>NC_136071.1:48276773-49476773 GCF_964261635.1 Lissotriton helveticus
ACTCAACGTATTTTGCCTCTTATCTTTGTTGGAGTTTCTCTGGTGTTTTGGACTGCTCTTTTATCAAATATGCCTGCCTTATTTGATAAATGTCCTGAGTGCTCCAGAAAAAAGGCAAAATCGGATCCTCACAGGGTTTGCATCCTGTGCCTGCCTGCTTCTCATGTCGCTGAGGAGTGTGATATCTGTCTGCAGTTCCCTAAAAGGACCCTGAAGGACAGGGAGAAGACCAGGCTCCAAGGTTTGGAACAAAGAAGGCAGCAAGGACAAGGTGGGTCTGGGCATGAAAGGGCTCCTTCCTCTGCCCGTGCGCCGGCCTCTGCGGGGCTCCCCAGTAAAGAAAAGGCCAGAAAACGCCACCGGTCTCCATCGACGTCGATAGCTTCGACGTCGGCGTCGAAAGGAATGACCACAGTCTGTTCCCCATCTCTCCAAGGCTCTGGGTCGAAGCGCTGTCGACGAGGTCGACGTCTAAGACTGATTCGTCGTCGAGCCATCATCGACGTCGAGAGAGGTCAAGACGCCGGCGCTCGCCGTTGAGGCGACACCGTCGACATCGACACGGAAGTCAGCGATGTCAAGATGAAGATCATTGTTGAGGCGAAGGTCGTCGACTCCGAGAAGATCGCCGTCGTCGAGGAGATCGCCGTCGTCGAGGAGACGTTCGACGTCGAGGCACCGTCCGTCGACGTCGAGACGACGACCGTCGGCGCCGAGCAGACGCTCTTAGACGTAGAGACGACGTTCATCGACCATCACCCCGTCATCGACAGTGCCTCCTGACAAGGAGAGCCGCTGGATGGATTTGGCCGGTAGGAAGGTCTGCGGGACAGCCGCCACGTCTATGAAGGCCGCTAGTGCCTCAGCCTTGCTGGGACGTTATGATCGGTCCCTATGGGAGTCCCTCACACGGTTCCTGGAACTCCTTCCCCGGGAGAACAGGGAGGATTTCCAGGAGATCAGGAATGAAGGTCTCATGGTTTCCAACCAAGTGATCAGCGCTGCTGCGGATTCCACCCTCCTGGCAGCCCACGGGTACTGTCATGGGGGTCAACCTGAGGCCTGGCTGCGTCTGACGTCCTTGAAGCCCGAGGCCCAGCAGAGGGTTGCCAATCTACCCTTCTCTGGCGAGACCCTTTTTGGGAAACATGCGGACGAGGAGATGGCCCGCATGAAGGCGGAGGCTGAGACCTTGACGGCTGTCGGGTTGGAGAAGCCGAAGGAACAGAAGAAAACCTTCCGCTCGTTCCAGAGACGGTACGGGGCGCAAGGTAGAGCAAGGCAGACAGGCTGGGCAGCAACAACAGCCGCAGCAGCAACAGTTCCAACGACGCCAGTTCCAAAAGCGCCAGAGAGGCCGCGGTGGTCAGCAGTCTTCATCCGCGACCAAAGGCCCGGCTGGGTCTAGGCCCTGAGGTGCTTCTTCCCCCTCATCTGTTACCCGCTCCGGTGGGAGGAAGCATCCAACATTACCTGGCAGAGTGGAGGAACATTACTCAAGACAAGTGGGTGCTGAATATTGTTTGCAATGGATACAGTCTTCGGTTCACCAGTCCGCCTCCAGCGATTCCACCGGTTGCCTCGCAGTTCCGGCTACGCGAGCTCCAGACACCCTGTTAAGAAAAAGGGCGATATAAGACGTCCCGTTGTCTCAAAGGGGAAAGGGCCTTTACTCTCACTTCTTCCTGGTAAGGAAGAAAGACCAGAACGAGTTCAGGCTCATTCTGGATTTGCGACAAGCAAACAAGTGGATTTGCAGGGAGAAGTTTTGCATGCTGTCTTTGCACCAGATTTATCCTCAGCTGCAAAGGGGAGACTGGCTTTCCGCGATAGATCTGCAAGATGCGTACTTCCATGTGCCCATTGCACGGAAGCATCGGAAGTTCCTGCGGTTCCTCGTCGGCACCAATCACTATCAGTACACCGTACTACTGTTTTAACTGAAATCTGCGCCCAGGACATTTTCAAATTGCATGGCTGTGGTGGCAGCGCACCTGCGAAAGAACAAGGTGTTTGTCTACGCATACCTGGACGACTGGTTGATCAAGGCCTCAACCTTCCAGGAAGCACAACTGCACTTCAACAGGACTGCTGTCCTGCTGAATCAGCTGGGGTTGCACATAAATATGTCCAAGTCTGTTCCGATCCCGGTCCAGTGCCTGCAGTACTTGGGAGCCTCCATCAATACGCTGTCAGCAAGCGTGTCTCCTTCGGAGGAGAGACTCTTATCACTCCTTCAGAAGGCTCAGGCTCTCATAGCTGCTCCATCTAAAACAGGGAGGACGGTGTCTTCTCTACTGGGGTCGATGGCCTCTTGTATCTTCCTCACCCCACATGCGCGCCTGCACATGAGGCCGTTGCAGGAATGCTTGGAGGATCAATGGGACCAGAGGAAAGGGTGCTGGGATGACAGGATCCAGTTGTCTCGTCATGCCCAACAGTCCCTGAGATGGTGGTGCTCGGCAGGGAATCTACTCAGGGGGGTTCCTTTCCACAAGGATATCCCGACTCAGACTATCGTGACGGATGCGTCTCTCCAGGGCTGGGGAGCACATTCAGAACATCTACAAATCCAGGGAACGTGGTCTCCAGCAGAGTCCACGTATCACATCAATTTCCTGGAACTCCGAGCGGTTCACTTGGCATTGAAGGCCTTTCATCCGTCCTTCCAGACCAACTCCTTGCTTGTACCGACGGACAATACGACCACGATGTATTATCTCAACAAGCAGGGGGGCTCGAGATCGCGCACACTGTCACAGGAAGCGCAGGCGATCTGGCACTGGCTGTTAGCCAGAGGACTGACGATAACGGCTACTCATCTGCCAGGTGTGCAGAATGTTAAGGCGGACGCAATCAGCAGACTGCTTCAGGAAAACCACGAGTGGGTCATAAACGACGAGGTGCTCGGCGAAGTCTTCGCCATGTGGGGCACTCCAGACGTGGATCTGTTCGCCACCGCCGAAAACGGCAAATGCAGCGACTTCGCCTCGAGGTATTATCAGCCGGGGACTCTGGCGAACACGTTATGGATCAGTAGGTCGAACAGTTTTCTGTACGCTTTTCCACCCATTCCCCTGATTCCGGCGGTGCTCATCAAGCTGGCCCAATCCCGGGCGCGGATGATCCTCATTGCTCCGGAATGGCCCAGGCAATGGTGGTTCACGGACCTGCTTAATCTGTCGATCCTACCTCATCGGCGGCTGCCGTGTCGGCCGGACCTTCTTACGAAGTTCGGGTGGCAGATGGTGCACCCCAACCTCTCGCCGTTGAGTTTGGCGGCATGGCTCCTGAGATAGTGCAATATGGCCACCTGAATCTTCCTGAGGATTGCATGGACATATTGAAGGAGGCTAAGAGGCCATCTACTAGGACCTCTTATGCTTACAAATGGAAGAGATTCTGCATCTGGTGCATGTCTAAGAATTATGATCCGACGACCTGCAAGGAAGATGTCATCCTTCCATACCTTCTGCATTTATCTCAGTCTGGACTTCATTTCCATTCCATTAAAGTTCATCTGGCTGCATTGACTGCTTACAGAAAAAGCCCTTCGCAGACGTCCTTCTTCCAGATTCCTGTGATTAAGGATTTTTTGGAAGGGTTGAAGAAGGTGTTCCCTCCTGTTCGGCTTCCTTCGCCTGCATGGGAACTGAATGTGGTGCTGTCCAGGCTGATGAAGGAACCTTTCGAGCCTATTCACAAGGCTTCACTGCAGCACCTGTCTTGGAAGGCGGCGTTCCTCGTGGCCATTACATCGGCCAGCAGGGTGAGTGAGATTCAGGGATTGTGTTGCCAGGAACCTTATACTGTATTTCATGCTGCTAAGGTTGTTATGCGTACTCACCTTAAGTTCCTTCCCAAGGTGATTTCTGATTTTCATGTTAATCAGGTTATAACTTTAGCGATTTTTTTCCAGAATCCTTCCTCTCCAGCGGAAAGGTCTATTCATTCCCTGGATGTCAGGATGGTGTTGAAATTCTATCTGGATAAAACCAAAGACATTCGCAGATCCGACCAATTGTTTGTCAACTATGGGTCGGTTAGGACTGGTCTGGCTACTTCGAAACAATCCATCTCTAGGTGGATTGTGTCTTGTATCCAGCTCTGTTATCAGAAAGCGAATAAGACCTTAGGGGGTAAGCCTAAGGCTCATTCCACCAGGGGCAAAGCGGCTTCAACAGCTTTGCTTTGTAATGTTCCCATTGCATAGATCTGCAAGGCTGCCACTTGGAAGTCGGTCCATATCTTTGCTAAGCATTACTGTCTGGACTCTGATGCCAGGGCAGATGCTCAGGTCGGGCAGGCTTCATTGAGAAATCTGTTTGCACAGTAGTGGTGTTGCCTTATTTTTCTCCACCGCCAGGTTGTTTTCTGGATGGGCTTGCCATTCTATTCACTAGATTATGACTATGCACAGAGATCCCCTACTACAGAAGGAGTAGTTTCTTACCTGTAACTCCAGTTCTGTAGTAGGGGTATCTCTGTTATAGTCCTAAGCGCCCGCCCTCCTCCCCGGTGGAGAAAAGGATAAAATGATGAATGCTACAGGTCTAGCTGTATACACCTCCAAAAAGAACTGAAAGTGGAGGGAGTTGCTGTGCATTCTGGGATACCAGGAGAGTTCTGGAAAGTTTCCTTAAAGGCACGGTATCCCTTTTTAAGCCACATAATGGCAGCCTACGGGGGCTTGTCTGTCCTGTCCTTCCTCTCTATCATTCCAAGAATTTGGTGAAGGGGGGGTGTTTTCCATGGTGAAACCTGGCAGACAGGTCTAAATGTGATATTGGTGGAATATCCTTTGCATTTCTAGTTGAAGTACTGGACAGTGTAGCCTTGCATGTGTAGGCTGCATTACTAAACTTGTGCACTGTGCTGCGTTTTCTCACCACTCCATATGTACTCTCATCCGCTGTGCAGAAAAAATGTAACCTGGAGCCTGTGACCATGCACATTGCCTACTTCGGATGAAGTGACTGTCCGTGCGTCCCATGACTTGCAAGACTTTGTGTTCAAAGAGAAACAACTTGCAAACATCCTAGCCCAACACTAACAGGCAGAAGTTTGCAGATCATGTGAATGTACAGCACTACATGCTACGAACAGTTGCTTATAGAGTAACTTTTTCCTTATATGCATGGTGCAATTACCCTTGTTCCTGAAATTGTGCCATTTTAAAGCTCAGAATTTATCAGTTACAGAGTTTGCCATCTAAAAGACGTAATTCTAGTCACAAAAACTGGAATAGATCCTGTGTTGCACCTCTTTGATTAATGTAATTTGCTTTACTGTAGACCAGGAAGAGAAAACGGAGTGAGGGGAATAATCAAGAACCAAAAATTAAGATGCTAAAGGTGCCAGCTCCTCCAGATGGTGTGCCAGTTATGGTTGAAGATGGGACGATGATTTTGTGAGTATGCCAGTTTGTTAGACAAGAAATATGGAATAATAGGCCAATAGTAGGGAACCACTCCAAACATCTACTCCTAACTCCTATTTTTCTGCCTTGCGTCCCTCAATACACTACTTGTTATTTCCGTTGGTTGCAAAATCTTGATACTACACCATAAGAATTCCAGTTCCAAAAATTACATTAATGTTGTAATGATCGGGTTCATGTTCTTCATTTTGGTTTATTTTGTAAAATCTTTAAAATTCATTGCATTTGCAAAATTCTGTGATATTCATGAAGGTTCCTTGTCATTAATGATTCAGGTTTTCAACTTATTTCTATCCATTCCCAATGCATTTTGACCGAGAAGCTCTTCAGGGGTGTTTCATTTGTTCCATTTAATTGATAGGCATCAATTCTGAGATCTCTGAAATCCTGTGGTACTCTGAGACTCTTTCGTGCTTGGCAAAGCCATGTTTGAGATATATTGTCCTAGATGCTAGGCAGCTAAGCATACTCAATTACCAGAAAGAGGGCTTATTGTTTGAATGTTGCCATCCCTAAAAGCTTTACAAATACTTTATAAGCTAGAGAATCGCATCTTCTGTTTGTGCTACAGATGACCTCATCAATTGAGGATTCTCTCAATAGTGTTACCTCCTCTTCTTCAAACTTTAACAGAAAACTGGAGACTATTTTCTTGAAACATCCTGCCAGAGATCTTCTAAAATGTTTGTTCATTTGGTTTACAAACATTTTTTACTAATGCCGCAGAGTTTCATTTTTGAGAGCTAGCATCCAAAGGATCAAAGCTCTAAGCTGCTCTTCTCCCTATTGACTGTGTTGCTACTGCCTCCAACCAAAGAGACAACCAAATCATCGTTACAGACTTGGTCGATAACCTCCAAGTTTGCATCCTCATCCATGTAATCCGTTCACCCATCTAAGTTCATTTGTCCGGTTGAAGGCTAAGTTCACTTCCCCAGTCCCCAACCAAAATCAACTAAAGTTAAAGTACCAGCACTAAAATCACGGCATACAGACCACACCTCTAAACCTCAGTCTGGTCTAGTCTGTCTACACTGCAATGCTAGATCAATGGCTAAACACGCTCTACAAATTTGGGCGCTCCTAGACTCGGTTAAACCAGACGCGCTGTTTGTAACCGAGACCTGGCTGCATGAGTCATCCGCGCCAGACATTGCAGTAGCCCTGCCCCCAGCATACACACTACATAGGCTCGACCGCCCTGGCAATAAAAGAGGGGGTGGAACAGCCATAATCCACAAGTCATCTATAAAAATCTATATAAATGACTCCTACCTCGAATGTTGGGGCGAGCTGCTCATTGCCACTATGACTGTCGGCAATAAAGAAGCATGGAAGATAGCCCTTATCTATAGGCCCCCTGGATCCAAGACTCATTTCCAGGAGAAATTAGTGGAAGCAATAGCGCCCTATGCTCTTGCCACAGAAAACTTTCTTCTGCTAGGAGATGTTAATTACCATCTCGAACAAACCCTCGATCCCAATACCATAGACCTAATTACCAACCTGGATACTTTACAGTTACGCCTACTTCCAACAGGTTTAACCCACGCAGCCTGCCATACCCTTGACTTTGTATGCACCAACTCTCCAAAGGTAGCGATTATACAGACCGACCCAGTTTTTTGGTCGGACCATTTCATTATAAAATGCGCTATAAGCAGCACTAAGGCCTTGGCGACTCGTCCTACCAAGCTGAAAAAGAGCAGGCCATGGAATAAGATCACCCTGGCTGCCTTTGCCGCCAACTTTTCTCATCCTAACATCTCCAAGAGCTCCAACCCTAGCCTAGCTGCCATGAATTTCGAATCGGCAATCACTCTCGCACTAGATGAAATAGCACCCTTACGAGAATCTAATCTTCCGAAAAATAATTCACCTTGGTTTACGCCATAGCTGAAGCAAATAAAATACTCCACCAGGATGGCAGAAAGGAAATGGCGACACACAAAAGTGTCCAAGACAGGGTATCCTATAAAGCCGCACACCGGCAGTATATGAAGGATATTGCTGAGGCAAAAAAAGCTTACCTTGGCAATAGGATCGCATCAGCAGCCAACTCACAAAGAGAACTCTTTAACATTGTTAAGGAATTCACTAATCCAGCAGGAGCGCAGCAGGTGCCCCCCGACACCAAGGACTGGGTGGAATCTGTAGACTCTTACTTTCATGAGAAAGTTAATGACATTCATAAACGCTTCCCCTAACCAACGTCATTAGATCAGACCATTCTCCCAGATGCCAACGGGTACAGCGACCCCAACGAGCACTCTGTTACACTGAGAGTTTTCTCCCTTCTTAGAAAACGAAGTGAATCAAACCATGCTGAAAATGAAGTCTGGGGCCCCGGGAGATCCTGCCTCTCCACAAGTTATATCCAAAATCTCCCCAGCACTGACTCCCATTCTAACCAATATTTTCAATCAATCCCTACTCCACTGCTCCGTTCCTAAGCACTGGAAGGAGGCAGTAATCAGGCCTATTTTAAAAAAAAACTAAAGCTGACCCGGACCAACTAGTCAACTACTGACCAATCTCCCTTTTACCACTCTTCGGAAAAATTATGGAGGCTCTAATAAATAAACAACTTGTCAACCACCTGGAGTCCAACAACCTCCTTGATCCCTCCCAATTCGGCTTCAGGGCATTTCACAGCACTGAAACGGCCCTGCTTGAGGTCGTGGACAATATAAGACTGTCTTTAGACGGAGGTTGGTGTTGAAGGCGCCGCACTTCAATGGCTGACAAGCTATCTCGGCAACAGGTCTCTCTCTCAGGAAAACAAAGGAGTTGTAGATTATTTTGATTTGAGCGGCCCACTGTGTCCTTTTCGCTACTATCCAAGACATTAGTCCTGGTTTTCTTTTAAGTCATTTATTTTTTCAGCACCTCTGACTGGAGCTCATTGGTAGTACCCTCCACTGTATAAACCCTCATGGCTTGATGGGCACCTTTTTCATAATTTTTCCTTTTACTGAGGGAAGGTTAAAAGTTACTTTGAATTGTGTAGTCTATTTCCATCAGGTAGGTGCCTCAATGTTATCTTACTGCGGTTCAAAAGGACATTAGTGTACCTGAAAGAAATGGAGCAAACACTGGTTCTTCTTACTATTAATTGAGCTGTCACCAGGCTGGGCAACATTTTGGTGCTTTGTTTTCAAAACGACGTGTTCCAGAGTTCCCGCACTTGTGCGGCAATATTCTATATGTATGACATCCATGAAGATACCTATGATGTCGAACTAGGATTGTAAGTGAAGTTTCCTTCCAGGTCTGCTAGAACCTGCTGTGGAGCTGCTTTTAGCTTTGGTCGCAGCAAAGTCTGCTCCAATCCCCTTACAGAAAAAAATAACCCTCCTGAACAAGACCCCTTTTTTTCCATGGGCAGACCCACTTGACGATTTCACCAAAGTGTCTACTGCAAGGAAGTATCATTCTACTTCTCCATTGTCAACAGTACCTTCTAAAGAGGAAAGTAAGAAGGTGGACATCAGTTGCTAGGATGTTGTGGGACTTCCACAACTACCATGAGGACTAGTAATGCAACTACCCTACTCTAGTGTTATAATAGATCCCTTTGGAAGTATTGCTAACGTTTTGAGAAGAAAACAGACCAGATTTTTCAGAGGTGGTGCAAAGGGGATGAAGGTCTCAACATAGTGAAAAGTGCTGCTGCTGACTCCGCTGCTTGAGCAGCCCTTAGCTACTCTTAAAGGCTAGTCCAATGTCGTTTTAGTAGCTCCACCTTGCCAGCTTGAAACCAGGGGCACAACAGAGAAGTTTAGACCTGATGGGCTCCGGAACCACTGTTTGTTACCTGTACAGACGAGGAAATGTAGCACATCAAGGCCGAGTTGGAGATGCTCAAGGCTGTGAGCCGAGAAAAACAAGAACACAAGTGCAAACATTACGAAAGGTGTTCACTGAAAGACATTACAAGCCCCTCAGTGCCCGTATAAATACCAGCAACTGCAGCAACATCAAAAGTCTTTCCAGCCACATAAAGAAATGGGCATCAAACACAAGTTGCTTCAGGAAACCCATCCAAGACGTGACTGTCCACTTGCCCTCTCTTCTGTTCGCATCTCCAATGGTCCAAATCATCAGCAATCAAAAAGAGTTCAAGAAAATAGCAAAAAGATAAATGGAAGTTGAATATTGTGCAAAGTGGCTATTCTCTGATGTTTAATCATTTACATCCATTCCTTAAAAAAAATATCTTCATTCAACTGAGTTAGTTCATTTGGAACTTTGCACCCTTCTTGTCCAAGAGGCGGTTTAAGTGGTCCTTCAAGCCCAAAAAATAGAAAATTAGTTCACTTGTATTTCTTTCGGGTTCAAAAGCAGCTAGCAAAGCAAGAATGATGTCCCATTTCGAACAACAAATAAGTACATAATGAAAGAAGTTTGTCTGTCCCATTTCACTAAATCTTATCCCCTACCCCTAAGTCAATTAAGAGGATTGGATGTAATAATAATAATCATACTACTGAGATTAATTATGTGCGACTGCTACACCCAACACAGGGGTGTCCCGGCGCTAGAAACATCAGGTGATAAAGCGACAAAAGGAATAACACACTTATTGATTCTTCATAGCAGCTGCCCTGAAGAGCCATCTCTTCAGGGTCTTTTTAAAACAGGATTTTGACTTGGCATTCCGTAAAAAGACGGGTAGGGCATTCCACATAGCGGCCGTTCTGACCATGAATGCTCTCCCACCTAGCCGAGATTTCTTAAAACGTGGGGTCTGTAGCAGATTAAGAGAGTTTGAGTGCAGCACCCAGTTTTGCTTGTAAGGGCATAACCTTTCCTTCAGATAACTCTGGCAATTTCCGTTCAGAGACCGATAGGCCATTGTCATAGCCTTGAATATGATTCTTTTCTCCACTGGAAGCCAGTGGAGTATATGTAAATGCGGAGAGACTTGGTGTCGGAATGGTATACGGCAAACCAGTCTCTCAGCCGCATTTTAAATCATCTGAAGGCGTTGGATAGCATATCTAGGGAGGCCGAGATACAGAACATTGGCATAATCTAGCCTAGAAGTTACCATGTACTACTGTTTTGCGGCAATCTTCTGGTAGAAAATGCAAGACTTTCTGGAGATTTTTTAATTTGCTGAAACAGGTCGCAGAGACCTGTTGTATTTGAGCCGAGAAGGCGAGATTCGCTTCCCATTTCACTCCTAAGTTGCGAATAGAGGTGGCCGGGGATGGAGGAGCCCCCATTTCTGATTCCCACCATAGTGCTGACTCTGGCACAGTTCCCTGCCCCAAAAAAAAAAGATCCTCTGTTCTATACGCGTTTAACTTTAATTTATTCGAATTCATCCAAATGGCTATATCGCGTAGGCATCCCTTGAAATTCTTAAAACCATCAACCGTCTGCTCTCTGAAAGAGAAAACCAACTGGGTGTCGTCGGCGTAAGAAATTGCTTTCACTCCCCAGTTGGCGCTCAAGGAAAACAAAGGAGCTGGGTAGAGGTTAAAGAATAGCGGACTCAGGGCTGAGCCCTGGGACACCCCACACCATAGCTGTTTCGGTTGAGATTCCTATGGCTTAAGGGCGACTTTCTGAGCGCGTCCCCTCCGATAGGAAGTCAGCCAAGTGAGTACTTTACCCTCAAAGCCCACTTCTTTTAGGCGCTCAACCAAAATAGTGTGGTCAACAGTGTTGAATGCCGCGGAGAGATCCAGGAGCACCAGCAATGCTCTTGCTCCTGAATCCAAAGACCACCTTATTGACTCTGCCACCTCCAGGAGAGCAGCCTCCGTACTAAATCCTGCTCGAAAGCCTGATGGAGTATCATGCAGAGCCCCATTCTGCTCAATAAATCTGGTCAATTGACGTTGAACTAATTTTTCCAACCTTTTCCCCGGAGCGGGTAATAAAGAGATTGGTCGCAGATTTTTTAGATCACCCAGGTCTCCATTTTGTTTCTTTTTCAGCGGGAGCAGTGTCGCATGCTTCCATTTATCTGGGAAGATGCCTGTATCCAGAGAGGAATTCCAGATGTGTCGTAACCCGTCCACCAGTGAGGAGGATAACATCTTATATAATTTAGGAGGGCATGGATCATCTGGGGCTCCTGAATGGCATTTCTGAATTTAAATTTGGGCCTCCTGCGGCAGAATTGGTGTAAACTCACTCAATCTTTGTATCTCCCCTACGAGCGGAGATTTATCCCCTTTCACAGTGGCCTCTGTGGCCCGGAATGACTCATAGACCTTTTAGATTTTATTATCAAAATAGTTCGCAAACTTCTCACACAGAGCTGGGGATGGGGTTATATCTGTCTCCAAGACCCTGGCCTTGAAAAAGGATCGAACTGCCTTAAAGACCTCACTACTCGACTGGTTAGCATTTCGAATACATGAGACAATATGGTTTCGTCTAGCTGTTTTTATCTCCTTATGAAACCCTTTTAAGGCTTTTTTTATGAATTGCCTTCGATCTCTCACAGTAGCTCAGCCTCCATTGTCTTTCCAGCTTTTTGCACCTACTTTTGCTCTCCCTAAGGGCATTGGAGAACCAAGGGGCAGTAGGGGATAATCTAGTTGATTTCACCACTCTGCCTGGTGCTATCGACTCCACCGCCGTTGCGATCCAGTGGTGTATCGATGTTGCATCAACATCGGGATTAGCCGATAAGCAAAGGGGATTATCTTGCAGAATGGAATTTAGTGCTGTTTGGTCAAATTATTCCAATTTCTTTTAAGTGAAAAACGCGTTCCTTTTACTTGCTCTACATTAAGTAAAATAATGGGAAAAGGAACCAGATAATGATCTGACCATGTCAGAGGAACGGGGGTCTCCATATCAATAGTGGTGCAGTTGGAGAAAACTAAGTCCAGGGTATGCCCCGCTACATGTGTGGAATGGGAGACCCATTGTTTGAGATTAGCCCCAGCTAATGATGTAATTAACTGCATTGCTTGCGTGCAGTTCAAGTCGTTTACATGCAGGTTAAAATCTCCCAAGGCCAGGAAATTAGTATACATTATTGATTTTTGAGCAATTAGATTACAGAGCGTATGGAGGGCAGGCACTACACAATAATGTGGTCTATAAATAAGAATCCCGCCCAAGAGTAGACGTGAAGGTCGGTTTTAAACAGAAATTTAGGCCTACAATGTCCTGAGCCAAAAAAGGAGCCAAGGACACCAACTCCCATGTGTCTCTGAAAATAATGGCCACCCCACCTCCCCTTTTACCTCCTTCTCTATTAACATGGCACATTTTAATGCCTGGTGGATTGCTAATGTGATTGTTGTCACCGTATCTAGATTAAGCCAAGTTTCCGTGAGGAACAGGACATCCCAGGTATCCTCAATTAAGATTGACCAAACATCTTCAGCATGCTTGGTCAATGACTTACAGTTTAAAAGACAGGCCTCAATTTTTATATTGCTTACATCCACTCGACGTGGGGGGCGTACCTGCTTTTTCCTAGGCGCCTTGGTAGAGACCAAAGACTGGCCACAGCCATCGCAGCTATGTGGAAGCGGAGTAATGGCAAGATTTATCTGGTGTGAGGAAGAGCAGCCAGGACCACGGAGATGCAATAACTCATCTCACGTCCAAGATTGTAACTCACCGCTCCTATTTCTGGCAGCATGGCCGCGGACGGGCGCAGACAGGCTTGCCTTCGGCACGCCTCTGCGCCAGTGGCACACCCGCTGCGCGCGTCTACTGCGCGGCCGGCAAGCCATCTGTCTAATGAACCCCCTGGGCAAAAGTGAGGCAGCTACTGTGGGCGTAGTCACGTCTGTCCCTCCGTACAAGTCTTAGGTATTTACCCCAGTATTGGAACTTTCATAGATTCCCATGCTTTGTATCATTCCCCGTCGTCGGAATGGGAGTCTCGGTAACAAAAATACCATAGCTGTAGGTACAAAAGACCAAGGAAAAAGGCCTAGGCCTCATTCCCTTTTGTAGCATATCACCCTCTTTGTGTAAAAGAGACCAAACTCAGGCCTCAGCTAATCAGAAGTGCCTCACCCCTTAGAACCTTCTTGAAGGAACCTCAGAGCCTCAGATTTTCCACCGCACATTGTGCTTAGGGAGTCTCTTTTGAGCTCTGCTCAACTTCTACTTTTACAAAGGATTTCTTCAGGATTACTACTTCAAAATCTTCAACTTCACTTCAGGATTGTTGGCTGCCTTCCAGGATGTCAGAAATGGAGAAGAAAAAAGCCCTTTTCAAGCCTTGTTCCACCTGTGGTAAGAAAAGGCTTTTTGTGGAGGATAAGCACAAAGACTGCATTTACTGCCTCTATCCTGACCACCAGGCTGCGGACTGTAAAATCTGTCGCACCTTTTCGGCCAAGACCCTCCGGGACCGTGAGGGAAGACTCTTGACATGGCTCCATAAACTGAAAACCAGGAAAGATACTGTCTCCAGTGACAGTGAGGATGCAGCATCGATGTCTTCTTCAAGAAGGTCAGTGAAAAGGGGTAGGGGTTCCCCTTCACCTTCCATGGAAAGATCTTCCAATTCCTCAAAAAAGACCCCCAGTGAGTCTGAGAGCCCAGGTCCCAGCAAATCTCCTCTCCGAGGTGTAAAGGAGAGGGTAGGACCAGAGTCGCCTTCTAAAGGTGAGAAGACTGTCGCAGCCTTCAAAAAACCTTCCTCCCAATCTTCTGAGAGGAGTTCCAAGTCCTCGACGACGAAGACGTCGAGACGGAGGTTCCGTCGACGAAAAAATCAAAGTCTGCATTGTCATCGGCGATCCCGTCGACAGGGGAGTCGTCGACGAAGGTTCTGTCGACAGCGGTTTCTTCACCGTCGCCGCCGACGAAAAAAACGACGAGGGCGTCGCCGCCGCCGACGAAGGTGCCGACGACTAAGCCGGTGACGACGAAGGTGCCGACGACTAAGGTGCCGACGACGGCAGTTCCAATCTCACCGTCGAAGATGGTGTCGACGACGACGGTCTCGTCGACGAGGGAGTCGACAACGACGACTTTAACAATGACAACGGCTGGTGTGTCGACCGTTTCCTCGTCGACTACTTCCACGACCCCGATCTCGTCGACGCGTATACAACCGTCGACGACGGAACCGTCGACTATCTTATCCTCTGAAAAGAGAATTACAATTTCTGTGACACAAATCACGCCGGAGGTTACTTCTCCGAAGGCTATGTCTCCTCTACTGTCAACCATGCTTCTGCAAGAAGGAGATTCAGAGGAGGAGGACCAGGACTCCTACAGCTACGCTAATAGTCCATCCCAACTTCTTGTCAAATGCCAGGACACTAACTTGGAGGGCGACTACGGACACGAGGATGCGGGCCATCATCAGTCGGCCCAGTCGCAACATCATGCTGAGCAGGAAAGGGTTTCAGTGCCATCTTCTTTTCTCCAAGATCTGCATAAGATGCTGCAGGACTATAAATCTAAGGCGAGTATGCCTATTCCGGGGCCGTCAACGCCTGTATCTCCTGCAGAGATGTCAGCCTCATTAGTGATGCCTACCATTCCAACTCAAATTTCCCCTCGGCCTCAAATGTCCATCCATCATGAGTCCTCCGGGTTACAAGACGCCCATGATTGCTCGGATGAGGGTCAGCAATCGGATCATGGCTCTATTCCCGATACGGAATATGACGAGTATATCATTCCGGATCCAACATCGCCAGTCCCAGATCCGGCGGATTCCCCGCCAGCAGACATTGGGGGCTTCCATCAGCTGATGGAGAGAGCTGCAGCGAGAATCAAGCTAGCCATGCCTAAAGTTGCCACAGATTGTTTTTTATGATTTCAAGGAGCCTTTTATGAAATCAACTAGGTCCATTCCTATTGTGGATCATGTGTGGAAGGAGGGCCTAAAAGCCATGAAAAACCCGGCGACGGTGGTCCCGGTGCTACCGCGTCTGGAGAAAAAATACAAGGCACCAGTTGATGGCCCCGCAGCCTTAACGGGTCATCCCAGACCAGACTCTGTGATCTCTCAAGCTGCGCAGAGGAAATCCCGTAACCCCTCTGCCCCTTAACAACTCCTCTGGACAAGGAAGGGCGGAGGTTGGATAATGTGGGGAAGAGATTCTCGTCGATGGCAAGTTTGCTGGTGCGAGCGGCAAATGCCCTAGCAATCATGGGTAGATACGACCGCCAGCTTTGGTGTGATGTCGCTCCGTACCTTGACCAGCTGCCTCCGGAATCTACGACTGAGGCAAAGAAAATCTTACAGGAGGGAGAAGCAACGTCGATGACAATCATTGACTGCGCAATGGATATTGCGACGACGGCGTTCCGTTCATTGGCTGGAGCGGCAGTCCTCCGCCGCCAAGAGTGGCTCAAAGCTACTTGGTTTAGGCTGGAAATTCAAAACCAGGTCCTGGATCTTCCCTTTGATGGGGAAGCATTATTTAGCAAGCTTGTTGATGACACTCTTCAGGACATAAAAAAAGGACACCGACTGCCAGGTCCTTGGGGACCCTTCAATACAGAAAGTCTCCTTTTAAAGGATCCCGAGGTAGAGGTGGTAACTACAGAGGATCCTATCACCAACAACAACGCTATTCCACCACGGGCTCCGGTTCCCAGCAATAACGTCCGCCTTATCAGCAGCGGCAAGGCCAGTCTACCAACTACTCCAGGCCTTACAATAAGGGGAAACAGGCTAGGCGAGGACGAGATTCGTCCAAACGCCAATAGCGACCTCCTGGCTCTTCCTACTGGACCCTCCTTCAAGAGATCATCAGTTGGAGGAAGGGTCACCAAATACCTTCACAACTGGTCCAGGATAACATCGGACCGTTGGGTGCTCAACATCATTCGGAAAGGGCATAACCTGGAATTCACGCAAGTCCCTCCACCCAAGCCCCCGGCAGCCATTCCATCGCAACACCAGCGTCTCCTGCGGCTCGAGGTCCAACAGATGCTCCGGAAAGGAGCGATAGAGCCGGTCCCTGCAAACCAAAGGGGACAAGGATTTTATTCCAGGTTCTTCCTGGTGAAGAAGACGCAAGTAAAGTGGCGCCCCATTTTAGACCTCAGGGAGCTAAACACCTATCTCATCTCCCTGTCCTTCCGGATGGTCTCTCTCCAGGACATCTTGAAGCTCATCAGCCCGGGGGATTTCATGGCCACGCTCGATCTCGAAGATGCGTATTTCCACGTTCCGATTCACCCAGCACACGGAAGGTTTCTGCGATTCACAGTAGCCAAGAGCCATTTTCAGTTCAGGGTCTTTCCCTTTGGACTCCGTTCAGCCCCAAGAATTTTCACAAAGGTGCTGGCGCCGGTAGCAGCTTTCCTGCGAAAGAACCATTTCCAGGTCTTCCCCTACCTGGACGACTGGTTACTGAAGGCTCCGTCCAGAGAGGCAGCGCTGGAGGCTGTTCAAGCTTGTACCAATTTGTTTCAGAATCTGGGGCTTACTCTGAACAACAAGAAGTCTTCTCCGCTCCCGTCCAGGAAGGCTCGCTTCCTGGGAGCCATCTTGGATTCCCTGCTCTCAAGAGCCTTCCCTACTCAGGAAAGGAGAGACAAATTACAAACCCTGGCTCAGGACCTGCGCACAAAAAAGTGTCTTTAAGTTCGCCGCTACAAGTCTCTGCTGGGGGTGATTTCATCGTGTATCCCACTAATTCCCCATTGCAGACTAAGAATGCGTCCTCTACAGGAGCAACTAGACAACCAGTGGCTGCAGGTCCACGGTTCATTCGAAGACAGAGTGATGATCACTCCAAGCATGAAGAAAGCAGCTTTATGGTGGACAAATCAAGACAACTTGTCCCAAGGTCTATCCTTCGCAAGCGAACCATCTCCGCAAGTGATAACTACGGACGCGTCATTGGAGGGTTGGGGGGCCTGCAGGTCAGCGGTCATTGGTCGCCCCAGGAGAAACGCCTCCACATCAACCTGTTAGAGCTTCGGGCGATACGGCTGGCTCTGCAAGCTTTTCTTCCTCGCCTGAAAGGTTCACATGTGCTTATCAGGACGGACAACACCACGGCCATGCACTATGTGAACAAGGAAGGGGGAACCAGATCTCGTCCATTGTCGCAAGAAGCTCAGCAGATCTGGGAATGGGCGATCCTTCAGAGGGTTTCGCTGAGAGCAGAACACTTGCCAGGCGTCCTCAACGAAAACGCCGACAGACTGAGCAGGTCATCCTCAGTCAGCCACGAATGGGAATTGAATCAGAGAGTCTTGGAGGAGGTCTTCAGCCAGTGGGGCAGACCAGAGATCGATCTTTTTGCCACTCCGACCAACAAGAAATGCCGGTCTTATGCAAGCAGGCTTCCCCATCGAGGTTCTCTGGGGAGTGCACTTTCGATAGCATGGTCGAGGACATTTGTTTACACTTTTCCTCCCATACCTCTGATTCCACGACTCATCAGGAAGATCAAGGTGGAGCCGTGCAGGATGATCCTTATAGCTCCTGCTTGGCCGAGGCAGTTCTGGTACACGGAACTCCATCTGCTCTCGATTGCCCCTCCTCTTCCTTTGGAGGTTCTTCCAGATCTCCTCACGATGTCTGAGGGACAAGTTTGGCACCCGGATCCGCAGTCCCTACACCTGACTGCATGGCTCCTGAGCAGCGAGAATTTATGAACCTACCCATTTCTAGTGAGATTAAGGAGGTCCTTTCTCAGGCAAGAGCTCCTTCTACGAACAGGACTTACCGTCTTAAGTGGAAGAGATTCTGTTGCTGGTGCAAGAAAGAAGGCATTGATCCTTTCGCTTCCAAGCCTCACCAGATCCTTCCTTATCTGCTGTCCTTGGCCAAATCGGGACTAGCCCATTCATCAATTAAGGTCCACTTGGCGGCAATGTCGAGGTTCAGGAGGACTGGCTCTGGACCCTCCTTGTGGTCATCCGGAATTGTCAAACAATTTCTAAAGGGATTGTTCAGAGTTTATCCACCAGTGAGACCACCGCCTCCGACATGGCATCTGAATCTAGTCCTTTCTCAACTCATGAAGGGCCCGTTTGAACCAATCCATCATTCTGACATGAAATACCTTTCATGGAAATTGGCTCTCCTCCTCGCTCTCACGTCGGCTAGGCGTGTTGGTGAATTACAGGCCTTGACTATCTAAGAACCTTTCCTTCAATTCAAGAGAAACACTGTCATCATGAGGACTAACCCGAGGTTTATGCCTAAAGTCCCCTCGGACTTCCATTTGAATGAGCCGGTCATTCTGAAGGCATTCTTTCCTCAACCGTCTACACCAGCAGAGAGGGCATTACATTCGCTCGATGTGCAACGGTGTTTGAAATTCTACTTGGAGCGTACTAAGAGTTTTCGGAAAACCTCTGTTATTTGTTGCCTTCGGAGGTCCAAGCAAGGGCCTTCCTCTTTCCAAGCAGGGCATTTCCAGATTGATCACAAGTGCCATTCTGCATTGTCACACTGCTGCAGGAAAACCTCTGACTGGAAGAGTTCGAGCGCATTCCACGAGATCTGTGGCTTCTACAGCCCTCTTCGCAGGGGTTCAGATCAAAGACATTTGCAGAGCTGCTACCTGGAGCAGCGTTCACACATTTACCAGGCATTACTGCTTGGAGTCCCTACAACAAGGTGATGTGGCAGTAGGACAGGCTGTCCTGAGGAACCTCTTCCAATGAGTGGTGAGCTTTCCTTTCTTTCCCACCTTCCGTCTTTCACATTTTGTATCTTTATGTCCTGTTGCCTATTGCTATATTGTGATGATGCAAAATGTGCTTTTGTTACTAACTGCTTGCTACTCTGACACAAAGCATGGGAATCTATGAAAGTTCCAATGCTGGGGTAAGAAAGCAAGTTACTTACCTGTAACTTTGGTTCCCCATTATTGGTAACTTTCATAGCTTCCCATGCGCCCGCCCACCTCCCCGAGGAAAGCTCAGCCTACAACAGATATGGTGTCTAAGTACACAACGGCTACGAAAATCTGACGCTCTGAGGTTCCTTCAAGAAGGTTCTAAGGGGTGAGGCACTTCTGATTGGCTGAGGCCTGAGTTTGGTCTCTTTTACACAAAGAGGGCGATATGCTACAAAAGGGAATGAGGCCTAGGCCTTTTTCCTTGGTCTTTTGTACCTACAGCTATGGTATTTTTGTTACCGAGACTCCCATTCCAACGACGGGGAATGATACAAAGCATGGGAATCTATGAAAGTTACCAATACTGGGGAACCAAAGCTACAGGTAAGTAACTTGTTTTCTTATGATGCATATTTCCAAGTTTTACAATCCCTTTTGCAATGTGCACGATCAACACACTGTCCAACATTTCTGCCTCAAGTTGGCACCACAAATGTTTTCGAAGTGGGTGGCAGTAGTTGCTGTACATCACAGGAAGATAAGAATTTTCATGTTGGTGGACTTGGACAATTGGATTATAAAGAGATGTCTCAGGAAGCCCAAGGTCACAACAATATCTGTGCTTCAATCACTGGGTTTGAAAGTGAATTATGCCTGGATTACGGTGTGAGGAAGTGGCTCTATATATACTGGACTAGAATGAAGTACAGTGTGTATAGAGTCCACCAACCCCAGAGGTATAGCAGAGGTTAAAGTCAGAACTGACCTAACTCTCCAAAGTGGTAGCTTGGTCGAGCAGTAAGGCAGTACCAGAGGACAGTGTAAAGCATTTGTTGTACACACTCAGTCAGCAAAAGGTTTCACACACTCAAGGACTGAACTCCAGGCCAATTGTTTTTATATCCACAGATATAGTTGTTTTATTCTTAGAACCAACAGTTATAAAAATATACTTTTCTGGTTATGAGCACTCTCTTGTAAATATACAGTCTAGCATTGAGCTCAATGGGTTTTCAACATATAAGTACAGTTGATTACTATATGGATTACTTTGGTAGTTCCAGGACTAGATCTTAGATTCAGTCCTGGGGTCTAAGCTGAAACCAGATTAGCAACAACGTTTTAGTTACTGTGGTGAATTTTCATGAATATAAAACAGTTTTAAAAGTTCACACTTTGAAACTTTTCAATATAAATCTGACAATGTTATTCAATGGGAGAAAATTCAGGTTGCAGGTAAAGTACGATCGCGTTACTTTTGTAACCCAGCACTGGTCTCCTATGGCCAGCACTGGGGGCTGAACTCAAAACAGGTAGGTAATTGCGTTTCACTATTTCGTATGATTTTTAAAGAATATTTCCAGTTTCCAAAAGTAGACACTTAGAAGAAATTTCATAGAAAAGCAGACAATGGGTTCCTATGGAGAAAATACAGATTACTAGTAAACCCGCTAGGGATTACATTTGCGGTTCAGTAACGGGCTGAAAGGTACAGTACTGGCTTCTCACCTGGTCACAGGTGAGTACTTCGGAATTCGGACTTTGGCTGATTTTATGTGAATATTTTCAGTTTTCAAAACTTCACACTTAGAAAATTTTCGAGTCAAAATGGGTCAATGTTATCCAATGGCAGGTAAGTGAATTACCGGTTTCCAGGTGAGTACTTGGTTGGTGAAGTCAAGGTTCTGGGTATAGACTCAGGGGTCCCCCAGGGTCAGGTAAGTACAGTTAGTTAAATCCCAGCGGCACAGGGGCAGCCGGGTGCAGAGGTAGGTAGGCCCAATGATATCCAATGAGGGAAGGGGGGCCTTCGGTTGGTGGCTGCTGGCTAGCAAGCCACGCGGCTCTGGGAGCTGGGCTCCTGGTCACTTGCTCAGGGCAAGGGGGGGGGGGGGAGTAGGATAGGACGAAGGGGTCACAGTCAGCGGCACTCGGGCGGCTGGGTGCAGGGTGCTTTTGAGCCGTCGGGCACTCAATGTTATCCAATGAGGATCTTGAAAAGGGAACAAAGGCTCGGGGACGGAGACTCTCCAGGGGCGACCAGCACTTAGAGAGGTAAGTTGGGATCTTGGAGCACAGGTAGGTACCCCAAAGGGAGGCACAGGGGGCTGTAGGGCGCCGGGTGCAGGGGTGTCTTTGGGTGTCGGAAAAGCTTACCTTCTGCTGGTCGTGGTTGGGGTGGCCCCTGGTTCGGAGTCTGCAGGCGTCGGCTGGTTCGTCGAGGGGGGGGTCTTTGGCCCCTGGACTTCGGGTCCCAGTCGCCTGGGGGACGTCCTCGTGGTCTTGGTTCGGGTTGGCCCTGCCCGGGCTCGGCTGGTGCAGAGTGGGCTGGTCCGGAGCTTCCTGGTTGGCACCAGGTGGGTTGTTGCAGCAGAGCCTCTGCTGATGGGAGTACCAATCTTTAGGAGGGTCAAAGCAGGCAGGTCCTCTGGGTGTCCCAAGATTGCTGTCCGCGGGTGTCGCCGGGTTTGGATAGGAGCAGGCTCCAGGATCAACAGGCCGGTAGGGCTGGGGCCAAGTCAGTTGTTGTTGTCCTGTTGTTAGCAGCTGCACGGCTGGTCTTCTTCTTGATCTTTTTTTGGTATCGAGATCTCAGGAATGAAGGTTCAGGGAGCCCCTAAATACTCAATTTAGGGGCGTTACAGGCAGGGCGAGGACAGGGACCAATGGGTCCCTGTCCTGGGGTGAGTACACCTCCTAGCCTGCTCCTCTCCTGTGGGAGGGGGGCAGGATCCTAGCTGGGATTAGGCAGGGCTCCCCATCTGCAAGATGGCCGGGGTTCGTGCTTCGCCTCGCCTCACCCACCTGAGGGGTGGGGTTGGCTCAGGCTGGCACACCCCCCTTCCTGACGTAGTTTTTCCTGCCAGTCTTCCCGCCAGAGTGGGGGTCAGGACGGTTGGGGGCTGGTTGCTGGGTACAGCAAATGGTTTGGAGACGCTCACAGAGGCGGCATGCCTTTGAAACTTCTCCCTGCCCATCCTGGGGGAGGAGACCTAGCACCTCGCCCAGGATGTGCATTGTTGCAGGCCCAGGAGAGCGGTGGCTTTCCTACCCAGGGGTCCAGCAACATGTCTGCTGTGTGGCAGCCTTTGCAGCCACTCAGCCAGACGTGAATTGAAGGTTAGGTTTTCAGGGGGGCATCTCTAAGATGCCCTCTGGTGTATTTTACATTAAATCTCACACTGGCATCAGTGTGGGTTTAATGTGCTGAGAAGTTTGTTCCAAACTTGTCAGTCTTCAGTGTAGCCATTATGGTGCTGTGGAGTTCAGAATGACAACCTCCCAGCACCATATACTCTTAATGGCATCACTGCACTTACAGTGCCCAGGAATGGCCCTGGGTACTGTAGGGGCACAGGGCTCATGCACCTGTGCCCACACCACTGGCATAGGGCACCCAGCTAGAGGGGTGACTGATGTAGGCCAGGGCAGTGGGTTTGTGGGCATGGCACGCACTGCCTTGCACTCCGCTCCGTTTGACCCGGTTTATTCCACTTCATTGTTCATTTGTGTAAGCTTTGAATCACGCCGAATTTCTGCCTGCGGCACAGGACTAATTAGGGTTCCTCGGCATCTCATTAACCCTTTTCTTTTACGATGCACTGATTAAGAAATGTTTCTTGCCACGGCTCGTGTGTGGGCTTTCTTTGGGTTCTTTCTAGCATGCTTCATAACAACACAGGATCCTCGGTTTACCTTTGCATTTACGTAACTCTCACATTGATATAGGTAGGAGCACGTTTCACCTGATACAGCACTGTTTTCTTCAAAATTAATTGGTTTCAGCACCATTATGAACAGCGTTTTTTTGCTCCTACCCCGCGCTATATCTTCTGTATTCTTTGATTTCTTTTTAGACATTCCCCTGATGAAGAGCACCGCTCGAAATGCATAGGGGATGCATGCATTCATGAATGACATGTACACACATAGCTTCCTTGAAATGCAGCAATGTTGCGATTTTGTTTTGAAAATATTCAGCACATGATGTAATACCTTGAAGATTGGTTCAAAATAAACCATTTTCCAAGAAGAATATTTGAGATTACTTTTGAACTTTATCATTTAAACTCGTATCTACGCACCAGAAGGATTCGAGATTTACCCCAGTATTGCAACTTTCATAGATTCCCATGCTTTTGTATCATTCCCCGTCGTCGGAATGGGAGTCTCGGTAACTAAAATAACATAGTAGTAGGTACAAAAGAGAAAGAAAAAAGGCCTAGGCCTCATTCCCTTTTGTAGCATATCACCCTCTTTGTGTAAAAGAGACCAAACTTTGGCATCAGCCAATCAGAAGAGCCTCACCCCTTAGAACCCTCCTGAAGGAGCCTCAGAGCCTCAGATTTTCTACCGCACGTTGTGCTTAGGGAGTCTCCTTTGAGCGCTGCTCATTCTACTCTAAAGGAGTTTTTCTCTTCAAGATTTTTCTCCAGATTTTTCTTCAGATTGTCTGCTGATCCTTCCAGGATGTCTGACAAGGAAAAGAAGAAGGCCCTTTTCAAGCCATGTTCCACCTGTGGCAAGAGAAGACTTTTTATTGAGGATGAGCATAAGGATTGCATCTACTGCCTCTATCCTGATCACAAAGCTGCGGACTGTAAGATCTGCCGCACCTTCTCAACCAAGACCCTCCGGGACCGTGAGGGTAGGCTTCTGACTTGGCTCCAGAAGTTGAAGTCCAGGAAGGATACTGTCTCCAGTGACAGTGAGGACTCTGCTTCTGCGTCTTCAACAAGAAGGTCAGTGAAAAGGGTAGGGGTTCCCTTCTCCTTCTGTGGAGCATCCTTCTAAGGCCTCAAGAAAGACCCCCAGAGAGTCTGAGAGCCAGGGTCCAGGCGAATCTCCTCACCATGGTGAAAAGGAGAGGGTATGCCTTCTAAGGGTGTGAAGACTGATCCAGCCTTCAAGAAACCCTCTTCCCAATCTTCTGACAGAAGTTCCAAGTCGTCGACGAAGAAGGGTCGACAGAAAAATCGAAGCCAAAACTGAATCTGGTTCCGTCGACGGGACAATCGATGACGGCGGGTTCGTCGAGGAGGATGGATTCGTCGACGGCAGCTAAATCAGCGGCAACGAGGGACTCGCCGACGACGGCATCGTCGACAGGGGTGTCGACGATGAGGAGTTCGCCGACGGTGGTGACGACGACAGTGTCGTCGACGAGGGCCTCGACAACAGCAACATTGACGACGACGACTGCTGGGATGTCGACAGTCTCGTCGTTGACGGCATCGACGACGCCCATCTCGCCTTCGAGTGTTCTTGTGTCGACGAAGCATATTCCGTCGACGAAGCCAACGACGGCTGCATTCTCAATTCCATCGTCGACAGGACAGTCGACTATTTTGGCTTCGGAAAAGAGAATTACTATTTCCATGACCAGAATTACGCCGGACATGACATCTCCCAGGAGGGTAACCCCCTTGCCTCCAGCTCTGCTGTTTGATGAGGATGAGTCCGAAGGGGATGATCAGGACTCGTATGGCTATGCTGACAGCACCTCTCAACTTCTGGTCAAATGCCAGGAGACGGACTCGGAAGGGGATATGACCAGGAGGAAGGTTATCAACATCATGCAGCCCAACCACAGCAATATTTTGGTCAAGAGATGGTTATGGTACCATCTTCTTTCCTGCAGGACCTGCACAAAATGCTGCAAGATTATAAGTCTAAGGCTGCAGGGCCTGCTCCGGCTTCAGTTGCGCATGACTTGCCTGTCCCGGCACCAGCCTCAGCGGCTGTTCCTGGATTACCAGCTCAGGTGTCTCCTCAGCCACCGGCATCAACTCCACGGGAGCCTTTCCAGACCAGCAGAAACTCATGATTTTTCCTCGGATGAGGATCATGATTCGGAGAATGGAGGTGATAAGTCCTCTGAGTGGGATGAACGTCATTCCGGACCCTCCATCTCCGTGTCTGGAACCGGTGGATTCTCTGCCCGCAGATATAGGAGGTTTTCATCAGCTGATGGAAAGAGCAACTGGCAGGTTCAAGCTAACAATGCCTGCGGTGACCTCTGAGTGTTTCTTGTACGATTTCAAGGAACCTTACAGCAAGACGACAAGGTCCATACCAATAGTACAGCATCTCTGGAATGAAGGCCTGAAGGCTATGAAAAATCCAGCGACGGCGGTCCCTGTGATACCGCGTCTAGATAAAAAGTACAAAGCGCCTAATTGGGGGCCAGCTGCCTTGACCTGCCACCCAAGACCGGACTCCGTAATTTCCCAAGCGGCGCAGAGAAAATTCCGCAACCCCTCTGCTCCTTTAACAACTCCTCCGGACAAGGAGGGAAGGAGATTGGACAATGCCGGGAAAAGATTCTCATCGATGGCGAGTCTTCTGGTGCGGGCAGCTAATGCCCTAGCTATATTGGGCAGATACGACCGCCAATTTTGGTGTGATGTCGCACCGTTCCTGGACCAGCTTCCGCCAGAATAAAAAGCAGAAGCAAGAAATGTCTTGCAAGAGGGGGAGGCGATATCAATGGAGGTCATTGACTGCGCCATGGACATTGCCACGACGGCGTTTCGTTCTTTGGCAGGAGCGGCGGTCCTTCGTCGCCAGGGGTGGCTGAAAGCGACCTGGTTTCGTCCCGAGATCCAGAATAAGATCCTGGATCTTCCTTTTGATGGAGAGGCACTGTTCGGCAAATTGATAGACGACACTCTCCAAGACATCAAAAAGGACACTGAGACCGCAAGATCCTTGGGTACGCTCCAGTACCGCAAAACTCCTTTTAAAGGGTCCAGAGGCAAGAGTACGAACTACAGAGGATCTTACCAACAGCAAAGATACTCGTCCTACGGATCAAGTTCTCAGCAGCACCGCCAGCGTTACCAACAAAGGCAGGGCCAATCCTCCAATTATTCCAGGCCTACCAACAGAGGAAAGCAGGCTCACCAGGGTCATGATGCGTCCAAGCGCCAATAGCGGCCTCCTGGCTCTTCCTACTGGACCCTCCTCCAAGAAGTCATCAGTTGGAGGGAGGGTATCCAAATACCTTCAAAATTGGTCCAAGATAACATCTGACCGTTGGGTGCTCAACATCATTCGAAAGGGCCATACTTTAGAATTCACTCAAATCCCACCACCAAAGCCCCCTGCAACCATTCCATCAAAACACCTATGTCTTCTGTGACTCGAAGTTCATCAGATGCTCCTCAAGGGGGCCATAGAGCCGGTTCCCTCCGACCAAAAAGGACAGGGATTCTACTCCATGTTCTTCCTGGTAAGGAAGACGTTAGAGAAATGGCGCCCCATTTTAGATCTTGGGGAGCTCAACACCTATCTCGTCTCCCTGTCTTTACGGATGGTTTCTCTTCAAGATATCCTGAAGCTGATCAATCCAGGGGATTTCTTGGCCACGCTCGATCTCGAGGATGCATACTTTCATGTACCGATTCACCCAGCACACAGAAGGTTTCTACGCTTTACAGTAGCCAAGTCTACAAGTCTCTGCTGGGGGTAATTTCATCACGCATACCCCTGATTCCTCACTGCAGACTGCGAATGCGTCCTCTTCAGGAACAACTGGACATTCAATGGAAACAGGTTCACGGATCATTCGACGACCGTGACCGTCACACCGAAAATGAAAAGAGCGGTCCTGTGGTGGACGGACCAGAGAAACTTGTCCCGAGGTCTATCCTTCGTAGGCGATCCGTCTCCTCAAGTTGTGACAATGGATGCGTCATTGGAGGGTTGGGGAGCAGTGGTGCAAGACCTGCATGTCAGTGGCCATTGGTCTCCTCACGATCGTCTGCTCCACATCAATCTACTGGAGCTCAGAGCGATAAAATTAGCTCTACAAGCCTTTCTCCCTTGCCTAAGAGGTTCACGAGTTCTCATCAGGACGGACAACACCACGGCCATGCATTACGTGAACAAAGAAGGAGGAACCAGGTCTCTCCCGTTGTCGCAGGAAGCTCAGGAGATCTGGGAATGGGCTATCCTTCACAGGATGTCACTACAGGCAGAACACTTGCCAGGAGTTCTCAACGAGAATGCCGACAGACTGAGCAGGTTATCTTCAGTCAGTCACGAGTGGGAACTAAACCAGCAAGTTCTAGAAGAAGTGTTCCGCCAGTAGGGCAAACCGGCGATAGATCTTTTTGCCACGCCAACCAACAAGAAATGCCCGTCTTATGCAAGCAGGATTCCCCACCGAGGATCATTGGGGAATGCGCTTTCGATAGCCTGGTCAAGGACATTTGTTTACGCCTTTCCCCCCATTCCACTGATCCCGAGGCTTATCAGGAAGATCAAGGTGGAACCATGCAGGATGATCCTGATAGCTCCTGCTTGGCCGAGACAGTTCTGGTACGAGACAGTTCTGGTACACGGAACTCCATCTGTTGTCGCTAGCTCCTCCTCTTCCCTTGAGGACTATTCCAGACCTTCTTACAATGTCCAAAGAACAAATTTGGCATCCGGATCCACAGTCATTTCACCTGACAGCATGGCTCCTGAGCAGCGAGAGTTTATGAATTTCCCCATCTCGGACGAAATTAAAGTAGTCCTCTCCCAAGCGAGGGCTCTTTCCACGAACAGAACATATCGCCTTAAATGGAAGAGATTTTGTATTTGGTGCACGAGATAGAAAATTGACCCCTTATCTTCGAAACCTCATCAGCTTCTGCCTTATCTCTTATACTTGGCTAAGTCTGGGCTGGCCCATTCATCTATAAAAGTACACTTGGCAGCAATTTCAAGATACAGACGGTCTGAGTCTGGACCTTCGTTGTGGTCTTCCAGAATTGTTAAACAATTTTTAAAAGGCTTGTTTAGGGTCTATCCACCAGTGAGGCCTCCGCCTCCTACCTGGCACCTAAATCTCGTCCTCACTCAACTCATGAAATGCCTGTTTGAACCAATTCATCGATCAGACAGATGAAGTTCCTGTCATGGAAATTGGCTATCCTTCTTGCCCTCACATCGGCAAGGCGTATTGGGGAGTTGCAGGCTCTCACAATCCAGGAATCTTTTCTACACTTCAAAAGAAACAGTCATCTTGAGAACTAACCCAAAGTTCATACCCAAAGTACCCTCGGACTTCCGCTATTCTTAAGGCTTTCTTTCCTCACCCGGCTACACCAGCGGAGAGATCGCTACATTCTCTGGATGTGCAGCGATGTTTGAAATTCTATTTGGATCGCACCAAGGGATTTTTCTAAAATCCTCCCAATTGTTTGTTGCTTTTGGTGGTCCGAGCAAGGGTCTCCCTCTGTCGAAGCTGGGGATTGCAAGATGGATTACCAGTGCCATCCTACATTGCCATTCTGCAGTAGGTAAACCACTGACTAGCATGGTTCGAGCACATTCCACAAGATCAGTGGTGTCTTCAACAGCCCTCTTCGCGGGGGTATATATTAAGGACATTTGCAGAGCTGCTACCTGGAGCAGTGTCCACACCTTTACTAAGCATTACTGCTTGTACTCCTTGCAACAAGAAGATACTGCAGTGGGCCAGGCAGTCCTGAGGAACCTCTTCCACTAATTGGTGAGCTTTCCTTTCTATCCCACCTTCCGTAATTTGGCACATTTTGTATCTTTGTCATGTTGGCTATTGCAATGTATAGTATGACACAAAATGTGTTTTCTTATTGCTAACTGCTTGCTACTCTGATACAAAAGCATGGGAATCTATGAAAGTTCCAATACTGGGTTAAGAAAACAAGTTACTTACCTGTAACTTTAGTTCCCCAGTATTGGTAACTTTCATAGATTCCCATGCGCCCACCCACCTCCCCGGGGAAAGCTCAGCCTTCAGCAGATGTGGTGACTGTTACACAACGGCTACGAAAATCTGAGGCTCTGAGGTTCCTTCAGGAGGGTTCTAAGGGGTGAGGCTCTTCTGAGTGGCTGATGCCAAAGTTTGGTCTCTTTTACACAAAGAGGGTGATATGCTACAAAAGGGAATGAGGCCTAGGCCTTTTTTCTTTCTCTTTTGTACCTACTGCTATGTTATTTTAGTTACAGAGACTCCCATTCCGATTACGGGGAATGATACAAAAGCATGGGAATCTATGAAAGTTACCAATACTGGGGAACTAAAGTTACAGGTAAGTAACTTGTTTTCTTATCTTACACTGCGTCAGATTCTTTTGTTTGACACAGGTATGTGTGCCATGTCGACTCTTTGTTTAGTTCTGTACCTAGGCACTCATGCTGCAAAGGCAGTGTGTGGGTACCAAGGTACAGGGCCCCTAAGGGTGGCACAATAAGTGCTGCAGCCCTTAGGGGTCTTCTCGGGTCACCATGCCCTGGGTACCTAGGGTTTCATTTACTAGGGGCTGATAGGTGGCCAGAGATGCCAATTGGGTTTTGTTTCAACACAGTTTTTAGGGAAGGAACACATGCCCTGGGTACCTGGTTGCAAAAACAACAAGTGATGGACTGAATGTGGATCAATGTCACACACTCCCCCAGTCAAAAGATCTGGGCCCAAATCCATCGTTTTTTTGCACTCCACACCACCCTGGGTTAGACAATGGCGATATGCAAATCAGCTCTGACCCTGTTGCCCCATGGGAACAGTCCAGTCCGAACTACAAAAGCCATGTCCTTCCCAGAACGGAATCAAGCATCCGAGGACCGGACCGGTTTCGAGGTAACACCTCTCTTCAGCCCGGCTAGCTTGACTCCAAGTGGTGTGGAGTGCCTGGGACCCACGTCTGGGCATCCCCAGCGCACTTAGGGCGGCAATTGCAAAAACAACAAGTGCGCTGGGGATGCCCAGACGTGGGTCCCAGGCACTCCACACCACTTGGAGTCAAGCTAGCCGGGCTGAAGAGAGGTGTTACCTCGAAACCGGTCCGGTCCTCGGATGCTTGATTCCGTTCTGGGAAGGACATGGCTTTTGTAGTTCGGACTGGACTGTTCCCATGGGGCAACAGGGTCAGAGCTGATTTGCATATCGCCATTGTCTAACCCAGGGTGGTGTGGAGTGCAAAAAAACGATGGATTTGGGCCCAGATCTTTTGACTGGGGGAGTGTGTGACATTGATCCACATTCAGTCCATCACTTGTTTTTGCAATTGCCGCCCTAAGTGCGCTGGGGATGCCCAGACGTGGGTCCCAGGCACTCCACACCACTTGGAGTCAAGCTAGCCGGGCTGAAGAGAGGTGTTACCTCGAAACCGGTCCGGTCCTCGGATGCTTGATTCCGTTCTGGGAAGGACATGGCTTTTGTAGTTTGGACTGGACTGTTCCCATGGGGCAACAGGGTCAGAGCTGATTTGCATATCGCCATTGTCTAACCCAGGGTGGTGTGGAGTGCAAAAAAACGATGGATTTGGGCCCAGATCTTTTGACTGGGGGAGTGTGTGACATTGATCCACATTCAGTCCATCACTTGTTGTTTTTGCAACTGGGTACCTGGTTGGCAGGAGCCCAGGGCACACTCAGTCAAAGCACATCAGCAGTTCAGAAAAAAGTGGGGGCATACCAATGCAAGAAAGATGGCACTCTCACATACGGCAAACCCAGATCATTCCATCTATTACGTAAGTGTGATCGTAGACACCCAATTGACAAGAGGATCTGGTTTGGAATAGACTCTGTTCTATGTGCCTGAAATACCAGAAGCTTCTAAAGATGAGCTATCCAATGGCCTGTCGAATTTCATCGCTTCGGAGCTTAACATCCTGCATTTGTCTTGCCTTGAAAGCCCACTTTAAGATAAGACCATTACATCACAGCCTGGAATTTCACTGTTATTAGGCAGTTGGGAAAATAAGTTAGGCTACCATTGATTCTCTTTCTTGATCACACCAATCAGCCAATCTTTTCAAAAGTGTTAGTTTTCATCCAAACCGTATGTTCCAGACCATTGTGATGTATGGTTCCCTGTTAGGTAAGGGACCCACATTGATCGGTTTCAAATTGAGGGAATGTTGAAGAATGAAAATATATACCACATCAATTTGCTGGTGTTAAGAGCAGCCCATCTAGCTCTCGAGTCTTTTCGACTGAGCTTCAATACAACATTCCAACTTGTTACAATGCAAAGCGATGCGTTATATTAACTATCGGGGAAACACAAGATCAAGAGCTCTGTCTATAGACAAAGTGAGATTTTGTTTTTGAAAGACATAAAAAATCAATGACCCTTTTCCCCAGCCATAGGAGTTTTCTCCCATAATGTGGTGGTCAGTTTGAAGTTTTACTGCCCCTTACAGCCAAGTTTTACCTGTTGTGACGGACAGTGAAATTTTGCCATTTGTCTGCCTACTCAAAATAGGGCTGGCGAGCAAACGACAAAACTTTAAACAGTCATTACTCTGTTGGGCAGTCGGAGGTGTATGTCAATGATAAAGAAGTAGTAGTCTCTGCATCGACATACTGAAGGTTTGGGTAACTAAAAGACATTGGGGGACCTTCCGTTTGGCAGAGTACCCTCTCCGCCAAACTCTAAATAGGGCCCAATGTTTTTTATTTTTATATTGACTTTTCTGCATTTCACCTGGAGGAGAACTAGGGTTGTAGGTAGGTAACTATTCGTTTGCAACAGATTTAAAACCATCCTTTCCTCATTGGAAGTTGGATGCATTTTGGCATGCTAAAAATAAGAACTAAGGTAAAATTCCTTCTCTGTTTAGCTTTTTCTGAAGTAAGTTCCACTTGTCCTTGTAATATTATTTGAATGAGTAGTTATGTTGATGACTGTGGCATATCAGATCACCTTTTAATCTACTTTCTAGTGTTATAAAACAATTTTACAAAATTGAAAATGACAGGACATATTGAACGTTCAAACATGTTTGCATGACATCTTTTCATAAGATCCCGACAGCGAGAAAAGCAATTGAACAAGTTAACCGTGATCGAGGGCCCATTCAGGCCTATGTGTAGTTTAAACGTTGATTTCTGGTGGTGTCAGCATAGCCAACAGTAGTGATTCACCGGGTTTCATTTAGGGGCCCTCAGAACCAGCAAATGTGGGTTGGCGGTCTAGGACCTCTTGGGCTGTGGAGGACATTGATGGGAAACAGTCATGTCTTCCCTAACCCCTCCAGAGTTTGCCCACAGCATTGTCTCCGGCCGCATGTTCGCTCCCACTTCATGAGCAGTGAAGCTAGTTGTCCCTAGCTGCTATTGCTACTCCACTCCTTAAGTAGTTATCTCTCCATTACTTCTGTGTGTTACCACTGAGCAAGGTAGCAAAATCGATCTTCTTGGTTACCACTGAGCAAGATAGCAAAATCAATCTTCCCCTGCTGCTTGTTGTTTTGGGGAAACTCCGGATCTATTCCCACATCCCCATCCTTGCAAACACTCTGCATTTCTTTTGGACTGAGTGCGACCCTCTCCAGTTGTCACCACTCACTTGGGGTAGAAAAAGAAACATTTTAAGGTATTGTTAGAGAATCTTTTACTTTTTATGTCAACAGAAAATAATTCCCTTGACTGTGGTGATGTTTGTACATATTACCCTAAACTGTTGGTGTTAATTCCTGAAGACAAACCTGCTGAGTCAAAACATACAGTAGCTAGTAAAATTACCCACTGATCTATTGTATCAATTGTATTTCAGTAATGGATTGTTCAATAAAATCTTAAATGTTAATCATTTACGATTATTGAGTGGATGGGTATTGGTGAATTCATGATTCTCCGGTATTGTATTTTTTATAGATTCACATGCTTGAATCTTCCCCATCGTCATGCTAGGAGTCCCAGGGTAACGGAAGACCTGGCAGTAATGAAACATCACCATAGACCTCCATATAACAGAAAACTCACTTAAGTAACTTTTCAGCCTCATTTTAAAACATCCAATCAAAGCAGAGACTCTTGAGTTACCTTCCCCACAGAGCCACCATACCTCCGATTTCTTACCGCACTTAGTCTGATAGGGAGTCTCCCTGAGCTCTGCTCAGTTACAGTATTTCTTCCCAACTTTTGACCTCCAATCTCTGCTTTTTCTACTCTCAAGGTATTTGTTGGACGTTCTACTTTTGCCCTTCCTTACTGTTGAGGTGCCAGAGCCTAAAAAAGGGCTGTTTAGACCCTGTAAGACCTGTGGGAAGTGTAGGCTAGTTTCTGAAGACCTCCCCAAACAGTGCCTATATTGCCTCTACCTTGACCCACAGACCCAGGGAATGCAAGTCTTCTTGCATTTTGTCAGCTTAAACCCTCAAAGATAGGGAGGATAGGCTGCTACTCTGGCAACAGAAAAGGAAGGCTGCTTCAGAATTGGAGTGTGAACCTGAGGAAAAGGCCCAGTCTTCCTCAAGGAAAAGAAAGGAGGGCAGTCTCTCCTCACATCACCGGGACTTTGAGATCTAAGTCCCAAGACAAAACTGAACCAAAATACCACAACTAACCTCTGACCGAGGATTCAGAGCCTTCTTCAGCTCCTGTATCTGCTTCTTTGACTCCTCTCAGAGACCAATCTTCTCGACTGTCAACTGCGTCGTCGTCAAAGACTCCACTCTCCTCAACAAAACCTTAGGTGCGTGCAGCAGTGGCGGCGGGAGCTTTAACGACGGTAACAACGTCGGCGACGAGAATTTTACCGTCGACCACCAGTCCGTCGACAGGGACGACGCTGAAGAAGGCCCCCCCACGCACCATCAACGGTGCCACAGACTATCTCATCGGTGGTTACACCATCGTTGGAAGGAAAATCAGGCTCCTTCAGCCCAGGCAGATTCAGGATTTCTCCAAGATATCCCCTTTACCTCCTGCTCGCCTTTTGGACTTCCAAGAGTCAGGATGAAAGTATGTTTGGCCCTGCATACAGTCCATCTCAGTTAAAGGTCAAGTGCCAAGATTCTGATGATGAGGAAAATGATACCTTTTCTTACCTGGCAGGGGAATTTTATTTTGAGGAAAGAGAGACATCTGTCATACAGAGGCCAGATTCCTTCCAGTAACGATATTCCTATGATGATAGAGAGGAGTAGCGTCATCAGTTTAGGGAACCATCAATGAACGTTCCAGTGTCTCTGGTATCTGATCTCCGTTGTATGACTGATGACTATTACAGGCGTTTTCCAGACGCAAATGCCCATCAGAGACTTTTACCTCCCTAAGAGGTACCCATTATTCTTCCAGGCCAAAGCACTCCCAAATCCACCAGGTAAAAGTCCCTCCCTCCTCCTATAGTCATCACAGAGGATACTCTGGATGCTCAGACAGAGGAAAGGGAAAAAGAAAACGGACATAGACGCCCTTGATGAATCGGATGACTACGTAGCCCCTATGCCACCATCTCCTACACTCCCGGGGCGGGTTCCCATCCTGCAGATATTGGGGGATTTCATGATCATCTAGAGCGTGCCTCCAAATGTTTTGATTTGCCAATACTAGCTAAGCAAACTGAATGTTTTCTATATGATTTTAAACCAGGCACTCAACGTTCAGTGAGGGCAATCCCTATAGTTGACCTTCTATGGCAAGGGCTAAAGCTAATGAAAACACCTGCCTCCGTCCCAGCTGTCATTCCAAAACTGGACAAAAAATACAAGGCTCCTGGCGACTCGCCTGCATGCCTCATTGGTCATCCGAGGCAAGCAGCGCAGAAAAGAGCCAATAATCCAGCGTACTCATGCACAGCCCCACTGGACAAGAAGGGCCTTGACCTCGACAATATTGGTAAGCGATTCTCGGCATTGGCAGCCACCTCCATCAGATCCTCTGACATGGCCATTCTTGGGAGATGTGACTGGCAGATGTGGTCAGATATCTCCACTCTGTTGGAGTATCTCCCGGAAGATAAAAAGAAAGAGGCTAAAGATATTGTATTGGCGTCAGAAAGAACGTCTTCAGATGGCTAAAGGCAACAACATTTTGTCCAGAGGTCCAAGCCAAGTTCTTAGACATGCCTTTCGATGGAGAGTGCTTGTTTGGTAAGCGCCTAGATGAGGGACTACAATCTATAAAGGCAAACACGGACACAGTCAAAGCCTTTGGGCGATCTCCAGCAGCGCCGCTTTCTGTCTTTTCTGGGTAGAGTGCAGGGGCAATTCTTATCCCATCTGCAATTTCAACTGTAGTACCAGCCATATCCGCAGAATATCTACCAGCCAAACAACCGGTCTTTTCAGTCCAGCACCGCTCAGCCTTATTCGAGACCAGCAGGAATCAAGAGGCAGCAATTTACTGAAAGTCCCAAGACTCCAATAGGAGGCTATGAAATTTAACAGGCCCCTGCTACCAAAGTACCACACTGCGGTCACGTCTTCTCCGCATCCTTTCGGAAATGGAACCCCATTTCTTCAGACAAATGAGTTCTAGATATCTTCCAGCATGGCCACACACTGGAATCCATTCAGTATCTGTCAAATGTTCCACAGCATAAAGTTCTGCTCAGTCACTTACTGAATCTCAAAAAGGAGATAGCCCCTTCTTCTCAAGCATGCCATAGAGGAAGTGCCCCTTAACCGGCAAAATCAGGTGTTTTATTCTCACTTCTTCCTCATCAAAAAGAAAAATGGAAAATAGGGGCTGGTCATAAACCTCAGAATGCTGAACAAGTTCATCAAAAACAATCTGTCAGGATGCAGTCTCTTCAGGAGATATTTCTTCTCATAGAAAAAGGGGATAACCTGGCTTCCCTCGGTTTCCTTGATGGCTATTTTCATATTCCCATCCACCCTTCGCATCAAAAATTTCTGAGGTTCAAAGTGGCAGGGCACCTTTACCAATTCAAAGTGCTTGCATTCGGTTTGAAATCCACTCCTAGGGTGTTCACCAAGTTCATGGCACCAATACCGGCCTTCTTCAGACGTTCAGGTCACCGAGTGTTCCCTTACCTGGACGATTGGCTCATAAAGGCTCAGTCTTTTCAAGAGGCAGAGATTTTAACATGGCCTTTCGGGTTCTCTTCCTGCCTCTAGGTCTTCAAATCAATCTGGAAAAATCATCCATTATCCCAGCCAAATTGTTGATCTTTCTGGGTGCACGTTTCAACACAGATCTGGGCAAGGCCTTTCCCTACTCAAGAAAGAATAATGTGGACTCTGGGTATGACAAAGCTTTTTTCAACAAATAGGTTTGTTTCTGTGAGGCAGTTCAAGCCCATGCTGGGGATGATGTCCTATTACATCCTGCTCATTCCCAATTGCTGGCTCCGCATGAGACTGTTGCAGGAGCAGCTCGATAAGTAGTGAATTCAGTCTCAAGGCTCATTCAACCACAAGGTTCGCACTTCAGCAGCAATGAGAGACTCAATGGCCTGTTGAATGGTCAAGGAAAACCTTTTGCAAGGCCTCGTTCATTCACTCTGTGCCACAGCTGGTGATGACCTCAGGTGCGTTGATGGATGGATGGGGAGGGCACACCTTTAAGAATTACATGTTCACGGCAACTGATCCAAACAGGAATCGGAGTGCCACATAAACATGCTGGAGCTCAATGCAGTGTTTCTGGGTCTGAACGCCTTCCTGCCTCGGATCAAGCGTCAGTGCTAGTCAGGGCAGACAATACTACAACAATGTTTTACCTCCGAAAGCAAGGCAACACGAGATCTCAAGCGCTTTCCCTTCCTGTTCAACAGATATGGGAATGGCTCCTTGTCAACCACATCTCCTTGCGAGTGCAGCACGTGCCGGCTGTTCACAACGAGAAGGTCAACTCTCTCAGCAGGTCCTCTAAACAGTGTCACGAATGGGAGCTCAACTACCAGCATTTGAAGGTGTTTTTTCAATCCTGTGGTTACCCAACATTAGATCTCTTTGCTACGTTCCTCAACAAAGTGTCCTCTTTTTGCAAGCAGACATCCCCATCAAGATTCGTGGGCCGATGCTTTCCAGTTTCCTTGGACGGAAATGTTCGCCTACGCCTTACCCCCGTTTCCACTCATTCCTTGAGTACTTCAGAAAATGAAGCAAGAGCCTTGTCGGCTCATTCTCATTGCTCCGGTTTGGGCAAGAAAATTCTGGTACGCCAAGCTGCATCACCTATCAGTGTGCTCTGATTTTCTTCCCTCGAAGGGAGAATCTTCTCTAAATGATCCAAAGTCAAGTGGTTCATCCACAAATTCCCTTTCTTTATTTGTCGGCTTGGCTCCTCACGACACCAAATTTGGGGATTTGAGGCTTTCCGAGGAGTGTTCTACTATACTACAGAAGTCTCGAGCTCCTTCCATGTTTAAATGTTACACCAAGCAGAGAATCTTTCATTTAACTGTGTATCTTGGAAGCATTACATCTGTTCCATCTCTCTGGAGCAGGTGCTGCCTTATCTCTTGCACTTAGCAAAATCAGGAGTTTCTCACTCTTCCATGAGAGTTCACCTTGCTTCAATTTCTAGGTATAGAAGACGCTCAAATCCAACTTCCATGTGGTCTAATCGACTCGTCAAAGATTTTATGAAGGGCCTTTATATGGTTTAAATCTTATATTGAGTTTTCACAAGAGACAAAACAACATGACCGAACTGTGTCAAGCATGTGTAGCGCAGTAAGCTTCAATGCAATAATAATAAGTATACTTGGTGCTAGAGGAAGCAATTTGGTCGTAGGTCACAAATAACACCCCCCAACAAAGCAACAGGTCCCTCCCCCCTCCCTGCCCCCTTTGTCACAAAGCAAAAGGATAAACCCGTTATGAAAAGAAAAGTCCATGAGTGAGAGTAACATCAGCGTGTGGCTGCAGTTTGCGCTTGGACGCCTTCTGATCCGGGATTGGGGTATCCGCCAATTGGAGAAGGCGTAGGTATCGGGGGCAACTCAGTTCATGGAACTCCCCTGTGAGGAGAGTCAAAAATGGCCCCCACAGCTCCGGAAATTCGTCTCCCCGAACAGCCTGTACCAGGGATAGCTACTCCATTCCAAGCACCATCCACAGCCTGTGTAACCAGCCTGTATGTGGGGGGGCTTGTGGTGTCCTCCAGTGTGCTAAGATGTTTTGCGTGGCCGCCCCTAATGCAATAGCGATCAGGCGACCCCCTCCGTGACTTCAAGGGATACATCAGGGCATTCGGCAATCCCATCAGGATGTAAGCAGGGAATCGGGGAAGTTGGGTGTCTAAGTGTGAGTCTGTCATCCAATATCGTGCCCCAGTACCCCTGTAGGTAGTCGCAGCTCCAGAGCAGATGTTCCAGTGTGCCCAACGCCCCACACCCTCTCCAGCAGCGATCGCTGATGCGGGGGTCAAACCGATGCAAGAGCTCAGGCGTGTGATACCAGTAGGTGGCCACTTTAGTCAGGGTTTCGGTCAGTCCATCGTGATATGCAGAATGCCGTGCTCTGTGATAGACACTGCCCCATTCTTTATGCGTGAGGGCCCTCCCCAGTTCCCCCTCCCACCAGCATCTGCCTGCGTTGTATGTGTAAGAGCTCGAGAGGAGGAGGTGTTGATACAGGTCTGAGATTAATTTCTTCTCGGAAGTGCGGGTGACTAGCCATTTCTCGTAGGGAGTGAGATGTCGTTGTGCTCCAGGTCGAACCTCAGGGTGGAGTGCCCAATGACGCACCTGTATATAGGATAGCCTGCTATCCTCCGGGATGCCATAGTCCTCCTTCATCTGTGGAAAGGAGAGGATACCATCTAAATTAAAAAGATGTCCCAGGGCTTTGCACAGGGACGGTCGCCAGGCTGCAAAAGCCTTAGGGTCCAGTCCCGGGGTGAAGTCGGGGTTAGCAAATAGCAGTGTTAGAGGGGAGGGGAACGATGTCAACTCATGTTTGATAGCGACTCGATCCCACACCTCCATAACCGTACCTGTGATCTGGGACGCGTAGAGGTTGGACGGCCAATGGCACCTGGGGAGAAAGGGGATCCCCTGGCGGGGCATGCCTGCTGCAGCCTGGTCCTGGAAGAGCCAAGTCTTTCCGGATTCCAGTTGATACCACTCCACCAAGATTCGGAGTTGTGTTGCGTTAAAATAAAGTTAGAGATCCGGTACGCCCACACCGCCGTGGTCAGGTGGGAGAACTGCGATATCATGTTTAAAGCGTGGGCGGTGTCCCTGCCAAATGAAGCGTGCCAGATCGGACTGTGTTTGTTGGATCCAGCCCTTCGGTGGCCATAGGGGAAGGGTCTGGAACAGATAAAGTATCTGTGGCAGAAGGGTCATTTTCGTGGCTGCAATCCTCCCAAGCCATGAGAGAGAGTGGCGCTTCCATCGCCTGAGTTCTTCGTGGAGCTGCGTGCGAAGTCTGGTATAATTCGCCTTAATGGTAGCTGGAATGGTGGGGCCCAGAAGGACTGCTAGGTAGGGGACCGTGGTGCAGGACCATTGCTCATCATGTTCCCCTTGAACCTCTGCCAGCGTCTCCGGTGGCAGGGATACATTAAGGGCAATCGATTTGTCTGTATTGATCTTGAAACTGGAAGCGAGTACAAAGTTATGGAGTTCAATAAAAAGCGCACAAAGTGATTGGACCGGTTCGGTGAGGGAAAATAATACATTGTCCGCGTAGAGGCTGATTTTGTGAATGTCTCCTCCGAACGTAATGCCCTTGATAAGGGCGGGCTGCTTGACTCACTGCGCCAGCGGTTCCATATAGAGGGCGAATAAGATAGGGGGCATCCTTGTCGGGTCTCTATGCCAATTGGGAAGTGAGAGGAAGTGTGGCCGTTGACGCGTACAGTGGCAGTAGGCTGCCTGTAGCAGTTTAAGATAAGAGTACAGAGGACCTCCCCCAGGCCGAAGTGACGCAGAACTTGTTACAGATAGGGCCAGTGCACGCTATCAAAAGCCTTTTCGGCGTCGATAGTGAGGAGCATGCAATCTGGCCTCGTACTTGAACCCGCTTCAATGAGGTGGAGGACCCTCCTAGTGTTGTCACTAGTTTGCCGCTGCGGTATGAAGCCCGCCTGATCAGGCTCCACCAGTTGTTGCATGTAAGTTGCAAGCCGGCTCGCCAGAATTCCGGTGTACAGTTTGAAATCAATGTTTAATAGCGAGATCGGACGATATGAACTACAGCGGGCCCTATCCCTACCCGGTTTCGGTATGACCGAAATGGCAGCTTCTAGAAGGTCCGCGGGGATCGCGCCCGGCTGGGCAAAGGAATTAAAAAGAACACGCAGGAGGGGTGCCACCTGATGACAGAACGTTTTGTAAAAGATCGTGGGGTACCCATCGGGTCCGGGGGATTTCCGAAGCTTCCAGCGTGAGATCGCCGACGCCACCTCCTCCAAGCCTATGGGGCGATCCAGAAACTCCGCCTGTGCCTGGTTCAGGGACGGGAGACGCGCCCCGTGCAAATAAGACTGGCCCGCCTGCAGGTCGAGAGTGTCACTGGCGTAGAGGGATTTATAGAACGACCCGAAGGTCTCCGCTATCGCAGCGTCGTCCGCAACTACATCGCCCTGCTCCGTCCGTATGGCCTGTACCCCCTGCCTCTGGCGTTGTTCACGCAGCTTGTTCACCAGTAGTCGTCCGCACCGGTCTCCCCTGCATAATAGGCGTGCCGGAGCCGGAGGGCCGCGTACTCCGCAGCGTCCTGATCTAACGCGGCTAACATCTTCCGCTCGGCGCATAATTGACGCCAAGCCCGCGCCGCCCCCATGCGCTGGTGCATTTGCTCCAGCTCCGTCATCCGTTGCGCTATTTCGGCCCTTTTCTGCGCTCGCTCGCGATTGTTGGCCGTGGCGATGGAAATAAATTCGCCTCGTAGGACCGCTTTAAGGGGAGCCCATTGGGTGGCCCGTGCCGTGTCGGTGTTGTTGTTGTGTGTCTGGAAGTTCGTAATGCCGGTTTTAATTCGGTCTACTGTCGACGGGGTGTGGAGAAGGTTCTCCCTAAGACGCCAGTGTCGTTGTGGGGTTGTTGCGGCTGGGAAGAGGAATGTGGCCACCACCGGGGAGTGGTCCAACAGTGAGGCTGGCAAGATTTCCACTTCCCACGCTTGCGGTACCATCGCAGAGGCGCAGAGGAAGTAGTCGAGCCTGGCGTAGGACTTATGGGCCCCGGAATGGTAAGTGTACGCGGTGCTACGTGGGTGGATGTGTCGCCACAGATCCGTGAGGCCTAGATCTTGAAGGTGTGCATGTCCAGACTTGGAGAGGGCCCCCACCTGGCCTTTGGTAGGATCGGTCAGCTATGTTATGGAAAACGAGGTTGAGGTCGCCCCCAATCAGTAGGTGTCGTTCAGTGTTGGCTGTGGCAGCCGCTAACGCTGTCTGGAGAAAAGTTTCCTGTCCCTCGTTGGGCGCGTAAATCGAGCCCACCAGTAATGTCCGTCCCGCTATCAGGAAGCGATGCACCAAAAGTCGCCCTTTTATCTCGGCCTCTTGCTGTAGGACTCTGCCTGTGAAAGATTTGGATACCAGTATTGCCACCCCAGCCACTTTTTTGGAAGAGGATGAGAAGAGTTGCGTGGGAAAGGCCCGTGTTCTAAGTCGGTGCTGGTCTTTGGGCAACAAGTGAGTCTCCTGAAGGAGGCAAATGCCATCCGAGGAGTGTTCCAAAAGGAAGAGGACCACTCAGCGCTTAATTCGGTTGTTGAGCCCTCTCACATTAAGGGAAAGGACTTTAAGGTTGTAGAGTGCCATAGCCCGTCACGTTGGACTCCAGAGCTCTGTGTAGCGTGTGGGAAAGAAAACAAAAAAGGGAAAAAAAGTGGACAAAGGGAAGCCTCACCCCTCCAAAACAACCCTCCCAACAGCCTCTCTCTCTGAACTGCCCCATCCCCCCTCCCCCACCCCCCTAACTCCAACTCCCCACACCCTCCACCCCCCCGCCCCGACACCCCCGTGTGATACCCCAACTAGTGAACATAGTCCCAGTCCTGCCTCCCTGCAGTGCAGGTCTGTGGTGTATTACCTGTGTTGACGTCCAGCCACATCGCTCCCCGTGGTGCCCCCTGCCACCCCCATCCCCCGGACCTGCGGAATGACTGATGCTGATGGTTTCTCCCCCCGGAGGCAAATCAGTCTGCAAGAGCGGTGTCCTTGGCCACCTCTTGGATGGCGTTGTCCATCTCTGTCTCGATGGTGTGCGCATCGGGCCTTGAACTTGCTCCCGACGACCGTCGCCGAACAATTTGCTGCCAGCCAACCCTAGACGGCCGCCCAGGTGGCTTCAGTCTGGTTGATGCCGAACAGGGCGCATGTTTCCTGAAGGGAGCGGAGCTGATGCAGGGCACCGTTCCACCGGAAGATCAGGCGGAAGGGGTGTCCCCAGGTGTATGCTGTCTCTTTGCTCCTCAAAGTCAGTCGCCACCTTGAAGGCCTTACGTTTTTGGAGTGTGATTGCTGACAAGTCCTGGAAGAGGGCCACCGGGTGGCCCGGAAACCGCAGGGGCTGCTGTCGCCGTGCCTCCCTGAGGATGCGCTCTTTGAGAGGGTAGTCCGGAAGGAAGGCCAGGATGTCCGGAGGTGGCGCCGATTTCCGCCGCATTAATCCCACTCTGTGAGCTCTGTCTATTCTGATTGCAAAGTCCGCAGATTCGCCCAGGATGTCTTGGAATAGGGCTTGTAGGTACCCCGTGATATCTGTGCCCTCTTCTTTAGGTGGAACACCTCGGACCCGGATGTTGTTCCACCGGGACCTATTTTCCAAATCCTCGGCGTGGGCCTGGAGGTCGACTTGTTGTTCCTTCAGCCGTACTACCTCTTGCTGTAGCTGTTCCACTTCCTCGTCCCTTGCGTGTCCCGCCTCTACCATGGTGGATACCCTTTTGCCAAGGCCATCAACTTCTCTCCCGATCTCTCGGACTTCCCCTGCGACCTCTTGCTTCAAAGTATGGAAGTCCTCTCTAAGCGAATTAAAGAGTCTCCAGGAAGGATTTGGTGATGGGCACTTCCCCTTCGTTGGCCTCTTGGTGGGGCTTGGGTGCGCCTGGGGATGATTGTCCTTTATCCCCCTTCAACTGTCCTTTGCCGAGCATTTCGGGGAGGGTGCGTTCTCCCTTTTTCCCCCTTTGGCCCGCCATCGTGTGTCTCGTGGTGGGGGTTATGGCCCTGCAACCCTCTCAGCTCGTCCCGTGTTCCTCTCTTCTGGGTCCCTGTCTTACTCGCCCGCCCCAGCTCCCGGGGGGGAGAGGGGGGATGGGACAGCGTGGAACCCCTCTCCAGGCGGCTCACTCGGTCTGTGCGACGTGGATACAGCCCAAACGGCGACGGCCCCGGGGGCACTGACCCCTGCTCTGCTCGGGTAGGCACACGATGGTTGGCTGCTTTATGAAGGATCTCTTACCTCGCCTCTCTTGTGTCTGCGGTGTAGGCCGCAGAGGCTCCCACGTGAGTCCAGCCGGCCGGTGATGCGCACCCTTTCGGGCCCCTGGTATCTTCTCCGGATCCTGGTGCCACCAGCTCAGTAGGACAGCCTCACGTAGCAGCAGAGAGGACAGGTGGTTGTGCGGCAGGCCCCCGGCTCTGCTAGGGTTGCTATGGAGGCGGTGCGTTCGGACCTGGCCCTAGGCTGTGCTACGGGCCCCCAGCCTGGCAACTCCCCCAAGGCCGCCTGCAGCTCTGGTGGTGGGTGTGGAGGCATTCCGTCTCTCCCTCGTGGTCGCAGTAGCCCCGCCGGGCGACTCGTGCTCCGAGGCCGCAGTGCAGGCCCACGCGGGTAGGACCCGGCACCTCCAGATGTAGGCCGGATCCCCGGCCTCAATTTCTCCGGACCCCTAGGTGCGCCGGGGGAGTCTGGGGAGCGTCTGTGTGCCCCCAATCGGTGCAGGAGCATCCGGCAGGGCTCCTCTAAGCGGCAGGGCAGGGCGGGAGGGCCGTACCTCACCCTCTCATAGGCCGCACCCCGGACCGGGGCGCGGCGCCACCACTCACCGGCTTCCTCTGGGCCGCGGGCCTGCTCCTCTCGCCCCCCTCCGGAGTGGCTTTGCTTGCGGCAGCCGCAGCCCCCTGGATGGCAGCGGCGTCCTCTGCGGCCCGCAGCAGCCTACCGCATCCTTCTTCGCTGCGGTCCCGAGGCCTCCCGACGGGCGCCCCAGATCGCGTCGCCGCCGCAGGTGTGCTCCCGTTCTGGCTCCCTCCGGCTCGAAGGGAGTGAAACTGGCCCCAGGAGCGGCGGGGGTGAGTCTCTGTCCTCTCCCGCCCCGTTACAGCGTTGTGGGGGGGGGGGGAGAGATGCGGTGGTAGGCGGCCCGGGAAAGTTGAAAGCGGAGGAGCTCACGGAGTGGGCGACTCCTCACTCCGCCATCTTCGCCACGCCCCCCTGAAGGGCATTTTTTAGAGCTTTTCTCCCTGTTAAGCGTCCTAAAGTTTTGTGGCAATTAAACACCGTCCTGTCACAAGTAATGCGTCCTCCCTTTGAACCAGTACACAATTGCGAATTGAAGTTCCTTTCCTGGAAAGTGGCCATTACGTCAACTAGACATATCGGTGAAATCCAAGCTTTGACTATAAAAAACCGCATCTTCAGTTTTTGCCGGACATGGTTATCCTACCCACTAATCCTTCTTTTATACTTAAGGTGCCTTAAACTTGCACAGTCGGAAGGAGGACCGGGATGCATGATAGGTATCCAGTGAGGGAGTACCTTGACGAAGGTGTTACTAGAGTACTCCCTCCCCTGCTCCCCTGCTCCTCCATGAGGCACCACATTTAAACGTACAGGAGAAGGTTCCTCCTGATACTGAAGGACCCGATTTGGACCAGGTGTCAATCGGGTATTGAACGTGTGACATCTGAACACACGTTGCAGGGAAGTATCCAAGGGATATTGAGTCCATCACGATCCTGAAGAAAGCCCGGGACCCCTTATGGGGCCAAGACCGCGCTGAAACATGCCTACCTGATTTAGAAGACAACTAGCACCATAACAGTGTTATTATTATCCTATATTTCATGTTTTTATTCATCCCTCCACCACCAATGAATACAATTTAGAATAGGTGACTGGCAGGCGGCAGGGATTTTTATTGGACCACCCCCCCCCCCCTTTTTTCTTTCCTTTTTCACCTTAGTTTCCTACTAATATTGGAACTACAGCCCTAACATGGGCTTGTTTGCCATTAGAGGATTCTTTGGCGAATGTGGGATGGGCAATGATGAAGCCTGACACCTGTTCAATTTCTTGCGCACTACTGTGCTGGTCTATAATATTGGAATGTTTGAGTAGCTAGAATCATACCTCTGTGAATGATCACCTACATTGTTAGCTGAAAAAAAGCCCCAATAGGTGAAGTTGATAACAGAAGGGCACGTTTTGTTTTGTTAGTGAAAACGGCCTTCAACCTGCCACCTCAATGAGCCGATTCTTACAAACGTTCTTTTCTAATCCATTCTCCGCAGTGGACAGGGCATTGCATTCTCTGGACATTAAAGTTGTTTAAAATGTTCTACAAAGAACGAAGATCTTCCGTAAATCCTCTCAGCTGCTGATCTTCCTCTCAGCTGCTGATCTTCCTCTCAGCTGCTGATCTTTCTCGGCACCTAGGAAAGGACAAGCCTTGACACTGGCTTGCATTGCTCGTTGGGTTACCTCAATGATTACCTTCAGTCAAGAAAAGCCTGGCCGCCCACTTCCTGCAAAAACACAAGCTCACTCAACTAGGAAATTGGTGACTTCCTCTGACCTGTTTGCATGAGCATCCCTCCCTGACCTATGCAGGGAGGCAATGTGGGCGAACGATCACACATTCACGAAGCATTACTGCCTTGATGGTTGGAAGAAGTCCGATATCTCTGTTGAACAAGCTATACTTAGACATCTCTTTGCCTAAGGTAGTCCGCTTTTAGCCTTCTATGTTCTTTACATACTGATTGTACATTTGTATGCTTATTATTCTCTTCTTGGTATCTGATGGTACAAGTTTGCGTCAGGGTGGGATGGATGGCCTGTCCACCACCTTTCTTTTTCTTTTATTGTGCTATAAACTGCTTACTAGTCGGATTAAAGCATGTGAATCTATAAAAGATACAATACTGGAGAAAAAAAAGTTACTTACCTGTACAGTGTGGTACTCCAGTATTGGTATCTTTTATAGATTCACATGCGACCTTCCCTCCTCCCTGATTAGGCTCACCAATTACCTCACAGTTTTGTATAACTATACACTTGTGCATGAAATCTGAGGTATGGTGGCTCTGTGGGGAAGGGAACTCTGAGGTCTCTGCTGTGATTGGCTGAAATTTTAATGTTTTAAAATTAGACTGAAAATTTTGTTTAGTGAGTTTTCTATTCTATGGAGGTCTATGGTGATATTTTATTGCTGCTATATCTTCTGTTATTGTGGGACACACACCATGGAGAAGATTCAAGCATGTGAATCTGACAGATACCACTACTCAGGAGTCACAGTGTACATGTAAATAACTTGTTTTTTCTTGAATTAAATAAACTGGGGGGAAAAAAACCAGTCTTTGACATGGGACGGGTAAATAGACCTGTAAGGGGCCTCTTGGTATGTATTCCTATTCAATGAGGATACGCATAGTAGGTTAAGGACTTTCCACGGATGATATTATATTTTAGCTCATTTTAGCAAAACTATATTTCTGTGAATCATATTTTAATGACTTTTATTTATATGCTTTTGTGGTTTGTTTATCAAATCGTATAAAGATGATTATTCATTCATGTATTCTTTGTTTAAGCTTCCAGGACACTAACATCCTATTTTCGTTTAGATGCTGCGAAGGCTGTAAAACATGGTTTTCTGGAGTACTGTTTGGCAAGACAAAGTTAATCCACTGGTTTTGTTCAGACTGCAAAGGTTAGTATTTGAAATACAAATGATGTTGTTCTGCTTCAGTTGTAATGAAATGGGTTTTTCATTAGTAGCTCTTCAGTGTTCGCTGATCAGTTTTTAGCAAAGGCAGGTCTGGCATGTTTACGTGCAGCATAGAGGAATGTGTGCTTTAATCTGAAGCTTTTTAAGGCTAAAGGCAGGTGATATCTGTTTTAAATCAATAATAAATAAGATGTTAACATGAAAGAAGAAGCAGACATTCTCTTTCTTTTTTCCACCTTATTCCTCCCATCTTCATCCCCAGATCGAGAGTACTAGTGGCAACATGAATGACTGCTGTGAGTGAGGTATGGGTTTCCTTTAATGTGTACCTGAGTTATGTGGGCTCTTCTGGGCTTTTTCTAGTCACCCTGTCCGCTTTACCCTCAAGTTGGACATCTAGTGAATATCAGTGGTTGGTATTGCACCCTCTCAGATGGTTGTTGTGGGGAAGAGGGAGGGAGGGGAAGGGGAGCAATCTTCCTGTTCCTGCAGTGTGTTCCTGTGCCCAACTGCGTGCCACACCTCTTATGCCTGCAGCTCTTATGGATTAGTTCAGGGATGCAGGCGAAGGATGGCTTTTCTACTGTTCTTACTGGATGACTTTGGGACTCCATTTCTGTCCTGTCAGACTTAGAGGTGGTGAGAATTCTATGACCTGTCTGTGGGTTGAATACCAATACCCATTAGACAACATGTTGATCGCTGTAGAATGAAACATTTCCTAGCTATCGTAACGGAAAGTTACAATTCTATCAAGGACTCGGAGGAGAGGATTATGATGTTCTTTCTTCACTTTATTAGACCGCAACCATTTGAAGTCAAAGAAAACTACTATTCCCATGGAACATAGGGAATAACACAGTTAAAACAATAGTGTCTAGGATAGAGTGTACAGTCATTCTGCACCAATCACTGGTCTCCAGGGTGCCGATAGTCCTCTGTCAGTGTTCATTCCTCCTCTTTCGTCGCTCGAGCTCAGCCAACAAGGACCCTTCATGAATCTTGTTTATTCAATCAATCAATCAATCAATCATAGCACTTGTATAGCGCACTACTCACCCGGACGGGTCTCAAGGCGCTTGGGGTAAAGGGTCCGCTACTGCTCGAACAGCCAGGTCTTGAGTTGTCTCCTGAAGGCGAGATGGTCCTGGGTCAGCCGAAGGTGGATGGGGAGGGAGTTCCATTTCTTGGCCGCCAGGTAGGAGAAGGATCTGCCTCCGGCGGTGGCTCTTCGGATGCGTGGTACGGCGGCGAGGGCGAGGCTAGAAGACGGTAGCTGGCGGGTTATTAGAGTCGCCTGTAGAAAATCAAAGGCATAGCATAAGCGATGAAAATGGCTAAGGTTTAACCCTGTAGGAGGAAACGCATCCCAAGGACATTCATAGAAGGACTGTCAAAATGCATAAACATAAACCGTAAAGCGCTTACTTACCCCAGTATGAGGGTGGGTAGGTAACCAAAGGAACTTGTACCCTGGGTGGGATAATCCTTGCCTCTGAGTCCTAAATAGAATTGAAACTTTCCGTTACGATAGCTAGGAAATGTTTAATTCTATTTGTCTGGACCGGAGGTGAGGATTATGCTTGTTTAAAGCTTGCTCATGACCTAGTGAGCCATGTCAATAACCGGTTTGAAGTAAAACCACTTAAAGGTAGAATCTGAAGATCAGTCTGCTGCATTCAGAATTTCTTCCAGACGAGCTCCCAGGGTAAATGCTTTGGAGGCCATTGCCCCTCTAGTAGAGTGAGCCCCGAATTCACATAGATCTATACCGGTTTCACCCACCTAACCCAACAGGCAATAGTGGGGGAAGACATGGCCTTGTGGGGCTTTTTGAGCGCAATGAGCAACTGACGTTATCCAGTATTGGGGTATCTTCCATAGATTCACATGCTTAGAACCATCCCCGCCGACGAGGTGGGAGTCTCGCCGTACAATAAAACATATACATTATAGTCATAATAACATTATACCATAGGCTATAGTGTATAGCAAAGTCACTACATTAGCCTATCTTAGTCTTTTTGTAAAAAGAACCAAACTTGGAAACCAACCAATCAGGCAGCAGCACCCTCTAGAACCTTCCCCACAGAGAGGCAAACCCTTAGATTTTCTACTGCACCTCGTGAGTTAGGGAGTCTCCCTGAGCTCTGCTCAGTTTTTTCCTTAAACCTTTCTTCAGCTGAGGGAAAGTATGTCTGATTCCAAGAAGAGTTTGTTTTTGGCCTGTTCTTCATGTGGGAAGAGGAGACTACACTTTGAGGACCCACATAAGGAATGTATTTACTGCCTCTACCCAGCACACAAGGTCAAGGACTGCAGGATTAGTAGAACCTTTCCTGCCAAGACCTTGAAGGATCGAGAAGGACGCCTGCTGGTTTGGTTGGAGAAGTTAAAGGCATCATCTGAGGTGGTATCTGAAGGTGAAGGCAGTATTATTGTTATTGTTATTTTAATTTTATACCGCGCCTAATCACCTACAGGTCTCTAAGCGCCAGGAAAAGATGGTACAGGACAATAACATAGCGGAATCAGAGCAAAGAGCAACACTAAATTATGCCATGCTCAGGCTTCTCCTAAACAATAGCGTTTTTAGGCTCTTTCTAAATCTTAAGAGGTTTCCTTCCTCGCGCAGCCCTCCAGGCAAGCTGTTCCACAGCTGGGGAACCAACACTGAAAAGGCTCTCCCTCCCTTTGTCGCTAGCCTATGGCGAGGACAGGTCAGCAGCTGCGAGTCCGAAGACCGAAGTGTTCTCACCGGACAGTACCGCTGCAGGCGCTCCTTGATGTAGGCCGGAGCCTTACCATAAATTGCCTTATGAGCTGTACACAAACTCTTAAATTCCACTCTTTCTTTAATTGGAAGCCAATGTAGGCTTTGTAATAAAGGAGTGGCTTTAGACCTCCTCGGGAGTCTAAAGATCAATCGGGCAGCATCATTCATTAAGACCTGGAGCCTGTTGGTAAGAGTTTTCGGTAGGCCAAGATAGAGAGCATTCCCATAATCAATTCTGGAAATGATAATAGCGGCCACTATTGATCGCATCATGGGCTGTGAGAGGATAGGGGATAACTTCCGCAGTTGCCGAATGATATTAGTACAGCTGCCTACCACCGACAAGATCTGAGGAGCCATCGACAGGTCAGCGTCCAACCTAATCCCCAAGCTTTTTACAGCCAGGCTTGGTATTGGGGCAGGGCCCAACTCCATAGGCCAGTAGAGATCACTCCAAGGTGAAGAAATGGATGGGACAACCAAGATCTCAGTTTTGTCAGGGTTGACTTTTAAAAGGTTATCCGTCATCCATTGCACCGTGAACCTCAAGATGTTCTGGGATTGGAGTTGCGCAGCCGTGGTGTCATTTATACTTAGCAGCAACTGCGTGTCATCCGCGTAGTTAAAGACTTTACAGTCCATCGCAGCCAGCGAAGCGATCAGTGGTTGCAGGTACAGATTAAATAGAAGCGGGGACAGGGCGGACCCCTGCGGTAACCCACCTCTTAGTTCGTCCAGCACCGAGAGCATCACCAACTCGGTGCTGTGATGGGCTCGAAAACCTGCCTGTCTGTCATGGAGTAGATGGTAAGATTCCAGATAGCAGGACAGGGACTGTAGAACATGCTGCTCAAGGATTTTTGAGAGAAAGGGCAGCTGGGAGATGGGTCTGTAGTTCTTTAACACGGCAGGATCCGACCCCGGTTTTTTCAATAAGGGTCTTACCCGCGCCTCCTTAAGTTCACTCGGCAGATATCCCATGTCTAATGATTTGTTGAGGAGAGAGATGATACAGTCCTCTAGCAGAGGACGCGCGATGCGAAAAATCTCAGGTGGATATGGGTCAGCTGGGGAACCAGATTTAATTTTACCCATCAGCTGTTCCAAGATTAGTGCATCCATCTCCGGGAACACTTCAAGAGAGCAATCGCTCGCATTTTTAGATGTTAGGGCGGTGGCAGTCCCTGTCGCCGCCCCATTCTCTATCTCCTGAACAATATTCTTCCCCTTCTCCAGGAAATAGGCCTGGAAGGTGTTGCAATCGAAAGGGGCTTTAGCATTGTCAGGTTTTTTACTTAGCTCGGCCAATACTTCAAAGGTTTCTTTCTGGATGTTAGCAGCCTTGCTTAGGCGCGACTCTAGGTAGTCCGCTTTAGCTTGGATCATAAGTTTTTTATATTGATGGAGGGAGGCCTTATAGATATTCCTATCCATGTCCTGCTTGGATTTCCTCCACAATCTTTCTAACTTCCTTAGCTTTGTTTTAGTTTCCCTTAAGAATGGTGTAAACCAGAGAGCTTTCCCTGATCCCTTTATTTGCTGTATTCTCACTGGCGCTATCTGATTGATGGCCCGAGTCATACATCTCGTTAAATCAGAGTATTCTCGGTCCAGATTACAATCCTGCTCTAAGGCCTGAGGGGGTTCCAGATGTGCCTTAGTCAAAGACATCAGGTTGACTTCAGCCCATTTCCGGGTTTTTCTAGAACCGGGTGAGTTACGAACAACCCCGCTATTGAGGGGGGCCTCACAAGAGACCAAGCAGTGATCCGACCAGATACAGGGCGCTGCCTCACTGAATGTTAAAGTGGCATCTGTGGTCCACATGAGGTCAAGAGTGTGACCTTTTACATGCGTTGGGGCATCCACAATCTGTTTAAAACCCAGTGCAGACATTAATGTGTCTAACTGACGCATAGGTGAGTCCCAGTTAGACTTGTCCCAATGTAGATTAAAACCCCCTGTTACCAGGATTTTTGTATATCTTGAACTAAAGTCAGATATAATAGGACAAAATAGGTCAAAGAAAAGTGGAGTTGACTTAGGCGGGCGATAGACAGACAAAATCACCCAACACATATTGTGTACAGTGACCTTTACCCCGAGCAAATCGGCTAGGTCAATCGTCTCTGTTAATACCTTTTCAACTGTCATTGTCTTCCTATAGAGGATAGCTACCCCACCCCCCCGTGAGCCCCCTGGGCGGTTGTGCCACATTATATCATATCCGCTTGGAACAGCGGCAATGATATCCGGCATCGAGTTCTCATCCGTCCAGGTCTCCGAGAGAGTCAGGACATCAATATCACTGTCCTGAAGCATATTATATACCTCCAAATGATGACAGTGAAGCGAGCGGGTATTAAGGCTAGCTATTTGTAAAGTGGGATGTGTACCCAGGGCAGGTGTGACCCTGACAGTCCGGGATATGCCGTGGTGTTTAAGCAGCAGCAAGACCGCCTGGTCCACCATGGGCTCACCTCTATTCAAGGATTTAAGCTCCTCTGGGGACTATATGCGACGCTGACCAGCCGTCCCAGCCCCTGCGCCCGGTCGTGCGCGGACGGGCGCAGACGGGCTGGACTCTGGCGTGACTCCCGCGATGCTCCGGCGAGCCCGCAGCGCGTGCCCGCTGCGCGTCAACATGGCCCGTTTAAATACCGGTCTAGCGTCCTTGCGACGACTAGACCGTGCGCAGCTTGTCTGTGCAACCCCCCCAACCCAAGATGGCCGCCGCAGTGCTGCCTCACAGGAGAAGGACCCGCTCCAAACGCGGTGAAAACACGATTATGGTGCAAGTGAGTGGGTAATTATTAAAATGCCATAAAACGGCAGCAGTTCGCAAATAAACAAAATACCAATCATGAGTTTTAAAATATCCTTGTACAAGCGCCTATGAGCGCGCTACGCTCTGTCGTGCTACTTGCTCTGTTGTCCAGTTAGTTTCCAATCACAGGCCGCCTAGTTTGCCCCGTTTAAATACCGGTCTAGCGTCCTTGCGACGACTAGACCGTGCGCAGCTTGTCTGTGCAACCCCCCCAACCCAAGATGGCCGCCGCAGTGCTGCCTCACGGGAGAAGGACCCGCTCCAAACGCGGTGAAAACACGATTATGGTGCAAGTGAGTGGGTAATTATTAAAATGCCATAAAACGGCAGCAGTTCGCAAATAAACAAAATACCAATCATGAGTTTTAAAATATCCTTGTACAAGCGCCTATGAGCGCGCTACGCTCTGTCGTGCTACTTGCTCTGTTGTCCAGTTAGTTTCCAATCACAGGCCGCCTAGTTTGCCCCGTTTAAATACCGGTCTAGCGTCCTTGCGACGACTAGACCGTGCGCAGCTTGTCTGTGCAACCCCCCCAACCCAAGATGGCCGCCGCAGTGCTGCCTCACGGAAGAAGGACCCGCTCCAAACGCGGTGAAAACCCGATTATGGTGCAAGTGAGTGGGTAATTATTAAAATGCCATAAAACGGCAGCAGTTCGCAAATAAACAAAATACCAATCATGAGTTTTAAAATATCCTTGTACAAGCGCCTATGAGCGCGCTACGCTCTGTCGTGCTACTTGCTCTGTTGTCCAGTTAGTTTACAATCACAGGCCGCCTAGTTTGCCCCGTTTAAATACCGGTCTAGCGTCCTTGCGACGACTAGACCGTGCGCAGCTTGTCTGTGCAACCCCCCCAACCCAAGATGGCCGCCACAGTGCTGCCTCACGGGAGAAGGACCCGCTCCAAACGCGGTGAAAACACGATTATGGTGCAAGTGAGTGGGTAATTATTAAAATGCCATAAAACGGCAGCAGTTCGCAAATAAACAAAATACCAATCATGAGTTTTAAAATATCCTTGTACAAGCGCCTATGAGCGCGCTACGCTTTGTCGTGCTACTTGCTCTGTTGTCCAGTTAGTTTCCAATCCAAGGAGGTGGACGCTTGAGTTAGTCCTCAAGCGTCCACCTCCATATCCTGAGAAGCTGAGTAAGACCTTAAAAACATCCTTTTCTGAGGTGGGTCACTCTTCCTCTAAAAAAGAGAAAGTCTCTTCTGAGGTAAAATCTAGAGATAAGGTGAAGGTTTCTTTGAAAACTACCTCTAAATCTCTTCAGGACCCTCCGTCGACATCTAAAACATCTTCGTCGGCGAGAAAATCGCCACAGAAGGTGAGTGGAACTTCAGCGTCGAGAAAACTACACCGTCGACGAAATCGTCGGCGGTGCCGTCGAACGAGTGTCCCTACGTCGTCAACGACTCATCACGTCGACGCCGGCTTCGTCGTCGAGGATCCCATCGACGATGCCTTCGCCGTCGACGAGTATCCCGTCGACGATGCTTCGATACCGTTGACTATCTCATCATCGACCAAGATTATACCTTCGACGGCGAGTTCACCGTGGACGACAACTTCAACCATGACGTCGATGACCACATCGCCGACTATGTCTTTTCCGTCGACGACGGGTATGATCACAACATCGACTATGCCGTCTGTTACAGACATCTCAGCAGAATATGAATCACCATCCTCATATATTTCTGCCACTTTGAAGCGTAAAAGACCTATGCCTTTACAATTTACTCCGATTTTGAGCTCTAAATTATCGTCTACCAGACAGTTTTACCTTGATGTGTCACACATTTCACCTTTACCTCCTAGCCATTATTTGGAGGAATCTGAAGATGACGGTGGTCCCTATGGACAGGCGCATGACCCTTCAGAACTCAGAATAAAATAGCAAGAAGATGATGAAGAGGAGGAATACTATGAACCATGTGAGTCTTTAAGAGGACCTCAAAAATTGTACCATCAAGAGCCAGTGGTTCAAATGCCTGCAACTTTGCTTCAAGACCTTGCGGCAATGTTGAAAGACTATAATAGCCAAGAAGCAAGGCAGGCAGTAAAAGAGACTGCCAGCCTTGCTTCTCATAAGCATAGACTATAAGTACAATGTGCTTGTTTACGCACAGCTTGAAGGTTTTCAAATGCATAAATAAAAGGCATTGCCATTTACAATGACAATAGCTCAAACTCTCACAATTTCGAGACCTATTGCATTGCAAATGCTTGTTTTTACAGTTTTAGATAGCACGAACTCGACCTCAAGGTATTGAGCCCTTTACATGACCACCAGTTACGTTACACTAGGACAGATTCATTTTTGGGAGGCATAGAGAGATTAAGTGATTTGCCCCAAATCACAGGATGTTGAGCCGACGCAGAGTCGAACCGGGTTCCCCTGTTCTAAGGGAAACCCTGCAGATCTGTCTACACTAGGCTAACAGATTCAAATGCACAAGGGGAAACATTAAGAATCGCAAGCCACACTGCCCTTTGCTTGCGAGTTACCCTCTCGTGCACTTACACGACTCATTTTATACTTCTAGTTCGTGTCCTGTGCGTCCTTGCTTTACAACTGGTGGCTTAACCAAACAGTGACACTACCCACTTGTAGCATCGCATCTCCTCCCACCACTTCCAAACAAGCAGTACTCCAGTTTAATTAAGAAACCCATAAGCCTACGTGTTAGTTTAGTGTAGGCGCCTTATTCTGTACGTTATTTAAAACTCTAAATCCATATTATGTTACCCCAGTTTGGAGAGGATTGTTTTAAAGCCCGAGTGTTAGATGAGAACTGAAATTCACTCTGCCGGAGTATGTGGGCGTGGTCGGCAAGGGATCTAGTAACCTCCTTATCTCTGGACACAACTGGAGGTAGTAGACCTTCAGGAAGAGACTGTTGGATTTCAGAGAATTAAGCTTTAACAGCAGTGGGGGTTGAGGACTCTCTGGGTGCTATTAAGTGAGACTGTTTTGGCTATCAAGCCCTCTTTGATAGAGGAGGTCCTATGGTCAGTTGTTGGTTTGTTGATTGCCGCTTGGAGGATAGGGTCTGTGCCCGTCTGATAAAAGGAAAGGCAGGCGAAGGCGTTCATAATGATCGTTGGGGAAAATGCAAGTCAGGCAATTCCAGCTCGGCTGTGCGAGGGACGTGGGGTGTACTGGCTCTGATCAATGACTTTAACGTGAAATGTGTTACGGGCAACACTTGGGGGGCGACGGGGCAGGGGAACTGAAATGACTTTCGAAAGGAGTAGGTTTGTGTTTGCCTTGAATCTTAAAGGGCATGTTTCAGGATAGGAATAAAGTTACTATAATAATGAGGAAATAAGTTTAGGCTGTAAGGCGTATTCCAGGTTGAGTGCAATTAAATGCTGGTCTGTTCCTACAACAAGGTGATGGGGGAAATGTTTGAATTAATCTTAACCATTGCCGATCATTCGGTACTGTATTCCAGCCCCTCGATTTTCGTCCATCTTGCCACTGTACATTGGGGTCCTCATTAGTATGTTACTGGGTACTTATAAAGCGCACAGCCACTCCCTGGAGTGTCCCGGCGCTAGACAAAAAGTAGTGCCCTTGCTCCACACTTTCTAATTAACAATGGATGTGTATTGCACTAGGTATCAAGATGACGGGTTTGCCCCCGACTTACTCCTTGACACCTTCTCCTTCTACCCCAACAGCATATTCATACTCTTACCCCATCTGCCAGTTATTCTCGGTCTCCCCTACCCAGACGGCATGAGGAAACCCCGCCCCCCCCCCGCCTCCCACTGGAAGCAGACGTAAAATCAAAAGAACATGATGCCGTGCAGACTCCAGCTGTCAAATACAGTAGTGGTGAGAAAAAGGAATATTGGAACCATCACACACGCACATTCACTAGGTAACCTCTATAGAACTGCTCCATCTCCCTCCTGAAAGCAACCTCCACCAGGACTACTCAATACACCTACTGAGCCAAACCCACTACGCGCAGACAACAGCAACAACACTACAAACAGGCCAACTAGTCATGTGCTCGGTGGAGGCGATCTGTACAAAAACTATCAAAGCACTGTCCCAAATTACCACACATCCCAACAACACGGATACCTGTACCCAACCACACCAAGTTTAAAGTTAGTTCTCTTCCAGGGGATACTCATCAATAGTCATAAGCACTGTATAGTCCCGCCCACGTGCGGGACCCCGGAGCAATAGCCAATAATGTGCATATATCTACATATATATATATATATATATATATACATATATATATATATATACACATACATATATATACACATACATATAAATACGCATAAAATAACCATATATATCTAGATAATATGCATATACATATGCAGCCCAATATAACCATACTAGGCTCAAAAAACTGCCACAATAGCCTGTAAAATCTTTACATTTGCTAAATAAAGACATATAAATTACATTATTTGATAATGCAAAGAAGAAAACACTGCCTTGGTTTTCTTTGAAACACACATACCAGTAACCCACCCCAGGCTAGACTGCAGTATCTACTCCCAAGTTTAAGTTTAGTTTAGCTACTACTACCAATACCACTTTAACCTAGATCCTAGAATACTCATTTTAGCACCCACAACAATACCATCTGCGCCCCAGGGTACTGTACACCACACCCCCTCAAACCACCTCTAAAGAAGAACACACTGCATCTTTCTCTACTCAGGAAAGAGGTGAAAGCTATCTTGTCAAAAGGGGCGATAGAAAACGTTCCTCTCTCTCAAACAGGAAAGGGATTCTATTGTCCTAATAAAGAAAAAGTCTGGGGATTGGAGGCCAATCTTGGACTTGCGAATGCTGAACAAGTACCTTCAGAAGAAATCCTTTCGCATGGTAACACTCCAAGAAATTCTTCCAGGAAATTCTTCAGCTTCTAGATCATGCGGATTTTATGACAACCTTGGATCTCCAAGATGCGTTTTCCATATCCCAATTCATCCCAAACATCGAAAGTTCCTGAGATTCTCTGTGGCAGGTGCACATTTCCGATTCAAAGTCCTTCCATTTGGCCTGCGCTCGGCTCCAAGAGTCTTTACCAAATTTCTAGCTCTGGTAGGAGCTCATCTCAGGCTGCAAGGCATCCAACTATTCCCGTATCTAGACGACTGGCTAATAAAAGCTCCATCCTTTCGCCAGGCTTCTCTTGCAACAAGGAAATGCCTGCAAATGTTTCACTCACTAGGTCTCTCATTAAACGCCCAAAAGTCAAGCCTCTATCCTTCTCAAGTAATACAATTTCTGGGAGCAAAATTAGACACTATTCAAGACAAGGCATTCTTGTCCGCGGACAGAATATCTTGCCTTCTCTTTCTGGCATTAGATCTTCTAAAAAGAAAGTTCTCTTCAGTGAGAATGATCAAATCTTTTCTGGGGATTTTATCGTCAGCAATTCTGCTAGTGCCTCAGGCACAGCTAAAAATGAGGCCACTTCAAGAGGAGCTGGACAATCAGTGGCTCCAGATCTCAGGTTTGTTCGACGACATAGTTCAAGTAACTCCAGTTATGAAAGAAACGCTTTCTTGGTGGAGTTGTTCCAAGAATGTCTCCGTAGGGCTCACCTTTCAGCCTCCAATTCCGGATTTTATCTTTACTACAGATGCTTCCCTGGAAGGTTGGGGTGCCCATCTTCAAGACCTTGGCATAAGAGGGAAATGGCCTTCAGCAATGGCGAAAATGCACATCAACTTTTTGGAGCTTCGAGCAATTTCACTGGCCCTGCAGTCTTTTCTACCACGACTCCAAGGATCTACAGTTCTCATCAGACCCGACCACATGCATGCATTATCTAAACAAGCAAGGTGGTACAAGGTCTCACATTCTGTCCCAGGAAGCACAAAACATCTGGAAGTGGCTTCTCTTGCACAATATTGCAATCGAGGTGGAACATCTTCCAGGAGTCCAGAACACCTGGGTGGTTTCCCTCAGCAGGACAACAAAATCTTGTCACGAATGGGAACTGGATCAAACAATACTAGACAATATCTTTCAGAAGTGGGACAAGCGAAATCTGGATCTCTTTGCCACCAAAAGCAATCGGAAGTGCCTTTTCTTCGCAAGTTGGGAGCCGGAGAAAGGTTCCTGGGGGAACGCTTTCATGATGAGGTGGACGGGAATCTTTGCTTACGCATTCCCTCCCTTTCCTCTGATCCCGAGACTTCTACACAAGATGAAGAAGGAACCATGCTGCATAATTCTGATTGCACCGAAATGGCCACGTCAGCACTGGTTCCCAGAACTTCTCCTTCTCTCCAAGTGCAAGCCATTCCGCCTTCCGATACTACTGAATCTGCTCTCAATGAGCGAAGGTCAGATTCTTCATCCTTGCCTAGCTCAACTGCAACTCCATGCTTGGTTCCTCGACTCACATATTTCAAGGATGTAGACTTACCTCAAGAATGTTGGGACATTCTGAATAAAACAAGAGCCTCTTCTACATTACGGACCTATGCCTTAAAATGGAAGAGATTCTGTTGCTGGTGCTCTAACAACAACTTACATCCGCTGGAATGTTCTCCAGATAATGTTCTGCCTTATCTATTGTCACTTTCAAAGTCTGGTCTAATGTTTGCATCGGTTAAATTGCATTTAGCGGCTATTTCTACATACAGAAGATCTTCAGGGATGGCATCCCTTTGTTCCAATTGTCTCATTAAGCAGTTCCTGAAGCGACTTTTCAGAACTTTCCCACCTATTAGAGTGCCTCCTCCGGAATGGAGACTAAATCTGGTTCTACAACAACTGATGAAACATCCATTTGAACCCATTCATAAAGCAGATATCAAATATCTCTCATGGAAGACAGCTCTAGTGTTGGCACTCACCTCTTCCCGACGAGTGAGTGAAATACAGGCGTTCACTATAAGACAACCATATTTTGAAATTTACTAATGATTGTCCTTTTGCGAACTAATCCCACGTTCATTCCTAAAGTTCCTACTTCATTTCATCTCAATGAGCCTGTGATATTGCGGACATTCTTTCCTAATCCGTCTTCCGCGGTGGCTACGTCATTGCATACTTTGGATGTCAAAAGATGCTTGAAATTCTACATATCTCGGACAGTGTTCATCAGAAAATCTGATCAGTTATTTCTCTTGTATGGTGGTCCCAAGCCTGGCTCGGCTGTATCTAAAGCTATTATCTCAAGGTGGATTGCATCCGCTATTCAATTCTGCCATTGCAAGGCAGGCCCTCCATTGTCAAGCAAGCCTAAAGCTCATTCTACCAGGTCAGTGTCCTCATCTATGGCATTGTTTGCTGGTGTGTCTTTGGATAAGATTTGCCGGGCCGCAACCTGGAAGAGCGTGCATACTGTCACTCTGCATTATTGCCTGGATCTGGCAACAGAGGCTGAGTCAGCAGTTGGACAAGCAGTACTACGAAACCTTTTTAGATAAGGTAAGCCTGATGATAAGAATATATTGTTTCTGATATTGTAAAGACTCTTTATTGCATACGACCATTGTTGTGCATGTGTATGACTTACTCTTTGTCACAAAATAGATGTTTGTATATTTTGCATTGGTTTGATATGGTATCTCTTGAACTTCTTATGATACCCACCATCCACTATGCATATAAGTGTTATTTACTGCTAGCTACTCTGATTCTAAGCATGTGAATCTATGAAAGATACCCCAATACTGGATAAGAAAACGAGTTACTTACCTGTAACTTCAGTTATCCAGTATTGGTATCTTTCATAGATGCACATGCGACCCACCCTCCTCCCCGGAGAAGCTTACCTTATCATGGTGGTATACTACTATCACTGGTGCTACGAAAATCTGAGGGTTTGCCTCTCGGTGGGGAAGGTTCTAGAGGGTGCTGCTGCCTGATTGGCTGGTTTCAAAGTTTTGTTCTTTTTACAAAAAGACTAAGATAGGCTAATGTAGTGACTTTGCTATACACTATAGCCTATGGTATAATGTTATTAAGACTATAATGTATATGTTTTATTGTACCGCGAGACTCCCACCTCGTCGGCGGGGATGATTCTAAGCATGTGAATCTATGAAAGATACCAATACTGGATAACTAAAGTTACAGGTAAGTAACTTGTTTTCTTCTCCTGGAGGTCGAAACTCTTCCGACATCTCCTCATAAGCTTTGAGGCAAGACACAGCACACAACTTCGGGGAGTCCGGGAAAGCAGGGTAAGAGATGGATTTCGTCCTGCATATAGTGCACCGACAGATGGTGAAGGTAACCCCCGTTGGAGAGAAAATCCTACCGGAGACATCCAGGGCCCTGACATCCGAAACCTGTCTACAAGAGACCAGGCACAGAAGTATGGCCAGCTTCGCCGAGAGTGCCTTCCTAGAGAGGAATCTGATCAGCTGCCAGGACAGAATCAAGTCCAAGACCTGATTAACATCCCAGAACTGTGAATATTGAGGCTCCGGAGGCAAGGAAAGGCGAATGCCTCGGAGATGGCGACAAACCAGGGGGTGCTCCCCCACCGGAGAGCCGTCCACCACACCGTGGGCAGCTGAGATGGCTGAACGGAAAGTATTAATGGTTCTATAAGCCAGGCCTTCCTCTGCGAGGGCGGCCCAAAAATTCAGGATGGAGGTCTCATCCACTGGCACGGGATCGATACTCCGTCGCAAACCCCAACGATACCATCTTCTCCAAGTGGAGCGGTAGCGCTTGACAGTACTGTCAGCCCAGGCCTTGGACATGAATTTCTCAGTCGCTCCCGAAAGACCTGGGACCACCCATCGTCTCCTGTAATCCGCCACGCCATCAAGGCCAGGGAGCCTTACGCAAATAACGGATGAGGATCCTTGTCCGAATTGAGAAGGATAGTTGGAAATCAGGGGAGAGGGATTGGAGAATCCCAAGAAAGTTCCAGAAGAACTGGAAACCAAACTTGCGATCTCCAAATCGGCGAGATGAGCACCACATCTGCTCTCTGGCGTCGAACCTGAGCAGAGACCAGTATTATCATGGCAAACGGAGGAAATGCATAACCTGCTTCCTCCTGCCAGTACTGCAGGAACGCATCCGTCCTCTCCGCGCGAGTATCCGGTCTGCAGCTGAAGAACCAGGGAAGCTGGTGGTCCAGGCGAGAGGCAAAGAGATCCACAGAAAAAGGGACCCCATATGCTCTGGAGATCCGCAAACACCCCCGGATGCAACTCCCATAGACTTGCGTCATGAAAGTGGCATGATTGGAAGTCCGCCACCTGATTGTCGCAGCCCGGAAGGTACTCCGCTGTAACGGAGATCTGATGATCTAGGCAGTACTGCCAGAAATTTCTGCGAGATCGGAGAGATCTCTCGACCCAGTGCCCCCACGGTGGTTGATATATCGGAATGCCTAAATATTGTCAATCTTGAGAAGGACACAGGACCGGATCGACTCCTTGGTCCAGCACTGGATCACGAACAAGCCTGCTAAGAGCTTCATTCAGTTGATGTGTAAGCGTTGTTCTCGTGGTGACCACATCCCCCGTGGTGTGGTTACCACACCTCGCACCCCAGCCGGACGTGCTTGCATCTGATTTGATAATGATATCTGGTGTGGAACTGAAAATTGCTCCCCCATTCCAAGCTTCCATGTTGGTGAGCCACCACTGGAGCTCCTCTCTGGCATCCCCCCGAGAGACTCACCTTCTGTGAGTAAGAAAGGCCTTTGAGCAGGTGCGTGACTTTGAGGCGTTGGAGGACTCAGTAGTGGATAGGTCCTGGAAATATAGCCTGGATCGAGGCCCAGAGAAGGCTCACTATACAGGCCAATTGCCTGAGGGAGATTGTGTCTGGGAGAGGGATCTCCGAATCTCGTGCTGGGTCTTTGTCAGTATGCAAGACGGGAGGCTGAGAGTAGACTCTACGGAGTCGATTAAGAAACCGAGAAAAAGACCTTCTGAGCTGGAACCAGGGTGGACTAGGCCTCATTGACTACAAATCCGAAGCTCTGAAGGAGGTTGACCGCGGTCTGTAGCTGACACAAGAGAGCATTGGGGCACTGGGCCAACAGAAGAATATCGTCCAGATAGACGATGAGCCTCGTACCCGTTATCACCGGTCTGAGTACCTTGGTAAAACACCAAGGGGCAGATGATAGACCGAACAGGAGAGTCATGAATTCGTACGTCCTGCTCCGCCAGTGAAATTGCAGAAATCGCCGGTGAGGTGGTAAGATGGGGATCGCGAGGTAGGCGTCCTTGAGGTCGAGACACGCCGTCCAGTCGTTGGGCCGGAGTAGATCGCGAAGCAGATGGATTCCTTCCATCTTGAAGTGATGGTAAACCAGCCACTCGTTGAATTCCCGCAAGTTGATGAAGGGTCGCTGACCCCCGTCCGTCTTGTCCACCAGGAAGAGATTGCTGATAAAACCTCTGGGATGGGGCAGGATTTCTGCAATCGCTCATTTGTCCAGAAGAGACTGGACCTCCTGGTCGACTAAAGCAGCGTCTGCAGATAAAAAACATAGCGGGCCCGGGGTAACAGATTGAAAAGGTTCCCTGTGAAACTCTATGTGAAAACCTCATACGGTTTGCAAGACCCAGGCGTCCCCGGTGATGGAAGTCCAAGCTGGGAAAAAATGCGCCAGACGGCCCCCCACTTTCAGAAGGGAAGAAGGGAGAACACTCACTGGAATAGCTGGAGGCGCCACTGCCTCTCCTGCCTCTCCTGCCTCGGTGCTTGCCGCGTCGTCCTCTTGTGGGATAAAAGTTGCCAACCGGGCTTGGTCCTGGTATTGGCCGTGGTTGGAGCATTGTCCCCTGTGTTGGTTGGGATGGCCGGAAAGCAGCCCCTCGGAAAACCCAAAGGCGGAACAGCTTCCTAATGGAGGACTGAGCCTTCTCTAAGGATGTAAAGGTATTGACGAACCTCCCTAGCTCCTTAATGAAAGGTTCACCAAAGAGACCTCCTTGCGCGACTGGGCCTGCCTCCGAATACGCCAGGTCCCCCAATTTGGGGTTTACCTTAATCAACAGAGAACTGGGCAGCTCCTTCGAAATAGCACAATTGGCATTGCCCAGGAACACCACTACGCGTTGGGCCCAAGAAGAGAGGTGCTCGGGAGAGATCAGGGACCCAGACGCCTTAGCCTCTTCCGCCATGTCGAGGATTTTAGTGATCGGGCCCAATGTGTCCAAAAGCTTGCCTTGACAAGCTCGCCAAGATTTATCAATGTCCTTCTTAGGGACCTTGACGAGCCGTGGGCTCCAGCAGCCGGCGAATCCCGCTGGTGACATATTGCATAACCATGTCCGAAGGGGCCCAGTCCGAGGACCTCGGATAAAAATGTCATCCGGGTCCAACATGTCAGCACAGAGGTTCTGCGCGCCTGGGGTGGGCACCGAAAGGGAGGTGCGCCCGACAGGCCAGCCTCGTCTTCGGCATCCGCTTGGTCAACGTCCGCCTGGTCACTGTCCACTGGGGCAGGGGAGCCGCTGGGGGGTGGTGGGGAGGGGGAGGGGGGGAACTTGGCAGAAAAGCCTGCTTGAGGCAGTCAAAAGCATCTGAGTCCACCCGGGTGTCCTTAGCGCGCTTAGCAGGTGGGGCCTGCTGGTTGGCAAGGGGCTCGCCGAAAGGGTTGCCTGATTAGTACAAGGTGCAGCACTTGAATAAATGTGCGCCAAATACTAAGCCAGCCTCCTACACTAAGCACTTTATTTCATGTACTAGGAACCCAGATTAAAAGAGAATGCACTTTGCAAAAGGTGTTGGAACATTCCTTCATGATTTTCTACCTGTCCCCTCGATAACCAGTGTTGAAACTGAAATAAGTCACAAGATTGACTTAATAGTTATTCATTTGGTGAGCCAGTGTTGGTTCACAAACCTGCTTCGACTATCAGAATAGTCACATAGGAGCTTGTAGTGCGTGATCGATATGTTGACCAGAGCACAAGGCTGAATGCTACATTGCAATTTATAGTAGTTGACTGTGGCAGATTGACTCCTGAAATATTACTTCTCTTCCAGGGGATCCTCATCAAAGTCATAAGCATTAGAATATTCCCGCCCATGCGCGGGACCCCCGAAACACTATATTATATGTGCCCCATATCACATCAGCCAAATCACATCAGAGCTGAAATATGCTGTGAAGAATTTTCACCATACATGAATAATGTGCATTAGAAACATGAGAAACAACACCAAAGATTGTTTAGAAACTGTTTTAATGCTTGGACAGCAGTAGAAATTCTTATAACTCACTGAAAGCATAAAAAGCTCCCAGGCTGCATTGCAAACACAGTCTAAAAAGACTGAAAAGCTAACCTGTAGCTGTATGTAATACAAAAAACTAACACCGTGCCTTTAAGGCACTCATGACCCCCAGTATCCCATCATGCCTCAGGGATGACAGTTAGGTCAGTTGTTCTGACGACGGCGGAGGGGCCTTGGTTCTCTACGCCGACCGTCGCCCAGTTGACGGTGGCGGAGTCACATTTCTCGACGCCGAACGTCGCCCGGTTGACGCCGACGGAGGAATGACCTCCCTCGAAGACGATGGTCGCCGGTTTGACGACGGCGGAGGGGATTTCGACGACGGAGCTGGATCCTTCGACGTCGTCGACGTACCTGGTCTTCTTTTCGACGGCGAGCCCGCCGTCGACGGTAGTTTTGAAGATAAATGACTCTCTGGTGGCTCTTTTCTCAGCGCCAAGCCTGACGCTGAAGCTGAAGGGTGTGAAGACTTTTCTTTCGAAGATGTTCTAGCCTTCTTGGAGCCCTTCTTCACCGGAGACCTTCCTCTGGATGACCTGTGAGCCAGGCCATAAATGCGAATTCTCTCCCTGTCTTTGAGAGTTCTTCCTGACAGGTGCTCGCAGTGAGGACAGGTGCCTGGATCATGTTCTTCAGGCAGACACAGGATACAAACATCGTGGTTGTCTGATTTTGCTTTCTTGTTGCCACAAGAAGGACATTTGTCAAAAAGTGAAGGCATTCTCAGCTGAAAATGCTCACTAAACTGACTTAAAAAGACCGTTTCTTACTTGACTAGATGTAAAATGTCAAAGTAAGTAGAAAAAGTTGTTAAAATGAAGTAGAAAACAGAAATTAGTGGAGCTGTGTTACCAGGATCCTTCCTGAAGGAGCCGGAAAGAACAACTGACCTAACTGTCACCCCGGAGGCATGATCTTAAGAGAGTGCTCAAGTTCTATTTGGAAAAGACCAAGGGTATCAGGAAGACGGATCAGCTGTTTGTGAACTATGGTTCAATGAGAACGGGCTTTCCAGCGGCCAAGAGGTCCATCTCTAGATGGATTGTCTCCTGCATTAAATTGGCCTATCAGCTTGCAGGCAGGCCTTTATTGGTATCACCCAAAGCGCATTCCACCAGAGGGAAAGCGGCCACAGTAGCTTTCTTACATGACATTCCAATGTCAGAAATATGTAAAGCTGCAACCTGGAAATCAGTTCATACCTTTACTAGGCATTACTGTCTAGAATCTGACTCCAGGTCCGATACTCAAGTAGGGCAAGCCTCCTTGAGAAATCCGTTTGGGTAGCCTATAGCCTTCTCAGGCTTGTTGATGAGATTACTGTCTTGTCATTCCTTTGCCCGCAGGGATGAGGAGAGGCTCGCTATTCTATTCTAATGCTTATGTCTATTGATGAGAATCCCCTGGAAGAGAAGGATTAGTTACTTACCTGTAATCCTAGTTCTCTTCCAGGGGTATCCTCATCAAAGTCATAAGCAACCCTCCCGCCTCCCCGGGCAAAGGATATTCTTTAATAAGGAGATATTGTTAACCTATTTGTTACTTGGTTTTTCAGTCTCCGAAAAGAACAACTGACCTAACTGTCACCCCTGAGGCATGATGGGATACTGGGGGTCATGAGTGCCTTAAAGGCACGGTGTCAGTTTTTTGTATTACATACAGCTACAGGTTAGCTTTTCAGTCTTTTTAGACTGTGTGTTTGGAATGCAGCCTGGGAGCTTTTTATGCTTTCAGTGAGTTATAAGAATTTCTACTGCTGTCCAAGCATTAAAACAGTTTCTAAACAATCTTTGGTGTTTTCTCATGTTTCTAATGCACATTATTCATGTATGGTGGAAATTCTTCACAGCATATTTCAGCTCTGATGTGATTTGGCTGCTATTGCATATTGTGTTATATATATATATATATATATATATGTGTGTATATGTGTATATGTGTATATGTATGTATGTGTATATGTGTGTATATATATGTGTATGTGTATATGTATATGTATATGTGTATATGTGTATATGTATATGTGTATATATATATGTGTATATATATGTATGTGTATATGTATATATATGTATGTGTATATATATCTGTATATATATATATATATATATATATATATATATATATATATATATATATATATATATATATATATATATATGTGGGGCACATATAATAGTGTTTCCGGGGTCCCACGCATGGGCGGGAATATTCTAATGCTTATGACTTTGATGAGGATACCCCTGGAAGAGAGCTAGGATTACAGGTAAGTAACTAATCCTTCATGAACATTTAAATGTTAGACAAGTTTTCATGTGATCACTCAGGTAAGCAAAATGGCATCCGATATACATTCAAGTTGAAGTAGTCCTGCATCTAGAGTTTGGATAGGGATGTTGACCCATTTGCCCCAGTATTGGAACTTTCATAGATTCCCATGCTTTTGTATCATTCACCGTCGTCGGAATGGGAGTCTCTGTAACAAAATAACATTGCAGTAGCTACAAAAGAGAAAGAAAAAGGCCTAGGCCTCATTCCCTTTTGTAGCATATCCACCTCTTTTTGTAAAAGAGACCAAACTAAGCATCAGCCAATCAGAAGAGCCTCACCCCATAGAACCCTTCTGAAGGAACCTCAGAGCCGTAGATTTTCTACCGCACGTTGTGCTTAGGGAGTCTCCTTTGAGATCTGCTCAATCTTCTACTCTTCTGAGGTTTTCTTAAGTTTTTTCTTCAGGATTGTTGGCTGTTCCTTATAAGATGTCTGACAAGGAGAAGAAGGCCCTTTTCAAGTCATGTTCCACCTGTAGCAAAAAAAGGCTATATGTAGAGGACCGGCATAAGGACTGTATATACTGCTGGTACCCAGATCATAAGGCTGTGGTCTGTAAGATCTGCTGCACCTTCTCTACTAAGACCCTCCGGGACCGTGAGGGTCGCCTCCTCACTTGGCTCCAGAAGTTAAAGTCCAGGAAAGAGACGGTGTCAAGTGACAGTGAGGACTCTTCTTCAGCTGCATCTTCTAGAAGGTCAGTCAAAAGGGGTAGGACTTCCCCTTCAACTTCTGTGGAGTGTCCACTTAAGGCCTCAAAAAAGACCCCCCGTGAGTCTGAGAGCCAAGGTCCTATGAAATCTCCTCACCACGGTGTAAAGGAGAGGGAGGGACCATCTACGCCTTCAACTGTGGTAAAGACTGCTTCAGCCTTCAAAAAACCATCTTCTCTGTCATCTGAAAAGTCTGAGAAGAGTTCCAAGTCGTCTACGACGCAGCAGAAGGCTCCGTCGACAAAGGCGTCGAAGTCCAAGGTTAAAGTGGTACCGTCAATGGGCTCGTCGACGGGGACTTCGACGACAGCGACAACAAAGGTTTCGTCGACAATAGTGACGACGATGGTGTCGTCGATGAGTTCTTAGGCAACCATGACGACGACTACGGCAGGATTGTCGACGGTTTCGTCGATGACGCCCATCTCATCGTCGACGGCTCTTTCGTCGACGACATCGACGACTTGTTTACCTGTATCTTCTCCATCGTCAATGGCCCCGTCGACGATACAGTCGTCGACGGAGAGAATAACTATTTCTTTGAGAAGAATTACTCCGGACATGACATCCCCAAGGAGGGTTACCCCCTTGCCTCACGCTTTATTGTTAGAGGAGGAAGAGGAAGGTTCTGATATTGATGATCAGGACTCGTTTGGATATGCTCACAGTCCATCCCAACTACTTGTAAAATGTCAGGAGACGGATTCGGAGGGTGAGTTTCTGCAGGAGTGTTCATATCAACATTCTGCTCAACCTCAGGGGTTCACAGGCCAGGAGATGGTATCTGTTCCTTCCTCACTCCTGCAAGATCTCCAGAACATGCTGCAGGACTATAAATCCAGATTCCCTCAGCCTGCTTCTGTCCCGGCAGCTCAAACCTTGCCAGACTCTGCGACTCTTTTGATGGTCTCTCAGGCACAAACACCTGCTCCGCATGTACCTTCAACACTACCGGACATACAGGATGATTCCTCGGACGAGGATCAGAATTTTGAGAACAGGCCTAATTAAGGCTTAGAGTGGGATGAGTACGTAATCCCAGACCCGGAGTCACCAAGTCCAGACCCGGTGGATTCTCCTCCAGCGGATATCGGGGGGTTCCATAAGTTAATGGAAAGAGCGTCTAGCAGATTCCAACTACCTATACCTACAGTTCCAACTGAGTGTTTTCTATATGACTTTAAAGAACCATACAAAAAGGTGACCAGATCTATACCTATTGTACAACATGGAATGTCTCAAGGCTATGAAAAACCCGGCTACGGGTATCCCGGTCCTACCACGCCTAGAAAAGAAATAGAAGGCGCCTTAGGATGGTCCAGCGTCTTTGACTGGGGACCCAAAACCAGACTCGGTGATATCGCAGGTGGCGCAGAGGAAGTACCGCAATCCTTCGGCACCCATGACTACTCCCCCTGATAAGGAGGGTAGGCGACTAGATAACGATGGGAAGAGATTCTCTTCAATGGCTAGTCTCCTGGTGCGGGCGGCTAATGCTTTGGGGGTACTGGGCAGATATGATCCCCAATTATGGTGTGGCCTTTCGCCTTATCTAGATCAACTTCCCCAGGAGGCAAAGAGTGATGCCAAGAAAATACTACAAGAAGGGGAAGCAACATCGGAGGAGGTAATCGATTGTGCTATGGACATTGCCACAACAGCTTTTCGATCACTGGCTGGGGCAGCGGTTCTTCGTCGCCAAGGATGGCTCAGAGCGACTTGGTTCAGGCCGGAGGTCCAGAACAAGATCTTGGACCACCCTTTTGATGGAGAGGCATTGTTTGGAAAACACATAGATGATACCCTCCAAGAAATCAAAAGGACACAGACGGCTAGGTCGCTTGGTACGCTGCAATACCGGAAAGCTCCTTTCAGAGGTGCCAGGGGGAGGAGTACCACATACAGAGGCTCTTACCAGCAGCAAAAGTACTCTTCTTATGGATCGACATCGCAGTCGTACCGTCAGCCCTATCACCAGAAGCAGGGTCAGTCCTCATTTTTCACTAGAACGAATACGAGAGGGAAGCAGAACCGCCGGGGACGTGATAAATCCAAAAGGCAATAGCGGCGTTCTGGCTCTGTCTACTGTACCCACCTCCACGACAACATCTGTAGGAGGCAGGGTATCTCATTACCTCCACAACTGGTCGCAGATAACATCAGACCAGTGGGTGCTCAATATCATTCAAAAGGGCCAAACTTTGGAGTTCACACAAATCCCACCATCCAAGCCCCCGGCAGCCATTCCTTGAAGACATCTGCGTCTCTTGTAGCTCGAAGTTCATCAGATGCTCCTAAAGGGAGCTGTGGAGCTGATCCCCTTATCTCCGAGGGAAAGGATTCTATTCCAGGTTCTTCCTGGTAAAGAAGACGCTGGAGAAATGGCGCCCTATTTTAGATCTCAGGGAGCTAAACACCTATCTCCTTTCTCTATCCTTTCGGATGGTTTTACTTCAGGACATATTAAGTCTCATCAATCCAGGGGATTTCATGGCCACTCTCGATCTCGAGGATGCGTATTTTCACATACCCATTCACCCAGCACACAGGAGGTTTCTATGGTTTACAGTAGCCAAGAGCCACTTTCAATTCAGGGTTTTACCATTCGGACTTCGCTCTACCCCAAGGATTTTCACCAAGGTGCTGGCACCAGTAGCAGCTTTTCTGCGGAAACATTATTTTCAGGTCTTCCCATATCTGGACGACTGGTTGCTGAAGACTCCGTCCAGGGAGGCAGCAAGGGAGGCTGTCCACGCATGTACAAACCTCTTCCAGAATCTGGGTCTTACTCTCAACAAGGAGAAGTCCTCTCTTATTCCTTCTAAGACCGCGCGTTTCCTAGGAGCCATCTTGGATACAAATCTCAACAAGGCTTTTTCATCCCTAGAAAGGCAACAAAAACCGCGGTCCATGGCGTTGCTATTGAGAAAAAGAACGTGTCTTTCAGTAGGCTGATTCCTCACTGCAGATTGCGGATGCAGGCTCTTCAAGGAGAGGTAGACAAGCAATGGAAGCAAGTTCATGGCTCGTTCGACGACAAGGTGATGATTACTGTGGCAATGAAAGAAGCAGCCTTGTGGTGGACGAAGGAAGAAAACCTTTCCGAAGGTCTGTCCTCCGTAAGCAATCCAGCTCCTCAAGTGGTCACAACGGATGCTTCACTGGACGGCTGGGGTGCGGTGCTTCAGGATCTTCATGTCAGCGGGCATTGGTTGCCCCAGCACCGTCTTCTTCACATCAACCTCCTGGAACTCTGGGCTATCAGGCTAGAGCTGCAGGCGTTTCTTCCACGATTGCAAGGATCGGAGGTTCTCGTCCGGACGGACAATACCACGGCCATGCACAACATAAACAAGGAAGGGGGTACCAGATCTCTTTCGTTGTCTCGAGAGGCCCAGAGGATTTGGAAATGGGCTATGTAGGAAGGTAGATCCCTGACTATGGTTTCCCCCAACTTTTTGCCTGGTGTTTTGCTGGTTTTCTGACTTAGTTGACCTGGGGCCCTGCTATTCAGGACCCCAGGCCCACTGCTCTCTCTGTTAAAATGGATTCCATGTACCCTAGGTACATATCTGATTGGATACCGAGTCACCTTATCAGTCCCTGTACAGTATACCTTAGGTATCCAGGGCATAGGTGTACCCAGGGCCTACCAGGGACTGAAGCATGTATTATGCCACCCCTGGCTGGCCCTCCAAAACTGACACAACTGGCTGCTTGACAGCTGGGGCAAGGTGGTGTAATCACCCTTTGCTTTAGATATAGTATTCCTATATCTAACCCTAAAATGGACACATAATTTGAATTTGAATTTTAATAAATTTATAAAGCGCACTGTTACCGGGGCGGTTTCCTGGCGCTACATATATTCCTATCAGTCACTCCTATGGCAGGCCTTAACAATCCTGAAGGCAGAGTGCTTGGAATAATGTGAAATGGTGCTCTGGCATGAGCTGAGCCCGTTTGCAGCTTGCGGAACCAAGTCCTAATAGCTGTTCCATGATAACGCTATACCATATACTCTTAAGTGCATTATGTACCTCGCGGTCAAATGCTAACTTTGGTATGGCATTATCAAAACATGTCGAGTAAGGTGTCATACGAATTGGAATACTAACCCCTCGCCAATTCTGGCGACGGGGTTAGCATTCCACCCTTCTAGAGGGACACGACATGTTGGTAACCTGTAACCCCGGTTAAAGTCAGACATAGCCTCAGCTCCACAAGATGGATGCTGCCACCGAGACACAAGTCTGCCCTCCTGCTGCTGGGAGTCCTTCCAGCGCGGGAGGCAAGGACAAAGGGTTTCCTGCCAGGGGCGGTGCCAGCACCGTCCCAGACAGGATTTTGTGTATCCCAGGTAGGCAGGGCTATAGAGGAAGGTGACTGCAAGTGGCACCCCGGTGCTCACTATGCATAGGCCGGTCTGAACCAGTTCCAGGGGCACACCAGCCCCTGAGCTGGGGAAAGTCCGGCTGGGGAGAGGGGTGTAACCACCCCCTCCTAGTCCCACCCATAGGGCAGGACTTAGTCGCGTGCCAGCCCCCTTTTGCAGGATAAAGGTAGGAGCAGGCCCCCTTCCAAATCAGATCATCTTTGAATCCTGAAACTACTTTCTACGAAAGGAACTCTCGACTTCTTCTCAAGATTTCTCCCTTGTGACTAAGGAGTAGTCACCCTGCAGCAGCAGGCACCATCCAAGCATCGCGGTCTGCTGTAAGTCTCTCCTCCGGATCAAGACTGCCCAGCTCGACGAGAACCGGCTTCCCTGGCACCTCTGACCTCAACCTACATCTTCAGCCCAGTTGAGACCCGTGGGTGCGACGAGACCTCGAGGGACCGGCCATCATCAAGACTCCACGACGCTTGTCCAGCACGACCACCGAGTGACCCTCGACTGAGTGCTTTGGGGTAAGAGAAGCCCCGACCCTGAGCAGCTCCAGCACCGAAGTTCAGCCCCCCTGCATCCACGAGATCTGCGTGGGGCCCTTCTGCTCTTTGCTGCTCACCGCGTTGTCCAGGTCGCTTGCCCGTTGGCTAGTGGCCCTTTTACGACGCTTCACGACGACAAACATCGCTGGTCTGGTTGCTCCAGACTAGCCCTTGCTCCCCTCCAGCAGAGGAGCACCCCGGACCCTCCTGGTCCACTCCAGACGCCATTTTAAGTCCACCGCGTGGGCTTGCATTTGCCAAGACTTGTTGCCCCAATCCTGGGTCCAGCGACGTCGACAGCAGACACCTTCGTGGGACAGCTCGCACCTCCATCCTGGTCGCCGACAACGCCTCCTGGTCGAGAGACTGCAGAGCCCACAGCGCCCACTCACCTGGTCGAGGTGACTTCGTCCGGTGCCATCCTGGTGCCCACCTAAATCACTGGCTAGTGATTCAGAACTTGGTCCCCTCTGCTTACAGGTCTTCTTCTTCCCTGATCCAGGCTTGGATCACCACGAACTTCTTCACTGGCCGCCTGCCAGCAACTTCTTTCTTCAGGCTCCTGGTTCGTCAACGAGGGTTTCCGACGCAACTTGAACCCTATGCAGCCGCAGCCCCATGGCTAGGTAAACCGAGTACTCCGGTGCTCCAGCATAGTCCAACACTCTAAGTGTTCGGATCCACTCTTGTTTTCGACCCACCTAGTCGGGTTCGCCCGAGAACAGTAACTTTGTCTTTACTAGCCTCCATAGACTTTTTCCCGCCTTACGCGTGAGAGTTCCCACTCTGCACACGACGTCCACAGGCCTCCTGCTTCTAATCTAAGGGTTTAGCATTGTAGGCCTAGCGTTTCTAAAGCCTATGAGAATAGTACTTACCTGCTAGTAATTTCGCATTCCACTTCTTGTGTATATGGTTTTTCGTGCCCCTCGGGCATTTGTGTAAATTGTGCGACTTTAAGTATTTTCGTAAGAGTTTTGTTGTCTGCTTAGCTCCCTGTCTCATAAAGAGCCAGGGTAGTCTTGTTAGAAATAAACATACATTTATTTTCATAACTTGTGTGGTGTCCTTTCACTTGGTGTTCAAGGGGTATATGTGATGGTAAAACAGCTGGCTTAACACGCCCTCTAGAGTCTTAGCCTTAGACTGCTCGTATCCATGCTACTAGGATAGCTGGTCTATAAGGTTGACTTACAACCAATCATCAATAAGGGTTGTCTGGACTGATACATAGTGATCACTAGAATACGGAGCACTGCATATCAGGCCAACTTCTCACATTGGTGAGCAGCGGTTGGGATTTGAGCTTGCTGTTGTTTTACCACACGTATCCTAAGAATATCATTTGAAAGATCACATAAGTACTAAGGTACATGTAACTTAGCTTTGAATACTCTGAGTTCTACTGAACCAGCTGTTGTAGCTCCTAGGGCCTAGCACACCCTAAACTACAACTCTAGCAAGGGATCAGTAGGTAAACATATAGTGTAGGTAAGTGCACCACTTACACCTCACTAGAAAAGCATGTCTACCCATGGAGAGTCTTCAGAGACTCCCCTTGTGGCTAGTGACCCTCCACAGGTCATCTCAAGATATGCAGCTCTCAGTTTCCAGGAGATGAGGCAAGTGTGTACCTCCAGGAAACTGAAACAGGGGTCTAACCCCACCATTCCCTTTCTGATAGGTCTCTTAGAGACTTATGATGCTAGGAAAGCTTCTCATACAGATGGGAATATGCCAGCCTTAGAGGGTACCCTTGGTGATCCAGACCTCCTTGACACTGAAAATGCAGTTGAGGAGGAGGATCAAGAGGAACTCTCTCGGGATGAGGCAGACAAAGGTCCTGAGCTAGTCAGCAGACTTACTAGGGCCAACTTAGACCTACATGGGAAAGAATCTGGGGGACCCCCAGTACTGACCATGATCAGGCCTAACCTTGGAGTTAGGAGAAATAGATCTTCTTCTAGGGACTCCAACAGATCTCTGCACTCTAATGCCTCTTCCCAGAGGAGGAGGATTTCTCCCCAGAGGAGATTGACTTCCCCTCAGAGAATAGAGCATGAAGCAAGGATGAGACAGGCTAATCTAAGGATTGAAAGGGAAGAACTTGCCCTGGCCAAAGAGAAGCTTGCCTTTGCTAGAGAGCAGCAGATGAGTGGGACAGTTCCCACTGGTGGCAGCAATCTCCCAAGAGATAAAGAAAGGAGTTTAGATACTAAACACCTGAGTAAGATAGTGCCCCCCTTTAAACAAGGGGATGACATCCACAAGTGGATGGCTGCTTTGGAGAGGGCCTGCACTGTCCAGTGCATCCCCCAAAGTCAGTGGGCAGCTATACTGTGGCTCTCCTTTGAAGGCAAAGGTAGAGATAAGCTCCTCACTACTAGAGTTGAGGATGCTAACAATTACCAAGTCCTGAAAAATACACTGGTTGATGGGTTTGGCTTAACCACTGAGCAGTACAGGTTGCTGTTCAGGGATACCCAGAAAACTCAGTCTCAGGATTGGGCTGACTTTGTGGATTGTGCCACTAAGGCTTTGGAGGGCTGGCTACTGGGTAGTAAGGTTACTGATTTCAAAGGATTGTATAATCTAATTATGAGAGAGCAAGTCTTAAATAATTGTCAGAACCAGTTATTACACCAGCACCTGGTAGACTCTTGTGGACTTTACTTTTACTTTACTCTGATCTGACCTCTCCACAGGAATTGGGTAAGAGGGCAGACAAATGGGTCAGAACCAGGATTAGGCCCAAGGTGGTGACCAGAAGAAGGAATCAACCAAGCCTCAAGAGAAGGGTGGGAATAAATCTACAGATCAAACCACATCAGGGCCCCAAAAATCCTCTGACAAGGGTGGGTCCCAGACTCCTTCCAATACCCAAAAGAAACCTTATTGTCATACCTGCAAACAGGTAGGCCACTACAAAACTGATAGCAGTTTCCCACAGGCCAACAACAATAAGGAGAACATACCCCCAATTAAAACTTCCCAGCCTCCTGTTACTACTAGTAGTAATCCCCCAGGTGGTGGGAGTGCCCCCAAGAATTTGGGTGCATTTACTTTGGGAGTTCCTGGGGACTCTGGCCTAACCAGGTCCCCTGACTTAGATACTCTTGTCTGTGAAAATGGCATGGGGTTTGCCAACTTCACTACTTGTCCCAACACTTTGAGCAAGTACAGACAGGAGCCCCTCATCAATGGTATAAAAGTTGAGGCCTATAGAGATACAGGGGCTAGCATCACCATGGTGACTGAGAGTCTAGTCCCCTCAAGGCAACTTTTACCTGGTGCCACATACCAGGTGACCAATATTGATGGAGTACAGAGAGATCCTCCCATGGCAGTGGTAAATCTCAGCTGGGGAAGTGTCACTGGCCCCAAGAGAGTGGCAGTGTCATCAAACTTGCCTGTAGATTGCCTACTGGGGAATGATTTAGAGATCTCAGCCTGGGCTGAGGTAGAGCAAGAAACCCATTTGAAAATGGTGAACCTCCATGGTAAGGTTAGTGGGGCAGTGATAGCCACAGCCCCAGTCCAAGATGTCCTCCCTGAAAAGGTCAGGAGGGCTGTGCCAGTCACAGCCCAATCTCAGACAGCTTCCTTCCCAGAAAAGGTTAGCAGGGCTGTGATGGTCACAGCCCATACCCAAACTGAGTCCCCTCCTGAAAAGGTTGGTGGAGTTGTGATGGCCACAGCTCAAACTCAGACAGATAATAGTGTTGTGAAGCCTGAAACTATGGATCACTCCACTCAGAGAGCATTGAGGAGGAAGAGAAATCTCCCTCCCACCAGACTTTAGGAAAGGATCAGCCTCCTCATGGAACTGATCTGACCCCTTGTGAAGAAACTGCCCCAGAGGTAGTCAGGCCTAGCCTGGCAGAACCCCTGATGTCAGTGGACCCTTCCAAGGTGGGACCCAGTCTGGAGCAGGTAACCTGCCCCTCTCTACCCTGCCTCAGTCAGCCCAGGGCTGTAGAGGTCAGGGAGGCCAGTGTTGGACCCCAAAGGGCCCCCTGTCCAAAAGAATTCCCCAATCAGCAGATTAAGGGCACTGAAGCTAGTAGTCCTAGCCAAGTGAAAATAAAACAAACTCCTGAGGGATCCCCCTTAAAATTAGTTAGGGACCTCCCACAGATGGACACTGTTGGGCACAGCCAAACTTGGGACCTGAGGGCCCCAGACCTGACCTGTCCCTCCAGTAAGCCAAACAGAGGGACCCAGCCTCCAGCTTTAGGTAGCCAGAGGTTGACCCTGAGAGCTCATAGCAACTCAGTCCTGGAAAGAAAGGCACACATGGTAGATGGTGATTGGAGGAAGTTGAGCCCAACATTAGTGGAGTCTCACTTCAGTACTCCATCCCAGCACCAGTCTTTTACCTTGCCAAAACACACCACAGGTAGAGATTCCCTATGGTGGAGACCCTCAGATACCCTTAGGGTGAGGGATTGCTTAGTGGACCATGAGATAGGGGGTAACCATGCCAGTGCTGGTACTTCCTTATATGGCCACTTAGGCAATATAGGCTTACCTGGTCAAGGATAGCCTTATCTCCTTTCGTTTGGGGGGGGGGGGGGGGGTTATGTAGGAAGGTAGATCCCTGACTATGGTTGCCCCAAACTTTTTGCCTGGTGTTTTGCTGGTTTTCTGACTTAGTTGACCTGGGGCCCTGCTATTCAGGACCCCAGGCCCACTGCTCTCTCTGTTAAAATGGATTCCATGTACCCTAGGTACATATCTGATTGGATACTGAGTCACCTTATCAGTCCCTGTACAGTATACCTTTGGTATCCAGGGCATAGGTGTACCCAGGGCCTACCAGGGGCTGAAGCATGTATTATGCCACCCCTGGCTGGCCCTCCAAAACTGACACAACTGGCTGCTTGACAGCTGGGGCAAGGTGGTGTAATCACCCTTTGCTTTAGATATAGTATTCCTATATCTAACCCTAAAATGGACACATATATTCCTATCAGTCACTCCTATGGCAGGCCTTAACAATCCTGAAGGCAGAGTGCGTGGAATAATGTGAAATAGTGCTCTGGCATGAGCTGAGCCCGTTTGCAGCTTGCGGAACCAAGTCCTAATAGCTGTTCCATGATAACGCTATACCATATACTCTTAAGTGCATTATGTACCTCGCGGTCAAATGCTAACTTTGGTATGGCATTATCAAAACATGTCGAGTAAGGTGTCATACGAATTGGAATACTAACCCCTCGCCAATTCTGGCGACGGGGTTAGCATTCCACCCTTCTAGAGGGACACGACATGTTGGTAACCTGTAACCCCGGTTAAAGTCAGACATAGCCTCAGCTCCACAAGATGGATGCTGCCACCGAGAGACAAGTCTGCCCTCCTGCTGCTGGGAGTCCTTCCAGCGCGGGAGGCAAGGATAAAGGGCTTCCTGCCAGGGGCGGTGCCAGCACCGTCCCAGACAGGATTTTGTGTATCCCAGGTAGGCAGGGCTATAGAGGAAGGTGACTGCAAGTGGCACCCCGGTGCTCACTATGCATAGGCCGGTCTGAACCAGTTCCAGGGGCACACCAGCCCCTGAGCTGGGAAAAGTCCGGCTGGGGAGAGGGGTGTAACCACCCCCCTCCTAGTCCCACCCATAGGGCAGGACTTAGTCTCGTGCCAGCCCCCTTTTGCAGGATAAAGGTAGGAGCAGGCCCCCTTCCAAATCAGATCATCTTTGAATCCTGAAACTACTTTCTACGAAAGGAACTCTCGACTTCTTCTCAAGATTTCTCCCTTGTGACTAAGGAGTAGTCACCCTGCAGCAGCAGGCACCATCCAAGCATCGCGGTCTGCTGTAAGTCTCTCCTCCGGATCAAGACTGCCCAGCTCGACGAGAACCGGCTTCCCTGGCACCTCTGACCTCAACCTACATCTTCAGCCCAGCTGAGACCCGTGGGTGCGACGAGACCTCGAGGGACCGGCCATCATCAAGACTGCACGACGCTTGTCCAGCACGACCACCGAGTGACCCTCGACTGAGTGCTTTGGGGTAAGAGAAGCCCCGACCCTGAGCAGCTCCAGCACCGAAGTTCAGCCCCCCTGCATCCACGAGATCTGCGTGGGGCCCTTCTGCTCTTTGCTGCTCACCGCGTTGTCCAGGTCGCTTGCCCGTTGGCTAGTGGCCCTTTTACGACGCTTCACGACGACAAACATCGCTGGTCTGGTTGCTCCAGACTAGCCCTTGCTCCCCTCCAGCAGAGGAGCACCCCGGACCCTCCTGGTCCACTCCAGACGCCATTTTAAGTCCACCGCGTGGGCTTGCATTTGCCAAGACTTGTTGCCCCAATCCTGGGTCCAGCGACGTCGACAGCAGACACCTTCGTGGGACAGCTCGCACCTCCATCCTGGTCGCCGACAACGCCTCCTGGTCCGAGAGACTGTAGAGCCCAGCAGCGCCCACTCACCTGGTTGAGGTGACTTCGTCCGGTGCCATCCTGGTGCCCACCTAAATCACTGGCTAGTGATTCAGAACTTGGTCCCCTCTGCTTACAGGTCTTCTTCTTCCCTGATCCAGGTTTGGATCACCACGAACTTCTTCACTGGCCGCCTGCCAGTAACTTCTTTCTTCAGGCTCCTGGTTCGTCAACGAGGGTTTCCGACGCAACTTGAACCCTATGCAGCCGCAGCCCCATGGCTAGGTAAACCGAGTATTCCGGTGCTCCAGCATAGTCCAACACTCTAAGTGTTCGGATCCACTCTTGTTTTCGACCCACCTAGTCGGGTTCGCCCGAGAACAGTAACTTTGTCTTTACTAGCCTCCATAGACTTTTTCCCGCCTTACGCGTGAGAGTTCCCACTCTGCACACGACGTCCACAGGCCTCCTGCTTCTAATCTAAGGGTTTAGCATTGTAGGCCTAGCGTTTCTAAAGCCTATGAGAATAGTACTTACCTGCTAGTAATTTCGCATTCCACTTCTTGTGTATATGGTTTTTCGTGCCCCTCGGGCATTTGTGTAAATTGTGCGACTTTAAGTATTTTCGTAAGAGTTTTGTTGTGTGCTTAGCTCCCTGTCTCATAAAGAGCCAGGGTAGTCTTGTTAGAAATAAACATACATTTTTTTTCATAACAACTTGTGTGGTGTCCTTTCACTTGGTGTTCAAGGGGTATATGTGATGGTAAAACAGCTGGCTTAACACGCCCTCTAGAGTCTTAGCCTTAGACTGCTCGTATCCATGCTACTAGGATAGCTGGTCTATAAGGTTGACTTACAACCAATCATCAATAAGGGTTGTCTGGACTGATGCATAGTGATCACTAGAATAGTGAGCACTGCATATCAGGCCAACTTCTCACAGGCTATTCTTCACGGAATATCGCTACGGGCAGAACATCTACCAGGAGTTCTAAACGAAAAGGCGGACACACTCAGCAGGCTATCTTCCGTCAGTCACGAGTGGGAACTGAACCAGGTGGTCTTGGAGGAGGTCCATATACACCCGATGAGTGTTGTTGAACCAGACCAACTCCAGTGTGTCAAAGATACGACTGCAGTTCTTCAGTATTGGTCCCCTGAGTAGTCTTATACAGTCGGGAGTAGAATGTAAAAAACTCGCCAGACACTCCCTCTTGGCCCCTAACAATCTCGCCCTGTGCATTACGTATTTTATGAACAAAGGATGTCGATCTAGCTGGTCTGATCCTGCCTTCCAGGGTTCGGCCCGGTCTGTCCCCCCACCATATCTACGAGCCTCTGCGTATTTACCTAGAAATTTCGCCTCGCGCTGCGCATCCGCCGCGTAATCGAATAACAGTGATTTTAATTCCTGTGCCGCATAGGGTTCATTTGTGGAAAAAAAGTGCCCTCCAGTGCCTTAATCTTAGTCTCCAAGGATGTGAGCGTACCATGAATCGCCTTCAACACCCCCGCCTGCCTCGCAATACACTGGCCTCTAATCACCACTTTGAAAGCCTCCCAGAGGGAAGTGTCAGTGTCAACCGAACCCTAATTGTTAGTAAAATAATCCTGTGTATCTCCGTGTATCTCCTCCTTGATGCTTCGTCTAGCAGTGCGTGCGGTGGGAGTTTCCAAGCAAACGCACGGGAGTGATAGCTGTAATAGACATGGTGCATGGTCAGACAATGTCCGTGGTAAGTGTGAAACATGAACGGTCTAGGCCGCATTGTCTCTGGTGATTAACCAAAAATCCAAGCGTGACCATGCACTGTGATGGTCCGATATACAAGTGCCTTCCCTCACCAGCGGGTGTCCATCGCGCCAAATATCTACTAGGTTCCCATCTGCAACTATGGACTGCCAAGCTGGGCTCGCAGCCGGGTGTAAGGCTGGAGCCAAGCCCCTCCTATCCATGGCATCATCAAATATAGCATTATAATACCCACCTCACAATACAGTGCCATACCACGTCATATTAATTCTGGACCACACATCGTAAAAAAGCTCGAGGGAGTCTACATTTGGACCATAAATCGCAGCGATCACCAGGGGAGTACCTCCCAGCACCCCACATACAATAAAAAAACTCCCTCCTGAGTCCCTGTGCACCTCTCCCTCACACCAATCCAACCCCTATCGAATTAGAACAGCCACCCCTCGTGCATAGTTGGAGTAAATGGACGAGTACGTGTGCCCCCATCTACGATGACGCAGTCTTTCGGACGGTTACGCATTTAGATGCGTCTCTTGCAACAGACAAACGTCAATATTATGCCTTGTAAGCATGCACAAGTCTGGATCATTCAGCCCTCTGATATTCCACGTTAGCAAATCTAAAGGTTGTGCGTGTGTGTGCTAAGGAAAGACCCAGCAGTGGGGAATAGGAAGTCAAGCAGCAAAGGGATCAAAATACAAAGCGTGCTCCGCAACCAACATCTAGTACATGTACTGGCATTGAACAAACCAACAAACCCCATACTCAACCCACCACCCACTCCAATCCCCCAATCAGATTGCAGAGTAACCCCCCTAACAAGTCAAAACCGAACAGTCTCTTGAAAATGCAAGGGAATTCTCCCATGGGGGCGTAGTGGCACAAGCGATCATCCCTGAGTAAACAGGGTGGCTAGGGGCACTGCAGTGAACGGTATAGTCCCTCCCAGACGCCCCAGGCAAATCCAAACCCAGAAAGAAATCAAGCATTAGGACCCACATTCACATCTAGAAAAATTACCACACTGTTCAGCAGCACGACGGGGAGGCACCCAGAGCAGGAAATAAAATATTACATCCGTCAATCATTATCGCTGAGTTGTCCAGTCGACTTAGTCGCTGGTCCACGAGAGTCTGTACCTTTCCTTCCACCAACATGCTTAGAAAATTTTAAAGCAGATTTTGCATCCGTAAAATAGTGCGCAGTACCATCATAGGAAACCTTTAATTTGGCGGGGAAGAGCAAAGAATAGGGAATCTGCGCCTGAAGCAGTATCTGCTTGGCCTGTAGGAATTCATGTCTCACCGCTTGGACAGTTTGTGTAAAATCTGGGTGAAACGATATGTTGTTACCTTTGGTAGGATAATTGGCCAAGATCTGTCTCGGCGGAGCTCCCACCGGAGGCTTCTGACCTAAGGATCTATGCGCTCTCTCCACCACAAACACAGGGGATAGCTGAGGGTCAAACAGCGCTTGCAGCTTATCCGCCACATAGGTTTCCATTTTGGCAATTGCAGTGGTCTCTGGAACACCCGTAATATGTAGGTTATTTCTCCGGGACCGTGCCTCCAAATCATCATTTTTGGCACGGATCACCCCCAAGAGCTTGTCCATATGTAATAGTTGCTCATTGGTTTTAACCTGAAATTCCTGGAATTCGGTTTGTCGATTTTCCAAGGCATCCAGGCGAGTTTCGTGGACAGGGACCTGGGCTTTCACAGAGTCCCAACTACGTGGTCAGGACGTCCAGCTTAGAATCAATATTTCTCAAGCTGGAGCGCATTTCCAACATGAGGGTGCGTAGATCTTCACCCTGGTCCTCGGATTGCGTCTCTTGTTGCTCTTCTGTTTGCGGCTTGGAGGCAGATTCATTCTGACGCGTGGACCGTTTATCAAAGGTGAGCTTTGGTTGCTTAGCGTCTTGTTTGCCCATGATAAAGCAGCCACCGGTCTCCAGAGGTCGAAATCAAAGCTGAGACCCACCGCTCCAAGCCCTCTCCACTCAGGCAGTGGAGTATGAGGCGCGCAGATCAGCTCCCCAGGCCGAAGCGCCCCACAGTACCTCAATGTAGTATCACACCTGAGCGGCCGCACGATCCACTCCAGCAAAACACAGTGGCAGCGTGAGTCCGGAAAGGGGAGGCATGCCCCCAAGTCACTCCGCAGCACAGAGGGGGAACCCGCTGCAGTGGACCGGATGGATCCAACTGAGAACCAGGCCTAGCACAGGTGTTGGCCGGCAATCTCAATCAAGGCAGCAGTTAGGTGGCCTGAGAATCACAGGCTCACCAGTGTCACATGGGGTCCACCCCGACGCACAGCCACAGCAACTCGCAGGGGACTCCACCCACATCTGCAGTGTGCAACTTCCAAGCAAGGCGACCAGGCAGCAGGGCAAAACCACAGCAGGCGCCCCAGGAATCACAGGACCATCACATCCCTCGCACTCTTCAGGATGACTGTAGCGATAGTAGCTGCAAGCAGATTGCAGGGTCCCCTCAGTGGCAGCTCCTCTCATACCAGATCTGTCTTCTCGTCCCACAGGATGGCTCCCCCTTCCAGAAGACCCTCCTCCACACGCTATCGGCAGAGCGTCAAATGGGGCACACAAGGCGCACTCACCGCTCAGAATTTCTCCGCTCCGCCAGACTCACTCCCAGGCACAGCGAGCAAGTACCTGCCCTCGGGGGGAGGGCGGGACACTACCGCAGATAATAGACGCAGCCCCCGCCGTCCTGGCAAAAAGTTCACAAGATGGCGGCCGGAGCTCTCCTCCGCTCTTCCGGGGCTTCCCCTCGATCCAGCGTTCAGCTGCAATAGAGGAGCCAGGTGTGAGAAGTTGGCCTGGTATATGATGTTCACTATTCTAGTGAGTACCTTGCACCAGTCCAAACAACCCTTATGGTGATGGTTGTAAAGTCAACCTCATAGTCCAGCTATCCTAGTGGTAGCATGGACAAAAGCAGTCTTAGGCTTAACTCAAGAGGGCATGTGAAGCCAGCTGTTTTACCATATGCAAACCTTTTAATACCAATTGAAAGAACACCACACAGGTTATATATTCAAAATATATATGTATTTATTTCTAAATTAATCCCCTTAACTCTTTATGAGCACAGGAGCACAAGCGTATAAAAAGTAACTTAATATAACATACAAAAGTTGCACAAATATGGATAGGCCCTGGTGGCCCATAAAACCATATACTAAAATGGTGGTATAAGAACCACGTCACGAACAATGGTAAGGCCTAGGGCCTTGAAAATCGCTGGGGCTACACTGGACTAACAGCAGTTAGGGAGCAGGAGGCCCACAGGATGCGGGTGCAGTGTCTAAATGCACACGCGTGCACCTATAGAAGTCCATGGGTGCGTAAAGATAGAAAGTTGCAGATTTGGAAGTCCTCCGACTGGACTAGAACTTAACCACTTAAAACTAGGACACTAGGTGTGTAAATCTCTACATGAGCACCGGAGTACTCGCATAACCTCACCCACAGGAAGCGGGTGCATAGGTGTCAAAGTGTGTCGGGTTTCGTCGTGGAGTTCTATGGAGCCTTGGAGAAAAGATGCTGCAGGTGACCAGGAGAGAAGAGTCCGGTTGGATCCAAGGGTGGATCGAAGATGTAGAGTAATTGAAAGCAGAGGGAACAGAGTATGGGTCACTAGCCAGTGACCAGGAAGGAACGAGGCGATGTCTGGTTGCGTATATTTTGATAGAGAAGCACACCTGTTTCACTCTTTTGTTTAAAACTACAACTTGCTTAATTCTTTCCTCAGAACTTAACTTTTTCGTTTGCAACAATGCTCTACATTTTCAACGTTTTCACTCCCCGAGTTTAAAAAAGAATCTTCCTTTTTCTCAGTATATGAAATTGAAAAGAATCTGCTCCGAACCAAATGAGCTAGATGAACACCTGGGTTTTCAAGAACTGAAATACAGAGAAAGGGGTTATCCCCAAGATTTACTGGACCAAGCTCGAAAAAGAATCAAAACATTGGATCGCAATAACTTGTTGAATCAGACCTTCAAAGAGAAACAAGCATTGGAAATGCAATAGGTCTCGCATTAGGAAAGGTTGAGCTATTGGTATTGTAAATGACACTTTTTTTATTTATGTGTAGGTTTTGAAAGTAGCAAAATTAATAGCTTTGTCAGTTACAATGTCAATAGTTTTAACTTTTGCAAATGTGACACCTATAGCATTTGTAATGCAATGTGTGTTGTATTTACGTGACTTAGATATTACAAATAACAATGGCTTATAATTTTGTAAATAATTAATACTTAAATAAAAGTTATTGTAATTTATAATGGCAATAGCTGAAACGTTTGTAAATAACTTTTGTGAAGATTATGTTCAGTGTATTTTATTGTGACAACAATCCAAGAACATTGCATTTGCACCTACACACACAGAGCCACACACATGTAGATGTGGTGGTGGTGGATCTGGGGGATATGGTGGTGGTGGATGTGGTGGTGGATGTGGTGGTGGTGGTGGTGGATGTGGTGGTGGTGGTGGATGTGGTGGTGGTGATGGCGGTGGATGTGGGGGTGGATGTGGTGGTGGATGTGGTGGTGGATGTGGTGGTGGATGTGGTGGTGGTGTTGGTGGTGGTGATGGTGGAGGTGGTGGTGGTGGTGGTGGTGGTGGAGGTGGTGGTGGTGGAGGTGGTGGTGGTGGAGGTGGTGGTGGTGGAGGTGGTGGTGGTGGTGGTGGTGGTGGTGGTGGATGTGGTGGTTGTGGATGTGGTGAAAGTGGTGGTGGAAGTGGTGGTGGTGGAAGTGATGGTGGTGGGTGTGGTGGATGCGGTGGTGGATGCGGTGGTGGATGTGGTGGATGCGGTGGTGGTGGATGTGGTGGTGGTGGATGCGGTGGTGGTGGATGCGGTGGTGGTGGATGAGGTGGTGGTGGATGTGGTGGTGGTGGATGAGGTGGTGGTGGATGCGGTGATGGATGTGGTGGTGGTGGTGGTGGATGTGGTGGTGGATGTGGTGGTGGTGGTGGTGGTGGATGTGGTGGTGGTGGATGTGGTGGTGGTGGTGGTGGTGGTGGTGGTGGATGCGGTGGTGGTGGTGGTGGTGGTGGTGGTGGTGGATGCGGTGGAAGTGTTGGATGTGGTGGTGGATGTCATGGTGGATGTGAAGGTGATGGATGTGATGGTGGATGTGATGGTGGATGTGGTGGTGATGGTGGATGTGGTGGTGTTGTGGTGGATGTGGTGGTGGTAGATGTGGTGGTTGTGGATGTGGTGGTTGTGGTGGATGAGGTGGTGGATGAGGTGGTGGATGAGGTGGTGGATGCGGTGGTGGTGGATGCGGTGGTGGTGGATGCGGTGGTGGTGGTGGTGGTGGATGTGGTGGTGGTGGATGTGGTGGTGGTGGATGTGGTGGTGGTGGATGTGGTGTTGGATGCGGTGGTGGTGGTGGATGTGGTGGTGGTGGATGCGATGGTGAAGTGGTGGTGGATGTGGTGGTGGTGGATGTGGTGGATGCGGCGGTGGTGGTGGATGCGGTGGTGTTGGTAGTGGTGGATGGGGTGGTGGTTGTAGTGGATGTGGTGGTGGGTGTGGTGGTGGTGGGTGTGGTGGTGGTGGATGCGAAAACAGCGAAAAGTTACTAACACCCTTCTTCAATGACTGAGTCAACCTTCCACTTTTGATGTATTAGCTTGTAGGTGATTTAAAGGTAAAACAAACCCTCGAAACATAGCTAGGAAGGAGTAGATGCTCCCACAGTATATGCAATGCAATGGTTTTGGATAATGTACACAGATGAAGAGATCGTGAAGTGTTGGGGGTGGGGGAGAAGTTTTTGGGCTTAGCCCTACTGACCGGAGGAACTGAATATCCGGAGGATGCAACTGACTGTTTAACTATAAGCGTTTTATGCTAATGCTGTCCATGGTTTGTGATAAACCAAATAAATCTTGTAATAATAAAAATAAAAATACTATAATATAATGTACAAATAAAAACAGTAGCTATAAGAAAAACGTGCACGTTCTAGTGAGTTGCTGTCCTGTTTCCTGTGCTGCAGATCACCATCGTACACCCTGAACTCGAACGCAGAGCATCTAGCAAAGGGTAACGCAGGTCGGCGAAGTTCCTCGTTCAGCAAAGTGCGCGAAAATTGCCGTACAATTCCATTTGCAAACATGTTTACCACCGCATTATATGTATTATATATTTCACGAATGCGTGCAAATAGGTTCTCCCTTTGGTACAACGAGCACCAGGTGTATGCATACGTTTATAAACAGTAGACGCATGACTACATCAACAGCTCCCTGAGTTACAGATTAATATTTTGAAATGTAAAGCCAGGCGTACAGAGCCGTAGGGGGCGAGACCTGTTGATATATAAAACTATTGGTACAATCATCACAACAACGGCACCCTGACGGGTAGAAAGGGTGTAGCTGGGTAGAACGAGATGCCCATCTAAGCGCTAGGCCCCGCACCCCCTCGCTCCCCGTCTACCAGCGGGTCCACGTGCCCCACATTTCAAAGGTGAAAGCCGGGCCCGGAAAAAAAACACGTTGTGTGATAGATAGCGCCGAGACAGTAACAAGTGGGAGGGAATAGCTCTCGGCATTGCTGGGTGGGCGGGGGAGCAGGAGTCTGTGGTGTGAGAGACAAATGTTGGTGTGTGAGGCTGCCTTTCAAGTCGGGTGGGGCAGAAGGTAGTCTAAATGCGACAAATGGTAGTCTGGTGCGAGGCGGGGGAGGGGGAGCAGGGTAGCAAGCGGGAGTGGGAGAAATAAGTAGGGTCGGGGAGTTTGTTCGCATATTTGCAAAGGAAACTGCAATAATATATTTTCAGTAGTTTAATGTGAAAACAAAAATGGAGAAGAGAGAACAGAAATCATAGTTAGCTGCCCTATGGAAACAGATGGGCTTTCAGGTTGCATCAGAACACTGATAAACTACTTTCCTCGTGAAGAACAGAAGGGAGTTCATTCCATAATTTGGGGGTCCAAGAAGAATAAGTCACGACCTCTTACTCTAGTCCTGAGAATTTCAAGGAATAGATGAAAATTCTGAGCAGGTAAGCGTAATAATGCACACAGAAGAGTAGATCTGAAGTTTGTCTGGAATGTAATTCGGTCTAGTGCCATAGAAAGCTCGATGAGAGAATCAGAGGCCTTTAAATACAAACAGCAGCTAAAGCGGAAGCCAATGTAAGCAAGAAAAGACGTGCAGATGCTGGAGAATAACAAGGAAGTTTAAGCAGAAAGGCTGTTGTGCTCTGCGCAATTTGAAACGGTTTTACAACATAAGGAAGAGCACCCAAGTAAAGAGTTGCCATAGTCCAGGCCACGTGATAAACTAAGTGCGTTGACCACTGTTTTCTGACAGCTGAGAGGAAGGAGATGAGGGTTTTCGGAGGACCTGAACACAATAACAAGAATGGCAAAGAACAAATAAAGCAAAAAATAAAACGGACCCGACCAAGCTAAGATTTATGGAGGTAAATCTTTCGCGTCGTCAGTGATGAGGGAGGGAGGCGAGGGAGGGAGGAGAAATACGAGACGGCCTGCTGGCCGTGAGACGTGTGAAGCAGGGGGCGGGGGGAGCGGCGTTGGCTCAACAAGCTGTGATTATGGGCAAATCACTCAATCTCCGGAGAGAGAAAAAAAATAAACTCGTCTTTCTGTAATGTAACTGGTGCTCAGGTAAAGCGCCCCAATACCTTCGAGTCAGTTTCACGCTATATAAAAGGTCCCCAAAAAAGTCACATATTCTTATAATTCTTCAATGTCTTCTTTTCATCAAGTAACCTAAAGTCAAAAACTGCTTTTACGCCGACATCAATACAGCATTTCCACTACACTTCGAGTGCTGTTTACGGCGCTATTCCAGGTGTCGTTAAATCAAGCGGCAGCTATGGGAATATAAAACTACAGGCGATTAGAGCAGTCTCAAGCATTTGAAGCAGGATGCTTTAAAGTCAGCGGAGTTCACTTTTGCGTCTCCATGTACTTGCTCTAAAAAGACCAGGGGCTGAGCAAAAGTAAAATTACGCCGGTGTAATTTGGAAAAAATTGTAAAACTATACCATGTTGAGTAATTATGCAGCAGTTCGCTACAAAATTATATCACAGGAACAACATGAACAAACAGAACGCAAGCAGCTGTTCGCACCAAATTTATTTTTTCATCTTTTTTGTGCAAAATGTGTTCTTTCGCCAGAATTGACACCGGGATGCATTATGCAATAAAATAAAGCACAAAATAAAAGATCTGCATTTTGTGTAATCACGTATGGCTTTCTCAAAGTTTTAGATTTCGAAACAAATATTCGGAATTGAATTAGTCCACTGACTACCATGCGCATCGACAGGCGAGACCTAAAAAGAGCGACACGTGTTCGTGTCAAAATTTTCTAAAAGTTCACACAAAATCAAGAATATAATAAACCGGCATTGGAACTTAGAGAATGAACCAGATTTCAAAGACTCACTGTTTGCATTTACAAGGTCCAAGAATCTAAAGGAGATCCTAAAGGTTTCTTCAAAACAAAAACAGAATATTTACAGAGGAATGAAAAAATACATTGCAATAACGCTGTTACAGGTGCCATTATTCATCATCCACAAACTGGTAAAGAAATCAAACTATTTCATAACTCAGACTGTAATTCGATGAATTTGATCTAATACATAAAGTGCCCATGTGGCAATTTGTATATAGGAAAGACTGAAAGAAAACTCAAAATAAGGATTTCTGAACAAAAGAGCACAATCAGGAACCAAAACATCAAAAGTAGTCTAGCCGTTCACTGGAAGGAAGCGAGGCACAGCATAGCACAGCTACAGTTTTCAGTGCTAGAGCAGGTTCTACTCTTTGAAGGCACGGATCTCACCAGATCCCTTCTCCAAAGGGAAGTGTATTGGATTAAAAGGCTTCAAACACAGGACCCCAAGGGGTTAAATGAACGTATTGATTTTGCATGTTTTTTATAACCATTTCTCTGTGACTGCTGATACATGGAATATCAACATACTGCATTTTAGACTCTTGTTAATTTCAACTGAATAGCCATCATTATTTTTTATTATTTTTTAATTTACATTTTTGCACTTTTTCGTTCGTTAATACACTGGTTTTAACATCGTTTTACTTCCAGCGCACGGAGTTTCGTTTGTAGTAGGGTCTTGTAAGCGGATTTGGAATCGTTGTGGTTGACTCAGGAGTGAGGTCATGAGTTGAACCCATTCCAAGATGGCGTTGATTTCTGTATGAGGTTAGTCCACCACCTATGTTGATGACGAATCAGGATACCTCCTATCGCGGCAAAGGTAGTTCGTTTGAACTAGACTTGTTGAAGCGAAAGCGGCAAGAGCATTTTCAGAAGTCGACCGAAGAGTGGTCTCTGAATAACGTGCGAGAAGGTACGGTTGTGGAAGCGTTGTTACCATGCTAAGCGCAGTAGCCGAGGAGAGTCCACTGTATGAATTAATGTTAATCTTTGGTTAAGAAAAATTCCCTGGAGGTTGTCATGACAGGTCTGCGAGGAGTCCTTCAGATTTTAGATTGTTGCATTGTGATTACGCAGAGTCCAAGTGGTACGATTTTTGGGTCCTAAACCATTTTGATTTTTAGTGATTGAGCTCATATGAGCACTGATGTTCATTAGACTTTTAATTTTTCACAGTTGGTTTGCGAATTCGGTTTCAAAAACGGCTGGTTGTTCGTAAGTTGTTTTTGTGTTTCAGCCACTTTACACGAATGGGTGTGGTGACGGGGTTTTTTAAGTTTACGAAAAAGGTGGCCATTAACATACGACTATAATGCATTACAATCTGAAAGATAGTGTTTGCTATTGAAATGTTGCTGAACGCTGTTTATTACTTTGTAGATATAAAGGCTCCCGATGAAGGGCTAAGTCGGCCCAAAATGCATTGAGCCAGCAATGGACATCTAATGAAGATTAATGCATTATTGAATTGTTTGAAATCTGAGTTGTCTTGTATTTTTTCTTTTGATGTATGAAAAGGTTTTGTTTTTTGGAAACATAGATGTAGTAAATACAATGTTCAAATAACAAATGTATATTTTCTTTGTGTCGAATTTGAACGTTTTCGAGAATATTAAGATTTGGATTTGAAAAGTATACTTAAAGTACATGAAATTGGTGGGGTAATTACCACAGCTACAGTGCGTTGTGGTCGAGTCCTTTTTGGACTCGAGATAGAAAGATGTCTGGTTGCGATCAGGTGATGTCATGAAGCTTGTCTCCGCTGCCACGTGGACCCGGAGGTGTGGACGACGACCAGGTGCTGGACACGGACTGTCCCATGAAGGCTCTCGCTGTTGGCGGTGTCGGTTCTCGATTCGAAGTCAACAGGCCTTGGCAAATGCAACCCACGCAGGAATCGAAGATGGCTTCTGGATCAGACCAGCAAGGTCTGATGGGCTGCTCCTTTTCAGGGGAGCAAGGGGTAGTCTGGAGCAACCAGACCAGCGTTGGAAAATCAAAGGTTCGTCGTCGCAGAGTCCACTAGCCAACGGGCAAGTGACCGGACAGACGCGTCGAGCAGGAAAATGCAAAAGGGCCCCATGCAGCACTCGGTGAGTGTGGAGAGGTGATCTTTGGTGCAAAGGATGCTCGGGGCTGGGGCTCCTCAATCCCCAATGCACAACTTCGAGGGTGCCTCAGGAGCTGCACAGAAAGCACTTCGCTGGCTTTCCAAGATGGCCGGACCCACGTCTCTCATCGCCTCCACGGGTCTCAGCTTTGCTGTGGCTGTGGATCGGGCTGTTGGATGTCTGGAAGTCCGGTTCTTGTCAGGCTCTGTCGTTCGAGCTCCGGCGGGAGCAACGATTAAGCAAACCGTTGAGTGCTTGATGGGGCCTGTTTGCACAGGGTGATCACTCCTTGACCACAAGGGAGATTCTTCAGTCTTCTACGTCGAGTAGGATGTCGAAGGGTCCAGAGTTTCGTATCAGAGTTTCAGTCAGGATTATCTAAAGTCTAAGGACACAGCTCCTACCTTTATTCCAAATCAAGGGGCTGGATTACCTGCTAGGTCCCTCCTATGGGTGGGACCCAGGAAGGGGGTGGTTACACCCCTTTCCCTTTGTCCAGTTTCGCGCCAGAGCTGGGGCTGGAGTGCCCCAGCACCGGTTTGAACTGGCCTATGCATGGGACACCTTGTGTGCCCCAGGCAGTGTCTAGTTTCATTCAGCCCTCCCTGCCCCAATCCACTATCTCCTGTCTGGGGTGGTGCTAGCACCTCCCTGTGACAGGAAACCTATTGTCCAGGCTTCCCCTGCCGGAGTTTTGTCCAGCAGCAGGAGGCCAGACTTTTGTCTGTGGCAGCAGCATCCATTTTATGATGCGGAGGCTCTGGTTACTTTAACCGGGATTAAGGAAAGTAACATGTCGTCTCCCTCTAGAAGAGTGGAATGTCACCCCCGTCGCCAGAATTGGCGTGGGGGTAGTATTCCAAAGCGTATGACACCTTACACGACATGTTTTGATAAAGCCAAACCAAAGATAGGATCTAACCGCGAGGATTATATTGCATTTAAGAGTATATGGTATGGCAATATCCTGGAACAGCTATAAGGACATGGTTCTGAAAGCTGCAGACAGGCTCAGCTCATGCTAGAGCACCATTTCACATAAAACCAAGCACTCTGCCTTCAGGATTGTGAAGGCCTGCCAAAGGAGTGACTTATAGGTGTATATGTGTCCAGATATAAGGTTAGACACAGGTATACTATATCTAAGCAAGGGATGATTACACGTCCATGCCCCAGCTGAGTGATCAGCCAGTTGTGTCAGTTTGGATGGCCAACCAGGGGTGGCAAAAGATATGCTGCAGCCCCTGGTAGGCCTTGGATGCACCTATGCCCTGGGTACCTATAGTACACTGTACAGGGGCTCATAAGGTGACCCAATCCCAATGGGTGATGTACCTAAAGTACATGGTTGTGAATTTAGAGAGAGAACAGCTGGCCTGTGGGTCTGATTAGCAGGCCCACAGCCGCATTAAGTCGAAAACGAGTGAAGCAAAAAGCAAAAAATGGGGTGACCATAGGATAGCAGACCCTACTCTCCTACACCAGGCACTGTAGGGATTCAGCCCTGCCCACCTCACCTCAGCTTCGCAACCTCTGTCTGCAGCCAGCCGAGGCACAACCAGGCATCCCACACTCGCCAGCAGCCTCCCGAGGCCTGGGCTCTATTGTAAGGCTTCCCCACAGTGCGGCAGACAGAGGCCGCACAGGATTCAAGCAGCTCCCTCGCCAACGCGCCGCAGAGCCCCTGCTGGGCGCAGGCCACCCACCACTGCACTCCACAGCAGGTCACCGCTTCAGGGGAGTCGGGCAGAGACCCACCATGCCACCATAAGGTAGGATTAATTTAGGATTATTCCCTTAGCCTGCGGAACACACTCAAAGAGCGGCCATTCCGCTGCTCGGCAGACCACGCCCCCTCGTATACGTAAATACTTAAGTGTCTGGGGTGGCCGTTAGTATAAGGTCACCAAAGGGTATTGAGTCTGGGATGTCTTTAAGGCGCATATAAAAAGCTTACAATTTATTTGCATTGATGGCCAGGCCCGATATCTGTTCAAATTGTTTAAATATAGACGGCATGGGTTTCAGGTTTATGGTAAGGTATTTTAGATAAAGAATAATGTCATCCGCATATGCTGACACTGTGTGTTGTATTATTAATTGGAATCCCCAAATCTATGGCCTCTTTGCGGAGCTTAATGAGTTGAGGCTCTAATGACACAAAAGTGGCGACAGGGGGCATCCCTATCGGGTACCCCTGGTTATAGAATAAACAGCAGATATGTGAGAGCCTGTCCTGGCCCGAGGCGTGGGGGCTGTGTATAATAGTTCGACCCACCTCAAATAACCTCTTGGAATGCCACATTTTTCCAATAAAGACAGCATGTAAGTCCAATCAAGTGTATCAAACGCTTGCTGCAGGTCGAGAGAGATACACCCAGTTGTACGAGAACGGTTCGTTGTAGTTTCCATTATATAATGGAGGCGTCTGATATCTAGGGATGTACTGCTGCCCGATATAAAGCCACATTGATAAATGTGGATACTTTTTGGGAGGTAGGGGAGGAGGGGCTTAGCCAGTATTTTACTGAGTATTTTATACTCGGTAGATAATAATGAGAGGGGACGATAGCCTGACATGTCACGGGGGTCTCTATTCGGTTTGGGGGGGAAATAACTAGTGCTTGCATAGTTGTTTTTGGAGGAATGCGCTTCTCCAGTGCCGTCTTGTAGAGGTTCTCTAGGTGCGGGGTCAGTTTCTTGGTGAACGTAGAGTAAGTTCTGCATTCAGACCCGGTGTCTTCTTTCTAGGGAGGTCTTTGATGGCTTCTTTAATGTCTATTCTAGTAATAGGGGCTTCCAATTCTTACTGAGCGTCTGGTGGCAGTTTGGAAAATGTGAGGTCGTTCAAAAAGGTTGCAATGTATTCTTGTGATGCAACTGCTGGATCACTGTATAGATTTTTGGAATATGTACAGAATGCCAGATTAATGTCTGCTTGGGTAGAAACAATAGTCCCATCCGAAAGGGATATTTCTGTTATAGGGACAGAGGGGAAGAATGTTACGAATGAGGCCTGCTAAAAGGGTTCCTGATTTGTCTGCTTCTTTATGACTATACTGAGTGTATGTATTGTAATCTATGAGGCAGAGTTTTTCGATTAGTTCAGCATATTTGATTCTTGCTTATTGTGGCTGTGCTTGTCGGGTTGGATTAGTGATAGCTGCATTTTCAAGCCTGTTTAGTGAATCTTCCACCAAGGTGAGGTTCTTGTGTGTCATCTGTCGCGCCCCGTCGGTTGCCCCTATAACTGTACCTCTGATCACTGACTTAAATGCATCCCACTTAATTAAGCGGGAGGATTTGGCAATTGGTTAGCAAACATTTGCTATGCAAATTATTTTATAAATGCAGCTGCAGCCAACAACTAAATTGAGCTGGTTACACTTTACATTTTTAGGTCGAAACCTAGAGCTGCGCACATGCGCCGTCTCGCTCGCGAGATCTAATGATCTTAAGGAGCTTTTAGTTACGGGCTTTAAGCCCCGCCCCTCTTTTCCATTGGCTGGCATCACCGTTCATGCTAAACGGTGGCCAGCCATTGGAAAAGAGCTTATAGTAACGTACTGTTTTCTCTTTTAGAGCCGTCTCACTTGGATTGGCTGCCTCGACTTACTGATGGTAAAAGTTTTCTTATCTTCTTTATGGGTCCAAACAGATGGCCCCATAAAGAAGATAATTAACCTTTTATGCCAGCAGGAAGTCCGGCCGAGCCCGTCCAAGTGGGACGGCAAAAAGAGGAAAGTCTACATTGTGGCGGTGCTGCGATTATACCAAAATGAAAGAAATGGATGTTTTTTCTATTTCTTTACTTTTGGTATAATCGCGACACCCACGCTTTACTTATAACATTTTAAAAGTTAAAACGGTTGCCGCGATTAGACCAAAAGTAAAGAAATAGAAAAAACATCTATTTCTTTCATTTTAGTATAATCGCGGCACCCGGGCTTTACTTTTAAAATGTTATATGCAAAGCGCAGGTGCCGCGGCTGCCTGGCGAGCGCTTGTTTACTCTCCCGTTACACTTGCGGAAAGAGAGACCGTGACACACGTTTTTTACTTGTCCGTTCCAGTCATCCGTCGTGTGTACTAGAGGGTCTCGTGGCGTGCCTTTCACCTCCGCCGCTGCGCCTGACTCGCTCTTCACCTTTCTCCTCCCAGGGAGCGGGATTATCCACCCAGTTCTCCTGATTACAGAAATATACATAAATGAATCTTTTTCTCTGGGCTTGCCTCCTCGCGGGTGAGGGAGTGGAAGAAGGCATTTCACCGGTCTTCGAGTCGCGGTGATGACGGTCACGGAAGATCTCAGCTAGCCTTGCCTTCCGCTGCAGCTGCTACTGTTTTTCTGGGGTCTCAGAGTGTCTCCTGTGAGTATCACTTCTCCTGGGCTTGACCCGGGAAGTGGGACGCTCGGGGGCTAGGGGACTCGTCCCGGGTCCTCGTGTGCCAGTGAGTTCTTTGGCACGGACTCGGGTAGTCTGTGCCCGCCTGGCACTTTCACTTCGAGAGCCCCCGCCTACCATAGGGTGTGCCTTACTCGCCAGTCTCTGCCACTGGGGTTGCCTTTTCCTTGTCTAGGGCGGAGCTTGGCTCCCACTCACTCACCCGCCTTGGCTGTCTCTCATAGCTGAGCGCACCTCCCTTCACACTCGGTCACTAAGAGCCTCGGCAGGGAGATGGCACGTGCACTGCCGCCAGCGCAAAGTCACTGGGCACTCTCTATTCTCCATCACAGAGCACTTACCTAGTGCGTAACCGAGTTTGTACGTAACACGGTAGATGCCATTATTTAATAATAAATTAAATCCCCCCACTAGAGGATTTAAAACTCTTATTAACTGCAGGAAACTTTGCCAGCTGAAAAAGTGTCCGCCTGCCGAAAGTTCGTGCACAACCTGTGCAGCACAGGGAAATAAAGAGATCTCTTGTGTATTTATCCTGCCACCAGAGGATAGACTCTTGAGGACCACTGACAACGAGGTGAGACTGCTGAGAACCAACGCCACCAGCGGGAGACTCCGTTGAGTAGCCGGGTCAGTGAGAGCAGAGTGAGCCCCTGATAACCACTGCCAGGCCGGCGAGACCCCTTGGAACGTGTGCTAGTCCGTTGCACCACCTGGAGACCAGTGTCAGCTGGGGAGTCCCCAGAAGTAGTCCCTCCAAGCTCTCTTTGAAGATGTTGCCCATAGAGGACTGGTGTCAGTAGAGGGACCCACAGGTGCATGGGAACAACTTCCGGTACGTAGCCTCCACTTAGAAGGGCCCGTGCAAGACGTGGGAGTACTTGGATCTTCTGCCAGGACGTGATGCCCTTCTGGACCACTGCCAATAGAGGGACCACTGGGTGGATAGCGCCAATAGATGCGCCCCTGAAGTGCAGTGCAATCTGAAGTTAAGCCTCAAGGAGCTGTACCGGCAGCGGGAGTCGACTTGTGCAAACACAGAAGCCACTGGAGCGCCGGTGTCAGGGGCGCACCTTGAGATCCGGTCCCAGTAGGGAGCTGTAGCAGAAAAAGAACTCCCTGGCGGCCAGTGGGGGGGGGGGGCCTCTTCTCTCCCTGTCGCACGGGGCAGCAGCAGTCGCTCTCCTGAGGACTTGTGCCAAGAGAGGGTCCGCCTGATGGTGCCCGAGCGGAGGAGCCTCACAGGGACCCGAGACTGACGAGTGCCCTCTCAGGAGCCGAGATTGTGTGGGACGAGAGGCTCGCGGCCCTCTTCTGGAAGAATCTCCAATCCACCCTTACCTACTGGGGCGTCTTCTTTAGCTTCGGCCTCTGCATCGCCTTCCTAGGCCCCGCCCTGCTGGACCTGCGGTGCCAGACCCAGAGCTCCCTGCAGGACATCACCTGGGTCTTCTTCGCGCAGCAGTCCTGCCACCTGCTCGGAATGGCCACCGCAGGACTCTTCAAGAAGACGTAAGGCGCCTCCCAGCTCACCCACAGCGCTTTTACGGACCACTTTCACCTTCTCCAGTCACTTCTGTTTTTACGCACCTTTTATTTTCCCTCCTCCGACTTGTAAGCTCCATTCCCCCCACTCAAGGCACTTAAGTAATAATGCTCTATGAACTTCTTCCAATTTTTCGCACCTCTTCCTCCTCCACGGGCTACTTCTAACTTTACTCACGCCTTCCACTTTCTTCAGTCGCTTCCGTCTTTGTGCGCCTTTCCCAGCTTTGCGCAACACTTTCACCTTCTCCAGTGACTTCCAAATTAAGCAGCTGTTCTCCATGAAGCGATTCTATCTTTCCGCCCCCTCCGTCTCCACACACCAGTTCCACCTTCAAGTCACTTGCATCTTCACGCACCTCTTCCACCTCCACCAAGATGCGTTACACTACGTGTTTTGCAGCAGTCACATTAACCTTTATGACAAAACTGTGACTAGACGTATGACAGATGTCTCCAGCAAGTGCATAGCCACCAGGCAGGATTAATTTACTATTAATATTATTATTATCATCCCCATAGTTTGCAGCCCAAGCAAAGATCTCTGCAGTAGGTGCTTAACCTCACGCCACATTTTAAAATGAAGCCTCTTTGTGGCCAATTAAGTAAGCCAGAACAGATTTACAGTCACGTTTGTCCATGTTGCCAGTTTTTTTTGGGACAGAGTTTTTAAAAGGCAAATATATAAGTTCACTCTAAGGGTCAATTTTTCATGACTTTGCCCGTCGTGACCCCACCTTATACCTTCATTCCCAGTTGATTGATTCTCGTTCCCGAAGTAAAACATTTGAACTTCCTATTCTGATTACAGCTTCAGCATTCTGAAAATTGTTTACACCAACACAATTCCTCGCGTTGGTGCTAATTGCTTATTTATTTATTTATTTTGTGTTTTATAGAGCGCCAACTTAGGGTTAGGGTATCCGAGTGCTTTACAGGATTAACAGGTTGTATACAAAACAAGCATTGCCATAGCCAATAGGTCTCGCCTTTGGGACCTTAGAAGTGTTTAGCCACGCAACAGTTGATGTTGTTGCAGTAAGGATATTGTGCTGCATAACTAAATACTTATAAGGTCCCAAAGGCGAGACCCATTGGCTATGCCAATGCTTGTTTACTTATAAAATTACTTCAATAATACCACCTATGGAAATCAAGATAAACTAAGGTGCTGGTATTACTTTTGTATACTTGAAAGAATCCTTGTGTCTGGTAAGATTGCATTAAAGGTAATACATTGGAACATAGTTTAATAAAGACTCCAACTCCACACACACAAAACATATTTGTCATTTTAGCCGGTAAATTGTGCTTGTTTACTACTGAAATATGTCTACACTTTCTAGCCCATACTAAATTAATGGGTCGCCTCAGGCCTGGGATTGGGACTGACCAGTATTTAAACGTTCTTTACACAGGCAAAAACCAAGAGGTCTTTCTGTAAAAAAAAAAAAAAAAAAACTTTTTTAAAATGTACGGGATTTTCAGATAGGGGAAAATGATTAAGTGCACACAGGTGATGATTGTGAATGTATGTTACATTTCTGGGAAATTTAGACTGCGCATCTTGTTTAGAAATGGTAAAAAAGAGAGGATTAATTGGATATTATTTACAAAAATATCCTGAAGTTTTTAAAGAAAAATAATTCTGAAAACCTTGTATTGTCTTTGGCATAAAATGAATGTGCGTTTGACGCTGCCTTTGTGTCACACCAGAGTGATACCTGAAAAAGAACATAAAGAAAACTAATTTGATTGTTGGGAAGGACAAGAGGGGATTGTCCAATGTTTTCTTTTTGCCATGTGGTGGGGTTTTTATAGAGTGAAAGTGATGTTATCCTTTATTGCTTCATTATAGGCAGCATACGACTAAATCGGAGTTCATCTTGGTCACTTTTGCTTATACTGTACGATACTGTCTTTTCATTCTCTGTTCTGATCATTGGAATCTACCTACAGGTTGAGAAGAGGGCCCGGTCAAGCGTCTCAACCCCATGTGCTAAATCATGCATTGTCTCCTTTTCTTTAAGCCGTTTTTTGCGCTTCAGCTAAGTGATATGGTGCCGGAAAGATTGATTATGTTAGTGTGGGCGTGGGAACAGGGACGACCGTGACACCAGGTATTGGATTCAATGAAGGTTTTATTTTTAGAGTTCTCTTAGGGTATGACATAAGCGTCTTTCTGTGTCTGAAGGTCAGTCTCTCTCGGGCAAAGGTGCTGTGGTCCGTGGCGAAGGTCTTCTTCTTTCTCTACTGATGTCAGGGAGGGTTTCTTTACACCGGATACCGCCGACTCCGTGCCATGGAAGAGACCAACAAGAGAGGGATGCCGTTAGTTCACAGTCCTCTATAAGAGGTGCACCAGGGGGACCGGGGAAGTGAGGGCGAACCGAGTGAGATCTGTCTGAAACTATGTACAGTGCTCCGTGAAACATCAAAGTAAGGAAAGAGATACAGAGGTTTGTGTACACGGAATGGTAGGGGAACGACAGAAGGAAGTGACGTACAGGGATATATACAACGCTACTCTCGAGCGCTCAGTTTTCCCACCCAGGCCGCCCAACGCCGCCGTACCTGTGATAGCCACACTCCTCCCTCGGGAGTGTGGCACGGCGGTTCGCGGGTCGGTGGCCTCCTGGCTCTCCTCTGGTCTCGGACCCTCCGTCCCTTCCGCGTTGTTCCTTCGGGTAGTCGTTCTCCTCTTCTCCTCTTCGTTCGCTCCTCTCCGTACCGCTGTCTTCCGCCTTCTCCTCCGGGGTGATTACACATGCCGTGTACATTACTTCCTGGTTTTTACCCAATCCTGCGCTGCTGACGTCATTCTGGGCTGTCTCTTCGTTCTCCGCTGTAAACGCCCAATTAAAGGCGCCGCTCTCTTCTCCCTCGTCGTTCGGTCTGCTTAGATCGTCCTCCCATTCGTTAGTCTGTGGATAAGGGGGAGATGCACATTCAGCAAGGCATGGGTTCCACCATTCTCTCGTGCATGCCCCTACTCCGTTACAGTTAGAAAAGCTGTGCATCTGAATTCTGAAACTAATACACTCACACACAGCCACATTCCCTCTCCCTAAAGGCCACTCTGTAATCCGATTAGACAAACCCATGTTAGGGGTAAACATTTTTTTTCCTTCAAGGTGACACTATTGCCAGTGAACCACTTTTGTGTGTACTTAGTGTAAAGATATGTGTACTTAAGTATTGCTAAGTTCTGCTACTAATATTTTGCTTTTAATTTTGTAGCCGAGAGGAGAGCATTTGTGAAAGAACAGAACTTTTACAAGGTAAATCACTTTCTTTCATTTCTAAACCACGATGTGCATTACAAGTGAGGTTTGTGAAAAAGAAAATCTTTATTTTTCAGAAAATTTTGAAATGTAGATAAGCCCTGTTGCTCTCTTATGGTTTCACCTGTTAGCAAGCTTTGTGTTATGCATCATCTGTCTTCATAGCTAGTTGCAACCTAACAGAAGATTGTGTATTTGATTTCCCCTTAAGTACGTGAAATTCTATGTTGCCCCAGTATTGGAACTTTCATAGATTCCCATGCTTTGTATCATTCCCCCGTCGTCTGAATGGGAGCCTCTGTAAATAGAAACAAGCATTGGCATAGCCAATAGGTCTCGCTTGTGGGACCTTATAAGTATTTTGTTTTGCAGCACAATATCCTTGATACTAAATACTTATAAGGTCCCACAAGCGAGACCTATTGGCTATGCCAATGCTTGTTTCTACATCCAGCGCCTCACACCGCAGTGTTGTTCCCTTTAAGTGCATCTGAAAAACAGGGGGAAAGAAGAGAGCACGTGAAACTACCAGACATAAGGAGGCAGAAGATAGAGAGGGGGGAGAGGCTATGGGCGGAAAACGAGAGCAGAAAGGCGGGCGGGGAGCGCGAATTGTCGAAGGAAAGTCAAAGAGAGTGGGTGAAAAAGACGGGGGTACGAAGAGAAGCTGCGCGGAGGAAGGAGGGAAGCGGAAACGGGGGAGAAAGAGAGAAGAAAGCTGAACAGGGAGGGTTTAGGAAAACAGAGTGGAGGAGTGGGGAGAAAAGGACGAGAGGCTGCGGGGCGGTAGGAGAGGAGGGAGGCATGGTCCGACAGGAGAGGAGCGAAAAAAAAATGAGCGGGAGAGAGAGAGGGATAGAGAGAGGAGGGGTAAAGAGCGCGGGAGGCAGAGACTCTGTTACCAAACATGGCGCGTGTGCAATACAAGACGAGCGAGCAGCGAGGGAGGGGTGAAGGACACTGCATAGATTGCTGAGGTTGAGCAATTCTGGTTTACAAATGTGGGCAGTTTGTGAGTAACGTCTGTGCCAAAGCCCGGGGAAGAGATGAAACCATGCCAAGAAACTCGAGGCTCGCCTCTCCATTCTGCTATTTTCTTTCCTTTTTGAGCCATCTCCTGACGTTGCCTGGAAGGAAAGGGCCGGGTGCCCCATAATGGGGTCTGCGGTGGGGAGTTATACCGCACACAGCTCTCACAAAACGGCACGGTTCACTCCCACGAACTTCTGCAAGCCCTGGAGAACCAATTATGATGAGAGCTGGATTAAAAACAGTAGCAATATGCTTTACCCGGGCAATGAACAATTAGTTCCCGTACCAAATGGAAAGAAAAATAGAAAATTCTATGCGAAACAAACACACAGATGAAACAACATACACTTTGTGGGAGGGGGGAGGTGCTGGTGTGGGAGGAGTGCTGCTACGGCAACTGCTACGGGCTGGGGAGGGGGAGGAGAAATGAAAGGAAAGGCTGTGTTTGCGGGGAGAGAGAGGGGAGGTGCTGGTGTGGGAGGGGGGAGGTGCTGGTGTGGGAGGAGTGCTGCTACGGCAAGGCTGTGTTTGCGGGGAGAGAGAGGGGAGGTGCTGGTGTGGGAGGGGGGAGTTGCTGGTGTGGGAGGAGTGCTGCTAGGGGAGGAGAAGCCCTGGCCGTGAATGCTCGTGCATGTTCACGTGAACTGCAAGAAAACGCCGGGCTGAAAGCCCTTAGTTTGAAGAGGATTTTGCCGACATGAATTCTCGCTCCGCTCGATGCGCATGCGCGCATCGATAGGTCGCGAGACCTAAAAATACCATAGCAATAGGTACAAAAGAGAAAGAAAGGCCTAGGCCTCAACTCATTTGATAGCATATCCACCTCTTTTTGTAAAAGAGACCCAAAAAGTTGCAACAACCAATCAGAATAGCCTCACCCATAGAACCCTCCTGAGAGCCTCAGATTTTCTACCGCATGTTGTGCTAAGGGAGTCTCCTCTGAGCTCTGCTCAGTTTTCTTTCTACAACTTGAGATTCAACAATGTTTTCTTCAAGATGTCAGATAAGGAGAAGACCTTGTTCAAGGCTTGTGCTACCTGTTCCAAGAAGAGGCTATATATGGAGGACACGTGCCAATACTGTTCCTTGTTCTCTACAGTCGACTAGAACCCATATGAATAAAACATATTGGTCTGTTTCGTATAACGTCACTAGTTTAATGGTTTATTAATTCCACTAGTTTTTTAATTCTTTTAAATTTTTGAGGAAAGACTTATTTAGTGCATATACAAATTTTTTGAAAACAACGTCCTTCTAATCCTAGTTAATGACACTAAGCCACCTACAGTCGACGCGTTTGGAAAACGCTGGGAACTGTTCACCGTGAGGAAACTAGTGCTAACTGACTATCGGGGAAAAAAAGCAGCCACCGGCGAAATCCATTCCGAAGCCTGGGCAACAGTGACTGTGATTAATACCGGGAACTGGGCCTCGCATTTCAAAAAAGACTTTTGCCATCGGTTCACGTTGATAAAGAATCGGGTCACCTCACCATACGACTTCTTTATTGGGAATTGCACCCTGTTAGTCTAAAGATTTATATATGGTCCTGAGGAGAACTCCACAATTAGGGAGTTCGAAACGCGTCGACTGTAGGTGGCTTAGTGTCATTAACTAGGATTAGAAGGACGTTGTTTTCAAAAATTTAGATTAGTCTCTACAACTGTACATTTGTATCTAACATGGTTGTAATATAAAAGGTATTAGGGTACATCAAGTGTGAAGAAATACTTGTTTTGACACAATGACATTTTTCTTTGTTTCACTTTGTATGCGAGGATGGTATGATTGTGGAATGAATGTATGAGATTGTAAACACAGAAAGGTTGAACTGTAAATATGTATAGTCATATCTTGTCATTTCTATAGATTGTATTCAATTGTACACTGTTGTATATGCACTAAATAGGTCTTTTCTCAAAAATTTAAAAGAATTAAAAAACTAGTGGAATTAATAAACCATTAAACTAGTGACGTTATATGAAACAGACCAATATGTTTTATTCATATGGGTTCTAGTCGACTGTAGAGAATAAGGAACAGTATTGGCACGGGTTTTTGTTTACTTTGATATGCCTGGCTTAGCCTTACTGTGGTAGGAGCCAAGACCCTGTTTTGTTAACCTCTATATATGGAGGACAAGCATAAAGATTGTATTTACTGCTTGTACCCAGACCAGAAAGCCACTTATTGCAAAATCTGCAGAACCTTCTCCACTAAAACATTGAGAGACAGGGAAGGAAGACTTTTGACCTGGCTGCAAAAGATGAAGTCTAGGAAGGAGGTCATTTCCAGTGACAGCGAGGATTCCTCCTCCGCTTCTTCATCGAGGAGATCCAAAAAGAGGGGTAGATCTTCCCCTTCAACATCAGCTGGGCCTCCTTCTAAGGCCTCTCAAAAGACCTCTGATAGGTCTAGTAGGTCTAGTCCCCGAAGATCTCCTCACCGAGGTGCAAAGGAGAAAGAGGGATTTGCGTCTGAGGTGGTTTCTACTCAGAAGGGGTCTCAAGGGCCTTCTGTTCTCTCTCCACCACCTGGGAAAGCAAAAGGTTTTAAAAAACCTACTTCCCTACCTCAAGAGGCGAAATTTGAGAAGAAGACCCGCTCGTCGACGGTGGCATCTTCAGGTACGTCGATAACGACTGCTAGATTCCATCAGGTGTCCATTTCTGCTTCGTAGACGGTTCAGTCGACGATCACAGCCTCGACGGCTGAAGTTCCATTCCCTGTGTCGTTGACAAGATTGATATCCTCAACGTCGACGATGATGACGCCGACGGTGGTGTCGACGACGACTTTGACGACGACTATGGCGATGATGACGGCTGCTTTGATATTGACGACGAGCTAGTCGACTATGTCGTCGACGATTTCTCCTCCGTCGATGATGGTTCTCTCTCCGACCACGGTGCTCTCGTCGACGACTCCATCACCGATGTCGACGATGACGACGTCGGTGGTGACTCCGTCAACAGTACAAAAAGTTAAAATTTCAATTAGAAGACGCCAGATTACACCGGAGATGACATCTCCAGCCTTACTTCTAGAGGAAGACTATTCAGAGGAGGATGATGGTCCATATGGGGATGCTTACAGCCCATCTCAGCTCCAGGTCAAATACCAGGACTCAGACTCTGATGACTTTTACGAAGAACAGCTACAGCCTCCTCCTAGAGCGAGAATGCAGGAGCAATCTCAGCAGGGTATGGTCTCTATGCCCTCCTCTTTGATAAATGAACTACAAATCGTGTTGATGGATTATAGGAGAAGATTTCCATCCCAATCCTCCGAATCCATACAGCCACCTCCTCCACCACCACCACCTCCTTCATCAGTTACTGCGGTTCAACCACCGGAACAGGAATCCCCGGAAGAGAGACAGACTATTACCACAGGTCAGGTGTATGGTGATAATGACTACGATTCTTCTGATGATGGACGGGATGTGGCAGAGGTCCCAAACCCAGATAGAGAGTGGGATGAATATATTATTCCAGACCCGCCTTCTCCTTCACCGGATCCGGTAGATTCCCCTCCAGCAGACATTGGAGGTTTCCATAACGTCAGGGAAAGAGCTTCTAAAAGGTTTGGCCTTCCGGTTCCAGTGGTTCAATCTGACTGCTACCTCTATGATTTCAAAGAACCATACAGGAAATCCATCTGCTCTATTCCCATCATAGAGCATGTGTGGTCTGAAGGTGCGAAGGTCATGCAATCTCCAGCTACCGTTATTCCGGTACTACCACAGCTAGAGAAAAAGTACAAGGCCCCTGATGGTAGTCCCGCTTGCCTGGTTGGCCAACCGAAGCCGTACTCTGATCTCCCAGGCGGTACAGAGGAAATCGAAGAATCCATCGGCCCCTCTGGCTTCACCACCGGATAGGAAAGGTAGACGCCTGGACAATGTGGGTAAAAGATTCTCTTCAATGTCAAGTCTCTTGGTTCGTGCCTCCAATGCACTTTCAATTTTGGGATGATCTCATCGCCAAATGTGGTGCGATATGGCTCCGTTTGTGGATCAGCTACCTGACAGTGCTAAAGCGGATGCAAGGAAGATTTTAGAGGAAGGAGAGCGATCTTCCTCAGAGATAATTGACTGCGCAATGGACATCACCACGACTGCTTTTCGTGCCATAGCAGGTTCGGGTATCCTAAGAAGACAAGGTTGGCTTCGGGCTACCTGGTTTCGCTCTGAGGTGCAGAATAACATTTTAGATTGGCCCTTCGATGGTGATATGCTTTTTGGAAAGCATATAGACAACGCCTTACAGGATATTAAAAAGGACACTGAGACAGCCAAGTCCTTAGGCACTCTACAATATCGTAAGGTACCTTTCCGAGGGGCAGAAGGCAAGAGTTTTTCCAGCTACAGAGGAGGATACCAACAGCGCTACTCCTCCTATTCCCAATCTTCACAAACCTACAATACTCTCAGAGACCGGGCCAATCAGCATCTTTCTCTCGCCTGCCAGCAAGAGGTCGACAAGGTCGCCAGGGGAGAGATTCATCTAAACGGCAATAGCGGCCTCTTGGCTCTGTCTACTGTTCCTCCTCCTCCGGTAACATCAGTGGGGGGCAGGATTTCACATTGTATATGCAGCTGGATGATCATAACATCAGATCGGTGAGTCCTAAATATCATTCGGTTTGGCCACACATTGGAATTTCAACAACTCCCACCTTCCAGAGCCCCTCACGCCACAGAGTCAAAACATCTACGACTTCTACGTCTCGGAGCCCATCAACTATTCATCAAGGGGGCGATAGAACCTGTACCTCCACCTTAAAGAGGACAGGAATTCTATTCCAGGTTTTTCCTAGTTCGCAAGATGGAAGAGAAGTCGCGTCCAATATTAGACCTAAGGGAGCTCAACTCCTATCTCATAAAGCTGTCATTCAGAATGATATCCCTTCAGGATATTTTACGTCTTCTCAATCCAGGAGACTACATGACAACTCTGGACCTAGAGGAGGCTTATTTCCATGTACCGATCATCTATCTCACAGACGATTCTTACGCTTCACAGTAGCCAAGAGCCACTTTCAATTCAAAGTGCTTCCTTTCGGGCTCAGATCCTCCCCACGGATATTCACAAAGGTCTACGCCCCAGTGGCGGCGTTTCTCAGAAAGCAATCTCTGGAGGTTTTTCACTACCTAGACGATTGGTTGGTAAAGGCACCATCCTTTCAAACAGCTTCCACAGCAGTCGACCGCTGCATTCGACTTTTCAATCAACTGGGTCTACAACTCAACAAGTCCAAATCTGTTCTTCGCCCATCCAGGTCAGCCAGATTCCTAGGTTCCATTCTGTATACAAGTCGCTGCAAAGCTTTCTCTTTGGAAGAAAGACAGAAAAGACTCATTTTGCAGCGTGAATCTTTCTGGATTCACTATGCTGTGCATTATTCCGCGGTCTAGTGGTTGGGTCTGGAATCGTAGTCTTTCCTTTTTTTTTTGGTAGCCCAGGTGGGCGTCGGCATCCCACCTTCTGGTGTACTTCCTGTGAAGTCGGCATGCTTCCTGCGAAAGCTCCCACCTTTGGGTGCCATCTTCAGATTCTTTTTTCTGCCGTTGGGTCTGGATCGTCACCGAGAGGCTCCAGAGTTTTGGAGAAAAGAAGACGCAAAAAGGACGTATTTTATACAGAAAATATTGGAGAAGACAACAAGGAACAAGATCACAAAGCCGGGACGACTAAGAAGGAGGAGAACTTCGAGAACTTCGATGTCCAATGGAGAGTGTGAACTCAGGTGGCCCCCTAAGCGCAGGAATGGACAAGACACCTTTTAAATTCTGCCGTAACCGCCACCACACATACGTGCAGAAGGACCAGCACTCGGTTTGTAACCTCTACTTATCGGTCGACCACAAGAGTAAAGACTGCAACGCCTGCTCCGCCTTCACACCGGAGACTCTCAGGGTTAGAGAGAGACAGAGAAGAGACAACTACAGCATGCAAGACAAGGGCCAACCTCCGTTGCTTCGGGACCTGGGCCTCTCCAGCGACGAAGAGGACAACATCGCCCGGGAAGCCGACGACTACACAGTCGTAGAGACCGGCATGAGTCAGACTCTCGAAAAACAGAGTCTAAGTCCTCGAAGGGAGCACTGGCGCCGAAAGTCTCGACGGCCGCAGCTGCATCCAAGGACAAACAGCCCAGTGGATCCTTCGAAAAGGACTCCCAGGCGGCGAAGACCGGCGAAAAGCTAAGGTAGTCGAAGCACGTCCCCGAAAAGGACCGCTCGACTTCGAAGGAGAAGGACCTGAAGGCTGGTTCTAAGTCGGCGACCACGTTGAAGAGAGCTGCCGAAACACTCGACGCCGAACAGGCCGCCGAGCTGGAGAAAATGAAGAGAGGCCGAAATGGATAACAATGGAAAAAAAAATGCAAACACTTCTCTAAAGACCCTCCCTACATCCAGGGATCCGTCACAGCGGACTCCATTATTGTGGCGACCGCCAGGAAAAGGGCAAATGTCCCAACAGAATCAGGCCCACCACCAGACAAAGAAAGTAAGAGGATGGACCTAATTGGGAGAAAAATAGAGAGAAATGCAGCGGTGCACTGGCGCCTGGCAAACTCAAATGCCCTACTGAACAGGCACCAGTACCAAATATTGGACGAGATCAGACAACTGCTCAAGCACCTCCCAGAGCAATACCAACAAAGAGCCTCGCACCTTGTGGAGGAGGGAAAAAATATAGCAAATTCTTGCCTAAAAACAGCCTTGGATGGGGCTGACATGTCCAGCAGGCTGATGATGTTAGGAACCACAGATAGAAGATAGGCCTGGCTCTGGATCTCAGGCTTCAAGCCAGAAGTGCAGAACAACATTCTGAACACCCCATTCAACGGAGAGACACTGTTCGGGGCACCGGTGGATAAAAAACACACCCAGCTCAAGAAAGAAAATGAAACTGCAAGGTCCATGGGGGCCTTACAATTCAGAGGGATGAGAAGGGGTACCCCGACACGGAGACCAAACGGAAGAGGGGGAAACCAGCCGGGAACGTCACACCAGACATTCCAGTAGTCCCAACAGGGTGACAGTCGAGCTCAGAAGGGACAGCAAAGACAAACCTGGCAGAAGAGCCAAAACGGGAGGAAGATCCTGCTCCTACCTGGCGGCCAATGTGAGAAGTTGGCCTGATATATGATGCTCACTAGTTCTAGTGATCACCTTGTATCAGTCCAAACAACCCTTATGGTGATTGGTTGTAAGTCAACCTTATAGACATGTGAAGCCAGCTGTTTTACCACAATATAGCCCCTTGAATACCAGATGAAAGGACACCACACAGAGTGTTATGAAAATAAACAGTATATTTATTAATAACAAACACCTCTGAACTCTTTATGAGGTCAGAGGGCTAAGCACATGACAATCTCTTAGGAAAAATACGTTAAGTTGCACAGAATTACAATGGTGCCCTAGGGGCACGACAAACCATATACTAAGTAAGTGGAATGTGAGAGTCGATAGAAGAAATGGAGCTGTCCTAAGGCTGTAGGATCGATGGGGCCACGCTACACTAACTCTAGGTAAGTAATAGGAGGCCCACGGAACGCGTGTGCAGAGTGTGAACTCACACGCGAGATGCGTAACAACGTCTATGGACAGTACAGTTCAAGTTAAAGGTGAGTACGGACAATCCTGACTAGGTAGGACTAAAACGACTGTGGAACTGGACACTAGGACAGGTAAACTACCCTTGAGCACCGAAATGCTCTCGTTACCTCGGCCGCGGGTGCATAGGTGCCAAAGTGTGTCGGGTTCTCGCGTTGAAGTCAATGGAGCCTGAAAGAAAAGATGCTGCAGGCGACCAGGAGGAAGATGTCCGGTGCGATCCAAGGGTGGATCGGTGAAGAAGAAGACCTGAAAGCAGAGGAGACAATGTTCACAGTCACCAGCCAGTGACTGGAGTGGAACCAGGAAGGAACCAGATGTCGTCGTGGCGATCAGGTGAAGAGTGGACGCTTGACTCTGCAGCCACGTGGACCAGGAGGTGTCTTCGACGACCAGGATGGAGGCACGAGCTGTCCCACGCAGGCTCTCGCTGTCGGCGGTGTTGGATCCGGGATCGGCGTCAACAGGCCTTGGCAAAGGCAACCCACGCGGTGAGGAGGAAAAGCGTCTGGTGCGGACTAGGAGAGTCCGAGGTGCCCCTCTTTTGGAAGGGAGCAAGGGCCAGTCTGGAGCAACCAGACCAGCAGCAAAGATTTCAAAGTTCGTTGTCTAGGAGGCCACTAGCTAGCCGGCAAGTGACCAGACAACGCGTCGAGCAGCAAACAAGCAGAAGGGCCCCACGCAGATCTTGTGGATGCTGGAGGGCTGATCTTCGGTGCAGGGGCTGCTCGGGGATGGGGCTTCTCAGTCCCCAAAGCACTTGGTCGAGTTTACCTCGGGAGTCGTGCTGGAAGCGAAGTGCAGTTTCTTTCAAGATGGCCGGTCCCACGTGTCTCGTCGCACCCACGGGTCTCAGCTTTGCTGTAGATGTGAGTTGAGTTCGGAGAGGTCTGGGAATCTGGGTCTCGTCGGGCTCAGAAGTCTGGATCCTCGAGGGAAGACGACAAAGTGAAGCCGCTGGACGCTTGATGGTGCCTGCTTGTGCAGGATGGACACTCCTTGCCCACAAGGGAGATTTCTTCAGTCTTCTGTGGAGCAAAACGTCGAAGTCCAGAGTTTCTTCTTGTAGAGTAGTTCAGGATTAATCTAATGTGGAATGGGACCAGCTCCTACCTTTATCCTGCTAAAGGGGGCTGCACTGCTGACTAGGTCCCTCCCCTGGTTGGGACCAGGAAGGGGGGTGGCTACACCCCCTATCCTTTGTCCGATTTCCCGCCAGAGCTGGGGCAGGGATGCCCCAGCAACTGGTTTGAACCGGTGTATGCACAGGACACCTTGTGTGCCCCGGGCATGTCTCATTCCTTTCAGGCCTATCCTACCCAATACACAAAATCCTGTCTGGTGTGGTGCTAGCACCTCCCAAGGCAGGAAACCCTTTGTCCAAGCCTCCCTCGCTGGAAGGACTCCCAGCAGCAGGAGGTCAGACTTGTGCCTGTGATGGCAGCATCCATTTTGTGATGCCAAGGCTCGAGTTCACTTTAACCGGGCTTCTCAGTTACATACATGTCGTGTCCCTCTAGAAGGGTGGAATGCTACCCCCGTCGCCAGAATTGGCGAGGAGGTAGTATTCCAATTCGTATGACACCTTACTTGACATGTTTTGATAATGTTATACCAGAGTTAGCATTTAACCGCGAGGATTATAATGCACTTAAGAGTATATGGTATAGCGTTATAATGGAACAGCTATTAGGACTTGGTTCCGCAAGCTGCAAACGGGCTCAGCTCATGCCAGAGCACCATCTCACATAATTACAAGCACTCTGCCTTCAGGATTGATAAGGCCTGCCATAGGAGTGACTGATAGAATATAAGTGTCCATTTTAGGTTTAGATATAGGTAACTATATCTAAAGCAAAGGGTGATTACACCACCTTGCCCCAGCTGTTGTGCAGCCAGTTGTGTCTGTTTAGATGGCCAGCCAGGGGTGGCATAATACATGCTTCAGCCCCTGGTAGGCCCTGGGTACACCTATGCCCTGGATACCTAAGGTATACTGTACAGGGACTGATAAGGTGGCCCAGTACCAATTGGTAAATGCACCTAAGGTACATGGTTGTCAATTTAGAGAGAGAACAGCTAGGCTGTGGGTCTGATTAGCAGGCCCACAGCCAGGGAAAGTCGTAAACCAGTGAAGCAAAAAAGCAAATATCTGGGGTGACCATAGGATTGCAGACCCCACTCTCCTACATAACCCCCCCCCCCTAAACTTAGGGACATTAAACTAACCTTGACCAGGTGAGTCTTCCTGTTCTAAGTGGAAATACCTGGAGAGACCATCTGCATTGCCATGGTCAGTCCCTGGTCTGTGCTCCACTGTAAAGTCCATCCCCTGTAGGGAAATGGACCACCTAAGAAGTTTGGGGTTTTCACCCTTCATCTGATTTAGCCATAAGAGGGGCTTATGGTCGGGCTGAATCTTGAAGTGAGTTCCAAACAAGTAGAGCCTCAACTTCTTCAGGGCCCAAACCACAGCAAAGGCCTCCCTCTCTATAGCTGACCAACGTTTCTCTCTAGGGGTCAGCCTTCTGCTTATAAAAGCAATGGGCTGGTCATGACCATCAATATTCAATTGAGATAGAACAGCTCCCACACCCAACTCAGATGCATCTGTTTGGACAATGAAGGTTTTGGAGTAGTCAGGACTCTTGAGAATAGGTGCAGCACACATGGCCTGCTTTAGGTCATCAAATGCCTTTTGACAGCTAACTGTCCACTGAACTTTCTTTGGCATTTTCTTGCTTGTCAGGTCATTAAGTGGTGTCACAATGGACCCATAATTTTTGACAAACTTCCTATAGTAACCAGACAGGCCCAAGAAAGCTCTGACCTGTGTCTGGGTGGTTGGAGGAGCCCAGTCCTTTATGGCCTGTATCTTGCTCTCCAATGGTTGAACCTGGCCTCCACCCACAAGGTGGCCCAGGTACACAACCTGACTCTGCCCTATCTGGCACTTAGTGGCCTTGATAGTGAGGCCTGTCTTCTGCAGGGCCTCCAAAACTTTCCTTAGGTGGATCAGGTGATCCTCCCAGGTGGAGCTAAAGACCGCAATATCATCTAGATATGCTGCACAAAAGTCATCCAACCCAGTGAGAACTTGGTTCACCAACCTTTGAAAAGTGGCAGGTGCATTTTTCAAACCAAAGGGCATCACCACAAATTGGTAATGACCTCCTGGGGTAGAAAATGCAGTCTTGGCCTTGGCATCCTCAGCTAACCTGATCTGCCAATAGCCAGCTGTTAGGTCAAATGGACTTAAGAAAGTTGCAGAAGCCAACTTGTCTATCAGTTCATCTGCCCTAAGTATTGGGTGGGCATCTGTCTTAGTGACAGCATTGAGACCCCTGTAGTCTACACAAAACCTCATCTCTCTCTTACCATCCTGGGTGTGAGGCTTTGGTACTAGAACTACAGGACTAGCCCAAGGGCTCTCTGAGGGTTCAATGACTCCCAACTCCAACATCTTTTGTACTTCTTTCTTGATGCAGTCCCTGACGTGGTGAGGTTGCCTGTAGATTTTACTCTTTATAGGCAGACTGTCGCCAGTGTCCACCTCATGGGTGCACCAGTTTGTCTGACTGGGGGTCAGAGAAAACATTTGTCTAAAGGATTGAAGGACCTGCTTACAATCCTTTTGTTTATGCTCAGAGAGGCTGTCAGAAAAGACTACACCATCTACTGACCCATCATCAGGGTTCTGAGTGAGCAGGTCTGGGAGAGGGTCACTCCCTTCCTCCTGCCCCTCATCTGTGGCCATGAGCAAGCCCATGTCCTCCCTGTCAACAAATGCTTTGAGCCTATTCACATGAAGTACTCTGTGAGGGCTCCTGGGAGTTCCAAGGTCCACCAGGTAGGTGACCTCTCCCTTTTGCTCAATGATGGTATGTGGTCCAGACCATTTGTCTTGGCTAGCTGCTGGGGCCACTGGCTCCAACACCCACACCTTCTGTCCTGCATGATGAACAGTTAGGACAGCCTTTTGGTCATGCCAAGCTTTTTGAAGTTCTTGGCTGACCTCAAGGTTTTTGGATGCCTTCTCCATGTACTCTGCCATCCTGGAGCGGAGACCAAGTACATAGTCCACTATGTCAAGTTTAGGCTTTTTGAGAGGTAACTCCCATCCTTCCTTTACAAGACATAGGGGTCCCCTTACAGGATGCCCAAACAGAAGCTCAAAAGGGCTGTAACCAACCCCCTTCTGTGGGACCTCTCTGTAAGCAAACAGAAGGCAGGGTAAAAGGATGTCCCATCTTCGCCTAAGCTTTTCAGGTAACCCTTTTATCATCCCTTTGAGGGTCTTGTTGAATCTCTCAACAAGCCCATTGCACTGTGGGTGATAGGGTGTGGTAAATTTGTAATTTACACCACACTCCTTCCACATTGCAGTCAAGTATCCTGACATGAAGTTTGCACCTCTGTCAGAGACAACCTCCTTAGGAAACCCCACTCTGGAGAAAACTCCAAGCAGGGCCCTGGCCACAACAGGAGCTGTAGTGGTCCTAAGGGGAATAGCTTCTGGATACCTGGTGGCATGATCCACTACCACCAGTATAAATCTGTGCCCGGGGGCTGTTGGGGGGGGGGGGCCATTGGTCCAACAATGTCTATCCCCACTCTTTCAAAGGGAACCCCCACCACAGGTAGTGGTATAAGGGGGGCCTTTGTGGTGCCACCTGATTTGCCACTGGTTTGCCAGGTGACACATGAGCGACAAAACTCTTTAGTGTCCTCAGACATATGAGGCCAGTGAAAGTGTGGGGTAAGCCTGTCCCAAGTCTTGTTCTGGCCTAAGTGACCTGCAAGGGGAATTTCATGGGCTAAGGTGAGAAGGAAACCTCTAAGAGACAAGGGGATGACCAGCCTCCTGGTAGCACCAGGTTTGGGGTCTCTTGCCTCAGAGTATAGGAGTCCATCATCCCAATATACCTTATGGGCACCTGTAGCGTTCGCAGCAGCCTCAGCAGCAGCCTGCTGTCTGAGGGGTTCAAGGGAGGAACAGTCTAACTGGGCCTGCCTCAAGTCTGCCCTGGAAGGTCCCCCTGTCCCAAGAAACTCAACCTGTTCAGGTTCAAGCTCTTCTAGGACAGTTCCTTCTGGGGTCTTGGGGTCAGCCTCTTGAGAGGGCTAATCCTCAACCTGAGGCAGGGGGGAAGGCTCAGCCTTACCCCTACTTCTCTTCCTCTTGGGTAGTGTCTGGTCCATTCTTCCAGGATCCAGCACTTGTTCAGCTGGGCATTTCGTGGCCTGTGACCTGGTCACAGCAAGGACATGTGAGGAGAGACCTAGCATTTCTACATGAGTCCTGTACTCCGCATCTGACCACAGTGAGGATTCCAAATCATTGCCCAAAAGACAATCTACTGGGAGGTCTGAACTAACTACAACCCTTTTGAGGCCAGTTACCCCTCCCCAGGAGAAATTAACAACTGCCATACTGTGATTGGTAGTGACATTGCTAGCATTGGTCACTAGGTAGTCTGAACCTAGCATGATCTGGTCAGGGTCCACAAATGTTGGTGTCACCATAGTGACACTGGCACATGTGTCCCTGTAGGCCTGAGCCATCTTTCCATTTATCAAAGGCGTTTGTCTGTATTTGCCCAGAGTACTAGGACATACAGTAGGGGTCATATCCATGTCCCCAGTACAAACAAGAACTGCCTGAGTTGGTATTCTAACTAAGTCAGAACCCACCTCATTTACCAGGGTAACCCAACTATAGCCTTGGGAGGTAAACTACCACTACTAACTGTACTAGGGGGTGCAGGTGTCTTAGGGACAGTAGTGGTAGGAGTTTGGCCTTTCTTGGTGCACTCACTAAACCAGTGAGTTTTACTTTTACAGTATTGGCACCATGGTTTCTTAGGACCATCATTCTTCTTCTTTTGGGAAGTTTGGGACCCACCCTCCTTAGGTTGTTGGGGCCCTGTTGAAGACTTCTGGTCATTTTGCTTATTCTCATCACCCTTCTGGTCTGCTTTCTTCTGGCCACCGCCCTGGTTCTGGTTCTGCTGCTTGACCCTTGTCCTGACCCATCTGTCTGCCTTCTTTCCCAATTCTTGGAGAGAGGTCAGATCTGAGTCAAAGTGCTGATGCAACAACTGGTTCTGACAATTATTTAAGATTTGCTCTCTCATAATTAGATTATACAATCCTGTGTAATCAGTAACTTTACTTCCCAGTAACCAGCCCTCCAAAGCCTTAGTGGCACAATCAACAAAGTCCGTCCAATCTTGAGCCTGAGTTTTCTGGGTGTCTCTGAACATTAACCTGTACGGTTCAGTGGTTAAACCAAACCCATCAATCAGTGCATTTTTCAAGACTTGGTAATAATTAGCATCCTCATCTCTAACAGTGAGGAGCTTATCTCTACCTTTACCTTCAAAGGAGAGCCACAATATAGCTGCCCACTGACTCTGGGGTACCTGCTGTACTTTGCAGGCTCACTCCAAAGCAGTTATCCACTTGTGGATATCATCTCCTGTCTAATAGGAGGGCACTATCTTGCTCAGGTTTCTAGTATCAAAACCCCTTTCTCTATCCCTAGGGATATTGCTGCCACCAGTGGGGAGTACCCCACTCAACTGTTGCTCTCTAGAAAAGGCAAGCTTCTCTTTGGCAAGGGCAAGTTCTTCCCTCTGGATCCTCAGATTAGCTTCCCTTATCTTTGCTTCATTCTCTCTCCTCTGAGGGGAAGTCATTCTCCTCTGGGGAGAAGTCATTCTCCTCTGAGCAGAGGCATGAGAGTGCACCGATCTATTGGAGTCCCTAGAATGAGACCTATCTCTTCTAGCTCCAAAGTTAGGCCTGCTCAGGGTCAGTACTGGGGGTCCCCCAGATCCTTCCCTATGTAGGTCTAAGTTGGTCCTGGTGAGTCTGCTGACTACTACAGGGCCTTTGTCTGCCTCATCCCCAGATGATTCCTCCTCCTCCTCAGCTACATTCTCTGTCTCAGGGAGGTCTGGATCACCAAGAGTACCTTCTAAGGGGGGCATGCTCCTATCTGGATTAGAGGGGTCTGTGTTAGCAGCCCTTCTTGCATCATATGTCTCTAAGAGACCTAACAGAAAAGGAGTGGTAGGGTTAGAACCCTGTTTCAGTTTCCTGGAGGTACACAATTGTCTCATCTCCTGGAAACTGAGAGCTGCATATCTGGAAAGGACCTGTGGAGGGTCACTAACCACTAGGGAGTCTCTGAAGTCTCTCTATGGGTAGACATGCTTCTAGTGAGGTATAAGTGATGCACCTACCTACACTATGGGTTTTCCTACTGATCCCTTGCTAAGAGTTGTAGTCAGGGTGTACTAGGCCCTTTCTACTACAACAGCTGGTTCAGTAGAACTCAGAGTATTTCTAAGCTTGTTATATGTACCTATAGTACCTTATGTGATCTTTCAAATGATATTTCAAGATTATACGTGGTAAAAACAACAGCAAGCTCAAATCCCAACCGCTGCACACCAATGTGAGAAGTTGGCCTGATATATGATGCTCACTAGTTCTAGTGATCACCTTGTATCAGTCCAAACAACCCTTATGGTGATTGGTTGTAAGTCAACCTTATAGACCAGCTATCCTAGTGGTAGCATGGACAAAGCAGTCTTAGGCTAAACTCTTTATGGCATGTGAAGCCAGCTGTTTTACTACAATATAACCCCTTGAATACCAGATGAAAGGACACCACACAGGGTGTTATGAAAATAAACAGTATATTTATTAATAACAAACACCTCTGAACTCTTTATGAGGTCAGAGGGCTAAGCACATGACAATCTCTTAGGAAAAATACGTTAAGTTGCACAAAATTACAATGGTGCCCTAGGGGCACGACAAACCATATACTAGGTAAGTGGAATGTGAGAGTCGATAGAAGGAATGGAGCTGTCCAGAGGCTGTAGGATCGATGGGACCACGCTACACTAACTCTAGGTAAGTAATAGGAGGCCCACGGAACGCGTGTGCAGAGTGTGAACTCACACGCGAGATGCGTAACAACGTGTTCGAGGCATGTGGGCTGCTGAATTCATATCTATAGCATAGATCGCCGCCTAGTGTTGGGTCCGGATTATTGCACATTGTTGTCCTGGAAGAGTCTTCGAAGTATCACAAGATAGGTGGCTCCTCCCCTGGACTACAGTGCGCATGGGCATCGACTCCATCCCCAGATTGTTTTTTTCCGCCATTGGGTTCGGATGTATATTTGACATCTCCAGTTCGGAATCGATATAGACTTTTCTTACGGCCCGAAGGCCTTCTCTTAACCGTCGGTATTGTTTGCGTTCGGTCCCCACTCTGTTCCGGCTCAGTTCCCGAGTCGGACGTCCAGAGGAGTCGCGTGGCTCTTCGGTAATCGGGGCCCAGTCGACGCAGCAAGACTTACGACGACGACATGGAACGGAGTCCGTTTAAGAAATGTCCCGTGTGCGGATCTAAGTACCCGCACATCGACGTCCACCCTGTGTGCAACAAGTGCCTGTCGCCGGACCACTATGAAGCCAACTGTATGGCTTGTTCCAGGTTTCGATCGAAGAAGACTATTCGACTTCGGCGCGTGGCGCGCCAGGAGGCCCGGCAGTCGGCCCCGGCACCGGTGGATATATTTGACAGAGAAGAAGCAGACGAGCAAGAGATTCATCTGCAAGTTTCCCCTCCAGCGGAGGAGATCGACTACGGATACGACGCAGACGTCGAGGTGGTTGAGGCAACAGAAGTCGTCGACGAGGTAGGAGAAGACAATGAGGCCTACGGGGCCACGGAAGATAGCTCGTGTGAAGAGCTAGGCCCCGAACTAACTATTACTACGGCTCAGGTCGAGGGATCGCCACGCGGCCTTTCCCAAGACCTTCCACCCAGATCCATGGCCTCGCCTATCGGCCCGGCTACGGACATTTCTGCGGAGCCGACGTTGGTCAAAACGAAACAGATACCTTCGGTGTCGACGAAAGCGAAAGTAATTAAGACGCCATCGAAACTGAAGACGTCTGCCACCCCGGCCGCCTCCTCGTCTTCGGACACGTCGGGGCAGCCGAAGAAGAAGGCTGTCGACCCGGGGAAGTCGGCCAAGGGCGCCGAACCGAAGTCGGTCAAGGGCGCCGAGTCTAAGTCGGTCAAGGCCGTCGACCCAAAATCGGCGAAGGGCGTCGAACCGAAGACTGGGGCCCCGCACCCTGTAGTCAAGGCCGCCGGCACGAAGCCGTCGACGCAGAAGGCTGTCGGACCGGCAGTGGGACGCAGCGCGCAGAAACAGGCTGATCCGGTCCCGGATAAACATAAGGCATCGACGCAGGAGTCTTCGCTCACTGGTGGACCGAAGACGTCTGTCGGATCGACGAAACCGTCCGCTTCCTTTACGAAGCAGGTGTCGGATTCTCTTCAACGCATCAGGAACAAGGCTTCCGCGTCCGCACCGAAGGATGCTTCCGCCGCGAAGCCAGCTGCCACGACGCCAAAGTCGGCGCCTCTCCTGTTTACGTTGCCGCCAAAGGTGGCACCGAAGGCCTTCGCTCCACGGTCGATCACCGAAGCGCCCGTCCCAGTGTCCACGGCGCAGAAGCCTTCTCAGCCGCTTGGAAGCTTGAAACCTCGACAACCCTCGGTGGAGGAGCAGTCGGAGCACTATATCGACACCGGGAAACTCACCCTCTACAAGAGGAAGATCACGGCAACCCAGCCTTTGGAGTCCTACACGATTCCTTTGAAGCGCAAGAAGCCTGCTGCGGACTCCCCTGTTCTGGTGGAGCCTCTTGCTACACCGACTCCACGAGTGGCTACACCCTCACCCACTTATTCGGATGTGGAGGGTGGGGATGGTGATGACGAGGAGTATGGCTTTCCTGCCAACACTGATCCTGAGGATCACAACGACTCATGGACAGTTGCAGGTGACACGGGGGATCAGCACACTGCCCAGGACCCTCAGGTGTACGCTGTCAAGACCTCTCCTACCGAGGATTCCGCTGCATTTAATGCTCTAATTGAGAGGGCGGCTAAAAACCACGACGTGGACCTCCACACTGACCCTATCAAAGTGGACTTCCTTTTTGATACCTTTTCCACTGCAGAAAAGACTGTCAAGACTCTCCCCATGCTCAAGGGGGTTCTCAAACATGCTGCAGACCTTTTTAAGGAGCCCACACGGGCCAGGGTGGTCAACCCTAGGATTGAAAAGAAATATAGGCCGGCGCCTGGCGACCCCACCTACATCAGAGGCCAGTTGCCATTACTCTCTGGTTGTCTCTAATGCCCGGAAGAGGGCGAACTCACAAACCACTGGTGATGCTCCTCCTCCCGACAAGGAGTCTAAAGTGCTGGAGGCATCAGGGAAGAGGGTGGCGGCTCAAGCGGCCAATATCTGACGTATCTCTAACACTCAGGCGCTACTAGCCAGATATGACAGGGCGCACTATGACACACTAGAAACCCTGTTGCAACATCTTCCAGATCAGTATAAAGAGGCAGCTGAGATGCTTATTCAGGAAGGGAAGCTTATCTCCAACGCTTCCATTAAGTGTGCACTGGACGTAGCGGACACCGCTGCCAGGGCCATTAACACCAGTGTCATGTTGAGACGTCAGGCCTGGCTCAGGATCTCCGGTTTCAAGCCGGAGATACAAACTACCATCCTCAATCAGCCAGTTAACCCCGATAGGCTATTTGGTCCTGCGGTGGATACAACCTTGGAAAAGATAAAAAAGGATACCGAAACTGCTAAATCCATGGGGGCTCTCCAGTCCCAGCAGTTTCGGGGCAGCACTTTTCGTCGCTCAGGCAATAGAGGTGTTTCCAGAGGCCAGATGTCCCAGCAAACGCAATACAATAAAGGTGGGGCGCAATCCTCTTACACCAAGCAGAGTAGAGGCGGCTATCGGGGCAACAGCACCAAGGGCATAGGTCGTGGAAACAACAACTCCCGCTCCTCCGCCACCACCAAACAGTAACGCCCTGTCGCTGCCCCCCGACCATACTACACCTGTCGGGGGGAGACTCCAGCGGTTCCTGCCCGTCTGGAGATCCATCACCACAGACAGGTGGGTCAGGAAACTTATCCAGTTCGGTTATTGTTTGGAGTTAACATCCACTCCACCCAACATGCCACCAAAACACCGTCCTATGTCCGAAGAGCACTTGCACTTATTGCAGCAGGAGGTACTCGTCATGCTGCAAAAAGGGGCAATCGAGCTCGTGCCAGTGGAGGAAGAAGGCACGGGAGTGTACTCCCTGTACTTCTTAATCCCAAAAAAGGACGGATCCCTCAGACCCATACTGGACCTCAGACCCCTGAATCAGTACATTCTATCAGACCACTTTCATATGCTCACACTGCAGCAAGTTCTCCCGTTGCTCAATCAGGGAGACTTCCTCGCAACCTTGGATCTAAAGGATGCCTATCTCCACATTCCACTGCATCCATCACACAGGAAATACCTCCGGTTCACTATTCAGGGTCGGCATTATCAGTTCAAGGTCCTGCCTTTCGGGGTGACCACAGCACCCAGGGTGTTCACAAAATGTCTGGCGACAGTAGCTGCGCACCTCAGGAGGCAGAACGTTCACGTTTACCCTTATCTGGACGACTGGCTTGTCCAAGCGAAGTCGGCCCAGCAGTGCGCCGCCGACATGTCCCACACCATTCACCTCCTTCACGATCTGGGAGTCTCACTAAATTATCCCAAGTCGCACCTTCAACCGGCCCATGTGCGGCAATATCTGGGTGCGACGATCAATACTCTGGCAGCCACGGCACAGCCAACTTCTGTGAGCATAGACAGCATTCAGTCGCTGATCCTAAAGTTCAAACCGCAACACTCGCTCCCAGCAAGAGTGTTCATGCAGTTGATAGGCATGATGGCCTCCTGCATCTTCATAGTCCCGCACGCGAGACTACATATGCGTCCGCTCCAAGAATGCTTGGCTCATCAGTGGACTCAGGCTCAGGGACAGTTGAACGACCTAGTGTTGGTGACCGGTCGGGCATACAGCTCTCTGCATTGGTGGAATCCACACAACCTTTGCAAGGGCCGACCGTTCCAAGAGCCTGTGCCACAGATTATCCTGACAACAGACACATCTCTCCAGGGATGGGGAGCTCATGTGCTCCACTACACAGTGCAGGGACTATGGACAACGCAGCAGCAGAAGATGCACATCAACTACCTAGAACTGATGGCAATCTTCATGGCATTGAAGGCATTCAAAATACATCTGTGCAACAAAGTCGTGTTGATCCGGACGGACAACATGACGGCCATGTACTACATTCAAAAGCAGGGAGGTACGCACTCTCCGCAGTTGTCTCATCTAGCTCAGAGCATGTGGAATTGGGCCATTCAGAGGAACATCTTCCTCATGGCGGAACACCTCCCGGGCAAGGACAATCGGGTGGCGGATCTGCTCAGCAGGTACAGCCACCAGATGCACGAGTAGGTGATACATTCATCAGTACTCCGCCCGTACTTCCAGCAGTGGGGTCATCCGGAGATAGACCTGTTTGCCACAAGGGAAAACGCAAAATGCCAAAGCTTTGCCGCTAGGTTCCCTCACCCACAGTCGCAGGGCAATGCGATATGGATGAACTGGTCAGGCAGATTTGCGTACGCTTTTCCCCCAGCACCTCTCATACCGCTGGTGGCACGAAAGCTAAAGCAACACTCGCTGACACTCATCCTGGTTGCTCCAACGTGGGCACGCCAACCATGGTACACCACGTTTCTAGAACTCTCCGTGGTACCGCATCAAAAGCTGCACCTCACACCCAGGCTTTTGACGCAGAGCCATGGCGACATTCAGCATCCAGACCCGCAACAGCTCAGCCTGGCGATCTGGCTCCTGAAGTCTTAGAGTTTGGCTACCTTGACTTGCCTCCTGAATGCATGGATATCATACGGGAGGCAAGAAAGCCCACCACCAGAGCTTGCTATGCAGCGAAATGGAAGCGGTTTGTCATTTACTGTACTGAACACGACATCAACCCGCTAGATGCATCCATTCCCAACATCATCTGTTATTTGTTACATCTTTACAAATGCAATCTAGCATATGCTTCCATTCGGATACACTTATCCGCCATAGTGGCTTATGTCCAAAACAGGCAGCACCTCTCCGTTTTCAGAGTGCCTGCCATCAAAGCCTTCCTAGAAGGACTTAAACGGGTCATCCCTCCAGCTCCTGTATGGAACCTCAATGTGGTCCTCACCAGGTTGATGGGCCCACCTTTTGAGCCTCTGCATTCCTGTGAAATAACATGGAAAGTGGCGTTTCTCATTGCCATTACTTCTCTGCGACGTGTTAGTGAGCTGCAGGCGCTCACTGTACAAGAGCCATTCATACAGATTCACTCCAACAGGGTGGTGCTGCGCACTAACCCTAAATTTCTTCCTAAAGTGGTTTCGCAGTTCCATGTCAATCAGACCATTGAGCTGCCCGCGTTCTTTCAAAACCCAGAGACAGTGGCAGAAAGAATGTTCCACACTCTTGGTGTCAAACGAGCTTTGATGTACTACATCGATAGGACAAAAGATTTTAGGAAGACACAACAACTCTTTGTTGCCTTTTCAGCCCAGCACAAAGGCAACCCCATTTCCAAGGCAGGGATAGCCAGGTGGATCGTTAAGTGTATTCAGATTTGCTATCACAAGGCTAAGCGCACTTTAACGGTCCCCCCTAGAGCCCACTCCACCCGCAAGTTGGGGGCCTCCATGGCTTTCCTTGGTAATATCCCTTTGGAAGACATTTGTAGAGCAGCCACATGGTCTACCCCACACACATTTACTAAACACTACTGTGTAGATGTGCACTCCAAGCAGCTGTAGGGCAGGCTGTTCTAAAGACACCTTTTCAGACATCTGCAGCTGGCACAGGTGGCCGCCGTTAATGGAGGGACTGCTATATATTCTATGCTATAGATATGACTTCAGCAGCTCACATGCCTCGAACTGAATATGCTACTTACCAGTATGCATCTGTTCTTGGCATGTAGGGCTGCTGACATTCATATCGCCCGCCCTCCTCCCCGGCGCCTGTAGCGGCTGCAGAACTCAAACTTATTCTTAGCATGGTCATCGCTCACACTGTTACACTCCATCTTCGCCACAATGGCTAAAAACAATCTGGGGATGGAGTCGATGCCCATGCGCACTGTAGTCCAGGGGAGGAGCCACCTATCTCGTGATACTTTGAAGGCTCTTCCAGGACAACAATGTGCAATCATCTGGACCCAACACTAGGCGGCGATCTATGCTATAGATATGAATGTCAGCAGCCCTACATGCCAAGAACAGATGCATACTGGTAAGTAGCATATTCACTATGGACAGTACAGTTCAAGTTAAAGGTGAATACGGACAATCCTGACTAGGTAGGACTAAAACGACTGTGGAACTGGACACTAGTACAGTTAAACTACCCTTGAGCACCGAAATGCTCTCGTTACCTCACCCAAGGGCCGCGGGTGCATAGGTGCCAAAGTGTGTTGGGTTCTCGCGTTGAAGTCAATGGAGCCTGAAAGAAAAGATGCTGCAGGCGACCAGGAGTAAGATGTCCGGTGCGATCCAAGGGTGGATCGGTGAAGAAGAAGACCTGAAAGCAGAGGGGACAATGTTCACAGTCACCAGCCAGTGACTGGAGTGGAACCAGGAAGGAACCAGATGTCGTCGTGGCGATCAGGTGAAGAGTGGACGCTTGACTCTGCAGCCACGTGGACCAGGAGGTGTCTTCGACGACCAGGATGGAGGCACGAGCTGTCCCACGCAGGCTCTCGCTGTCGGCGGTGTTGGATCTGGGATCGGCGTCAACAGGCCTTGGCAAAGGCAACCCACGCGGTGAGGAGGAAAAGCGTCTGGTGCGGACTAGGAGAGTCTGAGGTGCCCCTCTTTTGGAAGGGAGCAAGGGCCAGTCTGGAGCAACCAGACCAGCAGCAAAGATTTCAAAGTTCGTCGTCTAGGAGGCCACTAGCCAGCCGGCAAGTGACCAGACAACGCGTCGAGCAGCAAACAAGCAGAAGGGCCCCACGCAGATCTCGTGGATGCTGGAGGGCTGATCTTCGGTGCAGGGGCTGCTCGGGGATGGGGCTTCTCAGTCCCCAAAGCACTTGGTCGAGTTTACCTCGGGAGTCGTGCTGGAAGCGAAGTGCAGTTTCTTTCAAGATGGCCGGTCCCACGTGTCTCGTCGCACCCACGGGTCTCCGCTTTGCTGTAGATTTGAGTTGAGGTCGGAGAGGTCTGACAATCCGGAACTCGTCGGGCTCTGAAGTCTGGATCCTCGAGGGAAGACGACAAAGTGAAGCCGCTGGATGCTTGATGGTGCCTGCTTGTGCAGGGTGGACACTCCTTGCCACCAAGGGAGATTTCTTCAGTCTTCTGTGGAGCAGAACGTCGAAGTCCAGAGTTTCTTCTTGTAGAGTAGTTCAGGATTAATCTAATTTGGAATGGTACCAGCTCCTACCTTTATCCTGCTAAAGGGCGCTGCACTACTGACTAGGTCCCTCCCCTGGGTGGGACCAGGAAGGGGGGTGGCTACACCCCCTATCCTTTGTCCGGTTTCCCACCAGAGCTGGGGCAGGGATGCCCCAGCAACTGGTTTGAACCGGTGTATGCACAGGACACTTGTGTGCCCCGGGCATGTCTCATTCCTTTCAGGCCTATCCTACCCAATTCACAAAATCCTGTCTGGGGTGGTGCTAGCACCTCCCAAGGCAGGAAACCCTTTGTCCAAGCCTCCCTTGCTGGAAGGACTCCCAGCAGCAGGAGGTCAGACTTGTGTCTGTGGTGGCAGCATCCATTTTGTGATGCCAAAGCTTGAGTTAACTTTAACCGGGGTTCTCAGTTACATACATGTCGTGTCCCTCTAGAAGGGTGGAATGCTACCCCCGTCGCCAGAATTGGCGAGGGGGTAGTATTCCAATTCGTATGACACCTTACTCGACATGTTTTGATAATGGTATACCAGAGTTAGCATTTAACCGCAAGGATTATAATGCACTTAAGAGTATATGGTATAGCGCTATCATGGAACAGCTATTAGGACTTGGTTCCGCAAGCTGCAAACGGGCTCAGCTCATGCCAGAGCACCATCTCACATAATTCCAAGCACTCTGTCTTCAGGATTGATAAGGCCTGCCATAGGAGTGACTGATAGGAATATATGTGTCCATTTAGGTTTAGATATAGGTAACTATATCTAAAGCAAAGGGTGATTACACCACCTTGCCCCTCTGTCGTGCAGCCAGTTGTGTCTGTTTAGATGGCCAGCCAGGGGTGGCATAATACATGCTTCAGCCCCTGGTAGGCCCTGGGTACACCTATGCCCTGGATACCTAAGGTATACTGTACAGGGACTGATAAGGTGGCCCAGTACCAATTGGTAAATGCACCTAAGGTACATGGTTGTCAATTTAGAGAGAGAACAGCTAGGCTGTGGGTCTGATTAGCAGACCCACAGCCAGGGAAAGTCGTAAACCAGTGAAGCAAAAAGCAAAAATCTGGGGTGACCATAGGATTGCAGACCCCACTCTCCTACAGCCAAGACGTGGAACTCCCTTCCCTACGGAGGGAAGGGATTCATGTATACCCTTACCTCGACGACTGACTAATAAAGGCAAGTTCCCACAGGACGTGCAAAGAACACGCACAGCGGCTGACAGAAACACTGACAAACCTAGGTTTCTCCATTCACTGGGGGAAATCCTCAATGGAACCAGAGCAAGTGAAGATCTTCCTGGGTGCACAGATCAACACCATACAGAGCAAAGTGTTCCCCAGTGACAAGAGAACACTGGCCCTGCTGAAGGAGACTTGCTTCTACCAGAAGGGGCGAGCTCTGACAGAGAGGACAGCGAGCATGCTCATGGGGATGATGGCGTCCTGTATACACCTGGTCCCAAATGTACGGCACCACATGAGACCATTCCAAGAATGGCTGCAACAACAATGGTCACAGGCTACAGGAAGTTGGTAAGATCTAGTGGTTGTAACGCACGCAGTGCAGGAGGAGATATCGTGGTGGAACAAGGAGAACATGGGGGGCGCTAGAGGGCGCACTGCGGGATGGCTGGCTCCTGAGGCAGCTCCGCCGGACGGGTGCCAGTAATAGCTGTTAAAGGAGTGCTGCAGCTCCATACGGCGGTCAACGAAGGCAGAAATGGACATCGGAATATGAGGACTGACTGTTGTGCGACCCTGCGATCCGTCAAATACGCAGGCAAGTTTGAATTTTTGGTTTTGGGAACAACGCCTGTGCTGGCGACATGCGGGCTCAAAATGGCGGCGTCCGGAGCTTGAGGCCGGGAGATCGCATACCCCTGACTGCGTGCGAGTGGCAGCCCTGCCTTCCTATAAATAACCAGGGAGGACAGCGATTCCAAATCGGAACCAGCGAACAAAGTTGCAGGACCGTTCTGGCATGAGTTCTGCGAACGCGAGGTTTGCGCTCCAGGAGGTGCTCAGGAGGGCCTAAATGGCGGCGCGGCTGAAACGCACGGACTCCGGGGCGATTACCGCGCTGTGACAGAGCGCATTAAGATATTGCACCACCGTCAGGAGTTGGGATGGTAGTGGTTAGTCATCCAAACGCCCGATAACGCTGAACTGTGTGTGGCAGCTTGAATGGACGAATACCGTAAAGCCTCAGCACTGCTGCCAACATGTCTCGGAGACAGCACGCTGTTCTATGAAAGGTCGGGCTTCTGCAGGGTGGCTTATTGTTGCGGATGAGGCTACCTCGCCGTATGTGGAGAAGGCATGGCACCTACGGCTTAACTGCTGAGACACACGTGTAATACATGCGATGCATGCTGTCTGCAGACACCAACCCTAACATGGCGCCTCTACACTGAAGACAATAACGTGCGCAGGCTATGTGCGCTGCTGAGACGAAGGCTCCCTAAAGATCAGAGATCCAAAGTAATGAGCATGCTCCTCTTTCCCCTTCACAACACTGCTGCCCACGCACCACACCTGTAGTGGATTACATCACAGACAATTCGATTATTGGGAGGATCACAGCAAAACCCAGCCACTGTCCTGAGGTATGGGCGCATGTTGTTGGCAATCAAATACTGACATCTAAAACTATTGACTGCGTACAGTGGCGAGGGACTAGACACGCTCTAATCTACTGGCGGACTCGGCGACACCGCCCCCCCCCCTGTTTTAGGTGCCTACACGGTTTAGCAGCGATCTGTGGCTCAGGAGCGATTTCTGCCACCTACATATCTGCACGTAGACCATAGGGCTCAGCACCAAGTGGAAATATAATGGGGAAGCCGGAGAAACAGCAGACGAAGCTTCAGTTCGAAGCGAAAAAAAAACCCCTAAAACTGCCACTACACTATCGGAAGCTGACGGTGAAAATGACACAGAAGAAGGGAGCGGTATGGAGAGCGCGCTTCGAGCAATTCAACACAGTCTACAGGAGATGCATGGCAAATTGGACAATCTGACACAGCGTGTGGACAACATGGCTGCCAAGCTGGAAAAAACAGTGAGCGTCTGGTGGAGGCGGAGCAGAGGCTGCCAGCGGTCGAGGATGAATCGGCATCAACGACCAAAACCTGTGCAAACATGGAAAAAACATTGGAAGTGTTGCGGGCTAGAGTGGAGGACCAGGAAGCCAGGTCCCGACGCAATAACGTCTGAATAGCGGGCCTGCCGGAATCGACCAACACTGGCAAAATGGAACACTATGTGGAATCGCTGCTTAAGGAGCTGTTTGGCAAAGCAGGCCTGTCCTCAGTGTTCCTGGTGGAGCGCGCGCATCGCTCACTAGCACCTAAACTGAAACCGGGTGCTCCACCGCGTATCATAATTGCCCGCATGCTCAACTATAGGGACAGGGACACGGTCCTTAGACTGGCCAGAGAAAAAGGTGACATAACTCATCAGGGCAACAAGCTCGAGTTTTATCCGGACCACACCATGGCAGTGCAAATGGCGGGAAAGGAGTTTAGTCCAGTAAAGAAAAAACTACGGGATCTAGGTATCGAGTACGCCATGCTCTACCCGGCAAAGCTCAAAATCACCCCTGCTGGCAGGTCCACGGTCCTCCTCACGCCGCAGGCTGCCCAAGAATATATCAAGAAACTGAGCCGACGGCGCAAACCTAATGGTCGTGAAGACACACACAGTGATGAAGACTGAGAAACGCTTCACAGGTAACATTGTTCCTTGTATAGTCGAACTGAGCCAGGGGTGTAAACTTTCCGAGACATTGGCGTCCCTGTAGCTGCTTGGGCCAGACGCTGGCGGTGCACTTTGGCGGGCGCACACATTTTTATCACTATAGTATGTATATGTAACCTACACAGGCCCTACTGCGGAGGTGCTCCACGGACGCTGTCACCAGAAGGCTGCTGGATACTCCTGTTGGGAGCTGGACGGCTACGCACGCAGTGGGTAGCGACCATTTCGCCGGAATGTTAAGGATTGACTGTAAGCAGGATTGGAAGTGATGGCTGTAGGTTCCTCGATATGTAGTGTTCTTCTGCTTTAAGCTAATACAATGCGATCTTGTAAAGCACATTGGTTTAATTAATAATATGCATAGACGGAGAAGACTTGCTGGGGGCGGAGATGAGCGGGCTCCAACTGCTGTGCTCCCTTGGGGGTGCTGTCGAGAGGTGTGCGTTAATATGGAGCACAAGTATGACAAAATCAATTCCCTGCAACCCATCCGTCAAGACCATTAATGCACAGTCTGTAGCACTAAACAACTGTTTATATTTTGATATATGGCACCCGGCCACATCCACTTTGTGGATGGAGTCGTGTGTACCTGGTGGACCCCCCATGAGGGTGCTCCCCTACAAAAGTTTTTGCTACTGTTTGGTTAACTCGGGGATATGGCTTTGGCAAAGTTTGGGTGCTGAAGTGGGAGGGGGGAGGGGGGGAAACTTGGGGACTGTTCCTTTTCGATCACTATGTCTGAGAAGCATTGCAAACTCCAATTCACTAGAAATGTCATTAGTTATTGTTTGCTGGAACCTTGTCTGTACGTCGCCTCACAGGACGAAGCCGAAATGGCTAGCCAGTTGCTTATGATGTGTATTTAATGCATTCTGATATGACGCGATCTGCACAACTACATTTTATTACTTGGAATGTAAGGGGTCTGAACAACCCGAAGAAAATTCGCCAGATATTTACATACTTGGACAGGTTACGAGTTGACGTGGCATTTCTCCAGGAAACGCACATTGCAGCTAATGTCACAACCACACTAGGTGCTAGATGGACTGAAACGGTACACAGCTCACAATACTCATCTTATTCACGTGGGGTCAGCATTCTTATACGAAAGGGAGTCCAATTCCAAGTCACAAAGGTCCTGAAAGACACGGAGGGTAGGAGTGTCATAGTGGTGGGTACTGTAAGGAATCAAAACTTGGCATTAATAAACACATATGGCCCAAATATCGATGACCCGGGGTTCTATACTAAAGTATGGCATACCATCTCTGAACTGCAGGCTACGAACCTAATATTGGGGAGAGATTTCAACGTTGCTCTGAGGGAGGGGATGGACCGTTCACCGAACACTGTAGAACCACACAAACGAGCACGTGCTACTCTGCAAGACGCTATGGCGGTCTTAAACCTCAATGACATCTGGGGGGAGAGGCACCCGACAGACACGGAACCCACGCACATCACTGCAGCACACAACAGCTGGTCCAGGATAGACTACTGGTTGGGTACGAGAGAACTGTCATCCTGGTCTACCTCCGTTAAGCATTTGCCGCGCACACTGTCTGACCACAGCCCCCTGTTCCTAGCCCTACAAATGCCATATTATGCCCCCCCCCTTCCACATGGAGGTTCAACGCCAAGGCCCTGCAGGACTCAATATACACACACCATTCATAAGGCCATAGTGGATTATTTCGAGCTTAACTCTCCCACGACTGACGACCCGGGCCTCCTATGGGAGGCTTTCAAAGTGACGGTCAGGGGGGCATGCATCAGCACAACAGCGGGAATCCTCAAGGATATCAGACACCAGTTGCAAAAGCGGGAGCACACATTAAGAGATTTGGAGCATAGATATGCACAAACAAGAGACCCGGCTGAACTGGGGGGAAATCAATTGGTCCTATCGGAGCATCAACAATACGCAAATGATGAGCTTAAGTATATATCGAAACGTAAGGTAGCTATGGCATATGAAGAGGGTGGTAGGCCTGGAAGGGCACTGGCACAGAAAATATGCACGGGGCATGCGCCGCAACACGTCAACGCAGTCAAAACCCACTCGGGAACTCTTACACGTGGCACTCAAGGTATATTGGAAGAATTTATGGCCACGTATTGGCCGGCTTTATGAGGCGCGCCCAACTTTGTCGACGACTGACATGATGACCTACATGGCAGATGTTGAAATAGCATGGTTATCCGATGCACATAGAGCATACCTGTCTCAACCCGTCACAGTTGAAGAAGTTACGGACATCATTAAGAGTCTACCTAACGGTAAGGCACCGGGGCCTGACGGGTTCACGAGCGAATTTTATAAAGCATTTGTAGATCTGCTTACCCCACACCTAGTACGTACGTATGTATGGTGCGGCACATGAAGCTCGCACTCTCCCGAAATCAATGCGAGAGGCAATGCTGATAGCCTTGCTGAAACCCGGGAAAGACCAGGAACAATGCTACTCCTATCGACCCCTGTCACTTATTAACGTCAACACCAAACTAATTGCAGGTCTGATTGCAGCGCGACTTAAGCCTCTCATGCCCCTATTGGTGAGGCCAGATCAATCTGGATTCATTCCTGAAAGATCTACGACACATAATACGCGTACATTGTTTGCGCTATCACACTATCTGGCACCAGAGACCAAGCCGCGGCGGTGTTGTTAGATGCCGCCAAGGCTTTTGATACGATAGTGGCCCTTCCTCAATGCCGTACTAATGCGTATGGGCTTTCCTCCACTATTCACGCAATGGATAGCGATGCTATACACAGACCTATCAGCCCGTATAAAAATAAACAATTATGTCTCGAACCCAATCACAATTAGTCGGGGTACTAGGCAGGGCTGCCCGCTATCCCCAATGCTATTTGCTCTGGTGCTGGAACCCCTAGCATGCAAAATCAGACAACACCATCACTATTCAGCTCTACAATTCCCTACGCGTCCTTTACACATCTCCCTATATGCGGATGACATGGTGCTCTACGTCAAAGACCCGGCGCAACATCTAAACCCCCTCTTACGCGAATACATAAAATTTGGCCAGCACTCGGGTCTGCAAATCAACTGGACCAAATCCCTTGTTCTTGCGCTGTCGGATAGCACTGTCCCTTTCCCACTAGACTTCCCATTAGACTGGCAAGAGGAACCGACACGTTATCTAGGCATATGGTTTCATAGGGATCCAGAAATAGTCATCCGCACAAACTATGGAAGGGCAATCTCTTCCCTGGAGGAGAAAACTAATAGATGGAACAAACTACCATTGTCGCTGGCGGATAGGACTGACATAGTGAAGATGGTGCTTTTGCCCAAGTTCCTCTATCTATTTAACAACATACCCATCAAACCTCCTGCAGAAGTGTTCCGCAACATCAACAAACTAGTACTTAGTCTCCTCTGGGCGGGCAAACATGCTAGGTTGGAATTGAAGACAATGACTTTGCCATATGCGCAGGGAGGGGTCAAGGTCCCTGACTTCTTTCATTATTATTTATGTGCCCAGGCACAATTCGCTCACTATTGGTACCATGAAATTCCCTTCATGTCACATGTTGCTATTGAGACGGGGGACGCCTCACCAATTCCACTTACAGCCATATTACTGCATACGCGTCCGAAATTGCATGATCGCGACATTAACACTATAGACGCTACTAACGAAGCAGGGCAACTGATGGGTACAAAAGCGGGTAAACTACCATTGTATGCTCCAGATCTGCCGCTGGCGCATCATCCAGCACTCTGTTACTCAAGAGCCGGTGGGTATGGACCTACTACAACGAGCTGGCATAGACAAAATGTGTGATCTATACCAGGAGGGGGTTTTCAAACCACTAGAGACGCTAAACTATATTAGCAACCCCATATTACTATTTAATTTCACATATTATAGGTTACAGAGGGCCATGAAAGAACACTATAAGACATACCCAGAGGAGCCCCAACAACTGTTATCATTACAGTTCGTATTGACGACGCCCACCGCATCACACATAGTATCGAGATTGTATGCCAGGAGGATATAGCGGGGAACACTGAGTTGATGAGGGTAAAATGGTGCGCCAGAATGGCTGATGCGCTATCTGAAGAGGAATGGTCCACAGCGTGTATGCTAACTAACATGTTGACGCCAAATGGCAATTTGAGAATTATTTATTATAAATATTTGCACCAAATGTACTACACGCCACATAGACTCTACAGGTATGGGCTGAGCGAGGACTCAAGGTGTAAGCGATGTAGGCAAGAAAATGCTGATTTTATACACATGGCGTGGCAGTGCCCGGGGGTGGCACGCTTCTGGGTGCAGGTGACAAGGACACTTAGCACCATGTTGGAAACACCGATTGACTGTACAATTAAGGTATGTTTATTGGGGGTAGTTCCACAGCTCAGAGCGAAGAAACTTACATTTTGTGTAATCGCCCTACTGATGGCTAAGCGAAGGGTATCTCTCCACTGGAACGGCAGATTCTGTACCAAGGTGCGACACTGCCTGGAGGACCTAGTCTACTGTCGTGATACACTAGCGACATATGAAGAAGAGCTGCCGGCCAGGTAGCGCCCCAAAGACTATTGGTTTTACTTGCGGGATTACCTTCAGGCGCAACCCCTGGACCAAAACGTATGAAGTACAGATAATAAATGTATATTGTTGCAGGAGGCAAGAAAACAAATTGCATGGTGTAAGTGTAAGGAGGGAGAATGCTGTGGTGTAGTGATCAAAGTTTTGTTTTTTATGTTGCTCGAGTTTGTATCTTCCTTTTATGCAAACCAAAAAGTGTGTAAGGTGATACTTATGCTACAACGAACGATATGCTTTGCACATGTTCTTTTCGCTGTCATGCCGCCGGTCCTATGGATGTCGGCTGAAGGGCTGTGTAAATCTGAACAGTTCTGCGTTTACTCTATGGTCATTGTAGCCAGCCTCTGTGGTTGTAAGCGAGATGTTGTGCTTATATCATTAATGTGCAATAAAGATCTTACACAGTTAAAAAAAAAAAAAAAAACAAGGAGAACATAACAGAAGGGAAGCCTTTAACACCACCAACCCCAACGGTGACCATCACCACAGACGCATCCCAGTGGCGATGGGGAGCACACCTGAGCAAGCTAAGGGTGAGGGGTCTGTGGACTCCAGCGGATGCGGTCAAACACATCAACTACTTGGAATTGAAGACAGTGTTCCTCGCCCTGAAGGCCTTTCAGAAAAAACAGTACAACCATAGAGTGTTGATACAAACAGACAACACAACAACGATGTTCTACATCAACAAGCAGGGAGGAACACAATCAGCTCCTCTATCAAACCTAGCACAGGACATATGGAGATGGGCCATCCCACTAAAAATGGACCTACTAGCCATACACCTACCAGGGAAGGACAATGTGGAAGCAGACCGGCTGAGCAGACAGACATCAGCATCCCACGAGTTGGAGCTCAATGCACAGGAAACGCAAAGGCTATTCAGAAGGTTGGGAACACTGACAATAGACCTATTTGCAACACACCAGAATGCAAAATGCCGATACTTCGCATCCAGGCAACCAGGGGAAAGATCCCAGGGGAATGCCCTATGGATAAGCTGGTCGAAAAGATTTGCTTACGCTATTCCCCCGATACCACTGATACCCAGGGTACTCAACAAGTGCAGAACCATCAACATGACACTAATACTGGTGGAACCACAGTGGGCAAGGCAGACCTGGTACTCACAAATTATGGAAATGGCACAGGGTCTACCCCACAAGTTCGGGAAAAGAAAACACTTCCTCTCCATGCAGAACGGAGAGGTACTGCACCCGGAGCCAGAGAGCCTCAGCCTAGCTGCATGGCTCCTGAAGACATAGAGTTTACACACCTAAGGCTACCAGAGTGCACCCTGCGGGTGCTGCGAGAGGCAAGGAGACCGACAACACGAAAGTGCTATGCGGCAAAATGGAAGAGGTTCACACTATGGTGCAATAAGAAAAAACTGCACAAAAAGATGACAAAGGAATCAACGGTGCTAAGATATCTCACACACCTGCTGAAAGCAAAACTGAGTTCATCCTTGCTGAAGATACATCTAGCAGCGATAGTAGCCTAGACGAGCGCAGAGAAGGCACTGCACACTCTGGAAGCTAGAAGGGCAGTGATGCATTACATGGAAAGAACGAAGGAGCACAGGATAACAAAGCAGTTCTTTGTGTCCTTCGCAACAAGTTTCCTAGGTAGACCAGTAACAAAAAACACCATCGCAATGATGGATCGCAAAAACGATACAATTCTTCCACAAACAGGCAGGGCAAGAACTGACAGAAGGGGCACGAGCCCACTCTACCAGGAAAAAGGGAGCAACAATAGCCGTCCTGGCTAACACACCCATTCAGGACATATGCCTGGCGGCAACATGGGCTTCAGTGCACACGTTCACTAAGCACTACTGCGTGGATATACAAATGAACAAAGAAGCACAAGTAGGACAGAAGGTGCTTCAACACATTTTCAACAACCAATGCTCATCTTCCACCCAGCCGCCACAGACCTAACAAACCGCTACAAAATCTATGCACAGCATAGTGAATCCAGAAAGATTCACGCTGCAAAACGAATAGTTTCTTACCTTCCGGTGTAGTTTTGCAGCTAGAAGATCTTTCTGGATTCACTAGCGAACCCACCCACCTCCGCCAGAAAAGATGAGGTAGGAGGAAGAGGTGGAAATACAAGGAATGGAAGGAAAACAGACTCTTTAGGAGACAAAGTGATGAATCATTTACTTGAGAAAGAACTTGTAAACATTGCCAAGGATTCAAGAACAGAACACAAAAACAAGAAAAAAAGAATCCGAAGATGGCGCCCAAAGGTGGGAGCTTCCGCAGGAAGCATGCAGACGTCACTGGAAGTACACCAGAAGGTGGGACGCCGACGCCCACCTGGGCTACAAAAAAAAAGGAAAGACTACGATTCCGTACCCAAACACTAGACCGCGGAATAATGCACAGCATAGTGAATCCAGAAAGATCTTCAAGCTGCAAGACTACACCGACAGGTAAACTATTCGTTCTCTCGGCTCGTCTCTTACAAAAGGATGTTTCTATCGGTCCGTCTGTACAAGTCGCTCCTAGGATCGATTTCATCTTGCATACCCTTAATTCCGCACTGCAGACTATGGATGCGTCCACTGCAGGAGCAGCTAGACAAGCAATGGTGCCAGGCACTTTCCACATCCATCTTCTAGAACTCAAGGCCATTCAATTAGCTTTGCAAGCTTTCCTTCCAAGAATTCGGAATGCCACGGTACTGCTCCGTACGCACAATACGATGGCCATGCATTATAAACAAACCTGTTTGAGAGTTCAGAAAACAGAAAATGCCGATTCTACGCAAGCAGGGATCACCATCGAGGTTCACTGGGGAATGCTCTTTCGATAGCCTGGTCCGGCGCATTTGTTTACACCTTTCCTCCAATACCCCTGATTCCGAGGCTGATGAGGAAACTCAAGGCGGAACCTTGCGGAATGATTTTGATCGCACCAGCGTGGCCCCGCCAATTCTGGTTCACAGAGCTTCTCCTGCTCTCTCAAGATCAGCTAATTCACCTACGGCTCATTCCATCTCTATTGACAATGTCTCAGGGACAAGTGCTGCATCCAGACCCGAGCTCACTCCAATTGACAGCGTGGCTCCTGAGCACCGAGAATTCCAGGATTCGAATCTCACTAGGGAAGGTAAGGAAATACTATCTCAAGCCTGTGCACCAAGTACAAATAAGACTTATCATGCGAAATGGAAACGTTTCTGCTTATGGTGCCAGCGGCAGAATCTCCATCCGTACACTTCAGCTCCTCACCAGATTTTACCTTACATTCTTTCTCTGGCTAAGTCAGGTTTGGCGCATTCCTCCATCAAAGTGCACCTGGCGGCTATCTCTAGATTCAAGCGGACAGCCTCAGGTCCTTCTCTTTGGTCCGCAAGAATTATCAAGCAATTCCTAAAGGGCCTTTTCAGGGTTTTTCCTCCAGTCCGGCCTCCACCTCCAGTCTAGCAACTCAATTTGGCTCTGGCTCATCTCATGAGAACCCCGTTTGAACCTATTCACAGAGCGGATCTTAAGTTCCTCTCATCCAAAGTGGCTCTTCTTTTAGCCTTAACGTCGGCTAGGAGGATAGGTGAGCTCCAAGCATTCACTATTGTGGAACCCTTTCTACAGTTCAAGAAAGACACTCTAATCCTGAGAACAAATCCAAAATGTATTCCAAAGGTACCTTCAGATTTCCATTTAAATGAACTGGTGGTTCTGAAATCTTTTTTCCCTCGACTATCGTCTCCAGCAGAAAGGTAGCTCCATTCCTTAGATGTCCAAAGATGTTTAAAATCTTATCTGGAACGGACAAAAAGCTTCAGGAAATCTTCACAGCTCTTTGTTTATTACAGTGCTCCGCGGGAGGGTTTTCCACTTTCAAAACAAGGCATTTCTCGTTGGATTTCCAATGCAATTCATTTTTGTCACCAAGAAGCGGGCAAGCCGCTAGAAAGACAAGTTCGAGCTCATTCGACGAGATCAGTCTCATCCTCTGTGGCTCTTTGTTGGAGTCCCTATCAAAGACATTTGTTGAGCAGCTACGTGGAGCACTACTCACACGTTCACAAAGCATTACTGCTTGGACTCTTCCATGAGAAGCGAAGCTGCAGTCTGACAAGCAGTTCTGAGAAATCTTTTCCAATGAGAGGTGAGCTTTCCCTACAATCCCTCCTTCCTGTCATTGCACATTTTGTATCAGACAATGTCTTCCTACCTATTGTAACAAGATATGTTTGCTTCCTATGAAAATAAGTATAATAAGATATATTGATACTCGTGTAACAAAATGTGCCCTATTGCTTACTGCTAGCTACTCTGATACAAAGCATGGGAATCTATGAAAGTTCCAATACTTGGGCAAGAAAACAAGTTACTTACCTGTAACTTTGGTTCCCCAGTATTGGTAACTTTCATAGATTCCCATGCGCACACCCTCCTCCCCTGGGACAGCTCAGCCTTTCGCGGATGTAGTTACTATTACACAACGGCTACGAAAATCTGAGACTCTGAGTCTCTCAGGAGGGTTCTATGGGGTGAGGCTATTCTGATTGGTTGTTGCACATTTTTTGGTCTCTTTTACAAAAAGAGGTGGATATGCTACAAAATGAGATGAGGCCTAGGCCTTTCTTTCTCTTTTGTACCTACTGCTATGGTATTTTTTCTATTTACCAAGGCTTCCATTCCGATGACGGGAGAATGATACAAAGCATGGGAATCTATGAAAGTTATCAATACTGGGGAACCAAAGTTACAGGTAAGTAACTTGTTTTCTTCTCCATCATTGTATCTTGTCAGTCACAACTCTTGATTCGTAGTGTATACATAGTATTAATCTTTGTTGGCCTTCTTATTATCATGGCTTTGTCCTTATTAGATGTAGACCCAGCATTCTGGCCATTGCCAAAAACCTTCCTTTTATTTCATATCACCTCCCAGAATCACGTCTTCTTAGTCCCTTCCCTGTGTTCATTGAATAAACCACCCTCCACTTTTTGTAATTTGTTTTATAGTTTTTTTAGAATCCAAAATGTTTTATTTTTTGGGGATGATACTGTATTTATGCTGCATCAATTTCATTTACATTTATTTCACTTTAGGTTCGATTCCAGTTGATGTTATGCTTTAAAGCAGTTACAAATGCAAAATGGACAGAATGCAGAACAATGTCATGCATTCACACCAGTACAGAGATTTGGGCCTAAATCCATCTTTTTTTTTTTTGCTCCCCATGCCATTCCAGTTTGAACCCAGCCATATGCAAATCAGGTTTGACCCTGCTCTCTATGGGAACAGTCCAGCTCAAACTGCCAGGCCAGGTGCTCTCTGGACTGGAAACAAGCATCATAATACTGGTTCCGGGGTCTCAAACCCCATAAGCCAGGCTAACTTGACTCCAGTGGCATGGAGAGCACAAGACCCACGTCTGGGCATACCCGTCCCACTCGGGTAACAAATGCAGAAAGAACAATTGATGTAGAACAATGTCATACATTCACCCCAGTACAGAGATCTCTGAATCCAACAAGATCAAAAAGTTGTCCAAAGTAATGATGTTTTATAGTTTTCTACTCAAGGTGTGAGAAAGCACCTCTCTTGCATGGTTAGCCCCCCTCTTTTTGCCTGGTTTTGATGTGGTTTCAAATTTACTGCACAGAGTCCCTGCCAACCCGCTGCCCTATGCCAGTACCCCTTTCCTAAACACAAACTCCCAATTGGTACTTCTGCCCCCTGTAGGTCCCTGGTACCCTGGGTACCTAGGGCCTGAGAGCTAAAGAGGGTCCTTTGGGATCCCCTTCACTGGGACCATGCCACTATCCTTGTAGCCTGCATGGACCCTGTGAAGGAGAAAACGACGAAGCTGACATAGCACTCTACCTGGATGCCATGCCAGCTAACACTGCCTAACAGCATAGGTAAGTCACCCCTCTAGCAGGCCTCACAGCCCTAAGGCAGGGTGCACTATACTAGAGTTGAGGGCATATCTGCACGAGCAGATATGTCCCTACAGTATTAGGCACAATTTCCTAATATTGTAAGTGCCAGTGAAGCCATGATGAGTACATGGGCAGAGAACTAGACAACTCGAGTTCCACTGCCTCATGATGGCTTTACTGAATACAAGAGTGTTTGGTATCAAAGTACACCTCTCAATAAATCCACACTGATGCCAGTGTGTGATTTATTGTACCATGTACCCAGAGGACACCTCAGAGGTGCTCCGCTGAATCCGTGCCAACCCTGTTGTGGTCTCAGACCGACTGTAGGCAGCCAGCCACCACCTGACCAGACATGTTTCTGGACCTCTGGGTGGAGAGACCCTGCTCTCTGGGACCAGAAACAATGCACATTCTGGTCAGAGGAGTCACGGCTCCTCCCCCAGGATGGGCCGGTGCTTGAAGGGGGAAGCTTCAAAGGGAAGCGAGGTGAAGCACACTTTTCAGTCCCCGCAATCTTGAGGATGGAGGGACTCCTCCAATGAGGCCCAGGCCGATGCACCCTGTCACAGGAGGGTGTTAAAATAGCGGTTGATGTCCCCCCTGGTGAGATGCCCATTGGCCCTACCTGCTACTCCCCTAAAATGCCTCCCAAATTTAGTATTAAGGTGGCTCCACCAGACCTGGACCCCGATCTGCGACGTCCTACGAAGAAAAGAAGACTTCATGTAGCAGAAGCCAGAAGACAACTGCCTTGGCCCCAGCCCTACTTGCCTGTCTCCAGCTTTGACGAAACCTGCAACCTGTCTGCAGCACACAGTCCAAAACCCCCGGGTGACTGCTGCCTTCAATAAAGATGACAATATCCTGAGGACAGCAAACCTGTCCAGAAGAAATCGACTCCAAAGACACCGGATCCAGGCGCATCCGAGTCTCCAGCCCACTCTGCACCTGACACCCACGGCCCTAGTCAGAGTGACTCACCTGTACAGTGAAGTCTCCCTGGCGGTCCTGACCTCGGGTCCAGCATAGGCTGACCTCTCCTGCCCACCATGACAGCAATTGCAGTGTGAATCTAGAGGCTCCCTGCGACTGGCTTCAGTTAGAAGATTCTGACGTCCAAAGGCACCCCTGCACCCGAAACCCTCGGCCTTGGTGAGCTCAACCAACATGCCACTACGACCCCTACATCGGAACTTACCTATGCTGTCGTTGGTCTTCCTCCTGCAGCCTCCGCTGCCATCCCTGCGGCCTCTTTGCCGTCAGCAAAATACGAACTGAAAAGCATTGGGTGCCCGACTTCAAATTTGCACCCTGCACCCAGCTGCTCCTGTGCCGCTGGTGGTGTATGTTTGGTGCTGCCTTGTGCACCCCCGTGCTTATTCTAACCCCTAATGCTTGGCCCCTGCAAACGATGTACTTACCTGCAAGTAGTGTGGCTCCAGGCACCCCCTGTCTCTATTGGAATGCATTGGGTTGAACTTCGATTTTGACCTCTTCACCCGGCCTCCCCTGTGCCACTGGTGGTGCAGTTTTGGTACCTACCTGACCCCTGGCCATTGCTGACTTTTGAATCTGAAGGCTGAAATTGTAAGTTTGATACTCACCTGGTTAACCTCAATATTGTTTTCTCCTAGGGTAACATTGGATAGTGTGGAAACATTTTTAACTGTCAAATTTTTCTTTTTTCAAGTGAAAAGTATTTTTAATTAAAAACGTACTTACCTTAACACGAAGACCTGGGTCTTAAAATAAAGTACAACCCAAGTATAATTTTATAAATTTGGCCAGGATCTCCTTCAGGAGTCGTGTCTTTTATTGATCAAGTGTAGGGGAGAGTATTTAGCCTTACGGCTAGAGAGGTCAACCTCGAAGCTGGGAAACCGGGTTCGAGTCTCGGCAATGACGCTCAACATCCTGTCATTCTGGGCAAATCACTTAATCTCCCCGTACATAACAAAAATGAATGTGTCCTTGTGTAACAAAACTGGTGCTATGTAAAGCTCTCTGATACCCAATATCTTCATGCCTAGTTCGCGCTATATAAAACTCTAAAAAATAAAAAAAGTGTCAAATAAATGTCTTTCACTGTTCTTTATTAGGCCCAAGACTGCTCGCTCACGCTACCAGTAATAGAGACCTTTGTGTTTTACATTGAGCTCTGTACACTTTTTGGGAACCCCTGGACTCTCTGCACTGTTACCTTCTAGTGATAATATCCTATACAGGGCTAGCTTCCTACACCAGGGAATCCTCTTTAATATTCATAAGCACAAAATTGTTCCACAAGCAGATGCTGGAGCACATATATACTAGTCAGGAAGCACAATAAGCCTGCAGGTGCTCACTAACATAGAAATTATTGCTAAATGTACTGGAATTTCCTCCATGGAATACTGTCAGCGTGCTCGCTTTTATTTCCTTGCACCGGAGCCCTTGCTTGGATAGCCAACACCCTTTCCTTCCAGAAAAAATTGAAGCATTTGGCATTGCAAACACACCTTAAACGTTTCTAAAATTAAAAAAATCCCAAGTGTGCCATATTTGGAAAAAATAATTTGTCCTTGTAGCACGATGGCTATGCTCTGGGATTGATATTTGGGCTGTTTGAGCTACAACCACCTCTGGTGTTAGTGAGGGCTGGCGGGCACCGTTCTCATTTTTAATGTGTCAACACCATCTCAGAAAAAGAAAAGCAGGCCAACGCTCCAGGGATAGCCTTCTTTTTGTGAGAGATGGTTTTGAGATGTGTGTGTGTGTGTGTATGTATGTGTGTGTATGTATATGTGTGTATGTTTGTATATGTATATATGTATGCGTGTATGTATGTATGCGTGTGTGTGTATGTGTATATGTATTTATGTATGTGTATGTATATATGTATGTGTGAGAAGGTGGCTCTATATATACTAGACAATAAGGAAGTACACTGTGTATCGAGTACACAAACCCCAAAGGTTTAACAGAGGTTAAAGTCAGAACTGACCTTACTCTCCAAAGTGGTAACTTGAGCGAGCAGTAAGGCAGTACCAGAGGACAGTGTAAAGCATTCGTTGTACACACTGTCAGCAAAAGGTTTCACACACTCGAACTGACCTCCAGGCCAATTGTTATTATATCCTCAGATATAGTTGTTTTATTTTTAGAACCGACAGTTATAAAAATATACTTTTCGAGATGCGAGTACTCTCATGTAAATACTTTGCAGAGGAGCAATAAGTTTGTACACACAATAATTACAGGATAGCTAATAAGCAATACAGTTCTGAAGCACACTCTAGCATTGAGCTCAATGGGTTTTTCATAGGAAAGTACAGTTGATTACTTTATGGATTGCTTTGGTAGTTCCAGGACTAGGTCGTAGATTCAGTCCTGGGGTCTAAACTGAAACCAGATTAGCAAAAACGTTTTAGTTACTGTGGATTTTCCTGAATATAAAGCGGTTTTAAAAGTTCACAGAAACTTTTTCAAGATGATTCTGACAATGTTATCCAATGGGAGGAAATTCAGGTTACAGATAAAGTACGATCGTGTTACTTTTGTAACCCAGCTCTAATCTCCTAGGGCCAGCACTGGGGGGGGTTAACTTAAAACAGGTAGGTAATTGCGTTTCAGTATTTCGTACGATTTTTGAAGAATATTTGCAGTTTTCAAAAGTAGACACAAAAGAAATTTCGTTGAAAAGCAGACAATGTGTTCCTATGAAGAAAAAATACAGGTTACTAGTAAACTCGCTAGGGATTACTTTGGCGGTTCAGTACTGGGCTGAAAGGTACAGTACTGGCTTCTCTCCTGATCACAGGTGAGTATTTTCGAATTCAGACTTTGCCTGATTTTATAGGAATATTTTCAGTTTTCAAAACTTCACACTTAGAAAACTCTCGAGTCAAAATGGGTCAATGTTATTCAATGGCAGATAAGTGAATTACCGGTCTCCAGGTGAGTACTTGGTTGGTGAAGGTAAGGTTCTGGGCACACTCGGGGGTCCCCCAGGATCAGGTCGGTACAGTTAGTACACCCTCAGCGCACAGGGGTGGCCGGGTGCAGAGGTAGTTAGGCCCAATGTTAGTCAATGAGAGGCAGGTGGCCTTCGGTTGGTGGCGGTTGGCTAGCAGGCCACGCGGCTGTAGGAGCTGGGCTCCTGGTCACTTGCTCAGGGCAAGGGGGGGAAGTATATTAGGACAGAGAGGCCACAGCCAGCGGCACTCGGGCGGCTGGGTGCAGGGTGCTTTTGAGCCGTCGTGCGCTCAATGTTATCCAATGAGGATCTTGGCAAAGGAACAAAGGCTGCAGGCTCGGGGACGGTGACTCTCCGGTGGGCGACCAGCACTTCGATTGGTAAGTTGGGATGTTGGAGCACAGGAAAGTACCCCAAAGGGAGCCACAGGGGGCTGTAGGGCGCCGGCTGCAGGGGTGTCTTTGGGTGTCGGAAAAGCTTTCCCTCGGCTGGTCGCGGTTGGTGTGGCCCCTGGTTCTGAGTCTGCAGGCGTCGACTGGTTCGTCGAGGAGGGTCTTTGGGCACTGGACTTCGGGTCCCAGTCGCCGGGGGGACGTCCTCTTGGTCTTGGTTCGGGTTGGCCCGGGCTCGGCTGGTGCAGAGTGGGCTGGTCCGGAGCTTCCTGGTGGGCACCAGGTGGGTTGTTGCAGCAGAGCCTCTGCTGATGGGAGTCCCAATCTTCGAGAGGGTCAAGGCAGGCAGGTCCTCTGGGAGTCCCAAGGTTGCTGTCCGCTGAGGTCGCCGGGATTAGGCAGGAGCAGGTTCCAGGTTCAACAGGCCGGTAGGGCTGGGGCCAGTCAGTTGTTGTTGTCCTGTTAGCAGCTGCGCTGTGGGTCTTCTTCGTCTTGATCTTCTTTCTTCTTGTTGTTATCAGGATCTTGAGGAAGGAAGGTTTAGGGAGCCCCTAAATATTACATTTAGGGGCGTTACAGGTAGGGCAAGGGCAGGGACCAATGGGTCCGTGTCCTGGGGTGAGTACACCCCCTAGCCTGCTCCTCTCCTGTGGGAGGCGGGCAGGAGCCTAGCTGGGATTGAGCAGGACTCCCCATCTACAAGATGGCCGGGGTCCGGGGTCATGCTTCACCTCGCCTCCTCCACCTGAGGGGTGGAGTTGGCAGAGGTTGGCACCCCCCCCCCCTTCCTGACGTAGTTTTTCCCGTCAGTCTTCCCACCAGAGTGGGGGTAGGCCTGGTGGGGGGCTGGTTGCTGGGTACAGCAAATGGTCTGGAGAAGCTCTCAGAGGCGGTATGCCTTTGAAGCTTCCCCCTGTCCATCCTGGGGGAGGAGACATAGCACCTCGCCCAGGATGTGCTTTGTTGCAGATCCAGGAGAGCGGGGGGCTCTCCACCAAGCGGTCCAGCAACATGTCTGCTGTGTGGCAGCCTCTGCAGCCACTCAGCCCAGACGTGGATTGTCGGTTCGGGTTTTTGGAGGGCATTTCGAAGATGCCCTCTCGTGCATTTTACATTAAATCCCACACTGGCATCAGTGCAGGTTTAATGTGCTGAGAAGTTTGGTACCAAACTTGTCAGTCTTCAGTGAATCCATTATGGTGCTGTGGAGTTCAAAAATGATAACCTCCCAGCACCATATACTCTTAAATGAGAACACTGCACTTACAGTGCCCAGGAATTGCCCTGGGTACTGTAGGGGCACAGGGCTCATGCACCTGGGCCCTCACCTCTGGCATAGGGCACCCAGCTAAAGGGGTGACTGAAGTATGCCAGGGCAGTGGGTTCTGTGGGCATGGCACACAGGGATGTGTGCCATGTCGACTCTTGCTTTAGTTCTGTACTTAGGCACTCAGCCTGCAAAGGCAGTGTGTGGGTGCCAGGGTACAGGGTCCCTGAGGGTGGCACAATACGTGCTGCAGCCCTCAGAGGTCTACTCTGGTCACCATGCCCTGGGTACCTAGGGTACCATTTACTAGGGGCTGACAGGTGGCCAGAGATACCAATTGGGTGTTTCGTTTCAGCATAGCTTTTCTTTGTAGGGAAGGAGCACAGGCCCTGGGTAATTGGTTGGCAGGGACACAGGGCACACTCAGTCAAAGTACATCAGCAGTGCAGAAAAAAGTGGGGGCATACCAAGGCAAGAAAGATGGCACTTTCTCACAGTATGTATATATGTATGTATAGGTATGTGTATATGTATATATGTATATGTGTATATGTATGTGTTCGAGGCATATGAGCCTCAGATCGTACACTTTTGCATTAGATCGCCACCTGGTGTGGGGCTCGGATGATTGCAGGTTGTTGTCTTCTTGGATAAGTCTTTGTAGTCACGATATAGGTGACTCCTCCCTTGGACAATACTGCGCATGGGCATCGACTCCATCCTTAGATTGTTTTTTTCCGCCACTGGGTTCGGATGAAAGTTTCTCCGCTCTGGCTAGAAAAACTTTTCCAGCAACTTCGAAGCGCAAAAACTTCCTACAAACAATATCGACGTCTACTATACAACTTTCGACGCCATCACCTCGATTCCGGTTCATTGACGCGGGTCGCTGGGCCTATTTACGCCGTGCAGCATACACCACATGGAAAGAGCTCCGTTCAAGAAATGCCCGGCAAAATTCCCGCATAGAGATCATCACGAGGTTTGCAACCTCTGTCTATCGGCGGATCACAACGAGTCGACCTGCACAGCTTGTGCGTCCTTCCGATCAAAGAAGACCATCCGGGATCGGAGGGCCCGTCGACACGAGATGAGGAGATCAGCCTCAGCACCGGAGAATATCTTCGATGATGAGATTCCGCTCGTTCCAGAAGATTCGCTGGATCTCCAGATCATATCAGAGGCAGAGGACTCGGACGACTCGATTCCATCACGTCAACCCGTGAGTACCTCTGCCCCTGCACCGCATACACTGCCCACGCCAAAGGCTAAGGTCAGCACTCCGCCCAAAGGGCCCAGTCGAGACCAAGTACTCCCTCCTAAAGCCCAGACTACGAGCTCGGCTCCGAGGAAGACAACTACGCCTTCAGGTGCTAAGGCACCGAGCAATCCACACGTGCCGATTCCACCACCTCCATCGGCACCGAAGCCCAAAGATCCTTCGGCACCGAATCCAAAAGACTCTTCGGTACCGAAAGATTCTTCGACGCCAAAAGTGAAAGATCCTTCGCCACCGAAAGCGAAAGACCCTTGGGTACCGAAATCGAAAGAAGCTTTGGCTCCGAAGCCGTCAACTTCCAAAGCTCAAGATGGAAAGTCAACGGCTGACGCATCAAAGCCGGCGAGGCCACCTTCCACTCCGAAGACTCCCGCCGGGGTGACAACACCTGCAAAGCCCTCGGACATGCCTGCCAAGCCGAAAGCAACGCCTTCAGCACCAAGAACTTTGCCACAGGACGCTGTAACACCTCCCAAGGCAAAACTTCAAAAACAACCTCTATCGGAACCGAAAACATCGACGCCGAAGAAGGTTGTAGAGGAAGAAGAGGAAGAATTGTTCAGACCAGATCCTAAACAAAAGAGGATCTACATAAACCCAAAGACTGGACATGTAGGTGCTATACCTCATAAAAAGAGACCAGCAGAAACCCTACCTACACCTGTGGTTCCTGCCAAGAAAAAGGACTGTGCAACTTCCCCTTTGCACCCTCCCTCTCCTGCATCTCCTTCCTCTCCTTTCCCTCCGTACATTTCACCTCAAATCTCTCCTGTACCCTCTCCTGCATCCTCACATTCACCGCAGACTGATGAGGAGTATGACTTAGGTGGTGGGGAGGATCCACATGTAGACCCAAATGCATATCTTTTATATGAGGATGTCTACACTTTTCCACCACATAATCTGCCTGATGTCCCTGATCCACAGCTATACCCATCTAAGCCTTCTCCTCCGGAGGACATCATTGGCTTTAATCACCTCTTATGTGTAAGGAAAGGAGGTATCCCCAACTAAAGTTCCTAAATCGGGATCACTAGAGTGTTTGAAAACACGAATATTTAGGAACAAGGATTTCAAAAGGACGTTGACTGACAACAGACGATACTGACTATGAATAGAAGGTACACACTAGAATATATCAGAAAAAAGGGGGGGTACTTTATTAAATAGCATAAATATTAAGGATCTGTTTTTTTAACATACATTGTTGATCCAACATTGGTTATTATCGTGTGCACTTTATATTTATCTTGTGTCACAATGCATTTTTAAATCGGGGTATACATTTCATAAGTAGATCTAAAAATTACAGTACATGAATGAATCAAGGTGACAGTAAATATATCAAAAAAACACATGAAAACATGGCTAAAGTTAATATAACATTGCTACGTGCGTTTCGGCTGTGAGCCTTCATCAGGAAGCCATGGTATATATTCTGAGTGTACCCAGTAAATATTGCAGCTGCAATATATGGTGGTAGACTCTAGATATACTTGAGAGGTCACGCTAGGATCAGGGTATAGCACAGCGTAGAGTACAGGGGGTTGCTCTTCACTGCGTAATGGAGCGATGATTCATAGCGTTAGGTGCCAAGATTCTCACCGGGAGCAGGATGTTTTTTAGGAGGCTGTTAGTGTGTAGGTCACAGTGTAGTGTGTCTTTCAACTCCGGTTGAAAGAAGATGCCTTGTATGTTTCCGGGGCTTATCTACGAGTGCAGGAATTGTTGTTTACGGCTGATATTATGCAAGGGTCTGTATGATGTTTCCTCACACCAGATAAGGAGAAGGGGAGGCGGAACAGGACGTTACTGTAGATAGAGCGGATATCGTCCTCCAATGGTGGAATCTGGCTTACCGGCGTCTCGACACCAGTCGAAAAGAGACCAGCAGAAACCCTACCTACACCTGTGGTTCCTGCCAAGAAAAAGGACTGTGCAACTTCCCCTATGCACCCTCCCTCTCCTGCATCTCCTTCCTCTCCTTTCCCTCCGTACATTTCACCTCAAATCTCTCCTGTACCCTCTCCTGCATCCTCACATTCACCGCAGACTGATGAGGAGTATGACTTAGGTGGTGGGGAGGATCCACATGTAGACCCAAATGCATATCTTTTATATGAGGATGTCTACACTTTTCCACCACATAATCTGCCTGATGTCCCTGATCCACAGCTATACCCATATAAGCCTTCTCTTCCGGAGGACAGCATTGGCTTTAATCACCTCTTACACAGAGCGGCTATTTACCACAATGTTACAATGCATTCTGATGACATTGAGGAGGATTTTCTGTTGGATACTTTTGAGCCATCACACAGATCTACTCAAATTCTTCCCATGATCAAAGGAGTCATTAAGCACGCCCCAGAAATATTCAAAGATCCTGTACGCGCTAGGGTACTGAATCTAAGAATAGAAAATAAATATAGGCCTGCACCCTCTGATCCAACCTATATTAAGGGACATCCTCCTCTAGACTCTTTAGTGGTGTCCAATGCAAGAAAGAGAGCGAATTCACAGACTTCTGGTGAAACTTCCCCACCTGACAAGGAATCCAAAGTTATTGATGTGTCGGGTAAAAGGATAGCTGCACAGGCTACAAATATATGGCGCATTGCGAATACACAATGCCCTTCTCTCACGTTATGACAGGGCTCATTACGACCAATTAGAGACACTACTACAGCACCTTCCAGATCAATATAAAGATCAGGCAACTGAGCTCATTCAAGAAGGCAAATTAATTTCAAATGCCTCAATAAAATGTGCACTAGATGTCGCAGACACAGCTGCTAGAGCTGTAAATACTAGAGTAATACTCAGAAGACATGCATGGCTGCGCATTTCTGGGTTCACTAATAAAAGAGAGAGGGACCCAAAACCAAAGGGATGGGGTGCCAAGAATAGACTTTATGTCAAAATAGAGTTCCCTTTGGGCACATAAGATATGAGGACATCAACTTCACTGTCACACAATCGGACAACAAATATGCAAACATAAAAATAAATTCAAGCACATAAACTAAGAGCAATGCGTAAGCTACAAAATTATGAAATAACGGTAATTTCCAGATAGCACAGTTTATTTGTACATAAAATTAATAAAAACAAATTAAGATCACAGTAAAATTGGGAACACAGAAAATATAACAGGAATGAATCAAAACATCAGTTCATCTAATCAGATTCATACACCCAATCAGGGAAGTACACACAAATCCTAAATCAATTATCAGTAGTACTATTCCCTCAATTTCATTTCAACGCGTTTCGACGGACAGTTGGAATGTCGCCGTCTTCATCAGGAAATATAAACTGTATTCCCAAGAGATCTCGTATTACGAGACAATCACCAGAGTAGGGAGGTTTGTAGCTCCTATCTGGAACAAGGATCCCACTTAGGGATAAATAGCAGAGCAGCTGCTCAGCCAATCAAGAATAAGAGATTTAAGCACCACTCCAAGATGAGACGAATAATTATTTGATAGGTAATCTGCACAGAGTGTATTTAAAATCCAGAATACTCGCGGTAGGATCACTGCTTAATAGCACATATCCATATACTTTCGACGCGGTTGTAACAAACAATCAATATTGTCTTTTCCTGTGCGTATGTTTAACCACTGCACATGAACGTTTTCCGGGCCTTTTTTTCGGGATTTCAACAGATCCTCGAACCGCCTCGTAAAGTGTATTGCTGCTAGCGTCCCGCGGGTAGTCTGCTCGTCTCCGAATGGCTTCCATTCGAAAGTATATGGATATGTGCTATTAAGCAGTGATCCTACCGCGAGTATTCTGGATTTTAAATACACTCTGTGCAGATTACCTATCAAATAATTATTCGTCTCATCTTGGAGTGGTGCTTAAATCTCTTATTCTTGATTGGCTGAGCAGCTGCTCTGCTATTTATCCCTAAGTGGGATCCTTGTTCCAGATAGGAGCTACAAACCTCCCTACTCTGGTGATTGTCTCGTAATACGAGATCTCTTGGGAATACAGTTTATATTTCCTGATGAAGACGGCGACATTCCAACTGTCCGTCGAAACGCGTTGAAATGAAATTGAGGGAATAGTACTACTGATAATTGATTTAGGATTTGTGTGTACTTCCCTGATTGGGTGTATGAATCTGATTAGATGAACTGATGTTTTGATTCATTCCTGTTATATTTTCTGTGTTCCCAATTTTACTGTGATCTTAATTTGTTTTTATTAATTTTATGTACAAATAAACTGTGCTATCTGGAAATTACCGTTATTTCATAATTTTGTAGCTTACGCATTGCTCTTAGTTTATGTGCTTGAATTTATTTTTATGTTTGCATATTTGTTGTCCGATTGTGTGACAGTGAAGTTGATGTCCTCATATCTTATGTGCCCAAAGGGAACTCTATTTTGACATAAAGTCATTTCTGGGTTCAAACAAGAGGTGCAAACCACAATTTTGAACCAGCCTTTTAACCAAAACCAGTTATTTGGCCCAGAAGTAGACACTACACTGGAGAAAATGAAAAAAGACACGGACACGGCAAAGTCAATGGGAGCTCTACAGTCCACACAGACTAGAGGCTCTTTTCGTCGCTCCTTTTATAGAGGAGGCTCCAAGCAAACTGGAGTAGACACAACTACATCTTTCAAAACGCAAACACAAACATCCTCTAACAAAGGTTATTTTAGAGGAGGATACAGAGGCAATAATAACAAGGGAAGAGGTCGCGGTAACAACAACAATCGCTCCTCCTCCACAACTAAACAGTGACTTCCCTCTGCTCCCCCAACAGCATTCCACTCCTGTGGGGGGGCAGATTAACACAGTTCCTGCCTGTCTGGAACTCCATCACAACGGACAGGTGGGTTAATCAGATTATCCAACATGGCTACTGCCTAGAACTTACAGCAACCCCCCAAACATACCACCCAGGCAGCGTCCTATGTCTACAGATCACCTGACTCTGCTTCAACAGGAAGTCCTAGCACTTCTACAAAAATATGCTATTCAACTAGTCCCGTTAGAGGATTGCTAAATGCTCCTTAGCACACGTTTTCTGTTAAAGTCTCTACAGTATACAAGTGTTTCCACCATACATCATTCATACATTCACAAGAAATGTCAATTACTCTTAATCAGGGTTGTTGTTGGTGTTGTTTATTTCTGGAGACGTCACAGCCGACACGTGTTTCGTCGTTAAGGGAATGTAACCCACGACTTTCTCTAGGCTGTTAGATAAAGAAATTTTATATTGTGACATACTGTTTGTAGTCGTTACATTTTGTACAATACATTTTAACAGAAAACGTGTGCTAAGGAGCATTTAGCAATCCTGTGGCTTTTGCCGAACTAGAAGAGGGAAGTGGTTCTCTTCTCCTTGTAGCACCGTAACTTATCATAAAGATTTACCTAGATTCAAAAAAGGTGAACTTTCCCTTGTGGCGCCAGAACCTAGTCAAATACCACAAGCCGAGCTAGAATAGTCCCGTTAGAGGAACAGGGGACAGGGGTTTACTCGCTGTATTTTCTAATTCCCAAAAAGGACGGGACACTGAGACCAATTCTCGACCTCAGGCCCCTCAACCATTACATACAATCAGATCATTTTCATATGATCACTTTGCAACAAGTGCTCCCACTATTGCAACAAGGCGATTTCCTTTCAACGCTAGACCTGAAGGACGCCTATTTTTACATCCCAATACATCCTGCTCACAGGAAGTACCTACGGTTTGTAATACAAGGAACAGCACAATCAGTTCAAAGTCCTTCCATTTGGTGTCACAACAGCTCCACGGGTGTTCACAAAGTGCTTAGCAATAGTAGCAATTGCAAAAACAACAAGTGATGGACTGAATGTGGATCAATGTCACACACTCCCCCAGTCAAAAGATCTGGGCCCAAATCCATCGTTTTTTTGCACTCCACACCACCCTGGGTTAGACAATGGCGATATGCAAATCAGCTCTGACCCTGTTGCCCCATGGGAACAGTCCAGTCCGAACTACAAAAGCCATGTCCTTCCCAGAACGGAATCAAGCATCCGAGGACCGGACCGGTTTCGAGGTAACACCTCTCTTCAGCCCGGCTAGCTTGACTCCAAGTGGTGTGGAGTGCCTGGGACCCACGTCTGGGCATCCCCAGCGCACTTAGGGCGGCAATTGCAAAAACAACAAGTGATGGACTGAATGTGGATCAATGTCACACACTCCCCCAGTCAAAAGATCTGGGCCCAAATCCATCGTTTTTTTGCACTCCACACCACCCTGGGTTAGACAATGGCGATATGCAAATCAGCTCTGACCCTGTTGCCCCATGGGAACAGTCCAGTCCGAACTACAAAAGCCATGTCCTTCCCAGAACGGAATCAAGCATCCGAGGACCGGACCGGTTTCGAGGTAACACCTCTCTTCAGCCCGGCTAGCTTGACTCCAAGTGGTGTGGAGTGCCTGGGACCCACGTCTGGGCATCCCCAGCGCACTTAGGGCGGCAATTGCAAAAACAACAAGTGATGGACTGAATGTGGATCAATGTCACACACTCCCCCAGTCAAAAGATCTGGGCCCAAATCCATCGTTTTTTTGCACTCCACACCACCCTGGGTTAGACAATGGCGATATGCAAATCAGCTCTGACCCTGTTGCCCCATGGGAACAGTCCAGTCCGAACTACAAAAGCCATGTCCTTCCCAGAACGGAATCAAGCATCCGAGGACCGGACCGGTTTCGAGGTAACACCTCTCTTCAGCCCGGCTAGCTTGACTCCAAGTGGTGTGGAGTGCCTGGGACCCACGTCTGGGCATCCCCAGCGCACTTAGGGCGGCAATTGCAAAAACAACAAGTGATGGACTGAATGTGGATCAATGTCACACACTCCCCCAGTCAAAAGATCTGGGCCCAAATCCATCGTTTTTTTGCACTCCACACCACCCTGGGTTAGACAATGGCGATATGCAAATCAGCTCTGACCCTGTTGCCCCATGGGAACAGTCCAGTCCGAACTACAAAAGCCATGTCCTTCCCAGAACGGAATCAAGCATCCGAGGACCGGACCGGTTTCGAGGTAACACCTCTCTTCAGCCCGGCTAGCTTGACTCCAAGTGGTGTGGAGTGCCTGGGACCCACGTCTGGGCATCCCCAGCGCACTTAGGGCGGCAATTGCAAAAACAACAAGTGATGGACTGAATGTGGATCAATGTCGCACACTCCCCCAGTCAAAAGATCTGGGCCCAAATCCATCGTTTTTTTGCACTCCACACCACCCTGGGTTAGACAATGGCGATATGCAAATCAGCTCTGACCCTGTTGCCCCATGGGAACAGTCCAGTCCGAACTACAAAAGCCATGTCCTTCCCAGAACGGAATCAAGCATCCGAGGACCGGACCGGTTTCGAGGTAACACCTCTCTTCAGCCCGGCTAGCTTGACTCCAAGTGGTGTGGAGTGCCTGGGACCCACGTCTGGGCATCCCCAGCGCACTTAGGGCGGCAATTGCAAAAACAACAAGTGATGGACTGAATGTGGATCAATGTCACACACTCCCCCAGTCAAAAGATCTGGGCCCAAATCCATCGTTTTTTTGCACTCCACACCACCCTGGGTTAGACAATGGCGATATGCAAATCAGCTCTGACCCTGTTGCCCCATGGGAACAGTCCAGTCCGAACTACAAAAGCCATGTCCTTCCCAGAACGGAATCAAGCATCCGAGGACCGGACCGGTTTCGAGGTAACACCTCTCTTCAGCCCGGCTAGCTTGACTCCAAGTGGTGTGGAGTGCCTGGGACCCACGTCTGGGCATCCCCAGCGCACTTAGGGCGGCAATTGCAAAAACAACAAGTGATGGACTGAATGTGGATCAATGTCACACACTCCCCCAGTCAAAAGATCTGGGCCCAAATCCATCGTTTTTTTGCACTCCACACCACCCTGGGTTAGACAATGGCGATATGCAAATCAGCTCTGACCCTGTTGCCCCATGGGAACAGTCCAGTCCGAACTACAAAAGCCATGTCCTTCCCAGAACGGAATCAAGCATCCGAGGACCGGACCGGTTTCGAGGTAACACCTCTCTTCAGCCCGGCTAGCTTGACTCCAAGTGGTGTGGAGTGCCTGGGACCCACGTCTGGGCATCCCCAGCGCACTTAGGGCGGCAATTGCAAAAACAACAAGTGATGGACTGAATGTGGATCAATGTCACACACTCCCCCAGTCAAAAGATCTGGGCCCAAATCCATCGTTTTTTTGCACTCCACACCACCCTGGGTTAGACAATGGCGATATGCAAATCAGCTCTGACCCTGTTGCCCCATGGGAACAGTCCAGTCCGAACTACAAAAGCCATGTCCTTCCCAGAACGGAATCAAGCATCCGAGGACCGGACCGGTTTCGAGGTAACACCTCTCTTCAGCCCGGCTAGCTTGACTCCAAGTGGTGTGGAGTGCCTGGGACCCACGTCTGGGCATCCCCAGCGCACTTAGGGCGGCAATTGCAAAAACAACAAGTGATGGACTGAATGTGGATCAATGTCACACACTCCCCCAGTCAAAAGATCTGGGCCCAAATCCATCGTTTTTTTGCACTCCACACCACCCTGGGTTAGACAATGGCGATATGCAAATCAGCTCTGACCCTGTTGCCCCATGGGAACAGTCCAGTCCGAACTACAAAAGCCATGTCCTTCCCAGAACGGAATCAAGCATCCGAGGACCGGACCGGTTTCGAGGTAACACCTCTCTTCAGCCCGGCTAGCTTGACTCCAAGTGGTGTGGAGTGCCTGGGACCCACGTCTGGGCATCCCCAGCGCACTTAGGGCGGCAATTGCAAAAACAACAAGTGATGGACTGAATGTGGATCAATGTCACACACTCCCCCAGTCAAAAGATCTGGGCCCAAATCCATCGTTTTTTTGCACTCCACACCACCCTGGGTTAGACAATGGCGATATGCAAATCAGCTCTGACCCTGTTGCCCCATGGGAACAGTCCAGTCTGAACTACAAAAGCCATGTCCTTCCCAGAACGGAATCAAGCATCCGAGGACCGGACCGGTTTCGAGGTAACACCTCTCTTCAGCCCGGCTAGCTTGACTCCAAGTGGTGTGGAGTGCCTGGGACCCACGTCTGGGCATCCCCAGCGCACTTAGGGCGGCAACATGGCTTTTGTAGTTCGGACTGGACTGTTCCCATGGGGCACAGGGTCAGCGCTGATTTGCATATCGCCATTGTCTAACCCAGGGTGGTGTGGAGTGGAAAAACAATGGATTTGGGCCCAGATCTTTGGACTGGGGTGAATGTGTGACATTGATCCACATTCTGTCCATCATTGTTGTGTTTGCAGTTACCGCTCTAAGTGTACTGGGGATGCTCAGACGTGAGTCCCAGACACTCCACACCACTGGAATCAAGCTAGCCGGGCTGAAGAGAGGTGTTACCTCGAAACCGGGCCGGTCCTCGGATGCTTGTTTCCGTTCTGGGAAGGACATGGCTTTTGTAGTTCGGACTGGACTGTTCCCATGGGGCACAGGGTCAGCGCTGATTTGCATATCGCCATTGTCTAACCCAGGGTGGTGTGGAGTGGAAAAACGATGGATTTGGGCCCAGATCTTTGGACTGGGGTGAATGTGTGACATTGATCCACATTCTGTCCATCATTGTTGTGTTTGCAGTTAGCAATAGTAGCAGCACATCTCAGAAGACAACAGATACACGTTTGGCCTTGCCCCCCTGGTTCACGCCCCCACGCATGATGGAGGTCACATATTAGACGGCATCTTTACCAATGCTACAGGTTTTCAAGCTACTCAAATACTCCCGTTAACCTGGTCTGATCATCATCTCATTCTGACAGCGATACAAATACGTGACCCTCCATCCAATCATTCGAATTCTATCCCTCGTCAATCATATCTGGCTTGGGAGAATATGGATGAATGTAGGTTTAAAAATCTCCTTACAGCTACCACTCCCTTGTTATCTATTGACCCTAATACTGCTACTTCCCAATTCAACAACTGGGTAAGTTCAGCAGCCAAGGATCTGGTTCCCGTTAAGCAACGCTCACGGAACAGATCCACCCCTTCGGCCCCATGGTATACGGATGTTTTACGCAAACAAAAACAACAGTGCCGTAACAGAGAGAGACACTGGAGGAAAGACTACTCTCAGGAGTCAAAAGTCCTGTACAAAGAGTCAGTGGCCTCATACAAATATCTCATTATAGAAGCCAAGAAAATGTACTACTGCCAAAAAATTGAATCTGCACAAAACTCCAACAAATGTCTATATGAAACTACCAAACAGCTTGCCGGCTCCTCTGTTGATCTTACTCCCCCTCCGTCTCAAATGATCTGTGATGCTTTGTCTAAGTTTTTCTTTAGCAAGGTTGACGACATTTATCGAATCTTTGCTAATACTACCATTAGCTCTCACGATGCCTTGGTTCAGCTAGATGGACCTGTTTTTCACCAGTTCAGTGATGTCACAGGCCCACAGGTACTAGACACTATAGCTTCCATTAAATCAGGATCGGCTCTGGACCCGTGCCCGTTGAAGGTCATACGGCCCATCATGGATGTAGTTTTTACATCCATAACAGAGATTTGCAATTCCATGTTCTCTACGGGTATCTTTCCGGATATCCTCAAGAGAACAATTATAAAACCGCTCCTTAAGAAACCTAATCTAGATAAAGAAGAACCTAAAAGTTATCGGCCTATTGCCAGCTTGCCACTCTTGGCGAAAATAGCGGAAAAAACCATGAATACCCAACTCTCCTTCTTTATAGAGGAGAATAAAAAGCTGGATGATTCGCAGTTTGGCTTTCGCCGATGTCATGGCACTGAGACCGCTCTGGTCAAGGCGGCGGATGATATTAGATCCATCCGGGATGCAGGAGGTTCGGCCATCCTGATTCTACTGGACCTATCGGCAGCCTTCGACACGGTCGACCATGTTATCCTGGTCGACCGTGTCGAGAAAATGGGCATCCGAGGCAATGCCAAAAATCTTATTGCCTCTTTCTTGGCTAATAGGACCCAGATTGTCACCGTGGGACCTTTTGAATCCTCTCCCTTGTCACTACCTTGTGGAGTTCCTCAGGGCTCATCCCTCAGTCCGACACTCTTTAATATTTATGTGTCGGACCTTGCCAAAGTCATCAGGGCACACGGGATGAGCCTGACGTCCTACGCTGATGACACCCAATTGGTCCTAGCGGTCAAGAACGATGGGCCACAAAGAGCCAACATGCTTACTCAGGGCATGCAGGCAATCAGCAGTTGGATGGCCCACAACTGCTTGAAATTAAATTCCGAGAAATCTGAAGTGGTAGTCTTCGGCAATCTCTCCCCAGAGTGGTCCTCTTCATGGTGGCCCTCGTCCATGGGCCAGCCTCCAGACCCAGTTGACAAAGTTAGGAATCTGGGTGTCATGTTTGACAACCGTTTGAATTTCCTACCTCATGCCAACCAGATCTCCTCTTCTGCCTTCTACAAACTTCGGCTCATCAAGAAAATCATGCCCTTTTTGCCTGAACATCTTGCTAAAACCCTGGTGAGCGCTCTGGTCCTCTCCACCCTAGATTACTGTAACGCCTTGTTTCTGGGTGCTCAGGAGAGAGTGCTTGCCAAAATGCAGGCTATACAAAATGCAGCGGCAAGGCTACTAGGGCGTATTCCGAAATTTCAACCGGTCTCACCAACTATAAGACAACTTCATTGGCTTCCGGTAAAAAAGAGGATAAAGTTTAAGGCACTGTGCTTGATATACAAGGCCTTACACAATGCCGGACCAGCGTTCTTCACCCAGAACTTAATCCCCTACTGTCCGTCTAGAACACTGCGATCCTCTAGCTCCCTTGATCTGGTGGTCCCCCGCACTAAAACAGTCAACTGGGGTGACAGACGATTTCTGGTGGCTGCACCAAGACTGTGGAACACACTCCCTCTATCGATAAGGACCAGCTCCTCCCTCTGGTCTTTCCGAAAAAGCGTTAAAACCTGGCTTTTTAACATCTGATGAACCATTCCAGTTTTTAGGTGTCTTTATGGGAAAACATTTCAGTTATCTAGCGCCGAGATGCCTAAGGGCCTTCGTTCGCGCTCTACAAGTGTTATAATAAATAAATAATAAATAAATACACGTCTTCCCTTACCTGGACGATTGGCTCATAAAAGCCAAATCATTCTACCAATCTGTTCAACACACTCAGCAGACAATTCAACTGTTGCACGACTTGGGGTTTACGATCAACTACACAAAGTCACACCTAGAGCCTTCGCACGTGCATCAGTATCTAGGAGCGACCATAAACACATCTACAGCTCTAGCGTATCCCAGTCCAGCCAGGATACAGAGTATTCAAGCCTTAATCTCAACTTTTCAACAACAACAGTCTCTCCAAGCAAGAGTGTTCATGAGATTAATAGGCATGATGGCATCTTGCATCTTCATAGTGCCAAATGCAAGACTGCAAATGCGTCCATTACAAGAATGTCTGGCACAACAGTGGAATCCGGCTCAAGGTCAGCTCACAGACCTGGTGTTGGTAGACCGCCGTACGCATCGCTCTCTGCAATGGTGGAACACCAAAAACTTGACAAGAGGACGGCCGTTCCTCGAGCCTGTTCCACAAATAGTGCTCACAACAGACGCATCCCTCACAGTATGGGCAGCCCATCTCTTACATCCTACACTACTCAAGGTCAATGGAACAACCAACAAAAGCTGTTACCATCTAGAGTTGCTAGCGATATTTTTAGCACTCAAAACTTTTCAACTTCAAGTACACAACAAAGCTGTCTTAATCCGGACGGACAATGACAGCAATGTACTATATACAAAAACGGGGGGGGGGACACTCTCTGCAACTGTCCTAGCTCGCACAGAACATTTGGAGATGGGCCATTCCTCAAAACATATACCTGTTAGTGGAACACCTTCCAGGGGTTCACAATCAGATAGCGGATCTGTTAAGTCGGCAATCACAACAGATTCACGAATGGAAACTACATTCACAAGTTCTTCAACCATTCTTCCAACAGTGGGGGCACCCACACATAGACCTGTTTGCCACCCACGAAAATGCAAAATGCCCAACCTTCGCCGCCAGGTTCCCACACCCACGGTCGGAGGGCTATGCAATATGGATGAACTGGTCAGGCAGATTTGCGTACGCTTTTCCTCCTCTCCCCCTCATTCCACTAGTGGTGCGCAAGCTCAAACAACAGTCTCTCAAGCTCATTCTAGTAGCTCCCACATGGGCACGCCAGCCGTGGTTCACCACACTACTAGATCTCTCTCTGGTTCCACATCAAAAGTTACAGCTCACACCCTCGCTGTTAACACAGAACCATGGAGAAATCAGGCACCCAGACCCGAACCAACTGAATTTGGCGATCTGGCTCCTGAAGTCTTAGTTTGGTTATCTTAACCTACCACCAGACTGCATGAATATCATTAAAGAGGCTAGGAAACCCACTACTAGAGCGTGTTATGCCGCCAAATGTAAAAGATTTGCAATATACTGCACATATAATCACATTGATCCACTGGATGCTTCCATCCAAAATATCATCTGTTACCTTTTACATCTACTATGTTATGTTATGTTAAAATTATTTGTACCGCGCTCGGTCACCGGAACGGTTTCATGGCGCTCATAACAAAAGCGGAAGGCAAGGCAGGAGTTACTCAAATGCTGACTGGAAGAGGAACGTCTTCAGAGTCCTACGGAAACAATCGTAGGTAGGGCAGTATCGGAAAGAAGGCGGAAGGGAGTTCCAGAATTTAGGGGCCAGAAAAGAAAAACAAAGACCACCATGTGTTTTACGTTTGATTTTCGGAGTGAGTAAAAGGTTGTGTGAAATGGAGCGGAGGTCTCTCGTGGGTACGTATCGCTTCAAACTGGAGGAGATGAAGACAGGCGCTTGGTCAGAAAGAGCCTTGAATATCGTACAACCAAGTTTAAAGGTGCAGCGTTTAGCCACCGGTAGCCATTGCAGGCTCCGCAACAGTGGCGAGACGTGCTGGTGCTTGGGTTGGTGGTAAACCAGGCGAGCTGCCTGATTTTGCACCAGCTGCAACCTTTGAAGATGGTATGCAGGAATTCCAACGTATAGAGTGTTGGCATAGTCAATTCTAGACTTAACAAGGGCCATGATGACAAGGATAAGTGCGTCTCTGGTGAGGAATCTACTGATTTTACGTATCCTACGCGGGTGGAAAAAGCAGGATGACGTGACAGCACTAATCTGGGGCCTCATGGATAGATCACCTGAGATTACTACGCCGAAACTTTTCACAGAGTTGACAGGGCGAGGAGGAAGCCCAAGTGACGAAGGCAAGATGCTGTCAGTCCATGGATTGGCTAACCCGCCCACCAGCACAAGCACAGTCTTGGTGGGATTTAATTTAAGCTGGCTGTGATTCATCCATTCCGATATGTCCAGCATGGTGGATTGAAAGCTGGTACCGGAGGGTAGGGAAGGATCGATGGGAAAATGTAACTGCAAATCATGAGCATAGTTAAAGATTGTGGCAGTGGATTTGCGGAGGGAAGCTATTAGGGGCTGCATGTACAAATTAAATAATAAAGGGGATAGGGCGGAGCCCTGTGGGACTCCGCAGGATAGGGGGGAGTAGGAAGCAGAGAAAGTAGACAAGTGTACGGCCTGGGACCGCTTATCCAGGAAGGATCTAACCAAATCGAGAGCAACGCCCTGGATGCAAGCATTGTTGACACGGTCGATCAATATTACATGATCGACCGTGTCGAAGGCCGCCGACAAGTCCAAAAAGACAAGTGCTTGGGAGATGTTATTGTCGGCGCCCTTTCTCAGGGTGTCCATCACAGCCACGATGACCGCCTCTGTAGAGTGGAGTGGGCGGAAACCGGCTTGTTGGGCGTCCAGAAAAGACGAGCTCTCAATGAAGGTACTCAGACAGCGAGTGACATATGTCTCCAGCACCTTCCCTAGATAGGGGAGAAGGGAGATGGGCCTATAATTACTCAGGACCGTAGGATCAGCATTGGTTTTTTTTCAGGATTGGTATCACAACTGCCTGTTTAAAGGAGTCCGGGACCACTCCAGTAGCCAGCGAGTTATTGAGTAATGCCAGTGGAGGGTCAGGGCAGGCCAGGCCAGAAAGATTTCTTTAAGAATTTGGGGGGGTGGGGGGTGGCAGCAGTCACTGGGGGAGCCAGAACTGACTTTGTGCAATAGCGAATAAAACTCAATAAGGTCTAATTTGGCATACTCTTCCATACGCCTACATCTTGCAGCAATTGCAGCCCATTTACAAAACAGACAACACCTGTCTCTTTTAGGGTACCTGCAGGGTACCTGCAATCAAAGCGTTTATGGAAGGATTAAAAAGAATAATCCCTCCCAGGCTGCCACCTTCCCCAGTATGGAACCTAAATCTTGTCCTTACAAGACTCATGGGACCCCCTTTTGAGCCTCTGCATAAATGTGAACTGCAATTTCTCACATGGAAAACTGCTTTCCTTGTTGCCATCACCTCTCTCAGAAGAGTAAGTGAAATTCAATCGTTCACTATACAAGACCCATTCCTCCAGATACATACCAATAAAGTGGTTTTCAGGTCTAATCCAAAATTTCTTCCAAAGGTTATCACACCTTTTCACCTAAACCAATCTGTAGAGTTACCTGTGTTTTTCCAAAACCCAGACTCTGTAGCAGAAAGGGCCTTACACACATTAGATGTTAAAAGAGCTCTGCTATACTACATAGATAGAACTAAATCCTTTAGAAAGACTAAACAATTGTTTGTATCTTTCTCTCCTCCACACAAAGGCAACCCTATCTCTAAGAGTGGGATTGCCAGGTGGATTGTTAAGTGTATACAAATATGCTATCAAAAAGCTAAACGCGCACTAACAGTTCCTCCTAGAGCACACTCCACTCGCAAGCTAGGAGCCTCTATGGCTTTCTTAGGAAATATACCATTAGAGGACATATGCAAGGCAGCAACATGGTCTACACCACACACCTTCACCGAACACCATTGTGTTGATGTGCAAGACAAGCAGCAAGCTGCAGTAGGCCAGGCTGTCCTTAGAACACTATTTCAGACTACTGCAATGGATACAAGCGACCACCGCTAGGGGAGACACTGCTGCACAATCAATGCAAAAGTGTACGATCTGCAGCTCATATGCCTCGAACGGAAAATGCTACTTACCAGTATGCATCTGTTCTTGGCATGTAGAGCTGCAGATCCGTACACGCCCTCCCGCCTCCCCGGACTTGTATCCATTCCATTTCTCATCTTACTTAGATGCACACGCATGGATACCCTTTTTTTCTTACTGTATCTCTACTAACTCCATCATTTTCCATCATGGCGAAAAACAATCTAAGGATGGAGCCGATGCCCATGCGCAGTATTGTCCAAGGTAGGAGTCACCTATATCGTGACTACAAAGACTTCTCCAAGAAGACAACAACCTGCAATCATCCGAGCCCAACACCAGGTGGCGATCTAATGCAAAAGTATACGGATCTGCAGCTCTAAATGCCAAGAACAGATGCATATTGGTAAGTAGCATTTTCCTTGTATGTATATATGTATGTGTATATGTATAGCCCTCACAAGTACTTATTAGGACTCCGACATCTCCTTTCCACTTACGCTAACTACTCTCGACATCCTTAACTCTTCCTTGTGTGTCGCCGGAGATCATATGTACTGTGGCTAGAGCTACGCCTTCCAGTGGCGTGAAATGATCTGAAACTATAACAGGGCGCCACCTCCCTCGCCCAGCCGCATTCTCCCTCCTTTCCCTCTACGCCTCTCCCATTTTCCATCCCTCCATAATGGTTATGTATATGTTTCATGTTTTTAGGTCGAGCTTGCTCGACTTTTAGTAAAAAGGGATCCCAAAAGTGCAACCCAGCCTATGCTTGCCGGCTACAAGCTTGAGTGCACGTGCGAGTGCACGTGCAGAAATCTGCCTTTCCTTTGTCATGGGTAATTAAGCACCTCTCTCCGGGCACCCTTTCATGTCCTGCAAGCAGGCCAATGCCCCCATGCTGTTGCAATAACAGGCTCACATTTCACCCGGCCCACGTACCACTACAGAGACACAACTTGACTTTTCCCGAGTCCCCATCGTTGTAAGTGCAGGAAATCAGGTCACGGCTATCTTTTAAAATAATACTTATTAAATATGCTGTTTGTGTGTGTGCGTTTGTTTCCTGTTTTTTTCTGCTTGTGTAACAGGAATTTAGCAAATGATATTCACTCCTGGGCAAAGCACAAGCTGCTTCAGTTTATAAAATATATAATTAAATGCAATGAAGCAAAAATGTTTTTTATTAATGCACCATTGGAAATATTCTATTATGTATCCCGTAGTTGACCTTTGCCTGATTACATTTTACCAGCCTTTTATTTTTAATTTAAAGTGAGAAAAGTCAGGATCTACAGCTTGTGCGCAGATCATGATACCTCGTTGCATTTCCACCTGCGCTATAACCGGCTAACGCCACACCCCCTCTGTGGGCTCATGAACTTTTCACCCCACTGAAAGCACTAATGCTTAGGACTGCCAAAGGGACACTTTTCCTCAGACCCTGCGCTTTGACAGCACCGGTGCTTGTGCTATAAAATCTATGCATAGGTTTCAAAGCTAGCATTTTCTGTTTTTTCATGTCAGCTGATTTATTTGAAATCATTAGTTGGTGGCGTAGACTGGAGCTACTGTATTTTCTCTTTCCCAGAACACTTTATTTTAAAAGTTCAGAAAAGGCTCTTGTGACTTGGGGCCCAGCATAGTTGTTTGTATAGGGGTCCGTAAAAAATGGTGACTGGCCTGGTGCTGCTAGACGCTCATGCTCTGCCTTGCATCCTTCTACCCCTCTGCCTTGCACCCTTCTCCACGTCTGACTTACACCCTTCGTCCCCTAAGCCTTGTATCCTTCTGCCCCTAAGCCTTGTATCCTTCTGCCCCTCCGCCTTGCGCCCTTCTCCCCCTCCGCCTTGCACCCTTCTCCCCTTCCACCCTTCTCCCCCTTGCACCCTTTTCCCCCTTGCACCCTTTTCCCCCTTGCACCCTTTTCCCCCTTGCACCCTTCTCCCCCTTGCACCCTTCTCCCCCTTGCACCCTTCTCCCCCTTGCACCCTTCTCCCCCTTGCACCCTTCTCCCCCTTGCACCCTTTTCCCCTTGCACCCTTCTCCCCCTTGCACCCTTTTCCCCTTGCACCCTTCTCCCCCTTGCACCCTTCTCCCCCTTGCACCCTTCTCCCCCTTGCACCCTTCTCCCCCTTGCACCCTTCTCCCCCTTGCACCCTTTTCCCCCTTGCACCCTTTTCCCCCTTGCACCCTTTTCCCCCTTGCACCCTTTTCCCCCTTGCACCCTTTTCCCCCTTGCACCCTTTTCCCCCTTGCACCCTTTTCCCCCTTGCACCCTTTTCCCCCTTGCACCCTTTTCCCCCTTGCACCCGTTTCCCCCTTGCACCCTTTTCCCCCTTGCACCCTTTCCCCCTTGCACCCTTTCCCCCTTGCACCCTTTCCCCCCTGCACCCTTTTCCCCCTTGCACCCTTTTCCCCCTTGCACCCTTTTCCCCCTTGCACCCTTTTCCCCCTTGCACCCTTTTCCCCCTTGCACCCTTTCCCCCCTTGCACCCTTTCCCCCCTTGCACCCTTTTCCCCCTTGCACCCTTTCCCCCCTTGCACCCTTTCCCCCCTTGCACCCTTTTCCCCCTTGCACCCTTTTACATCTGCCTTGCACTCTTCTCCCCTCCCGCATTCTACCCTGCTCCGCCTCCGCCTTCCACCCTTCTCCCCCTCCGCCTTCCACCCTTCTCACCTTGCACCCTTCTCCCCTTCCACCTTGCACCCTTCTCCCCTTCCACCCATCTCCCCCTCTGCCTTGCACCCTTCTCCCCCTCTGCCTTGCACCCTTCTCTACCTTGCACCCTTCTTCCCTCTGCCTTGCACCCTTCTTCCCTCTGCCTTGCATCCTTCTTCCCTCTGCCTTGCATCCTTCTTCCCTCTGCCTTGCACCCTTCTACCCCTCCGCCTTGAACCCTTCTCCCCCTCTGCCTTGCACACTTCTCTACCTTGCACCCTTCTCCCCTCTGCCTTGCACCCTTCTCCCCTCTGCCTTGCACCCTTCTCCCCTCTGCCTTGCACCCTTCTCCCCTCTGCCTTGCACCCTTCTCCCCTCTGCCTTGCACCCTTCTCCCCTCTGCCTTGCACCCTTCTCCCCTCTGCCTGGCACCCGTCTCCCCTCTGCCTGGCACCCGTCTCCCCTCTGCCTGGCACCCGTCTCCCCTCTGCCTGGCACCCGTCTCCCCTCTGCCTGGCACCCGTCTCCCCTCTGCCTGGCACCCTTCTCCCCTCTGCCTGGCACCCTTCTCCCCACTGCCTGGCACCCTTCTCCCCACTGCCTTGCACCCTTCTCCCCTCTGCCTTGCACCTCTCTGCCCTACGCCTCGCACCCTTCTCCCCTCCGCCTTGCATCCAAGCATTGGCATAGCCAATAGGTCTCGCTTTTGGGACCTTATAAGTATTTAGTTAAGCAGCACAATATCCTTGGTGCAACAACACCAACTGTTGCATGGCTAAACACTTATAAGGTCCCAAAGGCGAGACCTATTGGCTATGCCAATGCTTGGTTTTTCTTTCTTTCCGTTTTATTGTTCATGTTCAGCAGCCCACCGTTGCAATAATGGTATCTTAACACAACATAAGCATGTCATATAGCGAAAGAGTGCTAGCTTGTTGGAATGAGCTTTTCACCCCACTGCAGAGGTTTGCTCCCATTATTGGGTAATTGGAGCTCTAGTTTATCCAGTATTGGGGTATCTTTGATTCACATGCTTGGAATCATCCCTGCTGACGAGGTGGGAGTCTCGCGGTACAATAAAACATATACATTACAGTCATAATAACATCACACTATAGGCTATAGTAGATGGCAAATCACTACACTAGCCTATCTTAGTCCTTTTGCAAAAAGAACCAAATTTGGAAACCAGCCAATCAGGCAGCAGCATCCTCTTAGAACCTTCCCCACAGAGAGGCAGACCGTCAGATTTTCTACCGCACCTCGTGTGTTAGGGAATCTCCCTGAGCTCTGCTCAGTTTTTTCCTTAAACCTTTACTTCTTGAGAGAAAAATTGTCTGATTCTTCCAAGAAAAGTTTGTTTTTGGCCTGTTCTTCATGTGGGAAGAAGAGATTACACTTTGAGGATCCACATAAAGAATGTATCTATTGCCTTTACCCAGCTCACAAGGTCAAGGATTGCAGGATGTGTAGAACCTTTCCTGCCAAGCCCTTGAAAGATCGAGAGGGACGTTTGTTGGTTTGGCTGGAGAAGTTAAAGGCGTCGTCTGAGGTGGTATCTGAAAGAGAAGGCAGTGTAAGTCCTCAAGCCTCCACCCCTATATCCAAGAAGAGGGATAGATCTGGAGATCCACCTGAAAAGCAGAGTAAGATCCTGAAGAAATCTCACTCTGAGATTGGTCACTCTTCCTCAAAAAAAGAGAAATCCTCCTTCTCTTCTGAGGTGAAATCTGGTGAAAAGGTGAAGGTTTCATTGAAAACTACCTCAAAATCTCCCTCTGAGCCTCCGTCGACGTCTAAAACCGCTTCGTCGACGAGAAAATCTCCGCAGAAGGTGAGTGGAACTTCAGCGCCAAAGAAAATTCCATCGTCGACGAGAAAACAGTTCGGCGCCATTAACGAGGGTTCCATCAATGTTGACGATATCGATCACGTCGACACCTGCTTCGTTGTCGACGATCTCGTCGACTATGCCTCCTCAGTCGATGACGATTCACCTTTCGTCGACTAGTACCCCGTCGACGATGCCACAAGTCCCGTCGACGAACCTACCGTCGACTATGCTATTGTCTACGTGTCCACCGTCAACAATGCTATAGTCGATGAGCCCACCGTCGACGATGATTGTACTCTCGATGACGAGCCCGCCGTCGACAACCTTGATGTCGACGACCACATCGTCGACTATGACTTTTCCGTCGACGACATCCATGATTACAACGTCGAGGGTGTCATCTATTACAGCAATTTCCACAGAATCTGATTCGCCATCCATGTATATTTCAGCTTCATTGAAGTTTTGAGCTCTAAATTAACATCTTCCAGGCAATTTTACCAGGATGTATCTCACATTTCACAATTACCTCCTAGCCATTATTTGGAGGAGTCTGATGATGATGAACCCTTTGGACAAACGCATGACCCTTCTCAACTCCGGATAAAATATCAGGAGGATGACGATGAAGAGGAGTTTTATAAACCATGTCAGTCTTTAACAGGACCATTACTGCAGGATGATGATGGAGACACGGTGGCAGAAGACAGAGAAAGTCCAAATTCGCCGCCTACTGTGGATGAATGGGACGAATATCTGATCCCAACACCAGCTTCACCAGTTCCTCTAGCTGTTGACTCCCCTCCTGAGGACATAGGAGGTTTCCATGCGATTATGGAAAGGGCAGCCTCTAGATTCCATCTTTAATGCCATTACAGAAAACAGTATGTTTTTTATGATTTGAAAGATCTGAACAGGAAATCCACCCATTCAATTCCTATTATTGATCATATCTGGGAGGAAGGAGTGAAAATTATGAAAACTCAGTTTTCCATTCCGGCGATCCTCCCTAGGATTGACAAAAAAGACAAGGCGCCAGATGACGCCACTGTCTGCCTTTCTGGTCACCCTAAACCAGACTCCGTAATCTCTCAAGCTGCGCAGAGGAAGGCTCGGAATCCTTCTGCTCTAATAACAGCACCACCTGACAAACATGGTAGGCGCCTTGACAACATAGGCAAACGCTTTACCACCATGGCGGGCGCTACAGTTCGAGCTACGAATTGTTTAGCTTTCTTAGGCAGATACGATCGACAATTATGGTCGGACAGTTCACCATAAATAGAGTATCTGCCTGAGGGCAAGAAAATAGAAGCAAAGACAATTCTCATGGAGTGTGAAAGAGCTGCTTCTGAAGTCATCGATATCTCTATAGATATAGCTTCTCTGGGATTTCGTCAACTTGCCGGAGCAGCTACCCTTAGACGTTGGGGCTGGCTGAAATCCACTTACTTTCTCCCTGATGTCCAAACAAAAATTCTGGACATGCCCTTTGACGGCGATCTATTATTTGGTAAACACATCAATGACGCATTGCAAGAAATAAAAAAGGACACTGATACTGCTAGATCATTGGGTACCTTGCAGTATAGAAAAGCATCTTTTCGAGGAGCAAGAGGCAGAGGTTCTTACACCTTTCGTGGAGGTTACCAGAAGTACCAGCAATAAGGTGGCCAGGGTCTCTACGAATATCATTATCAACAGCAATCCTATAGAAGTCCTCCAACGGCCGCTCACAGGCAACAGGGCAGGAAGCGTCAACCTCAGGGCAGAGATTCTGCCAGAAAACAGTGACAATCTTATTGCACCTGCACCAGATATGCCTTGAGTATTCAAAATTCCAAGAATTTCCCAACATCTCAAAAAGTGGAAGAAAATAACCACAGACAAGTGGGTATTAGATATAATAAAATTCGGTCACACCCTAGAATTCGCCAAATTTCCCCCTCCTCATCCACCTTTAAAGAAAAACCCACCGCATCTTCCTCTACTCAGAAAAGAGGTGAAAGCTATGTTGTCAAAAGGGGCGATAGAAAAGGTTCCTCGCTCTCAAACAGGAAAGGGATTTTATTCTCGCTTTTTTCTGATAAAGAAAAAATCTGGGGATTGGAGACCAATCTTGGATCTGAGAATGCTAAACAAATACCTTCATAAAAAATCCTTCCGCATGGTAACACTCCAGGAAATCCTTCGGCTTCTAGATCATGCGGATTTTATGACAACATTAGATCTTCAAGATGCGTATTTCCACATCCCAATTCATCCCAAACATCGAAAGTTCCTGAGATTCACTGTGGCAGGTGCACCTTTTTTCAATTCAAAGTCCTTCCATTTGGCCTGCGCTTGGCTCCAAGAGTCTTCACCAAATGTCTAGCTCCGGTAGCAGCTCTTCTCAGGCTGCAAGGCATCCAACTATTTCCATATCTGGACGACTGGCTGATAAAAGCTCCATCCTTTCGTCAGGCTTCTCTCACAACCGCAAAATGCCTGCAAGTTTTTCACTCTCTGGGCCTCTCCCTAAACGTCCAGAAGTCAAGCCTCTATCCTTCCCAAGTAATTCAATTTCTGGGAGCAAAACTAGACACTGTTCAAGACAAAGCAATCTTGTCCTATGCCTTAAAATGGAAGAGGTTCTGTTACTGGTGCAGCAACAACAACTTACATCTGCTGGAATGTTCTCCCGATAAGGTTCTGCCTTATTATTGTCATTATCTAAGTCTGGTCTCCTGTTCGCTTCTGTTAAATTGCATCTGGCTGCTATTTCTACGTACAGACGATCCTCAGGGGCGGCATCACTTTGTTCCAATCGTCTCATTAAGCAGTTCCTGAAAGGCCTTTTCATAACTTTCCCACCTATTAGAGTTCCTCCTCCGGAATGGAGCCTGAATCTGGTTCTACAACAACTGATGAAACATCCGTTTGAACCCATTCATAAAGCAGATTTAAAATCTCTCATGGAAGACAGCTCTCCTATTAGCACTCACCTGTTCCTGACGAGTGAGTGAAATACAGGCGTTCACTATAAGACAACCATATTTGAAGTTTACCAATGATTATGTCCTTTTGAGAACTAATCCCACGTTCATACTGAAGGTTCCTACTTCATTTCATCTCAACGAACCTGTGATATTGCGGACATTCCTTCCTAATCCGTCTTCCGCGGCGGAAAAGTCTTGACATACTTTGGATGTCAAAAGATGCTTGAAATTCTACATATCTCGGACAGTGTCCATCAGAAAATCTGTCCAGCTATTTCTCTCGTATGGTGGTCACAAGCCAGGATCAGGTGTATCAAACGGCTGTATCAAAGGCTACTATTTCAAGGTGGATTGCATCCGCTATTCAATTCTGTCATTGCAAGGCAGGCCATCCATTGTCAAATAAGCCTAAAGCTCATTCTACCAGGGCAGTGTCCTCATCTACGGCATTGTTCGCTGGTGTGTCTTTGGACAAGATTTGCCGTGCTGCAACCTGGAAAAGTGTGCACACTTTCACTCTGCATTATTGCCTGGATCTGGCAACAGAGGCTGAGTCAGCAGTTGGACAAGCAGTACTACAAAACCTTTTTAGATAAGGTAAGCCTTATGATAAGAGTATTTTAGTACAGATCTGTATATATATATGTCTGTAAACCCCTTCTGGCAAAAAGGAGCAGAGACCACGTCGGGGGAAAAACAGCAAGGGAGCAATTTATTGGCAAAAAATTGGCGGATGCATTTCGGCAAATGGAGCCTTCCTCAGCGCCCAAGAACTTCACACAGCTTCCAAGTTCGCATAATGTTCAAACCTGCCGCCCTCTTTGTAGATGTCGATGATGCACCACCTGTTGCAGCCTGCCGTGTAGCGCCGGACTGCAACACCCAGAATGCAGACCAATTCCAGGTAGGTGGCGATAGGAATGAAATCCCAGTGGGATGGGCGGGATATAGGAATTGCTGTGATGGAAGTTAGCAGGTGATCTCTTGAAATGTCAGCAAAGTGTTCCTTCGAGTCCCTACGCCGCCTCAGCCTACGAGCTGCAGTCCAAATGTCAGCGGGGGTAGAAATGTCAGTTCATAACACCCAAAGCCAGGTGGGGTACCTCGCAACCGGGTAGTTCATTCTGCAGCAGTGTGGCGGGCACTGGAGTCGTACCAAAACCTTGGTGAGAAGAAAAGCTGCCGTGGCAGCACCAGAGTACTCCGGGCCACTTGTGTGGCGGGGGCCTCTGTGATGCGTCTGTGGAGGTCGCAGGAAAATATGTCTGTGAACCCCTTCTGGCAAAAAGGAGCAGAGACAACGTCGGGGGAAAAACAGCAAGGGAGTAATTTATTGGCCAAAAAATTGGCGGATGCATTTCGGCAAATGGTGCCTTCCTCAGCGCCCAAGAACTTCACACAGCTTCCAAGTTCGCATAATGTTCAAACCTGCCGCCCTCTTTGTAGAAGAAATTCGGCTTCGCCCCCTATGTGGATGATGCACCACCTGTGGCAGCCTGCCGTGTAGCGCCGGACTGCAACACCCAGAATGCACAGACCAATTCCAGGTAGGTGGCGATCGGAATGAAATCCCAGTGGGATGGGCGGGATATAGGAATTGCGGTGATGGAAGTTAGCAGGTGATCTCTTGAAATGTCAGCAAAGTGTTCCCTCGAGTCCCCACACCGCCTCAGCCTACGAGCTGCAGTCCAAATGTCAGAGGGGGTAGAAATGTCAGTGCATAACACCCAAAGCCAGGTGGGGTACCTCACAACCGTGTAGTTCATTCTGCAGCAGCGTGGCGGGCACCGGAGTCGTACCAAAAACTTGGTGAGAAGAAAAGCTGCCGTGGCAGCACCAGAGTACTATATAATATACATATATGTATATATATATATATATATATATATATATATATATATATATATATATATATATATATATCTATATATATAGATATATATATAGAGATATATATATATATATATATATATATATATATATATATATATATATATACATATTTTTGCACTGGTTTGGTATGGTATATTTTAGATTTTTCTTATGATACCCACCATTCACTATCATCTATGTATTATTTACTGCTATCTACTCTGATTCTAAGCATGTGAATCTATGAAAGATTCCCCAATACTGGATAAGAAAACGAGTTACTTACCTGTAACTTCAGTTATCCAGTATTGGTATCTTTCATAGATTCACATGTGACCCACCCTCCTCTCCAAAGAGGCTTACCTTATCATTATGGCATACTTACTGTCACTTGTGCTATGAAAATCTGAGGGTTTGCCTCTCTGTGGGGAAGGTTCTAAGAGGGTGCAGCTGCCTAATTGGCTGGTTTCCAAGTTTGGTTCTTTTCGCAAAAGGACCAAGATAGATTAGTGTACTGACTTTGCTATCGACTATAGCCTATAGTGTGATGTTATGACTGTAATGTATATGTTTTATTGCACCGAGAGACTCCCACCTCGTCGGCGGGGATGATTCTAAGCATGTGAATCTATGAAAGATACCAATACTGGATAACTGAAGTTACAGGTAAGTACCTCGTTTTCATATCAACACTAGTGACGTATGCAGCCGTCAAATACTTTTGCCATTGAAATGCCCGCTAGAACTGTATAAAGTGATGTCATCTGACTCCCTAGGCCCACTATCCCCCCCATTGTGTGGTAAGTTGGACAGCACATAGCCTCTCGCTTCTCTTCCTTTTGTATTGCCATGAAACCTCTGCATATTGTGGTGCTGCCTATTATGCTCAGTTTTTATCTGTTCCCAGACAAATGCCAATGAAAACGTTTTTAACAAAATTGTGTATTTAATTCTGGCATTTGAGAAGATAATCTTAGGAAACCCTAAACACTGCACCCTCTGTCAGTCAGTCAGTGTTGTTGAAAGTGCCACATCCCATTAGTCTCTGAGTGTTTTTAAGGTGGACACAGTGTCTGATCTCATGGAATTGTATAACATAGTAATTGTCCGTTGCTCGTACCATGTGTTAGTCATGTCTGGAGTAATCTGGATACCTTAGGTTCATCATGTGTTTTGACCCATATTCTATATAATTGGTGGGTAAGGGATGCATACATCAAGGAGCATGGGGGTATGCTATAGTCGTCCACGAGGGTCTCGAACTCGTATAGGGTTGAATCAACGAACAAGTCGCCCTATGTGGCAATACTGGCCCCGGACCAGTCCGCCATCTCCGAGCAAAGGTTTCTTGCTGTGGTGCCAGGAAGTACCCTAATGGTATGTCAGGGGCATAGTGAGACTGCGATTGCCCCGTCGTAAATAATGAGACCAGCAGCTGCGAGCCGCGGGCATTAAAATATTTTCAGTCTTCCTCACGATCACGGTCTCTGATCCCAGCAGCCACTCTAATATTGTAGTTTGGCGTAGGTTCGATGCCCAGCATCCTAGTTCGATGATGTTACAGCCTGCCTACCACCTAATCAGCCACAGCAGCTGTGCGGCTGCATAATAGTGCTCTTAATTGTGGGCTCCCAAACCCCATTCTGATAGTGGGTCATAAAGTTTTGACAGGGAGACTCTAATTCAGAGATGTCAGGAGTGACTGGAATAATTTGCAGGGCAATGGGAAGGAAAGAGCCGTGAAAAAATACAGTAGTCTGTGCAGCAGCAGCATCCTAGATATGGCTGTGAGTCACATTGTAGAGAGTGGCAGTTCTGTCCAGAATGCTAAGGAGGAGCAGGCGCTGGCTATCACCCTGCTCAGGGTGCTGTCTATTAAATCAGATTGTGAGTGATACCTTGTACCTCTAGATACTTGAAGGAGTCGCAGGACCAGGTGAGTGGAGCATGTGGCAGACCAGTACTTTGTTCTGAGGACCAAGGCGTCCTAGGGAATAGTAGGGACTTACCCCAATTCACCTTTAGTCCAGAGATGCTCCAGAACGGTCCATTAGGCCATGCAGTTCTGTCAGATGGTTGCAGAGATAAATCAGCACATCATCTGCATAGAGTGAGACTGTGGCATTAGTTGTGCACTTCAATACCCCGATTGACTGACTGGTGCGCAGTGCACAGGCCAGGGGTCCCATTGCTAAAGCAAAAATAATTGGCGATAACGGACACCCCTGCCTGGTGCCATGCTTGTTAACAAAGGAGTACAATATCGTGTGGCCTGTCTTGACACGAGCCATTGGTGAGTTATATAAAAGCGTGATCCATTGTAGAAACCAGGGGCCTATGCCATAACCACAAGCAATGTTCTCAGGTAGCCTTACCCCAAGTTGTCATGCCTTTTCGATATATAGAGAGGCGATCCACGCCAGGTCGCCTGCCTTGCGTACCCACTCTTATAACTAAAAGAGCCGCCGCAGATTGAGGCTGGTATTTCTACCAGATATGAATCCGTTTTGTTATGGGGCTGTTAGCGGTTAGGTCTCTTCCAGCAGTCTATTGGACAGCACCCTGCGTAGTATTTTGGAGTCTGTGTTCAAAAGTAACAGTGGGCAATATGAACCCAGCTGCAGTGGATCCCTGCCAGCTTTGGGAGTACCACTAATATGGTATCTCGAAGCGAGGACGGCAGTATGCCCTTCTCCTAGGCTTTCACGTACATCCGGTGTAGGCGAGGGACCAGTTGTGTGTGGAAAGGCGCCTAGAATTCTAGAGCCCACACATCAGTCCCCAGAGTTTTTCCTCTAGTCAGTTGTTGAATGGTGTCTGGTATTTCAGTTTCTGTGATGCGGGATTCATGTATTGTGTGATGGGCCCACTGGATCCCGGGAAGAGTTATGTGCTCTAGGAGAAGATGCAACTCTGTTGGATCGTGGCTTGGGGGAGCTCTGCAAAGGGTAGTATAGGCGGAAAGCTGAATTAATCTTGTCCTTTGTGTTAACCAGGCAACTCTCCACATTATAGATGGCAGTAATGTGTGTATGATGAGCCATGCTTACAGCCTGCTCGCCTTGTCTCCCTCAGCGTGTTGTCTGGCTAGGTATTTCTTGTAGTCTAGCGCACACAACCAGTCGAGGGTTGTTTTATGGAACAGCCTAGCTTGGGCCAATTTTGGCGTTATCTGCGGGTTAGTGGGTAGCAAGTGCTCATAGTATTGAATCTCCATTTCGAGGGTGCCCAATTCCCTGCAAAGGGTCATGTGGGTACCATCTACTGCTTCTATCATGTGCCACACAGAACCACTTTAAATGCATCCCATTCTATCTCACCACCGGATGCAGTGCCCTCGTTGTCTTGGAAATACAATGTAATAGATTGTGATAGAGGGGTGCAGAGCGAGGTGTCATAGAGCGCCTCCAGGTTTCCAGGGGCAAGCACCAGGTAGGGATTCAGGGTTTAGTTTTCCCCCATGTCAGATGTACGTGTAGAGGGCAGTGGTTGGATAACATACGCCCAAGATATTCCACACGAGACAGTTTAGTGAGGGCCTTGTGAGAACAGTATATCAGGTCTATTCTAGTGTACAAGTCGTTGAGCCATGAATAATACTCCCTGTCAGTGGGGTGCATACTGCGCCATGCGTACTGTAAGTGGAGATTAGTGGTCGATGACTGTGTTGCGTTAGTGTAATAGAGTGATCACCTGGAAGTGGAGGGCGCGAGCAGTCCTTATCTAGGTCTGGGGTACAATGGAACTCCCCGCCCCAATAAGTTGGTGTTGTAGGGTCATGGAGTAGCGCCGGGGTCAGTGATTGCAGGAACAAGGATTGGCCAGAGTTGGGAGCATACAGTGAAACCTAGGAAATCTGTAGGCCGTTTTATATCCCCTTTAATGTCACGTAGCGTCGGCCTGGGTCAATGTGGGTGTGTAATACTTCCAGTGGAGTACCGGGTGCCACCCAAATCATAGCACTCCTTGCATATTGTATGTTGTCCCCACTATCGTGCCCTTCCAGCACTTAAGCATTGAATTAAGCATCTGAGAAGTCAGGTGGGTCTCTTGAAGTGCAATGGGAATCTTGCGCCTTCGCTGATACTGGTAAATCCGGTAATGTTTAGCGTATCCTGCTAGGTCTTGGACATTCCATGTCAATAATAAGATTGGTATTCCCTGTGCACCTGGTTGCATATTCATAGTGATTTAAGGGGGCATAGCTCCCAGTATATTATCATTCACCCTCCCCTCTCATAGGCGCGTATTCTTTACCCAGCGCGTAAGTGGCCTCGTCCTTCATGTCCAATGAAAACTTCCTTGCTACACAGACAGCGCAATTTGAACAATAACAATCCCCAACTCCCACTCCCAGTGCAGTACGCCAATGGCCGGCCAGCCATCATCACTTATCTGCAATATAGATCAGGTGAGGTAAGAAAGGGGAAAAAAACAACAGAACAGTGATTCTATATCAGTGGCAATGTAAGTGGGGAACGAGGACAACGTTCAAACCCAATGCACCCGCATAGTATAGACTACTGTCTAGAGCCCTAGGTAATCTATATAATGTTTAGGCGACAGTGCCATGGCGATTCCCACAGATACTAATACATTCATGACATTAGTTGCCAAACCTGTACGAAGTCTATCACATTAGTTCTTCAGATGTTTGTGGGGTGACGGTGGGGTCCCCGCCCATTACCGCCGCAAGCTGTGAGTCCGTAAACGATAGAACATCTTCCAACGGGTTCTCAACTTCCGACCCGGAGGTCGATGGAGGCGGGATACAGTGTGTCTTTCAGCTTTCTTCACTGCTTGAGCTCTTTCTCTTGCCGCTTGGTCTTTGGTGGGCCCTTGCGGCTGACGCCTGTTCCGCAGCCTACGATTTCTTTGCGACTGCCACTGCAGTCGGGATTCAGCTGCATCGCCCTGAGGGGATGCAATTCCATTCTGTTCCATCCAGGCCCTAGCCTCCTCCTGGGTGGCGCAGAAGTTGGTAGTGCCATAGTTTTGTATCCTTAGAGTGGCTGGGAAATAAAGAGCATACTTTATGCTGTGCTCCATCAAGAAAGGAGGATCTGCATCTTTGTACGTCCAAGGTGTAATCCGGGTAGATATGCATAGAAGCATTTTTGACCGACCATGGGCTACATGCTCTTCTTACGTGCAATATGTGGCGTCTGTGCGATAATTAAAGAGTTGCGCCACCAACGGTCTCGATGGGGCGCCCGGACGGGGGGCACTCTGGCACTCTGTGAGCATCTCCACAGAAATTGTTTTTGACTGTTTGCCCTGCAGGACTGTCTGAGCCTTGGGCCTTTCTGATCTGTTTTTCCCCCATCTTGACAGGGTCAGCATTGGCTGTGTGTCTATTGTTAAATAGCAATTTTGTGAAAATGCGGAGTGAGGACACAGTCAGTCACAGGTGGAGCCCCTGGCCCTCGACCTCTGCAGTGACTGGTGATGATCGCAGCTTTAGTGTTTCGCACCAAGAGAGGGGGGCTTCCTGGTCACTCCCACACAGCTTAGGGTGTGGGTGACTTCATACTTGGGGTGCACACTGCCACAACCGTTTCCATGGAGACCCACCAACCTGCTGCACACGAAGGTCTCATGTGTGGCCCGGACCTCAGGCCATGTTTGATTCATGGGCTAGTCCCTGCAGCGTCTGTGGTATGTGTTCCCCTCGGGGATGGGACCAAAGAAGGTGCTTCTCCGTTCCCCGTCGCTAATGCATACGATGTGGGTTCTCTACTTGGTAACGCCACAGCTTTCGGGAGTCCCTGCTCTCCTCCTCGGCCTCGAGTCGTGGGGTTTCTCAATGTACTGCCGGCACCGCTCCATTCCAAAGGTGGGCCGGTGGCGCTTGGCATTCCATCCAGGCAGCACTCTCATTCATGATACTTCGAGGTGCTCTGGGGCCACGTAGCGGCCAGCCCCCCATATCCCTCAGCAAATCACTATGGCCCACAGTACCTTGATGCTTGCTGCGCAAGATCCGAATGTGCAGCAGGAGCTCTGCAGGTCCCCCTGTGCAGAGGTCTGGCCCACTTGAGGCAAGGACGGTATGCGTCACTCCGAGCGTCTCTCTCATGGAGGGCCCGCAGTTATTTCGGAGGGGAAGGAGGAGGATGTCAAGGCGCCGGTGGAAGACAAGACGCTTAGGTCTGTCCTCCCTGTGATCTGTTGTTGCACCACTGCCGTCCCCAGGGAGCTATCCCCCAAATGCGGTGTAGTCCACTCTGCACTTGGAATTAATGGAGCCTGTCCGCACCATCGCATTCCTCCGGGGCATCCCTAACCGCGTGGCGCACTTCGCAGCCTGCGGCTCAGGCCTCACCAGTCCGCTGCGGCAACAGAGGTCCGACGCCCCACAGCTCAGAACAGGCCAGGGGGGCCTAGCTGGTGGCACAAGGGGATTAAGAGCCCATCTGTACTCTGCAGGGCAGGAATTACAGCAGGATATTGTGCGGTAAGCTGCGAAGCATCTTAATGTATGTCCACTCTGGTCGCCATCTTGGCCACGCCCCAAGTGTAACCATACTTGGACAATCTGCTCATCAAGGGAGAAGGCTTTTACGACCATCTTCTAGGACTAGCACAAACACATAGAAGTTCTCCACAAAACATTGAACAAAGCGTTCGAGGCATGTGGGCTGCTGAATTCATATCTGTGCATAGATCGCCGCCTAGTGTTGGGTCCGGATGATTGCACATTGTTGTCCTGGAAGAGTCTTCGAAGTATCACGAGATAGGTGGCTCCTCCCCTGGACTACAGTGCGCATGGGCATCCTCACCATCCTCAGATTGTTTTTTTCCGCCATTGGGTTCGGATGTATATTTGTTAACTCAAGTTCGGAATCGATAGAAAACTTTTAATTTGGCCAAAAGGCCTATAGATATCGTCGGTATTGTCTTTGCGATCGGTGCCGAGTACTCGTTCCAGCTCGATTTCCAGCCGGACGTCAAGAATAAGCCGCGTGGCTATTCAGCTCCAAAGGCCCGGTCGACGCCAGAGGCCTTATCGACGAACGAAATGGAACGGAGCCCATTCAAGAGATGTCCCTTTTGCAACTCCAAGTATCCTCACATGGACGCCCACCCGGTGGGCAACAAGTGCTCTGCACACGACACATAATCGTTGTTTTAGCTTTCAGCCTAGTAGAGCGTTGTGATTTACACGAGAATAATATGTTATTGCTCTGATATCAGCTTTGCTTGGAAAAACTGTGTCTGTACAGTGAGTGCTGAAGCCTTCAAGGATAACTTGACACAGTGTTGTTGTGAGGTCTGATCTTCGCACCTTCCTAGACATAACATACATGCAAGCGGCAGCCAAATTCTGGCTTTAGGCACGTTTTATATTGCTCCACACAGAGCACACAATACACACTTGATGGTGCTTCGCATGCAGAGAGCTGGTGGAAGATGATGTGATCCCTTACCACTAGGATCTTGAGGTATGGGGCGGCCCTGCTAAAACCCAGAGACCTTAGATAGAATATAATATACTAGATAGGGAGGGTGAGAATTAGGTGTTGTTAAACCCTATTCATTTCAGCATTTTAGCATGTTGTCACCTTTTGCATTCTATGGACTAGTGACTATGCTGATAACTTTGCTTCTTATAATATGTTTGCTTGTATTATCTAAGATACTGCGTTTGAGAACACTGCATTAGTAAATAAACATTTCCAATATGCATACGTCCTCATTACTCCTCGTTCTGGTTTGTAATGATTGTATAACGAAAGAGTGTTCATGTGTTCCACGTGACCTGAGGTATTCTAAGTTCATGTTCTGGTTTGTCTAAACATTGGGAGTTTGTAATGACCAATGAGACACTGTAGCTAGCTCGGTAAGGGGATTTTGGGTACTAAGGTGAGTTTTGGCACACCCTAATTCACTGAGGTTCCAAGTCTCTATGCACAGTTCTGTAGGAGAACGGAATCCCTGCTACAATAGTCGTGTTGCGGGCAGCCGACCGGAGCACTAGATAAGTCTCTGCTGGCTCGGCCGCGCCCCCCCCCCCTCCACCCCCAAAGAATACCCTTTTGGGTGTTTTGGTGATATCATGTTAGGGTCCACCTTATAAAAGGCATGTTGCTCATTGCCATGATCCAACACCGAGCAACCCAGCCATTCTTACACATCATCTAACTTCAAAGTTTAGTGGTAGAGGCATCCACCAAGAAAGTTAATCCTAAAGCCTTCCCTACCATCCCACCTGATTGTGAGTCAAAACGAATAGAGACATTTGGCAGGCAGATTTTCCCTTCTATGAGCCTTGCTCTGATGTCAGAGAACACCAGCTATCTTCTAGCCCGCTACTCCAAGCCCTTTGAAACATGCTGGCATGTGTTTTACTATCTTTTCTAGATGACCTTCAGGCGCCCCTTACTCAAGCTGTTGAGGGTGGCTGCACTTCAGCATGATTTGCAATACATTCTGGCTTGGAAACCATCAACTGCTTAGCTCCTGGATGTGGTATGCGGGCTTCTCCTTGGGTAAGTCCAAGCATCCCTGATTGACATGCTGTTTGACTGCTCTCACCACTTTGGCAAAAAAAGCACATTCGGCACTGGAACTGTTTAAGGAGATCACTGGTACTGCACGTCATTGGGCCTTTCTGCCCCCACCTCATAATTCTGCTTGCAGTTTAGTCTTCTACATGACTATAGTCTCTGTTTTAAGTTTTGCTAATGCCAGAACCACTAACCCATATGACCTTTCAGATCTTCTGTTAGCCAAGGCTTCTCACAGACACTGCCTAGTGCAGCAGGGACTAACATGCAGCTTAGTCCCGTGCAACTCCTGCATTAGCAGCCACAAAACAGCTTCAGTGTGTCCTTGCCGGTTTACAGCCACCCCGTTCGAGGCAGCATCTGATATTTCCTACAAGGATAAAGGGTGCGTAATAACGATGGACTGGGATGCAGGCTAAGTAATTACTTGTGGTTGCAATTAATTCAAGCATTTTATCCATCACTTTTTTCGTCCGCAGCGCCGAGGCGCCTAAGGGCATTTGTTGCGCTTTATAAGTTTCATAAATAAATAAATAAAAAAATGTGTGTACTTCAGTGTGTCACCCTTAGTGGGCCAGGTATGCCCAGGCATTTGTCCCATACACACTGTACCATTGGAACTAAGCTATTCCTGGCTGATGTGCCCTAGTCAGGTTGAAACCAGCTCTTGGTTGCGTGTATTCCGGGTCAGGGAGGACCTGGCCTGGCAGTTTGTGGTGGACTGTTCCCATTGGAGCATGGTCAAGACTGATTTGCATATGTCAGAGTCCAAACTAAGATGGCATGATGTAAACAATTACAATGGACAGGGATGTGGCCTCGAGTAATTACCCGTGACTGAGATTAATTTGATCATTCTAGCAATTATTTTTTTGTATACTTAAGACTTTCCTCTAAGGGTAGCTGACCTCACTTCAGAAAAATGTGTCCTCTAAATCATATGCTGGGACTACCGCCTTCCATTTCATTGTACCTCGGCACCCCTTCTGCCACCATCCGGGCAGCTGATGGAGGACCATCTATCCATCTTCCAGCAGGAAGTGCAGAGGGTTCGTGCCGAGGAAGTGAATGTTACAATTGCTTGTGCTGACGGCTGCAGGCCTTTGTCCTATTTTAGATCTTCACCCTCTCAATGCATTCATGTGGAAGGACAAATTCAAGATACTAGCCAATGTCCTGTGTACCATAGACCCCGGCGACTGGATGATGGTGTGGGGTATTCAGGACACTTATTACTGTATCACCCTTCATGCAGGCCCCCAGGCGCTCTACCTGCAGTTCACAGTGGGGTGGAGGCATTTGCAGATCTCAGTAGTCTCTTTTGGCCTCACCAGTGCCCCATGGGTGTTCATGAAAGTGATGACGATAATCGTAGTGCACCTTTGGAAGCTGTACATATGAGGCTTCCCCTACCTCGACATCTGCTGCTGAAGGTTGGTTCACCCCAGGCAGCCGTCAACCACCTGCAGACGACGGCTAGCCTCATAACATTGTTTAGATTTACTGATAATGTACCAAAGTCACACCTGACTCGTTTGCAGATAATCCCGTTCATCATCGCTATTCTGGTACAGTTTTGTGCCTTTCTCTTGGAGTGGAAAGTCCAGGGCTTTCAGGGTATGATCCAATGTTTCTGCCACTGTACCTGGATCTCATCATTGCAGTTGAGATTGAAGCTGTTGGGATTGTTGGCCTCCTACGTTCTGCTGGTCAACATACCGGTGGCACATGTGGGCTCTGCAGCGGGAGCTCAAATCCGAGTAGACACAGCATTAGAGGAATCGGTCTGATTGTTTTCAGATTTCAGAGGAGACTTCAAAAGACCTGCAGTGGTGGCTGCCCGATTCTTAACAGATTCGGGCAGAGAATGCAAAAGACATCCAGTGGTGTTTACTGAACTGCGATTTGGTCAGTGGCTGATTTCTCTCCTCACCCCGCAAAGCCGACTGTGGTCACGGATGCATCCACTACAGGGATGGAGAGGTTATTAGAGACCTCCGATTTACAGCAGAAACTTGACTCCACATCACTTTGTTGTAGTTGAGGGCCATCCACCTGGCCTTTAAAGGCCTTCCAACCCTGCATGTGCTCACGAATAACATCACTGCCATGTGGTACTATAACAAGCTAAGCAGGGTGGAGTCTTGGGCCTCGTGTCAGGAGGCTCTGGAATTGGCTGGACCACCAAGGAACTTCTCTGCTGGTAAAACACGTGAAACGCTTTCGAAACACCAGAGTTTACTAACTTTGCCAATGTAGCAGGTCACAGATGACAGTTGCACCCAACACTGGCACACAGCATATTCTGTCAGTGGGGAGAACCCTGGCTTGATCTTTTTGCCACTGTTGAAAATGTGCAATGTCAGTACTTTAGCACGTTGGTGTTTCCAAGACAGCTATTTTGCAGACACCTTCCATCCAGAGAGGAGCTTTAGACTCCTGTATGCCATCCCCCGCTGCTGCCTCTCCTACCCTGAGTTTGAAAGAAGATCAGGAATGACCGGGCACAAGTCATCCTAGTGCCATCTGATGGGCCACAAGAGTATGGTATAAGAACTGTTGGGCATCTGCCCTCAGATGATGATGCTGCTGCTGCTTTGGGAGGATCTTCTGTTACAGCAGCAGGAAAGGGTACTGCACCTGGGCCTGCACATTTTGTATCTCCATGCTTGGAGATTGAGGGCAGCAGTTGACCTCCTTCAACCTTCTTCTGAGGTCATTGATGTCATTTTGGAGGTAAGGCATCCCGCCACAAAATCAAGGTATGCCAGTCATTGGTGTACCTAAACTCACTAGAAGCAAAGTTGTCAGAAGTATTGTTTGTACTGTCCTTGGCCAATGAAGTACCTTCTTTAGGCACTGTTAAGGGCTGCTTGTCGACTCCTTAAGACTTTTTTGCAGTTGCCGGATCAGCCTTCTTTATTTCTATTTCCTGTTGTGATTACATTCTTGAACGATTTGCAGTATTTATTTCCACCCAAATCCTTTGTGATGCCATAGTGGGACTTGAGCTTAGGTCTCCCTATTTTGATGTCACCTTTTTTGAGGCACTGCCTAGTTGTCCCGCTAGGCTTTTGAATTTTATATTGGGCTTTCTCATACCCATGACAATGACTAGGGGTGTGAGCGAGCTGCATGCTCTTTCTGTCAACCCACCTTAAAGAGTTCGGCACCTGAGCCTGTAGAATGTACAGTTCCATGCTTATAAATTGAGTAGCTACGGTTGACTTTTTTTATTCTAATTTCCAAAGTAATGAGTTATCCTGGTAGCCAGTCGTCCCGCTTCTAAAACAATCCATGCAGGATGCTGGGAGAGGTTTTTCTGTTGTTATTCCTAACATATCTAACCTTTTCAGGCAAGTTGTTGAATATTTTGCCCTTTTGTTTATACTTGGCCAAGCAGGGTCTTGCTGTGGCGAGAGTTAAGGTTTATTTATTGGCTCTTTCAATATTTTTAAATGTACCCGATTAGCCATGTTTATTTAAATTTGCTGTTGTGATCCATTTTCTAAATATGCTGCCATATATGTTCCCAGCAACACCATTTAATATACCTCACTGAGACCTCATCTGGTTCTCACTTTTCTCATGTGCACTCATATGACTATGAAGGGGACCGATTTCACATCCAGGGCAGGACTTATCAGACACAGAGCCACACAATGCAAAAGACCAATACCTGGGTGAATTGCTGAAGAAACTTTTACGGATACTATCTGGTGATGTGCACCAGGTGAGAAATTCACCAGGTGAGGAATCTGTGTTCAGAAAGAGTACCCACCAGAAAGAGCATGTTCGAGGCATGTGGGCTGCTAAATTCATATCTTTTGCATAGATCGCCGCCTAGTGTTGGGTCCGGATGATCGCACATTGTTGTCCTGGAAGAGTCTTCGAAGTATCCTGAGATAGGTGGCTCCTCCCCTGGACTACAGTGCGCATGGGCATCGGCTCCATCCCCAGATTGTTTTTTTCCGCCATTGGGTTCGGATGCGGTCTCGACGTCTCTGTCGGAACCGAGAAAACTTACTTCTTTAAGGGCAAAAGGCCTTCGTTACCTACGTCGGTATTGTTTGCGTACGGTCTCGAGTTTCTCCCGTCTCTGAGGCGGAATCTGCGGAGTCGAGTTACTCTTCGGACATCGAGGCCTTCTCATCGCAGCAAGACCATGACTTTTTCAACATGGACCGGAGCCCGTTTAAATACTGTCCCGTCTGTGGGTCAAAATACCCACATATCGACGTGCACCCGGTCTGTAATAAATGCCTCTCGCCAGACCATAACGAGGAGAACTGCATGGCCTGCTCCAAGTTCAGGTCAAGGAAAACGCTCAAGCTTCGGCGCGCGGTGCGCCTCGAGGCCCGGCGGGCGGCCCCGGCACCCGATAACATCTTCGACGACCAAGAAGAAGAGAGCCTAAGCCATCATCTTCAAATCTCACCACCTGCGACGGAGGTCGAGGCCGATCCCGAAGAACACGACGGGGTCATGGACCAAGACCTTGAATACGTCGACGAGGTAGGGGACGACGAAGAAGTTTATGGGGCCGCGGAAGATAGCTCAGGGGATGAGCTATGCCCCGACAGTTACACGGATCAGGCTCAGGTCACGGGATCGCCACTCGGCCTTACCCAAGACCCTGCACGCAAGCCACGGCCCCGCCTTCGGGCCCGGCCACGGACATACCTGCGGGGGCTACGCAGCCCGTATCGAAACCGAAACTGAAACCATCGGTATCGACTGCACCTAAAATGGCCGACGCCAAATCGAAACCGAAACTACCGGATTCGAATGCACCTAAGATGGCGGACGTTCCATCTAAAACACCGAAGCCTGCTACCTCATCGGCTCCGTCGACCTCCGGGCCACAGAAGTCGAAGAAGACTGTCGACTCGACAGTGCCGAAGCCATCGGCGGGGGATGCGTCCTCTAAGAAGGTCGTCCGTCAAGGGTCGACCGGGGCGACGCCGGCAAAGTCCACAAAAGTCGTCGACAAACATTCGGTGCCGACAGGGGCACCGTTAAACGGACGCGTGGTCGAAGCGGAGTCTACAAAATCCCTCGGATCGAAGAGCGGAGGCTCTACTCATAGGTCCAAAGACTCCGTGTCTAAAGCTGCGGCATCGACGTCTAAGCCTCTAAAGGAACCACAGAACGTCGGAGGCGAAGGCCCGTTGGCGGCCTCCTCGTCGGCGCCAGGTGCCTCGGTGGGTGGCGCATCTCACATCGCTAGTTCACTGCAAAGAATTCGTGAGAAGGCTACTGCGACGTCGGCTCCCGCGCCGTCGCACCAGAAGACGCTAGACGTGCCTGCAAAGCCTACTGCCAAGCTTCTATACATTCTGCCGCCGAAGGAGGCACCGAAAGCCTTTGCACCAAGGACGGCGCCAAAGACATCAGAATCTTCAACGTCTGGTGGAATATTGGGTCGACAACACGACTCAGGAGAAGAATCTGAGCGTTATATCGACGCGGACACTGGCAAGTTGACCCTTTATAAGCGGAAAATCACTTCCCAACCAGTGGACTCCTATGTTATTCCACTAAAAAAGAAAAGGCCTGCACAGGACATTCCTGCCCTGGTTGAACCTATCCAGCCTCCGCCTAGGAGGAGTCCAACACCTTCCCCTGACCACTCCGGGGGAGAGGAGGGGGGACAAGATGACCAGTACAATTTCCCCATCAATGACCCTGATGCACAACAGGATTCCTATGATGACACAGGTGACCAGGGAAACCAACAAGTGGGGCAGGACCCACAGCTTTTCAGTGCACGTGCATCCCCAACAGAGGATTCTGCAGGATTTCATGCACTAATTGAACGGGCAGCTGCTAATCATGACGTGGACATGCATGCTGACCCAGTGGAGGAAGATTTTCTATTTGACACTTTTTCTGTCTCTGAAAGAACAGTCAAGACACTTCCTATGCTCAAAGGTGTCCTTAAACATGCTGCGGAGATCTTTAAGGAGCCTACCAGAGCGAGAGTGGTCAACCCACGCATCGAGAAGAAATACAGGCCGGCACCTGCAGACCCAGCATATATTCGGGGACAGTTGCCTCTTGACTCTCTTGTAGTCGCGAATGCCCGCAAACGGGCGAACTCCCAGACAACGGGTGAAGCTCCTCCCCCAGACAAGGAGTCTAAAGAGCTTGAGGCAGGGGGCAAAAGAATAGCTGCGCAGGCTGCCAATTTCAGGCGTATAGCAAACACACAGGCGCTATTGGCACGTTATGATAGGGCGCATTACGACACCCTAGAGCAACTTTTTCAACACCTGCCTACGCAGTTTCAAGAGGGTACCAAACTGCTCATAGAGGAGGGAAAACTCATCTCCAACGCAGCAATAAAGTGTGCACTTGATGCCGCAGACACGGCAGCTAGGGCTATTAACACTAGCGTCATGCTAAGACGACAAGCGTGGCTACGCATATCAGGGTTTAAACCAGACATTCAAACAACCATACTCAACCAGCCCGTCAATCCTGATAGACTGTTTGGTCCTGATGTTGACACCACCCTCGAAAAGATTAAAAAAGACAACGAAACAGCTAAGTTTATGGGGGCCCTTCAGTCACAACAATTCCGGGGAATCACTTTTCGTCGCTCAGGTGCACGTGGTGTTACCCGAGGACAGATGGGTCAACAATCACAGTTCACTAGAGGTGGAGCACAGTCCTCGTACCCCAAGCAGAATAAAGGGGGTTATCGAGGAAACAGCACCAGGGGACGTGGCAGAGGAAACAACAACTCCCGTTCCTCTGCCCCGAACAAACAGTGACTCTCTGTCACTGCCCCCCGACCATTTAACACCTGTCGGGGGGAGACTCCAGCAGTTCCTGCCAGTCTGGACAAACATCACCACAGACAGGTGGGTAAGACAACTTATCCAGTACGGTTATTGTCTAGAGTTAACGTCCACTCCACCCAACATTCCACCAAGGCAACGTCCTATGTCCGCAGAGCACTTGCACTTATTGCAGCAAGAAGTAGTGGTGATGCTGCAAAAAGGCGCAATCGAGCTTGTGCCAGTGGAGGAGGAAGGCACAGGAGTCTATTCCCTGTACTTCCTTATTCCAAAGAAGGACGGATCCCTCAGACCCATTCTGGATCTGCGCCCCCTCAACCTGTATATACTGTCAGAACATTTCCATATGCTTACACTGCAACAGATTCTTCCCTTGCTGAACCAAGGGGACTTCCTAGCAACCTTAGACCTCAAGGATGCTTATTTCCACATACCACTACACCCGTCCCACAGAAAGTATCTCAGGTTCCCCATCCAAGGCAGGCATTATCAGTTCAAAGTCCTACCCTTCGGAGTGACCACCGCCCCCAGAGTGTTTACCAAGTGTCTGGCGACGGTAGCGGCGCACCTCAGGAGGCAGAACATACATGTCTACCCCTACCTGGATGACTGGCTCGTTCAAGCAAAGTCAGTGCGCCGCGGACATGTCAACCACCATTCACCTCTTTCACAGTCTGGGCTTCTCGTTGAACTACCCAAAGTCGCACCTTCAACCAGCACATGTGCGGCAGTTTCTGGGTGCGACAGTAAATACCCTAACTGCTATGGCTCAGCCAAACAAGGTCAGGATAGACAGCATGCAGTCTCTAATCCAAAGGTTCAGACCGCAACACTCGCTTCCAGCGAGAGTGTTCATGCAGTTGATAGGCATGATGGCCTCCTGCATCTTCATAGTCCCTCACGCAAGGTTGCATATGCGTCCGCTCCAGGAATGTTTAGCAAATCAGTGGACACAGGCTCGGGGACAAATGACAGACCTAGTGTTGGTTACCGGTCGGGCGTACAACTCTCTGCATTGGTGGAATCCACACAACCTTTGCAAGGGCCGACCGTTCCAGGAGCCAGTGCCACAGATTATCCTGACAACGGACGCATCTCTCCAGGGATGGGGAGCTCATGTGCTCAATTACACAGTGCAGGGACTATGGACGACGCAGCAACAGAAGATGCACATCAACTATCTAGAACTGATGGCAATCTTCATGGCGCTCAAGTCCTTCAATGTACATCTGTGCAACAAGGTAGTGTTAGTCCGGACGGACAACATGACAGCGATGTACTACATTCAAAAACAGGGAGGCACCCACTCGCCACAGCTGTCTCATCTGGCTCAGAGCATGTGGAAGTGGGCCATTCAAAGGAACATTTTCCTCATGGCAGAACACCTCCCGGGCAAGGACAATCAGATGGCGGATCTGCTCAGCAGATACAGCCATCAGATGCACGAGTGGGAGTTACATCCATCAGTACTCCGCCCGTACTTCGAGCACTGGGGTCATCCAGAGATAGACCTGTTTGCCACAAGGGAAAACGCAAAATGCCAACACTTTGCCGCCAGGTTCCCTCACCCACAGTCGCAGGGGAATGCGATATGGATGAACTGGTCAGGCAGATTTGCGTACGCTTTTCCCCCAGCACCTCTAATACTGCTGGTGGCAAGAAGGCTAAGGCAGCACTCGATGACACTCATCCTAGTTGCTCCAACGTGGGCACGCCAACCATGGTACACCACGTTTCTGGAACTCTCAGTGGTGCCGCATCAAAGGCTGCGCCTAACACCCAGGCTCTTAACGCAGAACCATGGCGACATTCAGCATCCAGATCCGCAACAGCTCAACCTGGCGATCTGGCTCCTGAAGTCCTAGAGTTTGGCTACCTTCACTTACCTCCAGAATGCATGGACATCATCAAAGAGGCAAGGAAGCCCACTACCAGAGCATGCTATGCTGCAAAATGGAAGCGTTTCGTCATTCACTGTACAGCCAATAACATAAACCCGCTAGATGCATCTATCCCTAACATCATTTGCTATCTGTTGCATCTTTACAAGTGCAATCTAGCGTACACTTCCATTCAGATCCATCTATCCGCCATAGCAGCTTATCTTCAGAACAGGCAACATCTCTCTGTCTTCAGAGTGCCTGCCATTAAAGCCTTCCTAGAGGGTCTGAAACGAGTCATTCCCCCAAGAACACCGCCAGCGCCGGTGTGGAACCTCAATGTGGTCCTCACCAGGCTGATGGGCCCACCTTTTGAGCCACTGCACTCGTGTGAACTCCAGTTCCTAACATGGAAAGTGGCTTTTCTTATTGCTATTACGTCACTAAGACGTGTCAGTGAGCTGCAAGCGCTCACGATCCAAGAGCCATTCATACAAATTCATCCAAAAAGGGTGGTACTACGCACTAACCCCAAATTCCTTCCGAAGGTGGTGTCACAGTTTCATCTCAACCAAACTATTGACCTGCCCGCATTCTTTCAAAACCCACAAACAGTAGCGGAAAGAATGCTCCATACATTGGACGTTAGGAGGGCGTTGATGTACTATATTGACAGGACACAACACTTTAGGAAAACAAAACAACTTTTTGTTGCCTTCTCGCCTCAGCACAAAGGCAACCCTATTTCCAAAGCAGGAATAGCCAGGTGGATTGTTAAGTGCATTCAAATCTGTTATCAAAAAGCTAAACGTACCTTAACAATACCCCCAAGGGCGCACTCCACGCGCAAATTGGGGGCATCCATGGCTTTCCTGGGGAACATTCCTTTGGAAGACATTTGCAGAGCAGCCACATGGGTTACACCGCACACATTTACAAAACACTACTGTGTTGATGTGCATTCCCACAGCAAGCAGCTGTAGGACAGGCTGTTCTCAAGACACTTTTTCAGGTTTCTGCAGCTGGCACGGGCAACCGCCGCTAATGGAGGGACTGCTATATATTCTATGCAAAAGATATGAATTTAGCAGCCCACATGCCTCGAACTGAATATGCTACTTACCAGTATGCATCTGTTCTTGGCATGTAGGGCTGCTAACATTCATATCGCCCACCCTCCTCCCCGGTGCCTGTCGCAGCTGCAGGTATACTCTTGCATTCAATCATTAGCATGGACATCCTTTACACTTTTCACTCCATCTCTGCCACAATGGCTAAAAACAATCTGGGGATGGAGCCGATGCCCATGCGCACTGTAGTCCAGGGGAGGAGCCACCTATCTCAGGATACTTCGAAGACTCTTCCAGGACAACAATGTGCGATCATCCGGACCCAACACTAGGCGGCGATCTATGCAAAAGATATGAATGTTAGCAGCCCTACATGCCAAGAACAGATGCATACTGGTAAGTAGCATATTCAATTCAAATGTAAGTAACTATTTTTTTATTTTTGGGCGATCCATTGTAATACTTTTTGAAAGCATTTAAAGATAATGATTTAGCATTCCTCTTTCTCTTGCAGTCGGTGGGCTGTGGGACATGTGCCCCTTGTCAACTTACGGAGGACTGTACTGCCTGCACTATCTGCTTACTTCGTGCCCAGAACCCAGAGTTTAACCCAAAAGTGAAATGCTTGAAGAGGAGGTGCTGCAAAATTGTCAAAAAGGTGATGTAATCTTGTTATTGGTCCTGGAGTAATTTCGATTGTGTTATACTAATTTAATCTGTATTTTACTTTTTTCCTTCAGTGGTTCTCAGTTGAAAATCCTAATCACTTAATTGTCCTGCTGTGAAGCAGGATCCTAGAGCATTTTTTTAAAGATATGATATATTTCTATTTTCTTTAGACAAGCCTAATACCTCTTTTAAAAACAATTCTGCAGCCTTTCAAAAGGCTACATTTGCCAATTTCATTTATTGTCTTTGAACAGACAATTTACAACTAAAGAACTGACCAAATAAACTAAGTGACAAAAAACCTATTTCACAATGTAGCTGTTCAGGCTACAGCAATGTGAGGCAGGAAACTGACACTGCAGCTTTTAGGGAATCCCAATCCGCATGTATGCCATTGCGTCATCCCCTCTCTGTTGCATTTGCTCTTGTTTTTTTTCTGGCTCCTTGTGATGGATTGCTGGAGCACTGAGCCATGCCTTTTTTATCTTTTTTCACTTAGAAATGTTTCCAAATTTTTTTTAAATTATTTTATGTGGCGTCCTTCTAGGCTATTTGTCACTTTTAGCAGAAACCTATTTCTCCTCTCAAAAAGGCAATCTTTTTGTTAACTGCTCTTAATGTTGCAGAAAAAAGGTACAGTCAGATTCCCATGATGTATTCATTGTTTTTGTTTCTGTTGCCAGAACTCATTGATGTTTTCAAAAAGCCTGTCATATAAAGGACTGAGAAAATGTCAAGCTTAGTTGTCCTGAGCACACCAGGAATCCCTCTCAGGGCTATCAAGACCAATCAGCGTGAGAAGAGAAGGAGGCCCTTCTACAAGAGCTCACACTTCCGTGATTGATGCACCTTGAGGAACAAGATCCAAGGAAAGACCTTTATGGAAAAAGACACTGTTCGCAATCAGAGTTGAGATTTAGGATATTGCAGCACGTTTCAGTGTGGCAACTTGTTGACACTCAAGAGCTTGGTCACCACCGAGGAGGGATTCTACATCTAGCTGCTCAGCGATGTCTAAACACCAGACTCTTTACACTGATTTGATAAATAGATTTGCACACTGAACTCCAGTAAGCTGCCTTCTGCTTTAGAATGAATACTCACAGGTGTACTCTGGTGAAAAACAAGGTTAGTAACTGCGGGTCTAAATTCTGGATTCACCTCCTCCATGGCCTCCATCACCTCTGCAGCTAACTGCGCTGGTGGGTACTTCACACCCAAGACTATCATCAACAACCATTGTGGCTCTGGGTACACCTCTTGTAGTACTTCCATCAAGCCCACACATTACTCATAATGCAATTATCCCACGTCGATACAAACCTCCCAGCAGGAGCTCTTGTTGTTCTCTCGAATTACTGTCTAGACTTCAAGATGGACATAACTCTGATCATTTCTAATGCATGCTTCCAACTGTAGATTCCTTACCTAATGAGAATCCCTATGCTCCAGACTGGATAATGGATCTCAATAAGTGCTCCAGTGGCTCGGTTGGTGATGTCTTGCACCTCTCCGCTGACTACATTCCAGTCCAGAAGTGATGAACGTAGCCTCATAGATAAACGCCACCCATACATGCTGACATCAGTTTTTCATTCTGCGCTTTCAGACACAGATCTGGAGCTCCTCTTATTTTTCAATTTCTTTAAAATCTCCCAGGGTGTGAGGGAACATGTCACCTCCTAAACTTCTTGGTTTAAACCTTGGCAATGACCAATGTATGTGACAGATCCCCATGAGGTGTGCCTCTGGCATGTGGATTCTGCACACAACTCCATGGCCTGCGGTCACTGCTCTAAGATGAACCTGAAAGTCATCCAAGTATTCGCAGAGAAGCACTACATGGTTAATACAGCAAGATTCCAGACGGGTCAGACCATTCCTGCCAATCTCGATCCCACGTGAAGGCGCAAAGGCATCACCTTACATTTTAGGTTTCCATGATAATCTGACTCCCAACTTTCTGGTCCTGTCTGCAACATAGTCGGAGTCCATGTTTGGCACACTTTTGGCTCCCTCAGGCATGCCTTCAGTCCCCAAGGGTCCACAGCTGCATCCAGTTTGGTCACCACCAGCGGTCTTGTTCTTTATGCCGTCTGTGCCCCACAAACCTGATTCGGGTTCCACACCAGAGTTGTTGCCGACTTCAAATCCGGCATCAAAATCTACACCAGTCCCTTGGACTGGAGTGGCTGTACCAACAGCACAGGAAGAGGAACCACAACCTGTTGTGGCGTCTAACTGTGAGTCAAATTCATCTCGACTGAGGGCATGCTCTGGTACAAACGTAATGCAGCCAGTACCCAATACTTGTGACTCAGACACAATACCGTTCCTCTGCAGTCGAGCAAAGACACTGCACCAACTTTTGTCTCTGATTTTGATCAGAGTCCGCAATCAAGTTTGACTTGCAGTCGATGGAACAAACTCCTTTCAAGTTCTGTCCTCAGTGCCATGCGAAATACCCGTGCACTGACTCACATGAGGTGTGCAATCTCTGTTTGTCACCCGACCACAGAGAAGACCACTGCGGCGTGTGCCAACCTTTCCGCTCCAAAAAGTCTCTTTGCGTTTGTCGGGCCCGATGACGCAACATGCAAAGACAACCAGCAGGGTCCATTCCGGACCTCTTCGGACCTCAATCATAAGAGGAGGAAGGCGACAAGCCCATCAGAGCCGATGAAGAACTTGAAGAAATCTTTGTTTCCGAAGATAGCTCAGATGAGATAAAGACATCCCTCAAGGACAATGTACCGTGAGTACAGCCCCTACCTCGCCCCACCTTCCACTTCCAATGAAAAAGAAGGCTTCGCACCAACCCACACCCTCAGGCCCTGGTGGGTGCCAAGATCAAGCTTCTGAAGCCCCGCCTTTGGGCTAGGCACTGAAGCATACTTAAAAGCCTTCGGATCTGAAAACCCCGGCCAAAAAACAATCCGCGCCGAAACTTTCGGAGCGAAACACACAGACGCCAAAGTCACTAAAAAAGTATGTTTTCGGTGATCTTCTCGACAAACCGGATCTGAAACAAAAATTCCTGGTTATACGCCCAAAAATTGGACATATCACAACTAATGTGACTTTAAAAAGAGGTGCTACTACAGAAGAGGAATACCATATTCCACTAAAGAAGAGATCTTTTGGGACAAATCCTTCCCCACCCCCTCTTCCTCTTCCTTCACTTTCTTTACCCCAGACTATACCTGTGCCAACTTCACCTTAGCACTCACCACCACACACCTGACAATCAGGGTGATGGGGAAGGGGGCAAAAATGACGATTAGCCTGGAGACGTTTGGGATGACTATAACACCGATTCTCCCACAGATAACAACCCAGACATATATCCTACCAAACCCTCTCCACCAAATGACAGAGTAGGATTTGTTGACTTGTTAAGTAGAGCCGCTACTTACCATGTAGTCCCACACAGAGAATCACTTGAGGAGGATTTTCTGCTCGAGACTCTACAAAATAAACAAAAGTCTAGACACATGTTGCCCATGTTAAAACGCAGTCCGGTTTCCGAGCCAACCACAGCACCGAGACCGCCCTCATCGCAGCCACCGACGACATCAGAACCCTGCTCGACAACGGGGAAACAGCGGCCCTCAACCTCCTGGACCTCTCCGCAGCGTTCGACACTGTCTGCCACCGCACCCTAGTCCAACGCCTCAGCAACACAGGTGTCGAAGAGAAGGCACTGGAATGGATCATCTCGTTCCTCGCCGGAAGAACACAGAGTCCGCCTCCCCCCATTTCGATCCGAGGCCACCCAAGTCATCTGCGGCGTACCGCAAGGATCATCACTCAGCCCCACCCTCTTCAACGTCTACATGAGACCCCTTGCAGCTATCGCACGCCAACACAACCTTAACATCATCTCCTACGCCGACGACACCCAACGGATCCTCTCCCTCACCAGAAACCCCGCCACCGCCAGAACTAGCCTACACGAAGGGATGAAAGACGTCGCTGAGTGGATGAAGAACAGCCGCCTGAAACTGAACTCAGACAAGATGGAAGTCCTCATCCTGGGACCATCGCCCTCCGCCTGGGACGACTCCTGGTGGCCCAGCGCCCTGGGCATCACTCCCAAGCCAACAGACCACGCACGCAACCTGGGCTTCATCCTGGACTCCTCCCTCTCGATGACCAGACAAGTCAACGCCGTCTCCTCATCATGCTTCAACACCCTACGCATGCTCCGCAAGATCTTCCGATGGATCCCGACCGAAACCAGGAAGACGGTCACCAAGGCACTCGTCACAAGCCGACTGGACTACGGAAACACCCTCTACGCCGGAACCACAGCCAAGCTACAGAAAAGACTCCAACGCATCCAGAACGCCTCCGCCCGACTCATCCTGGACATCCCCCGACGCAGCCACATCTCCGGCCACCTGAGGGACCTGCACTGGCTCCCCGTCAGCAAGAGAATCAAGTTCAGACTCCTCACCCACTCACACAAGTCCCTACACGACCTGGGCCCCAAGTACCTAAACGACCGCCTGACCTTCTACACGCCCACCCGCCAGCTACGTTCGACAAGCCTCGCCCTCGCCGCCGTACCACTCATGCGAAGAGCCACCGCCGGAGGAAGATCCTTCTCCTACCTGGCGGCCAAGACATGGAACTCCCTCCCCACCCACCTTCGGCTGACCCAGGACCATCTCGCCTTCAGGAGACAACTCAAGACCTGGCTGTTCGAGCAATAGCAGACCCCTTCCCCCAAGCGCCTTGAGACCCTTCCGGGTGAGTAGTGCACTATACAAATGCTATGATTGATTGATTGATTGACCAGACACGTAGACTACCTTTTTAAGAATCCTGTTGGAGCATGCATCCTTATCCCAAGGCTAGATGCAAAATACAAGCCTGCCCCATCAGATCCAGTCTACATAAAAGATCAACTACCATTAGATTCACTGGTAGTTTCTAATGCACCGAAAAAGGCAAACTCCCAGACTACTGGAGACGCACCACCGCCAGATAAGGAATCTAAACTCCTTGATGCATCAGGGAAAAGAATAGCTTCCCAGGCTGCTAATTTATGGCGTATTTCCAATACACTAGCATTACTAGCACACTATGAACGCGCATACTGGGATGAAATGGAACAACTAATCAAGTATCTCCCTCAAGAACACAAATCAAAGGCACAAGACCTAGTCCGTGAGGTGCAGTTAATTTCTAACGACCAAATTAGATGCTCGCTAGACGCTGTCGTTCTCTTCCAGGGGATCCTCATCAATAGTCATAAGCATTAGAATATTCCCGCCCATGTGCGGGACCCCGGAAACACTATATTATATGTGCCCCACATATATATATACACTCATATATAATATATATACATATATATATATATATATATATAAAAACATGCAATAGCAGCCAAATAAAGAACAGAGCTGAAATATGCTGTAAAGAATTTCCACCATACATGAGTAATAAGCATTATAAACATGAGAAAACAACACAAGGTTTGTTTCAGAAACTGTTTTAATGCTCAGAAAGCAGTAGAAATTCTCATAACTCACTGGAAGCATAGAAAGCTCCCAGGCTGCATTGCAAACACACAGTCTAAAAAGACTGAAAAGCTAACCTGTAGCTGCATAGCAATAAACTGACACCGTGCCTTTAAGGCACCCATGACCCCCAGTATCCCATCATGCCTCAGGGGTGACAGTTAGGTCAGTTGTTCTTTCCGGCTCCTTAAGAGAAGGACCCTGGTTACACAGCTCCACTAATTTTCCTGTTTTTTGACAGAAAAACTCTTCACTTTTGACAATTTTTTGTTCTTACTCGACATTTAACATCTAGTCAAGTAAGATACTGTCTTTTTCAGTCAATTTGGTGTGCATTTTCTCCTGAAAATGCCTTCACTCTTTGACAAATGCCCTTCTTGTGGCAACAAGAAGGCCAAGTCAGACAACCACGACGTCTGTATCCTGTGTCTGCCTGAAGAACATGATCCAGGCACCTGTCCTTATTGTGAACACCTGTCAGGAAGAACTTTAAAGGACAGGGAGAGGATTCGCATTCATGGCCTAGCTCATAGGTCATCAAGAGGAAGATCTCCGGTGAGGAAGGGCTCCAAGAAGACTCATACATCTTCCAGAAAGAAGTCTTCACACCCTTCACCCTCAGCGTCGGGCTCGGCGCTGAGAAAAGAACCACCGGTGGATCATTCATCGTCTAAACTACCGTCGACGGCGGGCTCGCCGTCGAAGAGAAGACCAGGTACGTCGACGACGTCGAAGGATCCAGTTCCATCGTCGAAATCCCCTCCGCCGGCGTCAACCGGGCGACGTCCGACGTCGAGGAAGGGAACTCCGCCGCCGTCAACCGGGCGACGGTCGACGTCGAGATCCAAGACCCCTCCGCCGTCGTCAACCAGGCGACAACTGGCGTCGAGGGAGGTCACTCCTCCGCCTACGTCATCCAGACGTCGACCGGCGTCGAGAAATGCGACTCCTCCGCCGTCGTCGAAGAAGCGACGTTCGGCGTCGAGGACCAAGACCCCTCCGCCGTCGACAGGGAAAAGTCGATCGGCGTCGAGGAGGCAGTCTCCGTCGGTGTCGCGTCAGCTCTCGGCGTCGAGGGTGTCCAATACCCCTCCACCGTCGTCGCACAGACATTCGACGTCGAGGAAGAAAACTCCGTCGACGGCTGACCATCACCGTTCGACGTCGAGAGAAAGACCTCCGTCGACGACTGGACATCGTCATTCGACGTCGAGGCAGGGTGCTCCGTCGGCGACAGGACATCGCCGTCGAGACTTCCGTCGACGACTGGTGTAGGAGAGTAGGGTCTGCAATCCTATGATCACCCAGATTTTTGCTTTTTGCTGCACTGGTTTACGACTTTCCCTGGCTGTGGGCATGCTAATCAGACCCACAGCCTAGCTGTTCTCTCTATCCAAATTGTACTCAGGTACTGAATTGGCACTGGGCCCTCTCCAAGTCCCTGTACCCAGGGCTGAGGTGCACCCAGAAGTCTCCCAGGGGCTGAAGCATGTATTGTGCCACCCCTGGACTGACTAACTAAACTGACACAACTGGCTGCACGACAGCTGGGGCAAGGTGGTGTACTCACCCTTTGCTTTAGATATAGTATACCTATATCTAACCCTAAAATGGACACACAAATCTCCTATCAGTCACTCCTATGGCAGGCCTTAACAATCCTGAAGGCAGAGTGCTTGGAATCGTGTGAGATGGTGCTCTGGCATGAGCTGAGCCTGTCTGCGGCTTTCGGGATCTATCCCTTAGCCGTTTCCATGATATCGCATACCATATACTCTTAAGTGCCTTATAATCCTCGCGGTTATATGCCAACTCTGGTATCGCTTTATCAAAACATGTCGAGTAAGGTGTCATACGAATTGGAATACTAACCCCTCGCCAATTCTGGCGACGGGGTTAGCATTCCACCCTTCTAGAGGGACACGACATGTATGTAACCTCTAACCCCGGTTAAAGTCAAGCAAAGCCTCAGCTCCACAAAATGGATGCTGCCACCGAGACACAAGTCTGCCCTCCTGCTGCTGGGAGTCCTCCCAGAGCAGGAGATAAGGACAAAGGGTTTCCTGCCAGGGGCGGTGCCAGCACCGTCCCAGACAGGATTTTGTGTATCCTAGGTAGGCAGGGCTTCAGAGGAAGGTGACTGCAAGTGGCACCCCGGTGCTCACTGTGCATAGGCCGGCTGAAACCAGTTCCAGGGGCACTCCAGCCCCTGGCCTGGGGAAAGCCCGCCAAAGGAGAGGGGTGTAACCACCCCCCTCCTGGTCCCACCCATAGGGCAGGACTTAGTCGCGTGCCAGCCCCCTTTTCCCAGATAAAGGTAGGAGCAGGCCCCCTTCCAAATTAGATCATCTTTGGAATCAAGACACGACTTTCTACGAAAGGACCTCAAGATTTCCTTCTTCAAGATTCTCCCTTGTGGCTAAGGAGTAGTTACCCTGCATCCGCAGGCACCATCGCAAGAATACTGCGGTCTGCTGTAAGTCCTTCCTCCGGAATCCGACTGCCCAGCTCGACAAGACCCGGCTTCCCTGGCACCTCCGACCTCTACTCACCTCTACAGCCAAGCTGAGAACCGTGAGTGCGACGAGACCTCAAGGGACCGACTATTGCCAAGACTGCACGACTTCTGCACAGCAAGCCCGCCGAGTAATTTCCTGGTGAGTGCTTTGGGGTCCGAGAAGCCCGACCCTGAGCAGCTCCAGCACCGAAGACCAGCCCCCCAGCATCTCCACGATCGGCGTGGGGCCCTTCTGCTTTTTGCTGCTCACCGCGTTGTTTGGCTACTAGCCCGCTGGCTTGTGGCCTTCTGAACGACGCCCGACGACATCACTGCTGCTGGTCTGGTTGCTCCAGACTGGCCCTTGCTCCCTCCCAGAAGAGGAGCACCCCGGACCCTCCTGGTCCACTCAAGACGCCATTTTGAGTCCACCGCGTGGGCTTGAATTAGCCAAGGCTTTGTTGCCCAATCCTGGGTTCTTAGACGCCGACAGCTTCATCCATCGTGGGACAGCTCGCCTCACCATCCTGGTCGCCGACAACGCCTCCTGGTCCGTGAGATCTGCAGAGCCAGCGTCGCCCACTCACCTAGTCGAGGTGACTACCATCCGGTGCCCTCCTGGTGCCCACTGACTACTGGCTAGTAGTCACGAACTTGGTCCCCTCTGCTTTCAGGTGTCATCCATCTTCCAGATCCAGGCTTGGATCAACTCGAACTATCTTCACTGGTCGCCTGCCAGCATCTTTCTTCCAGGCTCCTGGTCCGGCAACGAGGATTCCCGACGTCTTTTGAGACCTATGCAGCTGCAGCCCCTGGGCTAGGTAACTTTGGCATTTCGGTGCCCCAGCATAGCCTCACTATCCAAGGGTCAGGATCCACTGTCGTTTTCTCCCTACCAGGTCGGGTTCGCCCGTGAACACTAACTTTAGCGTTACTAGCTTCCATAGACTTTGTCCCGCATCCCGCGTGAGAGTGCACACTCTGCACCCGAGTCCCCTAGGCCTCCTAGAAGTAATCTAACGATTCCCTAGTCAAGTCCTAGCGATTCCAAAGCCTATTAGTACTGTACTTACCTGCTAGTAATTTCGCATTCCACTTTTAAAGTATATGGTCTTTCGTGCCCCTCGGGCATTTGTGTATACCGTGCTAACTTAAGTATTTTCGTAAGAGTTTTGTTGTGTGCCTAGCACCCTGTCCTCATAAAGAGTACAGGGTTGTTGTGATTCTAATAAATACACTGTTTATTTTCATAACACTTGTGTGGTGTCCTTTCACTGGGTGTTCAAGGGGTAATGTGATGGTAAAACAGCTGGCTTAACACGCCCTCTAGAGTCTTAGCCTTAGACTGCTCGTATCCATGCTACTAGGATAGCTGGTCTATAAGGTTGACTTACAACCAATCATCAATAAGGGTTGTTTGGACTGATATATAGTGATCACTAGAACAGTGAGCACTGCACATCAGGCCAACTTCTCACATTGGTGAGCAGCGGTTGGGATTTGAGCTTGCTGTTGTTTTACCACACATATCCTAAGAATATCTTGTGAAAGATCACATAAGTACTGAAGGTACATATAACTTAGCTTTGAATACTCTGAGTTCTACTGAACCAGCTGTTGTAGCTCCTAGGGCCTAGCACACCCTAAACTACAACTCTAGCAAGGGATCAGTAGGCAAACATATAGTGTAGGTAAGTGCACCACTTACACCTCACTAGAAAAGCATGTCTAACCATGGAGAGTCCACTGAGACTCCCCTGGTAAGTGTTGACCCTCCACAGGTCACTTCCAGATATGCAGCTCTCAGTTTCCAGGAGATGAGACAAGTCTGTACCTCCAGGAAACTGAAGCAGGGGTCTAACCCCACCATTCCCTTTCTGATAGGTCTCTTAGAGACATATGATGCCAGAAAGATTTCTCAGTTACATGAGAATATGCCAGCCTTAGAGGGAACCTCTGGGGATCCAGACCTCCCCAACACTGCTACTGCAGTTGAGGAGGAGGATCAAGAGGAACTCTCTGGGGATGAGGTAGACAAAGGTCTTGAGGTAGTCAGGAGGCTAACCAGGGCCAACTTAGACTTACTTGGGCTAGGATCTGGGGGCCCCCCAGTACTAACTCGAAGTGGGCCTAACCTTGGAGTTAGGAGAGATAGATCTCTTTCTAGGGACTCCAATAGATCTCTGCACTCTAATGCCTCTTCCCAGAGGAGGAGAAACTCTCCACAGAGGAGAGTGACTTCCCCTCAGAGAATAGAGCATGAAGCTAGAATGAGACAGGCTGCTCTGAGGATTGAAAGGGAAGAACTTGCCCTGGCCAAAGAAAAGCTTGCTTTTGCTAGAGAGCAGCAGATGAGTGGGCTAGCTCCCACTGGTGGCAGCAATCTCCCAAGAGATAGAGAGAAGGGTTTAGATACTAAACACCTGACTAAAATAGTGCCCCCCTTTAAGCAAGGGGATGATATCCAGAAATGGATGGCTGCTTTGGAGAGGGCCTGCACTGTGCAGTGCATTCCCCGAAGTCAGTGGGCAGCTATACTGTGGCTCTCCTTTGATGGTAAAGGTAGAGATAAGCTCCTCACTACAAGAGTGGAGGATGCTAATGATTACCAGGTCCTGAAAAATGCACTGATTGATGGTTTTGGTTTAACCACTGAACAGTACAGGTTGCTGTTCAGAGACACCCAGAAAACTCAGTCTCAGGACTGGTCTGACTTTGTGGATTGTGCCACTAAGGCTTTGGAGGGCTGGTTGCTGGGTAGCAAGGTTACAGATTACACAGGATTGTATAATCTTATGATGAGAGAACAAATTTTAAACAATTGTCAGAACCAGTTGTTGCACCAGCACCTTGTTGATTCAGATCTGACCTCTCCCCAAGAATTGGGAAAGAAGGCAGACAAATGGGTCCGGACAAGGATCAAGCAGAACCAGAACCAGAACCAGGGTGGTCAGAAGAAAGCAGACCAGAAGGGTAATGCAAAGAGTGAACAAAATGACCAGAAGTGTTCACCAGGTCCCCAACAAACCAAAGAGGGTGGGGGTCAGGCTTCCCAGAAGAAGAAGACTCAAGAAGGCCAGTCAAAAAGGTGGTGCCAGTACTGCAAAAGTAAATCTCACTGGTTTAGTGAGTGCACCAAAAGAGGAGGACAAACTCCTGCCACTACAGCCCCTAAGGCAACTGCACCCCCTAGTGCAGTCAGTAGTGGTAGTGTACCTCCCAAGGCATTAGTTGGGTTAACCTTGGGTGCTGAGGGGTCTGACAACTTAGTTGGCACACTCACTCAGGCTGTCCTTGTCTGTACAGGGGATATGGATATATCCCCTGAGATAAGTCCCAATACTTTGGGCAAATACAGGCAGACACCTTTGATTAATGGCAAAATGGCTCAGGCCTATAGGGACACTTGTGCCAGTGTCACCATGGTGACACCTAACTTTGTGGACCTTGGACAGATCATGCCAGGTACTGATTTCCTGGTGACCAATGCCAGCAATGTCACTACTAGTCATAGTGTGGCAATTGTGGCTTTCTCCTGGGGTGGAGTGAAGGGACAAAAGAAAGTTGTAGTCAGTTCAGACCTCCCAGTTGATTGTTTGTTGGGCAATGATTTGGAGTCATCACAATGGTCAGAAGTGGAGCAGAGGACTCACATGGAAATGTTAGGCTTGCCAGCACATGTGCTTGCTGTGACTAGGTCACAGGCCAGAAAATGCCCCACTGAACAGGAGCTGGATCCTGAAATTATGGACCAGACACCTTCCAAGAAGAAGAGCAGTAGGGTTAAGGCTTTGCCTTCCCCCTTGCCCCAGGTTGAGGATCAAGTCTCTGAGGAGGCTGATCTGAGAGAACTGAGGGAAACTGAGCCTAAAGAGCTTGAACTTGATCAAGTTGAGTTTCTGGGCTCAGGGGGACCCTCCAGAGCAGACCTGGGGAAGGCACAGTTAGACTGCCCTTCCCTTGAACCCCTCAGACAGCAGGCTGCTGCTGAGACTGCAGGGAATGCCACAGGTGCCCACAGGGTATACTGGGAAGATGGACTCCTGTACTCTGAGTCAAGAGACCCCAAGCCTGGTGCAACCAGGAGGCTGGTCATCCCCTTGTCTCTGAGAGGTTTCCTTCTCACCTTGGCCCATGAGATTCCCCTTGCAGGTCATTTAGGTCAGACAAAGACATGGGACAGGCTTGTCTCACACTTTCACTGGCCCCACATGAATGAGAATACCAAGGAGTTTTGTCGCTCCTGTGTCACTTGCCAAGCCAGTGGTAAGTCAGGTGGCCCAACAAAGGCCCCCCTCATACCACTACCTGTGGTGGGGGTTCCCTTTGAAAGAGTGGGGATTGACATTGTTGGTCCAATGGAACCCCAGACAGCATCAGGGCACAAGTTTATACTGGTGGTAGTGGATCATGCCACCAGGTATCCTGAAGCTATTCCACTTAGGACCACTACAGCACCTGTAGTGGCAAGAGCCCTAGTTGGAGTGTTCTCCAGGGTGGGCTTCCCTAAGGAGGTTGTTTCTGACAGAGGTACAAACTTCATGTCAGGATATCTGACTGCAATGTGGAAGGAGTGTGGTGTGAACTACAAGTTCACCACACCCTACCACCCACAATGCAATGGGCTTGTTGAGAGATTCAACAGGACCCTCAAAGGGATGATTCATGGGCTACCTGAAACTCTTAGGAGAAGATGGGATGTCCTGATCCCCTGCCTCTTGTTTGCTTACAGAGAGGTCCCACAGAAGGGGGTTGGCTACAGCCCTTTTGAGCTTCTGTATGGGCATCCTGTAAGAGGACCCCTGTGTTTGGTGAAGGAAGGATGGGAGAGACCTCTCAAAAAGCCTGCAACCAACATAGTGGACTATGTACTTGGTCTCCGCTCCAGGATGGCTGAGTATATGGAAAAGGCATCTAAAAACCTTGACGCCAGCCAGGAACTTCAAAAAGCTTGGCATGACCAAAAGGCTGTTCTGACTGTGTACCAGCCAGGACAGAAGGTGTGGGTGCTGGAGCCAGTGGCCCCAGCAGCTCTGAAAGACAAATGGTCTGGGCCCCACACCATCATTGAGCAAAAGGGAGAGGTTACCTACTTGGTGGACCTTGGAACTCCCAGGAGCCCTCTCAGAGTGCTCCATGTTAACCGGCTCAAGGCATATGTTGACAGGAAGGACATGAGCTTGCTCATGGCCACAGATGAGGGACAGGAGGAAGAGAGTGACCCTCTCCCAGACCTGCTCACTCAGAATCCTGATGATGGATCAGTTGATGGTGTTGTCTTTTGTGGCAGCCTCACTGAACATCAGCAACAGGATTGCAGACAAGTTCTGCAATCCTTCAGACATATGTTCTCTCTGACACCCAGCCAAACTGATTGGTGTACCCATGATGTTGACACTGGAGACAGTCTGCCTGTCAAGAGTAAAATCTACAGACAGCCTGATCATGTTAGAGACTGCATCAAAACTGAAGTGCAGAAAATGTTGGAGCTGGGAGTCATTGAGCCCTCAGATAGCCCTTGGGCTAGCCCAGTAGTTCTAGTGCCAAAGCCTCACACCCAGGGTGGTAAGAAAGAGATGAGGTTTTGCGTAGACTACAGAGGCCTCAATGCAGTCACTAAGACTGATGCCCACCCAATACCAAGAGCAGATGAACTTATAGATAAATTGGCTTCTGCCAACTTCTTAAGTACATTTGATTTGACAGCTGGGTATTGGCAAATCAGGTTAGCTGAGGAGGCCAAACCCAAGACATCATTTTCTACCCCTGGTGGGCATTATCAGTTTGTGGTAATGCCCTTTGGGCTGAAAAATGCACCTGCCACCTTCCAAGGGTTGGTGAATCAAGTCCTCACTGGGCTGGATGACTTCTGTGCAGCATATCTTGACGATATTGCTGTCTTTAGCTCCACCTGGGAGGATCACCTGGTCCACCTGAGGAAAGTGTTAGAGGCTCTGCAAAAGGCAGGCCTCACTATCAAGGCCACAAAGTGCCAGATAGGGCAGACACAGGTTGTATACCTGGGCCACCTTGTAGGTGGAGGCCAGGTTCAGCCATTGGAGAGTAAAATACAGGCCATCAAGGACTGGGCTCCTCCAATCACCCAGACTCAGGTTCGAGCTTTCTTGGGCCTGACTGGTTACTACAGAAAGTTTGTCAGAAATTATGGGTCCACAGTGACCCCCCTTAATGACCTGACAAGCAAAAAGATGCCAAAGAAAGTTCAGTGGACAGCAAGCTGTCAAAAAGCATTCAATGACCTAAAGCAGGCCATGTGCACAGCACCTATCCTTAAGAGTCCAGATTACTCCAAGCCATTCATTGTCCAAACAGATGCTTCTGAGTTGGGTGTGGGAGCTGTTCTGTCTCAACTAAATTTTGATGGTAATGATCAGCCTATTGCTTTCATTAGTAGAAGGTTGACACCCAGAGAGAAAAATTGGTCAGCTATTGAGAGGGAGGCCTTTGCTGTGGTTTGGGCCCTGAAGAAGCTGAGGGCCTACTTGTTTGGCACTCACTTCACCATTCAGACCGACCACAAGCCCCTCTTGTGGCTAAATCAGATGAAGGGTGAAAACCCCAAACTGCTTAGGTGGTCCATTTCCCTACAGGGGATGGATTTTACAGTGGAGCATAGACCTGGTACTGATCACAGCAATGCTGATGGGCTCTCCAGGTATTTCCACTTAGAGCAAGAAGACTCACCTGGTCAAGGTTAGTTTATTGTCCCAAAGTTTGGGGGGGGGTCATGTAGGAGAGTAGGGTCTGCAATCCTATGATCACCCAGATTTTTGCTTTTTGCTGCACTGGTTTACGACTTTCCCTGGCTGTGGGCCTGCTAATCAGACCCACAGCCTAGCTGTTCTCTCTATCCAAATTGTACTCAGGTACTGAATTGGCACTGGGCCCTCTCCAAGTCCCTGTACCCAGGGCTGAGGTGCACCCAGAGGTCTCCCAGGGGCTGAAGCATGTATTGTGCCACCCCTGGACTGACTAACTAAACTGACACAACTGGCTGCACGACAGCTGGGGCAAGGTGGTGTACTCACCCTTTGCTTTAGATATAGTATACCTATATCTAACCCTAAAATGGACACACAGATCTCCTATCAGTCACTCCTATGGCAGGCCTTAACAATCCTGAAGGCAGAGTGCTTGGAATCGTGTGAGATGGTGCTCTGGCATGAGCTGAGCCTGTCTGCGGCTTTCGGGATCTATCCCTTAGCCGTTTCCATGATATCGCATACCATATACTCTTAAGTGCCTTATAATCCTCGCGGTTATATGCCAACTCTGGTATCGCTTTATCAAAACATGTCGAGTAAGGTGTCATACGAATTGGAATACTAACCCCTCGCCAATTCTGGCGACGGGGTTAGCATTCCACCCTTCTAGAGGGACACGACATGTATGTAACCTCTAACCCCGGTTAAAGTCAAGCAAAGCCTCAGCTCCACAAAATGGATGCTGCCACCGAGACACAAGTCTGCCCTCCTGCTGCTGGGAGTCCTCCCAGAGCAGGAGATAAGGACAAAGGGTTTCCTGCCAGGGGCGGTGCCAGCACCGTCCCAGACAGGATTTTGTGTATCCTAGGTAGGCAGGGCTTCAGAGGAAGGTGACTGCAAGTGGCACCCCGGTGCTCACTGTGCATAGGCCGGCTGAAACCAGTTCCAGGGGCACTCCAGCCCCTGGCCTGGGGAAAGCCCGCCAAAGGAGAGGGGTGTAACCACCCCCCTCCTAGTCCCACCCATAGGGCAGGACTTAGTCGCGTGCCAGCCCCCTTTTCCCAGATAAAGGTAGGAGCAGGCCCCCTACCAAATTAGATCATCTTTGGAATCAAGACACGACTTTCTACGAAAGGACCTCAAGATTTCCTTCTTCAAAATTCTCCCTTGTGGCTAAGGAGTAGTCACCCTGCATCCGCAGGCACCATCGCAAGAACACTGCGGTCTGCTGTAAGTCCTTCCTCCGGAATCCGACTGCCCAGCTCGACAAGACCCGGCTTCCCTGGCACCTCCGACCTCTACTCACCTCTACAGCCAAGCTGAGAACCGTGAGTGCGACGAGACCTCAAGGGACCGACTATTGCCAAGACTGCACGACTTCTGCACAGCAAGCCCGCCGAGTAATTTCCTGGTGAGTGCTTTGGGGTCCGAGAAGCCCCGACCCTGAGCAGCTCCAGCACCGAAGATCAGCCCCCCAGCATCTCCACGATCGGCGCGGGGCCCTTCTGCTTTTTGCTGCTCACCGCGTTGTTTGGCTACTAGCCCGCTGGCTTGTGGCCTTCTGAACGACGCCCGACGACATCACTGCTGCTGGTCTGGTTGCTCCAGACTGGCCCTTGCTCCCTCCCAGAAGAGGAGCACCCCGGAACCTCCTGGTCCACTCAAGACGCCATTTTGAGTCCACCGCGTGGGCTTAAATTAGCCAAGGCTTTGTTGCCCAATCCTGGGTTCTTCGACGCCGACAGCTTCATCCATCGTGGGACAGCTCGCCTCACCATCCTGGTCGCCAACAACGCCTCCTGGTCCGTGAGATCTGCAGAGCCAGCGTCGCCCACTCACCTAGTCGAGGTGACTACCATCCGGTGCCCTCCTGGTGCCCACTGACTACTGGCTAGTAGTCACGAACTTGGTCCCCTCTGCTTTCAGGTGTCATCCATCTTCCAGATCCAGGCTTGGATCAACTCGAACTATCTTCACTGGTCGCCTGCCAGCATCTTTCTTCCAGGCTCCTGGTCCGGCAACGAGGATTCCCGACGTCTTTTGAGACCTATGCAGCTGCAGCCCCTGGGCTAGGTAACTTCGGCATTTCGGTGCCCTAGCATAGCCTCACTATCCAAGGGTCAGGATCCACTGTCGTTTTCTCCCTACCAGGTCGGGTTCGCCCGTGAACACTAACTTTAGCGTTACTAGCTTCCATAGACTTTGTCCCGCATCCCGCGTGAGAGTGCACACTCTGCACCCGAGTCCCCTAGGCCTCCTAGAAGTAATCTAACGATTCCCTAGTCAAGTCCTAGCGATTCCAAAGCCTATTAGTACTGTACTTACCTGCTAGTAATTTCGCATTCCACTTTTAAAGTATATGGTCTTTCGTGCCCCTCGGGCATTTGTGTATACCGTGCTAACTTAAGTATTTTCGTAAGAGTTTTGTTGTGTGCCTAGCACCCTGTCCTCATAAAGAGTGCAGGGTTGTTGTGATTCTAATAAATACACTGTTTATTTTCATAACACTTGTGTGGTGTCCTTTCACTGGGTGTTCAAGGGGTAATGTGATGGTAAAACAGCTGGCTTAACACGCCCTCTAGAGTCTTAGCCTTAGACTGCTCGTATCCATGCTACTAGGATAGCTGGTCTATAAGGTTGACTTACAACCAATCATCAATAAGGGTTGTTTGGACTGATATATAGTGATCACTAGAACAGTGAGCACTGCACATCAGGCCAACTTCTCACAACTGGGCATCGTCGTTCGACGTCGAGAGAGAGGGCTCCGTCGACGGCCGGTACTCGCCGTTCGACGTCGAGACATGGAACTCCGTCGGCGGCTGATCATCGCCGCTCGACGTCGAGAGACCATACATCCTCCCATAGACAATCAAGGACAAGATTGTTTGATCCGCCGACTCCTCGAAAGCGCTCGACGACGAGGGAAGATCGCTCGACGTCGAGGTGTTCAGATGTGGTTATGGTAACGGAGTCAGCTTCCCGTCATTCCACTTCAAGGTCCTCTGGCTCGTCGACGGCCTCTTCGAAGTCCAGAAGTCCGGTACGCAAATCTCCTGGGCGTCGGACAGACCCTTGGGGGGATAAAGTCAGACTGTCACCTAGATGGTACAGATCTTTGGACCATTGGAGAGATTCTGGTGCTGCAAAACGTATGCAAGACTATGCCAGCTCGCAGCACAGGTCTCCTCTTCAGGATCTTGTAGAGGAGATGGACAAGCATAGCCCTCCCAGGCGCAAATCTCCTGTGAGAACATCACCCACATCTCCCAGAAGGCCCCGATCTCCCAGAAAAGAACCAGAGGAGCGGGTCAGGTCTCGCTTTCCTAGACGGGAAGAGCGTTCGAAACGTTCAAAAGAGAGGAGGCATAGTGTTCAACGTAGACGTCGACGAACTCCGTCTACTTCATCTACCTCTTCTACCAGGTCTTCTAAGAGGGACTACTCCCCTACTTTGACGGACAGTCCTACGTCCCGATCCTCCCCAGTGGATGACATTGGCACGTATCTAGATGTCTTGCAAAGAGGAGCTCAGAAGCTGAGCATTGAGATGTCTGTCCCTCAGGTTACAACGACAGTCATTTTTGAGACCTTACACAAAAAGGCGATCACCCGTCCTCTACTGCCATTAGTCCCGGGGATTATGGAGCCTGTCAAGGAGGTGTTCCTAACTCCGGCGGCTATCAGAGCGGTGCCAGCCCGCATTCAGAAGAAATACAAACCGGCCTCTTCTGACCCGGTATTTGTAAGATCTGACCCTCCAGCAGACTGTTATTGTGGCAGCTGCGAGGAAGACGCACGCAGTTGCCGGTTCTTCTTCAGTCCCACCAGACAAGGACAGCAAGACTCAAGACTCCTGGGGTCGCAAAGTTTGCAACTCGGCTGCTTCGACTCTTAAGGTTTCTAGTGCGGCTGCGCTTCTGGGTCGATACGACAGAGCTTTATGGGACTCTATGGAAAGGTTCAAAGCCAAGCTGCCAAAAGAAGACCAGCAGGACTTTGAAGAAACCGTGACTGAAGGATGTCTGGTGGCGAATCAGATGATAAGCACGGCTGCGGATGGTGCGGTCCTGGCGGCGCATTCCTATTCACATGGGGTTTGTGCCAGGAGATCGGCATGGTTGCGCCTGACAGGCCTGAAGCCGGATGCTCAGCATCGCATCCTTAATCTCCCCTTTTCGGGTTCCGCTCTCTTCGGGGAGCATGCTGACGAAGAAATGACCCGAATGAAGACGGAACTGGACACAGTGAAAGCGGTGGGCTTGGAGAAGAAGAAAGAGTTCAAGCGCCGTTTCAAGTCCAACAGGGGGAGAGGGGCTCAACAGAGGGTTCAAACCCCTCAGTGGTCCCAAAATAAGAACCAAGGGAAACCCCAGTTTCGAGGTAAACCTGGCAGGGGTAGAGGAGGTCATCAGCAGTCCTCTAACACCACAAGAGGAGGAAAAGCCTGAACAGTGGCTTCCTCTGGCGCCGTTGCCCATTCCAGTGGGAGGAAGTGCTTCACAACACCTGGCAGAGTGGGTCAGCATCACCAAGGATCAGTGGGTGCTGAATATACTGCGCAATGGATACAGGCTAAGTTTCCGTGCGCCTCCGAAGAACATTCCTCCAAAGAGCGCTTACCCTCACCAACTAAGCTTGCTCCGAAGAGAGGTAAAAATCCTACTACAAAAAAGAGCGATAGAGGAGGTTCCTCTCGCTCAAAGAGGAAAGGGAGTTTACTCAAGGTACTTTCTTGTCCCCAAAAAAGATCAGGAGGACAAGTTCAGACCAATTCTCGATCTACGACTTCTAAACAGGGTCCGTCACGCGTAGACCATCCAATTTCTCAATCACAGGAACCACACGACTCGCACTCTCCTTTTTATCCAGCCATTCAATCAGTTTTCCTGCTTTATCGCCTACATCATATAACCGTCCCTGCTGTTCCCTGCTCATCATCCTGGCCGCATCAGTAACCAAAGTTTTATATTCCAATTGTTTAAGGTGGAGAACATGCAACGCTTCTCGAGTCACATCTCGCTCCAATGCAGTATCTAAGTCCATAATTTCCGTCTCAAGATGAACAATTGCCTCATTCTTACATTTCTTGGCACACCCAATCAAAGACAATGCCTGGCCCCTGATAACAGTTTTGAAGGCTTCCCACAACGAAACAGGTGAAGAGTCTAGACACAGAACCCACGTTTTCAGCAAAATACAGATCAAATGATTTAATCAATTCAGTACGGGTTTTGGGGTTAAGAAGATACCAGGGGTTAATCGGGGCCACCCTCCCTGCAGCGCCTGTGTTAAGATGAAAATAAAACCAGACAGGGGAATGGTCTGATATACCCCGAGCCAGGTGTCTAATCTCTCCAATCGAAGGGGACAGGGCAGCCGGTATCAGGATATAATCCAGTCTAGAAAGACTACCATGTACTCCCGAATGGAAGGTAAACTGAGTCTGCTCAGGATGCATTAGCCTCCTACAGTCTACAAGCCCAAATGTCTCCAGAAAGTCACCCAACCAGGATTGCGCAGCAGGAAGGTCTCTGGGTGGATAGTGATCCGCTCTGCCAGAAACGACTGAGTTAAAGTCACCACCCAATATCAAAACACCCTCAGGGAGACCCAAAACTACCCGCCCCAAGTCAGCAAATGTCGTGGATTGCAGGCCAGGAGAAACATACACCGACACCAACGAGACCGGTTTCCCCTCTCACCGCCCGACAAGTGCAACATATCGGCCCCTGGCATCGAGGACCACATCATCAACCTCAAAGGAGAGAGAAGTCCTAAGTAATATGCCCACCCCTCTAGAACTAGATGTAAATCCAGAATGGGCAACAAGACGGAAACCCCGTCTATTAAGGGCGTGGCAAGTATTCCCACTCAAGTGCGTCTCTTGTAGCAAAACGTCTGGCGAGAGGCGCCGTAAAAGCTGTGCAACTACCCCCCTTTTTATCCGATCACCCAACCCATTCACATTCCAGCACAGTACCTTCAACCCCCTATCTCCCATCCGAATCCACCACGAACTCCCATCTCAAAACGAGCACCACACCAATGTCAGAAATAGTGAAAGTTCTTTGCCTTGAAAAAGAAAAAACGAACAACCCCAACAGGTTTCCCTCCCTCCCCTCAATATTCCCAACACAACTCCCCCCCCCACCCTGCACCCCTGCACAGACTCAGAAGCCACCCCAATTTGCAGTGTGCCTGTCGCCCTAACAAATACAAACAAACAACTAATCTACACAAAGAAGCCCCAGATGAGGAAAGGGTCCCGCCATCCCCGCTACCCCCCAGGATATGAAGGGAATGATCAAAGAAGACAGTGAGCCTCAGCTGTTCATTAGGAATAGTGTTCCGGACACGGACGTCATAGTCATTCCTGGTCCGTTAGGCCCCCCTCGGCGCCACCAGTATAATCCTGGCCAGCACGGCGAGCCGGTAAAGTGTCCAACCAATCACTTGCGTCCTCAGGCCGGACAAAAAAGAAAGTTCGATTGTCATACTCAACACGCAGTCGGGCCGGGAACAACATCGCGTATTTTAACTCCATGTCTCGAAGCCGCCGTTTCACACCTTGAAAACCCATTCGTTGTTTCTGGACCGAATGAGAAAAGTCCGGATAAAAGTTCACAGCAGCGTTCTCGAACTGCGTAGGACCGCCCGTCCGTGCCGCCTGCAATATGGCGTCGCGATCTCTGAAGTTGAAGATCCGTGCGATAATCGGACGGGGGGGAAAACCGGGCTTCGCCTGCCCTCCCGGCACCCTATGTGCACGTTCAATGGCGAAGAATTTGCTCAGGCCCTTGGGAGCAAGATGATTGAGTATAAGGTCCTCCACTCGAAGATCAGTGGAGAGTGAACTGGAGTCTTCCGGGATCCCAATAATACGCACGTTGTTGCGCCGTGCACGGCCCTCAAAATCCTCCAAGCGACGAGCAAAGAAGTCATTGGCAGTTCTGAGGTTCCGCACTTCTGTTTGCAAGTCGGACACATCCGTTGTGAGGCTTGATGTTTTAATGTCAAGTGACTTTACCCTCTCGTTCGTTTTGGCCAAATCGGTTCGAATGAGGTTGACATCAATGGCCACCGTGTCCAGCTTCAGAGCCAGGGCTTCATATTGTTGGCCGATAGAGGACTTGATACCAGCAATTGCGCCCATCACGTCCTGTAGCGTTAAGTCCGCCGATACAGCAGGATCATCGACAGCCTCCTCCCGGGTCTTAGGCGTGCCACCGGCGGATCCTTTAGAAAGTGTGTAGCGGTCCATGACATTTGACTGGGTTGAGCCTCCTCGGAAGTTGGTCTGGACTTTCCGTCTTTCACCCTCGGGCTTACCCATCATGGCGAGCCGGGTGCCCCGAAGGGAGGCTTAGGATCTGGTCCAAATGGCTCCTCAGAATTCACCCACTAGAACACCAGAGGCGAAGTTGAGTCAATTCGAGTCCACAGCCAAACTGTCGCTAGCTCCAAGCCCAATGAACTGGGGCCAGTCCGATCTGCCGTCACCCGGCAGAGGGAGATGGTGCGCAAGAGAAACGAAACCGAAAGTGAAGTGAGGCCGTGAACTGATCCCCGCCAGCCGTTGTTGTTGAGTTACGATCCGGGTAGAGCCACAACTCAAGGCCCAGGCGATTCCGGGGAGAAGGCCGCAAATTTCAGGATGGCGTAACTCTGGGACCCTGCGTCCGATTCCGACCCAGAAGCCTGCTAGTACATCAGCCGGGCTTTGTCTTCAATGACCGTCCATCAAATCAGGATAGTATCCAGGATAAATGCGGGAGGTAAGCTCCTCCTCCACTTCTGTGATTTTTGATACCCTTCATCATCGCACAGCGCCCAGGCCTCTACTGCCCCAGGTCCCCGGCCTCCTAGAACCGGCTATGTCTACTTTCCTCACACCAGCGGTGGTGGGATCTGTTCCATCTCGGATAGCCAAAAAGTACAAGGCCCCTGCAGAGGATCCCTTGTTCCTCAGATCTGATCCTCCTGCGGACTCCATTATTGTGGCGGCTGCCATGAAGTCCCATTCAGGCACCACCTCTTCCTCAGTACCACCTGAAAAAGACAGCAAACTTATGGACTCGTTTGGCAGGAAGGTATGCAACACCTCCTCTTCATTTATTAAGGTGGCTAGTGTCTCTGCTCTGCTTGGAAGGTACGACAGGTAACTTTGGGACACCCTGACTCGCTTTGGGACACCCTGACTCGCTTTACAGACAAGCTTCCCAAGGAAGATCGACAAGAATTTGTTGAGATTATACAGGAAGGAGGGCTTGTAGCCAATCAGGTCATCAGCGCCGCAGTGGATGCCTCGGACCTTGTGGCCCATGGCTACTCACAGGGTATTTGCTCCCGTCGTTCGGCCTGGCTCCGCCTGACAGGGCTCAAGCCAGACGCCCAGAAGAAGATATTGAATCTCCCATTCAATGGTAACTCTCTTTTTGGAACACATGCGGATGACGAAATGTCCAAAATGAAAGCGGAGATGGACACCGTCAAGGCAGTGGGATTAGAAAATCGCCAGGAATTCAAGAAGCGCTTTCGCCAGGGAGACAGGAGGTCTTTTCAATAGAGGGGTCAAAACCCTCAGTGGCAATCCCAGTCTCAGCAGAAAACGCAGTTCCAGCAGCGTCGTCCTGGCAGAGGGAGAGGTAGCAATAACAAGCAGCAGTCCTCCTCCAAGCAACCTCCCAAGCCCTGAGCCATTGCTTCCTCCACGACTGTTCGCCACTCCGGTGGTAACACTCCAGGGGCAAGAGCAAACCTGCTGTGGAAAGTCGTGACGTGTGAAACGCTACTTGTCCAGTGTGCAGCGTCGGCTACACTCCCTCCTCTCCACCAGAGCTACGGACCACGGGACTCCCAGACAGGTCTGAGTCCGATAATGCCTTTCGCAGAGTGACGTCCGGCCCGGGGATACTTCCCATATCAAGCAAGGAGGAAGCCAGGGTGGAGGAAGAGGCGTCCTGATTCGTGGGCTGAGCCTGGGGCCGCCGGTTTTGCACCCCCGGCGAGCGGGAACCCCCTCCTTGGCGGTTGCCCTGTCTTCGTGATCTGGTTCGGCGCCTATGAGCCTTGGGCGCTTCGTGAGTCGGCTGTACTAACGGTCTCCGGGCAGGGGAGGGGGCCACGCCAGGCAGGAGGGGATGTTCCTCCGTGAGCCAGGTCCAAGCCGCCTGGGGGGTGTCAAAGAAGTATGTTTTATCCTGGAAGAACACCTTGAGACGTGCCGGGAAGAGGAGGCCATAGCGAAGTCCCATAGCCCTGAGTTTTTGCTTGCCCTCGTCGTAGGACCGGCGCTGAGTCTGAACCTCACTGGAATAATCCGGGAATACCATGATTTTGGAGTTCTGGAATAGCAGTGGACCCAATTCCCTAGCCATTCCCAGAATTGTGTCCCTGTCCCATAAGTCGAAGATTCGAAGGATGATGGGACGACCCGGGGCCCCAGGAGGGGGTTTAGGAGCAAGAGAGCGGTGAGCTCACTCCACCGCAAACCAGGGGGAGAGTTTCTCTTTGGGCATCCAGGAGCGAATCCAGGACTCAATGAAGGTGTCTGTGCGGTCTTTCTCCACCCCCTCCGGGAATCCCAGGAGGCGCAGGTTGTTTCTTCGGGCCCTGTTTTCAGCATCCTCGGCCCTGCGGTGTTACTCCGAAGTCTGCGTCTGGAGGCGGGCCACCTGGGTCTTGAGGGCACTCAAGTCATCCTCCACTGTGGAGATGCGGCATTTCGCTTCGGCAACACGTGCCTTGGCGTTCCGGATGTCCTGCCGAATCAGGGCCACATCCATCCTCCCCTCCCCGATCCTACTCTCCTTGGCCTTGGACGTGCTGATCGCCCGCAGGATAGTGGAGAGATCTCCCTCGGTGGCCCCAGGGGCAGGCGAAGGCCCAGCCTCTGGATCCCGGCTGGTCCATCTTCGTTTGGGTCGGGGGGATGGGGTTTGAGTGTTCCGATTCGTGCCCATGGCCCCGAAGAGGCAGAGAGGGGGGGGACCAACGTGTGTGTGCCACCCGACACGATGGCGGATGCGTGGAGCGCAGTTCCTCGTCTGCCGACAGCGGAGAGATGCAGGCCCTCACAGCCGCGAGCCCGGGACAGGTTGAGGAGCCCTCGGGATTAGTCTGTGTGATTTGCAGCCCAGGTAGCAGTGCAAGTACCGAGGGGGCCGCGCTGTATCAAGAGTTCTGCGACTCGCCTCCAAAAACAGCAAGACAGTCACAGGCCGGCCGCCCTGTTCCACTCAGTGAAGGCAGGAGCGCCACCCCCCCCCCCCAATCCGGCGTGTCATGAGGCACACAACAGCAGGTAAGAGGGCAGCCAGCAAGGGTGTCACGCAAGTGCGGGTTAGGGTGCGCAGGTCGCACCCCAGTCTGCGCAGGGCCTCCAGTTTCAGGAAGCAGGACAGCCGAAGCCACCCCGGGGAGGCGTGGGACCAGGCAGGTCACCGGTCAAACCGCGGAGCCAGGCCAATCACCACCCCAAAGCAGAGGTGCAGGAGTCACAGCAGCATGGGGGAGGTCAAGCCCCTTGTCACCACGGACGTCCTCCTGACCGCGTCAGCAGTTCCACACCGGCGACCAGGGGGGAGGGGGGAGACGCAGCGGCTCAGCCCGCCACGTGACGCGGTGGCCGATTCCCCCCTCACACCGCAGCTAGCACGAATGAACAGGGGCCCCACTCACCGGCGTGTCGTCAGAGGTTCGGCCCACAGGACGGGCATGGAGGAACACCTGCGGCCGGGCAGAGGCCAGGACAGCTCACGCTTACTTCCGGGGGATCTCAGAATGGCCAAAGTCCACCTGGCCCACACATCCAACGAAGCCAGCAGCTCCTCGCGCCCCCGCGCCGCATTCTCAAGATGGCGGAGGGCGCGAAAGTCCAAACGTCCAAGAAGAGAATGCTGCCTCCTGACGTAGCCCTTCACCGGTAACAATGGAGGAGCAGGCGACCGTCAGCCTCCCGCATCCGGTCTCCGTGGCCTCCGGGGACAGCCTGCTTCCAGGGCACCACAGCTCGGCCATCACACGTGTGGCCTCGGCAGCCGCAAGCAGGGTCCGGAGAGGAGGCACAAGGTTGAATCCCCTCTCTCAGCTCCCCCCGCAAGGAGGGCTGGTCTCAGTGCAGCCGCAGCCAGGTAGGGCCCACAGTCAGCTTCCCCCCCCCCCCGTCGGATACCAGCCATGATTTTATCTAGGCTTGACTACGGGAACGCGCTCTACCTGGGAGCCCCGGCCTCTGTGATCTCCAAACTCCAGGTAGTCCAAAACTCAGCAGCTAGACTCCTGACGAGCACAAACCAGTGCTCCTCAGCCAAGCCAGCGTTAAGATCACTTCATTGGCTACCGATAAAAGAACGGGTACACTTTAAGGCCCTCTGTATTGCCCATAAAAATCTGCAAGGCAAAGGCCCCCCGATTCTTACTAACCTGATCAAACCATATAAAAGGTCCAGAAACCTCCGCTCCAATGATCTTAATCTGGCAGATGTCAACAGAATCAACAAGGCCCGCTCTGGTGGACGCCTCTTCTCCTATAAACCTCAAAGGTATGGAACTCTTTGCCCCTCCTCCTTCGTCATGAACCTAATCATCTCTCTTTTCGCAAGAAAATAAAAACATGGCTTTTCCCCGGAAACTAACTAACAACTGAACCCCTTCTCTCACTCTCAGACCTTCTGTGCCGTAGCTTTAAGCGCTGGGATGCCTCCGGGTAGCCATACGCTATAAAAGAATCATTTTCATTTCATTTCCGGCGAAACTCCCGCGGCGCAGGCAGCCCGCCGGACTCTGCCATCCCTCACTGCCTCCCCGGCAGCAGCGCCACCGTCTGGGACCGTGTCCGCGCCTCGGACAGTCCCGGGAGCCGGTCCGGCAGCCTAGCACGACCTCCACTGCCCCGGGGGGGGACCAGCGCACCTTTCCTCGTCACGGGGCGCCTCCACTGCCTGCAGGGATTGCCTCTGCTGCCTTCCGGACCCGCCGATCCGGGGGACCTCCACAACAGTCCCTGACTCAAGGGCGAGTCCGCCGGTCTCCAGATTAGCCTTCCGCCGCCAGGTGAGTCATCGGCAGCATATCAGGGAGGGCGCTGGGCCTTTTCAGTGGGGATTGCAGGGCCCGGGACGGGAAAGCAGAGGGGCCGCCATTTTGAGCAATCGGGCCTCAGAGGGAGAGAGGCTCAGCGGAGGCAGCGGATGCACCGAACACTCCCCAGGGGGAATCTGAGCGCAGCAGGGTAGATGAGGAGTCCCCGTAAGTAGAAGCAGGGACCTGATGACAGCTGTCAGAGGCAGATGCGAGGCGGATGACGGAGGGGGACCGGAGCACTCTTAGAGTGCGACCGCCATCTTGACGCCTCAAGCCACGCCTCCGCATTCCACTTTCTTAGTATGAGTTATTGGCTGACCTGGGTAGGGGGATCGTGCCTGAATGGCGGAATGTCTTCAGAAAGAAGACTGAGTTCAGGAGAAAGTACATCCTTGTCAATAGGGCCACATGTGTGATGTCCAAAGGCACTGAGGTGATGACCTGCCTTGGTCTCTAAAACCTATCTTTGTTTGAGGGATCTGGACAGTAGGCAGCCTTCTGAATAATCCTTTAATGATTTTGGCTATTGATGAAAAGTGGCCACATACCAATGTGCTGAATCAGACACACAGGAAGAAGTTAATCACATCAATTTTAGAGAAGAGTGCACAAATCAACCTCATAATAAAGCGCACTGTGGTACTAGCTCCACCACATTCTCTTTCTTCCTTCTTCCGGTGCTCGTGTGCAGGGGTCGCCTTCCTTGGATGGTGTGCGGTGGTCTGGGGCTGCCACTTTGCTGTCTTGTTTTCGTCTGTCAGATTCCTTCTGACAGTGGTGAGTTTTTGGATACCGAGGCAGTAGCCTCATTACTCCACAATCATTTGGAATTTTTTAGTCGCTGTTTTGGCTGCCTGGCGCCCATAGGCCTCTTATACTGGGAGGAGGGCCAGTGGGGACCCCAGGCTAATCCAGGCGAGAAGGTGTGAACCCCTCGCAGCGGGGCGCAGGCTGAGGAGTGTCGGGAGGAGGGGGTGACACTGGGGGACTGTCTAGACGCCATTGTCAGGGCTTCCCATGGGGGGGTCCCTGGAGGCCGCAGACAATACACATCCCCTCCAATAATATTTTCTTTGTGTGAGGGGGCCGGTGCCTCTGGGAATACACATGCCCGGGGGTACAAGTTCAAACAGAGCCCTGGGAACACAGACGCCCCCACACCCGGTGCCGCCCTACTGCCCACTTCAAGTGAACAAACAGGCAGGGACGGTCCATCCGAGGATGTTTTATATATGGCTCTAAAGAGCGACCCCCGTCTCTTTAGTAGCGCTGCAAGGTCGGCAGAACATGGGCCAAGGCTACTTATTAAGAGTACTTATGGATGAGAGTTACTACAGGTTACTTGCACAGGTTGTGTTGCTTTACCAAAGATCACACATGTTGGTCAACTGGGGGTACCCAGGATTGGAAACGGGAAGTCCTGAACCAATAATGATTTAACCACAGGGCCATGCCTCCCAAGCGCTAGAACATTTGCCAGAGGGCCACGTCTCTCAAGTGCTAGAACATTTACGGTTCACCAAAAAAATAAGGTGATCTGAATATAAATAGCTCGATAGTTTATGCCCATCCAAATATCACATCCTCTCATCCGCGCTCTCCAAAGAATTAGCATGGTTAGAGGGCGGCAGACATTAGGACGCCAGAGGTGTAGGGTTCAGTGGCCAGTTACAAATGACTTCTAATAGACCCAGTTACATCATATGTGGTATTGTACATACGGTTGTTTATGTCCAGTTGACAACACAAGGCATATTCTACTCAATGACCCTAAGATCTTTAAATAAAAAAAATGAAGAATTCTCGACTATAACGTAATCTAATATGGATTCTCCCTGGTGGGACTTATGAGTAAAATTTGCGGGAGAGTCAGAGGGGAGTCTTCCGTTCACTATAATCCCCTCCATTTCAAAAAGTTCTTTGAGGAGCATCTTCCCGCGCTTATTTGTTTTAGATTTCTCGGGAAGAACAGCTTGTGGGATATGATAAGATTCTTCTTTGTCTTTATCTCGAAACAAAGACATACTTGTATTGGAAATTTTACAATTCAAGTCCCCTACGAAAATAATATTAGGGGAAGAAAAATTCTCCCTTAGGCTCTGAATATACACAAAAACTCTTTTTAAGATTACATTAAAACTAACTTCAGGGGGAATATATGCGTTGATCAATACTAGAGGTTTAGCTATTTTTACGTTCTCATAACTAAACAGCGTTATAGCTTGAAAGAGATTACTAGAATCCATATAGTGGGAGAAATTCCATTTTATCTCAGTGGATAGGAGACAGGCAATTCCCCCCTTTGCGTGTCCTCTCCTGGAGGGAACCGCCTGACCATCAAGAACAAAATAGTCCCTTCCTAAAAGGATTTTCTCCGAGCACCAAGTCTCTTGGAGACAAATCACACTAGCTTTTAATGACAAGAGGAAATTGTTTTTTTCTGGACAGTTCTTTAACCCTGCACAATTCCATGATAGTAGCGTTATATTCTCGCTAAAGATGAGAATTAGGGGGATAAACGATTGTCAAGTTCTTTGACAGAACGCCAGGCAGCCAGTCCCAACGGACAGAAGCATCTTCTGCTTTATCCTGTGAATGGAATGTTGATGGCTTAGGGTAAGACACTGAACGGAGATCTTTTGATAGTTGAATTTTAAGATCATTAAAACCTCTATCTTGTTCTTTATTTCCTAGTACTGCCTTCGGAAGGGGGATGGAGGATCTTAAGGGCCCTAAAGATTTAGAGGGTTTATCAAAGGAAAAATCTCCCCAAAAGGGCGTCACATCGATCCCTCTACTCTGAAAGCATTCCGACCGTTGTAGAATAAGATTCACCACTAATTTTGAGTAGAATCTCACCCTCGTTAAGCTACCCCCCTCGATCTTCAGAATCCGTACTAAGTCTATGTCCGAGGTAAGTAACAATTTCAAGTTTGCAGACTCTTGAAAATATTTAAGAAGCAGTGATCTATTTAGGATGCAATCTGCATCAAACAGAGGAAGAAAATCTAGGATAAGAGTGTCTACACTCTCATCCATAAATGTTTCAGGGGAATTTAGACAGACTGCTGCAATATCCCTTTTATCAGAGAAAGGGGTAGCCAAGGGGTTAAGCCTAGGGGAGCCAGAGTTTATGATGATGGTTTCGTTTTTCTTCGGCTTCAAATTTTGCTGGACCCCTATAGTATTTGGGGGCCCCTCCAGGGGGCATGAATTCAAAGGATGAGGAACTAAAGTCTGAATTTCATCATTTTGTACCGTCAGAGGGGACTGATGAGATTCTTGAATACAAACTAATTCCAAATTTTCCTTCCAACAAATTTTCCGCCGTCTATTTTTTTCAATTCTTCTGATTAAACGCCTCTTTTTTGCCCCAAGTTTTTTAATTTTCCCAGGCTTCTCCTTACTTCCAACACCAACTGGATCGGGGGCCTCCTTGTCACCCACACCCTGCTGTTTATTGAAAATAGGAAAAAGTTCCCTATCGTCCTTAGGGTCTATTACATAAGGGACCACTATTGACGGATCCAATATTAATGAATCCATTTTCAATGGGGGAGGAACTATATCTTCCTTAACTGCTCCTTCTTGTAACACCTCTACTAATGGAACTAAATGTATTACACAGTTGGAGGAGGGTTGTTGTTCCACAAGGTGAACTGATTGTTCTTCAGCGCTTAGGAGATGGGAAATATTAACAGTCCCAGTCTTCATCTCAACCTTTTTGTGGCCTGAAAACTTTTCTGCAACCACATCAAGATTGGAAGCAGACTCCCTCTCTAATTTACCGTGAACTAAAACTTTTAGTATTTGGGTAACTGTGTCCATTACGCAATCTGATCCCCCAACAAATTTCTCTAATAATACTAAAATGGACGACAGCAGATGTTCCAGGGAAGATAAAAAGTCAGAGACAGGTTTATCCGATTTGTCCCTCCTGGATGGGAGTAAGGAGTCAATACCTGATATGTTGAGAGTGGGACTCATTGAGATATGTGACTGAGAAATATTCGAGGGAGTGCTATTATATAAGTGAAAAATCGGTGGCATTGATGTAGAAGGTGTTTTTACAGACTCCCTGCTCTTAACAGGATCAACCTCGATATATCTTTTACAAACCTCCAAATCCGAAGCGGATAAAACAAAGTCGTTATTTTGAGCTTCTCTGGAGGCGGAAAGTAGGGATGATGAATAATGTTCAGGAGGTCGCTCTCCGGTTTTGAGCGAAGAGATTGGATCCCAGCCTCCCACCGCTTGTGGATTGTCTTCAAAGGGAATATGCGTAGAGGAAGGAATAAGAGAGGAATCCTGTACAACTACAGGAGTTACTTCCTTCTCCATGTTATTTTCAAACCCTGAACCCATAAGACTCAATCCCATTTGAGCAGGAGGAGCTTTTACCAGAGGCGTATGTGCAGAATCAGCCATGGCCACTTTATTCTTTCCCCTTTCCCAAAGATTAAACAATTGACAATTACCTTTCAGTTGTTTAACATGATTATCCTTGTTTCGAAGGGGATTAGATTTTGTTTTAGAACAGGCCTTACCAACCAAGATTCTGCCAGACCGAAGCTTTTTGGCCGTCATTTGTTAAAAGATCTAGGGCGTTAATAAGCGAAAAGCAAATAGCGAGAAAAACCACAATTTATCAAATATAAAACAAACCAACTTAGTAATGTTTGTAATATCCATCAAAGAGATGAGGGCACAGCACGGCCTACTTCGGCCTCAGAGGGCCCGCCCTTTGCCCGGGCTTTGTCCACGCTTCTGTCCGCGCTCGTCCCGCGTTCGCGTCAGATAGCAAAGCTAAGTATGAGGAGGAGGGGGCGGGAAGAGGCACCAGGTGCGCGCGATGATCGAGCGCTAGCACCTCTGGGCCTCGCAGTCCCGCTCCCGCTAGGGTAGTTCAATGCTTCTCTCCCTCAGCAACCACGCAGATTCACAAATAGAGCACACGGGCTCCAAAATCCACACAAGCGCCTAGAAGCAGCGCGGTCCTCGGCGTCTCCAAGAGCAGTTCAATTCCTCAGCGCAGGTTCACGCACCGAAAGACAAGCACTTCGAGGAGTAATGAAGCTTTCAGGGAGGAGGGGGCGGGAAGAGGCACCAGGTGCGCGCGATGATCGAGCGCTAGCACCTCTGGGCCTCGCAGTCCTGCTCCCGCTAGGGTAGTTCAATGCTTCTCTCTCTCAGCAACCACGCAGATTCACAAATAGAGCACACGGGCTCCAAAATCCACTCAAGCGCCTAGAAGCAGCGCGGTCCTCGGCGTCTCCAAGAGCAGATCAATGGGAGAATCCATATTAGATTACGTTATAGTCGAGAATTCTTCATTTTTTTTATTTAAAGATCTTAGGGTCATTGATATGGTTTTCAGCGACCACAAATTACTCCTCTCTACCATGAACATAACTCCTCAGAGACCTGATCAATGGTCTGTAAATAGTGATCATGTAAGTTTTGAAGTAAAATCAGGAAGGTGTCATTGGAACCCTCAAGCTGAACTAAATCTGGAGAGTGTCCTTGATACTGCAATTGATGATCTCGCCAATTGGCAGGGTTCAGAAATGACGTGCTTCCAAGATTTTATGAGGTTAATAACTTCACTTACTAAAAAACCGAATAGGAATAGGCGCTCTGCAACTACCTCTTGGCCCTTACGAGCCATTAATATAGAAATAAATAAACTTGTAAGGAAACAATATCTGAATAGAACTACCGAAAGAGCTAGTGAAGTAACCTTATTAAAAAGGAGGAAAAGGTTGAAGGAAAAACTACGGAAGGATGAGGAGAATGAAATTTGGATCAAATTAAGAGAGGCTACTTTTAAAGGGGATATGAGAAAATTCTGGTCACTTATAGGTGATGGGTGTGGATCAAGAACTCGCCCACTCCCTATTCCCATAGATGAGCTTGTATGGGTGGAGTATGTCACATCCCTCTATGCAATAAACGGATTGTTATCACCTAATGTAGCAGTTAATGATAAGGATCAGCCTTTGATTCCCCTATCGGAAAAAGATATTAGAACAGCTATAAGGGAAATGCGTTCATCTGGCGCAATGGGGCCAGAAGAATTACCTATTTCGGTTATAAAACATAATAGTGAAAACTGGAGCAAGTTGTTATGCCCAGTGTTTAATGCTTGTCTTTGTAGCGGAAAGATAGTTTCCTCATGGAAAGGTAGTATTTTAGTACCCCTTTTTAAATAGGGTGATCGATTAGTCCCCCAAAATTATCGCCAAATAGCTCTGCTTGACGCTATTGGCAAGGTTTTCGCTAGATGCCTCCTGAAACAAGTTAATGACTGGGTAGTCCAGGCAAATATTCTCCCTCTAGAACAAACGGGATTCCGTAGAAATCATGGCACCCTGGACAATTTAACCGCTCTCCAGGTAATAACGGATAAATACGTCAAGGTTAGAGGTGGGGGAGTCTATGCGGCTTTCATAGACTTCTCCACGGCCTTTGACAGAGTTGATCGCCCACTATTGTGGAGGAAATTATTTGCTCTGGGTATGCCAGTCAAGCTTTTGCATCTAGTTCGGGAACTTCACTCTGAGACTTGGTGTAGAGTGTTGTTGGGGGGGGAAAGAGGACTCTCCCAAGTAATTCCGACAGCCAATGGTCTTAAACAGGGCTGTTTATTGGCACCCTTGCTATTTTCCCTTTATGTTTCTGATCTCCCACAGATCCTTTCCTTGAGTGAAGGAATTGCCCCCTCTCTAGGAGACAAACAGGTAGCATGTTTAATGTATGCAGACGACATACTTCTTCTTGATCTTACGCCTAAGGGCCTTAATAGTCGCCTGCACGCTTTGCATTTATTTTCGAAAGATCATCATTTGAAAATTAACATGTCTAAAAGCAAAGTACTGTGTTTCACGGGGAAGAAAAAACCTAAATTATGCAATTTCTGTTGGCTCTTAGGGAATGAGAAGTTGGGGGTTGTAAAGAGTTATGTTTTCCTGGGAAAAATAGTGTGTGGCAATTTAAGTGACAAAGCACATATAGATGGTAACTCTAGGAAAGCCATGTCCCAGGGGAAGGGACTGGGCGCTCTTTATAAATCCACCGGTAGAAGACACTTTGCAATTCTCTTGGAGGCTTTTCGAGCGAAAATTCCTGCTTCCCTGCTCTATGGCACTGAACTGATAGATCTAAGTCAATGGGGTTTTTTGGATACCATTGAGGGTAGACTTTTACGTTGTTTATTGTCACTCAACAATGCGTGCACAGTTGAAACCCTTAGACTTGAATTAGGCCTACGAAGCAGTTGGGTTCAGGCGCTGGCAGGAGTAATACGTTGGGTTTTTCATTTAGCCAAGTGCAACCCCGACACATTAAGATGCCTAATCAAAAAAGAACTATTGGGCCCTATGAATGAATATTCTTTACTTATAAAGAATTTTAGAAGGGCAGTTACGTTATTAAAATTGGAGGAATCATCGCTCTTTTTATTATCTTTGCATCAGCTAAAGCTGACTTTAAAACGGGCAACATGGGAGTTAAGTTTTAAGAGGGACAGAGATATTTTTTGTACAAAGAAAGGTGTTACTAAGGTTGTTAATTCTTACATATTTAAAAAGTCACAACCCTACGCATCTTGGTCCCTCCCCCACGGCTTACGCCGTTTTTGGTTTCTTTTAAGATATGACCTTCTCCCTTTAAACAAATTATTAGCCAGATGGCACGGTTGTTCCGATAAATGTAATTTATGTAGCGTTGATTCCTCAATCCAGGATATCACTCATATCCTTTTTATATTTCCTGCCCTAAGGGCTCAGCGTCGAAAGTGGTTGAGACCAATATGTTTAAAGTTATGCATTTCTTCCTCTAAATCCCTATTGGACGCTATGTGTAATCCGCCTAATGAAATGTTTTGTCACAGAATTTTTAACTTTTTCAAATGTTTTTTGGCTTTATATTAATTGTAATGATTGTATGGAAAAAAAAATTCGCTGTAATTGTATGTTTTTATCTTTGTAAATATGTGGATCTCTGTTGAGTTCCAAATCATATGCAAATAAATTGAAATTGAAATACTGGTAAAATAAAAACGGCAGTGCTAAGACACAACTGGGGTTGTCCCCACAGTAGGACCGCACATGTCCGCAAAAGGATCACTAAAACTGTTGTAACCGGCAAGCGCAATTTTCATTAATAATAAAATATTGCATAGAAGGCAGATTCAGAGGCTCAATTTGCATATGTGCCATCGACGCGTAAACACCATACATGCATATTCATGAGATAGGGCGCACTGTGACATGCAAACGTGCCTTGTATTCTAGTGCTAAAGCACAAGTTACTACTTGTGTAATGATATATCTGTAAGAGACATTAGTTAGTGATAGATTTCTTACCTTAGAATATCCCCAGGCGTCAGACTGGATCCGGAAACATGTGCGTAGCAATACCCCTGCGTGTCGGTAGGCGTCGCCCACAGCTCCGCGTCCGTCGTCGGCGTCGTTAGCGCCGGAATGACGTCGCCTGAGTACTTAGACGCCGCCCTCGCGCGCTGACGTCAGTTCTTATACACAGCTTTTCCGCACCAGATACGCAGAGCCATGATAGAACCAACACTGGTGCCATGAAACTAGGGCCCTGAAAGGGGATGACCTTAACCCTAGATATAGGTTCGCAGAACGGGGAGGATAGGGGAGTTGGTAAGGAATCTATCCCTAACTAATGTCTCTTACAGATATATCGTTACAAAAGTAGTAACTTGTGCATCTGAAAGAGACACGTTAGTGATAGATTCCTTACCTTAGAATAGATACCCCAGCAATACCAACCCCGGTGGTGGGTCTGCGAACCAATAATCACACCAGAAAGTCCTGGAGGATGGAACGGCCAAAGAAGCCATCCCTCCGGACTTGGCTGACCAGGCAGTAGTGTCTTGCGAACGTGTGCAGCGAGGCCACGTAGCTGCCTGACAAATGTCCTGCAAGGGGACTCCTCTGCCCATGCAGTAGTAGTCGCCGTGGCCCGAGTGGAGTGGGCCCTCAGCCCAACAGAAGGTTCCCTTTTAGCCAGAGAGTAACACGCCTGGATGCACTATACGATCCACCGAGAGGTAGTCCGCTTGTGCACCGCCCATCCTTTCTTAGCGCCCACGTAACCAACAAAGAGTTGGTCATCCACCCGGAACTGGCGTGTGCAATCCAGATAGTAAGAGAGCGCACGTTTTGGTTCCAGACGGTGGAGCCTCTCTTCCTCTTTCAAGGGATGCGGAGGCGGAAAGAAGGTGGGCAAGGTGATGGACTGCCCGATGTGGAAGGCTGTGACTACCTTGGGCAGGAAAGAGGGTTTTGTCCGCAACACAACATTGTCCGGATGGACAGAAAGGAAAGGAGGTTTAGAGGAAAGAGCCTGGAGCTCACTCACTCCCCTGGCAGAGGTGATGGCAACCAGGAAAGCAGTCTTAAGCGTAAGAAGACGGAGAGAGGAAGTGGCTCAAAGGGAGCGCACATCAGGTAAGTTAGAACCAGGTTCAAGTCCCACTGGGGCTTCACGAAAGGAACAGGAGGGAACATATGAGTGATGCCCTTTAAGAATCTGTTAACAATCGGGGACTTGAACAAAGAAGGCTGATCAGGCAGCCATAAGAAGGCGGAATGGGCAGAAAGGTAGCCCTTGTAGTGCCCAGAGCAGAGCCCTGCTAGGTAAGAGAAAGAAGAGAGAACCTCAGAAAGAGGGGCATTGAGAGGATCCACAGCCTTTGCTGTGCACCATGCCACAAATCTGTTCCACCTGCAGGCATATAACGACTTTGTGGAGCGACGCCTGGCTGCCAGAATCACAGTACAGACTTCAGGAGGCAAGTCAAATGGCCTCAACTGTCGCCGCTCAATCTCCAAGCATGGAGGTGGAGACTGGACAGGTTCGGGTGAAGGCCCGTCCCCTGCTGCTGCGACAGAAGGTCCTCCTGAATCGGGGGATCGACTGACATACTGAGTAGCTCGGGATACCAGTACCTTCGCGCCCAGTCCGGAGCCACAAGGATGACTTGGGCCCGGTCGCGCTTGATTTTCTTCAGCACTCTGGGCAGAAGTGGTATAGGCGGAAAGGGGTACAACAGACCGCAACTCCACTCGCGACGAAAAGCGTCCCCGAGCAAGTGCCGCCTTGGAAATTCCAACGCGCAGAACTGATGACATTGTGCGTTCTCTTCGGTGGCGAATAGATCTAATCAAGGCTCTCCCCACTGCAGAAAGAGGCCTTGTGCTACGTCCGAGTTCAGACGCCATTCGCGATCCATCATGCACCTTCGGCTGAGCTCGTCCGCCCTGGCGTTCAGAGAACCTGCCAGGTGCTGAACCACCAGGGTCACCCCCTGATGTTCCAGCCACTGCAGAGCCTCCTGACAGAGGGTCCACGACCCCACCCCGCCCTGTTTGTTGCAGTATCACATGGCGGTGGTGTTGTCCGTGAACACCTGCACTACACTCCCCCGGACAGAGAGGAGGAATGACTTCAGTGCTAGACGAATCGCCCGCAGCTCCAGAAGGTAGATATGGAGCCGGGACTCCGCCGGAGACCAGAGGCCTCTGATCTCCGCTTCTCCCATGTGGCCTCCCCAGCCCAGGAGGGACGCGTCCGTCACAACTACGTGCTCCGGATGGGGAAGGGAGAGGGATCTGCCGCTGACCCAATCGTGGTCCGTGAGCCACCACTGCAGCTGTCTCGCAGTGCCCTCCGAGATCATGACATGGTCGGACAGGTTGCCCTGATGCTGGGCCCACTGAAACTTCAGGTCCCACTGCAGAACCCGCATCCGCCACCTGGCGTGATGCACCAGAAGGATGCAGGAGGCCATCAGCCACAGAAGAGGCAGCGTCAACCTGACCGAGACCCGGGATAAAGGCTGAAACATTGGAATCAAAGCCTGAATATCCCGGATCCGCTGTTCGGGAGGATAAACCCGAAACTGCGACGAGTGGAGGACCGCTCCGATGAAGAGGAGCTTCTGAGAGGGGCACAGGTGTGACTTCGGCACGTTGATGGAAAACACCAGCTAGTGCAGGAGGTCCGCCGTTGTCTGGAGTTGGCTGACGACTGTCTGGGGCGAGCCCACCTTCAACAACCAGTCGTCCAGGTAGAGGAAGACTGAAACCCCTAACCTGCGCAGATGAGCTGCGACCACCGCCATCACTTTCATGAACACCAGTGGGGTGCTGGTAAGGCCGAAGGGGAGCACGGTAACCTGAAAGTGCTCGTGGCCTACCGTGAACCGCAGGTAGTGCCGGTGGGCCGGCAGGACGGGGATGTGGAAATAAGCGTCCTGCAAGTCCAACGCTACCATCCAGTCTCCTGGGTCCAGGGCAGCTAAGACCTGAGCCAATGTCAGCATTTTGAACTTCTCCTTCCGGAGGAAGCGGTTGATGTTCCGTAGGTCCAAGATAAGACGCAGGCCCCCCTTGCCCTTCTTGGGTACCAGAAAGTAGTGGGAGTAACAACCACACCGTACTTCCGGCCCAGGAACGCGCTCGATGGACCCCTTGGCCAAGAGGGCCGTAACTTCCTCTTGCAGAAATTGCAAGTGATCCCCCGACACGCGGTGGTATTGCGGTGGCATGGCTGGAGGGGTCGCCTCGAAGGGGAGGGAGTAGCCCCCTTCGGACGATTTGCAGCACCCACATGTCCCACGTGACAGTGCGCCAGTGGAAGTGGTGATGGCGAACCACTGCCCCCCCACTGGCGTCACATGGGCCTGAAAGCACGGACTAGGACTAGGAGGGTTTTGAGGCGGATGCTGCAGGGGAAGGTGTGGACTGGCCTCGCCGTTGTCCCAAACCGCCGCCACCACCGCACTGTGTATTAGTCTGCGGTGCGTGGCTGGCAGCACGTGTGGGAGCACCCCTTCCTTGGCCACGAAATGAGCGAAAGGCACCCGTTTGCTAGCCTGGGGCCGTGAGGCCCAAGGACTTGGCAGTAGCCCTGGAGTCCTTAAAACGCTCAAGCGCATGGTCTGCCTTGTCGCCAAAGAGGCGACGGCCATCAAACGGCATGTCCCGAAGGTGGCCTGGACATCAGCTGAAAAGTTGGCGGTCCTCAACCAGGCATGGCGTCGAACCGCCACCGTCATTGCCATCGCTCTGCCCAGTGAGTCCGTGGTATCCAGCCCACACCGGATGGAATAGCGCGCCGTATCTCGACGCTCCGCAAGGGCTTGGGCGAGTTTAGTCCGGGCCTCCTCCGGACATTGTGGCAGCACGTCCGCGACCGTGTCCCACAGAGTGTGGGTGTAGCGGCCCAAGAGGCATGCGGTATTGACTGACCGCAGTCCCAAACTTTGGGACGAGAACACCTTCTTACCGAATTGCTCCTCTTGGATTCCCGATCGGGGGGAGCCGTTGGGAATGCGGTCTGGGAAGTAGAGGCCTGGATAATCAGGGTCTCGGGGTGGGGTGGGTGGACAAGAAGCAAGGGTCGCCCGGAGCCGGGCGCTAGCATCTGGCCACGTTCCTATCTACAGGCTGACCTGTAACTGGCTTGGACCAGGTGCCCAAAAGAACGTCACACAAGGCCTCATTAAACGGCAGCAGAGGCTCAGCCGAGCTTGCCTGCGGTTTAAGGACCTCAGTGAGGAGGTTAGTCCTCACGGCCGCGACGGGGAGCTCTAGGCCCAATGCCTTGGCCGCCCGCGTCAACACTATACTGTAGGCAGCCCCCTCCTCTGTAGCCACGGTTGGAGGGGAGACAAAACCAGTGTCTGGCGAAGAGTCCAGTCCACTGGCATCCCCAAGCTCACATGTCCAGTCCTGTTGAGACTGGCACTCCTGTGCCAGAGGGTCCGCAGACCCCTCCCAATCTCCCTCCACACCCATCACCTGAAATTCAGGTTCAAAGGATGGGGCCGGTTCGTGGAAGTAAAAGTCTCCATACGACGTTGAGAGCGGCACCCAGCGGCGTTGCTCCGGCACCGAATCAAGGGCAGGATCGGGGACGGCATCGCCGGGGGCGACACCCTAGGTGCCGGCGTCGGTGAGGTCAACTGGCGACGACCCGGATCCGGAACCCGATCCAGTGAGGGCCTGCGGCGGCGGGGCCGAAGCACCCGACGGTGCCGGGGCCGAAGCACCCGACGGCGTCGGAGCCAAATAACCCGACCCGCTAGGCCCCCCAGCCGGGACCGCTGGGCCCGAAGGCGCCACGGAGCCCGGCGGAGGAGGGAGAGACCTCATGGCCATGAGGTACTGCTCGATCTCCTCTGGCATCGCATCGTGCCCAGGGACCGGAAGGTATGGGGCAGGATGCGACGCCCGTGATACCGTCGGAGCTGCGTGGGTGGTGTCACCCGAACCCCCGGCCGCGCCACGCGAGCGCCAGGGTGGGTCGGAAGAACGATGACTCCTTTCCGACCTCTCATGCCTCTTACCTGAGGACCTGGATCCCTAAGACCGATGCCGACTCTCGGAACTACGAGGACTCCGACCCTGCGACCAGTCCCTCGACCTCCTGTGGGACCGGGACCTTGAACGGCGCGGGGCCGACTGCCGGAGCTTAAGCCGCTTGCGGGACCGCTCCCGCGTAGCCTTAGACGTCAGGGCCCGACAGTCGGAGCAGGTTCGGTCGTCGTGGTCGAGGCCTAGACACTGAAGACACCGGCGATGGGGGTCGGTACCCGACATCAGTCGGCTGCACTTGGAGCAGGGTTTGAACCCGGGCATCCCTACTGGCACCGTAGGAGTCGAGCAACTCGAGAAAAACAGATCAAAAGATCAAAAAAGTTTAGGCAAAAAGTGACTAAGGGGTAGAGCTTCTCCGGATCTGCGCTAGCTGGCGCGAAAAGAAGAAAAAAAAGAAGCGCGCGAGGGTGGCGTCTAAGTACTCCGGCGATGTCATTCCAGCGCTAACGACGACGCCGAGGACGGACGCGGAGCCGCGGACGACGCCTACCGACGCGCAGGGGTATTGCTATGCAAAAGTTTCCGGATCCAGTCTGACGCCTGGGGACATTCTAAGGTAAGGAATCTATCACTAACATGTCTCTTTCAGATAAGGCTTCTTACTGGGTTCTGTTAATCGTCCTACTAAACATACACACATCGGTCTCTTTCTCATACCTAACAAACGCTTCACACAACTACCAAAAACAAGGGAAACTGAAAGACCTGCACGTGTTGTAGGCACGCAGTGAGCGTGCACATCGGCGTGGCCTGCAGCTCGTGCCCAGTGGTGGTGCATAGAACTCGGTGAAGCGGGTGAGAGCGGTTGTCGCAGTCCAAGATGACCAGCAGGTCTTTTCGGGAGTACATGCCGGCCCAGCCGAGGGCCCAGTGGAGCCACAGCACACGCATCATTCTACTGGTAACAGCGCTGCAGGGCCGGTAGGAGACAAGCCAATGAGATGGCGGAGGGAGGGAAAGCGAAAGCGCGCCAAGTTTGTTTTTGAGGGAGACGGGGGGGGGGGGGGGGGGGGGGGTAGTCGGTGTCCTCAGCTACAGAGACTATCTTGAGCTCCTTCGAATTCTCTGCCTCTGGAACTTCAGGGCCTTCATCGAAAATGTCTTCTGGCGCCGATGCAGCCTGTTGCGCCATAACGTGTTGTCGAGCCTGGCGATCACGGATGGTTTTCTTGGATCGAAAAGAGGCGCAGGCTTGGCAACCCTTTTCTTTGCGCACTGGTGATAGACAAAGGTTGCAGACCTTGTGGTGGTCACTGTGTGGAAATATAGCTCCACATTGGGGGCATTTTTTAAATCGAGTCCTTTCCATTAGCCGTAGGCCCGAATGGCGCCGATAGGCCCAGCGGCCCACGTCGACGGCCGGAATCGAGCATTTGGGAGTTAAAGCATTGAAAGGCACGCAAACAAAACAATACCGTCGAGTGCGATAGGTTGCCTGTCAAAAGAGGTTTGGAAACATGGTGCCAAACCGGAGCGCAGCAAGTCACATCCGAATCCGATGGCGGAAAAAAACTATCTGGGGATGGAGTCGATGCCCATGCGCACTAACGGCCAAGGGAGGAGTCACCTATCTCGTGACTACAAAGACTTCTTCCAAGACAACAACAAACTGCAAACATCCGAGCCCAACACCAGATGGCGATCTATGCACAAGTATGTATTTTGCAGCTCGTATACCTCTAACAAACTGTTATCTTAAATTGATACTCATATGCTTCTTGAAGGGCTCTGCTTAAGAGATCTGCAAAGTCACTGTCTACCGCTGGCAGATATTTCATCATTGGCTGAATGTGATATTAGTGAGCTCAAATGCAAACTTCTCTAACTTTGTTCGACAACAAAAGAGAATGAGTGCCTCTTGCCTTTATATATATATAGTACATGTTTGCTTCAAACATTTATGAAATGGAAGCATTTGTAACCTGAAATAAGTGAAATCAAAACACCGTTCTTCCAAACAGTTTCATCATTTTCTCGCTATAAAACATCTTGACATCCAACTGACAACTGTGAATGGGGTCAAACAGTGACTCCGTCAAAAAAGTTGAACTCCCACTGGGGCATGGCAAAAGGAGTTGGAGGATGTAAGTTGGTCCTCCCTTTAAAGAACTGTACCACAATGGGATGACTCAACAAGGACTTCTGATCTGGAAGGCAAAGGAAAATCAACAACGCAGACAAATACCCCTTTACAGTGCCCACCACACAGCTTCTTTGTGCTAGTGAAATTTGGAACTGAAGCATCTGTGATAATTGGGTTGCAAATTCACGCTGTTGTCTGAGCACCATGCTGCAAAACTGTTCCACCTGACATAGGAAACCTATTTTGCACAGGGAAGACGAGCTGACAGAATTACGTCAACCACATTTGGTGGCAGCTGAAAGGAGATTAAAAGTCCTCACACATTCTTTAGGCATGATGGTGGAGGATGCAGAATAGAACTACTGGCACTGGGTATTTTCAGAAGAGGCAAACAAGTCCACATGCGTGCACCACTTGTCATATCTCCTGAACCATCGTCCGCAGAAGTCGCTACTCATGATTGGCAAGGTAATGCCAGCTCAAGCTGTTGGCTTTGACATTCAAAAATGCATCAGGTGATTAGCTGTTAACCAGATTCCTTAACGCTGTGCCCAAGGCAACAGTCTCAATACCTCTAGACACAGAAGTTTAAACCCTTGATTGTTAATGAACATCACAGTTGTACAGAATCTGGATGGAGGGGAGGAAGGCCTTGGGTGTCAGCTGAATTGTCCACAGATCTATCATATTAATATGCTCCTCTAATGACCTAAAGACCCCGATCTCCAAATAAGTCTCCCACCATACAGTTGAGGCATCAGTCTACTAGAGGGTCAACAGACTCCTCCAAGTCCTCCTCACCCTCCTCTGGCAGCCACTCAGGGCGGTAGGGAATGCCAGGGATTAACAGCGGTACAAAAGTACCCTATGGCGCCGGTACCAACGCCGGTCTAGCGCCGTATCCAAGTTGGGATGAGGCCGGGTGGAAGCCGGTGGGGGCGCAACAGACGTCGGGGGCGTTGTCACTGGAATCGGCACCGGGTAAGGTACTGTGAGGTTGACCGCTGCCAATCCGGATTCAGGCCTGGATTCTTGGGGATCCTGTGGCGCCGAGGCAGGAGCCTCTGGCATCCAAGACCCAGGGCCCCCAGCCAAGTCTGTGGGGCCCGAAGGTGTGCCTGCGATGTCGGGCTGCCCAAAGATGCCGTGCAGCGCTTTGTAAAATGCACGAAGAGGGGCAGGGGATGCTCCGGCTTTGGGAAATTGTAAATCGCTACGGGGTAACCCAGTATCCCTCAGAACCTGGGCAGAATAGTTTATTGAAAACAATGGTTCTGTCGGGTGCCTAAGATAATTATTCCAAAACACATATACATTTTCCGCTGCTCATTATGTATTGTCAAATACTATGGTCAGTCATCTAATGAAAACCTAATATAACAGCAAATCCCAAACAATGAAGGCAGAGTGAGAATATCTTTTTAATCAATGAATTATTCTCATTCATGAACACTCTGTTTATATCACATGCAAGTTAATCATTGAGACAAAAATTACTTCATTAAGGACGGCGCATATAGAAACAGTGCGTGCATTGTGACATAAAGTGCATACGTGCATAAAGTGAGTCTTATAAAAGTGAGTGATTGAGAGAGGAAAGGAAAAACTTTTTGGGCCAGTTTCTGTATTAATAATCGTAATGTATTCAGTACGCCACTACACTGGGCCTTAATAACCGAATATCTTCTACTGATCCAGTAGTTATCGTCGACGTTTCGACCCTTGGACGCCTTAATTATGGGTCTGGGGCGGGTCTTCTTCAGGACTGGGGCAGGTGGGGTAGTGAATTCGCGCCTGTTGGTCAAAGAGATATGCCATCAGGTAGGGATTTGCGAAATTAACAACCGAATTTAAAATCAATTAAAATAGCGTGAGCACTGTGACTATTACTGCACTCACCTAAAGGTCCTTCATGAATGCGGACCTTGAAGGTTTTCAGAATGATCACCCTTTTATCCATGGACCATCTGGTTCCTATATCCTTTGATTCTGTTAAATTACGTAAGGTTGTGCATGAGAAGGGATATAGTCAAGTCTGGACACTTCAAACACATTACTTGCTCATGGAGTGTACAGTCAACCGAATAGAAGTAGCACTCTATTTAGGACTCACCGAGGTGCTTGAAACGTATGTGGTTCCGTACAAGCTTCACAGTGGGTCTGGTATCTGGAAATCATGCATCCCTCTAGTATCAGGGGCAATCCTTTTATGGACAACCTCCAGCGATCTGTAATACAGGGGGAGAGGTTGACTGTAGGAGCGAGATACCGAAGAGAATGCGACTTGAGTGATACAAGCGCATGTTCAGGTCACTGAATTATTTAGTGAGCGATTCTCACCTGGTTATTCACTCCAAATCAATCGTTCTGGTACAGCCACAGGGTCTAAATCCATCAGTGTGCCGCTGTCATCTTTGGACAATAGTTCCAAGAACCGAGGGCCGGTTAGCGCTGGTATTTCACCCCTCGAGGACGCAAAGGGCGTGGGGGCTGCGCTGGGTTGCTAAGCAACTAACGTACAACGTGCACGCAATGGGACATCAGCGTGAGTCAGAAACGAAGCGTTCCCGGTTGCCGGGTAACGTGAAGGGCAAAGGTTGGAAGCGCTTCGGTTGATGTGCCTCATTTGCCGATATGAGAAACACAAAGTATGAATGGAGGCCATCCGGCACCCTCACTAGGTCTCGAGAGCGGAAACATTGCATCAGTGCGTGCATATAACATTTGTGACATGATGTGATACTATTTAAAATATTCAAATTAACATCAAGATGCACATGTTGAAACACATTTACGGCAAACAGTGGCATTATTGCAAGCCATAAAGCGGTGACAAGGTGTCATCATAACTTAACACATTGTGTGAATTGTCGCTAGATATTTGATTGGTTTTTAGCCAATATCACATTGCATAGTGTCACATTCAATGGAAACAGTATCCAGTGCAGTCACGGACTAGGGTTCATATAACAAGGATTACAGTGAAAGTCCATATCCTAAATTCAGAGTGACCCAGAATAACGCCCACATACATTCAGAGTGACTCAAATTCCTTTATATTAATATATCTAATGGGGGCCGGATTGTCAGTATACATCACTATGATTGTGCATCATATCTTGTGTATCTAATAAGCACAACTGATGGAACATCTTCTTTCTACAGAGAGCTTAGAACTTATGCTGAAAAGGTAGATCTTGTGGTTAGAGTTGCCCCATTTGTTTGGCAGTCTCCTCCCTCTCATTCAGTCCTCTCTGTACTGTATTCATAGAGTGTATCCATCTGCACTCTTTGTAGTTTAGGGACATTGAGATTGAGCCACCCCTCACACTAGGCATTATCTTCTCTAGGACTCTCCACATGATGTCTTCAGGCCTATGATTATGTGTCTTAAAATGTTCAACCATAGGCGCACCCACAGTGTTGCACCTCATTCTGCTCATGTGCTGTAGGATCCGCGTTTTCACCTTTTGTTTTGTCTGTCCAATGTAGATTAAGGTACAGGGGCAGGTGATGGCATAGATAACCTGTGTGCTATTGCAGTTCGTAAAATTTGTGAGTTTGTAAGTTCTGGTGTTGTAGGTAAAGCTAGAACCCTCCTGACAGTATTCACAGGCCTTGCAGCTACCACACTTGTGATGTCCAGTCACCGTAGGCAAGTTAAGCAGGTTTCTCAGGTCCGGTTGTTTGGGAGTTTCCAGAAAGGCTTTCACCACTGTGTCCTTTATGTTCCTGCCTCTCTTGAAGGCGAACAAGGGTTCTTGTGTCATCTGCAGTTCACCCGCCACCAAGTTCCAATACTTTTTCACAATCTTTTTTATAATCATTGCTTCTTGTGTTATATGTGGTAACACATACAATGCCACTGTGCTCCTTAGGCTTTTCTTTGGTCTCCAATAGTTGGTCCCTTGGTTGGTACCACGCACGCTTCTTAGCACGTTTGAGTAATCCAGGAGGGTATCCGCGGCTCTTCAGTCTCCTAGTTAGGTCATCCGCCTCACGGAAATAGTCTTTCCTCTGGGAGCAGTTCCTCCTCAATCTGAGGTACTGCCCATAGGGCAGATTATCCCTTAAATTCCTTGAGTGATGGGAGTCATACATGAGTACGGTGTTTCTCTCCATTGGTTTTCGATATAGATCACTGTACAGTACTCCATCCTCAGCCTTGAAGGTCAAATCCAAGAAGTCCATGGATTCCCTACTCAGGGTCATTGTGAACTGAATGTCTCTGCTTCTGTTATTCAGCCAAATCTGGAACGCTTCCAGTTCCTTTTTATCACCTGACCAAATCATTAGCACATCATCGATGTAGCGCTTCCACACATCGATTTTGTCCAGATAGGGATTGGTAGGGTCATATAGATGTTCCTCCTCCTCCTGTCCATGAATATGTTCGCCAGGCTAGGTGCATATGTCGCGCCCATGGCCACCCCCTTGCACTGATGATAGAATTGTCTTCTGAAAACAAAGTAGTTCCTCCTCATCGCTATTTCCAAAAGGCTAATCAGGAAATCAGTTGGAATCCAATGAGGTCTACTTCTCAGGTTCAATGTAGTTCTAATCGCTTCTATCGCTCTGTCTTGAGGAATCGACGTATATAGAGACGATACGTCCAGTGTGACCAATATTTGTTTATCTCCATCGAACGGTTGGCCCTCCAGTAGCTGGATGATGTGCATACTGTCTCTCACGTAGGACTTGGTCAGAGGCACCCATGGCTGCAGGAGATAGTCAATGAATTGGTTCAGAGGTTCGAGGATTGAGCCGCAGCCAGACACTATGGGTCTGCCAGGAGGGTTCTCAAGTCTTTTATGTACTTTGGGTAAAGTGTATATAGTTGGTACCCTGGGTTCTAGCTGGTTCAGGAAATCATGTTCATGTTTACTCAGGAACCCCTCCTCAACAGCTGCCTGTGTAGTCTCTTCTATAAGTACCCTTATTTCCAATGTAGGGTCTTTTAGGATTTTCTTGTAGCTATCCACTTCCTGTAATTGCTGTTCAATCTCGCTGATGTAGTCTAGTGTATTTTGCACCACTATGGCTCATCCTTTATCCGCCGCCTTCATCACTATGGCATCATTTTTAGCAAGTTCATGTAGTGCCATTTTCTCCTCTTTGCTCGTGTTGTATTTTATGTACTTCCTTTCTCCCAGCAACTGCATCGTGTCCTCCAGAACTATCTTCTCAAAGGCCAATATTCTGTCACTCATCATGAATGAGGCTGGTGTGAACGTCGACGGTGGTCTAAAGGGGGTTGCCGCCATTGGTGGAGTGTAGGATTTTTTTGAAAAGAAGTACTTCAATCTGACCTTGCGGAAGAAGCGTTGTAATTCCAATCTTACCTGAAAGGAGTCTGGTGTGGCCGTTGGTACATACGACAAGCCTCTGGCTAATACGTCTAGTTCTGCACTGGTCATGATGTAATCCGATAGATTAATAACCGAGTCTTGGTGCGTCCCAGACGATCTTACTGGTATTATGTTCTCTAGAGGGACGGGTGTGCCTCCAATAGTAATACAGTTATGTTCTGTCTGTCTGATAGCTACTTCCGTAATCAGTGGTTGATCCTCTGCCACAGGTGGGGGATAGACGAGCTGAGCGATTGCTAGTGACATGTCAGTGGTCACCTCTTCTACGTGGTCAACTACCACCTGTAGGTTTGCCTCCTCGTGGAGATCTCTCCATGTACCTCTGGTTGGTAAAACCTGACTCGAGAGGAGCCCTGTCCGCCTCTCCCCCTGCCTCCCCATCGCTTCGGACGTTCCCAATTCTGTTGTCTCCCCCCTCCTCTGTTCTCCGTGGGGTGGCTGCCCCCTAAAAAATGATGAGGACCTTGGTAGTCTGAACTGCTGGTGGAGGGTCTCTCAGCCTCTGAGTCCGAGCTGCTTCCCACAGATGAGTCTGAGAAGGTATTAAACCTACGGGGGCCCGGTCTACCTTTGTTAGTATAGAAACCTTGGCTATCCTGTTGATAATATTCGTCAGCAAGATAGGGGTAGGTTAGTTACTTGTCGTAGTTCCTTGGGAAAAGCAGGGTAGCGCTAAGCCATCCCACGGGCTCCAAAGAAAGAGCCAGAGAGCGACGACACTTCGGGTTCCGCATCGAGTCAGCCGACAGACGGGGAGAAGGCGAAGAACGACAATGCTGCTTTGTGTGCTTCGACTTACCAGAGGAGTGCGAAGATGAATGGCGGTGAGTCCGCGACCGGTCGTGTGACCTTCCCCTCAACCGGGACCTCAAACGGAATGGAGCGGGATGCCAGGCCTCCAAAAGCTTTCGGGATCGCTCTGCAAAGACTTCCCGTTCAGGGCCCGGCAGTCAGAGCACGGGTCGTGGTCAAGCTCCAGGCACCAGAGACACGCGAGGAGTGGATCAGTGACAGACATCAACTTGTGACAGGAGTCACAGGGCTTGAAACCGGGCCGACAGCTGGACATCCCTTGTGCACCATGAGTCGAAGACTCAAAAAGATATCAGCAAAGTCAAAAAAGGGTTAGTCAAAAAGTGACTAAGGGGCACGCTCTCTCCGGATCTGTGCTGACTGGCTAGGGAAAAAAAAAAGAACTGATGTCAGTGCGCAGGGGCGGCGTCCAAGTAGACATTGCAAAGTCATCCTGGCATCCATGACGCCACGACGGACACTACGTCGACCGACTCCACCTACCGACGCGCAGGGGTACTGCTAATAAAACATTTCTCCGGATCCAGTCTGAAGCCTGGGGGTAATTCTAAGGTAAGGAATCTATAACTAATGGTCTCCTTCAGATACAAGTTTTAAACACAGCCTTAAAGATTTCTGTTAACTTGAAAGGATAATGTAACTTACCCAGTAAGCATCTGTTCTTGGCATGTAGAGCTGTAGATTCACATGCTTTGCAAACTCCTGCCATCGAGTGTTGGGTCTGGATGTTTGCAAGTTGTTTTTCTTCTAAAAAGTCTTTCCAGTCACAAGGTAGGTGACTCCTCCTTTCGGTGATAGTGCGCATGGGCATCGACTCCATTGTTAAGATTGTTTTCCGTCAGATGGTGAGACTGGAGTTAGTAAGAGTAGAATAGAGATGTCCATGCGTATGTATGTAAGTAAGCAGAACTGCAACAGGTATAGGCACCTGGGGAGGCGGGTGGGCGCATGTGAATCTACAGCTCTACATGCCAAGAACAGATGCTTACTGGATAAGTAACATTAACCGTTTAAGGCATGTGAGCTGTAAATCACATGCTTTGCATAGACTATACAGCAGTATTCTCCCAAAGCGGTGGCTAACCTGTAGCTGTTGCCTGAAAGTGTGTTCTAGGTACTACCTGGCCTACATTAGCTTGCAGTCTTGTCGACACATCTACACAATAGTGCTTGCTGAATGTGTGCAGTATAGACCATGTTGCAGTTTTACAGATGTCAGCTATCGGGATGTTTCCTAAGAAAGCCATAGTCGCCTCTAGTTTGCGTGTGGAATGTGCTCTAGGGGGTATAGGTAAAGATCTTTTTGCTTTAACATAACATGTTTGAATACATTTAACAATCCACCGGGCAATATCTGATTTAGATATAGGATTGCCTTTGTGTGGTGGAGCAAAAGCCACAAAGGGTTATTTTGTTTTACAAAATGGTTTTGTTCTTTCTATGCAGTATAATAACGCTCTTTTAACATCTAAAGTGTATAGAGCTCGTTCTGCTACTGAATCTGGTTGACGAAAGAGCACAGGTAACTCAACAGATTGATGTGAAAGGCAGATACTAATTTAGGTAGGTAATTAGGGTTAGTGCGAAGAACCACTTTGTGGAGTTGGAAAAATGGTTCCTCTATGGTTAGTGCTTGAAGCTCACTGACTCTCCTCAGTGATGTAATAGCAATGAGGAAAGCAACTTTCCAAGTAAGAAATTGAAGTTCAGATGTATGCAATGGCTTGAAAGGTGGACCCATTAGTCTGGTAAGGACAATGTTAAGATTCCACACTAGAGCAGGTGGAAGCCTTGGTGGAATATCTCTCGAGTCCTTCCATAAAAGCTTTGATAACAGGTACTCTAAAAAGTGTCAAACGCTGTCTATTTTGAAGGTATGCAGCTATTGCAGCGAGATGCAAGCGTATGGATGTGAAAGCTAACGCTGACTGTTGCAAGTGTAGTAAATAACACATGATACTTTACATTTAATTGCGTAGCAAGCCCATGTAGTAGGCTTTTTGGCCTCTTTAATGATGTTCATACAGTCTGGTGGAAGGTTCTGATAAACAAACTATGACTTCAGGTGCCAGATCGCTAGGTTGAGTTCTTTGGGATCTGGATGTTTTAGGTCTCCATGGCTCTGAGTGAGGAGACTGGATGTGAGATGTAGTTTTTGAGGGGGAACTACCGAGAGCTCCAGAAGGGTAGATGTTTGTCTGAGCTTCCAAACCACTATTGGAATGAGTGGGAGATGCGGAAAAGCGTAGGAAAATATCACTGACCATTTCATCCATAGTGCATTGCCTTTGGACAATCGGTGTGGATACTTGGAGGTGAAGCTTGGGTATTTTGCGTTTTGGTGTGTGGTGAACAGATTTCTCTGTGGAAAGCCCTACATTTGAAAGAATGGGAGGAGAACTTGAGGGTGAAGTTCCCACTTGTGGATCTATGGTCTCTGCTTGCTGAGCAGGTCTGCTACTTGATTGTTTACCCCTGAGAAGTGTTAAACTAGGAGAATTATTTTTTGATGTAGGGTCCATTTCCAAATGTCTGGTGCAAGGCGTGACAGCTGGCGAGTGTGTGTCCCCCCTGTTTCTATATGTAATACATGGCTGTTATGTTGTCAAAGCAGACTAGGACAGCTTTGTCTGGAAGGTGAGTCTGGAAGGCTTTTAGCGCTAGAAACACTGCTAGCAGCTCTAGATTTATATGAAGTTCCTTTAGCTTTTGACTCTACAGACCTTGTACAGTGTGAGTTTAGAGATGAGCTCCCCAACCAGTGAGCTATGCATCTATTAGCACTGTCTGTGGAACCAGGACGACTAAGGACCACCAGTTGGATAAAGTCTGTGGATTCCACCACTGCAGAGAGTGATGAGTTTGGAGGTCTACCAACACTAGATCTAACAATTGACCCTGGGACTGATTCCACTGACGTGCTAAGCATTCCTGAAGGGGACGCATTTGAAGTCTTGAATGGGGAACTATCATGTGCAAGACCCCATCACTCCTAGCAGCTGCATGCATAGTTGGGCTGAAACTGAGAGACTAGACCCTGAATATTGCAAATTCTGGCTGCATTGGGACAGGCTAGAGCTTTTTGAGCATAGAGAGTATAGAGAGTGGCTCCCAAATAAGTTTGTGTGTTGGAGAGTTGGAGATGTGACTTGGATACATTCAGTGTGAAACCTAGATTGTGCATTAATTGCAGCATTTTCTGAGTGTGCTGGAGACACTTTGGGTAAGAGCTGGCTGTGATGAGCCAGTCGTCCAAGTATGGGGAGACATGGATAGGCTGTCTTCACAGGTGAGCAGTGTTTACTGTCAGGCATTTGGTGAAGACTCTGGAAGTAGTGGTGACTCAGAATGGAAGCACTTTGAACTGGTAGATTTGTCCTGCTACCACAAACCTGAGGTATTTGCGATGAGCGCGATATATTGGAATATGGAAGTATGCGTCCTTTAAGTCTAAAGTGGACATAAAGTCGCCTTGCTGTAGAAGTGGGAGCATTTGTTGGAGTGTGACCATATGAAAGTGGTCCGATTGAATGTACTGATTTAGTTCTTTGAGGTCGAATATAGGCCTGAGAGAGCTGTCCTTATTGGGCATGAGAAAGTATGGGGAGTACACGCCCGATCCTTGATATTGCAGAGGTACGGGCTCTATGGCTCCCTTTCCCAGAAGAGAGTGAACCTCGCTTGAGGAGGTGTAAATGCTCTGGTGACGTTTTGTGAGAACGCAGAGGAATGTTTGGAGGATTGTTGGTGAGCTCCACGCAATAACCATATTGGATAATTCTTAGAACCCATTTGTCTGAAGCTATTGTATGCCAGACGGGGAGGAATTGAGAGAGACGTCCCCCGACCGGTGTGAAATGATCGGGGGGAAGGGGAGGAAAGTCACAGTTTATTTGTTGAGGGGGAGGTGCGGGGTGTGGAACTTTTACCTCTTCCCTTGCCATTGTTGTGAGAAAGTGCCCTCTCTTTCTGCATGGTTGCCCTCACATTTTGCTGAATTGCTGATGTGCTTTGACTCTGTGTGCCTTGGGTTCATGCTAATCAGGTACCCAGGGCCTATGTTCTGTCCCTAAAACTGCATTGAAGCCTAAACCAAATTGGCATCTCTGGCCACAGGTCAGTCCCTGGTAAATGGTACCACAGGTACCCAGGGCACTGTGACCAGAGAAGGCCTCTAAGGGCTGCAGCACTTATTGTGCCCCCCTTCGAGGTCCTACACTCACACACTGCATTTTCATGCTGCGTGTTTAGGTGCAGAACAAAGTGAAAAGTCGACATGACACACAAATCTGTGTGCCATGCCTACAACCCACTGCCCTGGCTTAGACCGGTCACCCCTCTAGCTGGGTGCACTATACCATTGGTGAGGGTGCAGGTCCATGAGCCATGTACCCCTACAGTGTCCATTCTTAGACATTGTAAGTGCAGTGCTGCCATTAAGAGTATATGGTGCTAAGACTTTGTCATTACTAACTCCACAGCACCGTAATGGCTACACTGAAAACTGAGAAGTTTGGTATCAAACTTCTCAGCACATTAAACCGACACTGATGCCAGTGTGGGATTTAATGAAAAATGCATACGGAGGGCATCTTAGAGATGCCCCATAAAAACTAACCTACCACTAGTGTCCAGGCTGAGTGGCTGCTTAAGGCTGCCACCACCAGACATGTTTCTGGACCCCTGGGTCGAGAGTCTGCTGCTCTCTGAGGACTGAAACGATGCACATCCTGGGACGAGCTGCCAAGCCTCCACCACCAGGATGGGCAGGGTTCACGAAGGGGAAGCTTCAAAGGCTCGCCGCATTTGTGAGCTTCCCCAGGCCACTTGCTGCTTTCAGCAACTGGTTCCCACTGGTTCAGACCCCCACTTTGGGCAGGAGAACAGGCGGAAAAAACAAGAGAGGGAGAGAGGTGTGCCCACCTCTTCCAACTCCACCCCTCAGGTGACGGAGGCAAAGTAAAGCACAACTCTAGTATTTAGGGGCACCCCTGAACCTTACGTTCTAAAACAAGAACCTGCAACAGGAAAAGAAGGACCGAACAACAGCGAACGAAGCTAACAAGAGGAAGACGCCTACTGATATGGTCCCAGCCCTACCAGCCTGTCTCTACCTCGAAACTGCTCCTGCGAAATCCCGGTGGGTCCTGCAGCCAGCAACCTTGAAACCCCCAGGGGGACCTGCCTGCCTTCAACCACAAAGACTGTGTCTCTCGTGAACACCGGATTTGTTCATCTGCAACCTCTAGCTCTGGCCGGACACCGCGAATCCGCACCACTCTCCATGGACCGAGCTTGAGCTGGCAAGTACCACGAGGCGGTCCACCTGGTGATCCTGACCAGAGATCCGGTGACCCCTGACCTGCCTCAAGCTGACGCCTGCATCCTAAATCCAGAAGGTCCCTCCAAATCGCGACCAGGCGCTGGTAATCAGATCCGACCCCAAACGGCACCCCTGCACCCAACGCCCCATGGCCTTGGGTGGCCAAACAGGCAGTGCCTTACCAACCCCCAACATACCTCTCAAAGTGGTGGTTGCACCCAGAAGACCTTCGTCCCCAAGCCTGCAGTGCCTTTGCAAACCGGAGGTTCCCCATTGCAAACAGGGTGCCCAACTTCGAAACAGCACCCTGCACCCGGCCACCCTAGTGCCGGTGAGGATGCACCTTCGGTGCTACTATCTTTCCCCATTTGCCCTGCGCTAAAGTCCAGGAGCTTTGCTCCTAAAACCAAGTGGCCTGCTCGTCAGCAGCCACCAACCGGAGGCTCCCTATCCCCCACTGGATAACATTGGGCCTCAGCACTCTGCGCCTGGCCGTCCTAGTGCCGCTGAGGGTGTAACAAGAGTGCATCTTTGACCCTGGGAGACCCGAGTCTTCCCCCAGAACCTCAACTCCCACTACCAAATACTTACCTTAATACTTAACACTATTTTCCTCCATAGGATAACATTGACTGTTTTTCTTGGAAAAGTTTCGAAGTGTGGAGTTTAAAAACCTAAAGAAAATATTTTAAATTTTTGTTTGAAAAAAATCTGTTCAACACTCGCTGTCTCCTGTTTCTTGATTGCTATCTGTCTCCTAAGGGAAACAGAAAAGGCCGAGAGTTATCTGGTCCTTTGCCGATTCTCGATAGGTCTGCAAAGGTCTCTTTCAATCGACGAGCGAACTACCCACAATTCTAGCCATTAGGATATTCGCCAAAAAGTGGCGGCTCACATCCATCATTTTCCACGTGTGCCATTAGGTGGCATCTTTCAATAGACATCACGAAGAGTGAGGTTTGGTCCTGATGAGAACCCCTTGAAACAGAGCGGTTTGAAACGCGTAGACCTTAGGATAAACCAAACAATTCTCTGCTCACTAAGGGCTATCGTATGTAGCAAAAGGATTTATGCAATTTGACAAAGTCCATTGAATGTGAGAAGTGCATATATAACTATCTTTTAGGAAGAAGTTTTTCTTTCATGCTAATTTTTTGTTTTGTTTATTGTACAATGATGTATCATAGTGCATGTGTATGAATGAAGTATGTTTGAAGAAGAGAGTCTGATGTGATTGTGTCTTATAATGTGGGATGAGCAGCATGGCGGCAGACGTTGGGGGCAGGCGGTGCGCCCCGGGCCTCGGGGAGGTGTACTCGGGCTGCGGGAGCCGCTGCGCCCCAGATGGGCTCAACAGGAGCCACCCGCATGGCTTTACTGCAGGTAGGGTCACCCGTCTGCTGGAAGTCCCAGCCTCCTGCCCAGGGACTTGGCTATCGATGGTGCAACGGGTGCAGTGGCACCGGGGCTCAGAGCAGAGAGAAACCTACTGCTCCCCGAGCATTGGTAATTTTACTAACAAACAAGCTTGTTAGGGTGGTCTGTTGTACATGCGCGCGCCAGGGCCCTTGCTACTCGCTGCTTCCGCTGCCCTCAGAAACACTTGAATGTGGTGCCTCGGATTTGCCAGACCAGAGCATGGCAGCCTTCTCTGAAAATATGCTATAGCGCCGGGACACTCCCAGGAGCATCTGTGCACTTCATAAACCTGTCTTCATCATCATATCAAAGTTCCAGTATTCTTTGACCCTGCGGTTTCACCTCACCCCTCCACTGCCCCCCATCACCCTCTGGCATGTCCATCAGCACTCCAGCCCCCCTCAACCATCCCTGACCCTCACCTCTCTCCCCACCTCCGGTTTCTCCCCTGCTTCTTGGTGTCCCTCCATCCTGAAGGACCCTCAAGTCCCACCCCCCTGATTCCACCCACTACTCCAGGGGCCCTCGGAGGCCCACTGCCCGAGCCCCCTTCCTACCCCTCACTCCCCCAGTGTCCCTGACGTTCCACTCTCCCTCACTCACCCAATATCACTCTCCACTTTCATTCACCCCTCCCGCGTCCCTCGCTCCTTTCTCCCCCCCCCCACTTTCCGACCCCACCCTCACTCTTCCGGTGGCCCCGGGGGGCCGGCCTCCTGATGTCCCAAGGGGCTACTGAATTTGCAAGGATACAACCAGAGTGTTCCCTCCATATGCGCACCCACTACCAGATTGTGTTAATTTGTGCGGGGTGGAGGGTGGGTGTGTGTGTGTGTGTGTGTGTGTGTTTTTTTTACGGGTTGTGGGGGGGCTTATGGTTCACCTGCTAAAGTGGCGTTCACAAAGGTTTGTTTTTGCTCCCATTCCTTGAGTTTCGGCAGATTATACCCAATATCTGGAGTGCCATGTTCTGAGACACCTGCTCGTTGCCTCACGCATGGTTTTAAAGGTTGCGCTGTAACCTTTCAAGGATGGTTTGAGTGTCTTTTCTGAAAACATGACTGACCATGCTGGCTAAATGAAAACATGTAAGTGTCAAAGTGCACGTTTAACGCCCCACAATAGCGAGCTGCGCGAAACGAGTGTATTGGTATTCACATTTATTTAATGTTTTCAAGAGTGTACCTATTTTTTAAAATAAATCTCATGTTTTCCGGTTGCCCCCACTTCCCGCTGCTTTCTGTGTGACAAAGATTAGGCATCCACGGGAAGGGTAGCTCGGTGGGATTAACTACCTGCTGCAGAGAATCCTCTAGACTAGAGTGTCAATACAGTGGGGCAATGGACTGTCTGTGCATGTTTGTTTGAATAGATAGTGTTTATTCGTCAAGTCAATTGTCTTATTTTCATGACTAGGGCAGGATACAGTATGAGACAGTTCCGCAGGGATTCGAACACAGATCGCTGCTGCAGGGCGATGAACCGACTGATGTACAAGTCACTGACAAAATCAATTGTATAGTTTCCAACATCTGAAAACTCAGATCAGAGAGTTTTAAAGAGAGACGCTTTAATCCCCCACTGTGTGAACTGGAACAAAACATTTCTAGTGGGAGAAAGTACAACAAATTATATTGGTTACAAATAGTTAACAGCCGATTATTCACAACTACTAAATACACCGTTATGACAAGTGAAATGTCAAAATTTTAAAGAGACAAGCAGTTAAAAACCGAGTTAACAGTGGAAGCAATGCAGGTAATAAACAAGCATTTGCAATGCAATAGATCTCGCATTTACGCGAGTTTGAGCTATTGACATTGCAAATGACAATGCCTTTCATTTTTGTTTTTGTTTTTAAAAGATACATAAAAGGCAGTGTCATTTACAATGTAAATAGCTTAAACTCTGGTAAATGCGAGACCTATTGTATTGCAAATGCTTTTTTCACATGTGGGGCCACCCAGACATAGATCTGTTCGCCACAAACACAAAATGCCTAACCTTTGTCACCAGGTATCCACACCCATTGTCCAAAGGCAATGCGATATGGATGAATTGGTCAGGCAGATATGCTTACACTTTCCCCCACTCTCGCTCATTCCATTAGTAGTATGCAAGCTCAGACAGCAACCTCTCAAAATGATCCTAGTTGCTCCAACATGGGCCACCCAACCATGGTTCACAACATTCCTGAAACTCTCAGTAGTCCCACACCAAAAACTACACCTCTCCCCAAACCTTCTCACACTGAACCATGGAGAGATGAGGCATCCAGATCCAGCTCAACTGAACCTGGCAATCTGTCTCCTGAAGTTCTAGAGTTCGGTTCCCTTAACCTCCCACTGGATTGTATGAACTTACTTAAAGAAGCAAGACACCCTACTACTAGAACTTGCTATGCAGACAAGTGGAAAAGATTTGTTATTTACTGCAATAACAATAACATTGACCCACTATATGCTTCAATTCAAAAAGTTATTTTCTACTTACTGCATCTACAAAGATGTAATCTAGCATATACATCCATAAGACTACATCTGGCTGCCCTCGCCGCTTACCTACAAAACATACAACATTTGTCACTGTTTTGGGTGCCTGCTATCAAAGCGTTCATGGAAGGACTTACAAGGATAATTCCTCCTACAATTCCACCCTCTCCAGTGTGCAATTTAAATAGTGTCCTTACTAGGCTCATGGGCCCTCCATTTGAACCTTTAATCAAATGCGAATTGCAATTCCTTACATGGAAAGTAGCTTTTTTAGTTGCAATCACCTCTCTCAGCAGAGTAAGGGATATCCAGGCTTTAACTATAGAAGAACCATTCGTACAAATACCCCATAACAAGGTGGTTCTAGAACAAATCAAAAATTCCTTCCCAAAGTAATCTCTGCTTTCCATCTGAATCAATCTGTGGAGTTACCCGTTTTCTTCCCAAAACCAGATTCTGTAGCAGAGAGAGCTCTTCACACACTAGATGTCAAAAGAGCTATACTTTATTACATTGACAGTACTAAACCCTTTAGAAAAATAAAACTACTGTTTGTAGCTTTCTCTCCACCTCCTAAAGGAAACCCCATCTCCAAAGCTGGAATTGCTTGTGGATAGTCAAATGTATTCAAATATGCTACCAAAAAGCAAAACTCATTTTAACAATTCCCCCAAGAGCGCACTCAACACGCAAACTGGGGGCTTCCATGGCATTCTTGGGGAACATTCCCTTCGATGACATTTTGTAAGGCAGCAACATGGTCTACAACACACACCTTCACCAAACACTAATGTGTTGACGTGCAGGCAAAATAAAAGGCTTCTGTGGGCTTCGATGCTCATGACGGAACGGTTCCGTCATGAGCGTCGGTTGAGCTGTGCGCATGACGGAACCGTTCCGTCATGAGCCCGTTTGCTCATTAGAACCTTCAGCACAGCGCGAAAATTCGCGCCGCGCTGAAGGGGTTAAAACACTTTTTGAAACCACTGCAACAGATACAGGTCACCACCGCTAAGGGAGAGTACTGCTATACAATCTATGCACAAGTATGTTTTTTGCAGCTCATATGCCTCGAGCGGAAAATGCTACTTACCAGTATGCATCTGTTCTTGGCATGTAGAGCTGCAGAATTCATACGTATACCCACCTCCCCGGTGCCTCTATCTGTTCCAGTGTTATCTTACTTAGATACATTACACATGGACATCTTTCTGTTTCTTACAAACTCCATCATTTCCCTTCATGGCGAAAAACAATCTGGGGATGGGGTCGATGCCCATGCCCCCTATCGTCCAAGGGAGGAGTCACCTATCTCGTGACTACAAAGACTTCTTCCCTAACAACAAACTGCTAACATCCGAGTCCAACACCAGATGGCGATCTGTGCACAAGTATGAATTCTGCGGCTCTACATGCCAAGAACAGATGCATACTGGTTAAGTAGCATATTCCTTTCACAATTCTTTCACATAAGAGGACTCTGCAGAAAAATAATTTAGGTATATTTTGCCTTCATTATTTTCACCCTCTTCTTCTGTGACAATGCCATGCGTCAGATGCAGAAGGTACCTGGAACTGCGGTCCTTAGTGCACAAAGTTGGGTACGACAGCGATACAAATTTTGAAGATGCCCCTTCATCAATGTTGCAGGTTACCACTACTGCACAAGTCAACAAGGCAGACCATTAGGACTGAATCCCTGGTCACTAAATTTAGTAATTTGGCTACTTGGAACTATCACAGGAATGTGTGGATGGGCTAGACCAGGTGACTAAAGAAACAGTTTCTTTAATTTTTCCCTCTTTTAAAAATGAGTAAATGAAAAATGTTAAAACAACAAGGTAGTTTCATATGCTTTTTCAGCTTGTCCATTTTGTTGTGTTTTATACATTTTCTATAATTTTGTTAAACCGTGATGTCCTGAATCCCTCGGGTGCACACAGATGTTCTAATGTTAATGAATTTAATGAAAGCACTCAAATCTTAGACAAAGTACTTGTGCCACAGGCATGTAACCTTTTCTTCTCAATCATAAGAATCTCTGTATGGCAGTTTACAATTCTAGTCTATGGTTTGAGTGGGGCACATGAACCAGCCCTGCTATAAACTGCCTAAAACATAGATGGAATGTTACTTTTCAGTTTGTAAATACTCCTTCCTATCTGACTCAATTTCTATACTTTGAGCTGAAGACTTTAAACATTATTCATTTTGGTGGGATTACAGTTAGGAACAATTTCCATCTACAGTTGGTATTTTAGGCAGCTTTTGTCTCTTGTCAACTGCTTTAGGATCACAGACATGGATAGGACTGTTCAGTGTTTATAAGAGTGAAGATTCACAAGAAAGAGAATTAGGATTTCAAGTAACTTCCTCTTTTTTCTCTCGCAGTGATATTTAACATAGATTCACATAATACTTGTCCTTTTCCCAGGTGAGCCGTAGATGACATTTGTAAATATCAGGTTTCTCAGGTGACACAGAGTTACTTTTATTGACTTAAAGGAGGGCCTGTTCCCTTCACCACCTCCACCACCTCAGACTAAAGATTAATTACTAGAGAAGATGAACATGGCAGACTACTGAAAATGTCATAGCTTTTGAAGGTGATAAAACTGACAGATCATTATCACCACTGCAGGCAAAACAAAATGAAATAGGAAAAACCCCTGCAGCGAACCACAAAGAAAAATCTGTTTCGCAACTTAACAGTTGACAAACCTAGTCTTCTTATGTAGCATCTTAAAATTAACTACCAATGAACAGGTAGTAAACAGTAGTAAACCAGTTCATATTTCTTTGGGAAGGTAGAATAACTGTAATCTAAAAAAAATACCTAATTTCCAAAGTAATCTCTAGCATAGTTTTGCTACTTATAAAATAATAAGATCCAATTCTTCCATTCCAATATTGTCACCAAACTATAACATGACTACACAGCACATCGGTGTGTAAGACAGATTCTGGTGACGTGGCAGGTCTGTAAGATAGGCGAATGCAGACCTTGGTGCTCCTTGTAAGTATATGCGGGGTAGACGGGAAGTTAATTTCCTCTGACAAGTAAGTGAGAAATGTGAAAGCAAGCTGATGGCACACTCTTTCCTACTTGAATGTAGGATGGCTCTTAAACGTAAAGATTTAGGTCTACCTAAACAGTGATTATTGGCTGCTGTGAAAAAATGCAAATAGAAATGTGTTCACTAAGTAGATATAATTTGTTTGTCTACTAACACTCAAGGGAACTTTTAAAGCTACTAACAATGAGGAGCTGAAGTTAATGGTATTTACTGTTCCATCTTATCAGTTCTTCAGAAAACTTTGTGCAGATTCTTTCCATTTTAAGCAGTACAGGTATTATTACTGTTGCTTTATTCGGAGTACTGTTTTCTGCTTGTGTGGCTTATGTTCAAATTTGTTTTTTTGTTTGTGTCCCTTCAGAAATCAAATCGCCCTTTAAAGCAGGATAAAAATGTCACACCAAAAGTAAAGTCTAAGGTGAGTGTGATTCTTAGTTTTGCTTCTCTTTTTATGTATTTACTCTGTGTTTACCCAACGGTGTGTCACCCGAACACATTTGTAGTGAGAGGGGGAAGAAACAATCTCTCATTTTTGAGACTACTGAATATTGTAACAGATTTTGCAATCTGGATTTCTGTCTTCAGTTTCACAATTCAAAAACTTTCACATACTACTTAGCCATGAACAAGTTGAAGGGTGGCTGTTTTTCTAAAGAATGTTGATGCCTTTCTGCAGAGCACCCAATATATTCTCACAAAAATATATTGTGTCGTATGCCTCTTCCCAAGAAAATAAAATTAGGTTGTTTTTGTCTCCTTGTCCATCGTGCATTTCTTCCCAGTATCCCCATCTTTAAAATTTTTGTTCATGTAACAGTTGTGGGTTTGTGAGTTAACTATCATTTGCGTGTCATTGCTCTTTTGGTCTTTCATTGTATGAAAATCTGTGCTCTGTACAGCGCACCATAACTTCTTCTGCCAGGCACTAAATCATAAGTGGATAGGGTTTGCAAAATGTAATCTGTATTTGCCAGGACAGGCGGGATAAGTCTTGAGCAGACCAATTTTATTTATTTGCGGGTTTGTATAGCGCTAGGAATAGACTCCCGAAGGAGTATCTCCGCGCTCAAGACAGCAGGCAAGCAAATATCCGGACAGTAACACTGATATTCTAAGAGCATATAGATCAGTTACATATTTTTAACTTAAACGGACAAAGCTTCAGCTAATTTTGCTTGAACAGAAAAGTTTTCAGTTGTTTTCTAAAAAGAAGATGGTCGGAACATTGTCTCAATAAGAGTGGAAGAGCGTTCCACAAGATGGGACCCACCACTGACAGAGCCTTACCACCCAGTCTAGACCTGCTGATCTTGGGTACCCTCAGCAGCAACTGCTCACTTGACCTGAGTGTGCGTGTAGGGATGTATGGTACAAATTTATTAGCCAGATAGGCCGGTCCCAAATCATGTAAACCTTTATGTATAGTACAACAGGTCTTAAACTTCACTCTTTAACGTATGGACAACCAGTGAAGTTTATCCAACAGTGGTTTAGATGGAGATCTGTGGGGGGGGGGGGGGGGCATTGAGGACCAGCCTGGCTGCTGTGTTCTGCACCACCTGCAGTCGGTCTAGCACCTCTTCATTTGCACCTACCAGAAGACCGTTGCAATAATTAAGTCGGCTAATCACTAGAGCCTGAACCAAAGTTCTTCTGATGGAGTCCGGGAGGAATGGGAATATCCTACGGAGGAGACCTATCATGTGGAAACAAGATCCCACCGTGATGTTACCATGTTGTTTCATAGTCCACTCCGGCTCCAACCGTACCCCCAGGTTCTTGATTATTTGTTTAGGTTCGTGAACTGGACCTAAGTCCAGCGGCCACCAGTCAGGGGACCATTGGACCTTAGCCTCACCGAAAAGCATCACCTCAGTCTTACCAACATTGCACTGAAGAAAGTTGGAAGACATCCACTGGGATACTGCTTTCATCCCCTCGGAGAAGGATTGTATGACCTCCGGAGTTAGTAATTTAAAGGGAAAAAGCAGCTGAGTATCGTCAGCATAGGACACCAAAGGCTTTTGTTATATCTGCCAAGGGGGCCACATAGGTGTTAAAAAGAGTTGGGCTCAGACACGAGCCCTGTGGAACCCCCTTGGTGATCTTAACCTCATCCGACCTAAAGTCACCCCTGGTGACACATTGGGTGCGGTCGGAGAGAAAGCTCTTTATCCAGTCCAGTGCCTTGCCACCGAGTCCATTCACAGTCAGTCGTTCGATCAGGATGTTATGCGAGATAGTATCGAACGCTGCCGATAAATCCAGCAGCACCAGGACAACGGAATAACCATTGTCCTGGTACATGCGGAGATCATCCGTTATCGACAGCAGGGCCGTTTCAGTGCTATATTTCGGCCTAAAACCTGACTGTGAAGGATCAAGGCTTCCCGATTGTTCCAGGAAGTTGGACAGATGCTTATTTGTGTGCTTTTCAATGATTTTCCCCAGAAAGGGCAACAGGGAGATCGGCCTAAGATTGGACATATTGGTCCAAGGGGAGGAGGTGTTCTTCCTAATCGGTCTAACTAGGGTCTTTTTCCATTCCCGAGGGACACATCCCGTTGTTAGTGAGAGATTCACCAGGCTCTGAATATCAGAACCAAGTGTTCTCCCCAACGTTCCCATTAATCTGGCTGGAAGTAGATCAGACGGGCTCCCACTTTTGATGTTATTGATCAAAATCTCAACCTCTGGCAGAGAGATCTCAGGAAAATTGTAAAAGGTATTGGAATTGGTGGCAACTGCTTGCACCGGTGTATGGACATCCTGACTAATTATAGGTGGAATAAGTGCCTCTATCTTCTCATAGATAGCATCAATTTTCTCGGTAAAAAAACTCGAGATATTGTCAGAGATGTTGGGATGCCATATCCGCACTTTCACATGCCACTGGTTTTAAAAAGGCATTTACAATCTGGAAGAGTACTTTCGAATCATTGCCTGCTGCCTCCAATTGCGAGGTAACATGGTTCTTGCGTGCAGATCGGATGGCTTTATGATAGATGTTTATCGCCATCTGATGATTGATTTTGTCTTCCTCCAAGTGCGACTTTCTCCATACCTTCTCGGTTTTCCGAGCAGTGCGCTTAAGGCTCCGCAGTTCTTCAGAGAACCAGACTTCCTGTTTCCTAGCAGGACGCTTTTAAAATATTTTTAGCGGGGCAATCTGCTCCACTGCAATATGAGTGGCCAAATCAAATTTAAAAAGGGCAGTATTAATATCATCAGTAGCTAAAATAAGTGGGGCAACATAAACCTTTTTGAAATTTGCATCAGTTATTTTATGCCATTGTCTTCGCTGAACCGGAATTTGTGAGGAGTAATTGGAACATGTACCAATCTTCGGCATCGAAAACTCAAGAACAAAATGATCTGTCCAGTTAGTCTGTTTAGACATATAGCATTTTATACCAGAAAAATTGGAAAGAATCAGGTCCAAAGTGTGACCCGCCAGATGCGTAGGCCCACTATTGCACAGTTTCAGTCCTAATAGAGTTAAATCAGTCAAAAAGGATTGAGCCTCTATATTTTTCATCTCGCTGTGAATGTTAAAATCACCGAGCAGTAAAAAATCTTTATCTGCGTCAACATAAGGGGCAAGTGCTTCCACTAGTTGTCTAGAGGCTCCTTTTATGGGGCCTGGAGGACGATAAACCAATGCTCCCTTTCTACTGTATTTGGCAGACAAACCAACCTTAAAAATCATCATTTCAAAGGCCGGATTACACCATTGGTCTAAAACCGAAACCGAAATGTTACCTTTGTGTACAATTGCTATTCCCCCTCCGGCTTTCGTGGGTCGATCCAGTCTGATGATTTTATAACCTTCCGGGATCCCAAGAGTAATGGCCGGGATGGAATGGGGTTTAAGCCACGTCTCCGTAAAAAAACACAGATCGGGTTTAAGTGTGGAAATGAAATCCCAGATCTCAATATAATGTTTGGCTAGAGACCTTATATTACATAGCAGGTTCATCCCACCCTGAATTGTTTCAGTGGGCTTGTATGTTATACGTTGTTGGGGGCATACATCATTTACAACTTGAAATTGATATTGCCATAGCCTACATGAAAACGGCCCTTCAGGAGGGCGGTGTTTTTTTCCCACACAGAGCGTAGGTGGGTTACCTCTTAAACGCATCAGAGCCTGTAAGGAATAGCTCACCCTAGATATCTTTAGGGAATTTGATCCTGATGTTGATAATGCCATGGCCCTAGCCCCTTCCAGTCGCGGACGGGCGCAGACGGGCTTCTCTCTGGCTTGTCTCAGGCGCGTCCTCTGGCGCTCCCCTGCGCGCGACCGCTGCGCGCTCACTGTGACGAGGGGGCTAAATACCCCTCTGCGTGATGCAGCTAGAGCGCTAACCGCTCGATGTGGGCGGAAGTGACCTGGCTCTGCCTGTCCCGCCCTCCGCTCAACGGCACTGGTTGCCGAGTCGGACCGGGGCAGGCAGGTCGTGTGATCGAGCCCAGGCTTCTCGGGTGTCCTAGTGCAGCAGTGAGCCTAAACGCCCCTGACTGCACCTCCAGAGCAAGTAAGACAGATGAAATAAAATATATAAAATGCGGCCTATCCCACCCATTTCTTCCTGGTACAGGTTAGGAGCAGTGGGATGATATGTGCACCACCCCTAAGATGTGGTGCAGCGAGTTTGAGCCTTGGCTTTGGTGCACCATGCTACGATTCTGGGCAAATCAATTAGGCCCTAATTTGGATGTTGGTCGGAGGCATTCCCTGCGATTTCGGAACCGACGACCTCGGGTCGGGGGTCTGAAAGCACAATTACGCTACGACTCCCATTTCCCAATGGTAGCTTGTGCGGCAGTCAGAAACCTACTGCAGCACATGCTCACATAGAGAAATGGGAGTCACTGTAAATCCCTGCACTGTGTGGCAGGCAACTCACGGTGCAGGGATTTACCGGAGGGCACCATGGATGCCCTGTCGGCCCCCAACTGTAGGCCGCGGAAGAAGGGGGCGCCTGCTAGGGCCCCCCAAAGTTGCTTTCCGACAAGTTTTCCATGAAAGCCCGTCGGAAACAGACATCATAATCCCGACGGCGGAAATGCTGTCCGTAAGGGATTATGTTGCGGTTGCTTCTTAATTGTGCTTTCGGACTCCCAAACCAAGGTCGGTCAGTTCTGAAATCGCTGGGATTGCCTCCTTGAGCCCGTCGCAAGCCAGCCAGATTAACCGGCCGGTTTGAATTCCGACCACCGTAATCTTATTATAGAGGTCAGAACTGAAACCAAGGATGTCAGTTTGAGGCTTTCCAAACGACATCCAAATTAGGGCCTTAAACTCCCTGTGCCCATGGACTGTGCCTGGATACCCTCATGGGTGATAAGCCGCACTATATAAATGTACAAACTTTAACTACACTAGACGGCCATTGTGTCTTCATCTCACGAGAGGGAGACTCTTTGCCAACTTACCTCCAGTTCCCTTGTTGTTCCATAGCTAATGCCCTGGAATCTGTACTAATAGTTTCCTACACGTGACAACACACATTTGGGACCATTAGAAGGTGCCCTTAAAATGTGTCATCATTGAAATCAACAGTTTGTCCTTTGCCATACAGATCTTGATTGCAGTGTTGAAATTGGTTGATTGCAATAGTAGATCTGGGCCATTGGGCAGCGCCACTGCAACATTAGGTTCAGTGCCAAAAAATTTCCTATCGAATGGAGCACAGTGACTTAGCCATTTTCGACTTCCCTTAGGCACGGGGTCCAAAAAACAAGTAGATGTAGCTTTCTCTGCTCGGATGCCTAAAGCTGTAGGAAACATCACTTCCTCCACCTTGGAGAAATGCTGAGGGGAATGAGGGCCATACTGAAATAATTATTGCTAGCCGAAAAGCCTCTTCCCATCATAGGTCAGCCAAAGGTGGCCTTAGGTGCTTGGGATTCACATGCTTTTGAGGAAGAGTCGAACACTGGTTAACAGTGCTGAGACTTTGAACAGCTGCTGGAAGTGAACTGCTTCCTTGAGGAAGACTTGCTTTTTTAGGTAGAGCCAGCACACATGCGCTGCTCTGTAAGACTTATTGTAGAGGAGTAGGGAATAGAAGGCCCGCCGACTCTCCGCCCATATTTGGCATTGGCTTGTCATTGTTTGTCCTAAATGCTGGTTTCTGATTTGTCAGTAGGTTTGTTAATCTGAAAGAAACACGTTGGTGTTAGATTCCTTACCTTAGAATATCCCCAGGCATCAGACTGGCTCCGAAAGTTTTCGTCAGCAGTACCCCTGCATGTCGGTAGGCATCGTCTGCGGCTCTGCGTCAGTCGTCGGCGTCGTGATCGCCGGGATGACGTCGCTGGAGTACTTAGATGCCGCCCTCGCGCGCTGACGTCCGTTATTCTTTCTTCCGAGCCAGCAAGCACAGATCCGGGAAGAGCGTACCCTTAGTAATTTTTTGACTAACTTTTTGGACATTTTTGTCTATCTTTTTCAAGTCAACTTCGACTTCTGGTGCCAGTAGGGATGCCCCGTTCCAGCCGTGTGACACCTGTCACCGACTAATGTGGGTTACTGACCACGACCGCTGGTGTCTCTACTGTTTGGGGGCCAACCACGAAGACAAGTCTACTCGAGCTCCGGCAGTCGGCTCGAAGTCCTCGCACTCGGGTAAGTCGAGGCTTGGGAAGAAGTCAAAGAAGCACCATCTTTCTTCGACTTCCCTTCGCATAGTGCGACTCGGCCGAGGGTTCATGTGGCACCTCCCACGCGGCTCCGGCGGGACCCGCGCTGTCGCTGCCAGCCCCACACCCTCCGGTCCCTGGGCTCGATGCGACTCCAGAGCAGATCAGAGACTTTCTTGTGGCCATGAGGAGTCTCTTCCCGCAGTCGAGACCAGCCGGCGCGCCTACGGGCTCCGCAGGTCCGACTGGGGGTCCTTGCCCTGTGGTGCCGGCAGCTACGGCGCCGCCGCGATTACGGTCACTGTGCCGCAAGACCCTGTGTGATCCAGGCCTGGATCCCGGTCAACGTCAGTTGACCTTACGACTCCTCCGCTGGCGCCGGCCCCCTCGGTGCCACCTCCGGTGCCGTCCTCGGACGATTTCGTCCCCGAGCTCAGCATCGGACCGGCGCCAATCGGCGCCGTCTCCGACCGGTGAGCTTTTCACCTATGCCCGGCACCGTCATTTTTACCTGTTTATCAGGACATGGATGAAGGGGAGGGCTGGGAGGGGTCTGAGGACCCTCTGGCACAGCAGGTCCAGTTAAGTCCGGACTGGGCAGATGAGCTAGGGGAGGCCAGTGGTCTAGACACTTCGTCTGATACTGGTTTTCTCTCTCCTCCTTTCGTGGCTACGATGGAGGTTAGCGACTTATGCTGTGGTGCTGCGCAAGGCGGCCAAGGCCTTGGGCCTTGAGCTCCCTGCAGCGGCCGTGAGGACTAACTTCATTACTGAGGTGCTTCAACCACCAGTAAGCTCTCGGAGCCTCTACTGCAGTTTAATGAGGCCCTCACTGACGTTCTGATGGGCACTTGGTCCAATCCCACCACAGTTCCTCCTGTGGATCGGAACGTGGCCCGGCTCCTACTTCGGGCGACCCCTGCTTTCTTTCCTCCCATCCCTGAGAATCTGGTTATCCAGGCCTCCACGTCCCAAACCGCATTCCCTGCTGCACCCCCGTACCGGGAATCCAAAAGGCTGGAACAGTTTGGCAAGAAACTGTTTTCTTCGGTCAGTCTAGGACTGCGGTACATTAATACTGCATGCCTTTTGGGCCATTACACCCACTCTCTGTGGGATACGGTGGCAGACCCCAGTGTCCGGAGGAGGCCAAGGCACTGCTCGCCCAGGCTATTGCTGAGGGGCGAGATGCAGCACGGTACTCCATTCGATGTGAACTAAACACCACGGACTCGCTGGGTAGAGCGATTGCAACAACGGTGGCGATTCGTCGTCACGCCTGGCTGAGGTCCACCAATTTTTCAGGGGATGTCCAGAGCACTCTCATGGACATGTCTTTTGATGGCCGTCGCCTCTTTGGCGACAAGGCAGATAGCGCGCTGGAGTGCTTGAAGGATTCCACGGCTACGGCCAAGTCCTTGGGCCTGTCGGCCCAGGACCAGCAGACTTCTGCCCTTCGCTCCTTTCGTGGCCATGGAAGGGGCGCCCTCCGCACGTTCGTCCAGCCACAGGCCGCAGAACCAGCCTCAATGCGGTCGCAGACGTGCCTTCCGCCGTGGCGGAACAGGGGGTCAAAGCCTTCCTAGTCCGAGCTTTCAGGCCCATTCCACGCCAGTGGGAGGCAGAGTTCGCCATCACCTGCTCCACTGGCGTACCATCACTTCGGACAGGTGGGTGCTGCAAATCGTCCGAAGGGGTTACTCCCTCCCCATCGAGACGACCCCTCCAGCCATGCCACCGCATTACCACCGTATGTCGGGGGACCACTTGCAACTTCTGCAGGAGGAAGTTACGGCCCTCTTGGCTAAGGGGGCCATAGACCGCGTTCCTGGCCCAGAAGTAGGGCGGGGTTGTTACACTCACTACTTTCTAGTTCCCACAAAGGGCAAAGGGGGCCTGCGCCCTAACTTGGACCTTCGGAGCGTCACCGTCTTCCTCCGGAAGGAGAAGTTCAAGATGCTGACTTTAGCTCAGGTTCTGGCTGCCCTTGACCCTGGAGACTGGATGGTAGCGTTGGACCACTGACGTTACCTGCAGTTCACGGTGGGCCATGAGCAATTTCAGTTTACTGTGCTCCCCTTCGGCCTCACCAGTGCCCCTCAGGTGTCCACGAAAGTGATGGCTGTGGTCGCAGCTCATCTGCGCAGATCAGGGGTTCCAGTCTTCCCCTATCTCGACGATTGGTTGTTGAAGGCGGGCTCGCCCCAAACAGTCGTCGCCCACCTCCAGACTACGACCAACCTCCTGCATTCGCTGGGGTTCTCCATCAACATGCCGAAGTCACACCTGAGTCCCTCCCAGAAGCTTCTGAGGGCACTGCAAGACAGTTGCAGTGGTGGCTCATGGACCGCGATTGGGTCAGTGGCAGATCCCTCTCCCTACTCCAACCAGATCACACAGTAGTGACGGATGCGTCCCTCCTGGGATGGAGGGACCACATGGGAAAGGCGTAGATCAGAGGCCTCTGGTCTCAGGCGGAGTCCCGGCTCCATAATCAACCTTCTGGAGCTGCGGGCGATACGACTTGCACTGAAGGCATTCCTTCCCTCCGTCCAGGGAAGTGTAGTGCAGGTGTTCATGGACAACACAACCGCCATGTGGTATTGCAACAAACCGGGCGGGGTGGGGTCGTGGACCCTTTGTTAGGAGGCTCTGCGCCTCTGGACATGGCTGGAACACCAGGGCGTCACTCTGGTGGTTCAACACCTGGCAAGTTCCCTGAACGCCAGGGAGGACAAACTCAGCCGTCGGTGCATGATGGATCACAAATGGCGTCTGAACTCAAAGGTGGCGCAAGGCCTCTTTCAGCTGTGGGGAGGGCCTTGGTTAGATCTATTCGCCACTGAAGAGAACGTGCAATGTCATTAGTTCTGCGCGTTGGAATTTCCAAGGCGGCACTCCCTCGGCGACGCTTTTCGACGTGAGTGGAGCTGCGGTCTGTTAAACGCCTTTCCCCCTATACTACTTTTGCCCAGAGTGCTGAAGAAGAACGGGCGAGACCGGGCCCAAGTCTTCCTTGTGGCTCCGGACTGGGCATGAAAGTACTGGTATCCCGAGCTGCTCAGCATGTCATTCGATCCCCCAATTCGTCTGCCTCTTCAGGACGACCTTCTGTCACAGCAGCAGGGGACGGTCCTCCACCTGAACCTGTCCAGTCTCCACCGACATGCGTGGAGATTGAGTGGCAACAGTTGAGGCCCTTTGACTTGCCTCCTGAAGTCTGTGATGTGATTCTGGCAGCCAGGCGTCCCTCCAAAAAAATCGGTATACGCCTGCAGGTGGAACAAATTTGTGGCATGTTGCACAGCAAAGGCTGTGGATCACCTTTCTGTCCCCCTTTCAGAGGTTCTCCTCTTCCTTCTTTCTCTTGCCCAGCAGGGCTCTGCTCTGGGCACTATCAAAGGCTATCTCTCAGCCATTTCAGCCTTTTTAAGGCTTCCTGATCTGCCTTCTCTTTTCAAGTCCCTGGTTGTAAATAGATTCTTGAAAGGCATCACACACGTGTACCCTCCTGTTCCCTTCGTGATGCCTCAGTGGGACTTGAACCTTGTATTGACCTATCTGATGTGCGCTCCCTTCGAGCCCCTTCATAACTGTCCTCTTCGTCTTTTTACTCTTAAAACTGCATTCCTAGTTGCCATCACCTCTGCCAGGAGAGTGAGTGAGCTACAGGCTCTGTCTTCTAAACCTCCTTTCCTCTCTGTCCATCCGGATAAGGTTGTTTTGAGAACTCGTTCTTCTTTCCTGCCCAAGGTGGTTACAGCCTTTTACATCGGGCAATGCATCACCTTGCCCACCTTCTTTCCGCATCCCTCCAAAGAGGAAGAGAGGCTCCACCGTCTGGACCCAAAACGTGCGCTCTCCTTCTGTCTAGACCGCACACGCCAGTTCTGGGTGGATGACCAACTCTTTGTTGGTTACGTGGGCGCTAAGAAGGGACGGGCGGTGCACAGACGGACCATCTCTCGTGGGTCGTTTGGTGCATCAAGGGCTGTTACTCTTTGGCGAAAAAGGAGCCTCCTGTTTGGCTGCGGTCCCATTCTACCCTGGCCACGGCGGCTACTACTGCCCTGGGTCGGGGAGTACCCTTGCAGGACATCGGTCAGGCAGCTACGCTAGGGGGGGGGGGCGCTACTGGTCTAAGAGCCAGGTCTTGAGGAGTCTTCTGAAGGCCAGTAGGTCCTGAGCCTGTCGTAGATTGGTTGGGAGAGTGTTCCAGGTCTTGGCGGCGAGGTAGGAGAAGGATCTTCCTCCGGCTGTTGTTTTCCGGATCCGAGGGACTGTGGCGAGGGCGAGGTTGGCTGAGCGGAGGCTTCGGGTGGGGGTGTGGAAGCTGAGGCACACACTCTAACGTGTGTACATTCCTTGCTGTCACCTTCCGGGGCATGGATGTGAACTCTGTAGGTGACGAGCGGGGAGCCACCTGTAAAACACTGTAAGCGAGCGTGAAGAATACCCCCGCCATGCACCCAGGATGCTTTAACGCTACGCTTGAAAAATACAAGCGCCTTAATAGAGACTAAGGAAACTCATGGAAGATGTACCGTGAGTGGGTGAATCACCCTTCAGGACAGCAAGGAATGGACACACGTTAGAGTGTGTGCCTGAGCTTGTCTGCCTATATTTATTCTATTTTTTCTTTATTTATATTGCTCATTGGTCCTGACGAATGCTTGAGTGAATGATTCTCTATTTAAGCAGAAACATGTTGACCACATTTATCTTTATTTCATAAAGGACATCAGGTTTTTCATTGCTATTACCTTAATAGGTCCGAATTTTCACTTGATTTTAATGGAAGTAGGCTATCCCTTTATTAAATCAATACCAGGAACTGCTATACTTCCTTTTAAACTTGCACTTTCTGTCGTGGGCTTAATGATTGGCCCTTCTTATTTTTCTTTTTTTCACACTTAAGAACCCAATGATGATAATAAACACCTACTTGTTTGGTGTTTGAGGGTTCTTTTCCCATCTCTGGTCTCATCTCTCCCCGCTGTGCTTTTTCATCACCCCCCCTTTTTTTCCTCCTGGCAAAACTGTGTTTATGGGGGATCTATAGAGGAGTAGTGTTTTTTTTTTTCAAATTCTTGACGCTCTTATGTTGTTTTGGAATAAAGCTGTTTTGGAGGTGCCTGAACAATGACTTTGTATGATACAGGTTTCTACAGGCTGTACAAGGTATTTTTTCCAGATGTGGGTACAACATGGAAAGTGCCTACATATTGTCTGTCTGCTTCCTCTCATCAAGTTGTGGTGCATGTCCACACGGCCCTGCACTTCAAGTGAAGGGCTGCTGTGGCATAGGACCAAGGACTGACTACTAGGCTAACCTACTTCATCATCACCTGTTACCTGGACTACCTGTCTGATGTACTTACTTACCATCTGGATGTACCCGAACGACTACAGATTAAAGGTACATGTTTAATCTACTTGGCTACCAGTGTCTACTTCTGTCAGGGTACAACAGAGACGCCCCAGGAAACCGGCATCAAGCCCTTTTCTGAAGTCACTGCCACCTGTGGGTGCACCACCAAGTGCTGGTCAATACTCCTTCCTAGGGCACCCGATTATTGATTGTCCGTAAACCAAAGGACCTTGTTTGATACAGAGCCTTCGAAGGTGGCCTCACCATTGAAGCTGAAACCATCGCTAGCACGAAGCAGCCATCAGCGACGCAGAAACCCTAGTCTGGTCTGAATCTCGATGCTGTCGCTGTCAAGGAACACACTCTTCTTAGGAAGCAAGAGCTGGACAAATGCCAGAGGATGATCATTATCCATGCACATACTGGAAAGATCTCAGCCTCTGAAAATACTGTAACCAAAAATCTGAGACTTGCCTTTGAGGAAATCCTGCCACTGGACACTCCTATGCCTATCTTGCCTCCCAAGTGGCCTCAGGGTAAACCTCCTTCTCTGATTCCAAGTAAATAAAGAGGGTCCCTGAGTAACTAAATACATTTGGAGAAGAATCCAGGGAAGGATACTAGTATCAGAAATCAATGTATACATCTCCAAAATCTAAATATAAAAACAGTAGGTTTATGATATAAAGATACAATACATCAGACCAGTTTGGTCTGTAATTTAATAATTATAAATATGAACATTCATTTGATATATTTTGACATATAAAATGGTAATTTTTGACAATAATATGTACATAAAATTTGTGAACTCACATACATAAAAAGACAAACCATATGAATGCACTAGAAACGGAGACCGAAAAAAACTAACTACTAACAATTTCCGAAAATACCCATAGAATCCCTTACCGATATTGATTGGCAACTTCATCTTCAACTAAATTGTTGTTTACAGTAAAGGACTTAGAATTTGAATAGTCTCCTTTAGCAGGTTTAGTTCTTTCTCATAGGTATGTCAAAGTATTCCTCCTTTTTTTTGTTTTAAATTTTTTTTTTATTACATATAAGACTTGTAGTTTTAACACTTATCATTGGCATGTTATGATTACTGTTTTCAATACTTTATTCCATATTGTAGATACATCATACATTCGTCAGACATTGTATATTGTACAATACATAGACAGTTTATGCGTTATTCATCCTCATCCAAGACTATCCATTGCTGGGGGGTACATAACCCTCATCTAAAGGTATTCATTTACTCCACAATCGCTCTCATTTTCTTAGGGCATCCTCTGTGGACGTACGTAGCTTTTTCGTCCGTCATGGTCATGTCCATATCTCTACACCGATCTTCAAGAACTGGGGCACCCGACACCCCCCAATGTTTGGCTATATTTTGTTTTGCTGTCAACATACCAAGTGTCTCCCAAGCTTGGTCTGCGCGGTTCAAGTCTGTTGGTTCCCAGATATTCAGGAGACATCGTTTGGGCTCGGGTGGGACAGGGTTGGTGCTAACCTCAGTGATGGTGTTTAATACTGCTGTCTAGTAAAAGTTTAGTAGCCGGGCATTCCCAAAGTGAGTGGTAAAAGGTGCGTACGTCACCACATTGACGTGTGCAGTGCTGATCAGTGATTTCCCTATCTTGCATAATGTCACTCTAGTAAGGTATGTCCTATGTAGCACTTCAGGTTGTATAAGGTGTAACCTAGAGGAAACCGCCACTACCCTGGGAGATTCCATTGCCTCCTGCCAGTCAGTGTCATCCAGCCCGCCTACCTCATTCTGCCACTTTAGCCGGAGCTTTTGCATAGTGTCTGGTTGATCGTTCACAATCTTCCTGTATGTGAGGGAAATTGCTCTTTTGCCCATGTAGTCTGTTAATAGCCTGTCTTCTAAGGGAGCAGCCTTGGGAAGGGTGGCTGCCTCTAGTGCGTGTTTGACCTGCAAGTAGCGAAACATCTCAGTGGGGGCCATTTCGTAGTGTTCTTGTAAGTGGGAAAAGGTGATGACTTTTCCCCCTTTCCAGAGGTCGCCCAGACAAGAGATCCCCATTACATCTCATATTTGGAACCGCTTACTCTTAGCCAGTGTGCCTAGTTTGCCAGTGTCCCATAGCGGGGTTTGTTATGTCAGTTTATCTGTCCATCCCATGTGTCTTGTTACCGTATGCCACAGGTGGGCCGTATGTGCAGTCTGTCCCAGAAGGTCTGATTTTCGCTTCTTATTATAGAGCACTCGATTAATCCCTCCCACTCCCAGGGCATGTCTATCTAGTCGGTACGCAGGGTCGGTGTGAGGTGCGTGGACCCACTGATTAATCACTACTAATTGAGAGGCCCAGTAGTCCGTCTGATCGTTTGGGAGTGCAATACAGCCATCATCCCAACTCCTAACAAGTTTTGTCGCAGCTATCTTGGCAGGTTTCCCATTTCATAGGAGAGTGTTGACCTCTGAATCTATTGCTTTGAATTATGACGCAGGGACACGAAAGTGTATTATAGACGGCATAGATAAATCTGGGTAGTGCGATCATTTTAAAAAGTGCTGCTCTGCCCAGTAGGGTGAGCGGCAACAATTTCCAATGTTTAGCATCTCGCCTCCATCTCTGCAGCGGTCCCTGAAGGTTTTGTGCGAGGAAGTCGTCCAGGTTGGACGTGACCTGGATCCCTAAATATTTGAAGCTGTCCGTTATTACTTTGACTGTGCAGTTCTTTGGCAGCACTGGATAAGGCCCATGTAGAATACACAGAACAGACTTCCCCCAGCTGATAGTGTACCCAGATCGCCCGACGACTACCTCGACAACAAGTTTTTCTCTGGCAACACCATCGCCAACGGTACCGTCGACTATGTCTTCGTCGACGGAGAGAATTACAATTTCATTACAAAGGATAACACCGGATATGACATCACCAAGGAGGGTTACTCCCTTGCCTCCCGCACTGTTACTTGAGGAAGAAGAAGATTCTGATGGAGATGATCAGGACTTGTTTGGCTATGCACATAGTCCTTCTCAGTTAATGGTGAAATGTCAAGAGACTGATTCTGAGGGCGAGTACCTTCATGACTGCTCTTACCAACAGTCTTATCAACGACAAGAGAGCGCAGGCCAGGAGATGGGTTCAGTTCCTTCCTCCCTCTTTGCGGATCTTCATGGCATGTTACAGGATTATAGGACCAGGTTTTCTCAGGCTCCTCCTCCGGTTGGCTCTGTCCCGGCAGTACAGGCTGTACCTGCTCCTGCGGCTTCTATAATGGTTTCACCGGAAATTCCATCCCAGGTGTTTTCTCAGCCACAGACACCTTTTGCGAGTATACCTCCAGTGATCCAGGAGGTTCAGGATTATTCCTCGGACGAGGATCAGGATAATGACAACAGGCCTAACCAAGCTTTGGAATGGGATGATTATGTGATCTCGGACCCAGCGTCATCTAATCTGGAACCAGTGAACTCTCCCCCGGCGGATATTGGGGGATTTCACAAGTTGATGGAGAGAGCTTCTACTAGGTTCAAACTTCTTATGCCTTCTGTACAAACACAGTGCTTCCTCTATGATTTTAAGGAGCCCTATAGGAAGGTGATCCGGTCTATACCCATTTTCAGCCATGTCTGGGAGGAGGGTGTAAAGGCAATGAAAAACCCAGCTACGGTACTTCCAGTTTTGCCACGCCTGGAAAAGAAGTACAAGACCCCTGAGGATGGTTCGGCGTCGTTTGACTGGGCAGCCGAAACCGGATTCGGTTATGTCTCAGGCGGCACAGAGGAAGTCTCGTAATCCTTTGGCACCCCTGACGACTCCTCCGGATAGAGAGGGCAGGCGCCTTGATAATGCGAAGAAGAGATTTTCCTCTATGGCAAGTCTTCTGGTGCAAGCGGCAAATGCGTTGGCTATCCTTAGCAGATATGATCGGCAAATGTTGTGCGATCTATCACCATATTTGGACCAGCTTCCCCACGAGTCCAAGGTGGAGGCCAAGAAGATCCTGCAGGAGGGGTTAGCCACATCGGCAGAGGTGATAGACTGTGCCATGGATATTGCCACTACTGCTTTCCGTTCGCTGGCTGGTGCAGCTGTTCTTTGTCGCCAAGGATGGCTCAGGGCGACGTGGTTCAGGCCGGAGGTCCAAAACAAGATCCTGGACCTCCCATTTGATGGTGAGGCATTGTTCCGCAAGCACATCGATGATGCCCTCCAGGATATAAAAAAGGATACAGAGACGGCTAGGTCTCTCGGTACTCTTCAGTATCGGAAGGCTCCTTCCGGGGAGCCAGAGGGAAGATTACTACTTTTAACAGAGGATCATACCAACAGTAATGGTACTCTTCTTATGGTTCAACTTCTCAATTGTATCGCCAACCTCTTCTTTCTCTAGGTCCAATGCTAGATGAAAGCAGAATCGCCAGGGACGTGACACTTCCAAGAGACAATAGCGGCGTTCTGACTCTGCCTGCTGTACCCACCTCCCCAACAACATCCGTGGCAGTCAGGGTGCCTCAATACCTCCACAACTGGAAATGGATAACATCACACAGTTGGGTGCTTAACATCATTCAAGAGGGTCATACACTGGAGTGTGTTCAAATACCACCTTCCTAGTCCCCTGCTGCCATGCCTTCGAAACATCTGCGTCTCTTGCAGCTCGAAGTTCATCAGATGCTCCTCAAGGGAGCTGTAAAGCTGGTTCCCTTTTCTCAAAAAGGGGAGGGATTCTATTCCAGGTTCTTCCTGGTAAAGAAGACGCTGGAGAAGTGGCGCCCCATTTTAGATCTCAGGGAGCTAAACACCTATCTCATATCTCAATCCTTTCGGATGGTTTCGCTCCAGGATATCTTGCGTCTCCTCAATCCGGGAGATTTCATGGCCACTCTCGATCTCGAAGATGCGTATTTTCATATACCCATTCATCCAGCCCACAGGAGGTTTCTTCGATTCACAGTAGCCAAGAGCCACTTCTAGTTCAGAGTTTTACCTTTCGGACTTCGCTCTGCCCCGAGGGTCTTTACCAAGGTGTGGCACCGGTGGCAGCTTTCCTAAGGCAGCAGCATTTTCAGGTCTTCCCATACCTGGACGACTGATTGCTGAAGGCACCATCCAGGGGGATTGCGGAGGAAACGGTCAAGGCATGTACGAATCTATTCAGGAATCTGGGTCTCACTCTCAACAGGGAGAAGTCGTCTCTCTTCCCTTCCAATACAGCCCGTTTCCTGGGAGATATTTTGGACACAACTCTCACTAAAGCCTATTTCTTCATGCATTCCTCTGATACCTCACTGCAGATTGCGGATGCAATCTCTTCAGGAACAATTAGACGGGCAATGGCAACAAGTTCACGGCTCATTCAACGACAAGGTGGTGATTACTGCAGCAATGAGAAAGGCAGCCTTGTGGTGGATGAAGGAAGAAAACGTATCCCAAGTTCTATCCTTCGTAAGCAATCAGCTCCTCAAGTGGTAACGACAGATGCCTCGCTGGAGGGCTGGGGTGCGGTGCTTCAGGATTTACACGTCAGCGAACATTGGTTGCCCCAGCACTGTCAGTTTCACATCAACCTCCTGGAGCTCAGAGCGATCCGGCTGGCGCTGAAAGTGTTTCTTCCACGATTGCAAGGGTCGACGGTTCTCGTTTGCACGGACAACACCACCGCCATGCACTACATAAACAAGGAAGGGAGTACCAGATCTCTTCTGTTATCTCAGGAGGCCCAAGAAATTTGGGAGTGGGCGATCCTATACGGAATATCGCTACAAGCAGAACACCTCCCAGGAGTGCTAAACGAAAAGGCGGGCAGACTCAGCAGGCTGTTGTCAGTCAGCCACGAATGGGAACTGAACCAGACGGTCTTGGAGGAGATTTTCCATCAGTGGGGCAAACCCTCAATAGATTTCTTTGCCTCCCCGATGAACAGGAAATGCCAGTTTTACGCAAGCAGGTTACACCATCAAGGGTCGTTGGGGAATGCGCTTTCGATAGCTTGGTCAAGAGCATTTGTGTACGCCTTTCCCCCCATTCCTTTGATTCCAAGGCTACTCAAGAAGATCAAGGCGGAACCGTGCAAGATGATCCTAATAGCTCCTGCTTGGCTGAGGCAGTTCTGGTTCACGGAACTGCACCTCCTTTCTCTGGCTCCTCCTCTTCCTTTGCGGGTGATGCCAGATCTTCTCACAATGTCCCACGGTCAGATTTGGCTTCCGTATTCCTCGTTCCTTACACCAGACAGCATGGCTCCTGAGCAGCGAGAGTTCCTAAACCTTCACCTCTCGGATGAGATAAGAGAGGTTCTTCCTCAAGCTAGAGCCCCCTCCACTAACAAGACTTACCGTCTGAAATGGAAAAGATTTTGCATCTGGTGCCAGAAGGAGGCTGGTTTTCTCAGCCTCATCAGGTTCTTCCTTATCTCCTGTCCTTGGCTAAGGCAGGATTGGCTCATTCATCCATAAAAGTTCACTTAGCAGCAATCTCTCGCTACAGGCGCATTGCATCTGGACCTTCTCTATGGTCATCCAGAATTGTCAAGCAGTTTCTCAATGGTCTGTTTCGAGTCTTTCCTCCGGTGAGGCCACCGCCTCCCACATGGCATTTGAATTTGGTTCTTACCCAGCTGATGAAGCATCCCTTTGAACCGATTCATCGGGCAGACATGAAATTTCTTTCGTGGAAACTGGCACTTCTTCTTGCTCTCACTTCGGCAAGACGAATTGGGAAATTGCAAGCTCTAACAATACAGGAACCTTTTCTCCAATTCAAAAGAAATACTGTAATTCTAAGGACTAATCCGAAGTTCGTTCCAAAAGTACCTTCAGACTCCTCTCAATGAACCAGTGATTCTCAAGACTTTCTTTCCTCATCCTTCCGGGCCAGCGGAAAGGTCACTTCATTCACTGGATGTTCAGCGGTGCTTGAAATTTTATCTGGACCGTACTAAAAGATTTCATAAGTCTTCTCAATTATTCATCGCATTTAGTGCTCCTCGCAAGGGCTTACCGCTGTCGAAGCATGGTATTGCTAGATGGATCTCCAGTGCCATTCAATTCTGTCACTCTGCAGGGGGCAAACCTCTAGAAGAAAGAGTTAGAGCACACTCCACAAGATTCATGGCTTCCTCTACGGCGCTCTTTGCGGGAGTACAGATCAAAGACATTTGCAGAGCTGCGACTTGGAGCAGCACGCACTCCTTCACGAAGCATTACTGCCTGGAAACCTTGACACAGGAAGACACGGCTGTAGGCCAGGCAGTCCTGAGGAACCCCTTCCATTGAGTGGTGAGCTTTCCCTGCTATCCCTCCTTCCTATAATTGCACATTTTGTATCTAATGATAATGCTGATTACTGTTTCAATATGTATTTATTTATTTTCTTATAAAAGTATGGATACTGAAGTATTTCTATATTTTTGTCACAAAATGTGCTTTATTGCTTACTGCTAGCTACTCTGATACAAGCTATGGGAATCTATAAAAGTTCCAATACTGGGGCAAGAAAACAAGTTACTTACCTGTAACTTTGGTTCCCCAGTATTGGTAACTTTCATAGATTCCCATGCGCCCACCCTCCTCCCCTGGGAAAGCTCAAGTTTCAGCATATATGGTTACTGTTACACAACGGCTACGAAAACCTGAGGCTCTTAGGTTCTCTCAGGAAGGTTCTATGGGGTGAGGCTGTCCTGATTGGCTGTTGCTTGGTTTTGGTCTCTTTTGCAAAAAGAGGTGGATATGCTACAAAAGGGAATGAGGCCTTTTTCTTTTTCTTTTGTACCTACTGCTATGTTATTTTGTTACCGAGTCTCCCATTCTGACGATGGGGAATGATGCAAGATATGGGAATCTATGAAAGTTACCAATACTGGGGAACCAAAGTTACAGGTAAGTAACTTGTTTTCTCTGTCGCCACTCTCGTAGACCCTGTGTTGGACTGCTGTAAGTTGGGTTCTGGCGTCTGCCCATAGGTATTCTTTATATTCTTGTTGATTTGTGCGTAGCTTATGTGTGTTAGTGTCTGATTGATCTTGAGCATGTAGTAGCTCCAATTGGTGCACCTCCTGTTCTAGGGCCTCTACTACTTTTTTCTGTTCTTTTTTGTGACCTGAGATGAGGGATATGGCTTGTCCCCGTAGGACCGGCTTGTATGCTTCCCAAAAGATCAGTGGTGAGGAGACTGACTGTTCGTTTTCAGTGAAATAGTGCGTTGCGGTGGTTAGTAGGCCTTTTTGTGATCTTGGTGTTATGTAGGTAACCTGGATATATTGGGTACATACGACGTCGTGTGGGGACTTGTAAAGCGTAGTTAGCCATGTATCGATCAGTCCGCATGCATCTAGAAAATCCGCTAAGCTGGAGCGCGTGCAGTGGAGGGGTTTGGTCCAAAGTGTCATCTAGTGTTATATGAAGGTCCCCCCTATTATCAGTTCTCCCTCTGGCAGTGCAAGTAGTGCTGGAAGGGCCAGTGATTGCAGTGCAGGGGGGATGTAGACAGTTACTAAGTTGATTTTGTGGCCTTCCTATTGGCCAGAGATCGCTGCAAATCGGCCTTGGTCGTCCCTAAAGGTGTGGTTAACAATGAGAGGAAATTGCATTTTAATCCAGATTCCAACCCCATGGTAACCCGAAGTGAATTTACCGTTGACGTTCCAGGAGATGAGTGATAATGATGGTACTTGTGTGCGGTGTGTCATACCATTGTCAGAGGTAGCGGGTAAAGATGCCAGCGATATTTGGGCCGGATCTGTGAGGCGGTCTTACTATTGAGATTCGTGGAAACAGTACATGATTGTTTGCAAGTCTTAAGAAAAATCTAAATAAACAACGAAGAACAATAAAAAAATGTTGAACATCCCCTGCGATACGTCCCTCTCCCCTCCCTGCATGACGAACTTAAAACTACCTGCCTCCCCAACAGTACAGAGTGCTTATATCCCATTACCAGTTACCTTTGCAGGGGGTAGTTTCTCCATCAGTCCCCCCAGATCATCTCTTCAACAGTTGTTTATAACATCAAATATTATTAAATGTGTACATGTAGACAAGCGTGCATTGACATTATTTGGTTACACAAGGTATCGTTCAATCCATTGACTGACCTCCCACCTGGGCATTTCCAGTCTTTTAAGTGAGCCAGTGGGTATGGAGGCGCCTCAGTCCATTGGATGGAGGATTCTATTTGGCCCCTGAGTCTAATCTTCCGGTGGTATTGTTGCCCTTTTTCAGCGTCTTTCCGGCGATTCTGCCTGTGCTGCTGCTGTTTCTTCAGTCCCATGTTGGATTGTCGCATTCGGTAGTAGACGCAACTTGTCAGACTTCTTCCCTGATGCAGCCACTTGACGCCATCCTTCAAGCCACTGCTGCGCCTTCTCTGGTATAACAAAGACCCATACTTTTACCTCCGCTTCGACCCTTAACCTTGCCGGGAATTGCATGAAGTATTTCAGCTGCTCCAGTATTGGAGCTTTCATAGATTCACATTTCTGAATCATTACCTCCTCATCCTGTCTTCTCGTCCCATTCCTGAACAGTGAGCAGCTATTCTGCACCCTAGAAACCTAAAACCTAGCAGAGCTTTTCAGCACTTCTCCCAATATGGCGCCACCAATCTGGTGAGGATAAAGGGGGAAGTGCGACATAAAACATCCTATTCATTTTTTGGTCTCTTACCTGGCGATTACAGCGCGAAAGCGCGGTCTTGCCAGCGAGACCTATAGTCACCGGCTCTGCTTCCCAGGAGACAGGAGATGGGCACGCGCAGCATGCCGGAACCGGATCAGGTCGCGCGAGTGAACACGCGCTCCGATTCCGGCATGCTGTTCACAGTCGCAATGGATCAGGACGCACGCACGCACACACACAGACAGGCAGACACACGCGCGCACACAGACAGGCAGACACACACGCGCGCACACAGACAGGCAGACACGCGCGCGCACACAGACAGGCAGACACACACGCGCGCGCACACAGACAGGCAGACACACGCGCGCACACAGACAGGCAGACACACGCGCGCACACAGACAGGCAGACACGCGCACACACAGACATACGCGCACACACAGACATACGCGCACACACAGACATACGCGCACACACAGACATACGCGCGCACACACAGACATACGCGCACACACAGACATACGCGCACACACAGACACACGCGCACAACCGCGCGCACACTGCACACACAACCGCGCGCACACAACCGCGCGCACACTGCACACACAACCGCGCGCACACTGCACACACAACCGCGCGCACACTGCACACACAACCGCGCGCACACTGCACACACAACCGCCCGCACACACAACCGCCCGCACACTGCACACACAACCGCCCGCACACTGCACACACAACCGCCCGCACACTGCACACACAACCGCCCGCACACTGCACACACAACAGCGCGCACACTGCACACACAACCGCGCGCACACTGCACCCACAACCGCGCGCACACTGCACACACAACCGCGCGCACACTGCACACACAACCGCGCACACACTGCACACACAACCGCGCGCACACAACCGCGCACACACAACCGCGCGCACACTGCACACACAACCGCGCGCACACTGCACACACAACCGCGCGCACACTGCACACACAACCGCGCGCACACTGCACACACAACCGCGCGCACACTGCACACACAACCGCGCGCACACTGCACACACAACCGCGCGCACACTGCACACACAACCGCGCGCACACTGCACACACAACCGCGCGCACACCGCACACACACCTCCCCCTCTCCCCCCCTCACCGGGCTCTTTCCGCTACAGGCTCCGTCACTTCGCCGCATCACCTGGCACACGCGGTTTGCGAGAGGGCTCCATGCCTCCATCACATGGGCTGCAACACGCGGGGCTCCCTCAGCTCACGGGAGCCCCGGACACTGCTGCGCGCTCTATGCCCCAGGCAAAGTTGGCCGCACGCATGCGCAGTGCGTAAGGACTGCGTGTGTGTTCCTGTGAGGTCACGCGCATTGGCTTTCACTTTCCTTACCCCCTTTGGCTAAACCCGCCTGCTGGTCTTGCCTCTAAGGAACACTCATCTCCACCCTCAGTGCTCCAAGCTTCTCAACACGACCCACAAGCTTGTTTTCTAACCAGTCGCGTGATTTATAGAGAAGTACTGGTTATTACACTGGAGGAACCACGTCTGTGTCACTCTCCCGTACCTCAGGTTCCCACAGAAGCTCCCATCTACCAGCATGCTAGTACCCGTCATCTTGCCCACCCACTGGATAGCCCAGAGCACCCCAACTAACCCTTTGGAAACCTCACTAAATCCAAAATGCAACTTCCAGACAGCTGCGTAATCTTCCACTGAGGAGCCACGTCATGCCTGCTCCCCCTACACTGGCTCCCAGTGGCCAGGCAAACCACTTTAAATCAATGTGCATAGCTCACTGAGCCATCCCCGGGACTCGAGCATTCTTCCCTCAGGAAAAGATCCATATCTGTTGTCAAGATTGGACCCTGGACTCCAGGCCCGCATTTTACTTCCTATGCTTCCAAGTTCCAGCAAAAAAAGACACAAAATGTGGAAAGTCCTCATTCGTCCAAACCGCCAAACGCCGGGACGCTCTGCCTGCTCAGATAAAGGGGGGCCAAAGGAAAGACTCTTTCTATTTTAGTGGAACCAGATTGCCAAAAATTACATTAAAATGTGCTGTAGCGACTTTCGATAAAGCACCCGCGCTATCTGCGCTCATATAGGGATATTTGGAAGATGTTCCCATTGGACTTCGCTATGGGGCACGACACACACAGCATGCGCATGAGTAGTACTGTCATACTCCCACCTCGGTCTGGCTTACTGCTGTATTTCCCAGCGTGAGGAATACTTATTCAAGGAAAAATGCTGTGACCTCCAAAACCCTATTACTATGTGTTTATTCACGGTATAGGAAGTTCCCAGGCTTGAAGTGGTGCCCTAAGGCGCCTCCCCTCTTCCTGTCGGTCAATCTGGGGTTGCGTTGATCCTTGCCCCGGCTTCCTTTAACCTCAGGGTCCGACTCAACTTCCTCCTCGATCACTAGTTCTTTTATAGCAATAAGACGTTCACTAGCGTCTAAGCGCTGCACTCTCTAGTTCAAAGATCACTAGTCAGTGGTGCTCACGTCATTGATATCAAAAGGATAAATTGCTCAGTCGGCCCTGCTGGGATTGTATCCTTCCACTCTGATTACACCCAGACCTTTGCTGTAGCCGCATAAGGGACTGGCCACTTGTCACTTTGTACCGTCCTGTACTGACTCATCTTAAAAAACATCACTTCGCCCTTTCCGATTGCCCCCTTTTACTTTGCCTCCTCTTGGGGGTTTACACCCATGTTCTCGTGACAGCCTTTGTTCCCTCCCTCCTTTCTGAGCTCCTACCTGTACCCTCGCTCCCTCAGTGCATAATTTCGAAAAAAAAGTGCAGGGGTCCAAACTCTTGCTACTGAATTTTTCGCCCTGCAACCGAATCCCGGCGCTGCAATGCTGCGGCTGACTTGTCTTCCACCATATGCCTCTTTCTTCAAGCTCTCTACACTTTCTGTTCATCTCACTCTTACGGACCCGTTTTCATCTCTGCGTTCTCGCTTTACCACTGTTTACAAAACCAGATTGTGAAAAAGAAATTCCAGGGCTGTGCAACCACCGGTACAAGTTAAGCACTGCTTATCACGCTCCCTCCTCTCTATAGCCGTTTCTGAGGCACGAAAACACACAGGTAATGAAGATTAGGAGGTATCCGTCATGCACAAGGAAGAGTGCCGATGGAACATGTCATTAAAAAGAATCCCGATTTAAAAACCCATAGCTCTTAACAGATTTCAATGCAGCTGGGCCACTCGGGGCAGAGGTCCACGTCCGTCACCATGCCGGGGGATTGTTCCGGCCCTACCCCATGAAAAAAAGTTGTGATCTTGTCGGGAGAAGAACTATTGGCTAAGCCAGTAGATCCAACATTGGCAATCTAGAGCTATGGTTGATATTTTTGCAAGCATATGCCGCAAAAAATAAAAAGAAGTAAAAAAGCCACCCAAACAGCCAAATATTTGAAGATTTTGTTATTTTTTGGGGAAATATTAACCATCACATTTAATTTTAGTAGAACACGTTTGGTGTTTCCTGGTAAGCAGACATACTTAGAACAGGTATAGAAACTTTTTTTCACTTCACAGGAAAAATATACTTATTGGTACAAAAACGTTAATAATGGCTTTGACTTAATGTACATTAAGACAGTTAAAACACACAGGCATGACTAACAAGCATTTACAATGCAATCAGTCTCGCATTTACGCGGGTTTGATGTATTTGCATTGTACATGATAATGTCCTTTATTTCTGTTTTGTTTTTTAAAACCCAAATAAAAGGCATTGTCAAATGCGAGACCTATTGCATTGCAAATGCTTGTGTTTTCTGACTTAGTCAGTTGCCTTTATGCCTAGCGGAGCTGCGGGTCCGCTAAGTATACCTTCTGTTTTTCATTTCTTTGTTTTGGCAGCCTGCTGTAGCGGCCGCTTTTTTTCTTATGTTTGGTGTTAGTGCTGGGAAATAAACATGTTATTTTGTGCCTTCACACGTCCTGCTTTAGCGGCTGTTTATGCCTGTTCCTTTCCCGGCCCCTCGCCTTCTTGTACACGGCCTGCTTTGGCGTCTGCTCCTCTCACGGGGGTCCCTTCACGCCCTGCTTTAGCGGGCGGGGGCACTCTATTCTTTCCCTGTGGCGTGAAGCGTCCTTTGGGATTACTGCCTCCCCTTGGGAATGTGACTCAGTGGGAGGGGGCATGCTTTGCATGTATGAAGCCCAGGATTCAGTCCCCAGCATCTCCTCCATTGTCTGCCCTGCGCCTCCACATTGTTGATGCGGTTGCTCATTCTTCCTGTTCTCAGGTAGCGGTCGGCCCTCTGGCATGGTGCCTGGTGGGCCTCTTGTTTGGCCTGCCCCTTCTGCTGCTGTGGTGGGGGCGAGGGGGTGTTTGTGTGGCGCTTTGTTCAGATTGCAAGTGCTCTCTGACTGGTTTGCTTCGCTCCTCCTGTGCCGGACCTTACCCTTGCAGGGCGCTGTGCGCATGGTACTATCGCATGGGTGGTTGGGTGTCGGTGTGTCCGTCTTCCCTCGCTCTGGTGGCTCGTGGGGCTACTGCATACACTCCAGCAGCCTGTATTCGTCCTCATGGTCACAGGGCTTCGTCCGTGCCACCCTGATATCACCTGTTTTCGTTTGCATATGTCACGGTGGCCTAGTGGTTCAAGTCTCTTGCTATGTGGGTCACTGGTTTGGAGTCTGCCTGGGTGTACTAGATGCTGTGGAATTTTTTCGGCTCACGGTGGGTCCGCTCAGCCTTTCATCCATCTGGGGTCGTTTGTATGTGTTCCTTTGAGTTGTGTTGCAATGGCTCATCTGTTATCTTTGGGACGCTTTCCTTTGGAGGGGTTTTGCTTCTGTGTTCCCTCTGTCTGTCACAGTGGATTCTCCATGATGCCCTTCCCTCTGACTCTGTGGATCAGCGGTTGGAGGAGGCGGTGGAGCGCTCCTGCGCTGCCTCTTTACTGTTGGACTGCGTCCTTTTCCATCTGCGTGGGCCAGTCCCTGCTCCTGGTTTCCAGGCCCTGGCTCTTCTTTTCCTGGTGTCATGTCTGGATGCGTTCTTGGTTGGCTCAGCCCTCTCGGACATCGGTCCTGCTTCGGTGGCCCTTTGTGGGGTCCTGGTGGGTCGGACCCCATCCCATTCCAGAGCCCTTCCCTCCCTCCCTGGTTTTTGTCTTTGGTGATTGTTTTGCTTTCTGGGTTTTCTTTGGTATTCTCAGGATGTTCTATGTCGCACTTCCCCCTTTATCCTCACCGGATTGGTGGCGCCATATTGGGAGAAGTGCTGAAAAGCTCTGCTAGGTTTTACGTTTCTGGGGAGCAGACTAGCTGCTCACTGTTCAGGAATGGGACGGGAAGACCAGGACTCGGAGTAATGAATATTACCTGTGAGAAACCGGGCATTCCCCATCGTCGAGACGGGGGTCTCCGGTACATAAAAAAAAAACAATGCTTAGTAGTATAGCAAAACTGAAAAGAGGCCTAGGCCCATTTCCCTTTTGCAACCCATAACCTTCGTTATGTAAATGAGACCAAACTTGTCCCTGAACCAATCAGAACTCCTCACCCTCTAGAACACTCCTGAGAGAACCTTTTGCCCCTCAGATTTTCTACCGCACGTTGTGCTAGGGAGTCTCCTTTGAGCTCTTCTCAAATTCTGTGTTTTCAACTTCATTAAAGAACTTTGTTCTTAGGAATTCTACTGGATTCTGTTCTACTGTGGATTATCTTCAAATACATTCTTTAAAGAATGTCTGGAAAGGAGAAGAAAGGATTATTTAGAGCCAGTGCAACTTGTTCCAAGAAGTTGCTCTACACCATGGGTACTCACAAACTTTCTCTCGGGGGCCAAATTTACAGTGTGGTTTGTGGCCGAGGGCCGCACCGGTGGGGACGGGGTCAGTGGGGGAGGGGGCGGGGCTCGTGCAACAAAAAAAACTGGTACGCCTTCGTCCACTGAGCCACCAGACCCGACATACACACATCTCTCTCTCTCTCGTTCTTTCTCAGTCTCTCTCTCTCTCTCTCTCCCTCTCTGTTTCCCTCTCTCACTCTATTTCCCTCTCCCTCTCTCTCCTTCCCTCTCACTCCTTCCCTCTGTCTCCCTCTCTCTCCTTCCCTCTGTCTCCCTCTCTCTCCTTCCCCCTCACTCACTCTGAGGTCTCCCTCCCTCGCTCTGTCTCCCTCCCTCGCTCTGTCTCCCTCCCTCGCTCTGTCTCCCTCCCTCGCTCTGTCTCCCTCCCTCGCTCTGTCTCCCTCCCTCGCTCTGTCTCCCTCCCTCGCTCTGTCTCCCTCCCTCGCTCTGTCTCCCTCCCTCGCTCTGTCTCCCTCCCTCGCTCTGTCTCCCTCCCTCGCTCTGTCTCCCTCCCTCGCTCTGTCTCCCTCCCTCGCTCTGTCTCCCTCCCTCGCTCTGTCTCCCTCCCTCGCTCTGTCTCCCTCCCTCGCTCTGTCTCCCTCCCTCGCTCTGTCTCCCTCCCTCGCTCTGTCTCCCTCCCTCGCTCTGTCTCCCTCCCTCGCTCTGTCTCCCTCCCTCGCTCTGTCTCCCTCCCTCGCTCTGTCTCCCTCCCTCGCTCTGTCTCCCTCCCTCGCTCTGTCTCCCTCCCTCGCTCTGTCTCCCTCCCTCGCTCTGTCTCCCTCCCTCGCTCTGTCTCCCTCCCTCCCTCTGTCTCCCTCCCTCCCTCTGTCTCCCTCCCTCCCTCTGTCTCCCTCCCTCCCTCCCTCTGTCTCCCTCCCTCCCTCGCTCTGTCTCCCTCCCTCCCTCCCTCTGCCTCCCTCCCTCCCTCCCTCTGCCTCCCTCCCTCCGCCTCCCTCCCTCGCTCTGCCTCCCTCCCTCCCTCGCTCGCTCTGCCTCCCTCCCTCCCTCGCTCGCTCTGCCTCCCTCCCTCCCTCGCTCGCTCTGCCTCCCTCCCTCCCTCCCTCGCTCTGCCTCCCTCCCTCGCTCTGCCTCCCTCCCTCCCTCGCTCTCCCTCTGTCTGGCTCTCCCTCGCTCTCCCTCCCTCGCTCTCCCTCCCTCGCTCTCCCTCTGTCTGGCTCTCCCTCGCTCTCCCTCCCTCGCTCTCCCTCCCTCGCTCTCCCTCCCTCGCTCTCCCTCCCTCGCTCTCCCTCCCTCGCTCTCCCTCCCTCGCTCTCCCTCTGTCTGCCTCTCCCTCGCTCTCCCTCCCTCGCTCTCCCTCTGTCTGCCTCTCCCTCTGTCTGCCTCTCCCTCGCTCTCCCTCCCTCGCTCTCCCTCTGTCTGCCTCTCCCTCTGTCTGCCTCTCCCTCTGTCTGCCTCTCCCTCTGTCTGCCTCTCCCTCGCTCTGTCTGCCTCTGTCTCCCTCCATTGGCCTCTGTCTCCCTCCCTCGCTCTCCCTCTGTCTGGCTCTCCCTCGCTCTCCCTTTGTCTCCCTCCCTCGCTCTCCCTCTGTCTGCCTCTGTCTCCCTCCCTCACTCTCCATCACTCTCCCTCGCTCTCCCTCTGTCTGCCTCTCCCTCGCTCTAACTGTCTGCCTCTGTCTCCCTCCATTGGCCTCTGTCTCCCTCCCTCGCTCTCCCTTGCTCTCCCTCTGTCTGCTCCTCCCTCGCTCTCCCTCTGTCTCCTCCTTCGCTCTCCATCACTCTCCCGCGCTCTCCCGCGCTCTCCCTCGCTCTCCCTCTGTCTGCCTCTCCCTCACTCTAACTCTGTCTGCCTCTGTCTCCCTCCCTCGGCCTCTGTCTCCCTCCCTCGCTCTCCCTTGCTCTCCCTCTGTCTGCTTCTCCCTCGCTCTCCCTCAGGGAGGGAGATGCGTGTCTGTCCTAAGCCCCCCAACACTCACCCCAGTATATGTCAGGGGAAAGGAGATGTGTATCTGTCCTAAGCCCCAGCCCAATGGTTTGGTGTCCAACCCGTCAAACCTTAACTGAGACCCTTAATTAAAACTCATTAGCCCCATCTAGACTAAGGATCAAACTCAAATTCCTCTCCATATATAGACATTTTAATATAACATATATTTGCTTTTGTCTTCCCTTAAAAACGTGTGCCATTTCTTGGACCACTTTTTCCCTTTTTAATAAGTGTATCATTTTCCATTTTCTTCCAGATACAAACAGAATGACAAACCCTTCTATGCCAACCTAATAACATGACGAGACTGACTCCGCCCGCCTCATTTGATTTCTAGATAGGACCTAAACTGAGAAAATAGTCTGTGCATGTCTATAACAAAAACAGTGCGGCTGAGTTGTCATTTATCAGTAAAAACCGAGAAGGTGTTAAAGGGGAGACGATAGATATAATGTTGCTGCATCCATCTGCCTTTCTGCACTTTTAAAATGCAGTGACCAGCCTAGTAGTCCTTCTTCATCGTTTAGCTGCACAAGTGTGGCTGATGCTGGCCCAGCTCCGTCGGCCTTACAGGGTCTCACTCGTCCAAAGCCCTCATTCCCTTAAAGATGCAAGGCTGACCTGTGACTGGTTCTACCCTAGCTCCCCCTGACTTTCAAATGGCGCCATTTGGTAGGTTGGCAGACGGGGATGAATTGTACCTCTTTAAGACCAGGTAGCCATCCATCCTCCCCCTGGTGCCGGTTTGCTCAAAAATACCAAATATATATGTTTTTAGATTCAGAAGCCAAACTATAGTTGGTATAGCTAGCATCAATCTCAACTAGATTTCCCCTTGTTTAAAGCACAAAGCCTACCAGATTTATACACACCTTTGTCTTCAAATCCTGCCTGTGTGTGCCTGGGCTGAGACAGCTTCCGGGCACACACACACACAGCCGCACCCGAGCAATTAACAGGTCTTTAAAATACCATTCCCATGTTAATGAGGCTTTGTTCACCTCGTAGGCCCCTGCAGCTCCACGGAATCGCCCGGCCCCTGCCCCGGCCCCCACAGAGCAGCAGTCTCTTGACTCGCGCTGCCGCAGGGGTGTTTGCTGACACTATTAAGAAATATATATTTATATTAAAACACGGATACAATGTTTAGACGGTCCGCGGGCCGCCAGGGAAGGCTTGCCGGGCCGCCACCGGCCCGCGGGCCGTACTATGAGTACCCCTGCTCTACACTGATGACCCTCACACTGACTGCATTTACTCTCTAAACCCGCAGGCCAAAGACTGCAAGGTATGTTGCACTTTCTCAAGTAAGACTGAGAGATCGTGAAGGGCGCCTTTTAATATGGCGTCAAAAGCTAAAGGCCAGAAAGGAGGTTTATCTCCAGTGACAGTGATGAGGCGTCATCCTCAACATCTAGGAGATCTCAAAAGAGGAGAAAATCTCCTCAAACTCATTCCTCAAGGAACGTCCTGAGAAGGCCCTCAAAAAGACCACTCATGAGTCTTCTGGGCGCAGTCCTTCAAAATCTCTTCACTCTGTGGAAAAGGAGAGTAAAGGACATGCTTCTGGAGAAAAAAAGCCGTCAAAATCACCTCCTCTGGTCAAAGAACCCTTCAGAAAGCCGTCTTCTATACCGCCTGAGGTAAAGACTAAGAAACCGACATAGTCAACGGGATCGTCGACAAAAACATCATCGTCGTCGACGAAGATTGAGGTGAAACTCGTATTAAAATCACCATCATTGCCTATTACAGCGCCTCCGTCATCAACGGCGTCGGCGGGGTTTGCTTTGTCAGCGGCGGCGTCTACAGCGGCGTCGGCATCGCCGTCTGTGGTGTCGACGCCGGTTACATCGGCGGCATCGATGACGACAATGTAGACGGCGGGATCAGCAACGACAGGGGTCGTCGACGGTAACATAGACGACAATGACTGTCGTCGTCGACGGATAGCTCTCTACGCCTGGTGTCGACGACAATCTCGTTGACTGGCTCGTCGACGAGGGAAATTCCAAAATTAGAAATCATCAGGAAGAGGAACAGTACTACAGAAATCACCTTCCCAAAGTAAGATTACTCTTCTGGTGACATCGTACATGATTGAAGAGCAGGACTTATAGGAAGAGGAGGGCGACGGACCCTTTGGATACGCCAGTAGTCCCTCACAATTACATGTGAAGTGTGATGGGAATAACTATGACGAGGGATATCGGTAGTACCAATATCCTCAGCAACAGCACCTTTGCCAAGAGTACCAGTAAGGACTGGTTGCTATGCCATTCTCAATGATGATGGATCTGCAGTTTATGCTGGCAGACTATAGAAAGATTTCCGCCTACACCAGCTTCTCAAGAAACCCCACCCCTACTACTCCAGTTAGAAACAGGGAGCCACAACAAGTAGTTAGGCCGGCAACTCCTGAAATAATACACCATCAGAATCCGGTCACTACGGATGATGATAACCAGGAAGAGGGAGAAATAACAGATCCCGACAAAAAAAAAGATGATTACTTGATTCCATCTCCGGCATCTCCCTCACCAGGACCAGTGGATTCTCTGCCGATTCTATAATCTAATGGAAAGAGCTGCGAGAGGTTCTAGGTTCCTATGGCTACAATACAAACAGAATGCTTCCTATACGATTTCAAGGAGCCATTCCAAAAATCTGTCCGGGCTATCCCAATTGTTAGCCATGTGTGGGAAGAAGGTTTTAAAAGTGATGAAGACACCGGCGACAGTTACGCCTGTGCTCGCTAGGTTGAAGAAGCAATATAAAGCTCCTTTAGACGCACCAACATGTTTACTGTGTCATCTAAAACCTGATTCAGTGATTTCGCAAGCGGCGCAACAAAAATCTAAGAATCTCTCTGTGCCTATATCAACACCTCCTGACAGAGAGGGGAGATGCTTGGACAACACAGGAAAGAGATTCTCATCCATGTCTGCTCTCTTAGTCAAAGCAGATAATACCCCTTGCCATTCTGGGCAGATACGACAGGCAGATGGGGTGTGATATGGCACCATACATGGACCTCTTCCCAGAGGACAATAGACCGGAAGCAAGCGGCGGTGCTAAGGTGTCAGGGTTGGTTAAGGGCGACTGCCTTTAGACCAGAGGTCCAACAAATTAAGATCCTGCATCTCCCCTTCGATGGAGAAGGTTTATTTTGGGAAACAAGTGGATGAGGCACTTCAAGGCATCAAAAAGATACAGATACTACAAATGCCCTGGGTGCACGAAAATACCTTAAGGTGCCCTTTCGAGGCGCCAGGGGAGAGGCCTGTCATCCTACAGAAGATGTTATCAACAGGGAAGATAACCCCTTTTATTCCTCATCACAACCATATCGTCATCAATATGGTAAAAAACAAAAAAGGAGCTATACAAAGTCCGCTCCTGGACGATGAGGAGGTCGTCAAGGGAAAGACAATGGATAACGACGGACAGATGGGCCTTAAAAATAATACAATTCAGACACACTCTTGAATTTTCTTCAATTCCCTCCTTCGACACTGCCGACAAGTCAAGAGATTAAACATCTATCTCAGATGCGTTTGGAGATTCGGACAATGCTCCGAAAGGGAGCAATAGAACCGGTGCCGATCTTCCAAAAACGAAAAGAGTTTTTTTCCCGTTTTTTCCTAGTCCGGAAGAGTGCTCTCCAATGGAGTTCTATTCTAGACCTGAGAACTCTGAATACTTACATCAAGAAGCAATTTTTAAGGATGGTGACCCGCCTAGACACTCTGCTACTCTTAAACCCAAGGGATCATATGACCATTCTAGACTTACAGATGCATATTTTCACATCCCCATTCATCCTTCCCTCAGACGGTATCTTCGATTTGCAGTAGCCGGAGACCATTACCAGTTCGAAGTTCAACCATTTGGTCTCAAATTAGCCCGAGAATATTTACAAAGTGTCTGGCGCCAGCGGCAGCTTTTCTCGAAGCACAGACACCAAGTATTTCCATACCTGGAGGACTGGTTGATAGAAGCACCATCATAAACTTCAGCCCAGGTGTCCACTACGGCATGCATACAGTTGTTTGCCGAACTGGGACTGACTTTAAATATAGAGAAATCGTCCCTTCAACCGTCAAAGAAGATCACGTTTCTGGGAGCGATTCTGGACACCTCTGTTATGAAGGCCTTCCCTCCACAGAGAGGCAACTAGGTCTCAGGGCTCTGGCAAGAATTTCACAGAAAAAAAACAGTCTCTTTCAGTACGCATGTACAAGTCGCTACTAGGGGCAATGTCCTCTTGCAAACCTCTGATTCCTTTATGCCGACTAAGGATGTGTCCATTACATAAGGAACTAGATTGCCAATGGCACCAGGTAGAGGGATCCCTCGACGACAAGGTGAAGGTCTCCCCGGTTATGGTTCAAGCAGTAGCATGGTGCACCCAATAAAGGAACATCTTGGTGGGTCTTTCCTTCCTGACTGAACCAGCTCCATTGGTAATTACCACTGATGCATATCTGGAAGGATGGGTAGCATTCCTTCAGGACCTGCTCGTCAGCGGTCGATGGAAATTGCAAGAACAGCAGCTTCACATCAGCTTGCTTGTGCTCGGAGAGGTAGGCTTGGCACTACTGGCTTTCCTACCAAGAATTCAGGGAAGTCTGTTCTAGTGAGAACAGACAACACAACCACGATGCACTATCTCAACAAGCAGGGAGGTACAAGATCACTCTCCCTGTGGGGGGAAGCACAAAAGATATGGAAGTGGGCTGTCCAACATGGAGTATCTCTAAAGGCGAAACACCTTCCAGGAGATCAGAATGTCAAAGCGGGCACTCTCAACAGACTAAAATTGACCTGCCACGAGTGAGAGATCAACCCGGACATATTGCAAAGCATCTTCTTCAAGTGGGGAGTTTTAACAGTGGATGTGTTTGCGACAGCTCAGAACACAAAATGCCGGGTCTTCGCAAGTTGGCATCACCAGAGGGGATCTGGGGGAATGAGTTTTGGTTGGAGGTCATGGTCAGGCGTCTTTGCCTACGCCTTTTCTCCGATCCCCCTCCTACCACGTGCTCTCACAAAGATAAAGAAGGAACCGTGCAAGGTAATATTAATAGCTCCGTGGTGGCCCAGACAACACTGGTTCACGGAGTTGCTCCTGCCGTCGGAGGATCGCCCAATTCGTCTACAACCAATATTATCACTTTTGACAATGTCCCGGGGACAAGTGCTTCATTCAGACCCGAAATCGCTGCGCTTAGTGGCCTTGCTCCTGAATATTGCGAATTCCACATCCTAGATATTTCGGCAGAATGCAGAGATATTCTAGCAAATGCCAGAGCGGAAACTACAAACAGAACATATAGAATGAAATGGAAGAGATTCAGTCGGTGATGCCAAGAACATAATATCCATCCTCTACACTCTGCGGCACATCAAATTATTCCATATATTCTGATGTTGGCAAAATATGGTTTGGCCCATGCTTCTATTAAAGTACACATGGCAGCAATTTCTTGATATAGAAGACTTCCTTGAGTCCATCACTGTGGTCTGAAAGAATTATCAAGCAGTTCATAAAGGGGTTGTTTCGGACCCAAAAATTCTTATCCTGGAAGCTAGCTCTTCTTATAGCTCTCACTTCAGTCAGAAGAGTTGGAGAAATACAGGCTCTCGCGTTACAAGAACCGTTTTTTGCAGTTCAAGAAGGACAGGGTTGTCCTCGGAACTAATACCAAATTCATTCCAAAAGTGCCAACGGATTTCCATCTAAATGAACCACTGATCCTTACGCGGTTTTTCCGTCAACAGGAGTAGAAAAAGCTCTTCATTCATTAGATGTTCAACACTGCCTGAAATTCTACGGGCAAAGAACAAGGCCTTTCCGCAAGTCGTCCCAACTATTTGTTGCATATAGTACCCCCAGGAATGGGTTTCCTTTGTCAAAAAGGTGAATTTCTCGATGGATTTCAAGTACAATATAATATTGTCATCAGGCAGTGGGGAAGCAGTTGAATGCACTTTTTTGTGCACATTCTACAAGAGCAGTGTCCACCTCCACTGCTTTATTTGCAGGAGTACCTATCCAGCATATCTTCAGGGCTGCTACCTAGAAGAGTACTCATACCTTCAGCAGACATTACTGCCTTGATGCTCCTGCAAATAGGATGTGGCAGTGGGAGCAGCAGTACTGAGGAACCTTTTCCAGTAACGGTGAGCCCTCTTTACCATCCCTCCTTCCTTTGTTGGTGATATAGGCACATTTTGTTGTGACATGTTGTGTTATAGGCCATTTGTGAAGATTTCTCTCTATATATATATATATAAAATGAGCTGAAACTTACCTCCGTGTGGCATCTCTCCATTTGGGTCTCCTGTGTGCGTTGGATATATTTAGCGGCTGTCCCGTTCGCGGAGAGAAGCCCACCGCTGCCGCGGTTTCGATGTCAGCATCACAACTGTGGTGTTGCGTAATCCACGAACGGAGGGGAGCTCGTGCCCTTGCAGGGGGGAGACCGGCTCCATGGCTCAGTGCGGCGGCCACAAAGCGGGGCAGGTCCCTTCCAGGACTTTGAGCACTTATCAATAGGGCCACTTTGAGACTGAAAGCAATGCACCCACTTGGGATTTACCTTTGTGCACTACATCACCCAGAAAGCCATAGGCCACGCCCACTGGGGTCAGGTGTTGGAACTTTAAATATGCACGCTTTGCAGCGCTTCCAGTCAGAATGCCCCATACGCCACTGAAGAAAGGTAGAATTCTGAAACGCGTCTGGCGTGGAAAGAAAGTAAGAAGGCTGTTCCTTGAAGCTTCCTGATGGCAGGCTGTCCGTTTTGAAATAAAATGAGCTGAAACTTACCTCCGTGTGGCATCTCTCCATTTGGGTCTCCTGTGTGCGTTGGATATATATATATATATATATGGATATATATATATATATCTATATCTATATCTATATCTTGGGTGACCAAAAATGTGTTATGACTTACTGCTCGCTATTCTGATTCAGGCATGTGAATCTATGAAAACTCCAATACTGGAGTAAGGAAACAAGTTACTTACCTGTAACTGTAGTTCTCCAGTATTGGAAGCTTTCATAGACTCACATGCACCCACCATCTTCCCCTGAGAGGCTCACCTCGGATTTAGCACGAAAGGTGTATATGGCACAAGTGCACGAAAATCTGAGGGGCAAAAGGTTCTCTCAGGAGTGTTCTAGAGGGTGAGGAGTTCTGATTGGTTCAGGGACAAGTTTGGTTTCTTTTACATAGCGAAGGTTATGGGTTGCAAAAGGGAAATGGGCCTAGGCTTTTTTTCAGTTTTGCTATACTACTAAGCATTGCTTTTTTATGTACCGGAGACTCGTGTCTCGACGTTGGTGAATGATTCAGGCATGTGAATCTATGAAAGCTTCCAATACTGGAGAACTACAGTTACAGGTAAGTAACTTGTTTTCTTCTCTATTTCTCAGTTCTTATTTACCTCCAGAAAGCTGCGTCATTCCTGGTCACTGCTGCTGTATAGTTGGGGAAGAAAGTGATTGTTTTGTTTTCAAAGAGGACTGGTGGGGCAAATCTTGCTGTTTGTAGGAGTAGGTCACGGTCCCTAAAATGTAAAATGCGGGCTAGGATCGGCCTGTGCGGTGCATCTGGTCTCCAGGAACCTGTGTGCTCTCTCCACCAAGAAGTAGCTTGAGATTGGGTTGTAGGTATTGCTTGACGAGATCCTCCACGAAGAGGTCCATTGCTTGCCTCCCCGCCCCCTCCGTCACTCCAATTATTCTAACGTTGTTGTACCGGGACCGACCTTTATAGTCCTCTAGTTTATCTGCTATTACTTTGATTTGTGCTTTTAGTAGGTGCACCTGGCGTTTAAGTTCTTTGGTCTTGCCACTAAGAGTCTCTGTGGTGGTCTCGACATCCTTGACTCTTGCGCTCATGCTCTTAAAATCCGCTCTAAGCAGGGTGAGTTCAACTGATATTGTGCCGATTCTGGATTCAAGAGCTGTATGTACTTTATTTAGGGTGGTTTGTATGTCTTGTAATATGACTTCCGACCCCTCTCCAGAGGTCGCGTCTGATGTTGGCAGGTTTGGCTGTTCTATTGAGTCCAGCTGCGCTTTAGTATAGGCATATTTGCTAAGCTTGCTCTGTTGCGTAGCTCGTTTTCCTCGACCCCCCCCCCTCGTTGCTCGCCTGGTTCACGTTGCAGTGCAGTTAATAACGCGTTCGGGAGAACTCACAGCTGCCTGTCTTAGCAACATCCTTTTACCTGCGGCCTTTCGGGTTTCCTACCCCCAGGTGGGTTCACTGCTTTGTTTCCCCTTCCACAGTGCTGACTGTCGCGCTACTCTGCAGCTTTTACTTCAGAGTCTGAATCCAAACCAAGGAGTCTCTGCGCCCGTCGCCCTCGAACTGCGCCATGCCACTGTTATTGTTGCACCCCTCCTATGTGTCCCACGCTGTTGTGGGCTGGAAGTCTTGCCTTTTGAGCCCTTGCCGATTGTCACCGCTGCACTCCTTGGCTGTTTGCACACTATGGCTCGCGCGGCGTTTGGTGGAGACATGGCCCCTAAGTAAGCGTGGAGATGGGGGAGGGGTTTTAAACAATAAATATTTTGGTTGGGGGTGGGGGGACCCTACCCATTACGCCTTGTGGGTTTCTGTGTCAAGTTGCCTGCTTGTAGTGAGTGGCTTCCCCTATATGTGCACCTTCTTAGGACGGCACCACCGCGTCACGGGCCGCAGAGTCAGGTGGGTCAGGCAGTCTGATGATTAGGATCACTGGTCGTCACTTGTACACTCACCGATCCTGTTCAGTGGCACCCAGGAGCTGTGGGCAGATTTCTGTGGTGCTGCGTCTTTGGTGTTGGTCATCTGAATCGCAATCTGGCACGCAGTCACGCTCCTCTGGATTCGAGGCTCACTCGAGGTCCTGGCTTCTCTGCAGCATGCAGGCCGAAGGCACCTCCCTCTGTGTTGTCGCCTCAATCGTTCGTTTTCCGTTGCGGTCCTGTCATTGGGTGCCTGGGACTCTCCGACGCTAATTGCACTGCTCGATAACAGCGGAGGAGGGTGGATTCTTGTGCAGATCTTCGGAGATGTCTGAGGGGGTCCGCAGCTCCTTTAGGCGGTGGCCATTTCGGTTGGCTCTAGCCACGCCCCCCCAAAGTATTCTTCCTTTGAACAACTTATGCAGATCTCTTGGGACTGCATGTTTTCTTTAAGAAAAACCTTTATACATGTTATATTGGTTTCCTTTTATTGAGTCATCTACCAACCACTTGAATAGCGTATATTGGAAGGGAGCACTGTACCTTAGTAGTACTATTGCAGAAATTTCCTGATCAGCCATTTGTTTAGGGACTTAGAAACATGAGAGTATTCATAATGTGTTTCAATTTAGAAATGCAGGAAGATTTTTAATATGTCTAGATTTGGTGGTGAATATTTTCACAGATGGGATTCCAGAACAGAGAATGGTAAGCTCCTCATGCAAATCCTGCGCCGAGGACATAGCAATGAGTTGTAAGACAACAGTCATAATGTTCTAAGCTGAAGATGCAAGTTAAAAAATGTTCATAATACATTTTGGATGAATTGCATATGTTTAATGGAATGTTTGTAGTGAAATCGTATGTAGTGTAATGAGACAAAAACCTTCATGAATGAGTCATTCAGTTTGTAATGCATTGGAAGTGCTCTGTGGAAATAATGTCTCATGTATGTTCTGTGCACAGTCTGGTGAAGAATGCATCATCAGAGTGAATTAATGACAATTTGAGGCTCCCTCAGTTTACCAGCTGCAGTACTCCGTAAAATAAAAAAGTACTTTAACTGCAACTAGAATATGCAATCTTTTAATGTACTGCTTCATCTGCTGTACATACAGTTGCAAACAAAGGAGTAACACTTGTGAACTAATCTAAGTATTCTTTCTTGGGGATCTCCATTTATAGTTCAAAGCAGAATCCCGGAGCACTTCTTCATAGAGCATCTTAAGTGGAGACGTTCGCCTTTTTTCAGAAAGGCCTGTAAGAACACTTAAAATAAAAGCATTATAGGCAGCCTAGAAAACATGCTACAGTGGTGAAAATCTTCAGATTGTATTTAGAAAAGTGTTAAAGTACTTATATAAAGGTACAATTTGAGGAAGCTATTTTATGAAACCGCTCAAACCTCTTTCACAAACCCTTTTCTGTAAAGTAAGACATGAACAAGAGTAAGACAATGTAGCTCCATAGACTGTTATTATGTGAGTTTAAAATAGTAACTGTGCCTTTAAGGACCCAGGGACCACCAGTATCCCATCATGCTCAGCAGGTGGCAGTTGCCTCAGTTATTTTTTTTTCTTCAGGCAGCTGGTGACGGAATACTTCAAAGTTCACTTTTGGAATGTTTTAATTTGATTAACTGTATGTCTTTCATCATCCTCTTTCTGTTTTAATCCTTTTTGACAGAATTATGAGGCATTTTGTCATTTATTATGCCTTCTCTGTTTGAGAAGTGGCTGCCTGCCTGCAGGAGGAAGGAAGAAGGCCAAATTAGACCCTCACAATGTTTGTATACTCTGCCTTCCATCTACACATGTTCCAGAGCAGTGCTGACACTGCAAGAAGTGTTCATGTCTTGGGGGGCACGGAAGAATGGTGCAGAAGGCAAGGTGTCGGTCCTCTACCAGGGCTCTTACATCTGCCTCTGAGGGACCTGGAGGGTCCCAGTCGAAACATCTTTAAAGGTTGACATCGAGGGAGGAGCCTATGTCGAAACCAAGTCCGGCACCGACGTGCTTGCCTTCTAGTGCTGACTTGCAGTTAAGGGAAAGGTTCAAGTTTACGTCGAGGCAAGGTAGAACTCATGTACTGTCGACGCGCTCTGTAAGATGAACGTCCAGGAGTGTATTGACGTTGAGGCGGATGATACAACAACGTCGAGGAGCAGTTTGACGTTGAGACGTCGGAGGAGATCACGGTCGAGGAGAAGGTCGACGTAGAGCTGTCGATGGTGAATGACGTTGGAATCCATATCAACATTGAGGACACAGGAGAAGAGAAGAAACAGGATGGAAATCTATTTGTTTACCGATTCGGTGTACTCAAGGGCCTACTCCTCACATCCCCTATTGTATTACCAGACTCTACCACCTTCTGTGCCTATTCCTCCAGTGCGAATTCCTCCGCCTCTAGTACCACCAAAGCCTAGGTCATTCTCTAGAATGTGCCATCAGTCACACCATCACAGGCGTCATTCAAGAAGTTAATCTTCTTTTAGGCGCTTTCGCCACAGCCCCCATCGATCACGGCCCAGGACATGTACAACCTCCAGACATCGGTCAAGACAAACAGTCTTCTTCTACATCAACACAATGATATTCGCTGACACTATCGGATTCTCCAACTTCTTGCATCTATCCAGTGGATGAACTTTCTCGAAGTGCATGGCAGTAGTTGCTGCTCATCTCAGGAGGCACTGAATCTTCATCTACCCCTGTCTAGACGTTTGATTAGGCAAGGCATCAACTTCACAAGAAGCCCAGTGCAATTTACGCTGGGCATGCAATATTTTCCAACGGTTGGGTCTTAACTTCAACCACAACTCAATCTCCACTCCTGTTCAGACTTTGCAATACTTAGGGGCCACTATTGACACAGCGCAGGCAAGAGTCTCTCCTTTGGAGGAGAAACTTTAATCGAGCCTTTGGAAATGTCACTCTCTAATCAAAGCTTCTTATCCCACAGTGAGAACAGTGTCCTTACTGCTCAACTTCATGACCACTTGTATCTTCCTCACTCCTAATGCACGCTTTCACATGCGTCCCCTTCAAAAATATCTCGAGGACAAGTAGGAACAGGCAACTGGTATAACAATATTACTCTCCCCCCTCATGTGAAGTAATCTCTGACTTGGTGGTTCTCTCCTACCGACTTCCTTCACAGGATGCCTTTCCACCAGCAGACTCCTTTTCAAACCATTGTGACAAATGCATTGTTTCTGGTTTGAAGAGCCCACATGGATCATCTCCAAATTCAAGGCACATTGTCTCTGAAGTATATTACATATCACATCAGTCTCCTCGAGCTCCGGGCAGTCCTCCTTTCTCTGAAAGTGTTTCGCCAGTCATTCAAGACACAGCCTCTGCTTGTTCAGATGGACAATACGACCACCATGTGTTACCTCAACAAGCAGCGGGGTACGAGGTCCAGACTGCTATCCCACGAGGCAAAGCAATCTGGAGATGGCTCGTAGCGAGAAACCTGCAGATCACCGCAACTAACCTTCCAGATGTGCAAGCAGATGCCCGTAGCAAGGTTCTGCAAGAAAACTACGAATGGCTCCTTCACGACGACGCTGTGCTAGACCGCTTCAGGCTGTGGGGCTCTCTGCACATCAACCTGTTCGCCACCTCAGAAAAAAAAAATGGCAAGACTTTGCCTTGAGGTACTTCCAACAAGGGTCTCTGGGGAATGCCCTATGGATCGACTGGTCAGGCAAATTTCTTTCTGACAATCCTTCTGATCACGGCAGTCCTCCTCAAGCTATCCTATTTGAGGGCCATACTCAACCTGATAGCCCCGGAGTGGCCGCTTAAGTGTTGGTTCACAGATGTAGGAAAGTAGGATCTGCTTTCATGGCTAACCCCACTTTTTGCCTGCTGTCAGTATGTTTTTGACTAGTCTGACTGGGATCATGCTAATCAGGCCCCCAGTAACTGTGCTTTCTCCCTAAATTGGCCATGGTAATTACTTCTGTACATCCACAATTAGATACTGGTATACCCTTGTAAGTCCCCATTATATGGTACTAAGGTAGCCAGGGCATAGGGACACCAGGGGTCTCCCATGGGCTGCAGCATGTATTGTGCCCACCCCTGGATGTCCACTTAAACTGTGACTACAGGCCAGCCATTGCAGCCTGTGTAAGTTGGTGCTTACACTTCTCGCAGCAGATATGTTTCCTTATATCTGAGGTCACTACACTTAAAGCCTGTGTCTCTCCTATGGCAGGCTCTGAGAGCAGGGCGCTGGGTAACAAGTGTGAGGGTCTCCCTGCATGAGCAGGCCACCCCTACAAACCCCGGATTCGATTCTCCAGGCTTTGTAAGCGCAGTGAGCAATTTTAATATATATCCTCCCCTCTGTCCAGCCCCTCCTCTGGGAGGGACCCCCGAGTCGTTCCACACTTTCCCTAGGGTACTTAAGGGCTTAACGGTGGATGGTTCCTTAGATTTGTCATGGGACAAGACTCAAGTGTGAAACCACCTCACTCTTCGACAGTTTGGACACTTGGACTTTGCCTGAAACCGAGACTGCACCAAGGAAGACTCCTGCTGCATCTGTGTATGTGCTTCTTCCAGGATCTTCATCAGACCTGTGGGCATCAAGGACACCCAGTGTAAGTGAAAGAGTCACTCCCTTGCATCTGCAGGTACTGCAACAAAGCTGACTGGTCTGCTGCTCCTGATGTCCCATGGACTTCAAAATGCTCAGCAACACAGGTGGTGGTTCTGCAACACCCTCAAGGCCTGACCTTTCATCTCTGCAATTTTGAGACCGGTTTCCATCATCGGAACTGCTGGGACTGATCCCCTGTGCGCCATGTTGACTTGCCGTTGCCAAGGCTTGTTGGCTCTGCACGGGAGATCTTCGGGCTACAAGAAGCTCCAGCCTCAAGCATCTCTTCCTGCCAAGTACAGCGTCCTCACTGCATCCTCTGCACTGTGGATCTTCCTTCTTGGTGAGCTGCTCGAGGTCTTCTCCTACTTCAGTGGGCTCACCTGCTTGCCCGGTGTAGGAAGCTGGGTATCTTTTGCAGTAACCCCCCCCCACACTTTTTGCCAGATTTCTGATGCACTTTGACTGGACGTGCCCTGGTCCCTGCCAATCAGGAGTTCTTTCCCAAAACAGTACCTTTGCACCCTCGATTGGTACCTCAAGTAATGAGTCGACATGGCACACACTCCTGTGTGCCATGCCTACAAACCACTGCCTATGGTGTAGGTAAGACACCCCTCTAGCTGGGCTCCTCGTACCCCTGGTGAGGGTACAGTTGCATGAGCACTGTACCCCTACACTGTCCAAGCCCATTCTTAGACATTTTAATTGCCGTAAAGAGTACATGGTCTGGGAGTTTATTACATACTCCACAGCACCATAATGGCTTTACTAAATTCCAGGAAGTTTGGTAGCAAACTTCTCAGTATAATAAACCCACACTGATGTCAGTGTGATTTATTAGACAATGCCTTCAGAGAGCATCTTAGAGATGCCCCTGAAAAACGACCAGCCTCTGGTGGGTACCCTGACTGGTACACCCCAGCCTGCCACCACAAGACATGTTTCTGGGGTGGGAACCTTTGCTCCCAGAGCCCAGAAACCAAAGCCTTTCCTGGGCGGAGGTCTTCACACCTACCCCAGGCCAGAACGAGCCATCTGTGGCAGGGGAGCTTCAACCCCCTTGCCGCCTTTGTAACTCTACGCCCAGCCTCCTGCTATCAGGAGCAGGCCCTCCTCCTGTCTCCCCTCCTTTAAGGCTGGAAGACAAGCGGGAAAAATTATAGCAGCCCAGAGGTGTGCCCACCTCTGCCAATCCCACCCGTTGGGTGGGGGAGGTGAGGTGAAGCCCACTCTTTAGTGCCCGCCATCTTGCAGATGGCAGGCACTCTCTAATCAGGATTAGGGATTGTGCCCATTGGCTACTGACCTTGAGACTCCTAAAACGCCCCCTAAATACAGTATTCAGGGGGCAGCCCTGAACCAAGAAGACAGATTCCCGAAACCTACAAAGGACGAAAGAAGATGCCCAGCAGAGGAGACTGCAGAGAAGAACTGACTTGGCCCCAGCCCTACCAGCCCATCTGCAGCTTCCAGAGATCCTGCGCCTAAAGTAACCTTGTCCTGCCACCAGGGACCTCCTCAACCCTTGGAGGACTGACTACCTTTAACAAAGATCTCCTGTGAACTGCAACTCTGTTCAAAAGAAACTCACAAGACAGACTCTGAGCCTTCTGAGGGCTAAGAAATCCGACACCTGGAACCACTACTGCATCCGACGCCTACGGGTGGCCCACTGGTCCCAGTGTGGTCCCCCAGCGCTCCAAAGTCCTAGTCCACCGTGGGTTGACCCCTCCTGGACTTCCCAACGTCACCTGCAGGCTCTGCACAGAGACCCTCCCCAATCGCGAGTGGCCCGGTAAGGTGACATCCGACCTCAAAAGACCCGCCTGTTCCAGCTGCCCTGCACCCTGGAGAAGAGAACCTGAGGTGGGCCTACGTCCCCGAGCCCTCCAACTTTCCTGCCTAGCTGTTGGTTCTTCCCGGAAGACTTCCTGGACCGAGCCTGCAGCCAAAATCCAAAACTGCCAGCTCCCATTGAAAACAGGGCACCTGACGCCAAAACAACACCCTTCACCTGGCCGTGCCTGCGCCGCTGTGGGTGCACCCTGTGTGCTAAATTGTATCTCCCTTTGCCCTGAGCCTAAGTCCAAGAGCTTTGTTCCCACAACCTTGTGACCTGCTCGTGAGGAGCCACCAACCGGAGGCCCCCTATCTCCCATTGGATAAAATTGGGCCTCAACACTCTGCACCCGGCCGCCCTAGTGCCGCTGAGGATGCTTTGAGAGTGCATCTTCGACCGTGGAGGAACCCTGGTTTTAACCCCAGAATACCAACTCCCAAAAACAAGTACTTCATTTCCTCCCATAGCATTGCATTGACTACTTTTCCTTGAAACATTTTTCAGTGTGGAGTTGGTTTGTATGAAATATTGAAAAACTGCGTTTGTGTAAAATCTGAATTACTTACCTTTTGTCTAGGAAATTTTTCAGTGTGATATCTATGCATATCAAACTGATTAGCAAAAGTAACTTAAAAAGTAATCCAGTAAGTAACATGCAAAGTAATCTGTAAAGTAACTAAAAAGTAATTGAGAATGTTTGACTTTCCTGTAAACCAACCAACTGCATTTAAACCTGCATTCAACTGTAAATCACTGCATAAGATTTTGCAAAATTTTACCTGCAACAGGCTTGGCTTGGTTCTAGAAATAAAATAACTAAATACTATTTTTGATACAAACAAATTCGTCTGAGTTCAGTCTTTGAGTGTGTGACATCATTTCTTGCTTGAGTGTATACAACAAATGCTTAACACTACCCTCTGATAAAGCCTTCTGGCTCGTCCACACTACCACAAATAGACAGTAAGGTGCCATCTACTTTTTGCTCTGCCTTCCTTTGGGGTTCCACTGGACTCTGTTCACACTATACCTCATTTTGGTATAGTATATACAGAGCCAGCTTCCTACACTCTGGGCCTGCTCTGACTCTTCTGCTGTTAGTGAGTCCCTTGGACCATGCTGGTCCCAAAGTTGCTCCTTATTGATGCTCCTGCCGGACACCGACATCCGACGTTGGACAGTGCGTGAACAGCTCTTGGTGTTAGTCAGCTGAAGAACTGGGTTATTTAAGACCCAGCGGCGCCAGGGGAAACGCCCAAAGTCTCCGAGTTCACCTGTCTTGGCATACAGAGACACGGAATCTTCTTGGTGACGTCAGAGATCAATTTTATTGGCTGCAACCAGTAACAGAGGTCCACGAAGTACAATGGCTGTATATTCGTAGGAGACTGCTCAATTTCACAAAGCAAGCCATCCCTTTTATACCAAATATTGTGCTTCAGGCAAACATTACTTATTTACAGTTGACTAATCCCCTGTGTACACGACAAAAGGCATTGCATGACAAATCCACATTTCATTGTCCAGCCTACCATCAATTTCCCAGGAAGGCCCAACACTCTTCATCAGATAAGTCGAACGGACCCCTAATAAAAACGGGCACCTCCCCATCGTAAACGGACCATAAAGAAAGGAGCAGAGACAGGTGTGAGTAAGATAAGACATAGTTGTGTGCAATAAAGGGTTTATGATGTCCTGTGCCCTGATCCTCAATCTTGACCAGCTGCCGAACAAGGAACTGGTTCAACAAGTTTGGCCTTGGGCAACGGAGTCATTTTGCCCAGGTCACACAGAAGTCAGCTAAAGGTGTACGTGTCCCAAGGACTCGTTCGGCCTTAGTCATCGGCCTATGTGAGGGCAACCACAAAATGGCTGCCGTACACAAAATGGAACCCAAGGGTTCACAACGGAATCCCTGATTTCATGGTGATCTCGTCACTCGAACATGGCGAAAACACTCGTACATCTTACACTCGCCATTTTCGGTCCGCTGATACCAAAATCGGCATGATACGACGACATTTATGAAACGGGTTCAGAATCTCAGAACCTCACAGCGTCGCCTTGTCCTTCCAGCTGCAGCGACAAGGTCACCGTCAACACTTCTGACATTGGTGGGCATTGCTCATCCATGCCTCCTGGTCACCACCGAGTGGCATATACTGTCCCCTCTGCTTACAGGTTCTCCTCTTTAAGAGTCCACCCTTGAATTCCACCAGACTCTTGCACAGTCTTCTCCATCTTCATGTCCTACGAAGTCTTCCATTGTGGGCTACGGCTGTTTCCGATGTCACTTTGCACCTATGCACCTGGTTTTCCTGGTGTAGTTATCTTGGTTCCTGGGATATTCATGGGTTTGGTAAATGTAAAAGTAAATTGATACTTGTATAGCGCACTACTCACCCGCAAGGGTCTCAAGGCGCTTGTACGAATACCGCTGTGGAACCCATCCTGGATTTCCCTGTGAGGTGTCCACTCCTGGGCACCCCCAAGGTGGAGGCCAGGCATCCTTAGCGTTGTGGGGGCCGTTGTGGAGATTAAGCAAGCTAATGCCCAGAGTTGCAGAGTGGGACTCCATGATTGGAATAGGCACCGAGGCGAGAAGTATCAGGTCCGTTCAATTTTTGAGCCCAAGACCCGCCGAGGCGGGGAATTGAACCCTGGTCCCGGGCTAGACCTCTGCATCAGGGTCTGCCGCTCTAACCATTGAGCCACACTTCTCTCCAACCTTCTGTCTTTCACAGGGTTTCTTCAAGCTCCACTGAAAAGGGTCCTTCTTAAAAACTAGAACTGCGACTTTCCCGTTGACCTTTAATTGGCACGTGGCTATGTTTCCTTTCTTCCCACAGCCTCCATGGGATTCCTGGGCACTTACCTTGGGTGGTTCCTTGTGTCCCCAGCTCCTCTGAGTCTCCTGGTCCTATTCCCCGTCTTCGGTCACAGTTCGCATTCCCATTTCTTAGTATATGGTTTGGTCTCACAGACCACTGTATTTTGTGCTACTTACTTTATTGCAATTGAAGTATTGTTTTGCATTTGTGTTGATATTTCTGGGTGTCAGATATACCAATGTGTTTGTGATTGTTGTGTAATAAATGGACATATTTTTTATATATATATATATACTTTGTGGTTCTTTTTTTTTTTAAACTACACTACATGATTAAACTGGTAAAATAAGCTGATTAACACTCCTTCTAGATAAACCCGAAGGCTGCTCTCCAAAGCTACCACTTTGAGAGCTTTCTGTGATTAACTAAGACCACTAAAATCACTGTAAGGGTTGTCTCGATTAGTGCAAGGAGCATCACTTAAAGAATTGTGCACTGTGAACTAAGCCAGCCTCCTATACCGGACCCCCTTCACTGGTCTCAACATCCACGTCTCAAGCTGCTATAGCTACCAGACTTGCTAACGAAGTTCATAGGCCAGATGGTTTACCCCAATCTTTCCTCTTTGAATTTGCATGCCTACTGAGCTAGTGCAATATGGACAAGACAAGACCACATGGACATTCTCAACGAGGCTAAGCGGCTGTTGACCCATACAGCATATACCTTCAGTGGAAGAGATTTTGCTTTTGGTGTACCTCCAAGCAGGTAGACCCTACATCTTGCCAGGAAGAAGTCCTTCTGCCCTACCTGCGCTATTTGGCAAAATCTGGCTTGCAATTCTCTTCTGTAAAAGTTCACTTGGCAGCTCTTGCTGCTTACAGATAATGTCCTTCACAAACCACCAATCCAAGATTTTTTAAAGACAGTCCTTCCTCCCATCAGGCATCCCTTCCCTCCCTGTGGGCTTATCATATTTCTTTCTCCTCTTGTGCCCGAACCTTTTGTACCCGACCAAAAAACATCCTTGCAGCATCTCTCCTGGAAAACAGCTTTCCTTGTAGCAGTCACATCAGCTCGTAGGGATAGTGATATCCAGGAATTATGCTCTATTGAACCTTTCACAGTCTTCATCTCTAATAAGTTAGTTATGAGGACTCGCCCAAAATTCCTTCCGAAGGTTATTTTAGATTTTCATGTCAATCAGACAATCTCTTTTCTCGGGAAACATCCATTACAATGCAGTCGTTACAACGACCTACCTTTACAATGCAACTATTACAACGCAACTGTCTTTACATCGCATGCCATTACAGTGCATGCCTTTACAGTGCATGCCTTTACAACGCATGCCATTACAACGTACGTAAGTAATGGAGATTTTTTTAGTATTAGGGTGGGTATGGGTTTTGGGGTACATGGGAATAGCAATTTTTACCCCTGCACCCCTACATTGTCCAACACTATCCCTACTGTTGCACTCACTGGAGTGGGAATAGTAATTTTTACTCCTACACTACCCAACACTTAGAAATGCTTACCCCTACACCAGAGTTCTTCAATCTGTGGGGCGCGCCCCCCTCGGGAGGCGCAACACCTTCCTAGGGGGGGCGCGCACTCCACTCTAATTTTACCTTTGTTCCCTGACAAGTCTTCTTAGAGAACTCAGGAATGGTTGGAGGGAGGAGGGAGGGGAAATCCACGGGGCACGAAGTGCCCATGCTTTTATTATGTACCGTCCCAGGAGGGGGTTAATCCATTCAGCTTCAGCTGCAGCGAGGAGACAGGAAGTCTCCTCTGCTAAAACTGAAGGTACACAAACTGAAGACAGCCTTCACATTCGATATTATTATAGAGGAGACTCCTAGCCTCGCACTGCAGCTGAAATGCCTGTCTGTTCCTTTGCTTTCAGTTTAAGCACTGGAGACATCCTGCCTCTCACTGCAGCTGAAGCATTTCAGCTCTATGAATTAACCTCCTCCTGGGAGGGTTAGCGCTTCCCATAAAGGAGACAAAGTTTCTTTTAAAACTACACAGGCAGGCACGCAAAATGCCAGCCAGCCATGTGTTCTTTCACAGACTGCATGTTCCCTTTTACTATCACCAGTATACCGGATGCACAGCTAACAAACACTGTATGTTATCTTCACATTAGTAATCAGCAAAAGATCACAATATCTTCTGTTAGTTTAAACATTATTTGTAAAATAATTGCATTACTCGCAATTCATGTATTGATTTTCATGTTGCCAGTTCTTTGACTTGAAATATACAAGAAAAACGATTTTGGTACATTATAAAAAATAATGTTTAAACTAACAGCAGATATTGTGATATTTTGCGGGTTACTAATGTGAAGATAACATACAGTATTTTTTAGCTGTGGATCTGGTATACTGGTGGTTTTCCACCATAAGAATTTTGTTAGTTCAATAGGCTGGCTACCTTCTAACTGGGTTGCACGCATTCACTAAGTGAAACTTGATTATTCTTCATTTACTGTGTTCAAATACGGTGTGCGCTGACTCTCCACAAAAACCCTTTTATTATCAGCCATAGCTTATTCAAGCAGCCCTGGAACACAAGTAAAAGTTATTTCAATTTGCTGTTCAAAGTATGCATGGACAAGTACTGACAAAACAGCTTTAGGTGACTGCTTATTTTTGTACCGCCTGGGACATCAAAATAATAAGCTGTCAACCCTAATCACAAGACTGGGAGTTTGTTGCAGGATCACCACATTATTTACTTCCTCCACCCTGATCCCTGGTTACTGCCATATTAGCAATAGTTTAACACATTTGAAACCCTACGCTGCCGTCAATAACATTCTGAGTTACTTCAAGTGTCTGGGAATGCACCTTGCATTCAGACAACTCGCTTCTCATTCTTGCCCTTCACTTTCACGCTCACCCTGCACTCACAACGATCCCCATGCACTTACCATTCACCGTCTTACCCTGCACTCAGTGATCACTCTGCACTCACAATGCACTTGCACTGTTCACCCTCTACCTCACCCTGCAATCACGCTAGCACACTACTCAACCTGCGGTGAAGTGACACTTCACTCAACAGTCCCCCTCACTGCTCAATCTGCAATCTCACTCAAATAGGCCCACCACTAACTATACATTCATTCGTCCCACTGTGCACTTATATCTGCAACCAAATTCATATGGTCACTCGCTCACCCTGCAGTCACACCTCTTACCCTACTCGCAAACTCTTGCATGGCTCACTGTGCACACATGAGCACTCCTGCCATGCGCACAGCACAGAGGGATAATATGCCTGCTCCATAGAATGTGTACCATGCTGATCACAGAACTGAGTGGGAGTAAACAATGAGTAGCGCTATAACAAAATAAAGATATGAGATGCATCGTTGGTGAGTGGTAGTGAGGGAATTCATGGAGAAGGAGGAAATGTGGGAGGGAGTATGGCTGCAGTTTGTGTGCCAGCGCAGGGGGAAGCACAGAGATGCGTCATATTCTTGTAAATATGTTGCATCCCTGTGCTTCGTAAGTGCCGCAGCGTGGTGCAGCCAAAGGGCTTGCGGTGCCACGCTGCCGCACTTCCTTGTAAATCTGCCCCTGAATGTTGACACTACCTGAGGCTAGTGTACGGGTCTGTGGGGTTGTAAGGACAACTGGTACCGGGACCAAAGACATGTGCGGGCAGGCCCCCTTATTGGAAACAGGGTGGGTTAAATATTGAGACAGACTCTGGCTACGCAGTGGTGGACCGGAAGTACCCTGCTACTCCCGTCCGTTTATTTATAGCCTTCTGGCCACGCCTGGCCAGAAGGTGCTACAATGTGTGATAGTGCTTCCGGGGCTCCGTGGAGACCCTCGGAACACTAGAGCGTTACTTCCCTTCCCAACTTGGTTTTTTGAAAAACACAGTTCAACAATTAACATGCAAAATCAGCCAGTCTTTGATTCGGCCTTGGATTGGGCCTGAGGCTGTAGCGCCACTTACCTCTCACAGGAGTGTGTCCTTGACTGCCTACTTGTGGCGATGATGGTGTCGCCACTGGTGTGGTTATAGGCGACGGAGGGGTAGTGTCTTCGGGTCTATCTTCTGTTTCTCCTCTGATTGTGGGCTCAACAGGGGACTCCGTGTGTTCTTGGGTAGATGGTATGCGCTTGAACCATGACACATTTCTAGTTACTTCCTCTCCATTTCTGTGCAATGTTATCGCAGTGCCATTAGTCTCCTTGATCATCCAGGGTTCAGGCTCGTACGGTGTGCGGAATTTGCCTCTCGGTCTCCTGGTCCGGATAAGCACTGAGTCTCCGGGATTTAATTCTCTCACACGAGCTCGCCTGTTCTGACTTGCTCTGTCATTGGTTCTCCCTCGCTCCTGAGTAGCTGCTGGCACATATGGGGCAGGTGCCCAGTTTTCTGCCATGGGTAGTAGATCCCTCAGGGGTCCGGCCAGCATTGGGGACCAGGGAGATCTTTGTGTGGTACTATGTGGGGTGCTCCTATACTCTCTGAGGAAGTGTTGGAGTGCTTCTGGATCTTTCCCGTCTACTGTGGCTATCCGTAGAGTCTTATTAATGGTCCTCATAAATCTCTCCACCTCCCCGTTGGCCTGGGGCCACTGTGGCGTGATTCTATGGTGTTTTATGCCAATGCTGTGTAGGAACTCTCGGAACTCGTTCACTTGGAACGGAGGGCCATTGACCGTCTTGAGCACCAGGGGAATGCCGAACATGGCAAAGGATTTGTTGAGAATTGGTTGGACGTGTGCGAAACTGGTTCATGACACTACGTCTACAATTGGGTACTTGGTGTAGCTGTCAATTAGCACCACCGTGACTCTTCCATCCGGGAAGCTGCCAAAGTCCAGACTTACCCACGACCAGGGAGATGGAGCTGGGTCTTCCGTTATTACAGGAGCAGGGGCGTCAGGTGTGCTGGTTATCTGACACGCTTGGCAGTTCCGTACCATGGTATCAACACATGTTTCGAGGTTGGGGAACCATACTTTTTCACGCATGCGGGCCTTCATCCTCCGGGTTCCTTGGTGGCCTTCATGTGCTAGCGTTGTTGCTTGCTCTTGTAGGTTGGCAGGGATCACCACTCGGGACCCTCTCAGTAGGAGTCCATTGTCCGCACTGCTGAGTTCATTGTGAACTTTCTAGAATGGGTTAGCCGTAGGCGGTCTGCTTCATTCCACCCACTGACATTTCATAGGAAGTTTTCCCAGGATCCTGCCTGTATCGCTTCCTTGACTCGCTGAATGACTGCATCATTGGCGTATTGGGCTATGATGACATCGGCTGTGAGCGCTCGGGGGCAAGCCCCTTTGGCTATCATGTTCACAAATTCTTCTGTTGGCACACCTTGGCCCGCCCCGTTACTTTTGTCAGTTGATGGATGTCGCGACAGGAAGTCAGCAGGATTTTTCGCTCCGGGCCTATACACAAGGTCCATTTGATACTGTTGTATTTGGATGGCCCATCGTTCAATTCGAGGTGGAGGATGAGGGGCGGTACCTTTGAACAGTGGTATTAGTGGCTGGTGGTCCGTTACCATCTGAAACGGATGTCCAGAGATGTATAGGTGAAAGTGATTACATGCCCACTTTAACGCCAAAGCTTCTCTTTCTATTTGGGAGTACCTTGACTCTGTTGCAGTGAGCGCTTTGCTTGCAAATGGCAGGGGAGTCCACACTCCGGGTTCTGTTTCTTGTGTGAGCAGAGCTCCGAGTCCAACTGGGCTTGCATCCACCAATATCTCTGTAGGTTTGGTTGTGTTGAAGTACGCCATGGTGGTTCCATCTAGTAGAGCTGTCTTGACTTGGTTGAATGCTTCTTCTTCGGTATACGTCCACTTCCATGGGCTCTCTTTTTTTGTTAAGCTTCTAAGGGGTTCAGCGATCGTGGCTAGATTGGGAATGAATCTGGTACAATATTGGGCCATGCCAAGGAAACTCCTTACTTCCGACGCTGTTGTGGGTGCCGGAGCATGTTTGATTGCTTGAGATTTCCGTGGGTCTACTTTTACTCCTTCGGCATCAAACACGTACCCGAAGAACTCAATGGATTTCTTGAAGAATTGGCACTTTTCTTTGTGTAATGTTACACCATGCTCGGCCAGCCTCTGAAGGGTAGCTATCAATCTGTGATGGTGTTCTTCACTCGTTTTGGCAAGTATTAGAATGTCATCGCTGACATTGAGCACCCCTTGTAGTCCTGACAAGATTTCTTAAATGGTAATTTGAAAGATTTCTGCAGCGGATGAGATGCCAAAGTTTAACCTCTTGTATCTCCTGAGGCCCAGATGTGTCGAGAATGTTCTGTACCGGCTCTCTTCTGCCAGCCTTAGTTGGTGGTACCCCGCGTTGAGATCTAACTTGGAGAACCACTGGGCTCCATTGAGGTCTGTCAGGATGTCATCGACCGTGGGTGTGAGATGCCTTTCTCTCTTTATGGCCTTGTTAGGCATCCTCATGTCTATGCATATTCTTTTTTTGCCTGGCTGCCGGGGCTTTTCTGCTATCACCATGGGGGATACCCACGGAGTCGGGCCAGTCACCTTTTCTATGACTCCTTGGTTTTCTAGTTGTGCTAGTTCTTGTTCCACCGCTGCTCGGAGGTGGAATGGAATCCTTCTATGTCTTAACCCCTTTAGTGCTAAGGCAATATCTTTATTCCTCTCTAATTTCCATTGAAATGAATGGGCAGTGCATGACGAGTTACCCTTGTCATTAGCATCCAAGTGGTTGCCGATATGGGGTTTCACTGGCGGCCTCTTCATAGTCCCAAGACCTTTGAATAGCAAAGGGAACATTCGTAGAATATCTTCTGTTTGCAGGGCTTTCACAGCATTAGCGAATGCGATGAGTCGGATATCTTCTGCGGTGTTGCATCCAACCAGCAGGTCAGCTTCCTTGTCGATTACATGAAATGTAGTCATCACTTCTTGGTCTTCTGCCTTGACTTGAACTACCATTTTTCCTCGTAGCGGAAGTGGCTCTTGGCTGCCATACGTCAGGATTCGCGCTTTGGAGGGTACTAGTCGTGGTCTGGGTTTCAAAGACTTGTAGTGCTGGATACCCATCACATTTACCGTGACTCCAGTGTCAATGACTCCGGTCACTGGTGATCCATCGATCTGTATCTGACACTTGGGTTGTGGTCTTCGTCTTCTTTTCAACTCGCTGATGAATGACACGTAGTAGCACTCGTCATCCTCTTCGGTGGATGATCCATCAAACTGTGATTGGCGATTCTGTTGTGTTTTGGAACACCGTGACGGCGGAGTGTCATCTAGGGACAGTTGCCTGACGGCTCCGGTGGTTGTCTTCCTTCCTGAGAAACCTCGTCCGCGAAAACCACCTCTACACACGCTGGCAAAATGGTTCTGTACCCCGCATTTGGAGCAGGTCTTGCCTCGTGCTGGGCAGCCTTCTTGATTGTGCTCGTCGCGTCCGCAGTAACCACATGACGTTCGGCGTTGTGTTCTGGTCGGCCATCTTCCTCGTCCCCCTCGACCGACATTCCGAGCTGCATCTACTCTATTGGTCTTTATCACAGTTCCAGATTCTGTCGGTGGGTTGAGAGCGGCTTCCATCGCCGTGGCTCGGGCATCTGATAGCTCATGCGACCGGGCTAGAATTATTATCTCTTCGAGTGTGATATGGGGTTGGCGTAGTATTAGGGTCTTTAGATGTTTGTTGCGACATCCCTGAATTAGTTGTGCAGTTACTTCTTTTCTTTGGTCATCGTCTGGGCAGGTGCTTATTAGGTCTCTTAGCCGCGCATGAAATGCATCCATTGTTTCTCCTTCCCTTTGCCTCGATTGTCGGAACTGAAAGCGTTCGTAGTGGGGGTTTAATTGAGGATCAAAGTGCGCATTTAGGGCTTGGACGGCGGCGTCATAGTCGGTGTCCGCTCCTGTGTTTGGCAGGTGTTTGAATAGTTTGTACAGTTCTGTCCCTCCAAAATGCAGGAGTAATGATATTTTTACCTCATTGTCCTTTTCTCTGGTGGCGGTAAATAGTTTTTTAGTTATCCCAACCAAATTACCCACCTTGGTGCTGCTGTACCTGGATCAATCAATTCGCTAAATGGTGGCAGGGCTTGAATTTGGGAGTGAGTTGAGATGGTTGGGGGTTGTGCAGGGGGTATTACCACCTGTGCTGGGGGTGCTGCTTGCTGTGCCGGTGCTACTTGCTGTGCCCCTCCTGCATTGGCATTTGGTTGGATGGACATTGCTGCGTGATTTGCTAATTTCTTATTGCTTTTGCCACTGCTTAGTTGCTTAGGTGTTGCTCTCACTTTTACATTTCACATGTAGCTTCTCGCTTGCTGGTTTCTGTCGGTCTGTGGTAGCGCTGTCTGTGAGCTACACCCTTTTCTATGCCTTGTTGTACTCGCCACTGCTTGTTTAATTTATATAGGCTCTAGTTTTGGGTGCCGTGTGTGTGTCCTCACGTGGGCTTCCTGTCTCTGCTTTATTGGCTGGTCGTCAGCGTGCTTTGTGCGCCGTTTCTGGGCTTTTCTAGGCGGTACGTGACTCCTCGGTGTGTTGCATCGCTCTAGGCTGGGCCTGGCTAATTCTGCGCATGCGCGCGCTCCTGATTCTGCCGGTCGGCCTGTTCCTGCCGGGCTCTTCAGCGCTGCTGGCCTCGCGGTTGGGCGCGCCTTCCTGCCGGTGCCCCACGCAGCTTCTGGCACATGCTGCTTACCGGTGAGTGTTGCTTCCTCCGTGGGCCGGTCTTGGTTTCCCCACTCGTCGCACTCTCATCCAATCATCCGGGTCATTCGGCGTCTCGCGATCAGGGCGGCTGACGAGTATCCCACCCTCGTTGCCAGTGTACAGGTCTGTGGGGTTCTAAGGACAACTGGTACCGGGACCAAAGTCATTTGCGGGCAGGCCCCCTTATTGGAAACAGGGTGGGTTAAATAATGAGACACAGACTCTGGCTATGCTGTGGTGGACCGGAAGTACCATGCTACTCCCGTCCGTTTATTTATAGCCTTCTGGCCACGCCTGGCCAGAAGGTGCTACAATGTGTGATAGTGCTTCCGGGTCTCCGTGGAGACCCTCGGAACACTAGAGCGTTACAGCTAGGAGTCTCCTCTATAATAATATCGAATGTGAAGGCTGTCTTCAGTTTGTGTACCTTCAGTTTTAGCAGAGAAGACTTCCTGTCTCCTCACTGCAGCTGAAGCTGAATGGATTAACCCGCTCCTGGGACGGTACATAATAAAAGCAGGGGCACTTTGTGCCCCGTGGATTTCCCCTCCCTCCTCCCTCCAACCATTCCGGAGTTCTCTAAGAAGACTTGTCAGGGAACAAAGGTAAAATTAGAGTGGAGTGCGCGCCCCCCCTAGGAATGTGTCGCGCCCCCCAAGGGGGGCGCGCCCCACAGTTTTAAGAACTCTGCAATGGAGTCTCCTGCATACCTTTGTTACAAAAAAGCCAACACGTTTTTTTCAGATGGACCTAAGGCCCATCCTACTAGCGAAACATCAGCTACATCAGCTTTAATGAAAAATGCTCCTATTGCTGAAACTTGTAAAGCAGCCACATGAAAACTTGTTCACACATTCCCAAGACACTTTTGTTTGGATTCAGATTCTAGAGCAGATGCTGGAGTAGGGCAAGCCTCCATCGGAAATGTATTTGCTTAATCCAGTCCTATCTTCTCTCCTTTGTTCTTTTCACCACAATTGGTAGGGATGGTTTTGCTATTCTGTTCAAATGCTTTTGACTATTAATGGAGGTCCCACAAGAGAGAAGGTATGGTTTCTTACCTGTAATCCCGGTTCTCTCTCTCTCTCTCTCTCTCTCTCTCTCTCTCTCTTGAATCTCCATTAAACTCATAAGCAACCCTCCCTCCTCCCCGGTGGACATAGCAGGGGAAATTATTGGACACTTCTCGTCAAAAAGAACTGAGGCAACTGCTACCTGCCGAGCATGATGGGATACTCGTGGTCTCTGGGTGCCTAAAAGGCACAGTCCTTATTTTAAACTTAAATAATAGCAGCCTATGGGGCAACATTGTCCTACTAGCCTTCATCTTACTTTACAGAAAAGGGTTTGTTTAAGTGCTTTGAACTGTTTCGTAAAACATTTTTCTCAAATGATACCTTTATATGAGTACTTAAACACCTTTTCCAAGTACAATCTGAAGAATTTTTCTACTGTAGCCAGTTTTCTAGGCTGCATATTATATTCTTTCTAAAGTGTTTCTGCAGGCCTTCTGATGAAAGGCGAACGTCTAAACTCAAGAATATATTCTGTGAAGAAGTGATCTGGGATGCCTGCATGTGGGCGGTACTATTCAAATGCTTCTGGCTTTAATGAAGGTTCCCTTAAGAGAGAATGGGGATTACAGGTAAGAAACAATACCTTCTTTCTCTGTTCAATTATGTAACTTGGAGTCTACCCTTTTAACATTGTGAGTATCATATGCTGGCAGTTAACTTGTTACATCCCACTGATTGACATTCAAGATTATTGTTCTGTTCTTCAGAAACTGAGTTTATCTAAAATGAATGTGAAAACACCACAAGTCTGCATACAACCGGAAATCAACTTCTCACCAGAATTCGGCATACAGCCTCATGTCAGACTACAGCAATTGGGCCAATTCAACAAATCGGCCGTCAGTGCAGAGCAAGATGCAGAACTTGTACCCAAAATAAAGCCTAAAAAAAAAGTATGTATCTTTTTTTTCTCTGCACTCCTGCAGCCTGCGTCTAGTATGCCATTGTTTCACAATAGAGGCTAACTTGAAAGCGCCTTTCTAATGAATAGGTTTGTAGCATGTGTAACAGTAGATCAAGTGCTTAGCACACTCCTTATATACAGTGTTGGGCACGTACTTTGCCCGATATTTTTCTTTGAAGCATGTTTGATTTTTATGTAACTTGTGATCCCTCCCAAAAACTCACAATGCACCGGGATAAAGACATCAACAGAGTTTGTTTATTTCCTCCATTGGGTTACAGCATCGTTTTGGACCCCAGGTCCGTTTAGCTGCAATCAACGTTTATTCCACTACAGTGTCCAGAATTGCCTTCTTCAACATCAAAAGAACCACCACTACTGATGACAAGCCAAATGTTCGAGGCATGTGGGCTGCTGAATTCATATCTGCGCATAGATCGCCGCCTAGTGTTGGGTCCGGATGATTGCACATTGTTGTCCTGGAAGAGTCTTCGAAGTATCACGAGATAGGTGGCTCCTCCCCTGGACTACAGTGCGCATGGGCATCTTCTCCATCCTCAGATTGGTTTTTTTCCGCCATTGGGTTCGGATGTATACTTGTTAACTTATGTTCGGAATCGATAGAAAACTTTAAATTTGGCCAAAAGGCCTATAGATATCGTCGGTATTGTCTTTGCGATCGGTGCCGAGTACTCGTTCCAGCTCGATTTCCAGCCGGACGTCAAGAATAAGCCGCGTGGCTATTCAGCTCCAAAGGCCCAGTCGACGCCAGAGGCCTTATCGACGAACGAAATGGAACGAAGCCCATTCAAGAGATGTCCCGTTTGCAACTCCAAGTATCCTCACATGGACGCCCACCCGGTGTGCAACAAGTGCCTGTCTCCGGATCCCGATGAAGCCAGCTGTATGGCTTGTTCTCGGTTCCGGTCCAAAAAAGCACTTCGCTTTCGACGCGCAGAGCGGAAGGAAGCCCAGCACACAGCGCCTGACCCGGTGAACATCTTCGATGCTGAGGACGATTAAGGGGTCGAGCAGGAAGTTCATGAGATCCAGTCAGATCCCGCGTCTGAGATTGACTCCAGTTATGACGCAGAAGATGAGGAGATGGTCGAAAATGACGACGTCGTCGACGAGGTAGGAGACGACGATGAGGCCCTTGGGGCCGTTGAAGATAGCTCCAGCGAGGAGCTAGGCCCGCCCGCTGGTATGGGGGCCGACACTAACACACTCGATAAGGCTCAGGTCGAGGGATCGCCACGAGGCCTTACTCAAGATCAAACGCATAGTTCTACAGCCTCGCTTCAAGGCCCGGCTACAGACGTTAATAAAGAGCCATTGGTTAACCGACCAAAATCGAAACCAAAAACATTGGTGGGCACGAAACCGAAAGCACCAGAAACGAAATCGAAACCAAAAGTACAAGTTACTTTGGTCGGATCGAAGGCTTCAGGTCCGTCGACTCCGACGAACCAAAAAGGTGCTATCGACCCAGAGAGGTCGCTAAAGGGTGTCGAGCCGAAATCCCGGGCACCGAAGAAACAGGTCAAGGACATCGACCCAAAGAAGTCGGCGCCGAAGACCGTAAACACTAATAAAGGACTCGAAGCACAGAACGCAACCGATCCTAAGCGTCGACCCGACAAAGCAAAAGTCAGCAAGGACCTTGAGCACAAAACTCACAGTGGCTCTAAAGCTCCCGTCCAGTCGACAAAACCATCCGCCTCTTTCTCCAAGCAAGTGTGGGACTCGCTGCAGCGCATTAAGGAAAAGGCTATAGCTGTCGGACCGAAGGCCGCTCCACCCCCAAAGACAGTCAGTAAGCCTCCGAAAGCGTTGGCACCGGTTAGGTTTATCCTGCCGCCGCCGGTGACACCTAAGGCGTTCGCCCCACACACGGCCATCGAAGCGCCCAAGAAGGTGTCCATGGGTCAGAAGCCTACAACTACTGAAGAGGCCTCAAAGCATCGACAGCCTCTCCAGGAAGACGAATCGAGGCAATTCATCGACGCCGACACTGGTAGACTTTCCATTCACAAGCGAAAGATCGTCCCAGAACAGCCAATGGAGTCATATAAGATTCCATTAAAGAAAAAAAGGGATTCAGCAACGTCACCTCTTCTTTCTGAACCTCTGCAAACCTATGGACAAGACTTTGATCCTTCTTCACCCACACATTCAGATGTGGATGTAGGGGATGCTTAGGATGAGGAATACAATTATCCTGTTGACACTGATCCAGAGGACAACACTGACCAGTGGACAGACGCCGTTGACCCAGGGGAGCCACAAAATGCCCCTGACAGCAATGTCTATGCTGTTAAACCATCACCTACAGAAGACACAGCTGCGTTCAACGCACTTATTGAGAGGGCAGCACAAAATTATGATGTCCAACTCCATGCTGACCCTATTGAAGTGGACTTTTTATGTGACACCTTCTCAGCCTCAGAAAAGACTGTCAAAACGCTACCCATTCTAAAAGGTGTCCTGAAACACGCTGCAGACATCTTTAAGGAGACCACAAGGGCCAGAGTGGTAAACCCCAGGATTGAGAAGAAATACAAACCAGCGCCTGGGGACCCTACATATATCAAGGGACAGTTGCCATTGGACTCGCTAGTTGTTTCCAATGCTCGTAAAAGAGCGAACTCACAAACCACGGGTGATGCTCCTCCCCCTGACAAGGAATCAAAAGTGCTAGAAGCCTCGGGGAAAAGGGTGGCAGCTCAAGCGGCCAATGTCTGGCGAATCTCCAACACACAGGCACTCTTAGCCAGATACGACAGGGCTCATTATGATAAACTTGAAACCATGTTCTCTTCCAGGGGATCCTCATCAATAGTCATAAGCACTGAATATTCCCGCCCATGTGCGGGACCCCGGAAACAATATAAAAATATATATGTAAAAAACACATATCTCGCTCCACATATATGTATGTACATATATTATTTTTCTCACACCAATGCAGCTCCATAACTGAGGCTAAAAAAAATGTAAACACATATACATGCACTGCAATTAGCAAGAAAGCAAAAGAAAAACACATCAGGTCAAATAACCTTTGAACTTTGTGTTTTAATGAGTAGACCACTCATAAATCCTGAAAATTGCTTGTAAATAGACATTGTTAGCCCTCAGGCTGCATTGCAAAACATTAGCATGGAAAATGAAACCATTTTCAACAAAAAACTGGCACCGTGCCTTTAAGGCAGCCATGACCCCGGGCTTCCCATCATGCCTCAGGGGTGACAGTTAGGTCAGTTGTTCTTTCCGGCTCCTTCAGTCAGGACCCTGGTGAAACAGCTCCCTTTCTTTTTGGCTTTTTGTCAAAAAATATTCTTATCTACAATTTTTTTGCTTTCACTCGACGTCTATTGGACTTAGGGTGTTACTGCTACCTTTTTTTGGCTTAAAAAAGGTGATTTTTCTGTCAAAGATGCCTTCTCTCTTTGACAAGTGCCCTTCATGTGGAAGGAAGATGGCCAAGACTGACACTCATTCAGTGTGTATCCTGTGCCTACCAGATTCTCATTCCTCGAAAACCTGTGAACACTGCCAGGTTTTATCAACCAGAACTCTTAAGGAACGTGAGAGAATTCGTGTTTATGGGCTTTCTGAGAGAGGAAGATCTCCCAAGAAGCAGAAAAGTCGGAAGGCGCGGTCGACGTCGAAAGAAGCCCCGACCGGTTCACATTCGGCGTCGACGGTGACGAAGAAGATGTCTTCAGCGTCAACATCCAAGGTACCTCCGCTACAGACAGCGTCGAGGGATAGGTCACCGTCGAAGCGGAAGAGTTCGACGGCAAGCCACATGACGTCGAAGCAGCATCGTCATGCTGCGACGTCGAGGCTTTCTCAGTCGACGCCAGGCCATCGGCGTTAGGCGTCGAGTCATCCTTCGTCGACGACTAGTCATGGTCGTTCGGCGTCGAGGGAGCCTTCGTCGACACATAGTCGATCGACGTCGAAGCAGCCCACGTCGACGCCCGATCAATGGCGTTCGACGTCGAGGCAGCCTCCGTCGCATTCAGGCAAGCGGCATTCGGCCTCGAGGCACACCCCGTCGCCGACAGAGCACCGGCGATCGGCGTCGAAGCAGCCTCAGTCGTCGTCGAGTGGACGTCCTTCAACGGCGAGATGCTCTATGCCGAAGGGATCGGTGTCGAGGAAACCGCGTCGACGTCGAGAGAGCGTATATCAGCTCAGCGCTCGGCGTCGATGCAGCCACTGTCTATGGATCAGCGGAGATCCAGAGAACGGAGCGTTTCCCAGCCAGTGAGCATCGCTCCTACAAGATCACAGGAGAGGTCGCCTTTGAGGCAGGTGCTGCAGGAGAAGGAAGGTGAACCATTGGACCAGTCTCGGTCTCAATTGGGTTCTCCAGGATCGGCATCGGCTGCGGAGGTGGGACAATCTCCAGTGCATGAACCTCCTGCCAAGAGAAGGAGGGTCGCAGAAAAGAGATCTCGGTCGGGATCTTCCTCTAGATCTCAAAGGAGCCTATCCTCGTCCTCCTCATCATCTCACAGTGGCGGATCCTCGGATGGACGAAACAGCGGTTCACATAGGGAGAGATCCAAGTCCCCTGCAGAATCGCAACAGGATCAAGTGGATCAACCTCCACGGCCACGTTCACCTGTGAAGGATCCCACTCACAAATCTCCTTCTATTCATCTTTCTCCAAGGTGGTATAGACCCCTTCACCACTGGGCCGAGGACAAGGCGATGACAGATCGGCTAAAGGCATATCGAGACCAGGCTCCTCCCCGCAAGGAACAGTCTCGTTCTAGACATTCAAGTGCGAAAAAATCTCGTCACAGAGATAGATCTCCTTCTGGAACGCGTTCAAGTAGAAGATCTAGGTCCAGGAGGACCCGTAGCTCTTCAGGTTCTTCGAGGAACCGTTCTCACAGGGATTACTCTCCGACCTTGACGAACAGTCCACGCTCGAGGATATCTCCAACTGAGGATATCTTCGCGTTCCAGGACATCTTGGGCAGGGGAGCCCTGAAGCTAGGAGTGCCTATGACTGCTCCGCAGATCAAGACGACGGTCATATTTGAAACCCTACAGCACAGAACGACACCCAAACCTTTGTTGCCGTTGGTTCCGGGTATAATGGACCCAGTGAATGAAGTCTTCCTGACTCCGGCGACGGTGAAGTCCGTCCCAGCTAGAATTCTCAAGAAGTATCGTCCTCCTTATGAGGATCCTTTGTTCCTCAAGTCTGATCCCCCGCCTGATTCAGTAATCATTGCGGCGGCTAGAAAATCCAATGCGGTAGCTTCTTCATCCACAGTACCGCCGGATAAGGACAGCAAGGTGCAAGACTCATGGGGGAGAAGAGTTTGTAACACCTCGGCTTCTTTCCTTAAGGTCTCTAATGCGGAAGCGCTGCTTGGCAGATATGATAGATCTCTGTGGGACTCACTTCAGAGATTTTCTGATAAACTTCCTCCGGAAGATAGGAAGGACTTTGAGGAGATTCTGTTGGAGGGCGGTCAAGTCTCCAATCAGATGGTAGGAGCGGCGGCAGATGGAGCGACGCTGGCTGCGCATGGTTATGCGCATGGAATCACAGCGAGGAGATCCTCATGGTTGCGCCTTACAGCATTGAAACCCGAGGCTCAAGCCAGGATTCTGAATCTTGCCTTTTCAGGCAAGTCTCTCTTTGGAGCGAGTGCTGATGAGGAGATGCAGAGGATGAAGACTGAGTTAGACACCCTCAAAGCCGTGGGGCTTGAAAAGAAGAAGGAATTCCGTAAGAAATTCCGTTCGGACAACAAGGGCTCTTCGAAGCAGAGGGTTCAAACCCCTCACTGGCAGAAGCGCCAGAACCAGCAAGGTCAACAAAAGTCGCAATACAAAGGCAAGCGCAATTCCAAAGGCAATGGGAATCAGCGACAAGGCAACAACTTCAATAAATCTCAGCAGAAGCAATGAGTCTTCACTTCCCCCAGCGCCGTTGTCCACTCCAGTGGGGGGAAGCATTGCGCATCACAGGACAGAGTGGCAGACCATTACAAAAGATCAATGGGTGTTGTCTACGCTGCAGAATGGGTACTGTCTTCGTTTCCATCGTCTACCTCCACCCGTTCCTCCGATGTCAACGTCAAGTCACCAGCTACAAAGGTTAAAGAAAGAAGTAGCGACACTCCTCGAGAAATCAGCCATCGAGAGAGTGCCGGTGGCTCAAAGGGGGAAAGGAGTATACTCGAGGTATTTTCCGGTCAGAAAAAAGGGCCAGAAAGAGGAATACAGGCCCATTCTCGACTTGAGAACGCTCAATCTACATGTACGAAAAGAACATTTTTGCATGTTGGCGCTTCACCAGATATATCCACATCTCAGGAAGGGGGATTGGATGTGTTCGGTGGACCTTCAAGACGCATATTTTCATGTCCCGATACGACCAGATCACAGAAGATTACTTCGATTTCGGGTGGGGACCTCTTACTACCAGTTCAAAGTCCTCCCGTTTGGGTTGAAGTCGGCCCCCAGAGTGTTCACAAAGTGTGTCGCAGTGGTAGCGGCAGCTCTACGCCGCAGGGGAGTCTTCGTATACCCATACTTAGACGATTGGCTGTTGAAAGGTCCAACTCCAGACAGCGTGAGGAATCAATTTCAGACATGCATAGAACTTTGTCAACATCTAGGCCTGCATGTCAACTACAAGAAGTCGGTCTCCCATCCCACTCAGAAGATTCACTTCCTAGGAGCTCTGCTAGACTCCGAGGTAGGAAAAGTGTTTCCTTCGGAGGAGAGACAGTCTTCAATAGCACTCAAGGGCCAGCAAGTTCTTCGCAACAGGACTCAGAAAGTGCGAAAGATAGCCTCCCTCTTAGGATCGATGGCTTCCTGCATATTCTTGGTACCGAACGCCAGACTTCGGATGCGTCCTCTTCAGCAGGATCTGGAGGACAAATGGGACCAGCAATCAGATCGCTGGGACGATCAGATCACTTTGTCGGAGGTGACACGGTCCTCCATTCAGTGGAGGATGAAGAAGCAGAACATGCAAGTGGGAATTCTCTTCCATCAGCCTCCTCCTACACAAACGATCATCACAGACGCGTCATTACAAGGCTGGGGGGCGCACATGGGCCCTCTTCAGGTGCAGGGTCTGTGGTCTCCCAAGGAAAGCACCTACCACATCAACTTGCTGGAGTTGAGAGCAGTCCACCTGGCTCTCAAAGCGTTCCTTCCCTCGCTTCAGGAAAAGGTGATTCTAGTACAAACGGACAACACCACCACTATGTACTATTCAAACAAGCAGGGAGGGACACGCTCAAGGACCCTGTCACTAGAAGCTCAGAGCATCTGGCATTGGCTTCTGGCTCGCAAGTTGTCTGTTCAAGCAGTCCACCTCCCAGGAGAGCAGAATGTGAGGGCGGACGCACTAAGTCGGCACTTCGAGGACAGAGAAGACTGGGTTCTCAACGACGAAGTGCTAGACGACGTTTTCCAGTCTTGGGGTCGTCCTTCCATAGATCTCTTCGTGGACGACGTAAAAAGCAAATGCCCAAGCTTCGCCTCAAGGTTTTACCGACCAGGAACGAGAGGGAATGCTCTTTTGATCGACTGGTCAGGGGAATTTGTGTACGCCTTTCCACCACTTCCGCTGATCCCGAAGGTGGTGAGCAAGCTGAACCACTCGTGCACAACGATGATCCTGATTGCCCCCGACTGGCCGAGGCAATGGTGGTACACGGACCTACTTCACCTGTCAGTGTCTCCTCACAAGAGGCTTCCTTGCAGGCCGGACCTATTATCGAAGATGAACGGGAGGATTCACCATCCCAACCTTCCGTCACTGAACTTGGCAGCATGGCTCCTGAGGTCATTCAGTACGGCCATCTAGGACTACCGCAAGACTGCATGTCCATTCTGAGAGAAGCACGACGTCCTTCCACGAGACATTCTTACGCATGCAAGTGGAAGAGGTTCTATATGTGGTGCGTGCAGAATGGTCACAATCCGGTGAAGAGTCCGGAAGAAGCAGTTCTTCCATACTTGTTGTATCTGGCCAAAGCAGGTTTGAAGTTTAACTCCATTAAGGTGCATCTAGCCGCTATAACTGCTTATAGGCGATCACCTTCGCAAACCTCTTTTTTCCAGTTGCCAGCAGTAAAAGATTTCCTGCAAGGTCTGAAAAAGGTGTATCCTCCTGTACGGCCTCCTTCTCCTCCCTTGGAGCTGAACCTAGTACTATCAAAGTTGATGGGCCCTCCCTTTGAGCCCATTCATAAAGCTACTTTACAGCATATTTCCTGGAAAGCTGCTTTTTTGGTAGCAATTACGTCAGCCCGTAGGGTGAGCGAAATTCAGGCCCTATGTACTAAGGAACCGTATACAGTATTTCATTTGAATAGAGTGGTGCTCAGGACGCACCCTTCTTTCCTGCCGAAAGTGGAGTCAGATTTTCATGTCAATCAGTCTATCTCTTTACCCACTTTCTTTCCTAATCCCTCTACTCCAGCTGAGAGGGCTTTACACTCGTTGGACCTGAAAAGGGTTTTAAAGTTCTATCTGGACAGGTCCAAGTCTATTCGACATTCTGATCAATTGTTTATTAACTACGGATCGATCAGAACTGGCCATGCAGCACCATTTCCAGGTGGATCGTTTCGTGTATCAAACTTGCTTACCAGTTGGCGCAGAAACCTCTGGGGTTTACTCCTAAAGCGCATTCTACTAGAGGTAGAGCGGCCACGGCGGCTTACCTGCAGGATGTGCCCATGTCTGAGATTTGTAAAGCGGCGACCTGGAGGTCTGTCCATACATTTACCAGACATTACTGTCTAGATTCTGACACGAGGGCAGATACCCAGGTGGGCCAGGCCTACCTGAGGAATCTGTTTAACAGCCGAGTTATTTGGCTGTTATGGGTTTGGTTGGGTCATGTACTTCTCATTTACCTGCAGGTGGTTGATGGGCTTGCTATTCTATTCAGTGCTTATGACTATTGATGAGGATCCCCTGGAAGAGAAGGATTAGTTACTTACCTGTAATCCTAGTTCTCTTCCAGGGGTATCCTCATCAAAGTCATAAGCAACCCACCCGCCTCCCCAGGTAAATGAGATTTTGGTACTATGTCACTCTTGTGGTTGAGCCCTGTCTTCAGGGTTATGCAAAGAACAACTGACCTAACTGTCACCCCTGAGGCATGATGGGAAGCCCGGGGTCATGGCTGCCTTAAAGGCACGGTGCCAGTTTTTTGTTGAAAATGGTTTCATTTTCCATGCTATTGTTTTGCAATGCAGCCTGAGGGCTAACAATGTCTATTTACAAGCAATTTTCAGGATTTATGAGTGGTCTACTCATTAAAACACAAAGTTCAAAGGTTATTTGACCTGATGTGTTTTTCTTTTGCTTTCTTGCTAATTGCAGTGCATGTATATGTGTTTACATTTTTTTAGCCTCATTTATGGAGCTGCATTGGTGTGAGAAAAATAATATATGTACATACATATATGTGGAGCGAGATATATGTGTGTTTTACATATATATTTTTATATTGTTTCCGGGGTCCCGCACATGGGCGGGAATATTCAGTGCTTATGACTTTGATGAGGATACCCCTGGAAGAGAACTAGGATTACAGGTAAGTAACTAATCCTTACAACACTTGCCAGATGAGTACAAGGAGGCGGCAGAAATGCTAGTTCAAGAAGGAAAACTTATTTCAAACGCGTCTATTAAGTGTGCACTAGACGCAGCAGACACTGCAGCCAGGGCGATTAATACTAGCGTTTTGTTACGTAAACACGCATGGCTGAGAATCTCCGGCTTCAAGCCTGAGATAAAAAACGCCATACTCAACCAGCCAGTTAACCCTGATTACTTATTTGGCCCAGAAGTGGACACCACCTTGGAAAAAATAGAAAAGGACACGGAGACTGCAAAGTCTATGGTGGCTCTACAGTCCCAGCAGTTCAGGGGTGGTTCTTTTCGTCGCTCCAGTTATAGAGGAGCTTCCAGAGGCCAGGTGTCCCAGCAGACACAATATAGTACAGGAGGCACGCAATCCACCTACACCAAGAACAATAGGGGCGGCTATCGTGGAAACATCACCTCCCGATCTTCCGCCTCCAACAAACAGTGACGTCTTGTCACTGCCCCCCGACCATATAACACCGGTCGGGGGGAGACTACAACAGTTCCTGCCAGTCTGGAAAACCATTGTGAGAAGTTGGCCTGATATATGATGCTCACTAGTTCTAGTGATCACCTTGTATCAGTCCAAACAACCCTTATGGTGATTGGTTGTAAGTCAACCTTATAGACCAGCTATCCTAGTGGTAGCATGGACAAAGCAGTCTTAGGCTAAACTCTTTATGGCATGTGAAGCCAGCTGTTTTACCACAATATAACCCCTTGAATACCAGATGAAAGGACACCACACAGGTTGTTATGAAAATAAACAGTATATTTATTAATAACAAACACCTCTGAAATCTTTGAGGTCAGAGGGCTAAGCACATGACAATCTCTTAGGAAAAATACGATAAGTTGCACAAAATTACAATGGTGCCCTAGGGGCATGACAAACCATATACTAGGTAAGTTGAATGTGAGAGTCGATAGAAGGAATGGAGCTGTCCAGAGACTATAGGATCGATGGGACCACGCTACACTAACTCTAGGTAAGTAATAGGAGGCCCACGGAACGCGTGTGCAGAGTGTGAATTCACACGCGGATGCGTAACAACGTCTATGGACAGTACAGTTCAAGTTAAAGGTGAGTACGGACAATCCTGACTAGGTAGGACTAAAACGACTGTGGAACTGGACACTAGGACAGTTAAACTACCCTTGAGCACCGAAATGCTCCAGCCCGAGTTCTCAAGAAGATCAGGAACGACCTGACCCAAGTCCTTCTTTTGGCTCCGAATTGAGTATGGAGAGTCTGGTATCCCAAGGTATTGAACATGAGCATTGGTCCTCTGGTGAGATTGCCTCTTCAGGAGGATCTACTGTCACAGCAATAGGCAAGGGTCCTGCACCCGAACCTGCACACCCCCCTCAGAATATCCCAGAACACATTTTCACACTGATTGGTACCTCTTGACAACATTGGAGCCTGTTACATATACTTATTCAGCATTGGGGTATCTTTCATAGATTCACATGCTTAGAATCATCCCCGCCGACGAGGTGGGAGTCTCGCGGTATAATAAAACATATACATTACAGCCATAATAACATTATACCGTAGGCTACAGTAGATGGCAAACTCACTACCTTAGCCTATCTCAGTCCTTTTGCAAAAAGAACCAAACTTGGAAACCAGCCAATCAGGCAGCAGCACCCTCTTAGAACCTTCCCCACAGAGAGGCAAACCTTCAGATTTTCTACCGCACCTTTTGTGTTAGGGAGTCTCCCTGAGCTCTGCTCAGTTTTTTCCGTAAACTTTACTTCTTTGTGAGAAAAAATGTCTGATTCTTCAAAGAAAAGCTTGTTTCTAGCCTGTTCTTCATGTGGGAAGAAGAGATTACACGTTGAGGATCCACACAAAGAATGTATCTACTGCCTTTACCCAGCTCACAAGGTCAAGAATTGCAGGATCTGTAGAACCTTTCCTGCCAAGACCTTGAAAGACAGAGAAGGACAACTTTTAGTTTGGCTGGAGAAGTTGAAGGCTTCATCTGAGGTGGTTTCTGGAGATGAAGGCATTGTGAGTCCTCAGGCGTCCACCCCTCTGGCCAAGAAGAGGGATAGATCTGGAGATCCACCTGAAAAATAGAGTAAGACCATGAAGAAATCTCACTCTGAGAATGGTCCCTCTTCCTCAAAAAAAGAGAAGTCTTCTTTCTCTTCAGAGGTGAAATCTGGAGAAAGGATAAAGATTTCGTTGAAAACGGCCTCTAAATCCCTTCCTAAGCCTCCGTCGATGTCTAACACTGCTCCGTCGACGAGAAAATCTCCTCAGAAGGTGAGTGAATCTTCAGCGTCGTCGAAGAAAATTCCATCGTCGACGAGAACCCCGTCGATGGCGCCGGCAATGAGTATTACATTGCCGTCACCGACACCTATTACGTCGGCGCCTGCTTCGTCGAATGCCACCACCGTCGACGACGATTCACCTTTCGTCAACGAGTACGCCGTCGACGATGTTGCAAGTCCCGCCGTCGACGATGCCACCGTCGACGATGATTGCACTTTCGACGACGAGTCCGCCGTCGACGACAACAACAACCTTGACGTCGACAACCACATCGTCGACGATGACTTTTCCGTCGACGACATCCTTGATTTCAACATCGGCGGTGTCATCTGTTGTGTCAATTTCTGCAGATACAGATTCGCCATCCATGTACATTTCAGCTACGCTGAAGCGTAAAGGGCTTGCGTCTTTACAAATCACGCCCGTTTTAAGCTTTAAATTAACATCTTCGTGGCAATTTTACCAGGATGTATCACATATTTCACCTTTACCTCTTAGCCATTATTTGGAGGAGTCTGATGGCGAAGATCCTTTTGGGCAGGCACATGACCCTTCTCAACTCCGGATACAATATCAGGAGGATGATGACGAAGAGGAATTTTATGAACCATGTGAGTCTTTAAGAGGACCTCAATAATCATAGCACCAAGAACCTATGATTCCGATGCCTGCTGCTTTGCTACAAGACCTTACAGCAATGTTAAAGGACTATTATACTCGTTTTCCTCCAGTCGCAGTCTCGGAAAGAGACTCTGCGCCCACAGATGTGCAGCCTGCAACACCTACTACCTCTGTCTCAGAGCCCCAGGTGGTTATGCCTTCTCAATTCCTTCAGGATGATGACGGTGGCATGGTGTCCGAAGGAGAAATACCAAACTTGCCCATTACTGTGGATGAATGGAACTAATATCTTATTCTGACACCAGCTTTGCCAGTTCCCCAAGTTGTTGACTCCCCTCCTGAGGACATAGGAGGTTTTCATGCTATTATGGAAAGGGCAGCCTCTAGGTTCCATCTATCCATGCCAGTACAAAAGACAGAATGTTTTCTGTATGATTTTAAGGACCAGAACAGAAAATCAACTCGCTCAATTCCAATAATTGATCATATATGGGAAGAAGGGGTGAAGATAATGAAGACTCCGTTTTCAATTCCGGCGATCCTCCCTAGGATTGACAAAAAATACAAGGCGCCAGAGGATGCCCATGCCTGCCTCTCAGGTCACCCTAGACCAGGCTCCGTCATCTATCAGGCGGCGCAGAGGAAGTCTCTGAATCCTTCTGCTCCAATAACAGCTCCACCTGACAAAGATGGTAGGCGCCTTGACAACATCGGCAAACGCTTTACCACTATGGCAGGCGCTACAGTTCGGGCCTCAAATTGTTTGGCAATTTTAGGCAGATACGATCGACCATTATGGTCGGACATTTCACCTTATATAGAGTATCTACCTGATGATAAGAAAAAGATTCTCATGGAGGGTGAAAGAGCTGCTTCTGAAATCATCAATATCTCTGTGGATATAACTTCTTTAGGGTTCCGTCAACTCTCGGGAGCAGCTACCCTTATACGTCAGGGCTTTCTGAAATCCACTAACTTCCGCCCTGAAGTCCAAACATTCTGGACATGCCCTTTGACAGCGATTTATTATTTGGTAAACACATAGATGAGGCATTGCATGAATTAAAAAAGACACCGATACTGCTAGAGCTTTGGGTACCTTGCAGTATGGAAAAACACCTTTTCGAGGAGCAAGAGGCAGAGGCTCATACACATTTCGAGGAGGTTATCAGAAGTACCAGCTACAAGGTGGCCAGGGTCGTTATGGATACCATCAACAGCAGCAGCAACAGTCCTATAGAAGTCCCCGGTGGCTGCTTATAGGCAACAAGGCAGGAAACGTCAACCTCCGGGCAGAGATTCTGCCAGAAAACACTGACAATCTCATTGCACCTGCACCGGATATGCCACAAGTATACAAAATTCAGAAAATTTCCCAACATCTCGAAAATTGTAGAAAAATAACCAGACGATTGGGGTTTGAATATAATAAAATTTGGTCACACCTTGGAATTCACCAATTTTCACCCTCCTCATCCACCTCTGAAGAAAAACCCACCGCATCTTGCTCTGCTCAAAAAGGAGGTGAAAGCCTTGTTGTCAAAGGGAGCGATAGAAAAGGTACCACGCTCTCAAACAGGAAAAGGATTTTATTCTCGCTTTTTTCTGATAAAGAAAAAAACGGGGGATTGGAGACCAATCTTGGATTTGAGAAAGCTAAACAAATACCTTCAGAAAAAATCCTTCCGCATGGTAACACTCCAGGAAATCCTCCAGCTTTTAGATCATGCGCACTTCATGACAACATTAGATCTTCAAGATGTGTATTTCCACATCCCAATTCATCCCAAACATCGAAAGTTCCTGAGATTTACTGTGGCAGGTACATATTTCCTATTCAAAGTTCTCCCATGTGGCCTACGCTCAGCTCCAAGAGTCTTCACCAAGTTTCTAGCCCCGGTAGCAGCTCATCTCGGACTGCAAGGCATCCAATTTTTCCCGTATCTGGACGACTGGCTGATAAAGGCTCCGTTCTTTCGTCAGGCTTCTCCCGCAACAGCAAAATGCCTGCAAGTTTTTCACTCCCTGGGCCTCTCACTAAACGTCCAGAAGTCAAGCCTCCATCCTTCCCAAGTAATTTAATTTCTGGGGGCAAAACTAGATACTGTTCAAGACAAAGCATTCTTGTCCAAAGAAAGACTTTCTCGCCTCGTCTTTCTGGCATCAGACCTCCTAAAAAAAAAAGTTCGCTTAAGTTAGACTGATCTAATCTTTTCTGGGGATTTTGTCTTCGGCGATTCTGCTCGTGCCTCATGCGTTACAAAAGGGGGTGGTGATGGACGGAGCATCTGAATCAATCAAATACTCACACCCAGTCAAAAGATCTGGGTTTAATCCGTGGCTGAAAATTCAGGAGGAGCTGGACAATCAGTGTCTCCAAATCTCTGGTTCGTTCGACGACCTAGTCCAAGTAACTCCAGTTATGAAAGGAACTCTTTCTTGGTGGAGGTTTCCAAAAATGTCTCAGATAGGCTCAGTTTTCAGCTCCTTATTCCGGATTTCATCCTTACCACGGATGCCTCCCTAGAAGGTTGGGGTGCCCACATTCAGGATCTCAGCATAAGGGGAAGATGATTCACAGCAATGGCAAAGATGCACATCAACTTTTTGGAACTTCGAGCCATTTTTCTGGCTGTGCAATCTTTTCTGCCAAGGCTTCAAGGGTCTACAGTTCTAATCGGAACCGACAACACCACTTGCTTGCATTACTTAAACAAGCAAGGGGGTACCAGATCTCACATTCTGTACCAAGAAGCTCAAAACATCTGGGAATGGCTTCTCTTGCACAATAGTGCAATCAAGGTGGAACATCTTCCAGGAGTCCAGAACACCTTAGCAGATACTCTCAGCAGGACAACGAAATCCTGCCACGAATGGGAACTGAATCAAATGATTCTGGAAAATGTCTTTCAGAAGTGGGGCAAGCCGAATCTGAATCTCTTTGCCTCCAGCAACAATTGGAAGTGCCTTTATTCGCTAGTTGGGAACCGGAAAAGGGGTCCTGGGGAAACGCTTTCATGATGAAATGGACAGGAATTTTTGCTTACGCATTCCCTCCCTTTCCCCATTATCCCGAGACTTCTGCGCAAGATCAAAAGGGAACCATGCTGCATGATTCTAATTGCACCGAAATGGGCACGACAGCACTGGTTCACAGAACTTCTCCTTCTCCAGTATTAGATTGTCTTTCATAGATTCACATGCTTGAATATTCCCCGTCGTCGAAGTGGGAGCCCCACGGTAAATAACATAGCAATAAGAAACCAATAATATGTCTATATAAAAACATATCACAGAAGTTTCAAAACCAGAAATACTTAAAAGTACCAGGTTAGCATTAACACATAGGAATACATAGGAGAAAAGAAAACGCCTTTATAACATATCCATGTCATTATGTTAGTCCAAACTACAGCCAATCAGGCGTAAGCACCCCTCTAGAACCTTCTCCTCAGATGCTCAGGCCCTCAGATTTTCTACCGCACGTCGTGTGAAGGGAGTCTCCCTGAGCTCTGCTCAGTTTTCAACTTTTTACTGGATTTCTTCAGCTTTTTGACATGTCTTCAAGTAAGAAGTCTTTGTTTCGTCCTTGTTCTTCTTGTGGAAAGTTGCGGCTCTACTCAGAGGACCCTCACAAGAAGTGTATTTACTGCCTCTATCCAGAGCATGAGGTAGGAAAATGTAAAATATGCAGGACATTTAAAACCAAGACCCTTAAGGACAGGGAGGGACGTCTTCTCCTGAGGTTGCAGAGGTTGAAGGATAAGGATTCAGAAAGCCTTGCGTCAGGTGTGTCCAGAGCTACTTCTAAGTGTAGCAGTGTTCAGGAGTTGCCATCTCCTTTTCTGAAAAAGAGGAAGCTTGCTCTTCAGAAGACTCCTGTTGTGTCTCCACTTCCTCCTGCTACCCCTGCGCCCTCGAGATCTGACTCTCCGGCGCCCTCTGCTCCTTCTGTGCATGTTTCCTCTAAAAAATATGCTAAACCTGCCGTCTCCAGTGCTCTGACGACGACTTGTGCCAGCGGATCGTCGACGGCGGCAGCGTCGACGTCTTCTGTGTCGAGGATGGTATACGTCAGCTTGAAGTCGATCTCGTCGACGATAACTATCTCCCCGTCGACATCTAAGAAGAAGATCTTGTCGACGTCTAAATCCTCGTCGACGCCAGCAGTTAAGAGAGCCTCTCCGTCGGCGAGTGCTCCGTCGACGTCGGCTTCATCGACGTCGGCTCCGTCGACTGTCTTCCCATCGGCAGCGGCTCAGTCGACGGCTTCGGCGACGGTTCCGTCGACGGTGATTGTTCCGTCGACGCTGTCATAGTCGTCGACGTCTTTTGCTTCCATGCCTTTGGTGCCTTTTTCTTCAGCTACTTCTGGGCCTCCAATGGTTGACCCTCTGCACCAACGACGTCAAGTGCCTCTGGATCAGCTTTCGCTTCCGAGTCACCCTCAGACTCCATCACCTGTTTTTGCCACCGGTTCGGAGCAGGACTCAGGTTCTGACGAGGAGGACGATGATAGATTCCGTCAAGCTCGAAGTTCTTCGGAGCTAGTCATAAAATGTCAGGATTACGAGGATGAGCAGGAAGATTCTTGCTTCCAGGAGGAGGAACCTTCGGTCCAGGTTCCGGCGGCTCAAATACCCCTTTCCCTCATTTCAAATCTCCAACATATGCTGGAAGATTACAATAGACGTTTTCCACCGTCTCCTCAGGGGTCTCCTCAACCAACGGTAACGATCACGCCAGTGGCTCCTCCTGCGCCTTCACTGCCGTGGCTTTTGGTATCTTCTGCCCCATCAACCTCCATTCAGGTTCATGCTACTGTTTATGAAGATGATGACGTTCTCCCTGACAGAGAGGATGGCGAAGTTGATGATAATGATGATGGAAACATGGCGGATTGGGACGACTATCAGGTCCAGACACCATCTCCGCCTCCTTCGGTTCCAGGCGATTCCCCTCCTGTGAACATAGCAGGTTTTCACCAGCTTATGGAGCTGGCGACACAGCGCTTTAAGCTTCTTATGGACACGAAGGATGAGGACTGCTTTCTTTATGACTTTAAAAGTCAGCCCTACAAACAGGTCCGGGCTGTGCCCTTTATTTACTTCATTTGGAGCGAGGGTCTTAAATTGACGCAGATGCCAAATACCATTCTGGCACTCCTTCCTCGTTTAGAAAAGAAATATAGAGCGCCCAAGGGTTCTCCTGCTTGCCTAGTGGCGCAGCCTAAGCCTGATTCTGTAATCGCCCAGGCCGCGCAGCGACGGGCCAGGAATCAGTCTTCCCCTATTACTGCTCCTCCGGACCGTGAAGGACGTCGGCTTGACGCCATTGGGCGTACATTTTCAACGATGGCTTCTACCACCGTGAGGGCTGCGAATTCTCTGGCCATTCTGGGGCGCTACGACCGCCAGATGTGGTCTGATATGTCCTCTTTTATCGACCTCATTCCTGAGTCCTCCAGAGCAGAGGCCCTAAAAATTCTTCAGGAGGGAGAGAGAGCGTCCTCTGAAATCGACTGCTCGGTGGACATTGCTTGTACTGGCTTTCGTCAGCTTGCGGGAGCAGCCGTCCTACGCCATCAGGGCTGGCTTCGTTCCACCTCCTTTCGCCAGGAGGTTCAGTCCAAAATTCTCGACATGCCATATTACGGGGAATCGCTGTTTGGTCAGCATGTGGACGATACTCTGCAGGCTATAAAGGACACCGAGACTGCTCATGCCCTCGGCACCTTACAATTTCACAAGCCGCCTTTTTGTGGTGCGCGCGGACGCGGCACCACCTCTTATTTTTGCGGCGGATCCACCCAGTACCGTTCCTACGGTCAAGGAAATCAGAGGTATTCCTCCCAATCCCAGCAGTCCTATCGGCAGCAGCCTTCCAAATCTTACAGAGGAAAGCATTCCTACAGAGGTTCCACCTCTAAGAACCAATGACTTGCCTTCCCCGCTCAAAGTTGGAGGTCGAATATCCCTGTTCTATTCGGCATGGTCTTCAATCACCTCGGACTGTTGGGTGCTGGACATTGTATGAAACGGCCATGCTTTGGAGTTTGTCAAGATCCCTCCAAACACTCCTCCAACTGGTCCTCCCCCGGCTCACCTCAAGGAGCTATTTCAGCAGATTCAACTTATGGATCAGAAAGGTGCCATCAAAGTGGTTCCCAAGTCTCAAAAGGGGATGGGATTCTATTACCGGTTTTTCCTCCTCCTCAAAAAGTCCGGCGACTGGCTTCCAATCCTCGATCTACGAGCCCTAAACAAGTATCTGAAGTGTCAGTCCTTCTGCATGCCCTCGCTAGTGGAGGTTCTCGGTTTTCTCTTGAAGGGCGATTTCATGTCCACCATCGATCTTCAGGACGCGTATTTTCATGTGCCGATTCTTCCAAGACACCGGAAGTTCTTGCGCTTTCGAGTGGGGCACTGAGACTTTCAGTTCAGAGTTCTGCCGTTCGGCCTTCGCTCCGCCCCTCGCGTCTTCACGAAGGTCCTGGCTCCAGTGGTGGCATATCTACGTCTGAAGGGAGTTCAAATCTTTCCCTACCTAGACGACTGTCTCATCAAGTCGCAGTCCTGTCATCAGGCGTCTTTGGACACCCGCTTCTGTCAGTCTCTGTTCCACTCCCTCGGTCTCTCCATCAACACTGAGAAGTCTCAGATCGATCTGGCTCCTTGCAGGACTTTTCTGGGCACCACTCTGAATACTTCGCTGGCGAAGGCGTTCGTATCTCACGAGCATCAGCTACGGATTCTACACATGGTAGCTCTCCTCCGCTCAAAAGGGTCCGTTTCAGTTCTTGTATTAAAATCCTTTCTCGGGATGGCGTCCTCCTGCATCTCACTGATCCCAAATTGCAGGCTCAAGAGTCGTCCCATCCAGGAGGAATTGGACAAACAGTGGCGCCAGGTCACCGGCTCTTTCAACGATCTGGTCCGGGTGACCACTCTTCAATGGTTGGCTTAGCCGTCAAACATCGCTGCCGGTACTTCCTTCCTCAGTCGCTCCGGAACTCGTCCTCACCACGGATGCCTCCCTGGAAGGCTGGGGCGCACATCTTCAGGGACTTTCCATAAAGGCCAAGTGGACTTTGTCTTAACTTTCCTGGCACATCAACAGGCTGGAATTGATAGCCATCTTCCTGGCGCTCAAATCTTTCAATCTCCTGCTCCAAGGGGAAGCAGTGCTCATTCAGACCGACAACACCACCAGTATGCAATATGTAAACAAGCAGGGTGGCACCAAGTCACCGCTCCTCTCTCAACTGGCACTGAGCATCTGGGACTGGGCACTTCGTCACCAGATCACCCTGACTGCGGTTCACCTACCAGGCATCTCCAACATCCTGGCAGATTCCCTCAGCAGGTCCGCGACCCCCTGCTCCCATGATGCACCACAGGTGGCAGTTGGGCCAGTTCTTTTTTCCGACTCCTTCTGTGAGTATCCTGGAGCTTGAGCGTTTCAGTTTTTGACTGAAATTATTTTGAGTGAATTTTTTCAGAAAATTCGACATCTTCTGGTTTATTATGGCTTCTGCTTTGTTTTTTGTGGTGTTCCACTAACATTTTCTGTCAGGATGCCTGCTTTATTCCGGAAGTGTCCTTCTTGTGACAAGAAGATGGTACTGGCTGACCCACACTCAGTGTGCATCGTGTGCCTTCCATCTGCACATGACCCTGACCAGTGCCACCACTGTCAAAAGTTCTCTAGGCGGACTCTTCGTGACAGAGAACGTATCAGACTTCATGCCATGTTGGAGAAAGACAAAAGTCATCAGGTGGGTGGCCATGGAGGCCCCAGGACGTCTTCTTCAAGCAAGCATGACCAAAAACTGCGACGTTCTGCATCTCCTGCCTCCAGAAAGAGAAAGGGAGGACAAAGGTCGACGTCGAAGTCGCCGTCTAAGAGGCCCAGATGCTCTTCTGGATCACCATCGCGATGTCGAGTCTCCGCCGCAGCCAAGTAAGTCGGCGTCGAGACACCACACTTCGGGCTCGAAGTCTGTGGCTGCTGGCATGTCCAAGTCTCCGCCGACGTCGAGGCTTCCGTCGATGTCGAGACACTCTCCACCGCCCTCGAGGGGGTAAGCGGCGAGAGTTATGACGGCTTCCACATTGCCGCCGGCTGGTGTGCCGCCGTCGAGAGGGTCTTCAAGATCCCACCATTCGACGTCCAGGAGGTGGACGTCTAGGCGATGTCAGGAAGGGTCGCCGTCGTCACGACGTCGAAGGTCGTCGTCGACACGACGCCATGGAGGTTCGCCGTCGACCCGACGCCGAGGAAGATAGACGTCGAGGTCACCGATTCGACGCCGAAGATCGCAGTCGAGGTCACCACGGCGTTGACGATCGACGTCGAGAGCATCAAGGCCTCGCTCAACGACATTGGTCACACAAACATCTTTGACGTCGAAGCTTTCGCCGTCGAGGGAACATGTCACGGTGTTTGTGGAGTCACCTGGGTCCAGGTCATCAGGAGACAGATATTCATCTCCTGGGTTGAATATCGTGGAGATCTCTCCAGATGCTTCTCCCAGATCTGCGGACAGATCACGCAGTGTGTCATCTCACCGTCCTCAGGGAGCTGTATCGGGTGGTCGCAGTAGTCCGGGCTCAGATTACTCCCGCGCATTTTCACCTTCTGTTCCAAGAACAAGTACTCCGGTCAGACCATCTAAGTCTCCTCCTCGGAGGCCACGACCCTCATCCAGGCCAAAAATCTCCTGCCAGATCACGCTCTCCAGCACGGCCAAGAACGCCTGCCAAGCCAAGATCTCCGTCTAGACATCGGTCTAGATCCAGGGGTCGGCACAGCCGTCATTGCGTCAGGTCCCATAACTGAGGACGCACAATATCTCCAACTTGGTCCTCTTCTACGAGGTCTGCGGTCCGGGACTATTCTCCGACCTTCTCCTCCTTCACGAGTCTCACGTATTGATGACATCGCAACTTTTACAGATGTGCTGGGCAGGGGAGCAAAGAAGCTTAACATCTCTCTGCATACTCCTGTGGTACCCACCTCTATAATTTGTGATACGCTTCATCACCGGACAGCGCCTAGACCTCTGCTGCCTCTGGTGCCTGGCTTCATTGAACCGGCGATGGCTACCTTCCTCACGGCTACAGTGGTAGGTTCCATTCCATCAAGACTTGCCAAGAAGTACAAGGTTCCCGCAGAGGACCCCTTGTTCCTCAGTTCGGATCCACCTGCTGACTCAGTTATCGTGGCGGCTGCCATGAAGCCTCATTCGGCCTCCACCTCATCCTCGGTACCCCCAGAAAAGGACAACAAACTCATGGATTTGTTTGGCAGGAAGGTATGCAACACCTCTGCTTCATATATGAAGGTGGCCAGTGCCTCTGCTCTACTTGGGAGGTACGATAGGCCCCTCTGGGACTCCCTCACTCGCTTCACAGAGAATCTTTGTAAGGAATACTGACAGGACTTCGTCGAAATCCTACAGGAGGGAGGGCTCGAAGCCAACCAGGTCATTAGTGCCACAGCAGATGCTTCTAACCTCGCGGCCCATGGCTACTCCCATGGAATCTGCTCACGGCGTACGGCGTGGCTCCGCCTTACGGTCCTCAAGCCGGATGCTCAGAAGACGATCTTGAACCTCCCCTTTAATAGTACGTCTCTCTTTGGTTCCCACGCTGACGATGAGATGAGCTAAATGAAATCGGAAATGGACACTGTTAAGGCTGTGGGTTTGGAGAAGCGTAAAGAATTTAAAAAGCGCTTTCGTCAGGGGGACAAGCGACCTTGCCAGCAGAGGGTTCAAACTCCTCAATGGTCATCCCAAACACAGCAGAAACCCCAATTTCAGCAGAGACGCCCTGGCAGAGCCAGAGGCAACAATAACAAGCAGCAGTCTGCCTCCAAGCAGCCTCCCAAGCCCTGAGCTGTTGCTTCCTCCGCAACTGTTCGCTACTCCGGTGGGAGGGAGTGTTTCTCATCATCTGCAAGAGTGGAGATCCATAACAAAGGACAGATGGGTGCTGAGTATAGTGCAGCATGGTTACTTGCTGAGGTTCAAGTCCTCCCCTCCGCAAGTCTTCCCTCAAATAAAGCACCTTCCCCGATTCCACAGTCAACTGCTGGAGGACGAAGTCTCTGTCCTCCTCAAGAAGAAGGCCATAGAGGAGGTTCCTTCCATGCAGAGAAATCAAGGAGTCTACTCCCGCTATTTTCTTGTCCAAAAAAGGAGTAGTCAAAGAATACAGGCCCATTCTAGACCTACGACTACTGAACAGATTCATCAAAAGAGAAAAATTCCGCATGCTAGCCCTGCACCAGATCTTCCCGCATCTTCATCATCGAGACTGGATGTGTGCCATCGACCTGCAGGATGCTTACTTTCACATACCTATCTCAGTAAAGCACCTAAAGTTTCTCAGGTTTCAGATCTGACGCCATCACTACCAGTATCGAGTGCTTCCGTTTGGCCTCAAATCCGCGCCACGGACATTCTCCAAGTGCATGGCGGTGGTGGCTGCTTTTCTCCACAGGCGGAAGATCTTCGTCTATCCCTATCTAGACTATTGGCTGCTGAAAAGCTCCACTCCGGCTCTGCTTCAGACCCATCTTTCATTCTGTTTCAACCTGATGAACTCATTGGGGTTGCAGGTCAACTTCAAAAAGTCCATTCTCAACCCTTCTCAACGGATTCATTACCTGGGTGCTTCCCTGGACTCCGTGCAGGTAAGCGTGTGTCCTTCGGAGGAGGGGTTGTCATCCATGCTCCTGAAGTGTCGTCTTCTACTGGACAATCACAGTCCCACAGCCAGGCAAGTGTCCTCTCTCCTGGGGTCGATGGCCTCGTGCATCTACATCCTGCCCAATGCACGCCTTCACATGAGGCCTCTGCAGCAGGCTCTCGACGACCAACGGTCTCAGCGGTCAGGTCACTGGGAGGACCCTGTTTCTCTTCTACAAGGTGCCAGAGACTCAAACAGATGGTGGATGAAATGTTCCAATCTCCTCCGGGGAGTTCCATTCCATCGCCCTCCTCCATCTCAGTCAGTGGTTACGGATGCCTCTCTTCAAGGCTGGGGCGCTCATGGACCAGCTTCAGGTCCAAGCTCTCTGGTCCGAAGTAGAGCGAAGCTACCACATCAACTTCCTAGAGCTTCGAGCAGTTCATCTGGCGCTCAAATCTCTTTATCCTTCTCTGGGCACCAACTACATCCAAGTTCAGATGGACAACACAACAACTATGTTCTATCTGAACAAGCAGGGAGGCACCAGGTCAAGAGTCTTATCCCTGGAAGCGCCAGCCATCTGGCACTGGCTCCTGGCAAGAGGTCTATCCATCGTGTCATTTCATCTACCAGGTATCCAAAATACCCAAGTGGACTGCCTAAGCAGAGACTTCGTAGAAGCGCACGATTGGGTGCTCAACGAAGAAGTCGCACAGGAGGTATTTCAGCAATGGGGCGTACCGGACATAGACCTGTTCGCAGACGCGGCAAACGCAAAATGCCCCGTCTTTGCGTCAAGGTTCCGCCAACAGGGCTCACGGGGGAACGTTCTTTTGATCAGCTGGTCGCAGACATTGCTGTACGCCTTTTCTCCCCTGCCTCTGATCCCGGCGGTGATTCAGAAATTCTACAGGACCAACACCAGGATGATCCTGATAGGGCCGGAGTGGCCATGCCAGTGGTGGTACCCGGACCTCCAACTTTCGGAAGTCCTGCACCGGCGACTTCCTTGCCGTCCAGACTTGTTGACCAAGAACCAGAGAAAGGTGTTTCACCCCAACCTTCCTTCCCTTCGCTTGACAGCATGGCTCCTGAGGTCATCCAATATGGACACCTAGACCTTCCAGCAGACTGCATGAATATTCTCAAAGAAGCCAAGAGACCCTCCACTAGGAAGTCATATGCTTTCAAGTGGAAGAGATTCTCCATATGGTGTCTTGACAACTCTCTTGACCCTATCCACGGTCAAGAGCAGGTGATTCAACCCTATCTGTTGCATTTAGCAAAGTCAGGCCTCAAGTACCCCTCCATCAGGGTTCACTTAGCGGCAATCACAGCCTATAGGAAGTCACCTTCTCAGACATCATTATTCCTTATGCCTGTGGTTAAAGATTTCTTAGAGGGGCTCAAGAAAGTGCTTCCACCAGTGAGGTCCCCCTCCCCTCCCTGGGAGCTTAACATCGTACTTACAAGCTGATGGTTGCTCCTTTCGAGCCTATATGTAGGAAGGTAGATCCCTGACTATGGTTGCCCCCAACTTTTTGCCTGGTATTTTGCTGGTTTTCTGACTTAGTTGACCTGGGGCCCTGCTATTCAGGACCCCAGGCCTACGGCTCTCTGTAAAATGGATTCCATGTACCTTAGGTACATATCTAATTGGATACTGAGTCACCTTATCAGTCCCTGTACAGTGTACCTTAGGTACCCAGGGCATAGGTGTACCCAGGGCCTACCCGGGGCTGCAGCATGTATTATGCCACCCCTGGCTGGCCATCCAAATCTGACACAACTGGCTGCACGACAGCTGGGGCAAGGTGGTGTAATCACCCTTTGCTTTAGATATAGTATACCTATATCTAAACCTAAATGGGCACACAGATCTCCTATCAGTCACTCCTATGGCAGGCCTTGACAATCCTGAAGGCAGAGTGCTTGGAATCGTGTGAGATGGTGCTCTGGCATGAGCTGAGCCTGTCTGCGGCTTTCGGGATCTATCCCTTAGCCGTTCCCCTGATAACGCATACCATATACTCTTAAGTGCATTATAATCCTCGCGGTTATATGCCAACTCTGGTATCGCTTTATCAAAACATGTCGAGTAAGGTGTCATACGAATTGGAATACTAACCCCTCGCCAATTCTGGCGACGGGGTTAGCATTCCACCCTTCTAGAGGGACACGACATGTTGGTAACCTGTAACCCCGGTTAAAGTCAGACAGAGCCTTAGCTCCACAAAATGGATGCTGCCACCGAGACACAAGTCTGCCCTCCTGTTGCTGGGAGTCCTCCCAGCGCAGGAGGCAAGGACAAAGGGTTTCCTGTCAGGGGCGGTGCCAGCACCGTCCCAGACAGGATTTTGTGTATCCTAGGTAGGCAGGGCTTTAGAGGAAGGTGACTGCAAGTGGCACCCCGGTGCTCACTGTGCATAGGCCGGCTTGAACCAGTTCCAGGGGCACACCAGACCCTGAGCTGAGGAAAGCCCGCCAAAGGAGAGGGGTGTAACCACCCCCCTCCTAGTCCCACCCATAGGGCAGGACTTAGTCACGTGCCAGCCCCCTTTTTCAGGATAAAGGTAGGAGCAGGCCCCCTTCCAAATTAGATCAATCTTTGAATCCTGAACCGACCTTCTACACGAAGAACTCAAGACTCTTCTCAAGATTTCTCCCTTGTGACTAAGGAGTAGTCACCCTGCAGCAGCAGGCACCTACCAAGCATCGCGGTTTGTTGCCAGTCTCTCCTCCGGATCAAGACTGCTCCAGCACGACGAGAACCGGCTTCCCTGGCACCTCTGACCTCTACCTACATCATCAGTCACGCTGAGATTCGTGGGTGTGACGAGACCTCGAGGGACCGGCCATCTTCAGAACTGCACGACGCTTGTCCAGCACGACCACCGAGTGACCCTCGACTGAGTGCTTTGGGGTAAGAGAAGCCCCGACCCTGAGCTGCTCCAGCACCGAAGCTCAGCCCCCCTGCATCCACGAGATCTGCGTGGGGCCCTTCTGCTCTTGGCTGCTCACCGCGTTGTCCAGGTCACTTGCCCGTTGGCTAGTGGCCCTTTTACGACGCTTGACGACGACAACCACTGCTGGTCTGGTTGCTTCAGACTGGCCCTTGCTCACCTCCAACAGAGGAGCACCCCGGACCCTCCTGGTCCACTCCAGACTCCATTTTAGGTCCACCGCGTGGGCTTGAATTTGCCAAGACTTGTTGCCCCAATCCTGGGTCCAGCGACGTCGACAGCAAGTACCTTCGTGGGACAGCTCGCACCTCCATCCTGGTCGCCGACAACGCCTCCTGGTCCGAAAGACTGCAGAGCCCAGCAGCGCCCACTCACCTGGTCGAGGTGACTTCGTCCGGTGCCACTCGGGTGCCCACTTAATCACTGGCTAGTGATTCAGAACTTGGTCCCCTCTGCTTACAGGTCTTCTTCTTCCCTGATCCAGGCTTGGATCTCCACGAACTTCTTCACTGGCCGCCTGCCAGCAACTTCTTTCTTCAGGCTCCTGGTTCTTCAACGAGGGTTTCCGACGCAACTTGAACCCTATGCAGCCGCAGCCCCTGGGCTAGGTAAACTGAGTACTCCGGTGCTCCAGCATAGTCCAACACCCTAAGTGTTCGGATCCACTCCCGTTTTCGACCCACCTAGTCGGGTTCGCCCGAGAACAGTAACTTTGTCTTTGCTAGCCTCCATAGACTTTTTCCCGCCTTACGCGTGAGAGTTCCCACTCTGCACACGACGTCCACAGGCCTCCTGCTCCTAATCTAAGGGTTTAGTATTGTAGGCCTAGCGATTCTAAAGTCTATGAGAATAGTTACTTACCTGCTAGTAATTCGCATTCCACTTCTTGTGTATATGGTTTTCCGTGCCCCTCGGGCATTTGTGTAAATTGTGCGACTTTAAGTATTCCTTTAAGAGTTTTGTTGTGTGCTTAGCTCCCTGTCTCATAAAGAGCCAGGGTAGTCCTGTTATAAATAAATATACTTTATTTTTGATAACAACTTGTGTGGTGTCCTTTCACTTGGTGTTCAAGGGGTAATGTGATGGTAAAACAGCTGGCTTAACACGCCCTCTAGAGTCTTAGCCTTAGACTGCTCGTATCCATGCTACTAGGATAGCTGGTCTTTAAGGTTGACTTACAACCAATCATCAATAAGGGTTGTTTGGACTGATACTTAGTGATCACTAGAATAGTGAGCACTGCATATCAGGCCAACTTCTCACACTATACACAAGGCTTCTTTGCAGCACTTGACCTGGAAAGCCGCTTTTTTAGTTTAGATTACCTCTGCCCGTAGGGTTAGTGAAATCCAGGCCCTGTGTTGTAAGGAACCTTACACAGTGTTTCACGCCAACAGGGTGGTACTGAGGACACACCCAGGTTTTCTGCCTAAGGTAGTCTCAGACTTTCATATCAACCAGTCTATCACTCTGCCTACCTTCTTTCCTCAACCTACTGTTATGTAGGAATCTAGGACCCTAGTGTAATTTTCCCGATTCATGCCCATATATAGGTATAATTCACCCAATCCTTATATAGGCATAGGAATCATTACCTTATTTAGTCTTAGCCTAGGCAGCCCAAATACGGCTTAGCTACTTCCACTAAACTCCGAGAATCCACAACGATTTCTTGGAAAAACCCTCCTTCAGCAGTCAGGGACTTCCCCCTGCTTGAATATTCATTTATCCAAGAACTCCTGGAGTTTTCAAGGAACTGAGGCACTAGTGACGATATTATGTCCAATCGTACGTCAAACTCGGCACCTTCAAAGTATAAATATGCCAACATTTGCCCAGTCAAACACACAGTGGTTTAGGAGCAGATCGACTAACTACTTGCCCGACGCCCTGCTGCTGCAAGTGCCGAAGGAAGCCGACTCTCCAACTGACGCACTGAGAAGACGCTGTCTTTTCTCTTGCCGAGAAATCCAGCTCCGCTGTTTCCAGGCTGCCCTTGCGGGTTGCTGGGAGATCGAGTCCTGAGTGAGAGATACAAGACCTCTATCATTCTAAAACCAAGGTACAGAGCTGATTAGACCCTTAGAGAATCCTTGGAACAGATTCTTGGCAGAAAATTACTAGACTTAAGCTACACCACACTTACTCCTCCCTCGTACTAGACATAGGTTAGGTACACCGGGGTAGGCGTATTTTAGAAGCACCAGTTGAGTACTTTCAGCCACTATTTTATCACTGTATGTATTTTATGCATTTTATGTATTCTATGTTTATGGCTTAGAAACCATAATCATGCTTTTACAGTACTATTTTATAATACTATTCGTATTATATGCATTGTTCTTCTTAACTAGCATTTCAATTGTAGCAGTGCATTTCTTATGCTGAAGAAATAAGACTGTTCAATAAATACTTTTATTGAAAACGCCCGTCGCTCTATTTCTGAGCAACTCTGGTGAAACGAAGCATGCACATCTGACTGAGTGAAATAGCCGTCTATTGTTTCCGCGACTCTAGAGATACGTTTCATTCTGGGGAAACAAAGTTGTCATGTTATATGGTTGTCAGTGACTAATCCCTTCGTGTACTTTCGAGAAAGTTTCTAGTTACCTCTGAGCTAGCTGGCACTCACTATTAAGTCTAATATATTCGGCAGAGACCTAGTCGACTGAAGTCCTACGTCTAAACTGCAGGATATATTATTCCAATGCGCGGAGCCTATTGGGAATATAAGAACTACACTACACTACCACTCTCCCGAAGAGGTCCTTACACTCTCTAGATCTCCGGAGGGTTCTGGCTAAAACCCTTCCACTTAGGAAGTCTGATCGGCTTTTTGTTAATTATGGAACCACTTATACTGGTCTGTCAGCCTCGAAAAGATCCATTTCACGCTGGATAGTTTCCTGTATAGCTCTGTCTTGCCAATTAGCTAACAAAGCTTTACAGTGTAGACCTCATGCACACTCCACTAGAGGGAAAGCCTATACTACGGCTCTCCTTCGTAATATTCCAATCTCTGAAATTTGCAAGGCAGCTACATGGCGTTCGGTGCATACCTATACCTGCCATTATTGCCTAGATTCAGATACACAGGCCGATGCCCAAGTGGGACAGGCCTCTTTGAGAAATTTATTTGCATAATTGTATGTAAAATGTGAAGTTTATTCATGTCTCTAGGAGTTCTTGTTTGCTCGTCCGCGAGACTTTGGGTTTGAGCTTGCTAATCTATTCATAGATTATGACTATTGATGAGTATCCCCTGGATGAGAAGATTAGTTACTTACCTGTAATCCTAGTTCTCATCCAGGGGTATACTCTTCAAAGTCATAAGCTCCCGCTCACCTCCCCGGACGAGCATGATCATAAAGTTGTGAAAAGTTTTTCTATGGATTTATTCGGGTGTCATGCATCTCCAAAAAGAACTGGCCCAACCGCCACCTGTGGTGCATCATGGGAGCAGGGGTCGCCTTCAGGTCTTAAAGACACGGTACCCCTACTCTAATGCCTTAAAGGCAAGGTGTCAGTCTTTCTTTGTTTCTTTATACTCTACTGCAGCCTACTGGAAAATACCTGCAATTATAGGTTTTCCTATGGCAATAAAGCATTGTTGTATGCAAATGTTTACTGCTCTCTTTCTTCCTTAGGGGTTGGGAGAGTACTACTCTGTGTATGCTAATTCATGTAATTTTTGCGGCAGTTTTGCCAGTTTCGAAATGTTCTAGGCTGCAAATATGTTTTCACACATATATATCTATATTTATATATACATATATATATATATATATATATATATATATATATATATATATATATATATATATATATATATATATATATCCAAACACCTTAGCGAAAATCATGCCGGCGCCTCTTCGTTTGTGGCGGGCCTCGACGGGGTTTCGCCACACCCCTTTACAATCCAAACAAATTACCGTCTTTGCTTCACAGACAGAGAGTCGAGGCCCAGATTAGCTTTTCAAGTGTTTTTATTCCGCAACACTAACACTCAACGCGTTTCGCAGCCTCCGCCGCTTTCTCACGTGAGAAAGCGGCGGAGGCTGCGAAACGCGTTGAGTGTTAGTGTTGCGGCATAAAAACACTTGAAAAGCTAATCTGGGCCTCGACTCTGTCTGTGAAGCAAAGACGGTAATTTGTTTGGATATATATATATATATATATATATATATATATATATATATATATATATATATATATATATAAAATATATTTTCTATATGCTCTAGGATCCCGCACATAGGTGGGGATTATTCATAGATTAGGACTATTGATGAGTATACCCCTGGATGAGAACTAGGATTACAGGTAAGTAACTAATCCTAACTTGCTTTATTACATGGACTCCCTTATGTCGCAACTAGAAGCTTGTGGCCTTCCAAGCCATTACGGCAATTTGGGACTCAACATTAATAAACAAAAAATGTATTGCACATGCACTCAGCACATTTACTTTCCTCTGCTACTGCAATTTCAAAGAGAGACTACATACCAGTAGTCACAACTAAGTAGGTACTTCTGTGAAATACGAGGTCTCAGCAGAAATGGTGGGACTGATGTAGTAACTGGATTAACATTGGTCTCAGACAGACAGATAACAGTAAAAACGCTTAGTATGAACAAAGCAGGAGAGCAATGCAGGATATTGTGTCAAAACGTGGCAGAGATTGTGATAACATAAAAGCTAAAGAACCAGAGGTTAATTATGCCAGAGTGATAACTTCCTTACTCTGCTTATGACTGTGAAAGTATTTTAGCTCGGCCGAAAAATGCAGGCAATGCCTCCTTTCCAATACAAGAGAAGAGGGGCAGGTGCTTGGAGTCAGTAAGTGCTTTCCTATATAAAGCAGTTAATGGGAGAATGTGCAGCTAGCAATGGCTTTTTGGGTAGTTTACTTCTGTATATGCGCATTGATCACTGAGGGATTTTTTTCATAGAAAAGCAATACTATACTTTTTAGTAAGAAGCGGAGTAAAATGTGGGTAAATGAAAAAAATGGTTGTGCATATTCTCACATGCTCCCTCTTAATTTAGTAATCTGCTTCTCATTAAAATGTTTTAAAAATATTTTTTTTAAACATATGTATTGGTATTTTAAATGCATATGTCATATACATTTCAGAAGAAATACAGGTGGCAGCAATTAAATATTAGCTGATGAAACTATAATCCTCATATGAAGGACCATCTTCATACAATGATTTAGATCAATATGCTTATGGGTATTGACGAATTAATAATTAGAAGTCATATGGATTATTTGACCCCCTGTTTAGGAGACATGGGCTCCCAGGTGTACACAGACCACAGGTTAAGAACCGCGGGTCATAAAAGTTGAAAAAAATACTTCAAAGAATGTTGAGGCAGGGTTTTTGAGATTATAGTCTAGCCTAGTTTCACAGTATATTGGTAATATAATAAAGCCTGGTGGCTAGAATAAATTAAGTCAACACGGAGGCGTCTGTCCCACAGATTTGAGATTCCTTGCCTGTCAAAGGCCTTTGCAAATCTAATATTAAAAAATGAAATATTTAGTATAACACTATAAATGCATCTTTGCCCTTAGCAGGTAAAAAACATTGTTTCTAGAAATATCACTTTTGGCTGTTTTTAATCTGGCACATTTTTACACAGAATTATGGCTGTGGTATATGCCCACCTTGCAGTGTCACAGAGGACTGTGGGGCCTGTTGGACCTGCAAAAAGAAGAGGACGGAACCCATGAGGATGATGAAGAGGCAATGGAAATGTGCCAATCGACGATGCCTACTTAAGGTGTGTTTGGAGAATTCCTTTTCCATGCATGGGTGCCATAGGGAGCCAGATTAATTTTGAAAACCACATTCTTATGTTTAGATTCACAGATTTAGATTTTGTTGTTGCAATGTTATATTTATTTCAGCGTAATTCTTCATCAATTACATTCTTTTCTTTGTCTTTAAGTTTTTACTGTATCTTTACCTTCTGATCCAGTTGATAGTTATCCAATATAAATTGTGCATAGTGCACATACCACCACATCCCTTAGTTGGCTACTAAAAACATATTTTTCATGCTTCTGCATTAAGTGATCCTCTTCAAAAATGTATGTGCTTGTAGAAGTCTGCTCCTAGGATTCTGAAACGTGCATGTCTTTTTCCAAAATATCTATTTGCAGTTACTTGTACTTAGTTGTGGTTTTAATTCCTAGTCTTTCTTACCAGATTTGGGGATCCCTAAAATCTTACATTTGCCCTGAATGATCTAGTAGACCATGTTAAATCAGCTTGTTGAGATAGTCTTCACTTGCTGACAGCTGTGTGCTGAAGTTCATAGGAGTCTCCACAGAAAGATATATTTAAACCAACTTTGCAAGTTTTCTCTTTCAGAGACAAATTCACCAAACACGGCATAAAAAAATTAAGGAGAAAATTCAGGAGCTGCAGAAAAAAATATTTGCCAGAAAAGAACAAACAGATGTCACCCTAGAGGAGCTGACTGAGATCTCACAAGAACAAGCCCCTTGGTTCCAAAAAGAAACACCATTTGTTCCACAAACTATGGGGAATTCTCATTTTGTACTGAAGGAGGAACCTCACTTTGTACAGAAAAAGACAATTTTTGTTCCCACAGAGAAGTCCCATTTTGTTCCCAATGAGAAGACTGATTTTGTTCAGATGGAAAAGATAAATTTTGACCAAAAAGAGAAAAATTATGTTTTTCCAAAGAAGAAAAATCGTTTTGGGTCAAAAGATAAAAAAGGCTTTGTTACAAAGAAGCTTACCATAGTAAGTACAAGCATAAATGTGTGTTGTCATCAGCCATCGATATGCCCCTGTCTCACAGATTTTGAGAGTGGGGTGCTGTTTTTTTCATGTTCCTCCTACCAACGGAATGGTTTCTTTCACCTTACGTGATTAGTATTTGACATTTTATAAGTTCTACATTCATTTGTTTAGCCACCCAGATATCGATCTATAGAAGCATTTTCATTTGTCATCTTGTTCATAATCACTCCTCGCTAAGTCTGTTTCTCCCATTACCACCATTCCTGTGGCATATTCAGCTTCCAGCCACTATTCATTTAGCAAACTTACGCTATCTAGAAAGTTAATTTGGAATATTTTCCATCCTCCCACCTTTTTATTGCAATGTTGTCCCACCATTTATTGATCACATTTTCCCTTTCCCATCATGCATGTGGTATTCTTGCACTTTTACCCTTTCTGTAGCTGCTAGCTTTACTAAGGAATATACACCCTATTCACCCATTCATAAATGTTTCCACTGGGGGGGTGGGGGGGGGGGTTAGCTTTTCAATACAGTATTCTATGATTGAAAACCTAGGGTGAAGAGACTTTTTCCTCCCATAGTGATTGGGTGAAAGAAATAGTAGTAAGCAAGCATTGTCCTATGAGTGCATAGTTTTTCTCTGTGAAAAAGCCAAGTGCGTATGAATCAGAGAGACTCATGTGGAATGTGATTTTCTATGACTGACCAGTGTAACAACCAGTATTCACTGCTACTATGCAGAGGAAGTGGCCTACAGACTCATTTAGACCATATTCTGACAACCTGATCTCTGACGAAAGGCTATTTGTGTTAAGCATCTTCAGTTATATGTAAGGAGTACCGCAAAGTGATTGATTCTGCCACAGCCTCCATAACATTTGGAAGCATAGCCTTGTGATTGGTCAGGTCGAAGAGTAGGCCTTTTCACTGACCCAATCATGTTGAAAAGAGAAAAGGTGAAATTAAATTTTGCAGTCCCTTAAGCATTCCATTCCTGTTCTTCACCTTCCAGGCCCCTGTGCATCCTCCTCTTCACCTTCATTTTGACCCTGCATGTTTATTGCTCCTCTTAACAATCCTTATTTCCTGTGAATGGGAATTATTTTTAGCAAGCCCTGCAAATGGCCACATCAGCCTACCTCTTGTTTTGGTCACTTGTGAATATAATGGATCATTGGAAAAAGTGTTTGGCCAGCATAATATATTTCAATATTATAGCCGGAGTTGTCCACATCAAATAGTCTGCAATTTAGCCACAATATAACCTAGGTTTACCTTTCCCCTGTCTTAGCCTTCCCTTTTTCTGCTTTCTTCCTATTGCTCTCTCCTCCATCTCTTTTTCCATGTCTGTTCATCTTTGTTTTCCTTCCCCTTCCTCAAAACCAGTAGAGAAGTGTGGCTCAATGGATAGAGCGGCAGACCCTGATGCAGTAGTCTGGCCGGGACCAGGGTTCAATTCCCGCCTCGGCGGGTCTCGGGCTCAATTTCCTCGGACCAGATAATTCTCGCTTTGGTGCCTGTTCTAATCATGAGTCCCACTCTGCACCTCTGGGCAATAGCTTGCTTAATCTCTACAACGGCCCCAACAACGCAAAGGATGCCTGACTTCACCTTGGGGGTGCCCAGGAGTGGGCTCCTCACAGGGAAAGGCCAGGAAGGGTTCCTTGGCGGTATTCGTACAAGCGCCGAGATGCCTACGGGTAGTCGTGCGCTATACAAGTGCGTAATCATTTCATCATCATCATTTATAAAAGGGCCATACATTTTGTGTCCGTCTTCTAGGTGAAAGTTAAAGTCTCAGTTGAGAATGAAGATGCCTGCATTGACGATGAGGGGTATGATGATATCCTTGATGTCGCAGGTGAAATTGGTGTGGGAACCTTGTTGTCTGTATCCGAGGGTTCCGCCCCTGGAGAAGTTGGCTGTGATACCTATCTTGAAACTACTCAACTTCCAGAAAGGAATGCAAGACGTCGCAGTCTGGATGACCAACAGCTGCCTGAAGCTCACGCTGAGAAGAGAGAAGTTCTCGTCCTTCTGCATGCGACAGCACCTGGTGGCCGACTGCCCTCCGAAGCCCAACTACCCCCTCAGGCCACGCCAAGAACCTTCGCATCGTACTCTACTCATCACTCACCATGAACTGACAGGTCAACGCTGTTTCCTCCAGCTGATTCAACACCCTCCGCATCCTCCGCAAGACCTTCAAGTGGATCCCCCCGGAGTCAAGGAAGACAGTCACTCACGTACTCATCACTAGCAGACTGGACTATGGAAACGCATGCTATGCCGGCATCAACAAGTACCTACTCCGCAAACTCTAGACAATGCAGAACACCGCCGCCAGACTCGTCCTCGGCATCCCCCGACACGAACACATCAGTCAACACCTACGAAGTCTCCACTGGCTCCCCGTGGAGAAAAGAGTCACTTTCAAAATCCTCACTCACGCCCACAAATGCCTACACAACAACGGACCCAAATACCTCAATGACAGAATGAACTTTGACGTACCCAAAAGAAACCTCCGATTTTCCAACCTCGCACTGGCTGAAACCCCGCTCATCCACAGAGCCAAAGCAGGCGGAAGATCCTTCTCTCACATTGCAGCCAAGACCTGGAAGAGCTACAGGCAGACATCAGTTGCGCCCTCTCCCTGAACACCTTCAGGAAGACCCTCAAGACCTGGCTCTTCGGCTAAATAGATCTGCGGACACCCTCAGAGCAGATGTTAAACCTTCCCAAAGGCCGTGTAGATAGCCTCTCGAGCCAGTGCACACAAAGCAGTAGTAAAATTGTCCTTGGGCACCATAGTGACTAAGTGAATTCCATGACGTTAATCTAGGGAATCTTGCTGACTTGGAAATCCTCTAATTTTTGCTGTGAATACTTGGATTCAAGTGTGGAACAGTAACTGATTTGTCAAGAGTTCCAAAGTACCTTGAATCATGTTACCATTTTGCTTAAGTGGTTAATCAAGAGCGAGTACGAGGAGCAAATGGGAATCTTTATATTAACAGAGGCATTACTGAGGCTCCACAATGTTTTCATTTCCATTCACTGTCCTTTCTCCTTTAACCTAAGCCACATCACAAACACTTTCCACAACACCACCCTGGATTATAATAATAATAATAATAATCCACATTTGTAAAGCGCACAATCACCCGTTAGGGTCTCTAGGCGCTGGGGGCCGTCAGGAAGATTAAGCAAGCTATTGCCCAGAGTCACATGGTGCTGGGCTAACCTGCCGCCGGAGCCGGGGATCGAACCGTGATCCCCAGATTCCAGCGTCAGTCGCCCTGGCCGCGGCGCCACACCTCTTCCCTTGGATTGCAGACCTAGGGCCCTTTCTTTCACTCTTTGACTTCCCTCTAGCCAGTAACTACGTTCTCCCTTCTGCTCTCTTTCTACCTCCTTTGTCCACCTTGTCTTTATTTAGTAATTAACCCTTACTGTTCTAGGGCACGTAACCTCTCCTAGCCATTGTGTATGTGTGATACACATTTAGAGGGGAGCAGATCCCACAAGGAGCCACTATTGTAGGTAACTGCTGTTCACTGTAGGCTTCCTCCTTGAATTATGTTACATTGTTGAATAATCTTCATTTCTAAAGCATAAGATCTTTCATAGATTTACCTGCCTGAATCATTCTCCTTCATCAAGGGAAGTCCTACTGTAACTTTAGAATTGCAGTTTGAAAACCTAGCTTGCTGGTTAGGCCTTATTTTCAGGATCACTTTAGTAGCACACACATCTGTTTATGAAAGACTTGAATGTGCTTTGAGCCTCACCTCCTGCCAGAGTCCACCTCTACTCCGATTTCTACCACAGTTCGTCTGAAAGAGTCCCAGAGTTTTGCTCTTTCTTAAGTAGCACACCAAACGTATCAACTTGGATTGATACATAAACTAGTACCATGAAAAGTATAGTTTTTCAAATGTTTTTACGTTAATATGAATAGTTTAGCATAAAATCTTCCATTCGTTCCTTGCAAAATAATTAAATTACCTCTCCAATAGTTTTTACCAAATTTTGAAAATGTGAAAGCAAGCTTGACAATATGGAGCAAAGTTGCTTAAATTGATGATATTGTCTTAAAAATCACATGAACATCTAGAACAATGTTATATAATTTATCCAATGAAGCTTGTCTTTTTTTTTTTTTTTTGAAGCCCTGGACTCCGTTCCGCATTAGTCATTTAAAGACTAAGATTAATCCAAACATGCTGATGGGAAATGAACAGTCTGCTTCTGGGGGTTACGTAACACAGAAATCCTCACCCGGCCTGGACACCGAAAGGATTGACAGATTAATATCTAATTTTTGATTCTGCTGGTGCACAGCCATTCTTGGTTGGTGGAGCAATCTGTCTGGTTAATTTTTATGACAAACGAAATCCCAAATTTATGACACTTCTCGATGCTTATGTTTTTTGTTTTGATTCGCCTTCAGATGTCGATACTCTGAATTAGCTTCTGCCAAATGAGTCCTGGCCATACCCAGAACCTTGCGGGCACTATTGGCTTAATCATTGGACTTTTTTGCAGGATTATCTAACCACCAGTTCAGATAACCGGACCATAAGTGCTCTACTTTTCCACTTGGGCGACACCCCCTGTCCATTTTACGCATCTTTGTCTACTGATGCTAACCATTTGTGAATAGTAGGGTTGGGTTGTACTGTAATCATTCGGACATATCTCCCTCCTTGCGATAATCATCAAGCAGAGGCTTACTTTAACTCTCAACATCAGGATATCCAATATGCTAATACTTCATTTCATAAATTCTCTAGGACTTAGCAGCTTGCAATTGTGGTCATGGTTGGCACTATCTTCTCCACACCTTCGACATCTGGAAAAGTTCGTTTCGGCAAAATGTCAGTTGCTTTGGTGTCAAATGCAGCATGCCACTGGAGTCAAGCTATCCTGGCTGATCAGGGCTGAAAGTCCGAAGCTGGTCCTAGGATGCTTGTTTCCTGTCCACGGAGGACCTGGCCTGGCAGTTCGGGCTAGACTGTTCCTATCGGGCTCATGGTCAAGACTGATTTGCATATGGCTGGGTCCAAACTGGAATGGCATGGTGAGGAAAAAAACGATGGATTTAGGCCCAGTTCTCTGTAATGGGGTGAATGTATGATGTTGTTCTGCATTCTTTCCATCAATTGTTCTAACAATACATTTACACCTAAGGGAACGCTAAACCACCTTTGTCTATTTTTCTCCTTAATTTTTTCCATGCCAATGTCAATCTTTTTGAGACCCCGATGAAAGACTTCAGTCTCCACTCAATCCTAACAAGAGAGTCCTATAAAGTAAAGGGACATTATCAAAAAGAATGTAATCTTGGGCAACTTGGCCATCATTACTATATTTACCCTACCACAAATTGTTAGTGAAATGTTTTCTCACTTGCTCAGTTGAGTGTTTGTTTCTTTTTTTTCCTGTCCAGGTTACCCGTAAGAATTTGTTCTAGGTTCGGGATAATATCTATATCTAGAAATCTAAGCTTGAACTGTAACAATAACCTTACATCCTTTAAATTCCATGCCATTATCTCAATTTTGGACTTATTAACCAGATAACCAAAGAGTGCTACACATTTTCTATTATTTCCTGCATTCAGTGTAGAGTTATGTTGGGGTCAGTGGTATACAATTTAATAAGATTGGCATATAAAGTGAATTTATTTTCAACGTTCTGACTCCAAAGGGCTCTGTACCTTCATCCACCCTAAAAGCCTGGGCTAGGGGTTTTATTCAGAGGTCTAAAAGAAAAGGCGAGGGGGAGTGGGTGTGTATGTGACTGGTTACTCTGCAAATGGTTATTTGCATTCGTAAGTTTCCTGTAAACTAGGATCTAGACACATGTTGCTTTTTACAGCAGTTTTATTCTATCTATGAATATTGTGGGTTGGGCCCAAAGCAGACATCCCCTCCCGCAGACAGGCTTACTCAGTCAAATGCCTGGGCTGCATCGATCATTATTGCCAGTGAACTGGAATTTGAAATGGTCATGTCTTTTGAGAATATTAACAGAATATTTAAATTGTGTAATTGCCTATCTGGGATACAATCTTTCTGGGGTGTGTGTATGACAGGGTTAATTATTTTTGTGAGTCGCCATGAGAGGACACCAGCATATATTTAATAATCTCATTTCAGCAATGAGATTGGCCTGTAATACTCTGCCACCCTTGGGTCTTTATTCGATTTTTAAATCAGAGGTTGATGGCTTAATTCCATGATGTTGGATTTGCTGCTTTATTTGCATATTTTTAATTGATCAGATATTGCCATATTTGTACTTGTGTTGATTAAAATTATTTGTAAAACTCTGCCAGCAGGGCATTAGCACCAGCTGCCTTCCTGTTGCAGGACATGTTTACCTGTGCAAGAATTCCCTCTCCAATAGTCTCTTCCTGTGCAATCTATCTGATAGAGACTTCTAACTGCAGATTCCTACCTTAAAATTCCCCAGGCGTCAGGTTGGATCCTTTGTTGGATCATTTGTATGAGCAGTACCCCCTGCGCGCACCGTCGGGTAGCTTCATCCAGCTGCACGTGACATCGGCGGCGTTGGCATCTGTTACGATGTCGCGGTCACCTATATTAGCGCCACTAAGCGCGGATGCAAGTTCTTTTCTCTGTCGTTTTTTGACAGGCTTTTTGTCAACTGGAATGTCTTAGAGGAATACAGGTTTTAAACCATGTGTGCCCTGTCACCGCGCCATGTTTGATACCGATCCACACCTCGTCTGCCTTTGGTGTCTCAAGCGCGACCACAACTCGAAGTCGGACTCACTGTTGTGTCATGGCTCCGAATGCCTTGGGGGAGCGGGCTATGAAGCTCCTTGCGGCCTGGCAGTCAACACCATCCAGCGAGACTCAACTGAGGTCCCAATCGAAGAAGATGAGGTAGTGGGATCATTCTCAGAGCCCAAACACCTCTTTTTCCCACTCGAGGTCCTCAGGACACTCGGGGAAGAAGCACAAGAAGAAGTCCAAGCGGACTTCATCTTCACCTCTGCTGTCTTCTGTCGACAAGAGAGGTCAGGAGGTTTAACACTCTAGGCATGGTTCTGCACAGCCAGAGCCAATTTCTACTTTGTGCCTCCCTCCTTTTCTGGGAGCCGGAGTGACCCCTACTCAAATTAGAGTATTGCGAGGCCATGCGCAGTGTATTTGAGTGGGCTGACCCCTCCGGTAAGCCTTCGGCATCGGAGGGTCGAGGGAGGGCCCATCAGATTAGATGTCGTCTGCTCCTGCCAAGTTGTTAGTGGGGCCTCTGGGATCCGATTCCGCATCTAGGACGGTGCTGATTGTGCCAACTTGACCTTCCCCGGCGTCGGACCCGAAGTCAGTGCCTACGGAGCCGTTGGCACCCACCCACGGCTCTATCCCCATCCTTATTCCCGACGACATGGAGTCAGATCGGCGTTGTTCTATGCAGAATTCATCGCCGGTAAAACCCAGGGATTCTTTGTTGTTGCCTGAGCATTTTCTTGATTTTTCAGGCACAGGAGAGGAATGGGGGGAGAGGGTCTATGGGCCCTTAAGAACATCAGGATATGTCTGCAGAGCAGATGGACTCGTATGAGGAACTTGGGGAAGCCAGTGAACTGTACACATCCCCAGATGCTGGAATGTTCTCTCCCAACTGTGGCTATGGAGGAGGGGGCTTCTTATGCCATGGTGGTAAGGGGCTTTATAAACTAACATTAAGTTATGTCGAGGAATGTATAATTGCTTCAGAGAGTTTACATTTATCTTGATCGCCTAGTAGAACCAATCGATGGTACACAATCAACATTAATGCCCAAAAACACAATAAAAATGACTGACAGTGCAAGATATATTCGAATTCTTATGTCGTGTAAAACAATACATCTACTAATATCTTAAAGACACATGACTGTTCCACAAAATATAAGGTTACATACATAAGTGCCATATACAAGTTACATTGCATAAAATACAATCCAAATAAGACACTCGACATTATCAACAAACATAGAAAAAAATGACTTGATTGGGCATCCGTATGTCCTTAGTTTATATATTCAAACATATTTCCTTATTCTTTGGAGGTAGATATGTCAGATACTAGAACGAAACACCTATTCTTTACGTTGATGTTTCGACTCTTAATGAAGAGTGTGTAACTACAAAACATCCCACTGGATCTTCTTCAGGACTAAGGAATTTCTAAAACAGCCTGTTTTTGAGGCCTCTTATTTGCTATAGAGGAATAGGAATCGCAAAAACTCAGAAGTTCTCACTGTAGGCCGTAATTTATTATCTCTTGCGTATTGTGGAGAAAGACCTGCATCTAATTCTTTGTGCCAGCTGAGACTAAACACAGGAGCCGATTAACGCTTCCTGAACTTCATAAACCAAGTGATTTCTTAATTAGCTGATATCTCGTGCCAATCGAAAAGAAGCCACGCATCTTAATACTTTGTGTGCTGGCTTTAGACACAGGAGCTGAATAATGCTTTCTGGACTTCAACAGTCAAGTAATTTCTTCAATGGCCGGTGGAGAAGGTATCCATCAGCCTTTCTCTGCAGCATCTCAAGTCTGCTGTTAGGACTATTGAAGTCTAATGACTATTGGCTCTACGACTCATGGACACTTCTGAAGGTCAAATTTGGGGCAATGTGGAAGTAGGGCTGAAGACAAGATGAGATTTGTTTCAACTCTGCAGTTTACCGCCGAGAGAGCAAAAAAGAAATTCAAGGCCCAAATCAGACTTTGATGCTCATTTTAAATGCTGGCAGCACCTAGGGTCATCTCCTAAAAACTACCAGGGATGCCCCGTATAAAGTGGGGATGAAGATTGGGAACAAGATATGCCATAGGAGGAAGCACAAGTGCGCTTGTCTTGAAACTACTTGTGTAGACTATTTAGTGTACTGTGTTTAAAATGTATCTTAAATAATGCTTTTTCCACTAAAGATCCGTGTTAGCCTGGACATTCAACTTATTGAGGTCACTAGGTATTTTGAATTATGAGCCCTCACATAACTTGCACCTATCCCCTAAAAAGCCATTGACTGCTCAACCCACTGCACTACTGAGAATCAAGTGCTGAAGGGGTAGTACTTGGCCCAGTTACTCAGGACTCATAGTAGGTTGGTCCCCGGGACATCAAGAGAAATAGGCCACAACCCTGATGATTAGGCCCAATAGCTCGTGCTTATCGTGTGGCCCTCTGAAAGGGGCTGTGACAAACATAAAGAGTCATACATTAGGACCAAAAAACATCTTTAACAGACATTTTTTGAAAGGAATAAGAAATAGACTGAAGGACAATGCCAGCAGATGGGCTGCACTAAGCAAGGATTAAACTGCCACTGCTCTTTTAAGGTTGTCACTGGACACAGAATCGTGGAGCACTGAGCAACATTTTTTTTTTCTGAAGTGAGAACCTTTTTAAACCTTCTGAAAGCCATGTCACTCAATGTCCTGTTGGAAGAGCAGTTTGTGCCATTATTTTCTGACAGGGATCTTTTTATCTTTCAGTCAGAATGCCCTCACGATTTGTGGGTAAAAATAAACCTTTACATACCCCTCCATAATAGTTTGTATAGTCTCTCTCCCAGAGGATCATCACTCTAAAGCCTGCATCTACAGCCCGAAGATGTCCATGAGGACCCTAAAGAACAGGCAGAAGAAAAGGCTACACAGACATACTGGAAATCCTCCAGATGGTGGCTTCAGGGTACTCCAAGGCCTTCTACCGTTGCTCCTTTTACATGCACTAAGAACACTTGGAGGACTAGAGCCAAACAGAGCTTTAAGCAAGAGAAAAGATTGCTTTCCCATCCGACATCGAAGCCACTGATATTGAATGAGTACAGTGGCAAGCTGTTTACAGTCAAGGCATAGGTCGCCTTTGGTGTCAAGTCGCTCGATGTCAATACCTTTTTCAAAGTCGACACCAAAAGGTAAGGTCTCCCTCATCAGTGTTGGCGCCGCCCCAAGTGGAAAGCCATCATCTCCTTTTAAATCAATTCGACTATGAGCCTTTGAGGTCAAAAACTTTAGCATGGTCTCTTTGTTTTCTCAAGAGAAGGGTGCTGAGGTCTTATTACTCTAAGTACTCTAGAACCCCCCCCCCCCCCCCCCCCAAGCTCACCGCTGTGGTCAGTTTGTCTCAGTATGTCTCCTAACCAGTCCCAACAGAGTTCAGACTCAATGCTTTTCTAAAACACCTTCTGAATCTCCAGTAGGTGGTTCATAAATTGCAAGAGGGCCTCCAAAGCACCATTTCCAGATAGATCATTTCTGTAAACAAAACAGTTGGATTAAAATTCAAAGCTCTTTGAATCATCTAGAAAGCCCATTGAAGCAACGTTTTCTGCTGTTGCAAAATGACTCCTCACTGCTCCCTAGCCTTTAACATATAGTTCCGCTTACACCTCATCTAGCATACCTTTCCACAACAGAAATATTTAATGTTCAAAGCAGTGTCTGGAGCACCTTGAAGCCAAGCCAGTGAGAAGAATCAAACCTCTTTAGTGACGGAAAACTAGAGAAGGCTGAACTCTTCAAGCTGGTTTCCTGCTGAAGACGTTCATCAGGGGTTGTGACTTAGTAATGACAGTAATATCTGATCACTCTTTATCCATTTGCTGTATAACAATTATTTACAATTTGGAAGCTCTCACACAAAGTTGGTTAACTTAGTGGTTAGAACCTTTCTATAAATTGACATGTGCCACTGTATATAGCTCCTAATTAGATTAATCGTGTTATTCATTGCTCAGAACATCTCCTCACATGAATGTTTGAGCATATGTCACTTCTGCCAAGACTGCTTTATTTGCATTGTGCGATCCTATCGGAAAAAACTGTACGGTGGCTGGACGGATGATTCCAAACAGTTTTTTGCAGATGCTTTGTTTTTGAAGCCTCTCCTGTAAGTGATGTCTAATACTATTTATATGACTTAAAGGTTTTTGCTTAAACCATTGTATACCTGATGCTGTTTTTCTTCATCTTCCTCTTCATGGTAAGTCTATCAAAAATAGGAGAGAATTCAACAGCCTTCATAGAAACTTTTCAGTCATGCCGCTAGGTTTCATGTTGGCAGTTAAATGGGGAAAAGTTATAGCCCCATAATAAACAGAATAGGTCATGATTAAGGTGTAGAGATGCCTGTAGAACTTGTAGAGTTGAATAAATGTATGTTCGAGGCATGTGGGCTGCTGAATTTATATCTATGCATAGATTGCCGCCTAGTGTTGGGTCCGGATGATTGCACATTGTTGTCCTGGAAGAGTCTTCGAAGTATCACGAGATGGGTGGCTCCTCCCCTGGACTACAGTGCGCATGGGCATCCTCTCCATGCTCAGATTATTTTTTTCTGCCATTGGGTTTGGATGTACTTCTTAACTCACGTTCGGAATATATATTAGTTATTCTTTTTCAAGGCCTTCGGGGCGTCGGTATTGTCTTTCGTTCAGTGCCTTGTACCTCTTTCAACAGGACGTCGAAGGACTATTGCCTTTCGACACCAAAAGCCCATCGACGATGGAACGGAATCCGTTCAAGCGCTGCCCCGTTTGCAACTCGAAATATCCCCACATCGAGGTGCACCCGGTGTGCAATAAATGTCTCTCACCGGACCACGACGAGGCCAGCTGCATGGCCTGTTCCGAATTCAGATCGAAGAAAACTCTCCGTCTTCGGCGGGCTGCACGACAGTCGGCGCGGGAGTCGGCACCCGACCCAGAAAACATCTTTGGAGGTGACGACGACGAGGGTGTACAAGAGGAGGATCCAGATCAACACTCGGATCCCGCGTCGGAGCAAGACTCCAACTACAATGAGGACGAGGAAGAACTCTACGTCCATGATGAAGATATCGTCAGGACGACGACGTACAACCTATCGGAGCCGTCGACGACGACTCAAGCGAGGAGCTAGGCCCAACCGCAATAGCGGGGCCCCATAAAGACTCTTCCACGGCTCAGGTCGAGGCATCGCCGGAAGGCCTTAGCCAAGATCTTCGTCCACGTTCTCTAGTCCCGCTTCAAGGCCCGACTAAGAACATTTCCAATGAGCCATCGGTCGATCGACCACAAACAGTGGAAAAATCGAAACCGAAACAGAAAGACACGAAATCGAAACCGAAAGTGGTGAAAGCAACCATCGGCTCGACGACTTCGAAACCTACCAAGTCGAAACGTGCGCTTGACCCCTCGGAGTCGAAAGGGGGCGTCGAACCGAAGATCGGATCGACTACGCTAGTGTCGACGGTTAAGCACGTCACGCTCAAGCTGACGTCGACGTCCGGCGCCAAAGATGGCGACACTTCCAAAGGACTCGAGGCCCAAAAAACCATCGATTCGAAAATTAAGAAGCCGCTGCTAGTCAAAGCCTTCCAGCCGAAACCCAAACTCGGACCGAAGGAACAGACTGCATCGAAGCACAAGAGCTTGTCTGCTGCACAACAACAGCTCGAGTCGACGCAAGGCCTCAAGCATACGGAACTGTCGAAGGTGGTCGGATCGAAGACAACGCCTACATCGAAGCAAGTCAGTCCGTCACCGATGCTTCCGGCGCCGATAAAGTACGGACTACCACCGACAGCACGGCCTAAAACGGTTCAACCCACAAAGGCTACCGACTCATCCAAGTTACCGTCAGTAGCAGCACCCACTCAGCCTAGGACGGATGAAGTTATGTTCCAGCCACCGTCCTACGACAACCAGTCCAAACTATACATCAACTCCGAATCGGGTCGACTCACCGTTTACAAACGAAAAATCATGCCGGAAACTCCTATGGAGTCTTACAGAATACCACTAAAGAGAAAAAGGGACTCCACCACCTCTCCTGTCCTTTTTGAACCCATTCAATCACATGGGCAAGACTATACCTACTCTCCCACACCTATCACTGAGGATGTGGAGGAAGGAGACAACGAGGACCAGTTTAACTATTCCATTTATACAGATCAGGATGAGTCTCAGCCATCGGCTGACACTGTGGACCCTGATGAACCACACACCACCCCTGACACTCAGTCATATGTGGTCAAACCATCACCTACTGAAGATACTGCTGCATTTAACGCACTGATTGAAAGGGCGGCATATAACCATGATGTCGACATGCACGCCGACCCCGTGGAGGAAGACTTTCTCTTTGATACATTTTCAACGTCAGAAAGATCTATCAAGACTCTGCCTATGCTCAAAGGTGTGCTCAAATATGCAAGCGACATTTTTAAAGAGCCCACTAAAGCAAGGGTGGTGAACCTCAGAATTGAGAGGAAGTACCGGCCTGCGCCTGTAGACCCTACCTATATCAAGGGCCAACTCCCCCTGGACTCCTTGGTGGTGGCTAATGCTCGTAAAAGAGCGAACTCTCAAACAACTGGTGATGCTCCTCCTCCGGACAAAGAATCCAAGATCTTAGAAGCATCTGGGAAACGTGTCGCAGCTCAAGCTGCTAATATTTGGAGGATCTCCAATACACAAGCCCTGTTAGCAAGATATGATAGGGCCCACTATGACACGTTAGAACAGCTAATGCAACACCTGCCAGATACTTATAAGGAGGGAGCAGAAATGCTTATACAAGAGGGGAAGTTGATCTCAAATGCGTCCATTAAGTGCGCGTTAGATGCAGCTGACACAGCAGCTAGGGCCATAAACACTAGAGTAATGCTCAGAAGGCATGCCTGGCTCCGCATCTCTGGTTTCAAGTCTGAAATCCAAACTACTCTACTTAACCAGCCAGTTAACCCTGACTTCCTGTTTGGTCCAGAGGTAGACACCACTCTGGAAAAGATCAAAAAAGTCACTGAAACTGCAAAATCCATGGGAGCTCTGCAGTCTCAACAGTTCAGGGGCGGTTCCTTTCGTCGCTCCGGTAACAGGGGAGCTTCTAGAGGACAAGTGTCGCAACAAGCCCAATACACCAAGGGAGGCACACAAACCACCTATAACAAGAACAATAGGGGTGGATACCGAGGGAACAGCACCAAGGGCAGAGGACGTGGAAATAATAACGCCAGATCCTCCGCCGCAAACAAACAGTGTCGTCTTGTCACTGCCCCCCGACCATACAACACCGGTCGGGGGGAGACTTCAGCAGTTCCTGCCAGTCTGGGAAAGCATTACCACGGACAGGTGGGTGAGACAACTTATACATCACGGTTATTGTCTGGAGTTAACATCCACTCCACCCAACATACCCCCAAGGCACTGTCCTATGTCCGCAGAGCACATGCACTTATTGCAGCAAGAAGTCATCTCCATGCTGCAAAAAGGGGCCATAGAACTCGTGCCTTTAGACCACGAGTGGAGAAGTGTGGCTCAGGGGTTAGAGGCGGCAGACCCGGAAGCTGAGATCGGCCCTGGACCAGGGTTCAATTCCCCGCCTCGGCGGGTCTTGGGCTCATAAAATTCCACGGACTCGATAATTCTCGCTCCGGTGCCTTCTCGACTCACAGGTTCACACTCTGCGACTCTGGGCAATAGCTTGCTTAATCTCCACAACGGCCCCTCGCGGCGGGATGCCTGGCTTTCACCTTGTGGATACCCTGCCGGGGTTATCTCACAGGGGAATACCAGGATGGGTTCCCTAAGCAAGCGCTTAGATACCGACCTCGGTCAGTGATTTGCGCTATATAAATACATGTACATTTACATTTACAACAGGGTACAGGGTTGTATTCACTGTACTTCTTAATCCCAAAGAAAGACGGGTCTCTCAGGCCCATTCTAGACTCAGACCCTTAAACCAATACATCCTATCAGAACACTTTCACATGCTCACTTTACAGCAAGTTCTACCATTGCTCAGTCAGGGGGATTTCCTAGCAACCCTAGATCTGAAGGATGCCTATTTCCACATTCCCATTCACAGGAAATATCTCAGATTCACCATCAACGACCAGTATTACCAGTTCAAGGTCCTGCCTTTCGGGGTCACTACAGCCCCCAGAGTATTTACAAAGTGCTTGGCGACAGTGGCCGCGCATCTTCGGAGGCAACACATCCATGTCTATCCGTATCTAGACGACTGGCTTGTCCAGGCAAAATCAGCCCAACAGTGTGCCAGCCACATGTCCCGACAATTCACCTCCTACACAGTCTAGGATTTTCACTGAATTACCAAAAGTCTCATCTTCAACCCGCACCTGTACAACAGTACCTAGGCGCAGTGATAAACACTCTCACTGCCACAGCGCAGCTGAACTCAGCGAGAGTCAATGGCATGCAGGTGCTGATTCAAAAATTCAGGCCACAACACTCACTCCCAGCGCAAGTGTTCATGCAACTGATAGGCATGATGGCCTCCTACATCTTTATAGTCCCTCACGCGAGGCTACACATGCGTCCGCTTCAGGAATGCTTAGCGCGCCAGTGGAACCAGGCTCATGGACAGCTAAAAGACCTAGTGTTGGTGACCGGTCGTGCGTACAACTCTCTGCATTGGTGGAACACACAAAACCTTTGCAGGGGACGACCGTTCCAAGAGCCTGTACCACAGGTAGTGCTAACAGCGGACGCATCTCTCCAGGGATGGGGAGCTCATGTCCTTCATTATATGTGCAGGGACTGTGGACCACGCAGCAGAAAAGGTTGCACATCAACCTACTGGAGCTGATGGCAATCTTCATGGCGATGAAGGCATTCAAGTTGCATCTCTGCAACAAAGTCGTGCTGATCCGGACGGACAACATGACTGCAATGTATTACATTCAGAAGCAGGGAGGGACACACTCTCCACAATTGTCACACCTGGCACAGTGCATGTGGAAGTAGGCCATTCAAAGGAACATGTTCCTCATGGCGGAACACCTCCCAGGCAGAGACAACCAGATGGCGGACCTGCTCAGCAGACACAGCCATCAAATGCACGAGTGGGAGATACATCCCTCAGTGCTCCAACCATATTTCCAGCGGTGGGGTCATCCAGAGATAGACCTATTCGCCACACAAGAAAACGCAAAATGCCACACCTTCGCCGCCAGGTTCCCACACCTGCAGTCTCAGGGGAATGCGATATGGACGAACTGGTCGAACAGATTTGCGTACGCTTTTCCTCCAGCACCACTCATACCGCTGGTGGCACGCAAACTGAGGCAGCACTCCATGACACTCATCCTGGTTGTCCAACGTGGGCAAGGCAAGCATGGTACACCACGTTCCTAGAACTTTCAGTGGTGCCCCACCAGCGCCTAAAGCTCACACCCAGTCTCCTCACGCAGAGCCATGGAGACATTCAGCACCCAGATCCGCAACAGCTGAGCCTTGCAATATGGCTCCTGAAGTCATAGTTTGGCTACCTCAACCTGCCCCCTGACTGTATGGATATCATCAAGGAGGCTAGACGACCTACCACCAGAGCATGCTATGCGGCAAAATGGAAGCGTTTTGTCATCTATTGTTCCAATAATGACATAAATCCACTGGATGCTTCCACGCAAAACATCATGTTATTTACTGCACCTATACAGATGCAATCTAGCGTATAGTTCCATCAGGATACATTTAGCTGCAATGGCAGCTTATCTCCAAAATAGACAGCACCTATCCCTTTTCAGAGTGCCGGCCATTAAAGCTTTTATGGAGGGACTCAAAAGAGTCATTCCTCCAAGACACCCGCCTTCACCTGTCTGGAACCTCAACATAGTCCTCACCAGGCTCATGGGTCCACCATTTGAACCTCTTCACTCTTCTGAGATACAATTTCTCACATGGAAAGTGGCTTTTCTGGTGGCGATCACGTCGCTAAGACGGGTTAGTGAGCTGCAGGCCCTCACTATTCAGGAGCCTTTCATTTAAATTCATGCTAATAGGGTAGTGCTGCGTACCAACCCTAAATTTATGCCCAAGGTAGTCTCACAGTTCCACATTAACCAAACAATTGAACTACCAGTATTCTTCCCAAATCCTGATTCAGTAGCAGACAGAGCACTACACACACTGGATGTTAAAAGGGCTCTCCTGTATTACATAGACAGGACTAAAGATTTCAGGAAAACTAAACAACTGTTTGTTGCCTTCTCTCCACAGCACAAGGGCAACCCAATTTCCAAATCAGGTATAGCCATATGGATTGTTAAGTGCATCCAGATCTGTTATCAAAAGGCTAAACGCACATTAACAGTTCCCCCAAGAGCGCATTCCACACGCAAGTTAGGGGCATCCATGGCTTTCCTAGGTAACATTCCTCTAGAGGATATATGTAGAGCAGCCACGTGGACCACCATACACACATTCACCAAACACTACTGCGTGGATGTACACTCAAAACAGCAAGCTGCTGTAGGTCAAGCTGTTCTCAGAACTCTTTTTCAGACTGCTGCAGCTGGCACGGGCAACCGCCGTTAGGGAGGGTACTACTATTTATTCTATGGATAGATATAAATTCAGCAGCCCACATGCCTCGAACGGAATATGCTACTTACCAGTATGCATCTGTTCTTGGCATGTAGGGCTGCTGACATTTATATCGCCCGCCCCCCTCCCCGGTGCCTGTCGCAGCTTTAGCACTCAGAATTATTCTCAAGCATGGTCATCACTTACTATATCATACTCCATCTCTGCCACAATGGCGAAAAACAATGTGAGCATGGAGAGGATGCCCATGCGCACTGTAGTCCAGGGGAGGAGCCACCCATCTCGTGATACTTCGAAGACTCCTCCAGGACAACAATGTGCAATCATCCGGACCCAACACTAGGCGGCGATCTATGCATAGATATAAATGTCAGCAGCCCTACATGCGAATAACAGATGCATACTGGTAAGTACCATATTTCTTGTATGTTCTGCGATCACCAGCCTAACAATTGTTTCAGTCTACTTACATTCATACTTTGACATATTATCTCTCACCAGAAATGGAAACTTCCTTTTGAACGGCAAGGTGACACTGGCTCCATGCTAATGGCAAAACTGAAAGTAAGTATGTTATTGATTCCGGCATATTTTTCCTTCCTACCCATCATGGTTTGCTAAAGATAGTTCTCTTGAACAGACCGTTTCTTTTCAGTCAGTTTTACATGTCTGATGCAGAGCATGTAATTAGTGGAAAATGGACATATGCAATTAGATGCAGAACCTGGTGCCTAAATCTTGTTAAACTACACATTGTAGTTCCTTGATAGCATGTCAATAGTGGGTCTTTGATGGTAAGCAGATTGTCTCATAGACTTATCTGGCAGGTGTGTGCTGTTTCTATAGATCACCCATTGGGTTGGGAGAGAATGTGGCCTAATGGCTAGGGTGGTTGACCTCGGAGCTGGGGAACCTGGTTCGAGTCTCGGCAGGGACCCTCAACATTCTGTGATTCTGGGTAAATCTCTCAATCTCCCCGTGCCTAACAAAAATGAATGTGTCCATCTGTAATGTAACTGGTGCTCATGTAAAGTGATCTGATACCTTCAGGTCTAGTTTGCGCCTTATTAAACTCCACAAAAAAACATGATAATCCAGTATTGGGTTATCTTTCATAGATTCACATACCTGAATTATTCCCCGTCGTCGATATGGGAGTCCCACAGTAAATAATCAGGCAGTGCTTAACAAATTTCATAGGCTATAATGGCCTGAAGCCATGTTAATAGCCTATCTATGTAATACCTTTTTTAAAAAGGACTTGTAAACTTGCTGTGAGAAGTTGGCCTGATGTGCAGTGCTCACTATTCTAGTGATCACTATATATCAGTCCAAACAACCCTTATTGATGATTGGTTGTAAGTCAACCTTATAGACCAGCTATCCTAGTAGCATGGATACGAGCAGTCTAAGGCTAAGACTCTGGAGGGCGTGTTAAGCCAGCTGTTTTACCATCACATTACCCCTTGAACACCCAGTGAAAGGACACCACACAAGTGTTATGAAAATAAACAATGTATTTATTAGAATCACAACAACCCTGTACTCTTTATGAGGACAGGGTGCTAGGCACACAACAAAACTCTTACGAAAATACTTAAGTTAGCACAGTATACACAAATGCCCGAGGGGCACGAAAAACCATATACTCTAAAAGTGGAATGCGAAATTACTAGCAGGTAAGTACAGTACTAATAGGCTTTGGAATCGCTAGGACTTGACTATGGAATCGTTAATTACTTCTAGGAGGCCTAGGGGACTCGGGTGCAGAGTGTGCACTCTCACGCGGGATGCGGGACAAAGTCTATGGAAGCTAGTAACGCTAAAGTTAGTGTTCACGGGCGAACCCGACCTGGTAGGGAGAAAACGACAGTGGATCCTGACCCTTGGATAGTGAGGCTATGCTGGGGCACCGAAATGCCGAAGTTACCTAGCCCAGGGGCTGCAGCTGTATAGGTCTCCAAAGACGTCGGGAATCCTCGTTGCCGGACCAGGAGCCTGGAAGAAAGATGCTGGCAGGCGACCAGTGAAGATAGTTCGAGTTGATCCAAGCCTGGATCTGGAAGATGGATGACACCTGAAAGCAGAGGGGACCAAGTTCGTGACTACTAGCCAGTAGTCAGTGGGCACCAGGAGGGCACCGGATGGTAGTCACCTCGACTAGGTGAGTGGGCGACGCTGGCTCTGCAGATCTCACGGACCAGGAGGCGTTGTCGGCGACCAGGATGGAGAGGCGAGCTGTCCCACGATGGATGAAGCTGTCGGCGTCGAAGTTACCCAGGAGTGGGCAACAAGCCTTGGCTAATTCAAGCCCACGCGGTGGACTCAAAATGGCGTCTTGAGTGGACCAGGAGGGTCCGGGGTGCTCCTCTTCTGGAAGGGAGCAAGGGCCAGTCTGGAGCAACCAGACCAGCAGCAGTGATGTCGTCGGGCGTCGTTCAGAAGACCACAAGCCAGCGGGCTAGTAGCCAAACAACGCGGTGAGCAGCAAAAAGCAGAAGGGCCCCACGCCGATCGTGGAGATGCTGGGGGGCTGCTCTTCGGTGCTGGAGCTGCTCAGGGTCGGGGCTTCTCGGACCCCAAAGCACTCACCAGGAAATTACTCGGCGGGCTTGCTGTACAGAAGTCGTGCAGTCTTGGCAATAGTCGGTCCCTTGAGGTCTCGTCGCACTCACGGTTCTCAGCTTGGCTGTAGAGGTGAGTAGAGGTCGGAGGTGCCAGGGAAGCCGGGTCTTGTCGAGCTGGGCAGTCGGATTCCGGAGGAAGGACTTACAGCAGACCGCAGTGTTCTTGCGATGGTGCCTGCGGATGCAGGGTGACTACTCCTTAGCCACAAGGGAGAATCTTGAAGAAGGAAATCTTGAAGTCCTTTCGTAGAAAGTCGGGTCTTGATTCCAAAGATGATCTGATTTGGAAGGGGGCCAGTCCCTACCTTTATCTGAGAAAAGGGGGCTGGCACGCGACTAGGTCCTGCCCTATGGGTGGGACCAGGAGGGGGGTGGTTACACCCACTTCCTTGGCGGGCTTTTCCCCAGCACAGGGTCTGGAGTGTCCCTGGAACTGGTTCAAGCCAGCCTATGCACAGTGAGCACCGGGGTGCCACGTGCAGTCAACTTCCTCTGAAGCCCTGCCTGCCTACCTACAATACACAAAATCCTGTCTGGGACGGTGCTAGCACCGCCCCTGGCAGGAAACCCTTTGTCCTTATCTCCTGCTCTGGGAGGACTCCCAGCAGCAGGAGGGCAGACTTGTGTCTCGGTGGCAGCATCCATTTTGTGGAGCTGAGGCGCTGTTTGACTTTAACCGGGGTTAGGGGTTACATACATGTCGTGTCCCTCTAGAAGGGTGGAATGCTAACCCCGTCGCCAGAATTGGCGAGGGGTTAGTATTCCAATTCGTATGACACCTTACTCGACATGTTTTGATAAAGCGATACCAGAGTTGGCATATAACCGCGAGGATTATAATGCACTTAAGAGTATATGGTATGCGATATCATGGAAACGGCTAAGGGATAGATCCCGAAAGCCGCAGACAGGCTCAGCTCATGCCAGAGCACCATCTCACACGATTCCAAGCACTCTGCCTTCAGGATTGTTAAGGCCTGCCATAGGAGTGACTGATAGGAGATCTGTGTGTCCATTTTGGGGTTAGATATAGGTATACTATATCTAAAGCAAAGGGTGATTACACCACCTTGCCCCAGCTGTCAAGCAGCCAGTTGTGTCAGATTTGGATGGCCAGCCAGGGGTGGCATAATACATGCTGCAGCCCCTGGTAGGCCCTAGGTACACCTATGCCCTGGGTACCTAAGGTACACTGTACAGGGACTGATAAGGTGACCCAGTATCCAATTTAGATATGTACCTAAGGTACATGGAATCCATTTTACAGAGAGAGCAGTAGGCCTGGGGTCCTGATTAGCAGGGCCCCAGGTCAACTAAGTCAGAAAACCAGCATAACACCAGGCAAAGTTGGGGGCAACCATAGTCAGGGATCTACCTTCCTACACTTGCCGATTTGTAGAGCGCGAATTGTTGCCCGGAGGCGTCCAAGCGCTAAGATAACCAGAGCCTACTGAAGGCATGGGGGGAAGGCAGGCAGTTAGTAAACAGATGCAAACTTAATGTTGGAACACAGCCCGTCAGCTGTCAGTACACTCTAGAACACTCAACAGAGGCAGATTCCCTCAGATTTTCACCGCACGTCGTGTTAAAGGGAGTCTCCCTGAGTGCTACTCAGTTTTTCTACAACTTTTACAAATCTGTACATCATGTCTGACCAGAAAGGCCTTTTCCGCTCATGTAAAACCTTTGGCAAGAAAAGAGTCCATGTGAATGATCCACAGAAGGGGTGCATTTATTGCCTTTACCCAAGGCATGAGGTGAGGGAATGCAAGATTTGCTGCACCTTTTTGTCTAAAGAGATAGAGATTGGAGGCTGATGCTGTGGCTTCAAACCACTAAGGACCAGACTCTTTTGTCGGTGAAGGAGAGTGCTAGATCCTCCACATGTCATAAGAGGACCAGATCTAAGGACAGTTCCTCAAGAGAAGGTAGGAACATCTTAAACATTCCCAGGATATGAAGAGCTCAAACAAAGGATCTAAGCACTGCTTGGAACTGGTGTTGTCTGTGCCCTCTTTGCTGCTAGAAAGGAAGGAGATCGCCCAAGAGCCTCCTCTTCAGATCCTTGGCGAAGTTCCCGTCAGTGACTAGCTCGTTGAAGAGTGTCTCATCGACGACTACACCATCACACTTACATTGATGACAATACCGAGGACGACTGTACCGTCCACGACACAGTAGACGATGAATTTGCTTGCCTGGTTATATGTCTGTGCCTTTGATGTCACAGTCGACGAGGGTTACTCAGGTTACCAGACTGACCAAAACATTCCTACGTCCAACCATGCAGGAATGCAGTAAGGTTTCACTTTTGATCCCATTGCATCTGCTGGAGGGCTATGTTGAAGATGATGAGGTCGATGATGACCTTTATGGAGTGGCTCACAGTCCATCGGAGCTCCATGCAAAATGCCAGGAGGATGAGGTGGACGAGGACTGCCATGATGAATCGCAATACTATCAACCGGGATATATGACTTCACGTCATCACTACCATTCATATGGTTTTCAACCACACCTTTATTTTTCCTGACCCCCCTGTGCCAATTGACCCTGGCACAGAGGATGTGTCCTCTTCAGATGAAGACAGAGGAAGGTGAGTTGCTGAGTACAATCTCTGCTCCGGATCCTTGGGAGGATTATTTCATGCCAACACCCTCCCTCCCGCCACACCTTCCATCAGATTCTCCACTGGAAGATATGGGAGAATTTCATAATTTAATGCAGAGGGCAGCCAACAGGTTTAATTTTCCTATTACTGTCAACCAGACCGAATGTTTTTTATATGATTTAAAAAGGACATCAGGAAATTGGTGCGCTCCATGCAGATTATATAGATCATATATGGCAGGAAGGCATAAAAATCATGAAGACACCAGCGACCATTCCACCGATGCTCCCTAGTATTGAGAAGAAGTTTAAGGTGCCAGAGGATTCTCTATCTTACTTCATTGGGCACCCCAAGCAGGACTCAATCATCTCCCAAGCAGCACAGACGTTCCAAAAACCCTGCCACCCCAGTCACTACTCCTCCTGACGAAGAAGGGCTCAGGATCGACATTCTGGGGAAACGTTACTCTTCTATGGACGCAGTTATGAATGGGGCAGCAAATGCATTGTCCTTCATTGGCCGCTATCACCTCCCAATGTGGTCGGATATGGCAGGTTTAATAGACCTTATTCCTGAAGCCAAAAGACAAGAAGCACGGAAGATACTTTTAGAAGGAGAACGTGCAGCTTTGGAAACTATTGATTGCGCCCTTGATGTAGCCAATACTGGCTTTAGACAATTAGAGCTGCCATGCTCAGACCACAAGGATGAGTTAAGGCAACCACTTTTAGACCAGAAGTGCAGACAAAAGTCTTGGATATGGCTTTCGATGGGCAGTCACTATTTGAAAAGCATATCGATGAAGCTTTATTGGCGATCAAGACTGATAAAGATGCTGCAGAATCATTGGGCACATTACAATACAGAAAGGTGCCTTTCAAAGGACCTAGAGGAATTGGCTTTACTTCTTACAAAGGAGGTTGCCAGGAAGCTCAGCAGTATCAATCACAACACTGGCAGAGCTACAACCCTCCATCTTACCGTCTACAGCTGGCTTCTGAAACCATGGAGACCGCAAACGAATGCCTCAACAAGGTTGTGATTCTAATAGGAAGCAATGATCACGTCTGGCTACCTGCTTCCCTCCCAGCCCGTGGGTGCAAATATTCCCAACTACGTGTACCAATGGTGTAAAATAACAGATCTCTCGGTTTTGGACCTTGTCACCTTTGCTCACACTCTAGAATTCACTCGGCGCCCGTCGACTACTCCACCCAAGGGTGCCCCTCCCCCTCATCTTTACTTGCAACACAAAGAAGCTTTAGTCATGCTCACCAAGGGAGCAATAGAAGAAGTCACGATGTTGCAAAGGGTAAAATGTTTTTATTCTTGTTTTTCCTAATAAAAAAGAAATCAGGAGACTGGAGACCAATTTTAGACCTGAGGAATTCCACCAAGTTTCTCAAGAAACAGAAATTCAGGATGGTAACCCTTTCCAAGATTCTACGTCGCCTAAACGAAGGGGTCTTCAAGACCTCGCTCGACATGGAAGATGCATGTTTTCATATCCCTATCTATCCGAAACATCAGAAATTCTTAACATTCACGGTGGTTGGTACCCCCTACCAATACACAGTACTTCCGTTAGGCCTCAAATCGGCGCCAAGGATCTTTACCAAGTGCCTGGCACATGTAGGAGCAGCCCTGCGATCTCAAGGTCTCCAGGTATTTCCATACTTCTCAAAACGGCTGCTCAAAGCTCCAAGATCACAAGAGGCCAGTCAAGCTACAAACTCCTGTCGTCAACTGTTCAGGACTTTGGGACTTACTATAAACAAAGAGAAATATTTGTTCCATCCCAGTCAAGCCATATCCTTCCTGGGAGCGTCCATAGATACCATCCAATGCAAAGCCTTCCTATCACACGAAAGGCAGATGCAATTTTAAAGACTGTCGAAGAGCATATCAAGAAAAAAGTCAGTTTCAGTTCGAACATGCAAGTCGCTCCTAGGGATGTGTTTTTCAGAGATAGATCTGGTGCCTCTAGCCAGACTGAAATTGAGGCCTCTTCAAGAAGAACTACAAAAGCAATGGCAGCAAACCTTGGGATCCTTCGTGGATGTGCAACAGATCACACCTCCCATGGTAGATGCACTGCGAGCTAAATCTCTTAAAAGGGCCTCCTTACTTTCCTCCAGACTATCCCAGACTTCATACTAACAATGGGTGCCTCCATGGAAGACTAGGGAGGCCTTCTGCAAGAGTTACAGATACAGGGCACATGGTCCTCTGTGCAGAAATATCAGCACATGAACAGGCTAGAGCTCAAATCCATTTTCCAATCTCTCCAGGAGTTCTTGCCATGGGTAGTAGGTTCCTCTATACTGGTTCGTGCGGACAATACGACCAGCATGTACTACGTCAACAAGCAAGGGGGAACCAAATCCATCAGGCTAACTCAGGAAGCACAGGAGCTATGGGATTGAACGACTTAACATGGGATCTCGCTCAAGGCCAAACATATCCGAGGTCTGCACAATACTCCAGCGGATACGTTAAGAAGAGCACAGTTCAGTTGTCACGAATGGGAGCTAGAACATTTCCAGCTCGACAAGGTGTTTCCGGTATGGGGAAAACCAGCTTTAGACCTCTTGATAACAAGAGAGAACACCAAATGCCAGTACTCTGTCTCTGTAATTCAGCAGGCGAGTGATGATGATGCGTGGGGGAGCTCCAGGTTTTGGCCCAGGTGGTGCAAGTGAACGATGCGCATGTTCCACCAGGAATACCGGCGACAACTCCTCGTCTCCAAAGAGTTCTTTAATTAGCTCTTCTACATATTTTTCCTTTTTCCCGGTGTTCGTCGATTCCGGAAGGCCCGCTATCCGATCATTATTGCGGCGGGACCGCGCTTCCAAGTCCTCCGTCTGGCTACGCAGCGCTTCCATCTTCGTCACCATGGTGGCGCAGGACTTGGTGGTTTTACTGTATTCATCTTCTACTGCCGACAGCCTCGTTTCTGCCTCCACTAGCCTCTCCCCGTGTTTGTCCAGTTTGCTGGCCATGTTGTCCTCTCTTTGCGTTAGATTATCCAGTTTCCCATTCATTTCTTGTAGACTACGCTGTATGGCTCGGAGCACTCCTTCCATGCCGGTTCCTTCTTCTGCATCATTATCCCCTTCTGTTTCAGACAAGGCCGTGGCCCCTTTTGTTTGTTTTTTCGCCTCAAATTGGAGCTTCGTTTGCTGTTTCTCCGGTTTACCCATCTTGCAGGCGTGGCGTGTTACTCCCAGCTCTAATTCGGAACCCCACCGATGGTTAATAGCACTCTTGTGTCTGAAGGTACACTAAGGAAGCAGGGTTGCTAGAGTCGCTATACAGAGATAATGCGGTAGAAGTCTGGTGGCAATATCTAAATCAACAGGTCTGCGATCGATTCATTTTTATATCAATATGCAACTATGCACAGGAGGCCATATCTACATTACCGCCGGTGTCTCCGTGCACCTCTGCGCTCCAGGGCTTGTGCTCTCGGTTGATCCGGCTGATTTGCCACGTCGTGTTTCTCCCTCGGGGCGTCGGGTCCAGGGGCTGTGCTCCAGTGTTGCGTAATGCTTGATGTGGAAGTCTGTCGCAGTTCGGGCATTAGTATGACCATGGGGGGGCCTCCGCTCTCTATATTCATCCCCGTCATGTAGACAGGCACCTCATCGCGTACTAGTGAGGACACATGGCTCTGATACCGCTCAACCTGCCTTCGTTATTGCCGGTCGCTTACAGTTCCTTCCGCAGAGATTTGTAGGTTATACATTTATGTAAGGTGGTAACCGCATCAACTTCAAATGCCACGCATATATTCGCCCCAGGTGTCTCATCATTGCCAGTCCGCCATGTTAGGTTTTATACAGCAGGGCTCGCCGTCGCGTTAGTGACGCTGCTCTTAAGCTTCAATGGTTGCATTCTCCGGTGTATCGCAGGTGCCGAGCGCTATACATCGGGTTGCTTCAGTGCACAGCAGATAGTCACCAATATGTGCCCCACGCTTCTGTTACTTCTTAATCACGGCCTCAGCCTTCGTGCGCTTCACCGGAGCCGCCATTTTACCCTCCGCCAGGGTCCTGTGCAACGCAACCTCCTGAGTACTTACAGTTAGCGTGGTGTGTGGCAAGGGGATGTATGCTGTCTCCTGCAGCCCTGCTGAGTCCCACGGAGCCTCCAGGGAGCACTTTAGAGTAGCCCTCATATGGCGTGGGATGATTACATAGCCCCGGTTTCACATCGCAGGCGCCGCCATCTTGAGACCGCGGTCTCGATGCTCACTTTTCACCTCCCAAGCGGCTTTGCAGGCTGATATCGGTACAATGGACATCCGCAGGTCCTTGCACAGGTGTTCCGACGTCGATATTTCCCTAAAGCATGTATGTTTATGCCAGCAGCACAACGTTATTTATGACAACAGTCACCGGTCCGGCGGAGCTGCCTCAGGAGCCAGCCATCCCGCAGTGCACCCTCTAGCGCCCCCCTGCTTGCATGTGATTTTTAGTTCAGATTTGATTGCTCTGTCTATAAGGGCTAAGAATTGTTGCTGCTCAAAGGATGATGACCTAGAAGCTGATTAACTCCAGCCACCATGCAATACTGATGGTGATGTTTTTTTAAACTACAAAATTCCAGTAGCTTTGATACTTCGTGGAAGGATAAATTCCCTTTCCCACTGGTCTTCCTTCTGACAACATGTCATCTTTTACAACAGTCGTTCTGAAGGCATTGGAGTCCTTGCACCTGACTTTGCTTCAAAAGTGAAGGTAACATTCTAAGGGAAACCATAAAGTCCTCCATAAGTTCTCCATGGCTCATGCTCCCTTTCAGTGAGGTACTTTGAAACTGTACAATGACTTTGTTACACTCCATTCTGCATGGCAGCATAGCAGACAGGGGCTATTATTCACGAAATGTAGCAGTTGAGTGTGTTTGCCACTGGTGACCTGGTGCCTGTTTTCCTCTAGCCCTGCAAACTGAGCCAAGCACAACCCCTGACTCCCAGATGGCAAGAGCAAGCAGTCATGGGCTTCTAAAGGAAAGTAATCTAGGGGTGGGGCAAGAAATCCGAACTCAACAATCAACCATCAGACACAAGCTACTGTCCTGCCCATGCTTATAATGAAACTGAAAGCACTTTTAATCTCACAGCAAAAATAAATAGCTCAGTGGTTCTCATCAAGGGGATACTCATCAATAGTCATAATCTATGAATAATCCCCGCCCATGTGCGGGATCCCGGAGCATATAGAAAATACATATATATACCTATATATGCATATGTGAAAACATATATATATATATATATGTATATATGCGTATGTGTATGTGTGTGTATTATATATATATATATATATATCTAATTGAGAAAGGCGGTGGCCGAAACGTGTCTTGTAGAGTGTTTTGTTGAATAAACCTTATTGGAACAAGTCCCCCGTGAGTGCAGCGTGCTTTTGCATCAGAGCTTTGTCTATCGCGACTGGCGAGGTACCGTCTCCCGCCATTGAAAGCACCCGTCCGCGTGTAAGGAAAGCAGACGGATCCATGAGCTTTGAGAGAGAGATATATATATATTTTCTAAAATAACATATATTGCGTGTCATTACTCTTGCTGCTATTGGATTTGCTTATTTGCACTATTTGTAAATACTTCATCATTTTTTTATACATGACGGAAAAATCGTTTGAGATGTGGACACTTCAGATTGTACATAGATGAATTAATTTATCATGTACATAATGAATTTCGTGTTCTTGTATTGATCAAATTTTGCAATTTTTACATGTTTCTATCGTATACTTTTTAAATTCAGATATACAATTGATTGTAAATATGTTTATTGCTTTATTTTGAATCAAGGTAGCCCACTTGGGCTGTATTCTCCTTCCCCCTTTTTTCCATTTGTATTTTGCAGCAAACGTGGTTTAAAATATTTCTTTCATGTCTATGACACGAGGTAATGCACTGTCACTTTAAATGGTCGAGCATGATGTACGCAGTTTGTCATGTGATCAAGCCTCCTTGGAGGCGAAACGCGTCATGGCGGCAGCGCTGGCTTTCACGGAATAAAGACTTCTTTCACCAGCACTTTTTGGGTCGGCTCTTTGTTGCTGAGGATTTTCTTTGAACTGCTTGCTGTTCATTGCGACAAGATTCGTCATATATATATATACTCACTCATACAGTCAGTCACGCACCTACTAAATCCTTCATCCAGACACTTATACATCCACTCATTCTTCAATATGTAAGACATATTTTAACTTTACAGAAACATAGTCACTGGATGTTGTCATCAGTGATGTCATCAGTGATGTCATTTGAGATGTCATCAGTGATGTCATCAGTGATGTCACTGACCATGTCATGAATGATGTAATATGTGACATGATCAGCAGTGGATTGCGGGTGCGCGATATAGTTAGTGCAACTAACTATATATGGAATTTCAATGGTTTTGTGTGAGTAAAATAAGGTTTTTTAAATGCTAATTCCTAACTATATATGGTCTATAACCTATGGTTTTTTCAGTGAATTTTCAAGGTTTTGTAAATGCTAATTCCTAACTATATATGGTCTATAACCTATGGTTTTTTCAGTGAATTTCAATGGTTTTTTAATAGCAAATATCATAAGCTGTCGAATGTCAAGTACGTGGTAAGTAAAAATATTTTCGTGTTTATGAACACTGATCTGCTTTGAATGCTGCCCCCCACCCCTCATTTCTATTAGGAGTACTCTCTCTTTGCAGATAGTGAAGGGTAGTTAACGCAGGCCTTTGCCCCCGTTGTAATCCGTCGTGCCTGCTTCTCTCTCCATTTGATTGATTGTTATCCAAGTATTTACTGTTTTAGAATTAGTTCTCTTTGGTTCATTCTCTATTTACAAACAAACACAGAGTCGCAATACTCTGTTTAGTCTTTGCAGATAACGAAAAATCGTGTAAAAAAAAAAAAGAAAAGGAATCGAGCAAAATCAGTAGGCCACTAATGGGATCTCTTTTTGACCTCGCTAAAATAGAAACATTAGGAACAACCCCTCATGACAAATACAAAACTAGTGAGATGAACTGAACTCCACACAATGATGGCTGCAAAACAGCTCGGCTCCGCCACCCACCCCGCCCAAAATAACGATAAAGAGCGGCTGCCATGATTGGTTGCGGAATGGCCACGACGGAGCTACGAAATGGTGCTGCTCTCATGCTAACCCCAGCTTCAGTCTGAAACATCCAGAAACACTGTAGACTACCAATTCGATCAGTTCCGGTAGCGCCCCAATGTAACCCGGTAGAGAAGAACTAGCCCTCCCCTCTTTGACTGATGGTTCTTGTTGCCTGTCCCTTCTGTTGTCATTTAACAGAACTATTTAGCCTGCTGAAAGGGGTTGTGTTCCGACCGCTGGTTGGTGGAGACATTTTGACTATATTCTGGACCTGCGTTGTCGCGTAATGCGTCATATGACGCGCCGCGTTAGCGCATCCGGAAGTCATCCGGGGCGCACAGCGCGTAACGTAAGCATAACAAGTCATGTGACTTGTTAATAAAACTTTTCATTGGTTCATTTTACTTTTCTTATTGTAATGATGAAAGGCTTGGTCATATGACCTAAAAATTACGCTTTTCATTACTTCCGAACATTATTTTTTCTTAAATATATGTTATAATGTTCCAGGCTAATGTACTTTCCCGGAAATTTTACAACTGTCCTGCAAGTAAAATATATTCTTTTTTCGAGAAAAAGAGCGTTTCTTCGTCCCATGACGGAGCCGTTGAGCAAAAGAGGGTCGACCTGCTGTCTTAGTCGCCGATACGCCTGAATATGAGATTCTTATCGATCACTTTATGTTGCAGGAATAGAAAACACAACAGCCCTTGACCATTTATCTTTACTGCGTTCCTTCGTATTATACCTTTTACCCTTCATGTAATTGGTCTGCTTTATTTCACTTGCCTTTTAATGATTCTAAAACAGTGACTATTATTAAAAACTTTACCAATGTATATACTACTACCATGTTTTCTTTTAAAAACCTTTATTGTGAAAATTTCATTATACAAATACGAGCCTATAACCACGTGGGCCTGCCACGGAGCAAACTGTAATCGTATATGATGAATAGACATTTACACTGTAGAGGAACGTAACGGGCGGGCCATTAGGTTGCAAGAACTAAGGTGTCTAACAGTTGCGGAATCGGTGGACGTACATTTTATAATTAAAATACGACAGGGCCAGTTACAATAAAATTATCTAGATATACATTTGCGGGCAAGTACCATGGGTGACGTTAATTCGAACTTTCAACAGTACAGTAATCAATAACACATCAGAACTTAATATCAATAGGGATGTCGAAATATTCAATCAATTCTCGTCCCCGCCCGCCATGTGCTTCAAAACTGCATACGTATCTCGTGATTTCAAGGTTCTGCAACCAGTACACAACAAGGAGTTACGAGTCCCATTTATTCCGGCGCCATTTTGGGCGAGGACGGGCAGGTCCAGGATATAGTCAAAATGTCTCTACCAACCATCGACTATGATGATGTTCATATGCTGTATTTATTAGAGTAACACTCATCTGTCCACATGAAATTAATTTGCCACAATCTAAACATGTCATTTTAATCTTTCCAAAGTTCTTCTAAATATTTGGGACCGTTTCCCTTGCCTCTGAAGCTCTCAGTGCCACTTCTTTGATGAATGTACTAGCAGGTCAGGGGTTCTCCTCCAAATCTCTCTTTTATGCAGCACTATAATTAATTGGTGCCACCTCTCCATATGACGATGCATGGTATAGTTACCACAACTATATTTTTTTTTGGTTCCTCTGGAGAGTTCATCGTGGCAGATGAAGCGTGTAACGTACCGGGCATTTACCTTTTTTTGCATGTACAGGAAAGGAAAAAAAAATCGAGCGTCCGAGTTCTAAGGTGTCCCAGGGCCATTTTAGTGGACCAGGCCCAAATCCAAAGAACAGGCCGCCATTTTGAGAGTCCTCTTGCAGCCGCCTGTCGCTGTAGCATCAAGAGCAGCCGAAACTCAGCTGAATGGCAACTGAAACGGTAAAGGGGCGCCCCACTACAGCAGACGAGCCTCCACCTAGGAAGGCCCATTCACGCCGCCTCCCCCCCCCCCCCCTTCGGGCACCCCACACCGTTACAACTGAAACGGTAAAGGGGCGCCCCACTACAGCAGACGAGCCTCCACCTAGGAAGGCCCATTCACGCCGCCTCCCCCCCCCCCCCCCCTTCGGGCACCCCACACCGTTATTCGGAGCAGTATTGTAGGATGGCCACACCAGTGCGGCAGCTTGCTAGACATCACCTCGGTGGTAACCGAATCTCAACGCCTTGTGGTGTCTTCTATTCAGAAAACATTGTTATGCTGCCTACGACCTATTCGCCGCAAGTGCGCACACAACTCAACTGCATAGCTTGCTAGACACCACCTCGGTGCCATTCGGATCTTGGAATCTCAGCGCCTTTTGGTGTCTTCTCTTCAGAAAATATTGTTGCGCTGCCTTTGGCCCCATTCGCACATCGGTCCGCAACTTAGACATCACCTCGGTGCCATCCGGATCTTGGCATCTCAGCGCCTTGTGGTGTCAGTCAGAAAATATTGTTGCGCTGCCTTTGGCCCCATTCGCACATCAGTCCGCTACTGACACCATCTCACAGGCCAACAGGGCGCCCCACGCCGACTTTTACCATTGTAGGATGGCCACACCAGTGCCACAACTTGCTAGACACCACCTCGGTGCCATCTGGAACTTGGCATCTCAGCGCCTTGTGGTGTCTTCAATTCAGAATATATTGTTGCGCTGCCTTTGGCCCCATTCGCACATCGGTCCGCTACTGACGCCATCTCACAGGCCAACGGGGCGCCCCACGCCGACTATCAGCATTGTAGGATAGCCACACCAGTACAGCAACTTGCTAGACATCACCTCGGTGCCATCCGGATCTCGGCGCCCCACTGCAGATGAAGTGCCTCTCAACTATGAAACCACCACGGTGACATCCGGATCTTGGCGCGTTGTGCTACCTTCGGCCTATTCGCACATCAGTCCGCTACTGACGCCATCTCACAGGCTAATGGGGCGACCCACGCCGAGTTTCAGCATTGTAGGATGACCACACCAACTTGCTAGACATCACCTCGGTGCCATCCGAATCTTGGCATCTCAACGCCTACTGGTATCTTCCATACAGAAAATATTGTTACGCTGCCTTTGGCCCCATTCGCACATCGGTCCGCAACTTAGACATCACCTCGGTGCCATCCAGATCTTGGCATCTCAGCGCCTTGTGGTGTATTCTCTTCAGAAAATATTGTTGCGCTGCCTTTGGCCCCATTCGCACATCGGTCCGCAACTTAGACATCACCTCGGTGCCATCCGGATCTTGGCATCTCAGCGCCTTGTGGTGTCTTCTACTCCGAAAATATTGTAGAAAATATTGTTGCGCTGCCTTTGGCCCCATTCGCACATCAGTCCGCTACTGACACCATCTCACAGGCCAACAGGGCGCCCCACGCCGACTTTTACCATTGTACGATGGCCACACCAGTGCCACAACTTGCTAGACACCACCTCGGTGCCATCTGGATCTTGGCGCGTTGTGCTGCCTTCGGCCTATTCGCACATCGGTCCGCTACTGACGCAAACTCACAGGCCAACGGGGCGCCCCACGCCGACTTTCAGCATTGTAGGATGGCCACACCAGTGCGGCAACTTGCTACACACCACCTCGGTGCCATCCGGATCTTGGCATCTCAGCGCCTAGTGGTGTCTTCTATTCCGAAAATATTGTTGCGCTGCCTTCGGCCCCATTCACACATCGGTCCGCTACTGACGCCATCTCACAGGCCAACGGGGCGCCCCACGCCGACTTTCAGCATTGTAGGATGGCCACACCAGTGCGGCAACTTACTAGACACCACCTCGGTGCCATCCGGATCTTGGCGCGTTGTATTGCCTTCGGCCTATTCGCACATCGGTCCGCTACTGACGCCGCCTCACGTGCCAACGTATTTTCTCCGCATTTTATACCCTATGCCGCATAACAGGTCATGTGACTTGTTTATAAAACTTTTCATTGGTTCATTTTACTTTTGGTTTCCTAATGATGGAAGGCTTGATCATATGACCTAAAAACAACACTTTTCATTGGATGAAAACTTTTTTTTTTTTCCCAAACGATGAAAGCCCCACCTTGTTTCTGGATGTTTCAGACTGAAGCTGGCGTCAGCATGAGAGCACCACCATCTCGTAGCTCCGTCGTGGTCATTCCGCGAGCAATCATGGCAGCCGCTCCCCACCAGAAGCCTGCAGGAGTCGGGGCCCCCAAAACTTTTGATGAATTCTCAAGGCGGAGGGGACGCTTTCGAGAATGGGGTCCAAGACCTAGCAGACAAGCGTCCGATTTCCAAGGTGTCCCAGGGCCATTTCAGTGGACCAGGCCCAAAAAGGAAAGAGCCTGCCGCCATTTTGAGAGTCCTGTGACAGCCGCCTATCGCTGCACCGCAAGAGTGGGCGCAACTCAGCTGAATTGCGGCTTTTGACACAGTGGACCAAAAACGGACGGAATGGCAACTGAAACGGTAAAGGGGCGCCCCACTACAACAGATGACACTCCACCTGGAGAGGCCCGTTCACGCCGCCTCCCCCGGGGCGCCCCACGCCGTTATTCGGAGCAGCATTGTAGGATACCAAAACCAGTGCGGCAACTTACTGGACATCACCTTGGTGCCATCGTTCTGCTGCCTTGGAACTATTCGCACAACAGTTTGCTACTGATGACCCACCCCCCGCGACGCCCCACGCCATTATTTGCTGGGTGGCAACTTACTAGACATCACTTTCGTGTCATCTAGATTTCAGCGCGTTCTGCTGCCTTGGAACTATTCGCACAACAGTTTGCTACTGATGACCCACCCCCCGCGATGCCCCACGCCGGAAATCTGGACGTTGTGCTGCGTTGGGACTATTCGCACAGCCGACCGCTACTTCGTTGTTTTTCCCTAAAAATGTTTATATGTTATTACTATTTTTGTTTTCTTGTATATATTTATAAATTATTAAAGTTTTATAATCTTACTACTTTGTCGGAGTGCTATATATTTTTAATGTGACACATAATTGTAAAAACTTTGATGTACAAAGAGTCATCCCTGGAATCTTCCGCTTCAGGCTCGGTCCCCTCCCCAATCACAATACAGGATGGTTTTCAGATAATAGCAACGCTTCTGCTGTGACGGATCTCATCGAGTGTGGGCCTTGATCTACTATAACTCCTTTGAAGAGGGGTGATTCTTTACAGCTGTGGCCATAAACTACATCTGCAGGGCTAGCTGATACCCTAGGACCAGCCTGGACAATCGGACACAGAGGAAAAGGAGTGTCAGAGGGTGCGGTAGTGAATAGGGCGAAAGGGAGGTGTCGGGCAGGCACAGGGTGTGATTCTCAGGGAAGAGCAGCGCCGATGGGGGGAGGTTTATTACCCATGCATAAGACAGAGGGCGGGGGTGACCACTGCCTGGGGGAGATGCTTGCGAGGGTGGGGAGCCATGCTAAGGATCGACAGCGTGCACAGAGTGGGTCTGGTCAAGGCATCTAAAATGGCTGCCGTGCACGACAAAAGTGTGGCATTTGAAAAAAGACAAGATGGCGCAGACAATGTTTTTCAACACTTCCTGATTTCCTTCGAATCGAACGTTAACAGACGTTGGGGCATATTACCAAAGTTAAGCGATATTTATCCCTAACGATGCTTAGCAACGATTTTTTTACCGTCAGAAATTATCGCAGATAAACCTTGCTATTATCAAGGTTTATCGCAAATACGATAAACGACCGCAATGCATTAATATCGCTGAAAACTCAGCGATATTCATGCATTACCGAGCTAATGCTCTTAGCCATGTTATCCACCTCCCATTGGATAACATGGCTAAGAACTGCTCAGGGCAGGTGCTAGCTTTTGGAGATATTCGCGCTTATCTCGAATATTTCCAAAAGTTAATAATAGGAGATAGCGATGTTAGCGACTGTTTCCAGTCGCTAACATCTTGGCATGCCCACTTTGCATGTCATTAGTGATAAATATCACTCACATGCAAAGTGGGGCCCAAGATGGTCGCTATCTCCTACTAGCCGTCGCTAACTGGTGTTAGCAACAGCTAGGTAATACAGATATAATTTTATCTCCGCGAAGCGGAGCGCTGTTACAGATATATATCTTGTTTTTGAACGTTAATTTCTCAAAATGCACTGAAGCACATATATTGAGACCTAGCAAAGGCACATCGGGCTACCAGTCCCTAATATTTTACCAAGTTTCGTGCAAATCCATTCAGCCGTTCGATTATTATTATTATTTTTTTTTTTTGCCCCGCGGGGCCCTTTTAAAACCTCCACATCAAACCTAGGGGGTCAGCGAGGATCTACTATGCCCCCTTATGGTCATTTGCCCCTTCGCTTTGGCCTCCTCTTGTCTCTCGATCCTACCGAGAGACAAGATGGCGGCCGCTACGGACTGTTTGGAATGTTTACAGACACCGGAGAGCCAATCAGCTTCGCTTCGCAAAGCTCCGTAACGCGAAAAGTACGCGAAGCGGTGCGCTGTTACAGATATATATCTTTTTTTGAACGTTAATTTCTCAAAATCCACTGGAGCACATATATTGAGATCTAGCAAAGGCACATCGGGCTACCAGTCCCTACAATTTTGCCAAGTTTCGTGCAAATCCATTCAGCTGTTCGATTATTATTATTATTATTTTTTTTTTTTTTTGCCCCGCGGGGCCCTTTTAAAACCTCCACATCAAACCTAAACGGTCAGGGAGGATCTACTATGCCCCCTTATGGTCATTTGCCCCTTCGGTTTGGCCTCCGCTTGTCTCTCGATCCTACCGAGAGACAAGATGGCGGCCGCTACGGACTGTTTGGAATGTTTACAGACGCCGGAGAACCAATCAGCTTCGCTTCACAAAGCTCCGTTGCGCGCAAAGTACGCGAACTGGAGCGCTGCCCGGTCCGCTGTTACAGATATATATCTTTTTTTAAACGTTAATTTCTCAAAATCCACTGTAGCACATATATTGAGACCTACAAAAGGCACATCGGGCTACCAGTCCCTACAATTTTGCCAAGTTTCGTGCAAATCCATTCAGCCGTTCGGGCTAAAAGTGAGGCCAACCGCCCTATGGAAAACTCAATGTTAAAAACACGTTTTGGGACCCCCCTTTTTTCTCGCCCCCCCCTTGACGAACCCCCCCCAAATTTTCAAGGGCTGCTCAGAAACAAAATGTGCCATTTTCCTGAAAATTTCAGCCAATTCCGTCCACAAACGCCAAAGTTATTAGACATAGAATTTTCAAAAATCCCATAGACAAAAAATCCTAACTATATATACCTACTGGCGACCGCCAGTAGGTAATACACACACACACACATATATACAGCCTAAAATATTTCCACAATGGCCAAAATGCTTAAAGTTACATAGGTTTGTATGGTATCACCCATACTCTCCCAACCCCTAAGGAAGAAAGAGAGCAGTAAACATTTGCCATACAATGCTTTATTGCCATAGAGAAACCTGTAATTGCAGGCTTTTGCCAGTAGGCTGCAGTAGAGTATAAAGAAAACTGACACCTTGCCTTTAAGGCATTAGAGTAGGGGTACCGTGCCTTTAAGGCTCTGCAGGCGACCCCCTGCTCCCATGATGCACCACAGGTGGCAGTTAGGTCAGTTCTTTTTTCCGGCTCCTTCTGAGAGGATCCTGCAGCTTGAGCTCTTCAGTTTTTTGACTAAAACTGATTTTGAAAGAATTTTTTCAGAAAACTCAACGTTTTCTGGTTTCTAAAGGCTTCTGCTGCTGGTTTTGTGGACTTCCATAAATCTTTTTCAGTCAGAATGCCTGCTTTGTCCAGGAAATGTCCTTCCTGTGACAAGAAAATGGCGCTGGCAGATCCAGACTCGGTGTGTATTGTGTGCCTTCCATCCGCACACAACCCTGACCAGTGCCACCATTGTCAGAAGTTGTCAAGGCGAATCCTGCGCGACAGGGAACGCATACAACTCCATGCTCTGCTGGAAAAGGACAAGAGTCATCAGGTGGGTGGCCATGGAGGCCCCAGGACATCATCTTCCAGCAAGCAAGGTCGAAAGCGGCGATGTTCCACCTCTCCTGACCCTAGGAAGAGAAAGGGGACGAGAGGATCACCATCGAAGTCACCATCGCAGAGGCCCAGACACTCTTCAGGAACACCATCTCAACGTCAAGAGTCTCTTCCGCATCCAAGTAAGTCTGCGTCGAGGCACCACACTTCGGTCTCTAAGTCTGTGGGTGCTGAGAGACCTAAGTCTCCGTCGATGTCGAGGCTTCCGTCGACGTCGAGACTCTCCGCCACCCTCGGGGTCAGCGTCGAGAGTACCGATGGCTAACATCTCGCCTCCGCTGTGCGTGCCGTCGTCAAGAGGATCGTAGAGATCCCACCACTCGACGTCAAGGAGATTGACGTCGACACGACTGCATGGAGGGTCGCCGTCGACACGACGTCGTGAAAGATCGCCGTCGACTTGACGTCATGGCAGATCGCCGTCGCCTCGGCGCCATAGCAGATCGACGTCGAGGTCCCCACATCGACGCCGAGGGTCGGCGTCGAGGTCACCTCATCGCTGTAGGCAATCGACATCTAGACCCCAGTCAACGCCGATGGTGACTCAGACCTCATTGACGTCGAAGCACTCTCGACGACGAGAGAAGAGGTCACAGGAATTGCGGAGTCCCCACGGCAGTCAGACCCCGGGACCAGATCATCTTCAGGAGACCGGTCATCGTCCCCTGGACTGCACATTGTGCAGATCTCACCTGAAGCATCCCCCAAATCTGCAAAGGGGAGAGCCCTCAGTTTGTCACTTTGACGTCCTCAAGGTGCTGTGTCATGTGACCGCAGTAGTCCAGACTCTGATTACTCCCGCACATGGTCTTCCTCTACAAGATCGACGGTCCGGGACTACTCTCCGACCCTCTCCTCAAAGCCTCCATCACGGGTGTTGCCCATAGATGACATCTCGACCTTCACAGATGTTCTGGGTAGAGGTGCAAAGAAACTCAACATTACTTTGCATACCCCGTTGGTTTCCACATCTGTCATCTTTGACACCCTACATCACCGGACAGCTCCTAAACTGCTGCTACCACTGGTGCCTGGATTCTTGGAGCCGGCTATGGCCACCTTACTCACCCCTGCGATGGTGGGTTCAGTGCCATCCAGAATAACCAAAAAATACAAGGCTCTGGCAGAGGACCCCTTGTTTCTCAGGGCTGACCCACCAGCGGACTCGGTCTTTGTGGCTGCAGCCATGAAGCCCCATTCTGCTTCTTCCTCATCCTCTGTGCCTCCGGAGAAGGTTCGCAGATGGATGCATATGAGAGGAAGATGTGCAACAATTCAGCGTCATCAATGAAGGTTGCAAGTGCCTCTGCCCTTCTCGGGAGATATGATAGATCTCTTTGGGACTCCCTCATACGTTTCACTGACAAGCTTCCTAAAGAAGACCGGCAGGATTTCACTAAATTCTACAGGAAGGTGGGCTAGTAGCCAATCGGGTAATAAGTGCTGCAGCGGACGCTCATGGCTTCTCCCATGGAGTCTGTTCACGACGTTCGGCCTGGGTGCGCCTCACAGGCCTCAAGCCTGATGCCCAGAAGAAGATTCTGAACCTCCCATTTAATGGCTCATCTCTGTTTGGGGCTCACGCTGATGACGAGATTACTAAAATGAAGGCTGAGATGGACACTGTCAAGGCGGTTGGTCTGGAGAAGCGCATGGAGTTCAAGAAACGTTTCCGTCAGGGCGACAAACGTTCCTTCCAACAGAGGGTTCAAACCCCTCAGTGGTCCTCCCAGAACCAACAAAGATCCCAGTTCCAGCAAAGTCGCTCTGGGAGAGGTAGAGGCAACAACTACAACAACAAGCAACAGTCCACCTCTAAGCAGCCTCCCAAGCCTTGAGTCGTTGCTTCCTCCGCAACCGTTCGCCACTCCGGTGGGAGGGAGTGTAGCTTGTCACCTGGAAGAGTGGAAGACCATAACAAGAGACAAATGGGTGCTTAATATTGTGCAGCATGGTTACTTGCTGAGGTTCAAGTCTCCTCCTCCTCTGCAAGTGCCCTCGCAAGTCAAGCGCCTTCCTCAAATCCAAAGTCCGCTTTTGAAAGACTAAGTTTCCACCCTTCTCGCAAAGAAGGCCATAGAGGAGGTCCCACCCCTACGAAGAAATCAGGGAGTGTATTCCCGCTACTTCCTAGTCCAAAAGCGAGGAGTAGTCAGAGTACAGACCTATCCTCGATCTGCGCCTGCTGAACAGGTTTATCAGGAAGGAGAAATGTCAGAGGCTAGCCCTGCATCACATCTTTCCGCACCTTCAACAAGGAGATTGGATGTGCCATCAACCTGCAGGACGCTTACTTTCTTATACCAGTCTCAGTAAAGCAGCGCAAATTTCTCAGGTTCCAGCTAGCCCGTCACCACTATCAGTATTGAGTGCTTCCCTTCGTCCTCAAATCGGCACCACGGACATTCTCCAAGTACATGGCGGTGGTGACTGCCTTCCTTCGCAAGCAGGAAGATCTTCGTCTATCCCTACTTAGACGACTGGCTCCTGAAAAGCGCCACACCTGTTCTACTTAAGAGCCATCTCTCCTACTGCCTCAACCTGATGCATTCCTTGGTGTTGCAAGTCAACTACAAAAAGTCGGTCCTCAACCCCACCCAACGGATACACTATCTGGGTGCCTCCCTGGACTCCGCAGAGGCAAGCGTGTGTCCTTCGGAGGAGAGGTTGTCATCAATGCTTCTGAAATGCCGCACCCTTCTCGACACTCAAAGTCCTACAGCCAGACAAGTGTCTTCACCTCTGAGATCGAGGGTCTCGTGCATCTAATTGTGCCCAATGCATACCTTCACATGCGGCCTCTGCAGCAGGCACTCGAGGACTAATGGTCTCAGAGGTCAGGCCACTGGGAAGATCGTGTCTCTCCATCAAGTTGCCTTAGACTCCATCAGGTGGTGGATGAAACGTTCTCACCTACTGCAAGGAGTTCCGTTTCATCAATCACCTCCAACACAGTCAGTGGTCACGGATGCCTCAATGCATGGCTGGGGTGCTCATATGGACCAGCTTCAGGTACAAGGTCTCTGGTCCGAGACATAAAGAAGCTGTCATATCAACTTCTTGGAGCTACGGGCTGTCTATCTGGCGCTCAAGTCCCTATACCCGTCTCTGCACTCCAGCCACATTCAAGTTCAGACAGACAACACAACAACGATGTTCTATCTGAACAAATAAGGAGGCACCAGGTCGCGAGTTCTGTCTCTGGAAGCTCAATCCGTTTGGCGGTGGCTTCTGTCGAGAGGTGTCTCCATCGTTGCAGTTCACCTTCCAGGGATCCTGAATGTTCAGGCGGACGGCTTAAGCAGAGACTTCGTAGAAGCGCACAACTGGGTGCTCAACGAAGACGTCGCTCAGGAGATGTTTCAGAAATGGGGAGTGCCAGACATAGATCTGTTCGCAGACACGGCAAACGCGAAATGCCCCGTCTTCGCGTCCAGATTCCCCCAGCAGGGATCACAGGGGAATGCACTTTTGATCAGCTGGTCTCAGACATTGCTGTACGCTTTTCCTCCACTACCTCTGATCCTGGCTGTGATACGGAAATTCTACAGGACCAACACCAGGATGATCCTGATAGCGCCGGAGTGGCCACACCAGTGGTGATGCTCGGATCTCCTCCAGCTGTCAGAGGTCCCTCACAGGAGGCTGCCCTATCACCCAGACTTACAGACCAAGGACCAGGGGAGGGTGTTTCACCCCAGTCTCCCTTCCCTTCGATTGATGGCATGGCTCCTAACGTCATCCAGTACGGCCACCTAGACCTCTCAGCTGACTGTATGAACATAGTTTGAGAAGCGAAGAGACCTTACACCAGAAAGACTTATGCTTTCAAGTGGAAGAGATTTTACATTTGGTGTATGGACAATGCTTTCAAGTGGAAGAGATTTTACATTTGGTGTATGGACAATGCTCTTGATCCGATTCAAGGTCAAGAGCAGGTGATTCTCCCATACTTACTGCACTTGGCAAGGTCAGGCCTGAAGTACCCCTCCATCAGGGTTCACTTAGAGGCGATCACAGCCTATAGGAAGTCTCCTTCCCAGACCTCATTCTTCCTCATGCCTGTGGTCAAATATTTCCTAGAGGGGCTTAAGAAAGTGTTTCCACCTGTGAGGTCCCCCTCTCCTCCCTGGAAGCCTAACATAGTACTTACCAAGTTGATGGGTGCTCCTTTCGAGCCTATCCATAAGGCATATTTTCAACACTTGACCTGGAAAGCTGCCTTTTTGGTAGCCATCACCTCAGCCCGCAGGGTGAGTGAGATCCAGGCCCTGTGTTGCAAGGAACTTTACACAGTGTTTCATGCCAATAGAGTAGTGATGAGTACACATCCAGGCTTCCTGCCCAAGGTGGTCTCGGATTTCCATATCAATCAGACCATCACTCTACCTACTTTCTTCCCTCAACCTAACACTCCCCCAGAGAGGTCTTTACACTCCCTAGATCTCCGGAGGGTTTTGAAATTTTACCTGGCTAGAACTCTTCCACTTAGGAAGTCTGACCGGCTCTATGTTAATTATGGTACAACTAATACCGGTCTGTCAGCTTCAAAAAGGTCTATCTCGAGATGGATCATCTCCTGTATAGCTCTGTCTTACCAATTAGCCAACAAAGCTTTACAGGGCAAACCTCGTGCACATTCTACTAGAGGGAAAGCTTCTGCAACAGCTCTCCTTCACAACTTCCCGATATCTGAGATCCTAGACATGGCGTCCAGTGCATACCTTTACCCACCATTACTGCCTAGATTCAGATGCACAGGCCGATGCCCAAGTGGGACAGGCCTCCTTGAGGAATTTATTTGCATAACTGCATTATAAATGTGATCTTGATTCAGGTTTTTATTGTGATCTTGATTCAGGTTTTTTCTGTGTACTTGATTGCTCGTCCGCGAGACTTTGGGAATGGGCTTGCTAATCTATTCATAGATTGACTATTGATAAGCATCCCCTGGATGAGAAGGATTAGTTACTGTTGTAATCTTACCCTTCTCTTCCCTCTTTTACCTTGGTATGTTCCGCCATTGTTCCCCCCTCTCTTTGGTTTGTGTTACTTCTTTTCAACAGTTACTTACCTGTAATCCTAGTTCTCATCCAGGGGTATACTCATGAAAGTCATAAGCTCCCACCCACCTCCCCGGACGAGCATTTCTGCAAAGTTACTGTATGATGATTGCGGATTTACTCAAGTGATTATACACCTCCAAAAAGAACTGACCTAACTGCCACTAGTGGTGCATCATGGGAGCAGGGGGTCGCCTGCAGGGCCTTAAAGGCACAGTACCCCTACTCTAATGCCTTAAAGACAAGGTGTCAGTTTTCTTTATACTCTACTGCAGCCTACTGGCAAATGCCTGCAATTACAGGTTTCTCTATGGCAATAAAGCATTGTTGTATGGTAAATGTGTACTGCTCTCTTCCTCAGGGGTTGGGAGAGTATGGGTGATACCATACAAACCTATGTAATTTTCAGAATTTTGGCCATTGTGGAAATATTTTAGGCTGCATATATATATGTGTATATATATATATATATATATATATATATATATATATATATATATATATATGTTTTCACATATGCATATATAGGTATATATATATGTATTTTCTATATGCTCCGGGATCCCGCACATGGGCGGGGATTATTCATAGCTTATGACTTTGATGAGTATACCCCTGGATGAGAACTAGGATTACAGGTAAGTAACTAATCCATACGACCTACAGGGTAGCATTGTACTGCATTCTAACAGAGATGCTACTTCCCCTTCCCTTCCGGTTAATCTTTAACCTTCCTCCTAGGCCCAAAGTACTGTTATTTTCCCTGAGCTTTTATGGTGTTAGGCAGGAATATGTTCTGGTGCAGTTGGCTCATTTGCTCTCAATGTTTTAAGTGTGAAGTTCAGTTCATCACTTTAGCATCAGACAGCAGACTTTGATGTACATGCAAATGGGCCTTCGTTTCTCTTGTCCACTGGTGCAGATAAAGCCCTGTGGGTTACTTGCAAGTTTCTCTCGACAGTCAAGTGTGCGGAGGATGTGGTCTCATCCTACCAACTTTGCATTGTGGCCTGTCTGTTGTGGGGCCATGGTGGAAGGCTTTCCAGAAGGAGATGCAAGATGAGTTTTGGGAAGCAAATCCATAACCTCTTCAGCGGCGACTGGCTCAGAAGCAGCATCTTTCTTTCATCAGCTGCTGGCAGGTGCTCAGCAGAAGTAGTTGTTGCCTCCAGGTTAAATAGTCTGATAATAAAATCTTAGGGCAGTGACTGCTTCTGAGCAGATTGGACTCTCTGCTCAGTGATGACATAGTCTTTTAAATGGCAGCATAATAGGATCAAACCTACAATTGGATGGCCCAGTTTTTGGCGCACATTTGATACATCTCTCTTAATAAACTTCGTAGAGAGGCTGCAGGACCTATTCACAGCTCAGGTATTTAGGCTCACACTTTTGATTAATCCACTTTCTCTGAGGTTCCCCTGCCTGGGAACTCAAGGGCCCTTCAGTCCTAAATTAATCTTCTCCCGTAGGGCCAGACAGGCTCCTTTGCCCTCCCCAGCAGGCTGGCAGGTTTCTAGGCACTTTGAATATTATCATTTCCCCCTCAATGCTGACTTCAGGTTATTTTAATTCACCTCTGAGAAACTGTCTGTCACCATTTGTGCAAGATGATTGCTCACATGTTGCATAGGTGCTGGCTCCAAGCAGGGGTATCCAAAACAAGGGCACAGTGAGATCTCTGCTCTTTGCACTTTAGTGTCTGTATCTCCACCCGCCAGCCACAGGGATACAGGTAATACACTTCCACTGTCTAGAGAAGCTGTCACCATCCTTCATCTTGTACCATGCTAAACCCTCAGCATCCAAAGTGGATCTCACTGATTTAAAGCTACTCTCGCACACATAAAAACACATTGGATCTCCCTCTCGCTTCCTCTCCCCTACTTTTATACGTCACATGCTCACAGTACAAGTACTCAATAGAATGTCGGCACAGGTTTCTGAATCAAACATAATAGCAGAACGTGACATGAGAAGGATTAGAAGACCTAGATAAAAACCAAAAACGAGTCTTGTCACACTAACGCTTTACAAAGCATTGTACCCTGCCACTACTGCTTTATGTACTGCAGCGTGAATGGCAAGTAGTCAACGGTCCCATTTGAGTGCATTCTTGATGCACCCCACCAGGTCATACGACAAGTCCTGGACCTTACATTGTTCAGAAACCGTCGAGGCTTCTGCAGAGTCAGGATAGTAGGTTCACATGCAGGTGGGTAACCAGGGCAGGGGGAGTAAACCTGTTTATCATTAAGGGGACATTCTTTTCCAACAGGTTGCGTGAGAGAAACCATTTTCGGTTCCAGCCATCTGATTGCATGTGGCCAGACGCCATGGGTCTTCTCAAGGTGACCTGCACTTTTTGTCTTCCATCCCAAGACTTGAGTATTTGGTGGTTCAGAAGTAATTTTCAAAGCAGAACTTAACATCCTTCCTCTGTCTTTCCAAAATATCTGATAGAGACATCTAGCTGCAGATTCCTTACCTTTGAACGTCCAGGCGTCAGGCTGGATCCGGAAGATTTTACTTAGCAGTACCCCTGCTAAGGTAGGTGGTGTCAGTCAACTCCGCATGACGTCGTCCGTGTCGTGACGTCTGCGTTGTCAATATAACCGCCACTCGGGCTCGCTTACGTCTATTCATTTCTTCTGCACCAGCCAGCGCCAATCCGTTGAAGAGAGCTACTGTCATGACTGAGCTACTATTCCCTATGTCGAGCCGTTCTGGGCCCTCTTTCAGAGTAAAATGAGGGTATTGATTTTTACAAGCTCGAATTAAGTCAACTTGTGGCAATGTGTTTCTGGATTTCCAAGGATTTCTAGGTTCCCAAGTCTCACAGCGGTATTTCAAGATGGTGGGCACATGGTGTAAGGATAGCACGAGCACCTGGTGCGCTTCTCTTTTCAACCGTCTTTCCTGAGAGGTGACAGAGTATTGCTGTAGCGCTCCAGGTTTGATTTGAAATACCTTTCGGCAAGGATTTTTTCGCTCACATTTGATCCCGCCAGTGACTGCATTGCGTCTGGAGGTCTGTAAAGTGAATTTTTCCAATTAGTTCCTGTGAATTAGCGAGTCTTCTCAGCGGAGCTTGCAGTCTGACCTAGACTCCGAGTTTCTTTCAATACTTCAGTTCTATAGTCTTCAGTTGGTTTTCGAAACTGGGTTGCTGTCTCTTATAAGTAACTCCCTTCAATTAATGAATTGAAATCCTATGGTTAGTTTCTCAAGTAAGAACTAGCAGTAAGGAATTACCGCTTGTGTATCTACTAAAGAATAACTTTTGACAGAAAACGATATTTTGTATTCATTGCGCTGAGACTATCTAATTTGCACAATACTTGTGTTTCCCACATGAGCAGTTAACTCTTGCTCATCGACATAAAAATAAGAGATTCAACTACAAGTTAGCTCTAAGACTGTTTGAACAATTATCTGCAGAGCTTCGTTCAGTCAAGTTACCTAGTAATTATAAATATATATATTTGTACTTACCAACGAATTTCAGCAAAAAATCTACAAGCTGTCCTGATGTTCTGCCATCTAGTCTCCTATTCTGTGCTTGGAGACCTTCCAGGACATAATACATCTATTACATCTGGCTACTGAAGTATGATGTGTACGGGATAATTGAAGAATGCGAGAGTATGATTATAATTATTGATTGTTGGAATGTTTCCAGAATGTGTGTGTCTGTGGTGAAGTTTGATTGAAGATTTGTAGGGCTGGTTGGGATGTCTTTTGAAATATCTTTATGTATATTAAAATTGTTATGTTGTTTGTTTTGAAAAAATAATTATATATTTATATTGAAGAAAAGAAATAAAATTTGAATATTTTTCTATAATGTTTTGACTTGGATTATGGTTGTTTTACCTCTGGTTCCGGTGAGCTCATTCCTGCAAATTGCAAACATAGGACTCAATTAGAGCCTTAATATATACCCAAAGGGGCAGACTGTTTTGTGTTCTAAAGTAGCTGTTTTCTCCCCTGCTTGTCTGCCCTGTATCCGTTTTCTCAGGGTGCCCCTTTTTTCCTTATTAGTCGGTGAACATTGCATGCCTTTTGGGCCGTTATTCCCATTCTATATGGGACACTGTTGTGCAAGTGCTGCACAGGATTTTGGAGGAGGACAGAGCTCTACTCTTCCCAAGCTATATCCGACAGGAGAGAGGCAGCAAAGTTTGCCATCAGATATGGCTTGGACACGACAGACTTGCTGGGCAGAGCGATTTCTACGACAGTGGCCGTCCGTCGCCACGCCTGGCTGAGTACGTCTGGCTTCTTGGGAGATGTCCAAGCTAACTTCATGGACATGGCCATCGATGGGTCCCGTCTCTTTGGAGACCATGTATATGCCACCCTTGAGCACTTCAAGGACTCGCAGACCACGACCAAGTCCTTGGGCCGCACCACAACCTCCCGGCCGGCAACAGCTTTTTGCTCCTTTCATGACTACAGAAGGGGCTATCAACTGCGCCAGCCCTTTTCCAGCTAGAGGGCCTGCAAGCACAGAAGCCTCTGCGGGGCTGTGGACACGGTTCACTCCGACCCCGCGGGTTAGGAGGCCAGAGGTCGAGCCAGGCCACAACCCCCTCCTTCACCGCAAAACCTTCATAGTCCGATCCTTCAGGATCATCTACAGCCAGTTGGTGGCAAAGTACACCATCATCTCCACCACTGGCAGGACATCACATTGGACAGGTCAGTGTTGAAAATAGTCTGAAAGGGTTACTCCCTTTCCTACAACACAACCCCTCTATCCATGCCTCCAGTATACGACCGGAGGATCACCTTGTCCTACTCCACAAGGAAGTCAAGACTTTCTAAGCCAATGAAGCTATAGAGAGGGTTCGCGGGCCAGATGTAGGCTATGGTTGTTATTCCTGCTACTTTCTGGTCCCAAAGAAGGACACATGCCTTCGTCCTATCCTAGATATCAGAGCCCTCAACTACTTCCTCAAAAAGGAGAAGTTCAAGATGCTCACCCTAGTCCCGCTTTGGACCCAGGAGACTGGATGGTAGCTTTGGAAATACAGGATGCCTATTTTCATACCCCCATCCTACCTGCGGTTTACGGTGGGCCAAGAGCACTTTCAGTTTTCAGTGCTCCCCTTCGGCCTCACCAGCGCCACTCACGTGTTCACAAAGGTGATGGCGGTGGTCGCAGCCCATCTGCGGAAAACTGGGGTTCCAGTCTTCCCTTATCTCGACGACTGGTTATTGAAGGCTGGCTCGCCCCAAACATTTGTCTCCCACCTCCAGACAACAGCGAACCTCCTGCAATCACTGGGGTTCACTATCAACTTGCAGAAGCCCCACCTGACCCCTCTCAGACGCTCCCTTTCACTGAAGCGGTTCTGTACACAGTGCAGTTTCAGGCCTATCCTCTCGAACGGCAAGTCCAGGATATTCAGGCTATGATACAGATGTTTCGGCTTCTACCCTGAATTTCGGTGAGAATGACTGAGGCCTGTTGGGCCTCATGGCCTCCTGCTAGTGACCCATGCACGGTGGCACATTCGGGCTCTGCAGTGGGACCTGAAGTTCCAATGGGCACAGCATTGAAGAAATCTTACAGACGTGGTTCAGATTTGAGAGGGCACTGTGAGAGACCTGCAGTGGTGGCTAACAGACCACAATTGGTTCAAGAGCAAACCCCTCTCCCTTCACCACCCAGCTCTCACAGTAGTGTCGGATGTGTCCCTTCTGGGAAAGGGGGGACCATCTGAGAGAGGTGGAGATCAGAGGACTCTCGTCTCTGGTGGAAGCCAAGTTCCATATCAATCTGGTGGAGCTTGAGGCGATCAGATTGGCACTGAAAGACTTTTTGCCGTCATTAAAGGGAAGGCTCGTACAGGTGTTCACGGACAACACTACCGCCATGTGGTACTGTAATAAACAGGATGGAGTGGGGTCATGGACTCTTTGTCAAAAGACCCTGCGTCTCTGGACTTGGCCAGAACAACATGGCATTTCACTGGTGGTTCAACACCTGGCAGGTGCCTCGCGGATCATGAATGGCGTCTCCATCTGGAGGTAGTACAAGGTCTCTTTCAGCGATGGGGAGAGCCTTGGTTAGAACTGTTTTCCTCTCTGCAACACTTTTTGCTGCGAGTGGCACTCAGGCCTCCTATACGCCTTTCGGCCCATGACCACTCCTGCCCAGAGTGCTCAAGAATATCAGGAGCAACCGGGCACAAGTCATTCTTGCGACTCCGGACTGGGCAAGAAGAGTTTGGAATCCCAAGTTTGTAGACATGAGCATCGATCCTCCGATCAGGTTGCCTCTTCGGGAGGATCTTCTGTTGCAGCAGCATGGGAGGGTTCTCCACTCTAACCTGTCCACTCTCCGCCTCCTTGCATGGAGATTGAGCGGCAACAGTTGACCACTTTCGCCCTCCCTCCCGAAGTCTGTGAAGGTATTTTGGTAGCCAGGTGACCCTGCACAAAATTGGTATATGCCTGGTGATGGAACAAATATTGGACAGACCAGACTCTTGACCCCCTGTCTGCTCCTTTATCTGAAGTCCTTCAGTTTATACTTTCCTTGGCCCAGCAGGGCTCTGCTCTGGGTTCATAGAAAGGCTATCTTTCGGCCCTTTCCTCTTTTCTTCAACTCCCTGATCAGCCTTTTCTTTTCAAATCATTTCTGGTGCAGACATTCCTGAAGGGATTAACCCACTTGTTTCCTCCTTCACCTTTTATTATACCACAATGGGACCTTAATTTGGTTCTCACCTTTCTGATGTGGTCACCGTTTGAGCCACTACACAACGCCCTCTGCAGTTGCTCACCATCAAAACAGCTTTTTTGGTGGCAATAACCTCTGCCAGGAGGGTAAGTGAGCTGCAGTCACGGTCTTAACAGCCTCCTTATCTGACTGTCTTTCCGGACAAAGTTGTGCTCTGCACTAAGGCATCTTTTCTGCCTAAGGTGGTAACACCCTTCACATGGGACAGTCAGTTACTCTACCCACCTTCTATGCACCTCCGCATTCTTCCAAGGAAGAAGATAGTCTGGACACAAATAGAGCATTATTGTTCTACCTCGATTGAACCAGAGACTTCCAGGTGGAAGACCAACTCTTCATAGCGTACATCGGTGCAAAGAAAGGGTGTGCTGCCCAGAAGAGGACTATATACTGCTGGATTATCCTATGTATAAAGATCGGTTATGCCTTAGTGAAGAAAGATCCCCCTGAAGGACTTAGCGCCCATTCCACCAGCGCAAAGGCAGCCACCATGTCTCTTCAGCGTGATGTTCCCGTTTCTGATATCTGCCAAGCAGCCACGTGGGCATCACTGCACATGTTTGCCAGTCACTTCTGCCTGGATCACCAGGTTTGCAGAGAAGTTCTGTTCGGTCCCTCTGTTTTGCATGATTTTCTGGTCTAAACCTTTCCGCATTGCCTCTTCTGGGGATGGTATTGCTTGTGTATCTGTTCAAAGTTAAGCAATCTGCAGCTAGATGTCTCTATTAGATGGACAATTTACTTACCTTCGGTACCGCCTTATCTGCTAGAGACGTGATCTAGCTGCAGATTCCTTACCGACTCTTCCATCCTCTCCGCACTGCAGGATTGGTTTTTGAGTGTCAGGGATGTTCTTCTTCAGGGCCCTAGCTGTTCATTTTTTAACACCCCATGGGCAGTTACGTTCATGTCTTCGCACTTCTGGCATTGAAAGTCATGAAAAGTACGGACGTCAGAGCACAGGAGTGGCGGTTATATTGACGACAGAGATAGCACAGCAATGACAAACATGACACCGGATGACATCACGCGGAGTCAACCGAACCCACCTACCAGTGAGAAGGGGTACTGCTTAGAAAAGTCTTCCGGATCCAGCCAGACGCCTGGAAGTTCAAAGTTAAGTAATCTGTTGCTAGATCATGTCTCTACCAGATAAGGCATTACCGAAGGTACGTAACTTTTCCGTTTAGCACTTTTTGGGTTTCCTATTTTTTGCCTCCATCTTGGAGGCCTGCTGAGGCTGTATGAGAAATGGCAAAACTCATGATTGCCAGTCTTCCAGATCATATGAAAGAGCCATTATTTTGCTGGCGAGTGAGAGCATGGAGGTATCAAAGCAGATCCTGAAGTGTGGTTTTGGCTTTCAACTGACAGGAATTTCCTCCCTTTACTATCCAGGAAGGACAGGGTTGCGGGTCCTATTCTGGATCTCCAGCTAAACCTGTTCATTCAGCGTGACAAGAGTAAGATTTTGTCCATGAGCCAGGTTCTGTTGGCCTTGAACTTAAGGTGCTAAGATTTGGTATCTTTAAACCATCTTCTCTATGCCCACTGGTGTTACTTCAGGTTCATGGTGGGATCCCAATAGTGTCCTATTCTCCCATTCAGACTGATGACAACACCGCACACTTTTACTACTGATGGCAGTGTGTCCGATGCTGATCAAGGAACATATCCAGCGAAGGATGACTACTCTTCGAACAGACCTTTACCATCAATGTCCACACGTCTCCCGTCACTCCCAGTCAGAGACAGACTTTTATTCTGTTGGTGCTCAACTAAACCATTATCAAAGGTTTACCATCAGCAAGGATCAGTCTCTTGACATCGGTGCAGACTTTCCATTCAGTGCATCAGGGTCTGCGCTGGTGGGTGGATTCCTCTAACCATCTAAGGGGTCGCCCTTTCAGTCCTCCACAGGCCCATACTACCTTGGTCACAGATGCGTCCTCGGTGAAGCGCAGTTCTTATCCGGCTCACAGCTGCAAACAACCTGCCCTGCCCTGAAGACGTTGCTCTGTTTCATCTCCTGAAACAATGTCCAGGTTCTGTCAGACACAACCACTGCCGTCCATTATATGAGTAGACTGGTAGTGTGGGTCATGGATGTTTTGTGGAAAACCATTCACCTGCAAAGGTGAGAGCAAAAAAGGAGACTCTTCATGGTAGCAGTTCACATTACAGACTCCGTTAATGTGAGGATGGATGCTCTTACTCTCCTCTTACTGGAGAATCACAAGTAGGATGAATTCCCCATCTCCCAACCCCACCTCCACCCCTCATCCACTCCCTGAAGTCACGGAGGTGTTCTTATCTTGGTCAGCATTTATCCTCCGTTTTGTGCCATAAATGTCCCTTTAAATCGTTCCCTGCTTGATGCTTTCAAGTTTTAATTGTTCTAATGGCATCCTCTTCTACCCTGATCACACATCTGTCAACAGTCTTGTATAAGGTACGGGAGGATCAAGCTTTGCTGATTCAAACTGTCTGTCTGGATAAGTAGGATGTGGTATGCTGATCTGTTGCAACTCAACATTCATCACAGCTTTCCTCTTATATAGAGAAGTCCTATTCTCACAGCATGATTAACAGGCCTACCAGCCTGCTGCTACTGCACCCATAGGAATTGAGCGATGCCAGTTAGTCATTTTGCCATCTTCTTGAGATTACAGATAACATCTTGGATCCCATTAAGCCGGACACTTTATCTACACCGACTGCAGCTCTGTGGCCATTCAGTGATATGAATTGGAAGGCATCAACGCCTGTAAATCAACCCTTATGCTTATTTCGACTTACTCTGTCCCTCATTTTTTGGGGCTCATCAGTGACTATAGCTAAGGGCTATCTAATAGCCTGGTGTGTTTTCATGTACCTTCATCATCAGCCCTCCCTAATTAGACTCTCACTGGTGGCATGTTTTCTGAAAAGTTTGCATTACTTGTTCCCTCCCATTCCATTGATCTTTCTTCAGTGTTATTTGAACCTTGTTTTGACTTCGGTGATGGCATTTCTATTTCAGACAGTGCTCTCTTGGTTGTGATTACTTTTGCTTGCAGGATCAGAGTACTATAGTCCTATCCGTTTGCCACACTTCACAGTTTTCTAATGGGTAAGTTGGTCTAACCATCTGCCCATTACTCATACTCAAAATAGTTTCTACATTCCATTTCGCACAGACTATTGCTGGTCCATGTTTCTTCCCTCTTCCACAGGAGCAGAAAGTCTACATTGGCTGAATCCTAGGCGTGCTGTGTCATATTGCATCGACCATTAATGTCAGGTCAGAGTTGACAGCCAGCTTTTAGTGGGCTTTGCTGGAGCTAAAAGGATGACAAAATACACTTAAGTATTAACTCATCCTTGGTGATCAAGATTTGCTATGCCTTGGCCAAGAAGGTTGCTCCAGAGGACATTAATGCTCAGCTCAGCAGGCCATGGCTGCTTTCACATCTCTTTCAGAGTCCTTCTGGTTGGCAACATCTACATAGCAGCTGTGTGGTCATCTCCGTGCATGCTGTTTCTAAGCATTTTGTGTCTCACATGTCAGACTCTGAGTGACATGTACTTTATGTAGCTTTGTTGCATGAATCTTAGTTAATGGACCCTGCTCTGTCCCACCACTCCTGGAGAGACTGATTCAGGATTCATTTATGAGGTGAGGAATCCAACATGCTTGTTGGTGAATTATGAAATTTAGTGACATCACTTCAAAGCATGTAGTTGCAGCTGGTGGCGCATGCCACCACCAGGTGTCTCTCAAGAGCAATGCCGGGAAAATTATTTACCTACCATTTTGAAGCCTGGGAGAAGTATTAATACATTGAGGAATATATTATATGTATCCATCCAGAAATGCATGCAATTACAGAAAGTAAGTGACTTTTTCTATTCAGCAAGTTAATTCTATATTCTTTCTGAGCTGAATCATTCATAAGTTGTGTTCAGTCATCCAGCGTCAAGGATACTTTGGGAATATTTCAAGTAAGGAATCAGGAGCCTGCTTCCCTCGGAAGAACAAGTTAGTTACCTCCGGTAATGTTTTTCCTTCTACAAAGGGTCGCTAGTGGTAGTGGTGAGCATTAAATTCCCCACAAACTCACTAGATTCTGAAGGACTTTGTTTAGGGAAAACCCATACTGATCCTTTAAGAGAGCCCACCTATCAGTCTCACATTGTGTCTTAGGAATGACAAACTTTTTTTTCTGATCGTGCTAAAAAAAATACCTAGGCACTAATTTCACCTTTTTTTTGCATTCTTTCTATTGGACAGGAGGAATACAAAAAGCACATGGAAGCTGCTTTAGAAAGCCCATGTGCTTTAGAAAGCTTAGAAAAACAAAAAAAGTGGTTATTTATTCCTCAATTCTTGTAACTATTTCTGAGGACTCCTCCAGACAGAGATTCAAGCAAGGATTCTACGATTATGAGTGCCTTTGTTTGCGTTAGATAGTGGGAATATGTACGGCTGCTATGTCCACGATGTCATGAGTTGGCCTGCCATTGAGATACCCCTCGATGTTGAAGAATACCAAGAAATAGATGTGATTAAAGCACTCTGCTTCTAGACATCATTCTTGGCATCTTGTCTTATCACAATCTGTCAGATCCTTATGTTCCAATAGTCTACGTCTCCTGGTTGTCCCACGCTTCCGTCTTTCCAGAGTGGGCGGCAGAGCATTTGGAGTAGCAGCCGCCAGACTTTGGAACAACCTTCCCTTGGATCTAAGATTTGTCCCCACTGAACCCATCTTTCGCCGCAAACTTAAGACTTTGTTGTTCTCCTCTTAAATTTCTGTTTACACATTTTCTTAAATTTCTGTTTTCACATTTTCTTTCTGGGGCTAGTTAGTTGTCAGCGCCGGGACACCCCCTCGGGGGTAGCCGTGCGCTCTATAAAACCCAAAAAATAAATAATAAATAAGCATCACTGAGGGAGAAGCTAAAAGACAGCAGATTAAAACTCAGACTTCCAGTACTCAAAACCCAAGGGAAGAAATAACTTTTGAGATTTTAACAACTGCATGAAGGCAATTTCCATCTGAATGAAGGATAATGGTCTTAAATGCAGATAAAACTGAGGATATTATTTTTGCTAATAATACAAAACCAGGAGAGGAGGGCCCAAAGGAAGTTTAAAGACCTGCACAGATAGTTTCCCCAGTACAACTATTGTTTAACACCTAGTTATCCGGAGGTCTAACAGGCTTCACCGAAACCTCAAGGAGCTAGGTCTCAAGCAAATGAACTCTCAATCATTCATTGGGCAAGTCCTTAAAAAAGGACGAATCCCATCACCCACCGAGGCGTTGCAGCCAAGAGGAGAAATCCCAGATTATGAAGCATGCCACCTCGGTTGGTGATGGGATTGTGTCCATTTTTAAGGACTTCCCCATTGAATGATTCAGAGTTCCTTTGCTTGTGTCCTAGCTCCTTAAGGTTTCAGTGAAGCCCGCGTCTAACTGGGTATTATTTTTGCTAGTCAGTCCTCGGTTTGGAATAGCAGTCTGTGAGAGCCCTACCTTCTCCGACTAAGTCTGTTAATACATTTCGGGGTCCTTGTTGATCAACAACTTTCCTATGTTCTACAGGTGAATCACAGTATTGTCTTGTTTTAATATTATCAGGATATTCCGGAACGTTTTTCATTATATTCCAGTAACAGCAGGTAAAAAGATGTTCTGGCCTTGATTTCTTCAAGGATCGATTATTGTAATGCCCTTTATTTAGAATACATCCAAAATGCAGCAGCAATGCTTATTTTTGACCTTTCAAAGTATCATGCAATTTCATGTTGTAGGACGCTGGCTCTTTATATGATAAACTACTAGGTGGTTATATCGTGCATAGAGTCCAGAAATTCCCCCAGGAGTGTACAGGGCTAAATGTTAAACCTAATTGCTCTGTTTGTGGTAGGGTGGTCTAGCAGCCGTAGATCTAACAAAAAGGTGTATAAGACATTTGTTATACATACATTGACTAATAAATGACGGACCACTCAAAAAGGAGATCCACACCAATTTTAGAAAAATACGCTTCTTTCTAGGTTTATTTTAAGAGCAAGATGAACGCAAAAAGGTAAATACGTTTTTCAGGAAAAATACTTTACTCTTTAAAAAGTGGACACAATGCAAGAATGCAGTTTTGCAGGTAAGTACTCAACTTACAAATTCAGTCTTCAGGTTCTGGGGTCAACAGCAGGCAAGGTTCAAACCAGCATCCAGACTGCACCACCAGCGGCACAGGGGCGGCCGAGTGCAGAGGTCAAATTCAGGGTTGGGCGCCCAATGTTCTACAATAGAGACTGAGGTTCTCATCCAGGGGATACTCATCAATAGTCATAATCTATGAATAATCCCCGCCCATGTGCGGGATCCCGGAGCATATAGAAAATACATATATATATATATATATATACATATATGGGGGGAAGATGCCACCGCAGTGGTTAGCAGTGGTCAGCAGCAGGAAAAACAGCCCGAACTAAGGGAGCTGTACAAGAAACTGGAGAAAGTGAAAAAATCAGAACAGGCAAAGTGGTGGGAGCACCGCTCCTTAAAGGGGTACTTGGAAGTCGGACGAATTCCCAGAGGGCTTAGGGTCATGCTGGCCCCCACGTTTTAAAACCCTGATCCATTAATGTTATCGGATTGGGCTCAAGCTAATCTGGAGCATTCCAGACGTTTGGTGGAAATCCTAGTGCAGTATGCAGAGAGTGATCAAATTGCACTTCAAAGGGAAATAGACATTATCAGTGGACAAATTGACGAACTCCCCCCAAGTACTCAGCTAACAAAATACAGAGATGAGATGGAGTCTCGGTTACAACGTGAAGAGGCCATCATTAAAAAATGCAAAACCTACAAATTCCAGCGGGATAGGTTAGATTACCAACATGGCCAGATCTTCACCTTCGCCAGGAAGTACGATAAGATCAAAGTCACAAGTAACAATGCAATGGCTCAGCCAGTGGTTGTCCGTAACAGCACAGAAGAACCTGGGCCGTCCTCAGATGCGAGTTCCAATGCTGGCAGCGAATCTGACAACGAGCAAGTAAGGTTCAGCCGTTTGGGGTTTCGCAAATTCACATTGGCCCAGGAATTGGATGCAGTTCGGCAGGACAGAAAGCAGAGCCTGCGTTCAGGTGTCCGGAATGCCAGCGCAAACAAAACAACAACTGCAAGCGCAGGGCAAGGCGCCGCTGTTGCGAGCAACGAAAACAGCGGCAGCAATCAAGTTCAGAAGAAAAAGAAACACTGGAAGCGCCGATAGAAGGCGACAACTCGGATTCCAAAACAGTGATTAACTTGACAGACACCCTACTAACTAAGAAAGAACTCGGCATCCTGGCTTTATGTCTGTCTTACAGCCCTCCTAACAATGTTGACTATGCGACTACTCGAATAGACTTTTTCAAATATGCCAGAAAGTTAAAGTTGCGTAAGCACTATGCGTCTAAACAACAGACAAAAAACGTTCTATTGACATCCTCTGATCCGACACTGGCCTCCACTCCTCCACCACCTACAAGCTCTGATCTATCACAACTAGTTGCCCAGATTGAGACAGAGTCAACAGTACAGGCAGTCTGCATGGACACTGGGATCAACAGAGTAACGGTTGCGACACATTTTAAACCAAAATCCACTTTCTGCCCCCTCATGTTGAAAGACAACATCGATCTATTCCAGGATAAAATCAACTTGGAACTGAAAACTTTTTTCAGAACAAATAAAAGAAGGTAGCAAGAAACACTATCGAGATGCAGCATACCACCAACTGGTTAAAAAACTTCAGAGCAATACCAACATTATTATCCGCCAATCGGACAAGGGCGGCAACGTGGTGCTGTGGCCCAGGAAACTACATGGAAGAAGCTTTGGGCCAACTACAAGATAGAGACTGCTACAAGAGAGTCAACATGGTCGAAGTAAAACAGGCATGGAATGTGATTTATGGTAAACTAATGTTGTGGCGCGGCCTTGGTCTCCTGTCTATGGATGAATACAAGTTCCTTAGAACGTTGAACCCTGTCATGCCGGTGGCATACTTCATCCCCAAGGTACACAAGAACAGCAGCAAGCCACCAGGGTGGCCCATCATATCAGCATGCAATGGCATTCTGGAGAACGTGAGTAGATATGTGGACTTCTTTCTCCAAGACTTTGTTAAACAACTGCCATCTTTCATATTGGACACTGGTGATCTCTTTGATAAATTGAGGGATGTTGTTTGGAAACCAGGTTATATGTTGATCACATTGGATGTTTCCTCCCTGTATACATCAATCCACCACAGGGATGGACTCAATGCAGTAGCACATTTTTTGGGCAATAGACCATCTTGTCTAAATGACCACACTACGATGGTACTTGAAATGATTGAGCTTTGTCTAAGCAACAATTTCTTCTTGTTTTCTACGCAGGTCTTCCAACAAATGAGAGGGGTGGCTATGGGGGCCTGCTTTTCTCCCAGTTATGCCTGCCTTCATATGGGCTACTGGGAGGGGCAGGTCCTACCACCAAATACCAAATACTGGCTACCAAAGTCGTCAAGTGGCTCCGCTATATTGACGACTTGCTTATAATCTGGAATGGTAGTGAGGAGGAAGATTTAGTATTTGTTAATGACCTCAACAATAACTCTCTCAATCTGGGCTTCACTAGCCACATGAGTTGTTCCTCCATTTGTTTTTTGGACGTTGAGATTTACTACACAACTTAGAATTGCGCACCAGACTTTTTAGAAAGCCAACTGCGGGGAATGCTGTGCTCCATGCGTCCAGTCATCACCCGGCACCTCTAATACGCAGCATCCCGTATGGTGAGATGCTGCGCATTAGAAGGATCTGTAGCTCAGACTTGGATTGCAGACTGGCCCAGAATGACTGTAAAGCCAGATTTCTTAGGCGGGGTTATCGGTTGGAGGTCTTAGACAGCGCCATGTGCCGAGCCAATGCCATGGGAGCTGTGTCTCCAACAACTCCGCCAGCACTCACATCCTCCTTAGTGCTGGATGAAACCAGGCTTATCCTGACCTATAGCAGACAACATCAGGCTATTAGGAGAATAGTGCGCAACAATTGGTCGCTGATAGCAAGTGATCACATTTTAGGAGAACAACTACGCACCCCATCTAACATCACTTTCAGGAAGGCAAGATCCATGCGCGACAGTTTGGTTTGTAGCAGCCCTGAGATTAGAACATCAAGTGATTGGCTAGCTGGCAGCAAGGGTTTCATTAGGTGCGCTACATGTAAGGCTTGTAAGAATGGTATCAGCAGAAGTGAATACTTGATCCCATTCAATGATCAACCGGTGCAAATCCAAACTAAGTTAACTTGCAAAACAGAGTACGCAGTATATGTGCTGGAGTGTCCTTGTGGTCTCCGATACATAGGCAGCACAAAGCTGCCTGTACACAAAAGGATACTTCAGCACCTTAGAGCCATCAACAACGGCGACACTGCGTACCCTGTAGCAAGACATTTCGAGGTGGCTCACAACAAAAACCCAGAGGGGTTAAAATATTTTGTAATCGATACAGTTCCTCCTTTAAGGAGAGGGGGTGACCGTGAGGCACTTCTGCGCAAGCTAGAAACTAGACATATATTACTGTTCGATTGTAAAGATCCCCAATGGCATGAATGCTAGTGAAGATTTGTACACCTATTTATAAGTATTTTCCTGCTGCTGCTAACTGTATCTAAGTATATTTTCTGCATTCATGTCAAGCTGCTACTCTTCCTATCAATGAATAGATCTTTTTATCAATCTTTTATAATTAGTTTATAATGTAATTAACTGTGACACTTTTTAAAGTATTTTTTAACACTGGTTTTTTTTCTAACGTGACTAAAGTTTTGTATACATGTTATTTGACTTGTTTTGCTATTTTGCACATAGGATGTGAGCCTAGATGGGCTTCGATGACCCCTTTGTGTTAATAATTTTTTGGGCAACATGGGCAAAGGGTTCAGGGGGACTATTAACAGTGATTATAAACCGTTTAAACTTGTAATTTATCTTTTACATGGTTTTAGCTGTTTTTACCTGCTTATTTAGAAATTGTTTCTACATGATTTACATGTTTTTACATTCTGTCACTTCCGTATTCTACCGTGATACAGAGATACAGCAACTGAACTGCCCTATTATTGTGATGCGTCTGAGTAGTCAATTTACACTAAATGTATTTTACAGTTATTTTTGTGTACCTACAATCGCATGTTATGTTGTATCCAATACATATGTTGGGGTTTGTGCAATAGTATGGAGGGAACTACATGTAGTCTATCCTCTATGTTCATACGAAATTAATAGCACGCTAGCACTTTAAAAGGGTCACCTTACCTGCTCAACGCTTGTCATGTGATCAAGGCCCTTCGCGGGCTGAAACGCGTTATGGTCGGTGTGGTGTTTGGGCTTCAATAAAGAATATTGCACCAGCATTGGGTTTGTCTCGTCTATTGCCAAAACTGCAGTCAAGACGTTTTTCTGCCTCATATACATATATATATGCATATGTGAAAACATATACATGCAGCCTAAAATGTTTCCAACATGGCAAAAAAATCTGAAATTACATACGTTTGCATTGTAGTACCTATACCTTCCCAACCCATAAAGAGAAGAGGAAGCAGTAAACAATTGCCATACAACAATGCTTTATTGCCATAGAGAAAGCTTGTAATTGCAGGCATTTGCCTGTAGGCTGCAGTAAAGTACTAAGAAACAGAGAAAAACTGACACCTTGCCTTTAAGGCTTTCGAGTAGGGATACCGTGCCTTTAAGACCTGCCGGAGACCCCTTGCTCCCATGATGCACCACAGGTGGCAGTTAGGTCAATTCTTCTTTCCAGCTCCTTCTATGAGGATCTTGGAGCTTGAGCTCTTCAGTTTTTTTACTGAAAGTGATTTAATTGATATTTTTCTCAGAAAATTCGACAATTTCTGTCTTCTAAAGGCTTATCTACTGTTTTTTTGGTTATGCCATAATTTTTTTCCGGTCAGAATGCCAGCCTTATTCAGGAAATGTCCTTCCTGTGGTAAGAAGATGGCACTGGCAGATCCACACTCCGTGTGTATTGTGTGTCTTCCATCCTCACACTATCCTGACCAGTGTTACCACTGCCAAAAGATTTCCAGGCGGACTCTGCATGACAGGGAACGTATTAAACTTCATGCACAGCTGGGGAAGGATAGAAGCCATCATGGAGGTAACCATGGGGCCTTCAGACAACCTTCTTCAAGCAAACAACACCGAAAGCGGCGACATACCACCTCTCCTGAGTCAAGAAAGTAAAAGGTAACAGGAGAGTCGACTTCGAAGTCGCCGTCGAACAGATCCAGACGCTCTTCAGCGTCGAGGGACAGATCACCATCTCGACGTCGAGAGTCTCTGCCGCATGCAAGTAAGTCTGCGTCGAGGCACAGCACTTCGGGCTCGAAGGCTGTGGGTCCTAAGAGACCTGAAAAGTCTGTCGACGTCGCGACACTCTCCGCCACCCTCGAGGGGGTCGGCATCGAGAGTCACGATGGCGAACATCTCGCCGCGAGTGGACGTGTCGACCTCGAAGATCGACGCCAACGCAACGACATGAAAGATCGACACCGAGGTCCCCAGGCCCACGTCGAAGGTCGATGCCGAGGTCTCTGCATCGCCGTAGGCGATAGACGTTGAGACCGCCGTCAACAGCGGGACAATATAATTTACAACAAGGGGTGGTGATGGACAGAGTCTCTGAAGTAAGCAGAAAACTCTCACCCAGTCAAGAGATCAGGGCTAGATCCAACACCGTTTTTTAGCTCACTGCATCATCCCAGTTTCAGAACCTGGCTGTATGCAAATTAGTCTGTTCCTGTCCCAGTGCATGATGGGAACAGGGCAAACCAAACTACAAAGCCAATTCTTACACTGGAAAGGAAACAAGCTTCCGGGGACCGGTTTCTGGCATTACAGCCGTCTTCGGCCCGGCTTGCTTGAATCCTGATGGCGCAGTGAGCAAGGGACTCATGTCTGAGTATACCCTTCCACGCTTAGGGTGGACAAAATAATTTACAACAAGGGGTGGTGATGGACAGAGTCTCTGAATTAAGCAGAAAACTCTCACCCAGTCAAGAGATCAGGGCTAGATCCAACACCGTTTTTTAGCTCACTGCATCATCCCAGTTTCAGAACCTGGCTGTATGCAAATTAGTCTGTTCCTGTCCCAGTGCATGATGGGAACAGGGCAAACCAAACTACAAAGCCAATTCTTACACTGGAAAGGAAACAAGCTTCCGGGGACCGGTTTCTGGCATTACAGCCGTCTTCGGCCCGGCTTGCTTGAATCCTGATGGCGCAGTGAGCAAGGGACTCATGTCTGAGTATACCCTTCCACGCTTAGGGTGGACAAAATAATTTACAACAAGGGGTGGTGATGGACAGAGTCTCTGAATTAAGCAGAAAACTCTCACCCAGTCAAGAGATCAGGGCTAGATCCAACACCGTTTTTTAGCTCACTGCATCATCCCAGTTTCAGAACCTGGCTGTATGCAAATTAGTCTGTTCCTGTCCCAGTGCATGATGGGAACAGGGCAAACCAAACTACAAAGCCAATTCTTACACTGGAAAGGAAACAAGCTTCCGGGGACCGGTTTCTGGCATTACAGCCGTCTTCGGCCCGGCTTGCTTGAATCCTGATGGCGCAGTGAGCAACGGACTCATGTCTGAGTATACCCTTCCACGCTTAGGGTGGACAAAATAATTTACAACAAGGGGTGGTGATGGACAGAGTCTCTGAATTAAGCAGAAAACTCTCACCCAGTCAAGAGATCAGGGCTAGATCCAACACCGTTTTTTAGCTCACTGCATCATCCCAGTTTCAGAACCTGGCTGTATGCAAATTAGTCTGTTCCTGTCCCAGTGCATGATGGGAACAGGGCAAACCAAACTACAAAGCCAATTCTTACACTGGAAAGGAAACAAGCTTCCGGGGACTGGTTTCTGGCATTACAGCCGTCTTCGACGGGACGGCGTTCCCATAGCCCTCGATCGACGCCGATGGTGACGCAGACTTCGACGTCTAGGCATTCGACGTCGAGGGGAAAAGTTGCTGCGGCCACAGAGGAGACCCGGAGGACGTCAATATCCAGGTCCAGATCGTCATCTGGGGACCAGTCCTCATCCCCAGGACTGCATATTGTGCAGGTTTCACCGGAGAAATCTCCCACAACTGGAGAGAACTGGAGAGAAGCGGGCCTATGGTCTGTCGCCTCGCTGGCTGCAAAGTGTCGGGACAGGTGAGCGCAGAAGTCTGGGCTCGGACTACTCTCGAACGTTCTCGCCTTCCAAGAACTCTCCTCAAAGAAGTGCTCCTGCTAGACCCGCCAAGTCTTCCCCCAGAAGACCAAGATCACCTTCAAAGCACCGATCACGGTCCAGGGGTCCTCGGTCTCCTTCCAGAAGACAAAGATCACCTTCCACGCACCGATCACGGTGCAGGGGTCGTCGCGGCTCTCATCACGACCGTCCCGATAAGAGAAGACGCACAAGATCAGCCACAAGTTAACGCCGTGACCTGCCTCAACCTCCCGGACTCTGAGAATGCAGTTATAAAACTAGAATCCCTTGGCGACACCACTGCGTGCTCATATACAGACCCCAAAATTACATGCCCTCTTTTCCCTCACTCTAAGCAAACCGATTGCTAACTTGCTCATTGACCACGCCAGGGTCCTCATCGTAGGTGACCTTAACTACTGGTTCAACGACCCCCGCGAAGGCCCTCACTAGCGAACTCACCGACCTGCTCACCAATCTAAACTTCACGCAACAGGTCTCCCTGTCCACTCACTACAAAGGCCACACTCTATATCAGGTCTGGACCAACTCATCATTGGTCACTACCCCCGTCATGCTCCCATGCCTATGGTCCGACCATTACCTTCTCAACTTCACACTTGGTCACTCTACCCCCAAGAAAGACACGACAGCAGCGGGTGGCCTGGCGAGGAATTGGAACACGCTAGACGAATCGGAATTTCTTCAGACAATGACCAGCACAATCCCGCCCCCTCACCCTGACATTAACGTACATGAAACCAACTTCTCAAACTGGCTGTGCGCAGCAAGCGACACACGTGCCCTGCTTAAGACAGTCAAACTGGCGCGACGTGCGGACGCACAGAGATGGTTTTACGCTGAGCTCAAATCTCAGAAATTGGCCTTACGCCAACTTGAACGACAATGGCGTCGGAGTTACTCCCCAGACATGAAGCTCAGATTCACCACAGCCCGGAATGAGTACATGAAGGCTATTCTATCTGTCAAAGCTGCCCACTTCTCCTCACGCATCCTCGACTCAAATAATAAATCGAAAGAAATATTCACTATCATGAATGATTTGACCAACTTACACAGTATCCGGTCAAGGATCACCCCAACCCAAACTCTCTGTGATTCACTTAACTATTATTTCATCAAAAAAATTGCGTCCATCAAAGCCAGTATCCCTAAACTTCCCAACACAAACTCTTCCGCTCCCCCCAAAAATCATTGCACAATCAACAGTTTTCCCCTCATTAGCTCGGAGACATTTCAAGAACTCCTTTTTAAAATCAAATCAGGTGCTCCATCGGACAGCTGTCCCCCGCACATACTAAAACACTGCCTCTCTGCTCTCCCAGATCCTGCCCGTACCCTCCTAAATAACTCCTTATCATCTGGCCAAGTCCCCTCAGCGTCCAAGGAGGCGACAGTAGTTCCCCTCCTGAAAAAACCAGGGGCTGACCCCACCTGCTTGTCGAATTATCGCCCCATCTCCTTACTCCCTTTTCTAGCAAAGGTAATGGAGTCTTACATAGCCAGATGTCTATCTGACTTCTTGGAGGAGTTCAGCTACCTTGAGCCCCACCAGGCAGGTTTCAAGCCTGCTCACTCGACGGAGGCCGTGGTACTTGCTGTACTGGACGCCCTCTGTGACTCCGCAGACAACGGCTCGCCACAGGCCTTAGTGCTCCTGGTCTTTCGGCCGCATTCAACACGGTCGATCATACCATCTTGATCGACCAGGCCGGCATCCGGGGCACTGCGGCCAGCTGGCTAAGCTCCTTCCTGGAGAACAGATTTCAGGCCATTCATATGAACAATCTGGTCGCCCCTAAACAAAGCATCACCTGCGGCGTCCCACAGGGCTCCTCCCTGTCCCCCCACTTGTTCAACCTCTACATCCTTCCCCTAATTCAGTCCCTTAGAGACAGGAAGGTGACGGTCTTCAACTACGCAGACGACCTACAACTGCTCTTCACGATAAACACTGAGGAATCCATCGCCAACTTCCAGTCTACCATGAGGTTCATACAACTTTGGATGGACCAAAACCATCTCAAGTTGAACCCGGGTAAGACTGAGCTGGTACTTACAGGGGACAGCCACAAGTACTGGGGCCCACACTACTGGCCTCATGAGTTGCCCCCCCCCCCCCTCCATCGTCGGCAAAGACACTTGGAGTCACACTAAACACCGATCTATCACTGAAAACCAAAGTGGGCCTTGTAGTCTCCAAGTGCTTTTTCCAACTCAGGAAAATTAGAAAGGTCTGTCGCCTCCTCAAGACAGAGGCCCTCACACATGTGGTGATGACCACAGTCCTTCCCCACCTCGACTACGCCAACTCACTTTACCTTGGCATGCCTCTCTACTTGCTACGACGACTGCAGATGGTTCAGAACCACTCAGCCAGACTGATCCTAAGTCAACCAAGAAGGCAATCGGCCACGCCGTTACTCAAACAGTTCCACTGGCTCCCCGTGTCTCAACGCTGCTCCTTTAAAACGGGATGTCTGATCTTCAAATCATTATACTGCAAAAGTCCTAAATTCATAAACAACCTGTTGGTCAGACACACCCACACCCGCAACCTACGCTCAGCCCACCTCTTACTTCTCGACACCCCCTCCTTCAGACGGAAAAGCACAGGAGGCTGCAGATTTGCCACACTCGCCCCTAGACTCTGGAATTCCTTCCCCTTGGAAATCCGAGCCTGCCCGGACCTCATAAAATTCAGAAGAGCACTTAAAACCTGGCTCTATAAGCAAGCCTATAACTAAGTGTCCCGTCGAGTAGCGAATCCTGCCTTCTCCTATTGCGCCATGAAACCAATCGGTGTAAGTGCGCTCTACAAATTATTTTTAACATTACTTAACTTACTTAACATGGTCTTCCTCCAAGAGGTCCTCGGTCCGGGACTACTCTCCGACCTACTCCTCTATCGCGGGTTTCTCTCATCGATGACATCGCGACTTTCTCAGATGTCCCGAGTAGTGGTGCGAAGAAATTAAACGTCACTTTGCATACCCCGGTGATTCCCACGTCCATCATTTTTGACACCCTACACCATTTTACAGCTCCTAGACCGCTGCTTCCTTTGGTGCCAGGATTCTTGGAACCAGCTATGTCCACATTCCTCACCCCTGCTACGGTGGGTTCCATCCAATCCAGGATTGCTAAAAAGTATAAGTCCCCAGCTGAGGATCCCTTATTTCTCAGTGCTGATCCACCAGCGGACTCCGTCATTGTGTCAGCAGCCATGAGATCTCATTCAGCGGCTGCGTCATCTTCTGTCCCCCCGGAGAAGGACAGTAAACAAATGGACTCCTATGGCAGGATAATGTGCAATACTTCGGCTTCATCCATGAAGACTGCGAGTGCCTCAGCCCTTCTTGGGCGATATGACAGGTCTCTTTGGGACTCCCTGTCACGGTTTACTGAGAAGCTCCCCAAAGATGACCGCCAGGACTTCCGCGAAATTCTGCTAGAAGGTGGGCTAGTAGCCAATCAAGTTATAGGTGCGGCAGCGGACGCCTCAGATCTCGCCGCGCATGATTACGCCCATTGCGTCTGTTCATGGCGCTCAGCCTGGCTGCGCCTCACAGGCCTCAAGCCTGATGCACAGAAAAAGATTCTAAATCTCCCGTTTAATGGCTCATCCTTGTTCGGGGGCCACGCCGATGAGGAGATGAACAAGATGCAGACAGAGATGGATACTGTCAAGGCTGTTGGTCTGGAGAAACTAATGGAATTCCGAAAATGCTGTCAGGGTGACAAACGTTCCTTCCATCAGAGGGTTCAAACCCCTCAATGGTCCTCCCAGAGCCAGCGGAAGTCCCAATTCCACCAAAAACGCCCTGGAAGAGGAAGGGGGGACAATAAGCAGCAACAGTCCACCTCTAAGCAGCCTACCAAACAGTGAGGCATTGCTTCCTTCACACCCGTTCGCCACTCCGGTAGGAGGGAGTATCGTTTTTCAACTGGAAGAGTGGGAAACCATAACAAGAGACAAATGGGTGCTGAATGTTGTGCAGCATGGTTACTTGCTGAGGTTCAAGTCTCCCCCTCCGCAAGTTCCCCCGCAAATGAAGTGCCTTCCTCAACTTCAAAGTCGGCTGTTACAGGACGAAGTATCTATCTTCCTCTCCAAGAGAGCCATAGAGGAAGTCCCACCTCTCCAAAGAAACCAGGGGGTATACTCGCTGTACTTACTTGTCCAAAAGCGAGGAGTAGCCAAAGAGTACAGACCCATCCTCGACCTGCACCTGCTGAACAGGTTTATAAGAAAGGAGAATTTCCGAATGCTAGCCCTGCATCAAATCTTTCCGCACCTTCACCAGGGAGACTGGATGTGTGCCATTGACCTGCAGGACGCATACTTTCACATTCCTGTCTCAGTGAAACATCGCATGTTTCTCAGGTTTCAAGTCTCTCGCCACCACTATCAGTACCGAGTACTTCCATTCGGACTCAAATTCGCCCGCAGACATTCTCCAAGTGCATGGCGGTGGTGGCTTCCTTCCTCCGCAGGCGGATGATCTTAGTCTATCCATACCTAGACGATTGGCTCCTGAAAAGTTCCACGCCTGCTCTACTCCAGAGCCATCTCTCGTACTGCCTCAACCTGCTGCATTCCTTGGGGTTGCAAGTCAACTACAAGAAGTCGGTCCTCAACCCCACGCAACGGATACACTATCTGGGTGCCTCCCTGGACTCCGCAAAGGCAAGCGGGTGTCCTTCGGAGGAGAGGTTGTCCTCAACGCTTCTCAAGTGCCACACTCATCTCAACACTGCACGTCCCACAGCCAGGCAAGTGTTGCCACTGCTGGGATCGATGGCCTCATGCATCTACATTGTGCCCAATGCACGCCTTCACATGCGGCCTCTTCAACAGTCCCTCGAAGATCAATGGTCTCAGAGGTCAGGTCGCTGGGAAGATCGTGTCTCTCTCCATCAAGCTACGTAGGGACTCCATCAGATGGTGGATGAAATGTTCTCACCTTCTACAAGGGGTCCCTTTTCATCAGACGCCTCCAACACAGAGAGTGGCCACAGATGCCTCAATGCAAGGCTGGGGAGCTCATATGGACCAGCTTCATGTACAAGGTCTCTGGTCCGACACAGAAAGAAGTTACCACATCAACTTCTCGGAGCTACGGGCGGTCCATCTGGCGCTCAAGTACCTGTATCCGTCTCTTCAATCCAGCCACATTCAGATTCAGACGGACAACACTACAACAATATTCTATCTGAACAAACAAGGAGGCACCAGATCACGAGTCCTGTCTCTGGAAGCCCAATCGATATGGCAGTGGCTGCTGGTGAGGGGTCTCTCAATCGTCTCAGTCGATCTCCCAGGAACCCTGAACGTGCAGACAGACGGTCTCAGCAGAGACTTCGTAGAAGCGCACGGCTGGGTGCTGAATGACGACGTTGCTCAGGAGGTCTTTCGGCAATGGGGAGTGCCGGACTTCGATCTGTTAGGAGACGTGGCAAACACGAAATGCCCCATCTTCGCGTCCAGATTCCCCAGCAGGGATCACAGGGAAATGCACTTTTGATCAGCTGGTCGCAGACATTGCTGTACGCTTTTCCTCCGCTCCCTCTGATCCCGGTGGTCTTCCAGAAGTTCTACAAGACCAACACCAGAATGATCCTGATAGCGCCAGAGTGGCCACGCCATTGGTGGTACCCCGATCTCCTTCAACTGTCAGAGGTTCCACACCAGAGGCTGCCCTGCCGCCCCGACTTATTGACCAAGAACGAGGGGAGAGTATTTTATCCCAACCTCCCTTCCATCAGATGACTGCATGGCTCCTGAGGTCATCCAGTACGCACATCTAGACCTATTGGCTGACTGTATGTACATTCTTAGAGAAGCAAAGAGACCCTCCACCAGAAAGTCTTATGCTTTCAAGTGGAAAGTGGAAAGACAATGCTCTTGATCCGACTCAAGGGCAGGAGCAGGTGATTCTTCCATACTTACTGCACTTGGCGAGGTCAGGCCTGAAGTACCCCTCCATCAGGGTTCACCTAGCTGCTATCACAGCTTATAGAAAGTCTCCATCCCAGCCCTCATTCTTCCAAATGCCTGTGGTCAAAGATTTCCTAGAGGGGCTTAAGAAAGTCTTTCCGCCAGTGAGGTCCCCCTCTCCTACCTGGGAGCTTAACATTGTCCTCACCAGGTTGATGGGTGCTCCTTTCGAGCCTATTCATAAGGCATCTTTACAGCATTTGACCTGGAAGGCTGCTTTCTTAGTAGCCATCACTTCAGCCCGCAGGGTGAGTGAGATTCAGGCCCTGTGCTGCAAGGAGCCTTACACTGTGTTCCACGCCAACAGAGTGGTGCTGCGGACTCATCCGAGCTTCTTGCCCAAGGTGGTCTCGGATTTCCACATCAATCAGATTATCACACTGCCCACTTTTTTTCCTCATCCAACCACTCCCCTGGAGAGATCTTTACATTTTCTAGACCTCCGGAGGGTATTGAAGTTTTACCTTGCTAAAACCCTTCCAATTAGGTAGTCTGACAGGCTCTTTGTCAACTATGGTTCTACAAATACCGGGCCAACTGCTTCCAAAATATCTATTTCTAGATGGATTGTCTCCTGTATAGCCTTGTCCCACCAACTAGCCAACAAGGCTTTGCAGGGCAGACCACGGGCACACTCTACTAGAGGGCAAGCTTCTACCACAGCTCTCCTTCGCAACATTCCTATATCTGAGATTTGCAAGGTGGCTACATGGCGCTCAGTGCATACCTTTAGACGCCATTACTGCCTAGATTCGGATGCACAGGCCAATGCCCAGGTGGGGCAGGCCTCTTTGAGGAATTTGTTTGCATAACTGCTATTTGAATGTGATGTTACTTCATGTTCTATATGCTCTGTTTCTTGTCCGCGAGACTTTGGGTATGGGCTTGCTACTCTATTCATAGATTATGACTATTGATGAGTATCCCCCAGATGAAAAGGATTAGTTACTTACCTGTAATCCTAGTTCTCATCCAGGGGTATACTCCTCAAAGTCATGAGCGAACCACCCACCTCCCAGGACGAGCATTCTCTTGAAGTTATTGTTTATTGGTTGCAGATCTACTCTGGTGCATATGCACCGTTAAAAAGAACTGACCTAACTGCCACCTGTGGTGCATCATGGGAGCAAGGGGTCTCCAGCAGGTCTTAAAGGCACGGTACCCCTACTCTAATGCCTTAAAGGCAAGGTATAACAACAAGAAGGGGATGCCAGTACTGATACAAGTAACCATTTAGCAATTTAAGACACTCAACCTGAAGTAAAATTCAAGGCTTGGAGCTGATCAGTAGCTTTTATTATTTTGCTTAATGTTATCAAAAGAACAATTGGTTCAAAATTAAACAGTATTACATGCTAGGTACAAAAAATGTGGGAAGGAAAAATCTATCGTTCTATCAGGCATGTCACAAGCTTACAACAATCAATCATACAGGGACAGTGGGGGACATGGAAACTCATATATTACAGTGGACAGTATTTACAGTGAACAGACAAGCACAAAAATAGTGCAATAGGCCACAGTCTGCTAAATTTCTAAAAAGTTTAGTTATAGAATTATTTACATAAACTGTACATTCCTAACGCAAGTTTTAAATAATCACAATTTTTGATGCAGTCAACCAAAAAGATGAATAAGGTAATGTACAACTAAGGGTGAAAAAGTGGCAAAACAATTCAGGTCAACTTGTCACCCAGGCAGACTTAAAGGTGGTGGAAGGCCTACGCGTTTCGAATCCTACAGGTGTACGAGGATTCTCATCAGGGCCTTTGGTTCTGGAGAAAGAAAAGAAAAAGAGTGATAGTAAGATCAAAGGGTTTGACCTCAAGTGTATTTAAAACGGATCATCATTAGAATCTACACTCAGTCCACACCCTCTCCTATACAGCTTACCAAAACACGGTGTTATAACATCCGAATGTAGTTTTTCACAGCATATATACTGAAGGGGGTATTTTGTACCTGAAATGTCCGAAGCAGACTTGAATTACATAACGGAATTGGATGCGGTGGCAAAAAAAGGGGATTAAGGGCTTTTAATATTACCTGCTACCGTGTTTACAGATGATGCTTTACCAGGTGCGGGGTCACTTTGGAAAGGCTGAAGGGTTCCTAAAAGATGGTGAACATGCGAGATTTTAGGGAGGGTTTGCTACAATTGTCACACCAACAGGTTATCTACAGGTGGCACTTCGCCTTACCTAATATTTTAAAATCTCTATTCTTATTTATAACCGATGTCCCTGTCCTTAGGGTAGCCGTCGCTTTATTTGAGACACTGTCGCCGTGGGAGTAGAAGTAAAGTTGGATCAGAGGCCTGCGAAACAGGAGAAGCAATGTTTCATTATTATAAGCAATTGCTTCAGGGATTAAACAGGGTCGACAGCGGCGCTGAAGCCTAATTCGGCAATTTGGGTTTGTCAACTCAGAAGTTTAATGGACCTGTAAGAAAGCACACGCGGCGCTTAACATTGCGGTTATGAAGTAGAGACAGCCACTAGTTGCGAGCAGGAGGAAAAAGGGGAGGACTCAGCGGCTTACCGTGTTTTAAATTACGGCGGGCGTGGTCCGCTAACCGTGGTTGCAAACGTTCAAACCATTCTACGATCCTGCAAAGATATAATATAACAGCGTATCAGCGGGCTATTTCGCCCGGATTACAACACGCGGTTTATATGGGGAAAGCGGAAAAAAGAATTTACCGTCAACATTACACAGCACGCTGCAGAAAGGTGAATTATTCCTGCCAAGAAAGCAGAAGTTTCTAGATTAGTTAAGCAACATAGGGCTTTAACTGGCTCCTAACGTGAAGAGAGTTACTTCAAATACTCACTTTCAAAGGTTCAGGCTGGCGACCTTAGCGACGGCGAACGCGAACAAAGTGGTAACCTTCAGGCAAGGGCGCCTAAGCAGACTGAGCTGCTGGGGAACACCCTTAAATGCAGGTGATTATCAAGGCCACACCCACCAGGTGTGCTGGCCGGTTTAGAAAAAAGAGTGGGGGCAAGAATGAAAACCCGGACCGGAGTGGCCAATCCTTAGTCACATTCAGACCTTAGTAATATGCATAGAATCTGCAGTATAGAAAGAGGCAGGAGGAGAGAGTTAAAGCTTGAATATCTCACTTAATTCATTTAAACCAGACACCGCAGTGTCGAATTTCAGTATCAAAAGGGCTTCCCGTTTTGACAAGGCAAGGTTCTGGTCACCACCTCGCGGATTTTTTTCCACTTTGGAAATTACAGTCCACTTCAAGTCACTAACAGTATGTTGCATACGTGTCCAGTGGAGCACCAGGGGTGCATTCTCAACCCGCTTTTTGACTCTTGATTTGTGCTGCGAGATCCTTTGCCGGATCTCTTGGTTGGTTTTGCCTATATAAAGTAGGCGGCATGGGCATATGATACCGTAGACAACAAACTTGCTCTTGCAGTTACTGAATGATTCATGTTTCCAAAAAATTCCGTTGTGCTGGAACAATGAGCCCTCAATCGAGGATTCACAACAGAGGCAAGTGCCACACTTATGGTGTCCAAGAATCGGGGGCATCCCCATCATTTGGCGCAATGTAGCTGGTTTGGATGTAGGCATATCGGCCCGAACTACATAGTTGGCAATGTTGTTTTCCTTTTTAAAGGCAAATAAAGGGGTGTCTACTAAGCTGTTATCCAAGTCTTTCACTAAATGCCAGTTTTGTTTTATGACTTTCTTCAATTGGTTGGCATTCGGGCAGTATGTCGTAACACAAACCTGTCTTTTTAATTCAGGTTTAGTCTTGCGTACTAGAGTGGTCTCACGCGGTGTCCATTGTGCTCGCCTCATACAGCTCTTCACGAGTTTTTTGGGGTAACCTCTTTCGCATAATTTAGATGTTAATTTCTCTGAATGTTTTTGAAAATCCTCTTTGAATGTGCAATTCCTACGAACTCGCAGGAACTGCCCATATGGCAGGTTCTCTTTTAGGTTCCTCGGATGGTTACTAGAAAACATGAGTGATTTATTTCTATCCGTGGGCTTGCTGTATAGGGTCGTGGCCAATTTCCCTTCAGAAGGGAAGACTTCCACATCTAGAAACGCAATCCTTTTGGTTGAGCTGGAAATGCTGAATTTTATATCAGCAGTTCTATTATTCAACCACTGGTAGAACTGGTCGAGGGTGTTACTATCACCTGTCCATGTCATAAAGACGTCGTCAATAAACCGGAGCCAAGCTCCGATGTATTGAGTGAAAGGGTTGTTCTGGTAGATATATGCCTCCTCGTACATAGCCATAAATAATACCGCCAATTCGGGCGCAAAGGGGCAGCCCATGGCTACTCCCTTGGTTTGGTAGTAGTACTCGCCATTAAAGCAGAAATAATTCTTCTTTAAGGCGAAAGCTGCCAGGTCGACAATGAATTTGGTGGGCACCTGCATGGGTCTTAGTCTGGAATCAAGGTAGTGTGTTAGAACTGCTATCGCCTCATCCTGAGGGATCTGGGTGTATAGAGCAGTTACGTCCAACGTAACAAGTATGTCTCTGTCTTCGCGAAACTCAATGTTTTCGAGTTTGTTAATGAAGTCAGTTGTGTCCTGAAGTTAGGACTTCACGTTGGTCATGAATTCTTTTAAGAAACAGTCTACATATTTGGCTGCCGGTTCTAATAACGAACCGCACCCGGCGACAATAGGTCTGCCGGGGGGTTGATGTGGGTCCTTGTGTACCTTGGGCAGTACATAAAACAACGGCACCTTGGGATGTAAATTTTTAAGGTATTCAAGCTCTTTAGGTCCGACAAAGCCAAGATCAAAACCTTCTTGTATGATGGAAAAAAGTTGGTCTTGTAGTTCAGAGGTAGGATCTTTCTTTATTTTACGATAACAGCTGTTGTCAGCCAGCTGTCTCATCACTTCGGTAGTATAATCGTTGATGTCCCATACTACGATTGCTCCGCCTTTGTCGGCTTGTTTTATTATGACTGTACTGTCATTTTTAAGGTTGTTCAGAGCTGTCATTTGTGCCTTAGAGGTGTTAAATTTAACGTATTTTCTTTCTTTTTCCATAGCTGATATCGCTGACAATACGCTTTTTTCGAATGTCAGAAGGTTTTTTGGGACTTTACTTGCAGGAGGACAAAAGGAGGATTTATTCCTAAGACCAGTCACCTCTAAAGACTGGGAACTGGGGGAATCTTTGAAGAACAGAGTCAGTCTTAGTTTCCTGCAGAATTCAATAAATTCTGACTTCATTTTAATGAAGTCAGTTTTTTTGGAAGGGACAAATGATAGGCCTTTGGCCAACACGTTTTCCTCATCAGCTGTTAGAACTCTCTTAGATAGATTGAAAATAGGCGACATATCTAATTTTTGTAATGTTGTCGTCTGGTTTTCATTTCCCAAGGGGTGTTGATTCTCACTCGACCCCTGGGTAGGGATTGGCCTCTCCCTAAAAAATGAGGGTTAGAAGTTTGGTTTGATTGTTGTTGGTTGGCGTTCCAGTTGCGATTCCTATTTGGACGGTTGTAATTGCTGGTTGAATCACTGTCCGTTCCTGATGATGAAGTATCACTGAAGGAGATAAACTGCTTACGTGATCTTCCTTGGTTCCCTTGAAGGAAACGTCTCGATTCTACTTTGTAATAGAAGTCGGCCTGCAAGTAGGGGTATATGTTGTCTAATGAAAAACCCTTTTTGTCCTTCTCAAATTGGTTTGATTTTTGAGTTATCGTATAATCTTTAAACTCTTGGACTTCTTTGTTAACTTTGTCCAGGAGAGCCTTAGCATCTGCTATGGTAGGATTAATACTTATGTCTGCCTCTAGTTTAGAGATTTCAGCCAATTCCTCTTTTGATATACGGACTGCTGTCTCTACTGTTAACATCATCAAATCTCTACTACATTTAGTTTCTATCATGGAGAAGCCTTTCTTAAATATCGGGTCTTCTGTAAAAATTACAGGTATGTTTTTAATTTGCAAACCGGCTGGGATGGTGCCTTCCCGGAGGTGTTGCAACAAGAAGTGACCATGAAGATCAGTCCTTATCTGCTTTTTCTTAAGACGGATTAGTTTATCCGATTCGTTGGATGTAGTGGCTGTTTCGCTTAGGGTAACTGAAGAGAAGACAGGCGGGTCACTGAGGAAGTTTCTAATGTGATCCTCCGTGTAGGCAAAGGTGTCTTTTTCTGCCATTACTCTGTGAAAACAGTGAAAAAGAAAAAAGATTTAAAGACCTAAAGAAGGACAAAGTTGAAAAGTAGCATGTACATGAAACACAATTTCTCTACAAATGTGATGAGGGGATAGCCACAGGTCTATCCTGACTTCGAATCAGTGAACCGTTAAGCCTCGCGAGCCAGCGCCCGCTATTAACACCAGAAAACTACAAAGGGGTGGCTCTAATCAGTATGGCTGAGCCAGTAACTATAACAACAAGAAGGGGATGCCAGTACTGATACAAGTAACCATTTAGCAATTTAAGACACTCAACCTGAAGTAAAATTCAAGGCTTGGAGCTGATCAGTAGCTTTTATTATTTTGCTTAATGTTATCAAAAGAACAATTGGTTCAAAATTAAACAGTATTACATGCTAGGTACAAAAAATGTGGGAAGGAAAAATCTATCGTTCTATCAGGCATGTCACAAGCTTACAACAATCAATCATACAGGGACAGTGGGGGACATGGAAACTCATATATTACAGTGGACAGTATTTACAGTGAACAGACAAGCACAAAAATAGTGCAATAGGCCACAGTCTGCTAAATTTCTAAAAAGTTTAGTTATAGAATTATTTACATAAACTGTACATTCCTAACGCAAGTTTTAAATAATCACAATTTTTGATGCAGTCAACCAAAAAGATGAATAAGGTAATGTACAACTAAGGGTGAAAAAGTGGCAAAACAATTCAGGTCAACTTGTCACCCAGGCAGACTTAAAGGTGGTGGAAGGCCTACGCGTTTCGAATCCTACAGGTGTACGAGGATTCTCATCAGGGCCTTTGGTTCTGGAGAAAGAAAAGAAAAAGAGTGATAGTAAGATCAAAGGGTTTGACCTCAAGTGTATTTAAAACGGATCATCATTAGAATCTACACTCAGTCCACACCCTCTCCTATACAGCTTACCAAAACACGGTGTTATAACATCCGAATGTAGTTTTTCACAGCATATATACTGAAGGGGGTATTTTGTACCTGAAATGTCCGAAGCAGACTTGAATTACATAACGGAATTGGATGCGGTGGCAAAAAAAGGGGATTAAGGGCTTTTAATATTACCTGCTACCGTGTTTACAGATGATGCTTTACCAGGTGCGGGGTCACTTTGGAAAGGCTGAAGGGTTCCTAAAAGATGGTGAACATGCGAGATTTTAGGGAGGGTTTGCTACAATTGTCACACCAACAGGTTATCTACAGGTGGCACTTCGCCTTACCTAATATTTTAAAATCTCTATTCTTATTTATAACCGATGTCCCTGTCCTTAGGGTAGCCGTCGCTTTATTTGAGACACTGTCGCCGTGGGAGTAGAAGTAAAGTTGGATCAGAGGCCTGCGAAACAGGAGAAGCAATGTTTCATTATTATAAGCAATTGCTTCAGGGATTAAACAGGGTCGACAGCGGCGCTGAAGCCTAATTCGGCAATTTGGGTTTGTCAACTCAGAAGTTTAATGGACCTGTAAGAAAGCACACGCGGCGCTTAACATTGCGGTTATGAAGTAGAGACAGCCACTAGTTGCGAGCAGGAGGAAAAAGGGGAGGACTCAGCGGCTTACCGTGTTTTAAATTACGGCGGGCGTGGTCCGCTAACCGTGGTTGCAAACATTCAAACCATTCTACGATCCTGCAAAGATATAATATAACAGCGTATCAGCGGGCTATTTCGCCCGGATTACAACACGCGGTTTATATGGGGAAAGCGGAAAAAAGAATTTACCGTCAACATTACACAGCACGCTGCAGAAAGGTGAATTATTCCTGCCAAGAAAGCAGAAGTTTCTAGATTAGTTAAGCAACATAGGGCTTTAACTGGCTCCTAACGTGAAGAGAGTTACTTCAAATACTCACTTTCAAAGGTTCAGGCTGGCGACCTTAGCGACGGCGAACGCGAACAAAGTGGTAACCTTCAGGCAAGGGCGCCTAAGCAGACTGAGCTGCTGGGGAACATTTTCCTTATGGGTTGGGAAGGTATAGGTACTACAATGCAAACCTATGTAATTTTCAGCATTTTTTGCCATTTTGGAAACATTTTAGGCTGCATGTATACGTTTTCCGCAGCCGGTACCTACCATCAAGTTGGTCCGTGATTTCACGAGGAGACATCATTTACTGGTGCGATGCTCCGATGATCAAGCTGCGGTTGATGCGGGGGGGGGTGCAAGGCCAGGCCAGCAGGTTTTTGCCACAAGTAACATCCAGGTGCGGAAGGGAGAGGAGGCAGACACCTCCCACTTGGGAAGTACATACGCTGAGTGACTGCCTTCGTGGAACTCGGAGTGCCGAGTTTCGAGACGCTCCCCCGTGCCTACCAGATGATTACAACCAATCGTAATAAGGCAAGCTGGTTTTAAGTGGACATTGGTCAGCATTCTTAATTTGAGGCATTTGAAAAAGTCTTCCAACGAAACGCGTCATGCCCTGAAAGCTGAATAAAACAGAGTTGGACCTGCTCACCTGTGTGGCTCTTCCTTCCTGTGAGAGAGGGGGGATTTGGTTGGATATATGTATATATATATATATATGTATTTTCTATATTCTCAGGGATCCCGCACATGGGCTTGGAATATTCAAAGATTATGACTTTGATGAGTATACCCCTGGATGAGAACTTGGATTACAGGTAAGTAACTAATCCTTATCAAAGTCACGCGACTCACAGGTGAGTAAAGCTGTGTGAGGGGTCGATCTCCTGGAGTTCAGGTAAGGACATGGAGGCACACGCTAGCATGAAACTTAAAACCTCAGCGGCATTGAGGTGGACTGGTGCAGAATACCAACACATAGTCTGGCATCCGATACAAATCAATGGGGGAGATCGGTCAATCAGTTCACTTTATTTGATCTAATTAACAAATAGATCATGATCATGAAAGTACAGATAGTCTTGAAGATAGACAGCAGGCTCGGCAAGGAGGCAGGACGAAGAAAAGCCGCAGCTGCCCAGGTAAGGAGAGGTGCTAGGTGACATAGGGACACCGTTGGTCAAGCTCCCCAAGGCCCAGGGGCTTCGGGTGCAGGGTTGTCATTTGGCATCAGGAAACAGCTTACCTGGCAAGTCGCGGTCGGGGAGTCTTCGAGTTGAGGATGCAGGCATCAAGGGGAAGTCCATTAGGAGTTAGCCTACGGTGGACTCTGGCTCAATCGCTGGACCGGTGGGCTACTTGGACTCGGGCTGTGGGCATCTGGTGCAGAGGTGGATGTGGAGGGGGTTTTGTGGTTCCTCAGGGCAGAGATCTTTTTCTTTTAAGTTGGTTTCTTCTGGATATATTCACTCTCCACAGGCGATTTAGAGTCTTTGTTGAAGACAGGCAGTCCTCCCAGGGCTTTGGAAGACGCTGGGCCTGCAGGATGAGTCGTCGTGTTGGAGCAAGGGTGAAATGTAGCAGACACGACGGCAGGGTTGGCGCCAAGTCAGTCACTGGCCCTTCTTTCTTAGTGGGGCGGCTCTTCGGCGTCTGGGCTTCATAGGTCGCAAGGAATCTGATTTCAGGGCCTAGGAGAGCCACTTAAATACTAGATTTAGGGGTGTGACAGACAAGTAACAGGGACCAATGGGTTCCTTACCTGTGGTGTCTACACCCACTATTATGCCACCCTCCTGTGGGAGGGGGCTAAGCCCTAGCCCTCATTGGATAAGTCTCACCATCGTCAAGATGGTGGGCACTGAAAAATTTGCTTTACTACGCCTCCAGCACCTGAGGGGTGGAGGTGGCGAAGGGGTGCACATACCCTATTCTTACTATGTTTTCCAGGCGGTTCTCCCACCAAAGGTGGGAGTTTGAACTAGGGGCTGCCATCTGCTGCTAGCAGCAGAAGCTGGGGTCGCATTACAAAGGCAGCAAGGCACTGTGCTCATCCTGGGGGAGGAAGTGTGACGCCTCCGCCTAGGATATACATTCGTTCTGACCTCAGAGCAGAGCTCTCGACCCAGGAGGTCCAGAAACATGTCTGATGGTGGCAGGCTGCCTAAAGCCAGTCCGAGACCACACCAGAGTTGGTAGGTTTTCAGGTGCATGGTTCAATAAATTCCACACTGGCATCAGTGTGGGCTTACTGAAAGGAGTAGTTTGGTACCAAATACTCCTGGGTTCAGTGAAGCCATCATGGTGCTATGGAACTACAGTTATCAAGTTCCCAGCCTAGGTACTCTATGGCTTCACTGGCATTTACAATATTAAGAATAAACTTAAATATTGTTGGGGCATATCTGCTTATGCAGATATGCTCACACCTTCGATATAGTGCACTCTGCTTTGCGGCTTGTAAGGCCTGCTAGAGGGGTGACTTACCTATACCTTGTGCAGTACTGCTGGACATGGCACATAGGCAGTGTTCATGTCAGCTGTCTGCTTTCATTGCACCAAGGCATGCAAGCTGCAGTGACATTGCCTTAGTGAGGGGTCCCTCTTAATTACCCAAGCCCTAGATACCAAGGGTACCATTTACTAGGGAATTACAGGAGATCTGAAGTTGTGCCAGTCATGGTACAGTTTTAGGGTAGGAGCCACTGGCACAGGGGACCTGGTTGGCAAGGGACCCTGTGCACTTACAATCGAACCACATCATTTTCCAGGCAACAAGTGGGGGCTAAACATGTCAAAATCGGCACTTTTGCACACAATTGAGCTTGCTGCACTTCATTGGATTCCAGTTAGGAAGCAAATTATCTTTAAAACTCTCAGTATTGCCCGTGAAGCCCTACATAAATTAGGGCATATTCAATCTAAATTTCATTGATAACTGCCAATTAAGCCACTTTGTTCTGCCAAGCACAATTTGGTTTTGGTATGCTGCTGGTTCTGAAATTTCAGAGGGTGAGGGGGAGAGTTAGATCCTTTTCAGTGGCCACAGTTATAGGAAGGCTCTAATAATTTGGCTCTTTTCCAAATAGAAACTTGCCTTTCTCCAGGGCGTTGTGGTACCTGCGTCTGTCTTTGGTTCAGGTGGATCTAGTGGCTAAAGTGCCTTGACTTAATTTGGTATGTGTGTACTATAAATTTGTTTTCATTTTTGCCATCGCTACATGCAGAAATTAGGCATGTGACTTCATCTCCTGTCCCTCATGCAATACTGACAGACCCAACACCATCAAGAGTATAACTCTTGGGAGACATGATGACGAGGTGCAGCATAATTAAATACCAAGACACCTATTCACCCATGATCGTAACGCTTTAAATGTACTTTTCCATTGTCACCAGGTCTTCTTGAGCCTGCTCTGTAGCTCTTGATTACACCACCACTGCAAAAACAGCCTCGCCGTGACTGCAAAATAGTTACAGGCCCTCAGTCCGGGACCCCTCTCATTTATGACTGATCTCTGACTAAGCCTGGTCTTTATGTCCGCAGTTATGAAGAGTCATGCCCTGCTTTTATGCTGATCGTTCCTCTGGACAAAAAAAAACCCAAATTCATACTTGTAGGAAGTTGTCAATACTGCTGATACCACAAAGTAAGCAACCGCCGCAACTTAGCTTCCCTTTTTGGGGCAATGTAACTGATTATTTTGGGGACTCCCTCTAACAGTTCTCTGAGGATCTTCCAGTCAAAAGAAGAGACTTATTCCCAAATGATTTTCATTATGGCACATAGGATACTGCAGCTCATTGCTCTGACCTTACTATGTGTACACGACTATTCCCATAATTTGACTATGAGGTGCTCATCGGAGCTTCTTCCGGGAGTTCTGGAGGCACCACTATACACTTCTCTAGTAATATTGTGAACATAATCTCTTAGCAACAGTGATGCCTTTGTAGTATGAGTGCTAAAACATGTATACTACTTACAGGTTTATTTAAAGTTAATGCACAAATACGAATGGTTTAATAATATAAACTCTAATGCCATTATCAGACATATAAAAAGTCGGTGGAGGCATGTCTTTCACCTACCATGTTTAAATTAATTTCACTCTTTTTTTATAATAAACTGGACTTACCATCTGTTCTGATCAGTTTAAAAAAAAATCATTTGACAGTAGGTGTTTTGTTAAGTTCTTGAGCAGCTTATTAATAATGCTCTCAATTTCATCCTCTTGTTTAATTTTTTTCCATTAATTATCTTCTCTGGCTTTTTAAAGTTGCAGCTGGAGAGCATTTTCGCTTTAAATGGTTAAACATTGTATTATTGTGGACTGTAGCAGGTCAGTGATGCTTGTAAAAGTAATGAAGGATAATTTTATACTCAGGTTTTTCTCATCTAAATCTGAGTCACCTTATGCAGCTTAATGCTTTGCAATTAATTTGTGGTAACAATGTTCTTTTAACCTTGTTAAGATTTGCCTCGTTATCTGGAATATCTTCATGAACCGTGATTTGGTTACAATTTGGCAGCTTTTTTGTTCTTCGTAGGAGTCCCTTTCAAATTGCATGACTGTAAGATGCTTTTAAATTGTATATATTGTTGATGATTGGATATTGAATTCATTTGGCCTTTTCAATTTCTCATCTTTCAGAAGAAACAGCAGCTTCAGTCAAAGCTCAGTGAACAGAAAATGGCTTTAAAGCGGGTAAGTGAACATGGAGATTGACAGAGAATCGAGCGTGGGGAAAACCAAGTCTATATACTTTATCTCTGTGATTCTGGTGAATTCTTCATCCTGCAGATTCCACATCTCATGAATGTCCTCCAGGCACCACAGTGGATTCAGAAAAATGTTGCATCAGGTGTAGCTTTCATGTGCCAGTTCTATTTGCCCAGGATATGGCATTGGCCTGTTTAAGACACAGTGTCTCTCTAGTATCAGTTTCTGTTTTTTTCCACCTCTTACCCACTTGGATTCAGAGCTCTTAGGTGTTGTCTGAAAATTCCTCTGTAATTTTTTAGCAGAGAAAAAGTAAAACATGTCACTCGAAGGTTTATGGTTTCAAACCAGATCAACAGTGTCTATACATGTCTTTGTCGATCTCCATGGCACCTGAATGATTTTTCTAGGACCTGATAAGGACCCTCTCGCTACATCCCATCTGCAACGTCTGCATCTCTACGCGCACAAAGTGCATCTGCAAGCAATAGTCAAAACTTTTCATGTCTATGACCCATAAGAATCCCCTAAACTGTCCTAATCCTCTCCTTCATGGGAGTGTCATGATTCATTGTAATCCTGCCAATGTGTTCCCTCACAAAAAAAGCACATTAGGAGGAGATGTCCTTTTTTCTTCAAAGGAAACAGTCCCCCTCCAAGAACTTTTTGAAGTCTTGGTGGTGCTGTTCCACAATGCTAATCTGTACCTGGGCCTTTTACAAGGGCACCGCATTTTTAGAAATATTTCAACAAAGTTTATGAAACCATCACCTATCCTCTGCAGTTTGAGACATTTCAGTAGGCCATATTCAGTTTCTTCAGGACTGGTAGGTGTCATTCTGGATGCAAGTTTGATGCTGCGGGTGTGCCTCTGCCACCCTTAAACCCCACATAACCTGACACCCTGCTATTCCAGGGTTTGGCTCAGCATCACTTCTGAGGAAGCCTTTTCCCCCTAAGAACATGGTCTGATTACTCTCAGTAATGTGTTCAATATTTATTTTCCTCCCTCAGAGCTTTTCGGGATATCACCTTAGCTCTTGAAGTCAGCAGAAATTATTCCAGGGGTCAGATATAAAGTTAAAACCTCATTTGAGGGCTAGTCCCAGATGGAGCCTGTTCTTGGAGCTCAAGTATTCGCTTCAGTAGAAGAGCTCACCAACTCGAATTCTGACTCTTTCCACATGCCTTACTTTGGTTATACATCAATCAACAAAGTGATGGACGAAATGCTTGAATTTATCCCAGGCACTGACAATTTCTCGGTCCTCATTTGAGTTATTGTTTTTCACCCACTACTCATCCTTCTGCCTTATTCAGTGAGTTAGGGTTTCAGTCCTATAGTAAAGTGAGACCTGTACGCATGTTCTGGGCATACCCATCACACAGTGATTCCCTGTGTCTTTGATGAATTCTGGAAATACTTCCATTCAGTTTGTTTGTTCCAGGATTATGGGCACTCCCTCCTAATCACATTGATGCTGGACTCTACATAGTGGCCATCCTATATTCCCAGAAGATGCTATCTCAAACTTTTCTGGCTCTCATTCTGAGGAAACCTGTTCATTCTCCTAAGTAGTAAGCATGGTAAAGTTGGCACTTGAATTGTCGCTTCTGACTGCATATTCCAAGTCCACATCATGACGAAAATCCAGCAGCCCCGAGCCACATTAATTAAAGAGCTGTAAGAGCCAGTAATGTCTACCTGGGAGAAATGCTTTCCGGGCCTGACAGTTCAGATAGATCGCAGTGTCAGAAGCTGGCGTGTACAGATCCCAAATATTTGTAAGTGGATTCTTCTCCTGAGAGTTTTGCGGTACAGAAATAGTCAGCAAAGTTGACCCTCAATGTTTTTTCTCCACTTCTTCAGGCTGAGTTCAAAATCACTGGACTGTATGGACAGAAAAGTTTTTATGTTGGTATTCTAGTCCTGCCCACTGGTACGAGCATGTGCCTTCTCGAATTGTATGTCCTTGCTTCTTGAAAATATACAAGGGAATTGACAATAAGCCTTCCTCACCACTTAAAGAAACCCTTCTCTGATGATCAATGTTTTGGATACTTCCAAACAGATTCTTAACTGTTGCCTCGATTTGGCAGACACAATGGCCCGAGTCACGGCTATAACCTGCCTGGATGTGTCCCACTTGCTACGTACGAGATAGCCAGGCAGGCTTAACGGACATGCCCTTCTGTGGCAAGAAGCTCTCTGGGATGGTTCAAAAATAGCCTCTCTGTCCGGCCTATCCTCCCTGGCAAACAGTTGAATGAACAATATTGCAGTTTGGGTTTTTTCTAGGGGCCAACCTTGCAGCAATTGCAGCCTTCCTAGAGATCCATTCTCCACAGCAGTATTGCCAATTTGTTCCAGCGATAAGTGATCTCAGGTACGCCAACTACATCTGTTGGCTATTCTCACCCATCTTCCTGTGGATTTGGTGGCCAACGACTTTCATTTGCCTTTCTTACATCTTTAACTTCCGGTAGTAGTTTTACTCCCTCTACATCCTAGTTCCCAAGGTCGAAGCTCTTTGTTCACCGGGGCAAGTTCAAAATGTTATCCTTGCACCCGGTGCTTCAAGCCCTAAATGCACAGAATTGGATTATGTCCTTGCATTTCCAGGACACCTTTTTCCAGCTACTGATCCTCTTTTCACACAGGTGTTATCTATGCTTTACAGTGGGATCCTAATATTTCCAATTTGTTGTTCTACCATTTTGTCTCAAAACTGCTCTGAAGGTATTCACTTAAATGTTGTCTGTGATACCTACTTCACTCTGGATGTCCAGAGTTCATGTATTTCCCTACTTGAATGACTGATTGGTGCATTCAGTGAGTTCAAGGGGAATTCAAGGTACCCTGTGCTGGTTGCAGATTACCTGCAGAACATCCTAACCTTCCTTTGCCACCTTTGCTTCTTCAGCCTTTTAGAATTTCAACCTCATCCTTATTCAGAGTCTGACCTTTATGAGTGCAGTCTTGGACACAAAATGTATGAGACTTTCCAATACCTCATAGAATCTCTACTATTTGGGACACGATTCCGATGTTTTTGAATCAGATTACGACCCAATGCTACAATTCCTTCCCTAGCAGGGCTTTATGGTTTTGGCTTTGTGCATCCTGTTGGTACCATATGATGAAAAAGGTCGCTTAAGTGGTGCTTAAGAAGGTAGCGGCTCCATTATCAAGAGATTTTTTTGGGTTCGCATAGATATCCTCAGTACCTTTGTTGTTGGGCATATCCCTCGACGCTCTCAGTGAGTCAGTCACACCTTCTATCCAGTAAACTGTTGTGAGCGGGGAACTCCTCATTATTTTACTTGGTTAACTTTTTTAATGAAATTGTATGGCCTTTAGTCATTGTCAAAGCAACAACTCTGTCTTACAGTTGTGTGCAGCACCTCTGGCCTTTCCCTTCATCTCGGTTAAGGTTATTGAGGTCCTTTCGGAAAACACCACCTCCATCCTTAATGGCAAAAGACAGGGTGATGTAGATTTGTGGGCTCTCTGTTGGCAGGTCTGGCTCTCGACAACAGGTCATTTTGACAGTTTCAGGCTATGCATGTGGTGGGCACTCTGAATAAAGTTAGGTCCCTTGACTCTCACTTCACTGAAGGATCACACCTGGGAGATTCATTCTGAAGTGACAGTAATGATAGTGATCTGTTTGGAGTGCCGTCTGTGCAGGTCCCAGACGATCAAGTACCTTAGATTCTAGTACCTGTTCCTGCTAATGCTGAATGTTCCTCTGTTGAATGCCTTGTGATTCAGCTGGATGCTGGATCAGTCTGTATTCCTCTGAGTCATCTGGTTTTAAGAATAGCACAGAAGGTGCGAGGGCACCAACACAACTGATTCTTATCAGCTTACGTAGCATGAGGAGGATTTGGTACACCAGTTATTGGAGCTCTATACTTGTCTCCCTCTTTGTCTCATAAGCAGAATTAATTTGCTTTCGAAGCAGGCTGGTCGGTTTCTACACCCCAATCCTCTTTGTCTGCACATGAGTTCAACTGTAAAATTAAAGACATTGGGCTTGCCACAACAAGTAATGGATGTTGCCCTGGCAGCCCAAAAATGTACTACCAAGTCGGTCTGCCACTGCCTCTGTTCCAGATTCATTTCTTGGGGAGAGTTACAGGCTTCAACACCTTGAAGGCTATCGTTTCTGCACACCTTGCATGATAGCAGAATTTCTTTTAGCCAATTCTAGTGCATTTGCTGGATTGCATCCTATTAAGACCACTGTCGCACCCCTAAGCAGACAGAGCTGCAACTGTAGTTGTGTGGTACTGCCTGCTGATACCGGTGAACTATATTTCTGGGGAAACGTTTTCCAGAAGCTGTCAAGCATCTGGAGGGTATTCAAGCGATAAGGAATCTGTGGAAGTTACAGAATCCTCTAGAAGTAATGTTAACTTGTTTTTTTTATTCGACCTTCCACTCTATGGCACTCTGTTGCTTTCAGACATTTTAGTGGGATTCTTGATTTCTATGTACATAATTCTGAAAGTTTTTTTTGAGTAGTGCAGTGTGCTTCACTTAACAAGCGTGTGTTAGCACTAAATAGCCCCTGAAAGCTTAGTCTGCACTAAATTCACTTCCAGGTTAGGTGAATTAAAGCTGCTTTAATGGCATTTATCAAAGTGTTTAGCGGCATAGTCTGGTGTATTATGCTCTATTACGTCTTCGATTGGAGCAGTAAGAGGTGTGGTGTTTAGCTGCAGATGTTGCCTCCCACTGGTAAGAAAAAGTATGTGCTGCCTATATTAAAAAGGGTTTGGGGTTATGCACTGGCTGTAATAGCATTTATGTACATCACTGCATCGTCTGCTTCGAATATCCCTTTAGTGATGTATTCCATTAGACACATCGCGTATGCAGAGAAATATAAAACTACGCTCGGAAATTGAAGCAAGTGTGCTTTTTTATCTCCAATATTGACCAATGGCATTAGGAAACACATTTAGTTTCTTAAAACAGGAGGACTAAACTACATGAACATTTTCAACTCAAAATATGTTTGTGTTAAAAATGCAACATGGTAAAGTTGATGTGTGTTAAATGAATGTGGGTTACAGGCACGTTTTTATAGATCTTTACTATGGGTTACGGGATTGTGGCTTTAGACATCACACACCACTTTTAATCTTGGGGTTTCATTAAACAAATCATTGAATTCTAGTTCTCATCCAGGGGATGCTCATCAATGGTCATAATCTATGAATAATCCCCGCCTATGTTCGGGATCCCGGAGCATATAGAAAATACATATAAATATATATAAATATATATATATATATATATATATATATATATATATATATATATATATATATATGTGAAAACATATATTTGCAGCCTAAAACATTTCCCAACTGGCAAAATTGCCGTAAAATTACATAACTTATCATACACACAGTAGTACTCTCCCAATCCCTAAGGAAGAAAAAGAGAGCAGTAAACATTTGCATACAACAATGCTTTATTGCCATAGGAAAAACCTGTAATTGCAGGCATTTGCCAGTAGGCTGCAGTAGAGTATAAAGCAACAAAGAAAACTGACACCTTGCCTTTAAGGCATTAGAGTAGGGGTACCGTGCCTTTAAGACCTGAAGGCGACCCTCTGCTCTCATGGTGTACCACAGGTGGCAGTTGGGTCCGTTCTTTTTTCCGGCTCCTTCTGTGAGGATCCTGGAGCTTGAGCTTTTCCTGTTTTTACTGAAATTATTGTTTTTTGTGAGGTTTTCTCAGAAAATTCGACATTTTCTGGTTTAAGGCTTCTGCTTTATTTTTTGTGGTGGTTCACAAAAGAATTCCTGTTAGAATGCCTCCTCTTTTCCGAAAATGTCCTTCTTGTGACAAGAAGATGGCTCTGGCTGACCCACACTCTGTGTGCATCGTGTGCCTTCCAGCTTCACACGACCCTGACCAGTGCCATCACTGTCAGAAGTTCCCTAGGAGAACTCTTCGCGATAGAGAGTGCATCAGACTTCATGCTCTCTTGGAGAAAGACAAAAGTCATCAGATGGGTGGAGATGGAGGCCCCAGACAGTCTTCTTCAAGCAAGTATCCCCAAAAAGGGCGACGTTCTACATCTCCTGCCTCCAGAAGAAGGAAGGAAGGAAGAAAATCTCAGTCGACGTTGAAGTCGACGTCGCGACGCCACACTTCGGGCTCGAAGTCTGTGGCTGCTGCTGTTTCAAAGTCTCCATCGACGTCGAGGCTTCCGTCGACGTCTAGACACTCTCCGCCAGTGTCGAGACTCATACGGCTCACTCATTGCCGCCGGCTGGCGTGCCGCTGTCGAGAGGATCGTCTAGATCCCACCACTCGACGTCGAGGAGGTCGACTCCAAGACTACGTCGAGAGCAATCTCCTTCGCCATGACGTCGAAGGTCGCCATCGACACGACGTCGAAGAAGGTCGACGTCGAGTAAGATCGACATGAGGGTTAACCTTCCACTCGACGTCGAGGAAGATCGACGTCGAGGTCACCGACTCGGCGCCAAAGATCACAGTCGAGGTCGCTGGAGCATGGACGATCGACGTCGAGAACACTTCGTTTGACGCCATTGGTCACACAGACGTCTTCGACGTCGAAAGTCTCGCCGTCGAGGGAACAGGTCGCTGTGATTGTGCAGTCCCCTGGCTCCAAGTCATCAGGGGACAGATCTTCATCTCCTGGATTGAATATCGTGGTGATCTCGCCAGAAGCGTCCCCCGAATCTACGGAGTACTCCCTCACGTACTCTCCATCTGCTCCGAGGACATGTACTCCGGGCAGGCCTGCGAAGACTCCTCCACCAAGGCCACGCCCTGCACCCAGACAGAGATCTCCCACCAGATCACGCTCTCCGGTGAGGCCCAGGACGCCTGCTAAGCCAAGACGTTGTCCCAGACCGAGATCTCATTCTAGACATCGGTCTAGATCCAGGGGTCGGCACAGCCATCGAGACAGGTCTCATCACAGAGGACGCACCAGGTCCTATTCCACGAGGTCAACGGTCCGGGACTACTCTCAGACCTTCTGCTCTACTCCTCCGTCAAGAGTCTCGCCTATTGATGACATTGCAACCTTTACAGATGTGCTGGGTAGGGGAGCAAAGAAATTGAACATCTCGTTGCATACTCCTGTGGTCCCAACAACTATAATTTTCGACACACTTAATCATCGCACAGCGCCTAGACCGCTGTTGCCTCTGGTTCCCGGCTTCCTTCAACCTGCGATGGCGACCTTCCTCACGCCTGCAGTGGTAGGTTCTGTTCCATCAAGACTTGCCAAGAAGTATAAGGCTTCCGTAGAGGACCCCTTATTCCTCAGATCGGACCTCCCGGCTGATTCAGTGATCGTGGCGGCTGCCATGAAGTCTCATTCAGCCTCTACTTCTTCTTCGGTGCCCCCAGAGAAAGACAGCAAAGTGATGCATTCTTTTGGCAGAAAGGTATGCAGCACCTCTGCTTCTTATATGAAGGTGGCCAGTGCCTCTGCTCTACTGGGGAGGTACGACAGGTCCCTCTGGGACTCCCTCACTCGCTTCACAGAGAAGCTCCCGAAAGAAGATAGACAGGATTTTGTCGAAATCCCACAGGTCGGTGGACTTGTACCCAATCAGGTCATCAGTGCCGCGGCAGGCGCCTCTGACCTCGTGGCCCATGGAATCTGCTCTCGTCGTTCGGCGTGGCTCCGCCTCACGGGCCTGAAACCGGATGCCCAGAAAAAGATTTTGAATCTCCCTTTCAATGGTTCTTCTCTTTTTGGTCCACACGCCGATGATGAAATGACCAAAATGAAATCCGAAATGGACACTGTGAAGGCTATGGGCTTGGAGAAGCGCAAGGAATTTAAAAAGCGCTTTCGTCAAGGGGATAAGCGTTCTTACCAGCAGAGGGTTCAAACCCCTCAATGGTCTACCCAGTCTCAACAGAAAACCCAGTTTCAGAAAAGATGTCCTGGCAGAGGCAACAATAATAACAAGCAGCAGTCTGCCTCCAAACAACCTCCCAAACCCTGAGCTGTTGCTTCCTCCGCAACTGTTCGCCACTCCGGTGGGAGGGAGTGTGTCACATCATCTGGAAGAGTGGAGAGTCATAACAAAGGACAGATGGGTGCTCAGTATGGTGCAGCATGGTTACTTGCGGAGGTTCAAGTCACCCCCTCCGCAAGTTTTTCCTCAAACTAAGCTACTTCCCCGTTTCCACAGTCAGTTGCTGCAGGATGAAGTCTCTACCCTCCTCAAGAAGAAAGCCATAGAGAGAGTGCCTTCCATGCAAATGAAGCAAGGGAGAGGGGTTGGCCTAACGGCTAGGGCACTCGACCTCGGACCTCGGGATCTGGGTTCGAGTCTCGGTAACAACGCCAAAAACCTCCTTTGATTCGGGGCAAATCACTTAATCTCCCCGTGCCTAAAATGAATGCGTGTCCTCATGTAACGTAACTGATGCTATGTAAAGCGCTCTGATACCTGATTCAGTTCGGGTCTAGTTCGCGCTATGTAGAACTCTGCAAAAAAAAAAAAAAGGAGTCTACTCCAGTTACTTTCTAGTCCAAAAAAGAGGAGAACTCAAAGAATACAGGCCCAATCTAGACCTACGACTACTAAACAAGTTCATCCGGAAGGAAAAGTTCCGCATGCTAGCCCTGCATCAGATCTTTCCCCATCTCCATCAGGGGGACTGGATGTGTGCCATCGACATGCAGGATGCTTACTTCCACATACCTGTCTCAGTAAAGCATAGAACGTTTCTCAGGTTTCAGATTGGACGCCAGCACTACCAGTATCGAGTGCTCCAGTTTGGCCTCAAATCCGCGCCAAGGACGTTCTCAAAATGAATGGTGGTAGTGGCTGCTTTTCTTTGCAAAAGGAAGATCTTAGTCTATCCTTATCTAGACGATTGGCTGCTGAAAAGCTCCTCTCCGGCTCTGCTTCAAGACCATCTTTCCTTCTGTCTCAACCTGATGAACTCATTGGGGTTGCAGGTCAACTTCAATAAATCAGTGCTCAATCCTTCCCAACGGATTCATTACCTGGGCGCTTCCCTGGACTCCGCTCAAGCAAGCGTGTGTCCTTCGGAGGAGAGACTGTCATCCATGCTTCTGAAGTGTCGTCTTCTACTGGACAGTCACAGTTCCACAGCTCGGCAAGTGTCCTCTCTCCTGGGATCGATGGCCTCGAGCATCTACATCGTGCCCAATGCACGCCTTCACATGAGGCCTCTGCAGCAGGCTTTAGAGGACCAATGGTCTCAGAGGTCAGATCACTGGGAGGACCAGGTCTTTCTTCCACAAGGTGCCAAAGACTCGATCAAATGGATGAAACGCTTCAACCTTCTCCGGGGGGTTCCATTCAATCTTCCTCCTCCGTCGCAGTCAGTGAACACGGATGCCTCTCTTCAAGGCTCGGGTGCTCACATGGACCAACTTCGGGTTCAAGGCCTTTGGTCCGAGGGAGAGCGAGGCTACCACATCAACTTCCTCGAGCTTAGAGCTGTTCATCTGGCTCTGAAATCCCTGTATCCGTCACTGCGCACCAACTACATCCAAGTTCAGACGGACAACACGACAACAATGTTCTATCTGAACAAACAGGGAGCTAACAGGTCAAGAGTGCTATCCCTGGAAGCGCAATCCATCTGGCACTGGCTACTGGCAAGAGGCCTATCCATTGTGGCAGTCCATCTGCCAGGAATACAAAATGTCCAAGCAGACTGCCTAAGCAGAGACTTGGTAGAAGCGCACGACTGGGTGCTCAACGAAGATGTCGCGCAGGAGATTTTTCGTCTATGGGGCGTACCAGACAGACTTGTTCGCAGACGCCGTAAATACAAAATGCCCCGTCTTCGCGTCCAGGTTCCTCCAAAGAGGCTCACGGGGGAATGCACTTTTGATCGACTGGTCGCAGACATTTTTGTACGCCTTTCCTCCCCTGCCTCTGATCCCGGCGGTAATTCAGATGTTCTACAGGACCAACACCAGGATGATCCTGATAGCGCCGGAGTGGCCACACCAGTGGTTGTACCCGGATCTGCTCCAGCTGTCGGAAGTCCCGCACCGGCGACTTCCTTGCCGTCCAGACTTGTTGACCAAGGACCAGGGAAAGGTGTTTCATCCCAACCTTCCTTCCCTTCGCTTGACGGCATGGCTCCTGAGGTCATCCAATATGGACACCTAGACCTTCCAGCAGACTGCATGAACATTCTCAAAGAAGCCAAGAGACCCTCCACTAGGAAGTCATATGCTTTCAAGTGGAAGAGATTCTCCATATGGTGTCTTGACAACTCTCTTGGCCCTATCCACGGTCAAGAGCAGGTGATTCTACCCTATCTGTTGCATTTAGCAAAGTCAGGCCTCAAGTACCCCTCCATCAGGGTTCACTTAGCGGCAATCACAGCCTATAGGAAGTCACCTTCTCAGACATCCTTATTCCTGATGCCTGTGGTTAAAGATTTCTTAGAAGGGCTTAAGAAAGTGTTTCCACCAGTGAGGTCCCCCTCTCCTCCCTGGGAGCCTAACATCATACTTACGAAGCTGATGGGTGCTCCTTCCGAGCCTATACACAAGGCTTCTTTGCAGCACTTGACCTGGAAAGCCGCTTTTTTAGTTTAGATTACCTCTGCCCGTAGGGTTAGTGAAATCCAGGCCCTGTGTTTTAAGGAACCTTACACAGTGTTTCACGCCAACAGGGTGGTACTGAGGACACACCCAGGTTTTCTGCCTAAGGTAGTCTCAGACTTTCATATCAACCTGTCTATCTCTCTGCCTACCTTCTTTCCTCAACCTACTGTTATGTAGGAATCTAGGATCCTAGTGTAATTTTCCCGATTCATGCCCATATATAGGTATAATTCACCAAATCCTTATATAGGCATAGGAATCATTACCTTATTTAGTCTTAGCCTAGGCAGCCCAAATACGGCATGGCTACTTCCTCTAAACTCCGAGAATCCACAACGATTTCTTGGAAAAACCCGCCTTCAGCAGTCAGGGACTTCCCCCTGCTTGAATATTAATTTATCCAAGAACTCCTGGAGTTTTCAAGGAACTGAGGCACTAGTGACGATATTATGTCCAATCTTACGTCAAACTCGGCACCTTCAAAGTATAAATATGCCTAAATTTTCCTAGTCAAACACACGGTGGTTTAGGAGCAGATCGACTAACTACTTGCCCGACGCCCTGCTGCTGCAAGTGCCGAAGGAAGCCGATCCTCCAACTGACGCACTGAGAAGACGCTGTGTTTTCTCTTGACGGGAAATCCAGTTCCGGTGTTTCCAGGCTGCCCTTGCGGGTTGCTGGGAGATCGAGTCCTGAGAGAGAGATACAAGACCTTTATCATTCTAAAACCAAGGTACGGAGCTGATTAGACCCCTAGAGAATTTTTGGAACCGATTCTTGGCAGAAAATTACTAGACTTACGCTACACCACACTTACTCCTCCCTCGTACTAGACATAGGTTAGGTACACCGGGGTAGGCGTATTTTAGAAGCACCAGTTGAGTACTTTTAGCCACTATTTTATCACTGTATGTATTTTATGCATTTTATGTATTCTATGTTTATGGCTTAGAAACCATAATCATGCTTTTACAGTACTATTTTATAATACTATTCGTATTATATGCATTGTACTTCTTAACTAGCATTTGAATTGTAGCAGTGCATTTCTTATGCTCAAGACATTAGACTGTTCAATAAATACTTTTATTGAAATCGCCCGTCTCTCTATTTCTGAGCAACTCTGGTTAATCGAAGCATGCACATCTGACTGAGAGAAATAGCGGTCTATTGTTTCCGCGACTCTAGAGATACGTTTCATTCTGGGGAAACAAAGTTGTCATGTTATATGGTTGTCAGAGACTAATCCCTTCGTGTACTTTCGAGAAAGTTTCTAGTGACCTCTGAGCTAGCTGGCACTCACAATTAAGTCTAATATATTCGGCAGAGACCTAGTCGACTTAAGTCCTACGTCTAAGCTGCAGGATATATTATTCCAATGCGCAGAGCCTATTGGGAATTTAGGAACTACACTACACTACCCCTCTCCCGAAGAGGTCCTTACACTCTCTAGATCTCCGGAGGGTTCTGCAATTTTACCTGGCTAAAACCCTTCCACTTAGGAAGTCTGACTGGGTTTTTGGTAATTATGGAACCACTAATACTGGTCTGTCTGTGAACCTCGAAAAGATCCATTTCACGCTTCATAGTTTCCTGTATAGCTCTGTCTTGCCAATTAGCTAACACGGCTTTACAGTGTAGACCTCATGCACACTCCACTAGAGGGAAACCTCTACTACGGCTCTCCTTCGTAATGTTCCAATCTCTGAAATTTGCAAGGCAGCTACATGGTGTTCGTGCATAGCTTTACCCGCCTTTATTGCCTAGATTCAGATACACAGGCCGATGCCCAAGTGGGACAGGCCTCTTTGAGAAATTTATTTGCATAATTGTATGTAAAATGTGAAGTTTATTCATGTCTCTATGAGTTCTTGTTTGCTCGCCCGCGAGACTTTGGGTATGAGCTTGCTAATCTATTCATAGATTATGACTATTGATAAGAATCCCCTGGATGAGAAGATTAGTTACTTACCTGTAATCCTAGTTCTCATCCAGGGTATACTCATCAAAGTCATAAGCTCCCGCCCACCTCCCCGGAGGAGCATGATCATAAAGTTGTGAAAAGTTTTTTCTATGGATTTACTCGGGTGTCATGCACCTCCAAAAAGAACTGGCCCAACTGCCACCTGTGGTGCATCATGGGAGCAGGGGGTCCCTACTCTAATGCCTTAAAGGCAAGGTGTCAGTTTTTCTCTGTTTTCTTTATACTCTACTGCAGCCTACTGGCAAATGCCTGCAATTACATGTTTTTCCTATGGCAATAAAGCATTGTTGTGTGCAAATGTTTACTGCTCTCTTTCTCTTCCTTAGGGGTTGTGAGAGTACTACTGTGTTTATGCTAATTTCTGTAATTTTGCAGCAGTTATGCCAGTTGTGAGATGTTTAGGCTGCAAATATGTTTTCACATATATATACATATATATTTATATGTATTTTCTATATGCTCCGGGATTCCGCACATGGGCGGGGATTATTCATAGATTATGACTTTGAGTATACACCTGGATGAGAACTAGGATTACAGGTAAGTAACTAATCCATCTCCGCCGCAGTCTAGTAAGTCGGCGTCGAGACGCCACACTTCGGGCTCGAAGTCTGTGGCTGCTACCACCTCTAAGTCTCCGTTGACGTCGAGACACTCTCCGCCGCCCCCGAGGGGGTCAGCGCTGAGAGCTAACACGGCTTCCAGGTCGCAGCCGGCTGGTGGGCTGCCGTCGAGAGGGTCTTCAAGATCCCACCATTTGACGTCAAGGAGGTCGACATGGAGACGACGCCAGGAAAGGTCGCCGTCGACACGACATCGAAGAAGGTCATCGTCGACACGACGTCGAGGGTCGTCGTCGACACGACGTCATGGAGGCTCTCCATCTGACCGACGTCGAGGAAGATTGACGTCGAGGTCACCGGCTCGACGTCGAGGTTCGCAGTCAAGCCCCTCGCGGCGTGGGCAATCGACGTCGAGAGCATCAAGACCCCGCTCGACGCCATTGGTCACACAGACGTCTTCGACATCTCGACTTTCACCGTCAAGGGATCAGGTGATGGTTTTGGTGGAGTCCCCTGGTTCCAGGTCTTCAGGAGACAAATCATCATCTCCCGGTTTGTATATCGTGGAGATCTCCCCGGAACCTTCCCCCAGATCTGCGGACAGATCTCGCAGCATAGTACCTCATCATCCTCAAGGGGCTGTCTCTGGCGGTCATAGTAGTCCGGGCTCGGATTACTCCCGCACATACTCTCCTTCTACTGCAAGGACCCTGGCCAGACGTCTAGGTCTCCTCGGAGGCCCTGGGTTTCGCCCAGACCAAGATCTCCGGCTAGATCACGTTCTCCAGTGCGGCCAATAACACCTATCAGGCCAAGACCTTCTCCTAGACTGAGATCTCCGTCAAGACATCGCACTAGGTCCAGGGGCCGTCACAGCAGGCATCGTGACAGACCCCTTAAGAGGCCGCGCACAAGATCTTCATCATGGTCATCTTCCACTAGGTCGTCTTTCCGAAATATACTCCCTGACCTTCTCCTCAACGCCTCCTTCACGAGTGTCTCCAATTGATGACATCGCGACTTTCTCAGATGTTCTGGGCAGGGGAGCAAATAAGCTCAATATTACGCTGCATACCCCAGTGGTACCCACAATCTGTGATTTTTGATACCCTTCATCATCGCACAGTGCCCAGACCTCTGCTGCCCCTGGTTCCCGGCCTCCTAGAACCGGCTATGGCTACTTTCCTCACACCGGCGGTGGTGGGATCTGTTCCATCTCGGATAGCCAAGAAGTACAAGGCCCCGGCGTAGGATCCATTGTTCCTCAGATCTGATCCTCCTGCAGACTCTATAATTGTGGCGCCTGCCATGAAGTCCCATTCGGGCACTACCTCCTCCTCGGTACCACCTGAAAAAGACAGCAAACTCATGGACTTGTTTGGCAGAAAGGTATGCAACACCTCCTCTTCATATATGAAGGTAGCTAGTGCTTCTGCCTTACTTGGAAGGTACGACAGGTCCCTCTGGGACTCCCTGACGTGCTTTACAGAAAAGCTTCCTAAGGAAGATCGACAAGACTTTGTTGAAATTATACAGGAAGGAGGGCTCGTAGCCAATCAGGTCATCAGCGCCGCAGTAGATGCCTCTGACCTTGTGGCCCATGGCTACTCGCATGGAATTTGCTCCCGTCGTTCGGCGTGGCTCCGCCTGACAGGACTCAAGCCGGATGCCCAGAAAAAGATATTGAACCTTCCCTTCAATGGTACTTCTCTTTTCGGGACACATGCGGACAACGAAATTTCCAAAATGAAAGCAGAAATGGACACTGTCAAAGCTGTGGGCTTAGAAAAGCGCAAGGAATTCAAGAAGTGCTTTCGCCATGGAGACAGGAGGTCTTTTCAGCAGAGGGTTCAAACACCTCAGTGGACATCCCAGTCTCAGCAGAAAATGCAGTTCCAGCAACAACGTCCTGGCAGAGGCAACAATAACAAACAGCAGTCTGCCTCCAAGCATCCTCCCAAGCCCTGAGCCGTTGCTTCCTCCACAACTGTTCGCCACTCCGGTGGGAGGGAGTGTTTCTCATCATCTGGCAGAGTGGAGATCCATAACAAAGGACAGATGGGTGCTGAATATTGTGCAGCATGGTTACTTGCCGAGGTTCAAATCTCCCCCTCCGCAAGTCCTCCTTCAGGCAAAGCGCCTTCCCCGATTCCACAGTCAACTGCTGCAAGACAAAGTCTCCGTCCTCCTTAAAAAAGATGGCCATAGAGGAGGTTCCCCCATGCAAAGAAACCAAGGAGTCTACTCCCAGTATTTTTTGGTTCAAAAAAGAGGAACAGTCAAAGAATACAGGCCGATTCTGGATCTACGGCTGCTGAACAAATTCATCCAAAAAGAAAAGTTCTGCATGCTCGCCCTGCACCAGATCTTCCCGCATCTCCATCAGGGAGACTGGATGTGTGCCATCCACCTGCAGGACGCTTACTTCCACATACCAGTGTGAGTAAAGCACCGAAAATTTCTAAGGTTTCAGATCGGACGCCATCACCACCAGTATCGAGTGCTTCCGTTTGGCCTGAAATCTACACCTCGGACATTCTCCAAGAGCATGGCGGTAGTGGCTGCTTTTCTTCGCAAAAGAAAGATTTTCGTCTATCCATATCTAGACGATTGGCTGTTGAAAAGCTCCACTCCAACCCTGCTTCAGAACCATCTGTCGTTCTGCCTCAAAATGATGGACTGGTTGGGTCTTCAGTGTGAGAAGTTGGCCTGGTATATGATGTTCACTATTCTAGTGAACACCTTGCAACAGTCCAAACAACCCTTGTGGTGATGGTTGTAAGTCAACCTTATAGACCAGCTATCCTAGTGGTAGCGTGGACAGAACAGTCTTAGGCTAAAAGACTCTTGAGGGCGTGTAAAGCCAGCTGTTTTACCATATGTAACCACTTGAATATCAAATGAAAGGACACCACACAGGATATATATATAAAATATATATGTATTTATTTACTAACACACTCCTCTGAACTTTTTATGAGATCAGAGGCAAAAGCACATCACAAGTTACTTAGTCAGAATACGTTAAGTTGCACAAAATACAGTTAGGCCCTAGGGGCGAAGCAAACCATATACTAAGAAAGTGGTATAAGTACCACGTCACGAGAAAAGGGAAGGCCTAGGGCCTAGAGAATCGCTGAGGCTACACTATCTGAACCTTAGGTTAGGAGTAGGAGGCCCACAGGCGGCGCGTTCTGTGTCTTTACACACATGTGAGTGTCAATGTTAAGTCAATGGGAACTAAGAGTTTAGAAAAAGAAGGATTTAGGACACTTCCGGTCTAGCTAGGAGGAAACAACTAAAAGCCTAGACACTTGGATAGTCAATACCCTTGGGAGCACCGAAGTACTCTCGTTACCTCACCCACAGGAAGCGGGTGCATAGGTGTGAAGATGTGTCGGTTTTCGCCGTTGAAGCCTATGGAGCCTGTGAAGAAAGATGCTGCAGGCGACCAGGAGGAAGATGTCTGGGTGGATCCAAGGGTGGATCGAGGATGAAGAGGACCTGAAAGCAGAGGGGACAGAGTCTGGGTCACTAGCCAGTGACCGGGTGGAACCAGAAAGGAACCAGATGACGTCGAGGAGCAATCAGGTGCTGTCGTGAAGCTTGTCTCTTCAGCCACGCGGACCAGGAGGCATCGAGGACGACCAGGTGCTGGAGGCGAGCTGTCCCACGAAAGTTCTCGCAGATGGATGGGGTCGACCGCCGGATTGGAGTCAGCAAGCCTTGGCAAAGGCAACCCACGCAGGATTCAAAGAAGGCTTCTGGTGCAGACCAGCAAGGTCTGAGTTGCCTCACCTTTGCAGGGATTGCATCCCCAGTACACTTAGAGCGGTAATTGCAAACACAACAGTGATGGACAGAATGTGGATCAATGTCACACATTCACCCCAGTCCAAAGATCTGGGCCCAAATCCATCGTTTTTCCACTCCACACCACCCTGGGTTAGACAATGGCGATATGCAAATCAGCGCTGACCCTGTGCCCCATGGGAACAGTCCAGTCCGAACTACAAAAGCCATGTCCTTCCCAGAACGGAATCAAGCATCCGAGGACCGGCCCGGTTTCGAGGTAACACCTCTCATCAGCCCAGCTAGCTTGACTCCAGTGGTGTGGAGTGCCTGGGACTCACGTCTGAGCATCCCCAGTACACTTAGAGCGGTAATTGCAAACACAACACATCGTTTTTCCACTCCACACCACCCTGGGATGCTTGATTCCGTTCTGGGAAGGACATGGCTTTTGTAGTTCGGACTGGACTGTTCCCATGGGGCACAGGGTCAGCGCTGATTTGCATATCGCCATTGTCTAACCCAGGGTAGTGTGGAGTGGAAAAACGATGGATTTCTGTCCATCACTGTTGTGTTTGCAATTACCGCTCTAAGTGTACTGGGGATGCTCAGACGTGAGTCCCAGGCACTCCACACCACTGGAGTCAAGCTAGCCGGGCTGATGAGGTGTTCCCTCGAAACCGGGCCGGTCCTCGGATGCTTGATTCCGTTCTGGGAAGGACATGGCTTTTGTAGTTCGGACTGGACTGTTCCCATGGGGCACAGGGTCAGCGCTGATTTGCATATCGCCATTGTCTAACCCAGGGTGTTGTGGAGTGGAAAAACGATGGATTTGGGCCCAGATCTTTGGACTGGGGTGAATGTGTGACATTGATCCACATTCTGTCCATCACTGTTGTGTTTGCAATTATCACCTTTGCAGGGAGGCAAGGGCCAGTCTGGAGTAACCAGACCAGCGAGGTGATTCAAAAGGATTGTCGTCACAGAGGCTACTAGCCAACGGGCCAGCAACCGGACAACGTGTCGAGCAGAACACAAGCAGAAGGGCCCCACGCAGAACTCGTGGAGGGCTGATCTTCGGTGCAGGTGGAGCTCGGATTCGGGGCTTCTCACTCCCCAGTGCACAGCTTCGAGGATATCTCAGGAGCTGCACAGTTAGCAAGTCGTGGACTTCAAGATGTCCGGTCCCACGTGTCTCGTCGCCTCCACGGATCTCAGCTATGCTGCAGACGTGAAGAGACGGTCAGAGAGGTCTGGAAGTCTGGGTCTTGTCAGGCTCTGTGCTCGGGTCCCGGCAGGAGCGTCGACAAAGCAAGCCGTTGATTTGCTGGATGGTGTCTGGTTGCCCAGGGTAGTCACTCCTTGGCCACAAGGGAAATTCTTCAGTCTTCAGCTTCAGCAGAACGTCGAAGGTCCAGAGTTTCGTGTCAAGTTTCGATTCCACGATTTATCTAAAGTCTCATGACTCAGCTCCTACCTTTATACAACTAAAAGGGGCTGGATTACTTTCTAGGTCCCTCCTATGGGTGGGACCAGGAAGGGGGTAGTTACACCCCCTTTCCTTTGTCCAGTTTCGCGGCAGAGCTGGGGCTGGAGTGCCCCAGCAACCGGTTTGAACTGGGGTTTGCATGGAGCACCTAGTGTGCCCCAGGCAGTGTCTCAATCTATTCAGCCCTCCTTGTCCCAATACACAAAATTCTGTCTGGGGTGGTGCTCGCACCTCTCCAGGCAGGAAACCTATTGTCCAAACCTCCGTGACTGGAAGGACTCCCAGCAGCAGGAGGTCAGACTTGTGTCTGTGGCAGCAGCGTCCATTTTGTGATGCTGGGGCTCTGGTTAACTTTAACCGGGATAGTCAGCAAGAACATGTGTTCTCCCTCTAGAAGGGTGGATTGCTACCCCCGTCGCCAGAATTGGCGAGGGGTTAGTATTCCAAAGTGTATGACACCTTACACGACATGTTTAGATAAAGCCAAACCAAAGTTAGCATTCAACCGCGAGGATTATAATGCACTTAAGAGTATATGGTATGGCAATATCGTTAGAACAGCTATAAGGACATGGTTCCGAAAGCTGCAGACAGGCTCAGCTCATGCTAGAGCACCATATCACACATAACCAAGCACTCTGCCTCCAGGATTGTTAAGGCCTGCCGTAGGAGTGACTTGTAGGTTGCTGGGTGTCTATATATAAGGGTAGATATAGGAATACTATACCTAAGCAAGGGGTGATTACACGACCTTGCCCCAGCTGAGTGATCAGCCAGTTGTGTCAGTTTGAGTGGCCAGCCAGGGGTGGCATAATACATGCTGCAGCCCATGGTAGGCCTTGGTTACACCTATGCCTTGAGTACCTAGGGTACACTTCTACAGGGGCCGACAAGGTGAACCGATTCCCAATTGTGTATGTTCCTAGAGTACATGGTTTGAATTTAGAGAGAGTGCATCTGGGCTGTGGGTCTGATTAGCAGGCCCACATCCACATCTAAGTCGAAAACCAGTAAAGCAAAAGCAAAAAGTGGGGGTGACCATAGGAAGCAGACCCTACTCTCCTACATTCAGGTCAATCTGAAGAAGTCAGAACTCAATCCTTCCCAACGGATTCACTACATGGGCGCTTCCCTGGACTCGGTACAGGCAAGCGCGTGTCCTTCGGAGGAGAGGTTGTCGTCTATGCTCCTGAAGGGTCGCCATCTACTGGATACTCACGCCCCCACAGCCAGACAAGTGTCCTCTCTCCTGGGGTCGATGGCCTTGTGCATCTACATGGTGCCCAATGCTCGCCTTCACATGAGGCCTCTGCAGCAAGCCCCGAGGACCAATGGTCTCAGAGATCAGGTCACTGGGAAGACCGGGTCTTGCTTCCTCAAGAAGCCAGGGACTCAATAAGATGGTGGTTGAAACGGACCAATCTCCTCCAGGGGGTTCCATTCCATCGTCCTCCTCCATCTCAGTCACTTGTCACGGATGCTTCCCTTGGACCAGCTCCAAGTTCAAGGCCTTTGGTCCGAAGTAGAGCTAGGCTACCATATCAACTTCCTAGAGCTTCGAGCAGTTCATCTGGCTCTCAAGTCTCTTTACCCTTCTCTGCGCACCAACTACCTCCAGATTCAGACGGACATCACGACAACTATGTTCTATCCGAACAAGCAGGGAGGCACGAGGTCAAGAGTCTGGTCTCTGGAAGCACAAGCCATCTGGCACTGGCTCCTGGCAAAGGACCTTTCTATCGTGGCAGTTCATCTACCAGGACTTCAAAACGTCCAAGCAGACTGCCTAAGCAGAGTCTTCTTAGAAGCGCATGATTGGGTGCTCAACGAGGAAGTCACGCAGGAGGTTTTTCTGCGCTGGGGCGTACCGGACATAGACCTGTTCGCAGACGCGGCCAATGCAAAATGCCCCGTCTTCGCGTCCAGGTACCCCCAACAGGGATCACTGGGGAACGGACTTTTGATCAGCTGGTCGCAAACATTACTCTACGCTTTTCCTCCCCTTCCTCTGATCCTGGTGGTGATCCAGAAATTCTACTGGTCCAACACCAGGATGATCCTGATAGCGCCAGAGTGGCCACGCCAGTGGTGGTACCCCAATCTTCTACAGCTGTCGGAGGTCCCGCACCCGCGACTTCCTTGCCGTCTAGACATGTTATCCAAGGACCAGGGGAAGGTGTTTCACCCCAACCTCCCCTCCTTTCGCTTGACGGCATGGCTCCTGGGGTCATCCAGTATGGACACCTAGACCTCCCAGCAGACTGTATGAACATTCTTAAAGAAGCAAAACGACCCTCCACTAGGAAGTCATATGCTTTCAAGTGGAAGAGGTTTTTCTCATGGTGTCATGAACATTCTCTCGACCAGGTGCATGGCCAAGAGCAGGTGATTCTGCCTTATCTGTTGCATTTAGCGAGATCAGGCCTAAAATAATCCCTCCATCAGGGTTCATTTAGCTGCCATCACAGCATATAGGAAGTCACCTTCTCAAACACCTTTCTTCCTTATGCCTGTAGTTAAAGATTTCTTAGAAGGGCTTAAGAAAGTCTTCCCACCAGTGAGGTCCCCCTCCCTTCGAGCTTAATATCGTCCTGACTAAACTGATGAGTGCTCCGTTCGAGCCTATACATAAGGCTTCTTTGCAGCATTTGTTCTGTATAGCTGCTTTTTTAGTGGTGATTACCTCTGCCCGTAGTGTCAGCGAAATCCAGGCCTTGTGTTGTAAGGAACCGTACACAGTTTTTCATGCCAACAGGGTTGTCCAACGAACCCACCCAGGTTTTATGCCTAAGGTAGTCTCAGACTTTCATATCAACCAGACTATTACCGTACCTACCATTTTTGCTCAACCTTCTGCTCCCCCGGAGAGGTCATTACACTCCCTAGATCTCCGGAGGGTCCTGAAGTTCTACTTGGCTAAAACCCTTCCACTTTGAAAGTCTGACCGGCTTTTTGTTAATTATGGCAGCACTAATACTGGCCTGTCATCCTCAAAACGTTCCATTTCACGCTGGATTGTCTCCTGTATAGCTGTTAGCTTACCAACTAGCTAACAAGACCTTACAGGGTAAACCACATGCACCTTCTACTAGAGGGAAAGCTTCAACTACAGCGCTCCTCCGTAATGTTCCTATTTCTAAAATTTGTAAAGCAGCAACTTGGCGGTCTGTGCATACCTTTACCCACCATTATTGCCTGGACTTAGATACTCAGGCCGATGCCCGAGTAGGACAGGCCTCTTTAAGGAACTTATTTGCAATGTGTAACTTACTCAGTCTTTGATAGATTGTTTCCTGCTCGTCCGCGAGACTTTGGGTATGAGCTTGCTAATCTATTCATAGATAATGACTATTGATGAGTATCCCCTGGATGAGGAGGATTAGTTACTTACCTGTAATCCTAGTTCTCATCCAGGGGTATACTCATCGAAGTCATAAGCTCCCGCCCACCTCCCAGACGAGCATGTTTATAAAGTTATGAGATGTTTACTGTGGATCTACTCAGGTGTTATGCACCTCCAAAAAGAACTGACACAACTGCCACCTGTGGTGCACCATGGGTGATGAGGTTCCCCTTCAGGTCTTAAAGGCAGGGTACCCCTACTCTAATGCCTTAAAGGCAAGGTGTCCGTTTTCTTTGTTGCTTTATACTCTACTGCAGCCTACTGGCAAATGCCTACAATTACAGGTTTTTCCTATGGCAATAAAGCATTGTTGTATGCAAATGTTTACTGCTCTCTCTTTCTTCCTTAGGGGTTGGGAGATTACTACTGTGTGTATGCTAATTAATGTAATTTTGCGGCAATTTTGCCAGTTGGGAAATGTTTTAGGCTGCAAATATGTTTCCACATATATATACATATATATTTATATGTATTTTCTATATGGTCCGGGATCCCGCACATAGGCGGGGATTATTCATAGATAGACTTTGATGAGTATACCCCTGGATGAGAACTAGGATTACAGGTAAGTAACTAATCCATATTGTAGTCCTGGTATGCTTCATTTGAACTAATTGCACTAGACTCTTGATATTTTGTAATAGCCGAGGACTGGGTACACTCTTTTCAGTGTACATAGTACAGCTTTTAGTGCATTATATTGTAATATCTGAAAGAAATAGGTTCGTATTAGATTCCTTACCTTAGAACATCCCCAGGCGTCAGTCTGGATCCGGATATTTTTGCGTAGCAGTACCCCTGCGCGTTGGTAGGCGTCTACTGCGGCTCCGCGTCAGTTGTCGGCGTCGTTGGTGCCGGGATGACGTCGCCGGAGTACTTAGACGCCGCACTCGCGCGCTGACGTCGGTTCTTCTTTTTTCCGCATCAGCAAGCGCAGATCTGAAAAAAGTGGTACCCTTTAGTCATTTTTTGACTAAACTTTTTCGATCCTTTTTGATCTAATTTTCGAGTCGAGCAACTCCATCGGTGCCGGTAGGGATGCCCGGGTTCAAGCCCTGTGCTGACTGCAACCGACTGATGTCGGTTACCGATCCCCATCGCCAGTGCCTGTATTGCTTAGGGGCCGACCACGATGACAGGTCCGGGAGGAGGTCGAGGGACCGGTCGCGGAGCCGGAGTCATCGTAGCTCGGCGAGCCGACACCACTCGTCGGGCTCCAAGTCCTCAGGTAAGAGGCACAAGAAGTCGAAGAGGCGACACCGCTCTTCTGACTCCCCCCGACGCTTGCGCGACGCGGCTGGGGTGTTCGGGCGACACCGCCCACGCGACTCCGCCGGAGCCTCAGACGTCGCAGCATGCTCCATACCCGCCGGTCTCTGGGCAGAACGCGACACAGGAGGAGATCGATGCCTTCCTCATGGCCATGAGGTGGCTCGCTCCTCCGTCGGGTTCCGTGGAGCCTTCGGGCCCCGCAGCCCCGACTGGAAGTCCAAGCGGGCCGGGTGCTTCGGCCCCGGCGCCGTCGGGTGCTTCGGCCCCGGCACTGTCGGCGACTTCGGTTCCGGCGCCGCAGGGCCCCGCTGGATCCGGTTCTGCATCCGGGTCGCCGCTGGTCGACCTTAAGACCCCACGGCGTCGACCCCTAGGGTGTCGCCCCCGGCGCTGTCCCCCCACGGCGCCGTCCCTGGCCCTTCCCTCGGTCCGGATCACTGGTTTTGTCTCCCCTCCTACCGTGGCTACGGAGGAGGGGGCGGCTTATAGTGTGGTGCTGACGAGGGCGGTCAAGGCCTTGGCTCTTGAGCTCCCCGTCGCAACGGTGAGGTCTAACATCCTTATGGAGGTCCTTAAATCGCAGGTAAGCTCTCCAGAGCCTCTACTGCCGTTTAATGAGGCTCTCATGGACGTCCTGTTGGGCACCTGGTCCAGGCCCGCTACAAGTCCCCCTGTAGATAGGAACGTCGCCAGGCGCCACCGCCCTGCTCCGGCCGACCCTAGTTTCCTGTCCACCCACTCCACCCCCGAGAGCCTGGTTATCCAGGCCTCCACTACCCAGTTCGCATTCCCGACTCCACCTCCAGATCGGGAATCCAAAAGGTATGAACAATTCGGCAAGAAGATGTTCTCCTCTCTCAGCTTGGGATTGCGGTCAGTTAACACCGCGTGCGTTTTGGGCCGTTACATCCACTCCCTGTGGGATACGGTTGCGGCCGTGCTGCCGGAGTGCCCGGAGGGGGCCCGGGTGAAGCTCTCTCAAGCCCTCGTGGAGGGACGAGACGCAGCGCGGTACTCCATACAATGTGTGCTGGATACCACGGACTCGATAGGAAGGGCGATTTCCACGTCTGAGACGGTTCGCCGCCACGCCTGGCTGAGGTCCACCAACTTTTCGGCTGATGTCCAGAACACCCTCATGGACATGCCGTTCGATGGCAGCCACCTCTTCTGTGGCAAGGCAGATAGTGGGCTTGAACGCTTTAAGGACTCCCGGGCTACGTCCAAGTCCTTGGGCCTATCGGCCCGCGTCAGCAGACTTCTGCCTTTCGCTCCTTTCATGGACAAGGAAGGGGCGCCCCCACACGTCCTGCCAGCCACGGGCCGCAGACTAACATCCAGCACGGCGGCGGACGTGGTAACCGCCGTGGCGGTAACGGGGGACAACGGTGAGGCCAGTCCACATCCACCCCAGCAGCATCCGCCTCAAAACCCTCCTAGTCCGAGCTTTCAGGCCCATTTGACGCCAGTGAGGGGCAGGGTTCGCCATCACCTCCTCCACTGGCGTTCAATCACATCGGACAGGTGGGTGCTGCAAATCGTCCGAAGGGGCTACTCCCTCCCCATCGAGGCGGCCCCTCCAGCCATGCCACCGCAGTACCACCGCGTGTCTGGTGATCACTTGAAACTTCTGCAAGAGGAGGTTACGGCCCTTTTGGCCTAGGGGGCCATCGAGCGCGTTCCTGGGCCAGAAGTAGGGTGTGGTTGTTACTTTCACTACTTTCTGGTTCCCAAGAAGGGAAAAGGGGGCCTATGCCCTATCTTGGACCTGCGGAACGTCAACGGCTTCCTCCGGAAGGAGAAGTTCAAGATGCTGACTCTGGCTCAGGTCTTTGCTGCCCTGGACCCGGGAGACTCAATGGTAGCGTTGGACTTGCAGGACGCATATTTCCACATCCCCGTCCTGCCGGCCCACCGGCGCTACCTGCGGTTCACGGTAGGCCACGAGCACTTTCAGTTTACCGTTCTCCCCTTCGGCCTTACCAGCGACCCTCGGGTGTTCACAAAGTGATGGCGGTGGTCGCAGCTCATCTGCGCAGGTTAGGGGTGTCAGTCTTCCCCTATCTCGACGACTGGCTGTTGAAGGCGGGCTTGCCCCAGACGGTCGTCAGCCACCTCCAGACTACGGCAGACCTCCTGCACCTGGGGTTCGCCATCAACGTGCCGAAGTCACACCTGTGCCCCTTTCAGAAGCTCCTTTTCATCGGAGCGGTTCTGGACTCGGCACAGTTTCGGGTTTATCCTCCCAAACAGCGGATTCGGGATATTCAGGCCCTGATTCCGATCTTTCAGCCTTTATCCCTAGTCTCGGTCAGGTTGACGCTGCGGCTTCTGGGGCTGATGGCCTTCTGCATCCTTCTGGTGCATCACGCTCGGTGGTGGATGCAGGCTCTGCAGTAGGACCTGAAGTTTCATTGGGCCCAGCATCAGGGCAACTTGTCCGACCATGTCTTGATCTCAGAGGGCACTGCAAGACTGTTGCAGTGGTGGCTCATGACCCGCGATTGGGTCAGTGGCAGATCCCTCTCCATACCCCAACCGGAGCACGTAGTTATGACGGACGCGTCCCTCCTGGGCTGGGGGGGCCACATGGGAGAGGAGGAGATCAGAGGCCTCTGGTCTCTGGCGGAGTCCCGGCTCCACATCAACCTTCTGGAGCTGCGGGCGATCCGACTTGCACTGAAAGCATTCCTCCCCTCTGTCCGGGGGAGTGTAGTGCAGGTGTTCAGGGACAACACCACTGCCATGTGGTACTCCAACAAACAGGGCGTGGTGGGGTCGTGGACCCTGTGTCAAGAGGCTCTTCTGCGCCTCTGGCAATGGCTGGAACATCAGGGCGTGACCCTGGTGGTTCAACACCTGGCAGATTCCGTGAACGCCAGGGCGGACGAACTCTGCCGTCGGTGCATGATGGATCACGAATTGCGTCTGAACTCGGACGTGGCGCAAGGTCTCTTTCAGCAGTGGGGAGAGCCTTGGTTAGATCTGTTCGCCACAGAAGAGAACTCGCAATGTCATCAGTTCTGCGTGTTGGATTTTCCAAGGCGGCACTCGCTCTGAGACGCTTTTCGACGCGAGTGGAGTTGCGGTCTGTTGTACGCCTTTCCGCCTATACCACTTCTGCCCAGAGTGCTGAAGAAGATCAGGCGCAACCGGGCCCAAGTAATCCTTGTGGCTCCGGTTTGGGCACGAAGATACTGGTATTCTGAGCTACTCGGCATGTCAGTTGATCCCCCGATTCGTCTGCCTCTTCAGGAGGACCTTCTGTCGCAGCAGCAGAGGACGGTCCTCCACCCGAACCTGTCCAGTCTCCACCTCCTTGCGTGGAGATTGAGCAACGGCAGTTGACATCATTTGACTTGGCCTTCCGAAGTCTGTGATGTAATCTTGGCAGCCAGGCGTCCCTCCACTAATATTGTATACGCCTGCTGATGGAACAAATTTGTGGCATGGTGCACAGCAAAGGCTGCGGATCCACTTTCTACCCCTCTTTCTGAGGTTCTCCTCTTTCTTCTTTCTCTTGCCCAGCAGGGCTCTGCTCTGGGCACTATTAAGGGCTATCTTTCTGCCATTTCTGCCTTTCTCAGGCTTCCTGATCAGCCGTCTCTCTTCAAGTCCCCAGTTGTAAATTGTTTCTTAAAAGGCATCACTCATCTCTTTCCTCCTATTCCCTTCGTGATGCCTCAGTGGGACTTGAATTTGGTTTCGACCTATTTGATGTGCGCACCCTTTGAGCTGCTTCACAACTGTCCTCTACGACTCTTGACTCCTAATATTGCATTCCTGGTAGCCATCACATCTGCCAGAAGAGTAAGTGAGCTCCAGGCTCTTTCATCCAAGCCTCCTTTTCTGGCTGTATATCTGGACAAGATTGTACTAAGAACTCGTCCATCCTTTCTTCCCAAAGTGGTCACCTCCTTTCAAATGGGGTAAACCATCACTTTGCCCACCTTCTTTCCGCCGCCGCATCCTCCTAAAGAGGAAGAGAGGCTCCACCATCTGAACCCAAAACGTGCGCTTCCCTTCTTTCTGGTACGCACCAAACAGATCCAGGTGGATGACCAGCTCTTTGTTAGCTACGTGGGCGCCAAGAAAGGTCGGGTCATACACAAGCGGACCATCTCTAGATGGGTTGTTTTGTGTATTAAAGCCAGTTATTCTCTGGCTAAAAAGGATCCTCCAGTGAGGCTACGCGCCCATTTTCACCAGGGCGACGGCAGCCACTACTGCTTTGGGACGAGGAGACCCTCTGAATGACATCTGTCAGGCAGCTATGTGCGCAACGCTGCACACGTTTACAAAACACCACTGCCTAGACAGCCAAGTCATTCTGTTATCCAGGAATTTCTGGTGTGATCTTGGTTCGCAGACCCACCTCTGGGGTTGGTATTGCTGGGGGTATCTATTCTAAGGTAAGGAATCTATAACTAACTGTTTCTTTCAGATGGAGAAGTTACTTACCTTTGGGAACAATATATCTGTAGGAAACATTGGTTAGTTATAGATTCCTTACTGCCCCACCCATCCTCCCCGTTCTGCGAACTGATTTATAAGCTTAAGAACATCCTTTCAGGGCCTTTCTTTTTTGCACCAGTGGTCAGTGTGCAAAGGGAGTCGCGCATTCCCAGTAACTCTTCTGCCCAGGCCCAAGGGCTTCAGCCCCCTTTTCCCCTGTCCTGTGTCTCAGCCCGGGTGCTGCAGTGCAACTCGATCTGCTGGAGGCTCAGCTGGGCAGTGTCTAGTCTTATCTCTGACACACCTCTCTCCGAGTTGTTCTCAGGTCTTTAAAGACCATTTGCATATTTACAGGCTTAGTGTTTTTTCCTGGTTCCGCTCTACCTACTCCTTACATTTGTATTTTACATTTACTGCTGTAGTGTGAGAATGCATTTCATGAAAAGGAATATAAAGTAGGGTTGCCAAAAGAAAAATGCCTGCCGTGTGTTGTTTAAAGATCTTCTTGACACTAAATCGACTTATAAATAAAATAGTATGTATTCATTTAATATGTGACTTTTCTGTCTTTGTTCTCTTTAACCCCTTCCATGCTCATGACGAGCTCAGCTCGCCATGAAGCACACTGGAGCTGTGCTAATGACAAGGTGAGCTCGTCATGAAATAAAGAGATTTAAGAAATCTCAGCACAGGAGAAAAATACCCTTAGCATTGAAGGTGTTAATTATCAGTCATGGATCATTGAGGCAGCCCTAGAACACAATTAAAAGGGCTTTCTATTTATATTTGCTGTTCGAAGTATGCACAGATAAGTGCTTAAAATACAGCTTTAGGTGACTGCTTATTTTTGTACCGACTGGGCCATCAAAATAATCTGCTGGCAACCCTAACCATAGGTCTGGAAGTTTGTTGCAGGATCAGCACATTATTTATTTCCTCCACCCTCGACCCCCGATAGATGGCATAATAGCAATAGTTTAACTTGGATTTTAAACCCTACGCCGCCGTCAATAACATGCTGAGTTACTTCAAGTGTCTAGGAATGCACCCTGCATTCAGACAACTCATTCCTCATTCTCGTCCTTCACTTTCACGCTCACCCTGCACTCACAGCGATCATAATGCACTCACACTGATCACCATGAACTCACACCATTCACTCGCTCACCCTGCACTCACAATGCACTTGCGCTGTTCACCGTATACCTCACCCTGCAGTCACACAAGCACACTACTCCTCCTGCACTCATGTGACACTTCACTCACCCGTCCCCCTCGCTGCTCAATATGCAACTTACTCAAACAAGCCCATCAGTAATCATACATTCATTCGTCCCATTCTGAACTTGCATCTCCACCCAAATACGGCCACCTCACTCACCCTGCAGTCACTCCTCTCATCCTACGTTCACACTGTTGCATCACTCACCGTGCACTCACATGGGCACTCTTGTCACCCACACAGTGCAGAGGGTTAATGTGCCTGCTCCAAAGAATATGTACCATGCAGATCACAGAAATGAGTGTGAGTAAACTATGAGTAGCGCTATAAAAAACTGAAATGTTTGTCAGAAAGGTGCTAGAAAGATGAGGTGCATTGTTGGTGAGTGGTAGTGAGGGAATTCATGGAGAAGGAAACGGGGTGGGGCACCAAAAAAGACTGTTGCACCGTGTGCAACCAGTGTTAGGGCCAGCCTTGGCTGGGAGTGTTAGACCAACCCCCCCACACCCCGCTCCGAAATTCTGGTCTTGTTGCTCCCCTGCTTCTGCCTATTATTATTTACATTTGTAGTGCGCTACTCTTACCAAAAGGTGTCCTGGGGCTTAAAGCCATCTGCTGACTGAAGGCAAATGAGAAACACACAGAAGGAGAAGGAGAACCAGCCAAATGGGGTAACCTACAGAGCCTAGAGAAAGGTTTTTTTATCTTCCTAAAGGATAATAGATTCTTGGTGGAGCGAAGCAAAGGAGGGTGCAAGTTCCCTCTCTCCTCTCCCAACCCCGGATCCCTCTCTCACTTTGCAGGACATTTTCTTTCACCCCTTTTTACAACTTCTGAACTTTCCCCATTCAACCTCTCACTTCACCTTTAATCACCTCTTACCATTTTGTCTTTTCACTGCCCTAATCTCTAACAGTATCTCACATTTATTTAATTGCCTCTCTGGCCCAGTCACCTCTCGTGCCCCTCAGCACTACTCATTCACCTCAAGTCTCTCCATTCAAATTCTTGTCTATTTGTATCTTACACCTCTCTAGTCCCCCATTCATCTTTCATATCTCCCCTTTGTTCTAACAGAAGCCATCACCTTTGGCCCACACTCACTTCTTGTGTGTCCACACTTCTCTTCGGCACTTCACATTTCTCCTCATCCCTTCAATCAAATTCTCTCACTCCTTTGCTGTCCTATCTCATCTCTCCTCACCAAGCATACAGGCTGGACTCGTATGCTCCTCTCGGCCTGTGCCACTCTGCTTATTGTTCCCTAATTCAAGAAGGCATGAGTTGTCTGTCTCACTGTTTTGGTACAGGTGGTGCAGTTATGGAACAGCATCATCTATATTACAACAGAAGCAGTAGGATTTTGTTATAAGTTGTTCCAACATTTTTGATATATAATATATGTCATGAATACACTTGAAATACGTTCTTAACGTCCCTGTATTCATTAACTGGTGGCTTCTTTCTATATTACCAACCAAGTCTTTGTGATACTCTCGGTCAATTTTGTGGTCCTGTTCGTCAAATGCAGAATGGGACTTGTCTGTGTATAACAGCTGTTGTTCTAAGCTCCTGAACAATTCATCATCTCATGTTTAAAGCAAAGGAAGGATCAGATGTGAACGCAGTCCTTCTATTTGCTCAAGCCACAACTGTGCACACAATCCTATTCAAAAGAATTGATGGGATTAATCTTGATTCTTTTGGATGACACAAAGGGGCTCCCATTATGAAGTGAAAAGGTTAGATAATGAACTTCTATGCTGAGGGCCATAATTTGTTACAAAAAAAAAAGGTTATGCAAGTGTGCATTAACCAGCATGGCGGATACGTGAAAACATAGTCTGTTCTGGATACTATGATAGTGTATCGTGTGAAGGTCTGATTTTTTTTATACAGCTTTGTCTTTTGAGGGATAATAGAGCACCTCTTGAAAACATTGTGGTGTGATCACTGTGAGAGCTGATGGGTATCTTTTACTGAAATAAGAATCTAAGGTTTTCGGCCATTTGAGGATGTGAGTTTGAGAAGTTGCCTGTGAGTGATTTGTTTAACCAAGATGGATTGAGGTTCGAGTGAGATTGTTGTAATAAGAGTATGATTTTGGTCTTTTTTCATTTGGTTTCTGGAAGCTGAAGAGTATCCAACGGAAGATTCGGTCTACCGAAATTTAGTTTGAGGATCTCATGAAAGTTAACTAGCACCTATGGGGAAAATACATTTGTTTACTGTATACATTATTAAGGTTGGTGCAGCGGGACAAGAAGGCTAGGATTTGCTTGAAAAAGCTAAGAAGACCCAAAAACCAGGGAGGGGTAAACATAGCCGACTTCAGAACTTTCCAACTCGCATTCCTAGCTAAGCAGGGCACTCACTGGATTGAGCAGGCGACAGATTACGCTCCGGTCTGGCTACAACTAGAAAAGGCAATACTTAATAATCTAAACCCTCTGGCCCTCCTCGCAGCCAACACGCACCCCCTCGCGAGCAACACAATTTTCAGAAACACCAAGATAGCACTACTAAAGCTAGACAAAAAGATGGAGGTTAGCATTAAAGGCTCCAAAGCCGAATCCCTATGGGCGAACAGCGCTATAAAATACAAAGGGAGAAAGCTATACTACGACAACTGGATAGAAAAAGCCATAGCACACCCATACCAGCTGGAAGCGGACGCCGCGCCGCTGACCTTCGCCAACCTAAAAAACGCCCACCGGCTCGATGACTCGGATCTCTACAAATTTCTAAAGGTCAAAACAGCCAACACAAAATCCAAGATAACAAATGCTAAGCCATCAATATTTCAATATGTAACTAACATAAACAAACTAGGACACCAGGTGTCGCACATACATAAAACCCTTAATACGCAGAAATCCAATATCAACCATAAAACAGAACAATACTGTAATGACCGCATACACCCACCACTGGATGACTGGGAGTGGTCCACCCTATGGTCATCAGCCACAAAGACCAAGATTACACCAGCCCTCGCACAGACCAAACTTTGGCTCTTACATAAAACATTCTGGACCCCTGACCGCCTACATAAACTAGGTCTGAGAGACAGCCCCGACTGCTCGAACTGCAACACAAGCAGAGGCGACCTGGAACACCTGATTTTTCTGTGCCCGACACTCAATGGGTTTTGGGGGAAGGTATTTGACTTTATAGACAAGTATTCAAATGTAAAATAACAAGAGACTTTGCTTCGATCACTACGGCTTTTATCAGAACTGAACTCCCCACAGCGGGAGAAAGAGAGCTATTCGACCTTCTACTAATCGCCGCAGCCATGTTAGTACTAACGAACTGGAAGGACACCTCTAAAACATCCTACAGCAGCTGGCTTAGCTGGGTCCCTTACCTAAGAGGAGCTGACTCCCTAGCGATAAGATATGCACCATGGAAAGCTTCCTCCAGACACCTTTGGAACCCACTGGACAAATGCATGTTCCCTTCTGACACTCCTTAGAACTGAACTGCTGAACGAACTACCGAACAATAAAAAATGCATCAAACAACGAAAAGGTACACCACCGCCAATGCGCCCGAGGATGCCCTAGGGCGTCGCATGTAATCTCTCTCTCTCTTTACTTATTCAATCTTTCCCTTTACTCTCTTTTCTGTTTCTCCCACCCAACATACAGCCTACCATAACTGTATAGCCAAGCTAAAAAGGGGGCCGCACCAAGTACCTACTAAGTATCATCTTCCCTGTAATACGTAAGATGGCCACCAACACAAAGCCTTTTTTTCCTGTGTTTTGTTTGTACGTGTATAAAAAACCATAAATAAAAATTCAAAAAAAAAAAAAAAAGAGCACTCCAGAGATGAAAAATTTATACTTGTGGCTTATTAAAGGCTAAAAATGGCCCAATTTCAATTATTTTTCATTTTTGAAAGAGGACACTAGCAAACAAAATGGTCACTACATCAGGAAAAGTGACTAGAAATTATTTTTCACAAGCCATTTTTTATTATTTTAAACCAAAAAGGAAAGGGAATTAAGGGGAATGGTCGCAGATAGGCTGCACTATACATGAAAGTAAAAAGTAAAAAAACTATACTGTACTTTAAAGGGCCTCTTCCTTTCCCCTGGGTCTGACTTTGCCCAAAAGTGACAGGTCAGTTTTTGTCCCGGCTTCTGGCAACAGGATCTTCCTTTGTAAATATGAACATTTTTATTTTACTCTCTATAAAACTAAAATCAATATAAATCTTAGTCTTCTGATAAAGCACGTTCTTCAGGAGACCTGGCAATTGGTAGGAAGGGAACACTGTCACAGCAACCTCTCCCAAGTGCATCAGTGCCACCTACATTTTATTGAAGAATTAGAATAATTTCACAAACATCATTTCACAAACATCACTTGACAAACAAATTATACAAAGTAAATTTACACAACACATTTTTTAAAGAAAGCCCTTAAAGCAATTTTACTTTATGGGGGGAAAACAGCTGTAGATAAGTAATAAGAACCCTGTGTGTGATGTGATGAGTAAATAATTATCAGTGAAAGTAAGAAAAACACTGCAGACAATATAATGTCCAATAAAATATACCGATAAAGCCCCTCCAAATCACACTCAAACTCTGACGATAAAAGTAGTAACCAAAGGATAATTGTATTACTACAAAGTTTAGACAATTATACCTTGGAAATGGTCAACTATAAGTGCTGAGAATTATTCACAATGTGTAAATTAATACACATTAAAATATACAGAAATGCAGAAAACATAGAGTGAATGGGAACGTAATAAAAATAACCGATTACAATTATGCAGCTTCTGCTACCGATTCAGAAGTAAGACCAACTACACAGCAATTAAAAACTATTTTGCTAAATTATTTTCAACGTGAGAGATCTGTATGCAGCGCTGTATACATATTCTGCAACACCTAGCATGATAGCAGCCATTCACTTTTAATATAAAAACTTTTTACAGAAAAACACACAAAGAACAAGAGCATCCTACCCAACAGTGGCGGCTCCTCTGTTAAGGCGGAGGAGTGTCGCCACTGCGCTCTCAGCAGTGAAAACATGACAAATAAAATGAGAATGAAACAGCTTATTATCATTTGATTTTCCCTCACTGAGATGAGTCTAGAGTGAGGCAGCAGCCGGGCCATCCTAAAGGGCAGCAGGGAGGAGGAGTTGTGGGCACGGCTGCAAGTGGACTTGTCTATTTGGCTCCCAGGGCCTGACTGAGCGTGAAAGCAGGCCGCTCAGAACAATCCCGGTGCTTCTCTCATGCTGGGTATTACCAGCATGAGAGCAGTGTCTGGATAGGCTTAGGGGGGGTGTGGGTACCTGTGCATGGACTGCCCGGAGTCGAGAGGAGCTGAAGAGCACAGGGGTGGTGGCTGGCAGGAAAGTAATATATATATTGTTTTTTTCATAGTTTTCTCCTCCACGCAGCACCCTGCACTGCCCCACAACTTTTATTTCATAGCAGCCGCCACTGCTGCTCAACCATGCACCCATTCATTGATTGTTCTGAATCCCTAAAAAATAAAGAAAAAAATTAGCCTTCGCTATCTTACAAAAAAAGAACAACAATCAAAGCAAATACATTCTAATGGGTGCTGGCTCCTGCATATTAATTATTTGAACATTCCCTATAGGTGCTTCACTGGATCCATTTAACCAGCCACTGGGTCAGTGAGATGAACTTAAAGGGACAACAGTGCATGCTCCTAATCTGATGATCATCCAACAAAAAGATACTGTGGTCCTATTTGTAAAAACAAGTAACACTGTTTTGTATTCAGCCTTTGAGCTTATGACTGAAATAACTTTATTTGGATGCTTTTTTATTATTATTTTTTTTAATACTTTTTATTAACAAATATCAGCATTTCAATCACATTACAGAGGACTTAGTAAATCCGGCAACACTACTACAATAGGCAACAGAAACCATTACAGAATATAGCCTGGAAAGTCTAGGGCGAAGGTGGATCTTCGTTGCTTGCGGCAAGGGGAGGTTGACATATATCCCCCTGATAGGCATTCCATTTTTTATTATTTTTAAAATGATGTACACTGAACTCTCACTCCCCCAAGGTGGCATGCTTCATCATTGAGTCCACTGATCACTGTGGACTGGTATCCTTTATGGTGTTCGCCATGATCTCTTCAGGAATTTTGAAGGTGTGAGCTTCCTAACTACTTTGTGTGGTCCTTCAGGTTGTCTGATTACTACAGTAGTGCAGTTTGTCATCTGAATTGGTTAAACTTAAAATTGGCTAGTGTAGGTACTTTATAGTCAAACCTCACTAGCATTAGATTAAAACCAAAATAAGGGGCTTTTGTAATCCTCCACACCTTTTATGTTCAGCATATCTATGCCAGTAATCAAGCCTAACAAAGTTGGGAACATTCCTTCAGGCCATGACACCTTGATCTTTCCCACAAACCATTCCCATTCTGTTATGTATTTTAAACACAAGAATAGGGAAAACTTAAGTGCACAATCGTTCACTAATATGCTCAGAACGTGATTAAGGGAACCAAGAATTTTAATTGACTCAAGATATTGTGATCAGTTGCTTGTTCTTCTTCTGCCATTTGCACCTTGTCCTTTCCTGCCAAATTGTATCTGGATACAGAGTTTTTTCAGCCGTTGCAGTTCAATTGCTATAGGGCTACTATAATGCTTCCCAGATGGAGTAGGAGAGACCTGAAGTGAAGGTTAGAGTTCTGCTGAAGCCAGTAATGCACTCAGCTGAGGGATCAGGAGACTCAGAATATTCCCTCAGTTTTTATCCCTCAGTTGTTATCCCAGTTTAACTTGAATCCTTTACTTTTGCCTTAGGACTTTAAGCACTTAAACAAATGTTTCAAGCTAATATCTGTATAGACCCCACGAGATCTGCATGAGGTGCATTGGGTCATGTTACGTGTCCTCAAATTGTAGACTGTTCCTTCATGAACCCCAGCGCATTTTGGGAATGGGGGGCAAAACTCACCCTAGCAACTCTGAGGGATAGTTTGAGTATTCACACAATGTCTAGTACTCCACAGGATAGCTGTTCACTTGAGAAGCACCATCAGCACCACAGGAAGCTTGCACACTCTTCACTCTCATTCTACAAGTAGAAGAATCTCAGAATATCGAAGGAGAGCTCAGCAGTTCACGGTTTATCATCCCATATCAAAGGAAGGCCTCTCCAGTGTTCTTTCTAACAGCACATTGAGACCTTCCGAAGGCAATAGTAGGCATGTGTTCACATCTGCAGCTGACCACGCGCTCCGTGAGGCCCCGAGAAATTGACATAACAATTGTATGGTCATTTCGCAAGGAGGACTCATAAATGGAGTTTTTTAGGTGACCTCAAAAGTGAAAGCTGGTATAAGAGACAATGGCTATCTGAGGTCTTCCATAACGGTGTGTCCAATACGGGTGCTTTGGCGAAGTGCTTTGGCCCTGACGAATTTGCCTACATTTTTGCGGCAAAGAAACATGTTGGCAATTGAAAAGGTATGCATGAATGGCAACTTATTCATTTTAATTTGTTAAAACACTCAGTAAATAATAAAGGGATTGCTTTGTGAGTGTTTTTTCAATTTTATATCACTTATGGTTACATCACGGGGTGTGACCTACTTCACTTCACTGCACCTGATTCCTACGCTTTTCTGTTTGGACACTTTTTCTTCTTTTTTACATGACAAAATGACCACCAATGATGATAAAAGTGGGCACAACTGGTGAGTACCAACCAGTTATCCCATTGATGGTGCGCACGTGAGGGGTCATTTTGTCTTTTCACATTTTTTATGTTATCTTTCACGGTTTGTGATTGTAGGGTTTACCATAGGCTAATTTAAAGAAACCCCTTTATTGGAGGACTGTCTTCTGTAAAAAGTGTTTTTTTTAAAAAGCAAGGCGGCTAAACGTGATGTGACTACTTTACAAATAAGAAACAAAAAAAGAGTAGTATATAGGACTTAGCAAATAGCAGTACTCTGCACACGTTCAATAAAGTTTTGAATTTTTAAAAAAGCGCCTTAGAAACCTGGTTTTGGTGTTTTTGATGTGCTTCCACCAGCAACCACTGTTAACTCCTGTGCAGTGCAGGTGACTTTGAACTTCACTGGTTCTGTCTTCATTCTTGGGTATGGTTTCCGTGCCTTGTGAGTCTTTAAACCCAAAACTGGTTCCTTTAGTTTGAGCACTTTTACTAATGTTTGCTCAAGTGCTACCTATGTTGTTTCAACCACTATGACTGTATAGAGAAAGACACCCACAAGACCTGTATTTTTTCTTGTGTGTCTACCAAGTGCTAAAGATTCTGTTCCTCAAATGAAATTGTGATACCTATACAATGTTTTTTTAATAGAAAACCAAGTTTATTCTACTTTTTGAAGTATCTCATATTTATTAATCTCTTTTCAAAGTCTTTAAATAGACTACATACACATTTTAACACTTCTTTCCATGTACTGTAACATCATCATTGTATCACAGAGAGGAATATAGTTTTGTCATTGCTATAAAAACAAGGGTGCATAAATGCAGAGAAGTCTCCCACATAACAGATCCACTCACCATGCATCCGAATTCACACACTCCAAAGACTCAACATTCATACCACATCCCAGCATACTATACACACATTACACAGACTACAACGGAGAAACAGATTGAATTTCATCTGTTGAGATGTTGTGGGCTGTGATCAGCATTCCAAAAATGCTCAACGCACGTTTCGGTGTGGACATAAAGTTCGACCAACCACCTTCTTCAGGACCACACAACAATACAATAGCTTCCAAAGGCATTAATGTGGGGGAATTTGATATGTAAAGAACCTAGCTATTTAATAACGCCAGTCCGTCTAAGACGTATCTAGTTAGTGAGGCATTGCTTGACTACTACTATGGTAAGGATTCACTCAGGGCTGCGTCCTGATAGTGTTGCAAAGCACCTGATTCCTAAAAAGCTTTTTTCCTTGGGTCTATGCGTTATATATGTGGATGCCTCCTGTCTTGTAACAAAATGTGTATGTCTGCTAGAGACTAATGTCTCAACCACTATGACTGATCTGATCCTACAGAGAGAGTTCGAGGGGTTAGCAGGATAACTTGGAGAGGCTGAGATGCCTCAGATGGCAAAGATCACATACATAGAAGCCTTCTCCTGGGTTCATTACTTTTTGGATCATAACAGCATGATGTTTCACAATGACACCTACTTATGACAATGAGAGATTGAGCCTGGTACCACCTCTTGCCTCTACATTTGATCCTTTTCACCTAATTGAATTGCAGAATATAAACTTGCTGTGCACCTTTCCAGAGAGAAACCAAGTAGGGGGATGGATGGTGTCCTCTCTTCAAAAATGAGACGCTATCATATTTAGCAGGTCCTACAGAACATAAGATGAGATTATTCCATTTGAGGCATGTGTGACTGTGATTACACATGCTGTGTATACTCCTATCATCTAGTATTGGACCCTTATTTGCGCAAGTTGTTTTCTTCAAAGGTATTGTGATTCCTCCTTTTGTTGGTGATGCGCATGGGCATCAACACACCTTTTCACAAAACAAGTGTGTGGGTGTGCTGACCCGTCAACAAGCCTATATTGGCCTGGCAGTACTCCACACGCTGTTTCAATTCTCTGCAACACCCACTGCCTAGCCACCGCTTTAGTGGGGAGGACTGATTTATAGTCTATAGACAGCATGTGGTTGTACGGCGGTCCAACGCTGGTAAATACATTGCATGCCTTTGCCTCACATTTTTTAGCACACGTTTTTACTGCGATTATGCATTTACATCGCATGCCAATACCATGCATTGTTTTTATGTTTAAAAACAATGTATTTGTGAGGGGAGGACCCTCCCCCCCCCCCCCACCTACCTTAAATGCGTGGCATTGGTATGCGATGTAAATGCATAATCGCTGTAAAAAAATGAGGCAAATGTATACTATGTATTTACCTCATTGTAAAGGCTGTTTCCCCAGCATGTGTATCTACAGCCACAAATGCCTTCAACGGAAAATGTTATTTACCTTGTAAGCATCTGTTCGTAGCATATAGTGCTGTAGAGCCACATGTGCCCACCCTCCTCCCCGGATGCCTGTGGTCTTTGCCCTAAAAAGTTTTTCCTACTACACTCGCTCTTGCTTGGGCATTTCTGTCTATACATCACTTCACCTACCTTCATCCTCACCTGCTGTGGGAGAAAACAGTTGAGCAATGGAGTCAATGCCTATGCACATTACCAACAAGAGGAGGAGTCAAATTGCCTCATGATTCAAAAGACTTCTCCGAAGACAAACAACTGGCACACATCCGGGACCAATACTAGATGGCAGGAGTATGCACAGCATGTGAATCTACAGCACTACACGTCACAAACAGATGCTGACAGGGTAAGTAACATTCTCCTTTCTCTTTGGGGAGTCCGCCACACATTGTCCTTTCTAAGCCCTCTACACAAGTATCTGACTCAAAATGGTATGCTTCTTTTCCCATCAGTAACTCCTCGGAGTCTGTTCACACTTTCCAGTCCACCATGCTGTTCATCAGTCAGTGGATGAACAGCAATCATCTTAATCTCAATCCGGACAAGACGGAGCTAGTCCTCACTGGAGGCATTATTAAGAACCCCTGGGGCGCTAATTTCTGGCCCGGGGAACTTGGCCAAGCTCCCTCGCAATCGACTAGGGCCAAGAGCCTGGGGGTCATTATCAGTCAGGACCTCACTATGAAGGCTCAGATAGGGTCAGTGATCTCTACCTGCTTTTCCCAATTTAGGAAAATAAAAAAATCTGCAGGTTCCTCACCTATGAAGCTCGAATCCAGGTGATTCTTGCTATGGTTATGTCTCACGTTGATTATGCCAATCACTTTACTATGGCATTCCCCTCTATCTTTCCAAACGTTTACAACTGGTTCAGAACCAGGCGGCTCGCTTGATTACTCATCAACCCAGACATCTCCACATTACCCCCCTCCCGAAACAACTCCACTAGCTCCCAATAATCCAGCGTTGCGCCATTAAGGTTGGGTGCCTCATTTTCAAATCCCTCAATGGAAAAAGTCCTAAATTTGTGAACAATCTGCTTCACAAGTACGTTCCCACGCTCAACCTTCGTTCAGCACACAAGCAACTGCTGTCTGCCTCCCCACAGACTAAAGCGCATTGGTGGCGCCAGGTTGCTGTCCTGGCCCCCATGTTCTGGAACTCTCTCCCCTCCGAAATACGCCTCTGTCCCACTATTCTTAGCTTCAGAAGCGGTCTTAAAACTAGGCTATTTCGTCAGGCCTTCTAATGGTGCACTCGAACTTGGGTTCTGAAAACATTGTAGCGCCAAGAAACCTCCTCGGTTTATGCGCGCTTTATAAGGAAAATGCTACTTACCAGTATGCATCTGTTCTTGGCATGTAGAGCTGCAGAGTTGCACACTATGCATAGATTGCCACCTAGTTTGGGCCAGGATGTTTGCAGTTTGTTTTGTTGTAGAAAAGTCTTTGGAAGTCACGGGATAGGGGACTCCTTTGGATGATACTGCGCATGGGCATCGGCTCCATCCCCAGTTTTTCGCCATTAGAGAAGTGATGGAGCTGTATAAGAGATAGCGATGTCCACGTGATATGTATCTAACTAAGATAATACTGGAACAGATAAAGGTAGCCGGGGAGGCGGGTGGGCGTGTACAACTCTGCAGCTCTACATGCCAAGAACAGATGCATACTGGTAAGTAGCATTTTCCGTTCGAGGCATAGGAGCTGCAGATTGCACACTATGCATAGATTACATAGCAGTTCCCACACCTAGCGGCGACCACCAGTATCTGTTGTAGTTGTTTAAAACAGAGTCTTTAGTACAGCCTGGCCCCCAGTGGCTTGTTGTTTAGTTTGCACATATACACAGTAATGCTTTGTGAATGTGTGCGGTGTAGACGATGTGGCTGCTTTGCATATGTCATCTAGGGGAATGTTCCCTAAGAATGCCATTGAAGCCCCTATCTTCCTGGTAGAATGGGCTTTTGGTGGGATTGTTAAATGTGCGTTTGGCTTTTTGATAATATATTTGTATACATTTAACAATCCACCTAGCGATCCCTGACTTTGAAATGGGATTGCCTTTATGTGGCGGGGAGAAACACACAAAAAGTTGTTTTGTCTTACGAAAAGTTTGTCCTTTCAATGTAGTGCAGTAATGCTCTCTTGACATCTAAAGTGTGTAGAGCTCTTTCTGCGACTGTTTGAGGCTGCGAGAAAAATACGGGCAGCTCAACAGATTGATTTAGATGAAAAGGGGAAAGGACTTTTGGATTAGTACGAAGAACCACTTTGTTATGATGCATTTGCAGAAAGGGTTCCTGAATGGTAAATGCAAACTGCAAACATCCGGACCCAACACTAGGTGGCAATCTATGCATAGTGTGCAACTCTGCAGCTCTACATGCCAAGAACAGATGCATACTGGTAAATAGCATTTTCCTTCTCCCTGTGTATTTTATGAAATTGTAACAATGCTGATTGTATTATTTATTTATTTCTTTCTTTCTTTCTTTATGCGTTTTTTTAAAGCGTGGACTTTACCCGAAGGTGTCAGAGCGCTTCACAATAGGAACAGAACTGATACATGAGAACATTACAAGTGCTTAGGTTAGCCAAAATACTGCATCTTGGAGCACGTAGTTAAAAATAAACATTTTAAACTTTTCCGTTTCTCTAATTACTCATGTTGTGGACTGGTATGAGAATAAAAACGTGTTCTTGATTCCCACCATTCCTGAGAGTACCCTAAGTCGCATGTTCTGGGTTGTCTAATCATTGGTAGCTTCGCTGTAGGACGGAGAGCTAATGAGACACTGATGCTAGTCGGATAGGGGTTCTGGGTACTGAGGTGAGTTTTTTGGTACACCACAATTCACTGAGGTCCTGGTTTCCTGTGCATAGTTCTGTGCATGAGCAGAATCCCCGCAACATGGCGCACCTAACATTTGGTCTTATATTCAAGACACTTGAGTAGTGCTCATAATAGTCCACAGCACCCTCACTCCTGTTTCCGGTTGACAGCAGTGTGACGGATTAACCTACCTATATGGATAAATTATAGGTTTATTCAAGCTTGAGATTTTAAAAAGGTTCGTACGTTGAATTACTACCCGTTTGTGCTACAATTCATTTAGATTGTTTTTTCCATACTATGTCATTATGGGTGATGTTGACATAGCTCAGCATAGTCGCGTACCACTCCGAAATCATTTGACACAGTATGGGGTAGCCACTGATGGTATAGCTGTGCTATTTGTGGTAAGTGCTGATGCAGCACACCTGAGCCCCTTTACTATTGGGTTATGTTTCCTGCTGCGAATGCGGATGATGGTACATTCCGTACTTACACTCACTCGGTGGTGCCTGCGGCCTAGGACACAGGAGATTCCGATTTCTGCTTGGCAGCATCAGATTTGGTTTAATGGCACCCTCCCCCACACCGTATCTTCAGTTAGGTCCCTTGTCTATTCCTGGGGCCTCTTGACCAGTCTTGGCCGGGTTCACACCGCATCCATGTTATCAAGCAGTCCCTGTAGCTGAGTTACGATTACTCTATGCCTCCTTTGTCGGGGTACAGAGGGCTTTAGTTCAATACGTCTCCCGCAACAGCCAGGTGGGGGCACCTGGAGCAGCGGCGCAACCAGTTGAATCAGCCGAGATAAAAATTAGTCCCGTCATGGTTAAATCGGTTATGGGCAAGCGTCCCCAGGATAAGGACGAAATGCCTTTTTGGTTTGCCGAGAAATTTGACCAACTGGAAGCAGTATTTCCTAATAAGACTCCTGTTGAGAAACACGGGATTCTGACCATTAGTTTGCAGAAAGACTTGGTGCCTGAGGCAACCGATTGCGAAACCTGGGGAAAGTATTTAAGGCAGTCTATACAAAGTGCTTCGGCACACCGTCTAAGACTGTCCTGCCCTCCACGATCAAGCGTGTTCAGGATCAACACGGTCCAGAAGCGGCTGCCGAGTTCGGAATGAGACTTGTCGGAGTGTTTGACGTAGTTTCCGATCTCATCCTTGCTAACTTCAAAGGGGACACTGATAACTTCCAGGTGTTTAATGCTTTGTGCCTTGTCCCCAAAGCCGAAAATTATTGTGGAGGCTTATAAGACCATTGGCCGAAATAGTTTAGGTGTTAAGCCTTTTGCTAAAACAGCAGCTCAACCGCAAACTCAGATGGCTAAGTCTAATAAAAACGACTGGCCACTTATTCCTAAACAAAATTGGAAAACTAAAAATCAGGGGAAGCAGCAAAAGAAACAAGGGTCACGTCCTGCATCACCAATACCTGTGTCTACTGAGCGCACATATGATTTGCGCGACCGCGCGAGGATTAAGTCTCCTGATAGGTTTCAGGTTCCTGATCAACGTTCTCCTCGTTCTTTACAGGAAACATCGGTCTCACAAACCGGTGCAGGAGAATGCGGCAGAGGCCGGGGTACCCCACAAGGACTTGAGCAGCCCCGCCAGACAGAAGGTAAAGGCAAGGAGGATGACTTTCAACGTCAACGCCCTCCGTTTTAGAAAAATAAATGTACTGCTTTAACCGCAAGGTATGCCATGGATAGTGAGAACACCGCTTCGGATCCTAAAATGGGCGCTAACGCTGCTAGATAGCGTAGTGGAGGTTACAGTAGTGCGGCAAGCACTGTGTCCGTATCTGAAGGCGACAGCAACTGATAAGTTTGTCACCTTAGAGACCGCTGACACTAGATTGGCACCCCCTGACAGACTTTATGAAATAGTCCTTTTAATTGAAGGTGACCTGCAACATAAAATAAAAGTGATTTTTGGGGAAAATATGACCTCTACATATGACATTTTGTTAGCTGAGGCAGACTGGCCCCCACCTTTCGTTTTCCCTGCTCCCAGAGGGGAGAAGGTAATCCTCCCTAGTTTTGCACACACTGTGCTGAAGGAGCAGGTGCAGAATTTTGCAGAAGAGTGGGCTAAGGTGCATGCACCGGCTTTGTACCTTCCTCAAGTCGGATAAGACAAACTTTCGCGAGTGGGGAAGATGGCGGCTGAGTGAGACGCACAGTCGGAGCGCTCCTCACAGAGAGACCTGGGATACTTGTTACGAGGTGTAACAGTGCACAAAGAACCTACGAAATAAGTGTAAGAAGCGGAAAAGCATGCGAAACTGTGGATCATAGACGCGGGGAAGCGGAGAGAATGTAAGCGGAGCGGAGCATAAGCAGTACAAAACTAAATAAACCCCCCAAAGTGAAAACGGACGAACGCCATATTGCCGGTTCACAGCCGGTTACAGCCTCATAGCCTCTCAGTCTCGCAGCCTTGCAGACTCGAGAAAAAACAACAATTGAGTAAATGGTCGGTTACCTTTTCGAGAAGGAGTTGGCAGCGGAGCCCAAAGGAAAAGCTGTTCTTTCGGCAGGGGGACGAGGAAACGCCCCAGATTACTCCGTGAGCCTCGTTAGCGTCTGGGCTGAGGCTGGGAAAGCGAAAGCGGCACACAGAAGGGCATGTGGAAGGCTGGGCTTCCTGTTCCGAGGGATCAGCGGCAGAGACAGCGGCAGAGACAGCACCAGCATCAGCACAGGTAACGGCTGTAACGGCTGTAGCGAGGTAAAACAGAGGGCTCGGAGAGCAGTATCAAGTGGCATTGAGGCTCAAAAAGAGTTTTGCGCAAATGAAATAATCAGTCAGGTAATAGAACCAAGTCAGACTGAAGTAAAAGGAGAGTTTAATGAGACGCTGGATAGTGTGAATTTGAGGAGAAACATAGTCATAAGTCAGAAAAAAAGAGCAGTGTTCAGTTTTAACACTCACATGAATAAGAAGGTACAGGAGGAGGATAAAATAAAGGCTTTAAGAAATGAGAAAGAAATAGAAGCTAAAACACAGATTCTCCGAGGTAAAGGCACAGATGGTACAAAGAAACCAGACTTTTTGGAAGAGAAAAGTGAAGTAGTTGTGACCTCAACCTATTCTCTTAGGAACAGAAACTTCCTTAAACAAGAACAATACCCTAAGAATACCACCCCCAGGGAAGTTAAAAGAAGGAAGAAAAAAAAATCATCTCTAGAACGCACAAAAAAGATCCTAAAATTACCCGGAGATAAAGCTGACGCAAATCAAAAAATAAAAATTACTCCATCCTTGAGAACCTTTTTTAAAGTCCAGGTACAAAAGATAAGAGAGACTGAGGACATAAATACATTGGTACCAGCAGTGGACAAACCGAAAAGAAAAAGTTTAACACAGGAGGAAAAGGGGGAGGAAAATCGCGTCTCACAAAAGGAGTCTCTCCTAAAAGCACAAAGCAATACTCCGAACACAAAACTTTCTTTTAACTCGGATATTAAAGCTGGAAGAGAAGTAAAAAAACTGAATACAACTACATCTCAAATAGAACAGCAAGAGCAGCAAGAAATGGCTGAAGGAGGTGTATCAACAACTAAGGTTACCTCAGTCACTACTCAAGAAGAGGGAGACTTAGAAGACACGCCGCCTGAGAATAATGAGAATAATGAGGTAGCAGAGGAACAAGCAACCGAGAAGGAAGGTCTGATGAGCCCTAAAAGTTCAAGGAGGCAAACTAATGATATACTTGAGAAAATATGGAATGAAATGAGGGACAAATTCGCTATATCGGAGGCGAACCAAGACAAAATTCAAGAAGTATGTGAAAAATTGGATTGTAAACTAAACGCACTTGGGGAGAGAGTAACAGCTATAGAAGGAGAAGTGGCCAAATTGAGCGATAGAGTGGAAAGCAACAGAAAGGAAATCCACACACTGAGACATGAGGGCAAATCCATAAATGAAAAAATGGAATCTCTGGAAAACCAAGCTAGAAAAAATAACATAAGAGTACTGAATGTTCCAGAAAATAAAGAGGGTAGTGATATTAAGAAATTTATTGTGGAACTACTCGTGGAACATTTCCCATGGTGTGACGCAGAAACATTAAAGGAAGACATACAAAGAGTCCATAGAGACCCTTATGGAAAGCCCAAAGAAAGAAAAAATCCAAGAAAAATTCTTATAAATTTCAAAACGTATACCTTAAAGGAGAGAATTTTGGGCGAAGCCCTGAAAGAGGGAATTTTCAAAAAAGACTCATGGTCATTTCGAATTAGATCAGACATGTCCAAAGCGTCTCAAGACAGACAATGGGAGCTAGGAAAACTTATGCCAGAGTTTCAATCTCTAGGGGCCACTGTACAAATGAAGTTTCCTCCCTCCTTAAGAATCATGTGGAGAAATAAAATGAGGAACATTAAAGATCCAGAAGAAGGGAAACATCTGCTTTGTCAAATGAAAGACACTGTCCAAATGGAAAATTCCACAATTTAAAAAGAAAAAACGCTTTATCCGCAAAATAGGATATAAATGAAAACAAATGTTACAGATAATAGACAAAAATAAAACACCTAAAAAAAAAAAAAACGAAAGACGCTCGAGTGTATCTACCAGGTCCAAGTAGAGGAGCGGAAAAGGGGTAAATGAAAGCCCCTAAGAAAAAAGAAGGAGGCTTCCCTGGGGAGGGTAAAAACAAATCACTAAAACCAAAAAGCATAAAAAACAAAAATCAAAAAAAGGGTGGGGAGCAAAATAGGGGAAAAAAACTAAAAAATAAATCCTTGATATTGGAAAAGAAATGGAAAAAGAAGAGTGTAATAGTAAAGTCGAGTGCTACTGAAACGTACCGGAGCACCTGTCGGAAAAAAATGAATATTAAAGAAAATGGGGGAGACTAGTAGAACCATAAAAACATTATGCTGGAATGTTAATGGTATGAGAACAAAGAGTAGAAGAAACAAAATTTTGGAATATCTAAAAACATCGGAATGTGAAATCATCATACTTCAAGAAACACATTTACTGAAAGAAGAATGGGATCAGGAATTGAAAAACAGAAGATGGGTAGACGCATATATATGTACAAATCAGAGTTGTAATGTTAAAGGGGTAATTATCATTCTAAAAAAATCCCTAAAGGCAAATATTGAATCATCACAAGTTGATAAGAAAGGAAGATGGGTAGTAGCAAAAATAAAACTAGGAAATACTACATACACAATAGCGGGATATTATGGCCCCAATCTTGATGACCCAGAGCCCTTAAAGAACTTGTATATACAACTTCTAACAGCTGATACCCCGGTAATTCTAGGAGGAGACTTTAATCTTATTCCGGACCTTAAAAATGATAGGTCTCCCCCAGGGAAGAATGTAAACTCATCTAATTTACCGAAGATGAGAGAGTGGTTAAACATATATAAGAGGGATCTAGACCTAATGGATGTATGGAAAGAAAAGGGAGACAAAAGTCAACCGTTTACATTTTATAATAAAAGGCTAGGACATAGGTCCAGAATAGACTTTTTTCTAGTAGACAGGAATCTACTAACAAATATATCAAATCTTATACACATTCCAGCTCACTTATCAGATCACTCAGCTATACAATTAACATTAAAAATTAAAACAACATATATTCAGAAAAGATTTACAGTGGAAAGAGCTATGTTCTCCGAACAAGTAGTAGTACAATCCCTTAAAGAAGAAACGGAATTTTTTTTTGAGAATAATAAAACAGGAACTTCAAAACAAATAGCCTGGGACACGTATAAGGCAGTAATTAGGGGAAAACTACTTAGTTTGGGAGCGTACAGAAATAAGAAGCTCAAACAAGAATTACTGGATATAGAGAGATGTATCAACAGCTTAGACACACAAATTCACACAGAAATGGATTCGACAAGGAAAGAGAATCTGCAGAAAGAGAGACAAAAACAAAAGGAATGTTTAAATGATATTCTTGACGACAGAATGAAAGCAAAATGGGAAGCAAGCAAATTGGCTAAACATGAATTCGGAGAAGGATGCGGGAAGTGGCTTGCATGGAAATTAAAGACAGACTGTATAAGAAATAAAATAAACATCATAAGTAAACAGGATCAAACAGGACAAACTACGAAAGAGGAGGAAATTAGAAAAGAGTTTGAGACTTTTTTCTCAGAGTTGTACACAGAAGATATAAATCCATCTAAAGATCAAATAGGAAAATACTTACAAGAGTTGCCCATATTGAAATTATCAGAGGAGGAGAAAAGGGAGCTGAATAAGGAAATCACATCTAAGGAGGTTGAAGAGATAATAAAATCATTGAAAAAAGGGAAAGCAGCGGGACCGGACGCATTGCCAAATGAATTATATCAGATGTTAATAGACACACTAGCCCCACAACTAACAGAATTAACAAATTTAATACTAATACAGAAGGAAACACTACCAGATACATGGAATGATGCAATAATAACAATACTACTAAAACCAGGAAAAGACCCTAAAAAATGCGAATCATATCGACCAATATCTCTGCTCAATGCAGATTACAAAATTTTCACTAAAATCATGTCAACAAGACTAGGAAAGATTATACCTCAACTCATACATATAGATCAGAAAGGGTTCACGAAGGGAAGACAACTACATGAATTGTCACATGAACTCATAAGCACCATAGATTTAGCTGTATCTAATAACACCCCCCTAACAATACTAACGGTCGATGCTGCTAAAGCATTCGATAGAGTGAACTGGGCTTTCCTAAATAGTATAATGGCTAATAACAATCTAGGGGAACCCTTTCTTCATATGATAGGCGAAATATACAAAAACCCTAGATCCAGAATTTTGGTAAACGGAAATCTCACAAATAACATAAAAATCGCTAGAGGTACGAGACAGGGGTGTCCCCTTTCCCCTTTGCTTTTTAATCTGTATATAGAACCCCTAGCTAATAAAATCAGACAGTGTAATGACATAATCTCCTTTAAATATCAGGATTGGGAGAAAAAATTAGCATTATACGCAGATGATCTCATGCTATTTACAGAGGAATACGAGGAGTCTAAACCGGCCATAGAAAAAATCATGTCTGATTTTGGTAAAGTTTCTGGTTATTTGGTAAACCATACTAAAACAGAAGTAATGACATGGAATACCAATTTTCACTGCCCCAACATAAAAAAAGAGATAAGATATTTGGGCATTATGATAAATCAAAACATAGACAAAATAGCACAGAACAATCTAAACAGAGTAGCCCGAGAGGTAAGGAAACTTCTTAAAGTATGGTCTAGTTTGCCCTTAAGTTTTATAGGGAAGTCAAACATTTTAAAAATGAACATCCTCCCAAAATTCACTTTTTTGTTCAATAACATTCCACTGCAATTTAAAAAAACTGAACTCAAAAAATTACAGGGAGAACTATCAAGTTTTATATGGGCATCTAAGGGAACCAGAATATCATGGAGGAAGCTAAGAAGAAAAAAAGAGAAAGGAGGTATTGCAAGTCCGGATTTAATGGAATATTGCAAAGCATTCCAATTTAAAAACGTAAGGAGTCTTCTGGGGATACACCAATACTATCCAGAATATTTGCAAATAATTACAGAGGCAGAGGATCATTATTTGTACAAATTCGGACATCAAAAATATTTCAAAAAAGTCAAACTAAAGGTCCTTAAAGAAGCACTAAAACTCTGGTCACAGATTAGACTGGCTTTAAAAATTCCTTACTATAGTGCGTTGGCACCAATATGGAATTCTCCAGGAACCCCGATCTGTCTGAAAGATGTAATGGCAAATCCACTAAGACAAAACAACATCAATTATTGGGGCCAACTACTAAATGGCTCAACATTGATCTCTTGGGAAGAAATTAATAAAATCACTAATGGGACAATATCCAAATTTAAATATTATCAGTTGAACAGCTGGGCAAGAACAATACCATCACAGGATAAAGACAACAAAAATTTGGAAAAAGAAATGACAAAAACATTACCCATAAAAAAGGAGGTAGCAAAATGGTACTGGACATTTCTAGCAGAAGAAAGCTACCAAATAGCAGAACAAACGTGGGGAAAAGATTTGGAAACGGATGATCTAGAGAATCTTTGGGAAGAGTCAGTAGAGAAATGCTGGTCAACAATAAAATCTGTAAGACTGAAAAGAAATCACTTGTACACCCTGCATAGAGCTTATTGGACCCCGAAAAGACTCTCAAAATTTAAAAATGCAGGAATTAAGAAATGCCCGAAGTGTGGAGAGGAAAGGGCAGATGATATCCACATGTTCTGGAGATGCCCTAAGATCAGAATATTCTGGGAAGAAGTTGGTAAGACTCTAAATCAGATATTCAGAAAACATCTAAAAGTAAGTGAACTTCTTATTCTTTTTGGGATTGACAACACAACTGATCAAATAGGGCTGACAGTAATGGAAAGAAAGCTACTTTTTGTATTAATGGTAATAGCAAGAAGAGAGATATGCATTAAGTGGATTGTTCCAACAGCCCCCTCACATGGAGAATGGATGAATTCGGTCATTAACACAAATAAACTGGATAGAAGGGGTCATAGGAGTAAAAGGTTTAATTATTGGGAAATTATGGAAAAACATGTAAATCCATAAAAAAAAGACATAACATTCTGTCCTATGATTAAGCGAATACACAGTCTGGACTATGAGTATGATACTCATAAGAGTAGCCAAGGTGGCTAGCTCCCTCCTCCCTCGCCTACAGACCTGTGGATATGTAATGGTAAAGGGGTCTCCTCTGAGAAAACAAGGAGAAGGAACATCATATGGCAAGTGAGAAACGGGCGGTGACGGTACGGAAAATATTCCCAGAGGTAGAAACCAAATTTTCCATATACATAGAATTTTCGCAATATGAGGATAAAAAAAAAAAAAAAAAAAAAAAAAAAAAAGACAAACTTTCGCCCAGACATAAGATTTCAATGCGGTCTATGCCACAGCATCAACCCCAATATCCCATGCAGCGAGAAGCGAAAGCTCCTGTTGCAGAAATCCTTGATCAATTGGAATATCAAGGTGTGATTGAAACGTGTGTCACCCATGAATAATCCTCTTTTTACTGTAACTAAATCTGATGGGTCGTACCGCCTAGTATTCGATTACAGGCATTTGAACTCTCATTATCGGACCTGCGCGGTACAGAATACTCACAGTTCTGCCCTGGCTGATAGTCTTGTGAGAAAAAGGTGTAAGACCACACTTGACATATCCAATGGCTTCTTAGCCATAACCTGTCCTCTCTTAGTAGTCAATGGACAGCTTTCACTTCTGGCGGCAAACAAGGACAATTCAAAAGATCGGCCATGGGCTATAAAAACAGCCCGGTTGTCTTTGCCGCACGTGTTGTGTCTCTGTTAGAGCGAATCCACCTTGATGCGTACTCGTATGTTGATGATATTTATCTCACAAACGACGAATTATGGCCGCATCTGTGTCGCATTGACCGCCTCATTGTTATGTTTGCAGACTTCGGTTACAAATTTAACTTTGCAAAATCACACATTGCTGAGTACACAGTGTTGTTCCTGGGCTATGAGCTCAACAACGAAGGTCGAGGTTTAGCTCCTCACTTCCTGGAGAAGTGCAAACAGTTGCGTACTCCAACAACTCTGAAAAATTCAGCTATACTGCAATCTTTGCAGTCTGATCTTCTCGAATCTAAATACATACTGGCACGTAACAACCACACAAACCTGGTAATAAGAATTGTGCCAGGCGCAGTGAGTTTCACGTACTTGACGTTTAATAAAGGAGACACAGTCCCTGTTGCTTACAAGTCAAATTTGTACACTTCGGCTGAGATGTCCTTTTCCTCTGTCAAAAAAGTTTTTACAGCGGTGCAGATGGTGATTCTTAAATAGAGCACTGTCGCAGTGGAAACGTATGTTGGTTGTTACACTGTATCCTGCCCTTGAAGCAATGACGAAAGCCAGTGTACCAAATTCAAAAGCTTTGCATCCACGTTGAATGCAATGGGCAACATCCTTGACGTCTCTGGATGTCCCGTTTATCTTTGATTCCTCATTGCAGACTCAGGAGTACTTACAGTATGAATTTGTTAATTCTTCTCCATTGTCCTTGCGCCCGCTTTAGGATTACCATTGTATCATTTAGACTGACGGTTCGGCGTAACCGGCGACGGAATCCATGCTTATTCAGCAGCCTGCACGATAGTGGTGTGTACCATGGTGAATGGCAAATTCAAGTCCGATGTCGTGCACACGCAGACATTAGGGGACTGTACCGCCCAGTTTGCATAGCTACGTGCTCTGGTGCTTGTACTGGAGTTTGCTGGTCCTCGTGTGACTACTCTAATTGTAAGTGACTCTTACTACTGTGTTCAGTCGGTCAATGACAATTTATTCTTTTGGACTCAGAACGAATATCGTGATTCCAAAGTTAGCACAATTAAACACAAAATGCTATGGGTTCGAGTCGCAGAACTTAAAGAACGTCTACCTCTCGTGAATGTGAGTCATACTCTTGGTCACCAGTGTGTAGGAGTACACGCTGTTGGTAACAGTCTCGCTGATGAAGCAGCAAAGACAGCAGTGGCAACATATATAGTAGCAGCAGTTACAAGGTCCAAAAGTAAGATTTATGATGACATCTTGGCAGCCATTGCTGTGACAGAGAAGGGAGGTAATTACCCTAGAGGTTTCCCTTCTAAATAATCTTATCATTTAAGTTCTGATAAAGTTCCCTATGTGATAATTAACAACGTTGGTGACAGATGAATTCCCAACGCGGACCGCAGGCTCTCCTTGATAACAGCCGCTCACGAGGACATGACCTCGGCTCATACCGGCGTTTCAGCGACTGTCTCTATCTTACAGCAGCGTTACTGGTGGCGCGAATTGTACAAACAGACGCATGATTATGTCCTTACTTGTGACATTTGCCAGCAGATTAAACCTTCGACTGCTGCGTGTCCCCCTCAAACACAGCTGTATATATCTAATAAACCTCTTGGGTGTGTTTATTTAGATTACTGCAGTCCTTTACCCTCAGATACTGCGTATAATTACATCTTAGTTGCAGTGGATTTGTGCACACGCTTTATATGGCTCTGGCCACAACGCAGTGCTGATGCTCAAACTGTCATCAGGGATTTGCGTGTCTTTGTGGGAATTTTTGCATGTGGCACCCTCCATTCGGACCAGGGTCCGGCGTTCGCCTCAAAGGCGTACAAGGATGCCATGAGGTCTTTGGGGGTGCAGGTCAAATTTTCGGCTCCATACAGGCCTGAGGGCAATTCAGTTGTGGAGCGGATGAACCGTGACTTAAAGCAATCCTTGACAGCTAGGGTTTTAGATACTGGCAGAAACTGGCTGGCCCATCTGTGTAGCGTTCAACGTGCACTTAGTCTCCCTAGAAGGTCTCTACGGGCGGACCCCTTACGAAATCCTCTTTAGCATAAAAATGTTTGTCCCGGACCTTGAGGTAGATGATCATTCTGCTGTATTACAGAACCATTAAAAGACTCAAGATAGTATCGCAAAGGAACACTTGCCCTCCACAACTGATGCAACACTTCAGATTACGGTAGTTGGCTGGCTCTCCCGAGTCGGTGAACTGGTCCGTGAGAAGGTGGAGAACAAGAAGGAGTTCGGCCCATCATATCGTGCACCAGTTCCAGTGCTTGAAGTGCAGGGTACAAGAACAGCAATTTTACCTCCACTTCCTGGTTGCAAGGATAACAGGTACATCTCAATTGACAATGTCAAATTGTAACAAGTGGCTGATTCTTCTTAGTATGACTCCAGCGGTCTCTTGTCCAGCAATGCTGAGAAATTCTGTTTTGGCCGTGGCAAATACCAACAGGCCTGATGTTGCCTTTGAGATGCATACAGTTACTAATCCATTATTGAATCCACCGGCTGGTGATCCCCATGGAGATACTGAGGATACCTATCCCACAAATGTGTTGTTACCTGGTGTTCAAACAAGTTCAGTTGACAAGTCATGTTTTTCATTTGTCACTGACTCAACAACATAGAGTTCCCCATCGAAAATTTCTATTTTTGATGTTTGGTTTAAAAGACATTTTTTGATACCCCCTTAGACTTAAATTTGTCTGGTACTTTTTCAATTTTTTTATTCATGTCGATTGGATTTGTAGTTGTAATTGTTTAGTGAATGGACATTATGTTAAAGAAAGATCTACAATTTGGTTAATTGATGGAACTTTGGCACCCCACTCCTCGTCCCACATCATGAAGAGGGTCCAGACTTTTGTCAACATCACAGCCTTACCTGTGTTAGATGGGATTGTATGGGATGCTGTAAAATTTCAAATTCATGGCCCTACAGAGGTTATTAATGTTCCCAGTGTACTTCGTGTTTCAATGGGGGATGTTGTAAAACGAAACATAAGCTCTGATGATTGGGATGTCCAAGCCACCATCTTTTTTATGATTTGAAATATTATGCTTCTTTTGATGCTGAAGATTTATACTTGCTATGACAATCATTTCCTGCATAAAGCAAACACATTTAGAAATGTGGTTAATTACACATAATGGGAACATTGCCCTGCTCCCATTGAAGGCAGCTCGAAAACTCTCGTGAAAAAAATTACATATTTTACTTATTTTAATCAATCCAATCCTGAAGTCTTTTATTTAAAAATGACTGCAAAGTCAACTTCCAAAGTTAGACTCACCCACACTGAATTAATATTGTTTCGTCTGATATGGATATTGTACAGGATGAGGTGTCTTTTTTTTGTATCATGATCAAAATCAATTACGTTCTATAATGCAATTTGCGTGGACTTTACAATCTTTAAAGTCTGGGAAAGTGCCTTGGGACTACATGAATACCTCATCACTGTTTTTACCATTTATTTGGACTGAAAAATAACAGTTTGTCCATGAAGGACGCAACATATTCATTTTTGCATATTGATCCCTAGACTTACTACTTTTGGTATTCACAGAAGTTAGGATTTCGTCTTAAGTTTGTCTTAAGACAAAATCCTAACTTCTGTGAATACCAAAAGTAGTAAGTTTAGGATTTTGTCTTAAGTTAGGTCTGTGAATCGGGCCCAGCGTATGCTGTTATTCAGGCCCACGCTCTAGATACAACACGCACACAGCTGCAACCAGCTGAAATTCTAGTGCCTTTAATATTGCACTGCATGCATGATTTGGGCACTTGGAGAAAAAACCTTTCCAGTGACAGAGAGCTTTGCTGATCATGTGATGTGATTCCCCTCTGCTGATCTTGGAGGTATGGGGTTCCCCATGGGAGGGCGGTTCACAAGGTGACCTATTTCCACTATCATTGTAACATGATTTCTCCCTTTGTATTTTATGGAATTGCAACAATGCTGATTGTATTATTTCTAATCATATGCTTGCATATGTTAGCCAAAATACTGCATCTTAGAGCACTTAGTAAAAAATAAACATTTTAAACATTTCCGTGTCTCTGGTTACTCATGTTGTGGACTGGTATGAGAATCAAAGCGAAAGAGTGTTCTTGATTCCCACCATTCCTGAGAGTACCCTAAGTTGCATGTTCTGGGTTGTCTAATAATTGGTAGCTTTGCTGTTGGACGGAGAGCTAATGAGACACTGATGCTAGTCGGATACTCTGTGAGTTTTTTTTTGGTACACCACAATTCACTGAGGGCCTGGTGTCCTATGCATAGTTCTGTGCATGAGCAGAATCTCCGCAACAGACTTACTGTTTTCTGTCTGCATTTATATGTAAAATCAGTAAAAACTGAAAACTGGGAGCCTTAATTATATGTTAGGACATATATGCATGAGCAGATATGCCCTGTGATGTCTGGTCTGATGTCTGCCATAACATTGCAAGTGATCAGGAAGCCATCTTAAGCATATGTACTGGTGTAGGAAGCTGGTACTCTATATAGTGCGAAAAAAAGAAGTGCACTGTGTAGAAAGTCCAGTGGGTCCCTAATTGGCTTACAGATGCTTTGAGAAAGTGGCTCTATATATACTGGACCAAAGTAAGGTACATTGTGTATAGAGGCCACAAACCCCAGAGGTATAACCGTGGTAGCTTGGTCGAGCAGTAAGGCAGTACCAGAGGACAGTGTAAAGCATTTGTTGTACACAGTCAGCAAAAGGTTTCACACACTCAAGGACTGAACTCCAGGCCAATTATTATTTTTTTATTATTATTTTTTATTTGGAAAACCTTATATACATAGCTGCAAAGAAATACAGACACGGGCCTACAACCCCTAGGGCCGGCCATTAGACAGAACAAAGTCTTGCAAAGCAAAAATCAACACAGGCCAGTGTTATTCGGTCTGAAGACATAATAAAGCGTAACAGCAGGATGTACATTGATGCTTGTCCACCAAATAACAGGATTAAAGAGGATTCCATTGTATAATATGGGAATAAGGATCCAATGACAAACAGTCTAGCAAAGTCATACTCGGAGCAAGTCGTACAGTCGGATATTCGCTATTAGTGTAATCAAGACGATGAAGTCCGTGGAGAGCGCGAACATCAGAATATGCAAGCATACAATAACCATGCGCTAACTCGGTGTCCTACCCATAGTGTCAACAAAAACTGTGAGAAACATACGCGCACATTGCAAGAGTCACCCAATTCTTCCAAAAAGAACAAGACTTGACCCCCACCCGATCCCAGGTATACAAGAAAGAAGAAAGAAATACGAAGAGAAAAAAGGGCCATAGAAACAAAAGAGAACCAAAAACAAACCCCATCTCCCATCCCCCCACCCTGCATACCAGCAGAAGGCTACGGCCCACCCCCCCTATAGGCATGCCTGTCGCCCCAGCAACTAAAACCCCAAGTAAGGAAAAAGAGGAGGAGGACCCTCACACCCGCCCCCAACCCCCCACCCCCCGCATCTCAGAGGAATATGGAAGCTCCCGAATGGGAAGCGGCCATCTTCATAAGTCCATCTCACGTCCCCCACAATTACAATAACGAGCCAAGTCCTGCATAGCCACCGGAATCACCGACACAGTAAAAAATCAGGCAATATTCATCCTTGGCCAGTGCGAGCTGCATTAGGCCAATTCCCCAGCCCAACAGTTCCACGGGCAGGCGAGCCTGGAGACCAAACTCGCTTCGTACGAGCCACCCAAGTGCTCCGCGGAGGCCGCAGGACAGTGACGGCACCTCCTCTCCAGTAGTCGCTTTCCAGTAACAAAAGTATCCCGTGTTGTTGGTCGGCGGCTAACACATGAGTCGGGGGAACCAAAAGAAAGTCAGTTGTGCAAATCCGGCCGGCGAGTTCACTGTCCTCAAAATCCATCACTATGCAACCCAGGGGGTCCCCGGTAGCCAATGGCCGAGCGTAACCGGGCACCCGACATATCATACTCTCGTTCATGCCAACAGTCTCCGTTTCAGAAACAATAGACGCCAGCGAGTCAAGGAGAGTGAACAGACTACGGCTCAAAAAGGAGTGGACGTCAGTAATAGCCAGGAGGACATCTCCGAGTGTGTACTCCCTTCCTCCGCCGTCGGCGGTGACAATTCTCCTCGTCCTCGGGGGCCCCTCGAACAGAACAGTACACATCGTAGCAGGCATCCGGGGTCCCAGTGTCTCTGAATAGTATGCGTTGGGGTTGGAGCAGAGCACTTCAAGGCACATCGTATTACAGTACCATCAACATCCTACAAACCATGCCCAGGAAAAGAAAGTAGGGGTCCATAGTACGACATTCGCCGCAGACGGTCACATTGAGGGGCAGGCCACTCCGGGCAGTTCACCAGACAAAGACCGATACGGGCGGCAGAGCCGTCTTCTGCGCCCGGGTCGCGTATCACAGGGAGATCAGCCAAACGCGCGTTGTGAGGCCCGGGGCACGGGCATTATGCTCCGTCTGCGTCCGCCGGAGAAATCGGCATGTTGCGATGACCGCCGGGGTCCATCGGTCCCACCCGTCCAGCCGCGGCCGCTGTTGTTCGACTCCCCGCCGGCCACTTCCCAACTCGAGGTCCCGGATTACCATCAGCGCAGGCCACAATCTTCGCGTCGACGTTTCTCGGCCACCCGAGGCGACCGCGAACTCGGAGTTGCACGATCGGGAACCGCACCACTTCAGCTATGCGGGGGCACAGTAGAGATGCAGGATAAATGTCAGGATGCTAGGGAGGGAGAGGGCGAGCGGCGGAGCCGGGCTCCTAGGCTGCCATCTTGGACTCCGACTTGGCTCCTCCCAGGCCAATTATTTTTATATCAAAAGATATAGTTGTTTTATTTTTCGAACCATCAGGTATCAAAATATACTTTTCTCAAATTGAGAGGTCTCCGATGAGTACTTTGCAGAAAGGCAATAAACTTGGTAAACACAATAGGTACAGGGGTTGCAGTAGGCAACACAATTCTAAACTCAATTTAGCATTTGTGCTCAATGGGTTTTTCTACATAAATGCAGCTGGTTACTTTATCAATTACTTTTGTAATCCCAGGACTGGATACTAGATTGTCTTGGGGTCTAAGCTGAAAACAGTTTAGCAAAAACGATTTGGCTAATGCACTGATTTCTAAGGAATATAAAGCTATTTTAAAAGTTCACATTATTTTTTTATTATTATTTTTTATTTGGAAAACCTTATATACATAGCTGCAAAGAAATACAGACACGGGCCTACAACCCCTAGGGCCGGCCATTAGACAGAACAAAGTCTTGCAAAGCAAAAATCAACACAGGCCAGTGTTATTCGGTCTGAAGACATAATAAAGCGTAACAGCAGGATGTACATTGATGCTTGTCCACCAAATAACAGGATTAAAGAGGATTCCATTGTATAATATGGGAATAAGGATCCAATGACAAACAGTCTAGCAAAGTCATACTCTGAGCAAGTCGTACAGTCGGATATTCGCTATTAGTGTAATCAAGACGATGAAGTCCGTGGAGAGCGCGAACATCAGAATTTGCAAGCATACAATAACCATGCGCTAACTCGGTGTCCTACCCATAGTGTCAACAAAAACTGTGAGAAAAATACGCGCACATTGCAAGAGTCACCCAATTCTTCCAAAAAGAACAAGACTTGACCCCCCCACCCGATCCCAGGTATACAAGAAAGAAGAAAGAAATATGAGGAGAAAAAGAGAAAAAAGGGCCATAGAAACAAAAGAGAACCAAAAACAAACCCCATCTCCCATCCCCCCACCCTGCATACCAGCAGAAGGCTACGGCCCACCCCCCCTATAGGCATGCCTGTCGCCCCAGCAACTAAAACCCCAAGTAAGGAAAAAGAGGAGGAGGACCCTCACACCCGCCCCCAACCCCCCACCCCCCGCATCTCAGAGGAATATGGAAGCTCCCGAATGGGAAGCGGCCATCTTCATAAGTCCATCTCACGTCCCCCACAATTACAATAACGAGCCAAGCCCTGCATAGCCACCGGAATCACCGACACAGTAAAAAATCAGGCAATATTCATCCTTGGCCAGTGCGAGCTGGATTAGGCCAATTCCCCAGCCCAACAGTTCCACGGGCAGGCGAGCCTGGAGACCAAACTCGCTTCGTACGAGCCACCCAAGTGCTCCGCGGAGGCCGCAGGACAGTGACGGCACCTCCTCTCCAGTAGTCGCTTTCCAGTAACAAAAGTATCCCGTGTTGTTGGTCGGCGGCTAACACATGAGTCGGGGGAACCAAAAGAAAGTCAGTTGTGCAAATCCGGCCGGCGAGTTCACTGTCCTCAAAATCCATCACTATGCAACCCAGGGGGTCCCCGGTGTCCAATGGCCGAGCGTAACCGGGCACCCGACATATCATACTCTCGTTCATGCCAACAGTCTCCGTTTCAGAAACAATAGACGCCAGAGAGTCAAGGAGAGTGAACAGACTACGGCTCAAAAAGGAGTGGACGTCAGTAATAGCCAGGAGGACATCTCCGAGTGTGTACTCCCTTCCTCCGCCGTCGGCGGTGACAATTCTCCTCGTCCTCGGGGGCCCCTCGAACAGAACAGTACACATCGTAGCAGGCATCCGGGGTCCCAGTGTCTCTGAATAGTAAGCGTTGGGGTCGGAGCAGAGCACTTCAAGGCACATCGTATTACAGTACCATCAACATCCTACAAACCATGCCCAGGAAAAGAAAGTAGGGGTCCATAGTACGACATTCGCCGCGGACGGTCACATTGAGGGGCAGGCCACTCCGGGCAGTTCACCAGACAAAGACCGATACGGGCGGCAGAGCCATCTTCTGCGCCCGGGTCGCGTATCACAGGGAGATCAGCCAAACGCGCGTTGTGAGGCCCGGGGCACGGGCATTATGCTCCATCTGCGTCCGCCGGAGAAATCGGCATGTTGCGATGACCGCCGGGGTCCATCGGTCCCACCCGTCCAGCCGCGGCCGCTGTTGTTCGACTCCCCGCCGGCCACTTCCCAACTCGAGGTCCCGGATTACCATCAGCGCAGGCCACAATCTTCGCGTCGACGTTTCTCGGCCACCCGAGGCGACCGCGAACTCGGAGTTGCACGATCGGGAACCGCACCACTTCAGCTTTGCGGGGGCACAGTAGAGATGCAGGATAAATGTCAGGATGCTAGGGAGGGAGAGGGCGAGCGGCGGAGCCGGGCTCCTAGGCTGCCATCTTGGACTCCGACTTGGCTCCTCCCAGGCCAATTATTTTTATATCAAAAGATATAGTTGTTTTATTTTTAGAACCATCAGGTATCAAAATATACTTTTCTCAAAATGAGAGGTCTCCGATGAGTACTTTGCAGAAAGGCAATAAACTTGGTAAACACAATAGGTACAGGGGTTGCAGTAGGCAACACAATTCTAAACTCAATTTAGCATTTGTGCTCTATGGGTTTTCCTACATAAATGCAGCTGGTTACTTTATCAATTACTTTTGTAATCCCAGGACTGGATACTAGATTGTCTTGGGGTCTAAGCTGAAAACAGTTTAGCAAAAACGATTTGGCTAATGCACTGATTTCTAAGGAATATAAAGCTATTTTAAAAGTTCACACTTAGAAACTTTTCAATGAAAATCTGGCAATGTTATCCAATGGGAGAAAATTCACGTTACAGGTAATATACGTTCTCGTTACTTTCTGTAATCCATGACTGGGCTCCTAGGTCCAGCACTGGGGTCTGTACGCAAAACAGGTAAGCAATTACGTTTCAGTAGTTGGTACGATGTTTAAGAAATATTTCAAGTTTTCAAAAGTAGACAGAAGAAATTTCATAGAAAAGCAGACAATGGATTCCTATGGAGAAGATTCAGGTTACTAGTAAACCCGGTTAGGATTACTTTTGTGGTTCAGTACTGGGCTACAAGGTACAGTACTGGCTTCTCTCCTGATCACAGGTGAGTACTTCGGAATTCATTATTCGGCTGATTTTAGATGAATATTTTAAAGTTCCAAAACTTCACACTTAGAAGATTTTTCGAGTCAAACCAGTCAATGTTATCTTATGGCAGGAAAGTGAGTCATCGGTTTTCAGGTGACTACTCGACTGGTGAAGTTAAGGTTCTGGGCATAGACTCAAGGGTCCCCCATGGTCAGGTAGGTACAGTTGGTACACCTTCAGCAGCACAGGGGCAGCCGGGTGCAGAGGTAGTTAGGCCCAATGTTATCCAATGAGAGGCAGGGGGCCTTCGGTTGGTGGCAGCTGGCTAGCAGGCCACGGGGCTGTGGGAGCTGGGCTCCTGGTCACTTGCTCAGGGCAAATGGGGAAGTAGGATAGGGTACAGGTTGCACTGCCAGGGGCACTCGGGCGGCTGGGTGCAGGGTGCTTTTGAGCCATCCGGCGCTCAATGTTATTCAATGAGGATCTTGAAAAGGGAACAAAGGCTGCAGGCTCAGGGAGGATCTTCTGGAGCGACCAACACTTCGAGGGGTAAGTTGGGATCTTGGTGCATAGGTAGGCACCCAGGAGTTGGGCACAGGGGGCCGTGGGGCGCCGGGTGCAGGGGTGCCTTTTGAGGTCGGGAAATCTTACCCCCTGCTGGTCGCAGTCGGAGAGGTCCTTAGTCCTGAGGCTGCAGGCGTCGTCGGTGTCGTCGAGGATGGTCATTGGGCACTGGATTCCAAGTTAGAATCGCCGGGGGGACGTCCTGAGGGTCTTGATTCACTCCAGCACAGGCCAGGCTTGGCGGGTGCAGAGTGTGCAGGGTTCGCGGTTCCGGGCTGATACCAGGGCTTGTTACTTGCTATGAGCAGTACCACTGCTCGTGGGAGACCCAGGTAGTCTGAGTCACAAGGCAGTCCGGTCCTCCGGGGTTTTTGAGGTTGCTGACCACTGGAGACGCCGGGGTTTAGCAGGAGCAGGTTCGAGGGTCGACAGGCCGGTAGGGCTGGGGCCAAATCAGTTGGTGTCTTCCTCTTTTTAGCAGCTGCCCGGCAGGTCTTCTTGTTTCTTGTTCTTCTTTCTGGTTTCGGAATCTGGATCTGTGGAAGAAGGTTCAGGGTGCCCCTAAATACTAAATTTAGGGGCGTTACAGGTAGGACAAGGGCAGGGACCAATGGGTCCCTGTCCTGGGGTGGGTACACCCCCTAGCCTGCTCCTCTCCTGTGGGAGGGGGGCAGGAGCCTAGCTGTGATTGGGCAGGGCTCCCCATCTTCATGATGGCCGGAGCCCGGGGTCGTGCATCACCTTGCCTCTCACACATGAGGGGTGGAGTTGTCACAGGCTGGCACACCCCCCTTTCTGATGTAGGGTTTCCCGCCAGTCTTCCCGCCAGAGTGGGGGTCAGAACTGGCGGGGGCCAGTTGCTGAGTACAGCAAGTGGTCTGGAGAAGGTCACAAAGGCCGAATGCCTTTGAAGCTTCCCCTGCCTATCATGGGGGAGATCCTGGAGAAGGAGGCTTGGCACCTCGTCCCAGGATGTGCCTTGTTGCAGGCCCAGGAGAGTGGGAGCTCTCCACCCAGCGGTCCAGCAACATGTCTGCTGTGTGGCAACCTAGGCAGCCTCTCAGACAAGACGTGGATTGTAGGTTAGGTTTCAGGGGGCATCTCTAAGATGCCCTCTGTAGTACATTTTACATTAAATCCCACACTGGCATCAGTGTGGGTTTAATGTGCTGAGAAGTTTGATATCAAACTTGTCCGCCTTCAGTGTAGCCATTATGGTGCTGTGGAGTTCGTAATGACAACCTCCCGGCACCATATACTCTTAAAGGCATCACTGCACTTACAGTGCCCAGGAATGGCGCTGGGTACTGTAGGGGCACAGGGCTCATGCACTTGTGCCCACACCACTGACATAGGGCACCCAGCTAGAGGGGTGGCTGATGTATGCCAGGGCAGTGGGTTTGTGGGCATGGCACACAGGGATGTGTGCCATGTCGACTCTTTGTTTAGTTCTGCATCAGGACACTCCTCCTGCAACGGCAGTGTGTGTGTGTGTCAGGGTACATGGCCCCTAAGGGTGGCACAATAAGTGCTGCAGCCCTTTGGGGTCTTCTCTGGTCACAATGCCCTGGGTACCTAGGGTACCATTTACTAGGGGCTGACATGTGGCCAGAGATGCCAATTGGGTTTAGGCTTTGTCCAGTTTTTAGGGAAGGAACACAGACCCTGGGTACCTGATTGGCAGGGACCCAGGGCACACTAAGGAAAAGTGCATCAGGTATCAGGCAAAAAGTGGGGGGGTCTGCAACAGAAACTCACTTTCTCACAGATGCTAAAGTAGATAATACTTACGCTCTCTTTTTGAGGTAGTGTTGGCAAGCAGTTAGGCTTAACAAAGGGTAGTGCTAAGCATTTGTTGCACTCCGAGGGAATAAATGAGACAAACTCAAACAATAAATCCAATATCAATTTGGAAAAATAAAACTCCTTTTTATATATTTTGTAAAACCAAGAACTTTGTTCAAAAGTAGGTACTGTTTTTGTCAGACATTTTAACAGGTAAGAAATGTTCAAACCTCTGCGTTTTTACACACAATGCAATCCTAAGGAAGGAAAAGTCAGAGATGCGTAAATGTAGGGTCGGTTTCAGGGCTTCAGCTTCAAGGTTCAGAGTTGTAGTGGTGGGCCAAGGCCCGAAGTACTACCAGCAGTACTTCGGGAACTGCCCAGATCTTACCGGGAGCAGAGTGCTGGTGATGTTGTAGCCGAGTGCGCAACAATGAAGGGAAGGCACCTTGAAATAGGCTTCGCAGGGTGACTTGGGGACAAGTCTGAGAGCTCCCAAATGGGGTCTCAGGTTGCAAGGCGTCTTGGAGCACAGGGGCACAGCCGGTTCTTTGGTGGCCATGTGACTTGGGTGCAAAGTGGGTAGGGAAGCAGAGCTGGTGCGCAAAGATGCTCCTTACTGTTCAAGGCAAACATCTGGCAGGGGTAAAATCAGGACAGCTGGGCCACTCACAAAGTAGGTTTCAGTGATGCTGACATCACTCGACGTCTGCTCGGTTGTGGTGCTGTGGGAATCTCAACTGGACTCTCACTGTTGGTGTTTACTGAAGGGCGTCTGGTTCAGACTTAGAGGACGAGTCGTTTTGCGAGCAGGCAGGGCTTCATACCAAAAGTTCTCCTCTCTTCTTCTGTTCTCACCAGGCAGTGACTTTTCTCTGTACTTCTCTTGATCTGTCGAATCTGAGTTCTTGGGTTCATGGGTGCCACCTACATACTCAATATAGGGACGTTAAGTGAAGAGACAGGTAGTAGCCAATGGGCTGCCTACCTTTAGGGTGTCTACACTATCTAAATGACCACTTCCTTTGGGAAGTTGGCATAACCCTGACCCTTTAATGCTATTTCCGGTCAAAACAAGATGGAGGAATCTGAAAAGTGGCTAGTCCACCTTAGAGGTGGTGCTGGCTTGATGTGGGTACACCTCCAAATTGTTCAAATGTTCCAGAAAGGCATCTCCACTCTCTGGAGAAACCTTGGTCGCATAACAAAGGCGGCAGGGCCTATGAAGCTTCTCGCCCAGGAATGCCCATCCTGCATGGAGGAGGTGTAAGCACCTCCGCCCAGTGCAGGTTTTGTTCCTGGCCTCAGAGCGCACAGGCTCTCTCCTCAGGAGGTCAGAAACGTGTCTAGGGCGTCTGGCTGGTCGAGACCAGACTCTCAACACTAGCAGTCGGTAGGTTTTAGGGGCACCTCTAAGTTGCCCTCAGGGTTCGTTTCTTAATAGATACAACACTGGCATCACTGTGGGCTCATTAAGATGAGATGTTTGGAACCAAACAACAGGGGTACAATGAAGCCATCATATAGCTGGGGAACACAAAATCATGGGTTTCCAGCCCATGGACTCGGTATGCTTTTCCTGTGCACTCATGATATCCAAGAGTGAACTTAGATATCACAGGGACACATCCACTCATGTAGCAATGCCCACACATGGCTATAGTGCACCCTGCCTTAGGGCCGTTAGGCCTGCTGTAGGGGTGACTTACTTATACCGTATGCAGTTCTGGGCAGGCATGGCGCGCACACAGGGATGTGTGCCATGTAGACTATTTGTTTTTCTCTGCACTTAGACACGGAGGCTGCAATGGCAGTTTGCATGAGTTTGGTGAGGGGTCCCTTAGGGCGGCACAATTCATGCTGCAGCCTGTAGGAACCCCCTTTAGTTCCAATTCCCTAGGTACCAGGGGTACCACTTATTAAGGACTCGCATGGAGCCTAAAATGACAGTTGTGGAACAATGGAACAGTTTTAGGAAAAGAGCACGGGTGCTGGGGACCTGGTTAGCAGGAACCCAAGACACTTTCGGTCTAAGTTGCATCATACACCAGGCAAAAAGTGGGGGATACACTGCAACAGAATCCAGTTTCCTACATCTGGGCACTGGTCATTACAAATTATCCATCTACTTAAAGGATGTCCTGAACATAATGGTCTTTGGTATCAAACACCCACCTTAATAAATCTGATACCAATACTAGATGTATTCTGATATGCACCCAGAGGGCACCTTTGAGGTGCCCCCTAAATCGTACTAGTTTCTTAGTGTGCTGGCTGATTGGTATCATTCAGCCAGCCCCTCAGACTAGTTTCTGACCCTCTGCATGTGTGAGAACCCTTGCTCTCTGAGGGCAGAAGCACTGCCTGTCCGGCAGGTGAACACACCTCCTCCACCAGGATAGCTAGCCAATTTATCAAATCACGGCCAGATGCTTTAAAGCCTCTGCTGCATTCGATATATGACCCCTCCTTCCCTACTGACCTGGGAATGCCGCCCCCTGCCCTGGGGTCCATTTAGCACCAGAGCAGGCGGAAAAATGAGATAGTCAGATGGTGTGTTTTATAGGCTAATCACACCCCTAAAGCGGGCTTAAACCTCGACATTTGCACCGACCCTGCTTGTCCAAAAGCTGAACTCCTCCAAAAGTTGTGGAGGACCATGCAGCAACTTAAAAAACCAAGCAGCATCTCCCTTGTGGTGGAGAAACCATTCCCCGGCATCTGCAGGCACTGATAACATTAGAAAGGTGACCTGTGCCGTTGGCCATTGAGCCCCCTGAAGAAGCAGCGCAGTAGGAGGAGGTTCCCTGAGGCTCTAGGAGATTAGCCCAGTCTCTCTCTGCGAAATTCAAAACGCTAAACCGTCCCGGTACCCCTCTGCACCAATGCCCTGACTACTGAGGTGCTTGATTCCACCAAGACTTGTTTTTGTCCAGTTCAAACAGCACCCCCACAAAGACTTGCCGCACGTCAATGAACTTTGAGAAAGACAAGCTCCACAACAAGATTATCCCTGCTGTGTTTCTTTTCTTTTCCAACGCTAATGTGGCCCACCAACGTATCCAAGCCCTACAGCCCCACTGCACGTCTACTGCCTATGTCCCCTTGGCCTAGGACTCCTCAATAACCAAGCCCCTCCTTTCCCCGAAACCTGTCCCCTTTTCACCCTCTGTTGTTTTAACAGGATCCTTTAAACTTTGATAGCTGATCAATCTTCAGGCTACCATCGTGACTAGCACCTCTGCACCGGACACACCAGGGCAGGTAAACCAGAACTGCTGTTGGTACTTTGAACCTTGGCCCCCAAGCACCTTAAGTCCTAAATGGTACCCTCTACAACCATTTGCAAATACCTGTATGCAGTACATGTTTTTTTTTTTCCTTCAATACGATCTCATTACAGCGTTCAAGGCTCACATCTGACAGCCAACTGTTTTACTGTGTTAATACGATAACAAACTAAAGTACTTACTTGATCCCAAAGATCTGGTGTATAAATATTTTATAAAATAGTGTCATTTTTCTAAATTGTTCTCTGATTTCTTATTGTTTATGTCTGGTTTATTGACCTTGTGTGTTAAATAAATGCTCAACACTCTCCTCTAATAAGCCTAAACTGCTCAACCACACTACCACAAATATAGCACTTGGGATTGTTAAAGCAGACCAATAAGGGTAATCTGCACTACTTGCATGGGGTACCCCTACATTGGTGCACTACATAAATAGCCAGTGTCCTACACCGAGTCCTCTCCGGGAAGGGCCCGCGGAGCCTGAATGAGATGCAGTGACTATACCCAGCGAGCTGCCTAGTTCCCTAGTCTCCCAGCCGCCACAGTCTCAAAGCCTCTTTGATGTGTTCGCCAATCAGCATACGCACCCAGGGGATGTTATTTGTCGGCAGCCTTTAAACAGGCTGCCCATGCCGATCCACGGCACAATTATTGTAAATATTATATAATATTTTTTATTCGAATCACACATTACCTAATTGTATGAAAAATGTATTGTTGCCATATCTATGAGTTACAGATTGGTTACAAAGTGTGTATTTGGAAATGTAAGATTGACTTCTTTCAACATGGCGCTTACCATTGTGTATTAGCGCACCAGTCCCCTGTCGATGTCCATTTGTTTACATTGTGTATTTATAAATGGCGGCCGTCCGCGCGTTTGTGGCAACTGACACTGACGAAGGAGACCACTCCGAATCGCGTCTGGTAATAAACATCGCGACTGCCACACACAAGCCCCGTGAGTGCCGTTTTTCTTTTACAAAACTAGAAGTGAAGTTGGAGAGAGAATATTGAGCGGTGCACCACCGCTATATCGGCACCCGTATCGCAAGTGCCCCGCCGCTGGTGCAACACTGGAGCAGGATACTTTCTGGCGGAGGCACCGCTACGGTCACCAACAACGACTCATTAACTTCCCAGGAGAAGAAAAATTGCGCCTGAGGCGAAACCAAAGCATACCGGTAAGCCTTGTTTATGCACGCTAAAGCTTTAAGGTGTCCGAGCAGTACGAGGGGGCTGAGTGTAGAGCAGCAAGCAGGCGATCAAGGACAGAGCTCTGTGACCGGGGCTCTGACTACACATACAAGGAAACATGTTCAGTGTCACTGAGCGTAATGAGGCTGCAGCTGGGATGTTCAGAAAGACTAAACCTGATGCAAAATCGATAGAAACAAGAGGAAGTAACAAAGCTCCCAATATTCTTTCAACACAATACAGCAAACTTGAGAAATTATATGAGAGAGAAGTCCGAAAGTGGTGGGAGGCTACCTCCCTGCAAGGATACATCGCGGTAGAGAGAGTGCCAAGGGGACTTCACATATATACGGTCCCAGCATATGAAAACCCGGACCCGAAACTCCTAGAGGCCTAGGCTGCACATACTGCCTTATATTGCAAAGGTATGTTAGAAATATTAGTGCAGTTCGCCTGGAGCGACAGAGAGAAAACTCTAAAGGAAATAGAATCGCTGGAAGAACTACTACAGCAAAACCCAGACAAGGATCTCCAAACACAGCTGAGAGAAGTTATGAAAAAGCGTCTCTCCAAGTATGAGATCAAAATCAAACAACGGAAACAAAAGTACGACCGGGACGGAAGGGACTATGCGAAGGGAAAATTTGACCAACCCCGTAAGGAGGTGAATAACAGGAATAAATCCCTTGCCATGGGAAATCAACAAAGAGTGGAGACCTCGTAGTCTGATGTGACTGAGAACGAGCAATCAGAGGAGGCATCCGCAGGATCATCAGGTAGACCACCTAAGACCCCTTTTCAGCAAGAATTCAATATAATACGACAATCGTGGCTGAGGGGAGGCAAAAGCAAGCCCCCAGAGGCAGAAGGCAAACCAGAAGGGGCGGCAGGAGGAGTAAAAGGAAAAGTCAATCCCACCAGCAGAGTCACTCGGAGCAAGAGGGGAGGACGGTGGTAACTACAGCAGATCAATTGACCATCATTAATCTCTCACCCAAAATATTAACCAGCACTGAAGATTCAGTGCTGAGACTGGGACTAACTTTTTGCCCTTTGAACAGAATGGAATACACACAAACTAGAATAGACTTATTTAAGTTTACGCGTAAACTTAAACTTCATAAGTTCTTTAAGTTAAGACCTACGATAAAAGAAGCAAGACAAATACAAATACAGAATAATGACACTGATTTGCTACTGGTAAATGATTTGGCGACTTTAGAAGTCCTTGAAGACCTACGCCTGGAGGAGAGCCAATCATGTAGTACATCCCTCAGCCAACGTGTAAGGCGAGTCAGTGCAGAACAAGAGGCACATAGCAGTGGTTTGAAACCACTGTCACAGTTTCTTCCACAAATGCCCTATGGCGCTATAGACACATTTAGCGAGGCGGTGATTAAAGAATTGCTGAAATTCAGAGAAAGACAGCGATTTTCCAAAAATAGAGGCAATTTAACTCCCGCACGAAAGATGGCCATAAAGAACTTGGAAGATGACAAATCGGTCATCTACAAACCTTTAGATAAAGGGGGTAATATAGTCATTCTACCCCGAGAGCAATATGTGGAAGAAGCGTATCGACAATTAAGAAACTCAGATTGTTATGAACTAACCTCCATGGCGACATACCAGGAAAGCATTCGCCAATTCCAAAGTCTAATCAGCAGGTAGTATGGCAAAGGAATGCTTGACAGTGATGAACACTTGTTTCTAAGGACTACAACTCCAACCCTACCCACCTTCTAGCACCTGCCAAAGGTGCACAAAGACAGAATTTTACCGCCTGGTAGGCCGATCGTCTCCTCTATGGGCAGCCTGACTGAAAAACCTCTCACGATTTCTGGATCATTTCCTATTTGATGCCATGTTTGGACTGAAATCCTATATCAAGGACACTACAGACTTTATGGTACATATGGAGCCTGTGAATTGGCAGCCATCATATTGTCTGGTGGTCTTAGATTTCACCAGTCTATATACCTGCATTGAACACCGACAAGACCGGAATGCTGTAAAGTACTTCTTGAGCAAGAGACCTTTGAAATATGCTATACACAACACCATGTTATTAGAACTTATTGAATTCTGTTTGTTCAATAAAATTTTTGTCTTCCAGGGCGAACTGTTCAGGCAGGTCTCTGGGACCGCGATGGGCACCTGTTTTGCCCCCAGCTACGCGAACTTGTTCGTGGTTTGGTGGGAGGAGCAGGTGGCCTGGTCCCCTGGTCCCCTAAGAACGAGCAATGGACTGCCAAAGTAGTGTCATGGTACAGATTTATAGACGACCTGTTCCTGGTATGGGGGGGCACTGCTTGCGAGGCTGAGGAATATATTTCACTTTTGAATATGAATGAAGTTAATCTTCACTTCACGGGCGAAATTAGCTCGGTGGCAGCCAATGATTTGGATTTGAGAGTGGAGTTTATCGATGGTAAACGTACGACTTCCCTATTCAGAAAACCAACCGCTAGCAATAGCACGCTCCATGCGTCTAGTGGGCATCCAAGGAAATTAGTGAACAGCATTCCCTAGACTTAAACGTAACTGCTCCCGGGAATGCGATTACCAATAATCAACCAAACAGATTCCTCAGAGATGCTTGACCTACTCGAGCATCTGCTTGAGTATCTGAATCCAAGCAGTAGTGGCGAGAAAAGGTAAGAACAGACCACCACGTGGCTGCTTTGCAAATTTCTGCTATGGGAACATTTCTGAGGAGAGCCGTGGTAGAGGCTTTTCCTCTGGTTGAATGTACATTCGGCCTACCTTGAAGAACGTTATTAGCTAACTGATAGGCCAAGGAAATACAGGAAACTATCCATCTTGCGATGGACCTCTTAGAGGCTGCTAATCCAGTATTAATGGACCATAATTAACAAATAAGCGGTCCGATCTTCTACTATCTTTAGTTTTATCTAAATAAAACTCCAACACTCGCTTAAGGTCTGACGAATGTAAGGCCCTTGTATATGTATATATATATTGGTATAGGCTCCGGGGTCCCAGACATGGGCAGGGATAATTCACTGCTTATGACTTTGATGAGTACACCCCTGGAAGAGAACTAGGATTACAGGTAAGTAACTTATCTTTACTGCTTAAGATTTTCCGGATTCAGTCTGACGCCTGGGTGAATATTCTAAGGTGAGGAATCTGTGGTTACATAGTCTCTGCCAAATAAGGCATTATCAAGCTTAAGCTACTTGTCCTTCTGGTACTGATGACCTCAGCCAAATGGGCAGAGGACAAATAAATGGGTAGAGGACAACCTGGGAAAAGGTAGCCGATTTATGATTTCGATGTCTTTATCCATATTTTGTGTTTTTGTATTCAGGAGGTGCCTGGCTCCTTGCTTTTAGTAGCGCCATCTTGCAAAGGCTACGCGTGACTGTGCGGAGACCGATTGGTCTTTTCAATAGCTTTTATGTTTTATGTGCTGTTACTCCGAGTTTGTTTTAATTAAATTTGCTTTACCAGTAGGTGCCTAACAGCAGGCGAGCCTTTGGTAAGCAACAAGGGGTTGCCGGACCCCTGTTCTGTTTTTAGTTTTCCCTTCATTATTCTTATTTCACATTTTATGCTCTTGCACTGAGTGGACATGCCCCCTGACACCACCCCTTCCCGGCAGCTTCAAAATGGCGTCTGCCCAGCAGATGCACGCTGCTGGGGCGCCAAACTCAAGCCTGTCAGCGCCCAGAACGCGACCAGCACCAGCCCCCCTGTCTGTTTCACACCAGATTCCAGGCCCACACACTCTTACTCAAGAGAAACCTTGCTGTCACTACGTCCGACAGGTAAGTCATCACAGTGCAGAATTCTGTAACCTGGAGACCATGCTAATAACGGTCTGTTCGGCCTACAAACTCATATTGAGTAGTACAAAAATAAGAGACCGCCTCTCCTAACAAAAATGTGACTATCAAGCAACTGCGTAAAGCTATAAAATGTCTGTTATTCAACTCCTTATCCCTAGTTAAGAACAGCTTAAACTTCCACATTTTCATCAAGCAACATCTTATTGATGTAGCTTTTGTAACGGAAACCTGGCTAAACATTTTCTCAGGCCCATATATTATAAAGCATTGCCTCCTTAATATTCATTACTCAGGTTAGACAGACCGGTGTGTAAAAGAGGTGGCATCGCTATCATTTTCAAAAAAACGCCTACATTAACATCACGTCTTTCCCCACTAATGAGGACTATGAAGCATTTATTTTTAAACTGAACTTGAATGTCAAAAATACGTTGAATGGCATTCTCGTCAAACGTCCTCTAACAAACAAAACGCAATTCTCTAAATTTATCGACACCTGTCTTGAATCCAGATTCTGCTATACAAACTGTACCATCCTTGGTGATTTCAATTACCATTTGGAAGATACCTCCGACAAAGAGGCCTGCTATCTTATTGATAAAACGTTCAGTTTCAGCCTGAAACAAATTGTCAGTTGCTCTTCCCATAAGGCCGGACATACACTTGATGGAATCTTCACACAGATCATCCATCTCACTTGGTCCGATCATTCAGCTATTCTCATCGACGTCCGTGTCGGAAATCTAAAGCCTACGGTTTCTTCTTCCTTTCAGAAAACTACGAGACCATGGCATAAAATTGTTCCTGGACAGCTCAATAGAATCCCATTATCCTCTTCCCCCAATTAACTGGACTGACCCAGACAGTATGGCCGCTAACTATCACACATGGATCACGAACGCCACAATGCTCTTTGCCCCTCCTGTCTAACAGTCAAATAATAGAAGAGCATTCTCAGAACCTTGGTGTACTGCTGAACTAAAAAAAAGCAGTAAAGAAGTGCCACAACTTGGAACAAAAGTAGCAAAAACATTATTCAGCCCCCGATAAAATCGAAACCTACAAATCTATGATCTTACAGGAAAAGCAACGTTATTTTGCTCAAAAGTTTTAAGCATGCAAAACATTCCACTAAAGAACTTTTCAGCACTATTACATTTTTGTCCAATCGACCTATCAAAGCAAATGAGAACATAAATCAATCTTTTCTGCGACTTGCTCGCACAGACTTTTCAATCCAAAGTTTTAAAGGTTTATCTGAAAGAAACACGTAGTGATAGATTCCTTACCTTAGAATTACCCCCAGATGTTAGACTGGCTCCGGAAAATTTTCGTCAGCAGTACCCCTGCACGTCAGAAGGTGGCTCCATGCTTCTCCGCGTCCGTCGTTGGCATCGTGGTTGCCGAGACGACGTTGCGGCAGCTACTTAGACGCCACCCTCTCTACCTGACGTCAGTTCTTTCTTTTTCCGCACCAGCAAGTGCAGATCAGGAGAGAGCGATACCCCCAGTCACTTTTTGACTGAGTTTTTCGAGTCCTTTTTGTCTCTATTTTTCGAGTCGATTGACTCCTGGTGCAGTAGGGATGCCCGGCTTCAAGTCCTGCAAGGACTGTCATCGCATGATGCCGGTGACGGACCCGTACCCCGTGTGTCTTTACTGTCTGGTGCCCGACCACGACCCCAAGTCGAGCCCTGACTGCCGGGCCATGAAGCCGAAGACTTTGCGGGAGCGGTCCTAAAAGTTGCTTTAAGTCCGTCAGTCGGCTTCGCGCCACTCGAGGGACCGGTTGCGGAGCAACCACCAATATTGTTCATCAGGATCGAAGTCTTCGCACTCGCGCTCAGGCAAGACAAAGCATTCCAGAAGTCGAAGAAGCGCCATCGCTCTCCGACTTCCCCTCGCCGTCACGTCCCATGGCTGAGGGTGGGAGTGGTGCCTCCCCCAAAGCTCCGGCGGAGCCTACGCAGTCGCTGCCGGTCTACCCGCCCCTCCGGGGTCCATCGGCGACTCCGGTCCAGCTGCAGGAATTTCTGACAGCCATGGCTCGCTTCTTTGGGCCGTCAGGCCATCCCGTTGCACCTTCGGGCCCTGCGGGCCTGCCTCGGGGTACTCGCTCTTTACTGCCGGTGGCTCCGGCTTCTCTGTCGGCTCCGGCGCCGCAGAACCCCTATGGATCTGGGCTCGGATCCCGGTAGATGCCGATTGATATTGCAACACCTCCACTGGCATCTACCCCACCAGCACCAACTTTGCCTTCAGGCTCGATGTGGACACAGTGCCGGAACGACGTCGCTCAACGCCAATGGGGGATTTTTATCCCTATGTACAGCCTCCTTATTTTTGGCCTATTTATCAGCCTAGGAAAAACTGGGAGGGGTCTGAGGATCCTCTCACAGCACAATCTGAGTTTGACTTGGACTTGGCAGAGGAGTTGGGGGATGACAGTGGTCTTCATACCTCTCCTGACCTTGGCATGCTGTCTCCTCCTACCGTGGCTATGGAGGAGGGTGTAGGTTGCGCAGTGGTGTTGCGTAGGGCAGCTGAGGCCTCCACCTCGAGCTCCCTACAGTGGCCATGAGGACTAACCTCCTGCCAGAAGTGCTTCAGCCGGCGGCTACCTCTGCGGAGCCGCTGCTGCCTTTTAATGATGCACTTTCAGATGTTCTTGTGGGCACCGGGTCCAGGCCCAACACAGGGCCTCCTGTGGATAGGAACGTGGCCCGACGCCATCGCCCGGCCCTGGGCGACACCATTTTTCTTTCCCAACACCCCACCCCTGAGAGCTTGGTGGTCCAAGCCTCTGCGTCCCCGGGCGCATTCTCTACTGCACCACCGGACAGGAAATCCAAGAAACTGGAGCAGTCCAGTAAGAAGATAATTTCTTCCGCCAGTTCGAGGCTGCGGTCTGTGAACACTGCATGCCTCTTGGGCCATTATTCCCACTCTGTGTGAGATACAGTGGCGCGCGACCTGCCTCAATGTCGGGAGGAGGCCTGGACAGTGCTCTCTCAAGCTATTGCTGAAGGGAGGGATGCAGCCAAGTTCACTATTCGTTGTGCACTTGACACCGCCGACTCGCTGGGCAGGGCGATTTCCACAACAGTGGTGCTCCGTCAACAACTGTTTTTCCAGAACACTCTGATGGACATGCTCTTTGATGGCATTCACCTTTTGGGCAACAAAACAGCTAGTGCGTTGGAGCGCTTTAAGGACTTGCGGGCTACGGCCAAGTCCCTGGGCCTTTCCGCCAAGCGCCCTCCCCCACCTTCTGCTTTTCGCTCCTCTTGTGGCCACTGAAGGCCCCCCCCCTGACACGTTTGCTTCAGAGCCACAGGCCTGCACAGCAACAGTCTCAATGTGGACATGGGACCCGCCGAGCCGGGATAGGGTGTCAGCGGGTTGGTCAGTCCACCTCCACACCAGCCACCACTGCCTCCACACCTTCCTAGTCTGGATTTTCAGGCCCATCAAATGCCAGTGGGCAGCAGGATTCGCCATCACCTCCCCCACAGGCGCACCATCACTTCAGACAGGTAGGTTTTACAAATAGTCAGAAGGGGCTACTCCCTCCCCTTTGAGACTACCCATCCAACCATGCCACCCCAGTACCACCACATGTCAGAATCAAGTGGCACTTCTTCAACAGGAAGTTGCGGCCCTTGTGGCCAAGGGGGCCATTGAGCGCGTTCCTGCGCCAGAAGTAGGACGTGGTTGTTACTCCCACTACTTTCTGGTGCCCAAGAAGGACAAGGGCCTGCATCCTATCTTGGACCTCAGGGACGTCAATCACTTCCTCCAGAAGGAGAAGTTAAAGATGTTATTTCTGGCTCAGGTCTTGTCTGCCCTCGACCCTAGAGACTGGATGGTAGCGTTGGACCTGCAGGACCCATATTTCCACATTCTCGTCCTGCCGGCCCACCGGCGTTACCTACTGTTTACGGTAGGCCACAAGCACTTTCAATTTACTGTGCTCCCCTTTGGCCTTACCAGCGCCCTTCGAGTGTTCATGAAAGTGATGGCAGTGGTCGCAGCTCATCTGTGCAGATCAGGGGTTCCAGTCTTACTCCAGACTACGGCCGACCTCCTGCATTTGCTGGGGTTCTCCATCAATGTGCCGAAGTCGCACCGGATTCCCTCTTAGAAGCTCCTCTTCATTGGAGCGGTTCTGGGTACGATGCACTTTCGGGTCTGTCCTCCCGAACGGCTTGTCCAGAATATTCAGGCTCCGATTCCGATCTTTCAGCCTCTATCCTGGGTTTCGTGTGATGACCCTGAGGCTGCTGGGCCTCATGGGCTCCTGCATCCTGCTTGTCAATCATGCCAGATGGCATATGCGGGCTCTGCAGTGGTACCTGAAGTTCCAGTGGGCGTAGCATCAGGGGAACCTGTCCGATTATGTCCAGCTCCTGGAGGGCACTGCACAACCGCTGCAGTGGTGGCTCACGACGGGCATTGGGTCAATGGCGGATCCCAACTGAGCACACAGTGATGACGAATACGTCCCTCCTGGGATGGGGCGGCCACATGGGAGAGGCGGAGATCAGAGGCTTCTGGTCTCCGGCGGAGTCTAGGCCCCATATCAACATTCTGGAGCTCCATGCGATTCAACTTGCACTGAAGGCATTCCTTCCCTCTGTCAAGGGGAGTGTAGCGCAGGTGTTCACAGACAACACCACTGGCCTTGTGCTACTGTAATAAATAGGGCGGGGTGGGGTCATGGACACTATGTCAGGAGGCTCTGCGCCTCTGCACATGGTTGGAACATCAGAGCATTTCCCTGGTAGTTCAACACCTGGCAGGTTCACTGAACGCCAGGGCGCATAAAATTAGCCGCACGTGCATGATGGATCATGAATGGCGTCTTCACTCGGACGTGGCGCAAGGTCTCTTTCAACAGTGGGGAGAGCCTTGGTTAGATATGTTGGCCACTGAAGATCACGCGCAATGTCAGCAGTTCTGCGCGTTGGAATTTCCAAGGCGATACTCGCTAGGCGACGCTTTTTGGTTGTGTGGTGTTGCGGTCTGGTGTACGCCTTGCCGGCTATTCCACTTCTGCCCAGAGTGCTGAAGAAGATCAGGCGCGAACCGGCTAAAGTCATTCTTGTGGCTCCAGACTGGGCTCGAAGAGTTTGATATCCCAAGCTACTCAGTATGCCTACCTTCTTTACACCTCCGCATCCTTCCAGAGAGGACGCAAAACGTGCGCTCTCATTTTACCAAAATCGCACACAACAGTTCTGGGTGGATGACCATCTCTTTGTTGGCTACGTTGGCGCCAAGAAAGGTTGGGCCGTGCGCAAGCGGACTATCTCCAGATTGGTCGTCTTGTGTAATAAATCCTGCTATTCTCTGGCAAAAAAAGAGCCTCTGTGGTGCTGCATGCCCATTCCACCAGGGCGACGGCTGACACTAGGGCATTGGGACGAGGTGTCCCCTTACAAGACATCTGTCAGGCAGCTTTGTGGGCCTCGCTGCACACTTTTACTAAGCACTATTGCCTGGACAGCCAAGTCCGGAGAGACGGCTTCTTTGGCCGTTCTGTTCTCCGGGACTCCTGGTGTGATCTTGGCTCGCAGACTCGCCACCGGGGTTTGTATTGCTGGGGTATCTATTCTAAGGTAAGGAATCTATCACTACGTGTTTCTTTCAAATGAACAAGTTACTTACCTTCGGTAAAGCTATATCTGTAAGAAACATTAGTTAGTGATAGAGTCCTTACCACCCCACCCTTCCTCCCTGTTCCGCGAACTGATTTCTAGGGTTAAGGTCATCCCTTTCAGGGCCCTAGTTTCAATGCACCAGTGGTCACTATCTTGCATGGCTCTGCGTTCCTGGCGCAGAAAGTCGTGTACAGAACTGACGTCAGCGCGCGAGGGCGGCGGCGGCTAAGTAGCTGCCACAACATCATCTCGACGCCAACGACGGGCGCGGAGCCGCACGATTCCAACTTCCGAAGCGCAGGGGTACTGCTGACGAAAACTTTCCGGATCCAGTCTGACGCCTGGGGGTACTTCTAAGGTAAGGAATCTATCACTAACTAATGTTTCTTACAGGTATATTGTTACCGAAGTAACTTGTTCTTTGGCATTTACTGCTGGGACACAATGTACTACAGGAATTCCAAATATTAGCCAGCCATCTGAAACCCTGAATACATTTTCTCTCAAACCACTGAACAAACACTCCCTATAATTCTTGCCACTAATTCGGGATCACCAGATGATCCTTGTCCTCCCAAAACTCTTCACCAGGTGGCAGAATCAGCGCCTACACAGCTGATTCTCTTATTTAATGAGATCATCAATATAGGAATTTTTCCCACCAGCTCGAACAAAAACCTCTCTTCTACCTTTGATTAAAAAAAGCACTCTACCATTGTCAGATCCTATGAACTATTGCCCCATCTCATGGCTGCCCCTTCCAGCCAAGGTGATGGACAAAGTACCTAATCTTCAGCTGTCAGATTTTATTAACGCACATAATCTACTCGATGCTTATCAGTTTGGGTACTGCAAAGAACACAGCACCGAAACAGACCTTATCATGGCAGCAGAAAATATAAAAATCTATCACTGACCGAAGAGACAGCGTAGCCCTGATTTTATTAGACCTGTCTGTGCCATTTGATACGGTCAAGCACAAGATTCTCATCAATCGTCTGTTTAGTCTTGGCATTAGAAACGCTACTCTATCCCTTCTAGCTTCATTTCTTTCAGAGAGGGAACACCAAGTTGCTATAAATGGCTATACATCTCAATCCTTTTTTCTTTCTTGGGGCGTCCCTTAGCCCTACTCTTTTTAACCTTTGTATCACTCCTCTAGTCAATCTAATTAAGAATTTCTTACGTTGATGCCACCAAAATTATAGTTTCAGTATCCAGGATCAGCTGATAAATTTCGAAACTGCATGTTAAACATTAGCTTATGGATGATTGAAAATTGTCTTAGTCTCAACTCCCTCTAATTTAGGTCCAGTTCCCACACCTACAGAAAAAGTCAGGAATCTCAGTCATCATTTATAAGAGACTCACATTTGAACACCTAGTCAAGCAAATTGCATCTGCAGTGTTCTTTCTCTTAAAGATCATCAGAAAGATTAAGCTTTTTATTCCATCCCTCCTTCAAAAACTGGTGGGTTCGAGGCATGTGGGCTGCTGAATTCATATCTATAGCATAGATCGCCGCCTAGTGTTGGGTCCGGATGATTGCACATTGTTGTCCTGGAAGAGTCTTCGAAGTATCACGAGATAGGTGGCTCCTCCCCTGGACTACAGTGCGCATGGGCATCGACTCCATCCCCAGATTTTTTTTTCCGCCATTGGGTTCGGGTGCGTATTTGATCACTCAACTTCGGAATCGATAGAAACTTTCATTTCGGCCTTAAGGCCTTCCTATAGCGTCGGTATTGTCTTGCGTTCGGTGCCCAGCTCTGTTCCGACTCAGTTCCCGAGTCGGACATCCAGAGGAGTCGCGTGGCTCTTCGGTGCTCGAGGCCCAGTCAACGCAGCCAGACTTATTCGACGACACATCACGGAACGGAGCCCGTTCAAGAGATGCCCCGTGTGTAACTCCAAGTATCCCCACATCGATGTCCACCCGGTGTGCAACAAGTGCCTGTCGCCGGATCACGATGAAGCCAACTGTATGGCTTGTTCTCGTTTTCGCTCCAAGAAGACGATTCGACTTCGGCGCGTGGCGCGCCAGGAGGCCCAGCAGACGGCCCCTGACCCGGTGAACATTTTCGAGGGGGAAGAAGCAGACAAGCAGGAAGATCGAGAGCCGAATTCAACTCCAGCGGAAGAGATCGACTCCAACTACGACGCAGACGTCGAAATGCTCGACACTGAAGACGTCGTCGACGAGGTAGGAGACGACAATAAGGCCTATGGGGCCACGGAAGATAGCTCAGGCGAAGAGCTATGCCCCGTTCGAACAATAACTAAGGCTCAGGTCGAGGGATCGCCACATGGCCTTACCCAAGATCTTACACATGAATCCACGGTCTCGCCTCCTGGCCCGGCTACGGACACTTCTACGGAGCCGCCATTGGTCAAATCGAAACCGAAAGTGAAAGCTTCGGTCTCCACAAAACAGAAAGCGGTAGAGGCGTCGTCGAAACAGAAGGCACCTGTCGCCTTGGTCGGCTCCACGTCTTCAGACCTGTCGGTGCAGTCGAAGCCTAGGAAGGCTGTTGAACCGGTGAAGTCGCTCAAGGGCGTCGAGCCGAAGACCGGGCCCCCAAAACCACTTGTTAAGGCCGCCGACCCGAAACCGTCGGCGCCGAAGGCCGTCGACACTGACAGAGGACTCGGAGCTCCTAAAGCTGTCGATCCTGCAAGTCGGCCCGAAAAGGCAAAAAGCACTGTCGCCCTCGAGTCTACACATGGTGGTGGATCGAGAACACCTGTCTGCTCGACGAAACCGTCCGCATCCTTCACGAAGCAGGTGTCGGACTCGTTGCAACGCCTCAAGGACAAGGCTTCCGTGGTCGAACCGAAGGATACTTCCACCCCGAAGCCCGCAGCCAAGCCGCACAAGTCGATGGCGCCGATCCAGTTCACGCTGCCGCCAAAAGTGCCGCCGAAGGCATTCGCGCCCAGGACGGTCGTCGACGCGCCCATGATGGTGTCCACGGGGCCGAAGCCTACCCCCGCGGTTGTAGGCACAAAGCATCGACAACCCTTACTGGAGGAGCAGTCGGAACAATTTATCGACGCCGACCCCGGTAAACTTTCCATCTACAAGCGAAAGACCACACCGGCACAGCCTATGGAGTCCTACACAATTCCTTTGAAGAGGTAAAAGGCTTCTACGGATTCCCCAGTTCTGGTTGAACTGACTACTCCACATGCTCTGGACACTGCTACAGTCTCGCCAACTTACTCAGATGTGGAGGCTGGACAAGGGGACGATGAGGAATACAACTACCCTGCCGACACTGATCCGGAGGATCACCATGACACATGGGCAGATGCTGGGGACCCAGGGGATCCGCAAACTGCCTCGGACACTCAAGTATATACTGTCAAAACCTCCCCTACTGAGGATTCTGCGGCATTTAATGCACTAATTGAGAGGGCAGCTAAAAATCACGACGTCCAGCTGCATGCTGACCCTATTGAAGTGGACTTTCTGTTTGATACCTTTTCCACCTCTGAAAAGACTGTCAAAACTCTGCCAATGCTTAAGGGTGTCTTGAAACATGCTGCAGACATTTTTAAAGAACCCACACGTGCCAGGGTTATAAACCCCAGAATTTAAAAAAAGTACAAGCCGGCACCTGGCGACCCTACCTACATCAAGGGCCAGTTGCCGTTGGACTCCCTGGTTGTTTCTAATGCCCGGAAAAGGGCAAATTCACAGACTACTGGTGATGCTCCTCCCCCTGACAAGGAATCTAAGGTGCTAGAGGCATCAGGGAAGAGGGTGGCTTCTCAAGCGGCCAATATCTGGCGTATTTCTAACACGCAGGCGCTCTTGGCCAGATATGACAGGGCACACTATGATACACTTGAAACCCTGTTACAACACTTACCAGATATGTATAAGGAGGCAGCAGAGATGCTCATTCAAGAAGGGAAACTCATCTCAAATGCTTCTATTAAGTGTGCACTGGACGCAGCAGACACCGCGGCCAGGGCCATTAACACAAGTGTAATGTTGCGGCGTCAAGCCTGGCTCCGAATCTCCGGGTTCAAACCAGAGATACAGACCACCATCCTCAATCAGCCTGTAAACCCTGATCACTTATTTGGCCCTGAGGTGGACACCACCCTCGAAAAAATCAAAAAAGACACAGAGACTGCAAAGTCTATGGGGGCTCTCCAGTCCCAGCAGTTCAGGGGTAGTACTTTTCGTCGCTCAAGCAATAGAGGTGTTTCCAGAGGCCAGATGTCCCAGCAAACACAGTACACTAAAAGTGGTGCACAAACCTCTTACAACAAGCAGAGTAGAGGCGGATATCGCGGCAACAGCGCCAAGGGCAGAGGTCGTGGAAACCACAACTCCCGATCCTCCACCGCCAACAGTGACGCCTTGTCACTGCCCACCGACCATACATCACCTGTCGGGGGGGAGACTCCAACAGTTCCTGCCAGTCTGGAAATCCATCACCACAGACAGGTGGGTCAGAAAACGTATCCAGTACGTTATTGTCTGGAGTTAACATCCACTCCACCCAACATCCCCCCAAAACACCGTCCTATGTCAACAGAGCATTTGCACTTCTTGCTGCAGGAGGTGCTAGTCATGCTGCAAAAAGGGGCAATCGAGCTCGTGCCAGTGGAACAAAGAGGCTCGGGAGTGTACTTCCTGTACTTCTTGATCCCAAAGAAAGATGGGTCCCTGCGGCCCATACTAGACCTCAGCCCCTAAACCTGTACATTCTCTCAGAACACTTTCATATGCTCACTTTGCAGCAGGTTCTTCCGTTGCTCAATCAAGGGGATTTCCTTGCAACATTAGATCTAAAGTACGCATATTTTCACATTCCACTACATCCGTCACACAGAAAATACCTCAGATTCACCATTCAGAAGCAGCATTACCAATTCAAGGTCCTCCCTTTCGGGGTGACCACAGCGCCCAGGGTGTTCACAAAATGCCTAGCGACAGTGGCTGCGCACCTCAGGAGACAAAACATTCACGTCTACCCTTATCTAGACGACTGGCTTGTCCAAGCAAAGTCGGCCCAGCAGTGCCCTGCCAACATGTCCCACACCATTCACCTTCTTCACGATCTGGGATTCTCACTGAATTATCCAAAGTCCCACCTTCAGCCCGCCCATGTGCGGCAGTATCTGAGCGCGACAATAAACACTCTGGCAGCCACAGCACAGCCAAATCCACTAAGGATCAACAGCATTCAATTGCTGATCCAGAAATTCCGACGGCAGCACTCGCTTCAGGCACGAGTGTTCATGCAGTTGATAGGCATGATGGCCTCCTGCATCTTCATAGTCCCACACGCGAGACTACATATGCGTCCGCTTCAAGAGTGCTTGGCACATCAGTGGAATCAGGCTCACGGACAGTTGAAAGACCTAGTGTTGGTGACCGGTCGGGCATACAACTCTCTGCATTGGTGGAATCCACACAACCTTTGCAAGGGCCGACCGTTCCAGGAGCCTGTTCCACAGATCATCCTCACAACGGACGCTTCTCTCCAGGGTTGGGGAGCTCATGTACTCCACTACACAGTGCAGGGACTATGGACGACACAGCAAAACAAGATGCACATCAACCACCTGGAGTTGCTGGCAATCTTCCTGGCAATGAAAGCATTCAAGATACATCTGTGCAACAAAGTCGTGTTGATCCGGACGGACAACATGACAGCCATGTATTACATTCAGAAGCAGGGAGGTACACACTCTCCACAGTTCTCATCTGGCTCAGAGCATGTGGAAGTGGGCCATTCAGAGGAACATCTTCCTCATGGCGGAACACCTCCCGGGCAAAGACAATCAGATGGCGGACCTGCTCAGCAGGTACAGCCACCAAATGCACGAGTGGGAGATACATCCATCAGTGCTCCACCCGTACTTTCAGCAGTGCGGGTCATCCAGAGATAGACCTGTTCGCCACAAGGGAAAACGCCAAATGCCAAAGCTTTGCCGCCAGGTTCCCGCACCCACAGTCGCAGGGCAATGCGATATGGATGAACTGGTCAGGCAAATTTGCGTACGCTTTTCCCCCAGCACCTCTAATACCGCTGGTGGCACGAAAGCTAAAGCAACACTCGATGACGCTCATCCTGGTTGCTCCAACGTGGGCACGCCAACCATGGTACACCACGTTTCTAGAACTTTCCGTGGTACCGCATCAAAGGCTGCACCTCACACCCAGACTTTTGACGCAAAGCCATGGCGACATTCAGCACCCAGACCCACAATAGCTCAGCCTGGCGATCTGGCTCCTGAGGTCTTAGAGTTTGGCTACCTCAACTTGCCTCCTGACTGCATGGATATCATGCAGCAAAATGGAAGCAGTTTGTCATTTATTGCGTGGACCACAACATAGACCCGCTTGACGCGTCCACGCACAACATCATTTGTTATCTGTTACATCTTTACAAATGCAATCTGGCTTATGCTTCCATTCGAATACATTTGTCCGCCATAGCGGCTTATCTCCAAAACAGGCTGCATCTCTCCCTTTTCCGAGTGCCTGCCATTAAAGCTTTTCTTGAGGGGCTCAAACGAGTCATTCCTCCCAGGACCCCACCTGCTCCTGAATGGAATCTTAATGTGGTACTCACCCGACTGATGGGTCCACCTTTTGAGCCTCTACAATCATGCGAGATTCAGTTCTTAACATGGAAAGTGGCTTTCCTGATAGCCATTACGTCACTGCGACGTGTTAGTGAGCTCCAGGCGCTCACTGTACAAGAGCCATTCATACAAATTCACTCCAACCGGGTGGTGCTGCGCACTAACCCTAAATTTCTTCCAAAGGTGGTTTCACAGTTCCACGTCAATCAGACTATTGAACTGCCTGTGTTCTTCCAAAATCCTGAGACAGTGGCTGAAAGAATGCTCCACACTCTTGAAGTCAAAAGGGCTTTGATGTACTACATTGATAGGACCAAAGATTTTAGGAAGACGAAACAGCTCTTTGTTGCCTTTTCCGCAACCCCATTTCCAAAGCAGCTATAGCCAGGTGGATCTTTAAGTGAATTCAAATTTGCTATCAAAAGGCTAAGCGCACTTTAACGATCCCCCCAAGAGGCCACTCAACCCGCAAGTTGGGGGCCTCCATGGCTTTCCTTGGAAATATCCCTTTAGAAGACATTTGTAGAGCAGCCAGATGGTCTACCCCACACAGATTTACGAAACACTACTGTGTAGATGTGCACTCCAAGCAGCTGTAGGGCAGGCTGTTCTAAAAACACTTTTTCAAACGTCTGCAGCTGGCACAGGCGGCCGCCGATAATGGAGGGACTGCTATATATTCTATGCTATAGATATGAATTCAGCAGCCCACATGCCTCGAACTGAATATGCTACTTACCAGTATGCATCTGTTCTTGGCATGTAGGGCTGCTGACATTCATATCTATAGCATAGATCGCCGCCTAGTGTTGGGTCCGGATGATTGCACATTGTTGTCCTGGAAATCATCCGGACCCAACACTAGGCGGCGATCTATGCTATAGATATGAATGTCAGCAGCCCTACATGCCAAGAACAGATGCATACTGGTAAGTAGCATATTCATTACAGCGCTCATCTTATCAAAACACGATCACTGTAAGGACTGTACGTCACCTTACAACAGAGACTGTTGAGAACTTTTTTGACAATAGTTCAAAGGGTACAGTCCTGCCAAAACATTGAGATCAGCGGCGAACAGACTTGTAATAGTGCCAACCTTTAAGGGAGCACGCTGGGGAAGAACCAGTTTTGTGATTAGCACTTCAAAGATATGGAACTCCCTCCATCTGTACCTTAAGACATCACCTGATCTGCATTTCAGGATTTCATTGAAAACCTGCCTTTTGATCAATAAACAGACGATGGTTGTGCTTAATTTTCAACCCTCTTGTGCTACTTTTTCCTCGGACAGCTCCAAGACACCTTTGGGTGTTCAAGCGCTCCACAAACCATAATAACCTAACATAACAAATTAGTCCTCTTTGCTTCGCCTCCTTTCTTTCTCTGTCAACTTATTCAATGTTATTGTTCTTTATATGAGGCTACATTGACTGGACCCTACATGGACCTTTAGCCACTTCATACACTGATCCTTGGGATTATTGACTCTTGTTCATAGGCTTTAGTGCTTCCTGTCTTGAGTAAATTTAAATTCTCTTTGCATTGAGGTCTACTATCAGGTGCTTGAAAGGCACTTTTTGAAGACTTTCTTTCACTTCAATGAGAAGGAAAGCCACCACCTTGTCCTTTTATGTGGTGTATAGTTTGTCAAACATTTACATGGTCTCTACTTCATTACTTTACACAGCATTGTTGCCTACATGAGCAGGACAGAGCACAATGCCAGTTTGGTAGGGAAGTGCTTCTGCATTTTCTGATTTGATTAGATGGTATCCGTAAGCCTTCCTATTTCAGAGTTGCTGAGGGCGAATTCCATTTAAGTAATCTGCAGGAGGAAATATCCATTAAAACAATATCATTGGCAACCGTATTTCTAATGAATACGACTATGCCTGCAGATTCTCTACCACCCTCCCTCCTCCCCTGTAGATAGTGATATTTAATTGTCCCTCTCTTTTTTTGACCCTGTCTTCCCCATCCTTAGACTTTGTGGGGGCATGGCAAAAATACAGACAGAAATGATATCATCTGCTCTCATATAAGACTGCCAGCATCCCTTTTGGTCTCTCCACTTCCACATCTGATTCTCACAGGACCTTCTGGAGCTTGTGTAGTGGTACTGCTGAGACAGAGTAGCCCATCTGGCAACAGAAGATGCAGTTCATATGAGGAATGTCTTGGAATTGTCATATGCACTAGAAAGAGCATTACCTAAAATGAGTAACTTGTTCTTTGTTTCTACCCAAAAAAATCTAAACAGTCTTAAAGAAAGCCTTCTTTGGTTGTTGGATCCCCTTAAAACTTCGGGTGCCCTTTTCTCAGATGTACACAATGTATTAGAAATGTTTTAATTCATTATCGAAAACATCTTAATATAAGCTTTAAAAATGATGATGGATTTCGAGCTGGCATAGCTACAAGCACTCCAAAAAATACCTCTACGATCGAACGACAGGATGTTCTTTCAATATTGCACCAGCAGTGAGGCACAAAAAGATTCCATCCCTAATAGAGATTTTCTTTCCTGACTGTAAATTTAAACAAAAAAATATTAACAGCACTTATTTTTCCACCTCCTCACTTGGCTTGCGAATTAATCTATAAGGGCACATTACAAGTAAACAAATGAAAAACAAAAACACAAAACCCTTACATAAAACCTATTTACAATTGAACAATTTTGTAATGAAAAAATTGTCATCCGAATGCTAAAAAACTCATGCGCCCCAGCATCCTGTCTTCCAAAAACAATAAACATATTGATTAAAAAAAAAATTTAAGTGCACTGACATTTGAGCGATGAACTGAATCTGCTTTGCCTTCACATGCAACAAGGGGGCCAGATGTAGGTAATTTTATTTTACCACTTCTTAAATACCGAATTTTACCGATTCGGTATTTAAGAAGTGGTAAAATAGAGGGGGGGGGGGATGTAGGTAACACAGACTCGGTAAATACTGAATCGTTAAGATTCGGTATTTACCGATTCTGGGGCATATGCATCAATAATCGGTATTACATGTCCTTAATAGCGAAAAATAAGGAATCGCTATTAAGGACATGCAAACCGCGATGCATCAATGAATTTGGAATGAATTACCAAATCGGTAAAAATCGGTATTAAATAGCGAAACAACGTCAGCGAGACTAGCAAATACCGAATTAGCAAATACCGAATCGGTATTAGTGAATCCGGTATTTGCGAAATCGGTAATAGCGAAAACTGCAAAAATACGCGACGCATCGGAAGCAGGCTGATGACATCACAACCAGGAAGTAGGACAGTCCATGCTCCATTCTGTGCCCGAGGAGCTCAGAGGAGGAGGCAGAGCACAGGAGCTGAGGAGCCAGACTGAACCAGCAGCAACCAGGACTAGGCAAACAGGTCAAGATGGAGAAGGAGGCCCCCCAGCAGGGAAAGGACACACACAGAAAGAGGAAGCGCAAGTTCTCAGACAAGGAACTCGAAATCCTGATAGTGTGTGACCAGCAACAATGATAAACTGTTTGGGAAGTTGTCGCTGAAGGTGCCTGAGGCTGAAAAACGAAAGATGTGGCTGCGCATCTAGGACAAGGTCAATGCCTGCGGAGTCACCCACCGCAGCATCGACGATTTAAAGAAACGCTGGTATGACCTGCGTAAAAGGGCCAAGGAGAGGATTGCGCAGAGGGTCAAGGATGCTGCAGGCACAGGTGGGGGCACATCCAATGTGACACCTAACACAGCCCTGGAGGACCTAGTGGAGTCTAACATAGAGCCGGAAGCTGTTGTGGGGGGTCACCCATCTGGACACCTCTGGTGCTGCGGAAGGAGGACAAGGTAAGATGCATGGCAGCGTAGCAATGCAGCAGGTAGCCATTCCCTGCCCACTCCCCCATGCCAGACCCAGTGCTCATGTAGCCGTGCCTCAAACACATAGCCTCACCACAGTGTTGCACCATGGGACTTGTAGTCAATACATGAATGAGTGCATGTCTGACCCCAGAGGTGAATGAAATTAATACAGCAGCAAAGCGCCATATGTCTGACCAAAAAACAGCTTTATTTAGAGACAACAATGCTATATCCACATACAATACATTTATATTAACTATGCACTGTTTCACACACAGATGCATCCCCCATGGATTCTGACGGCAGTGACCGCCTCGTCATCTCGGAGTCACCAGTCCTGACCGATGCGTAGTGCTCACAGGGACATGAACCCATGTCCTCCCCATCACCACCACCGCGGACAACACCTCCACCATCCATGCGGAAAAAGACACCACCACCGCCATCCTCACGGAAAAAGACACCACCACCACCGCCATCCTCGCGGCCAAAGACCCCTCCACCACCACCACCACCAGTGCGGTCGACTCCGCAGAGCCGCAGGGCAGATGTTCCCTCCCTGGTCGAGATGGAGTCGGAGCAGAGTTCAGCACCCCAAAATGTCCCACGCCAGGCTGTCGTCACACCAACCACCCAAACTGCAGCACTTCAGCTGGTCAGACAGAGGGCTGTGTCCCTGGTCAGGGCAGCAGCAAGACAAGTGGATCCGTCCGAACGGTACGGAGATGTGGAGGCCCGGATGCTGCGTGTCCAGCGCCTGCAGGGGAGACACATGGGTGCAATGAAACTCTCCATGACAAAACTGTGCAACAAAATAGGCAACATGACTGACGCTGTGCGTGAGCACACCACTGCCGTTGCTGCAGGCAACAATGAGATCAAGCTTTGCCTGCAGGAAATGACACGTGCCATAGTCACAGGCCAACAAAGTGAGCGCCGGCGTCACAAGCAGGTCATGCTCGCTTTGAATTCCACCAACAAGGCCATCAATAAGCTGTGCAACAGCACAGCTGTGCTGTCCCGCATGTCCGTGTCCCTGCAAGTGGACCTAGGGCATTATTGTGGGGATGTGGCTAAGGCCCTTGAGAGGGTGACCACTGCAGTGGAGCAACTGCAACCTGGGTCAGCCAGTGTCAGCAGTGTGGGAGTGGAAGAGGGGAGTGAGGCAGCCTCCAGTGTGAGCAGCGTCTCCCTGCAGGAGACTAGCGGGAGGAGGCGCAGTGTGCGCAGCGCAACTGCCACTGACACCCATCGTGGAGAAGCAGAGGAGTCACAGGACAAGAGACTGGGGGTACGCGGCAAACGCAAGTAGACATGTGGCAAAGTCAGACTATCCATGGTGACGTAACCATGGCCCAATTATAGTGCCACATGCATCACCCGTGTTGAGAAGGGACAATTTAAGTTTGACTTCTACTGCAGCTGCATCATGTTTGAGTTACATATTTCTGCACCTGTCAGGTGTTCATTTCCATTAAACCATTCCAAATCAATTACTGTTGTCAAGGCACTCTCTTACCTGTCTCATAAATGATGCTGTGTGATGTATGTCCGCCTCCGTTGCCCTTCTGCTGTATTGGGCACATGCGCCTGTTGGTGTTGGGGGGAGGTGGGGGGTTGCTGTGCACGTAGTTCATCCTCTCCCTCCACCTCTATGGGTATCCCCCTGCGGGTAGCGATGTTGTGCAGGATGACACAGACTGCTATGATCTGGCAGCAGGTCGTACTGCAAGGCACCTCTAGTCTTGTGCAGTATTCGGAAGCGACTTTTCAGGATGCCGAAAGTACGCTCGACCACATTGCGTGTGCTGATGTGTGCTCTGTTGTAGCGCTGCTCTTGCGGTGTAGCTGGGTTGAGGTAGGGAGTCAGTAGATATTTACGCAATGCGTAAGCGCTGTCACCTGCAGGATGGGGAGAGAAAGGTCATCAGCATGAATGCAATGATACATGTGGGGATGGAGTGGATGATGATGCATCAATATGTACCTAGTAGGTGTCCCTCTCCGAATTCACCGTTGATCAGGCGCCTGTGGAGGCCACAGTGACCGAATATGTAAGCGTCGTGTGTGCTCCCGGGGAATTAGGCTACAAGGTCCATAATTATGTACTTAGCATTGCACACAACCTGCACATTGATAGAATGATATGACTTCCGGTTGCGGTATATGTATTCGGTGGCTGATGGAGGACAGATGGGGACATGCGTGCAGTCAACACACCCTATCACATGGGGGAATTGTGCCACCTGGTAGAATTCCCATTTGGTGCGGGTCAGCTGCTGGGGGGTTGTGGGGAAGGTGATGTGGCCATTAATGAATGTCAGCATGGCCTCCAGGAACCGGTGGAAGAAGCGTGATAAAGCGCTTTGCGACCCGCCTCCAGTCTCAGCTATTACCCCCTGGAAGCTTCCAGACGCCAGCAGGTGCAGGCAGCATAGGACCTGGACATGGGCTGGTATGGCATTGGTCCTACGGGTCTCATGCTGCAGTAATGGTTCCAGATCTGCTATTAGGCGCATGATCATGGCACGATGAGTCTGTACTTATCGTACACCAGTTCCTCAGTCTGCCCCAGCAAAGTGATGCGCACCCTGAAGACCCTGTCCTGGATCATCCTCCTGCGCTGAGCCTGAGCGTTGATCCTCCTCCTCCTAGCAAGCATGTAGAGGGCAGCCATTTTGGATGACTTGTGGGGTTTCCCAGGGCATATGTGAAGGGTTACTGATTGTCAGCACCTGCTGAGTATTTTTTTTTTCCTGTCCTTCAAAAAACTTTACCTCCTGATTCAGATTCCCCTTATTTTGCTCATGCTAAATAGCGATTTTAGCGTTTTTCGGTATTAGCGATTGTTCATGCATTCCATTGCCATTCTTTAATAGCGATTCGGTATTACCGTGGTCAGCTGTGGTGTTCGTTATTTCCGATTGTCTGATTAGCGATTCGGTAATTTACCGAGGGGATGTTGTTGGCGATTCTTTATTTTTTTTCGATTTTTGGTTGATGCATGGCATTTTCAGGTTTAGCGTTCGGTAAGGCCTGTTTTACCGATTCGGTATTTTACCTTGAGGTATTTTGCTTGATGCATCTGCCAGTCTGTAAATACCGATTCGGTAATGCCCATTGATTCCTATGGGCATTGAAGCCCATAGGAATCAATGGGCATTACCGAATCGGTATTTACCGATTCGGTAAATACCGATTCCAGCAAGGGTGCAGGGGGTGTCATTTTGACACCCTCTAGCACCCCAAAGACGGGCATGTGTGCCATGTGGCACACAGACATGCCCTAAGGGCATGTCTGTCTGTCACATGGCTAGGTGTGCATGCACACATGTGCATGCACACCTGGATTCGGTATTTTACCACCCAATTGGATTGGGTGGTAAAATACCGAATCTGTAAGGCCTTTGGGACTCAGAAGAGTCCCACCTAAATCTGGGATTTACCGAATCGGTAAAAATACCGATTCGGTATTTTACAGATTCTGTAAATATACCGATTCGGTAAATTTACCTAATCTGTAAAATGATGCCCCTACATCCCAAATACCCATTTACCGGTCAGTAACGGTCGAAATCGGCTGTTACCGGTCGGTAAATGGCCTCCTACATCTGGCCCTAAATGCTCATAAGCAAAAAAAGACACAGGAAAATCTAGCAACAACATCTAGCAATGCATAGAAAACCAATGAAAGACATTTAAAATGCACTTTAATCAAGAATTGGCAAGTCCAATAGGTCTGATGCTGTCTCTGCTTGTTTTATTTTGTCAGGTTTTTGAAAAGGTCATTGCTGTGCACCCTGCCGAATTCCTCAGTATACAAAATGTATGTCTCAAAGCACAAATAGTTTTGTATTTTTTATTTCAAAAAGCACACTGCCATACATGTCCCTGGCACTGAAGAGAACTTCTTTGTGTGAACATGTGCTTCTTGTGAAAGAGCACCACGCCATTACTCACAGTTATCCAGAGGCTGAAGTGGGAACTGCCTATGCTGTAGTAGGCGTAAGAAAAGTGTGAATAGCACACCAGACCAGTGGATGAAGGGGGTGGCTGAAAGCCCAGATCAGGAAGTTAATATGTCTGGTTATCTTAGGAAAATCAAAAGATCTTGGCAAAAGCCAAACTTAAAAATCACATCCACTGAGAATGGCAAAAAAATAGAAGGTATTTATATATAATTCTCCGATCCACAGGTTCTACCACTCAAATTCGCCATCAATACCATGCAAGGGTTTCACTTTTGTTTTTAATTTGCTTATGCATTGCAGGCTTTGTAACAGGAATAATAATAACTTTCAGTCACCGTTATGGCCAGACACCCCCCTTTGCAGCCCCTTTAAACGTCTGAATGAAGTTGGCTCACAGATATGTTTTTCAGGGAGAGAGGATATGGTCAAAATATTGGACATGGGGCAACAGCATTGCAGTTTCTCTTTAGAGGCTTTGTGTCCACAGTTAGCTAGCTCAGTGAGCTAAATTGGTGAATCACATTTGCACTGGTCAACAGAATCAAAAGAGACCTTCAAGCCATCTACATGCTGAATGAGGGTAACAGTCAAATGGTAAAATCATAGTCTAGATCTCTCTTAAGAGCTTGGAAAGATATAGAAGTCAGTTCAGTACACTTTTGTGGAAATCAGGACTATATCATTTGTTTACCGAGAATGCAAAAAGGTATTGACTTTTATGATTTATAGGGGTAAAAAATAAGATGGTTAATAAATCGATAACACTGAAACATATAGCAGCAGTGTTCTGAACAAAAGAGAGAACTGGATAACAACATAATTGATAGAGGTCTTGCATGAAAAATAATTTTCCTTACCAGGTTCCTTTTCCTGTTGAACAGGAGTGTTGCAAACGCTAGTCGCAGAAATTCATACCTATCTGATAGACGTCTAGCTGCAGATTCCTTACCTTTGGATTTCCCCAGGTGTCAGACTGTATCTGGAAGATTTTTCATGAGCAGTTCCCTGTGCGTCGGAAGGCGTCACCTATATAGGAGCCACCTTGGTGCACTGATGGCAGCTCTTTTCTGTCAGCGCCAGCCAGCGTTGATCCGAGACAAGAGCTACCCCTCTGTCAGTTTTTAACAGGATTTCTGCGACATTTTGTCAACTTTTTGGGGGGTCTTTTCCTCCTGGTGTGTCGAGGATGTCATAGAGGAAGACCAGTTTCAAACCCTGTGATGCCTGTCACAGTTTGATCCGCACTTCATGTGTTTGTGGTGTCTAGAGCGTGACCACGACTCTAAGTCATGCTCCGACTGCTGCGCCACAGCACCAATGGGTTGAAGGAGTTGTCCCTGAAGCTGCTAGCGGCCCTGCATGTGACTCGGCAAAAGTCACGGACCTGTTCTAGAAGAAGATCTCTGGACCGTTCCAGGAGTCTGAAGCAGCCAAGCAGGGAAGACTGGGAACAGCAATTAGCCCTTGGAGATTGCTGCTCGACCAATCCTGTCGGCGTCAGGGGGAGGGAGGCATGGCGTGCTAATAAAAAGCACTGCTATCGCTTTTGTTACTGGGAGCCGATATTGCAGCACTGCTGCAAAACTGGCCCCCAGAGACAAACTGCACTCACGGCCAGAAAACCGCCCCCCCACCGCTCCGGCCAATCGATGAAACGCCCGGTGCCCCCTACGGCCAGTCCGGCCCAGTTCACGTACACCACCAGGCAAGCACCAATCTATACACCCCATCATCAGGCATGAGTTCACCCACACCATTAGCCAAGTGCAGGTCCATACACCCCATCAGCAAAATGCCAGCCAAAGGTCAGTACACGCAGACTGTCAGCCAAACTCCATTTTACACACACACACTCTCCCTGGTTTCTAGCGGTCTCCTGCCCCTGCTGGGGTGCAGATGAGACAACAAATATCACTGAAGCAGCCAAAATGTGTGTGTTAGACCTGTGGGCCCTTTGGGTGATCCCTCCTAGTTTATTTATTTTGTTCCCTATTTGCCTCCTAACTCTTTTTTTTTTTTTTTGTCCACTGGAATATTTTGCGTTGTCCTAGGGGTTAGGTGCTACCTTGCCCCTCTAACTTTTTGAGGCCTAGTCATCCTTTCAAAAAGCTGAAAACAGAGTCACAAAATGGTGGCTTGTAACTGCCACATTTTTACCTCAGGATCTAGTGCCATAGGGTTAAATGGGAAGGCTCTAGAACCTTCCGGCTGGTTCTGGTAGCCAGGGTCCAGCCTATAAAAGGGCAGAACCAGGGCGGCCATTTTAGAATGACCAGGGAGCTTGAGGGGAGCCTAGTGAGGAGTGAAGCGACAGTGTGGGGAGGCAGGCGCATTGATTGAAGTTAGATCGTCCTGTGGGTCGGCTGCTCTATACTGCTGACGTGACCCCCTACCTACCGACTAAGCCCTGACATTGCTTAATGACCCTCTGCTCCATAATCCTATTAGAATTCCTGTGAGGAGTATTTATAGCTGATCTGGGAAATCGTCCGGGAGGAAATCCAACTAGAAAGAAGATTGTCTTGCGATCTCTTTCCCTCTCCCGTTTCATGACTCTACCTGAAATGCTTCTCCAGAAAGTGTGGGGACTGTTACATCACTGCCATCCCCTATAGAGATTCCCTGTGCCCACTCGTTCAAGGAAAGAACCCTACCTTGTCGCGGCTGGCGGTTGATGATCCTGCCATTGTACCGCTGCCTCGTAATTGTGGGCCCCTGTGAGACGATACGGGGGGAATAGGGCCTGGTTTATGTCAGCCGGGCAGCAATTGTGAGGAACGGCATCGCGGAGGCAAGTGTCTGCGGACGGGTGCGAACCCGGAAGAAGGGGGCGGGAGTTGAAGAAGGCCGGCCGCGTCGCACCCTCCCCCTCTGACGAGTGAGGTGAGGGCGGGACACTGAACGGTGAGAAACGCCGAGGGAGGCGAGGCATCGCTACGGCTTAGCCAGCTGACAGAAGCTTGCTGCACTGAGGGCCGGAATCACCCCTGAACAGCGAGAGCGTGATCGGAGAAGCTTCCCCGACTGAGTTGACAAACCAAGATGAATCTATCACATACCCGGTAAGATTGAGCAGTGAGGTGCGGGGCCCCGGAGGCAAAGGGGGGCCTCGCTGCAGCCGGCGGAACTGTAGTGGTAGGGGAGAGTTTGGCTTACCGGGATTCCGGCCTGAAGTAAAGTAACTGTCGATCACCGGGAGGGGGCCAAGAAATAACCATCAGACCTTGAGATAACACCCACCGGTTTATCTGCACCCTGAACAGTACTTCACGAGTGCGGGACTCTAGGATTACAGCATTCTCTCCGGTTAGTGGAAGTAGCCTGAAGGAGAGAGTTTTGTGAAAGAGGCCTAAGTTACGGCTCATGAAGTTGAGGAAACGGGGTCATTCCGGGTGTAAGAAAGCATTGGTCGGGAGGTTACTTCTGAGTTGCAGATCAATTAGAGTCACTGTGAAAACTTGACGGTATACTGTGGTTTTATAGCAATTCATACAGTTTCATGAGAATGATAAAATATTCTGCCTGTCTTTACTCGGATGTCTAGCTGCCTGAACCATGATTCTAGTGTGCTATTACTGAAACTGTTGCTGAAACCTGTAACTTCCTGCTTGTAAGAACTTTGAGACCCCAAGGGTAATGTACAGCCAGGTCTTACTGTTAAGAAATTTAATATTGTTGATTACTTTCATTAGGAATGTGGAATATACACTACTGGCTGAAGGGGCAGGAGTGATCTCTGAGCTCCTCGTGCTTTGGGGGGGAAGAAAAGTAATATACAGTTTTATGAAATGGTCTACATGCCAATAACTGAATACAAAGAAATGTAAGGTACTGAATGTAAAGCCTGCTAAAGGAACAAAGAGATACTAAAGATTTTATTTTTATAAAAACAGACCGTATTTTTCCAAACTGGTGTAGAGTCATTCTTTTGGGTGGATGGGCGCTGAGTTACTGTATGAGATGTGATGCAAGCGTACACAAATTGCCTCTGAGTTTAGTCTTACCCACTTGTGCCAGGCTACCCTATGTGGACTGGTAACCTCAGGTCTAACAGTGTGCCTAAATAAAAAGGGAGCAACCGTTGCCTAAAAAAATACATCCCTGGTGCAAACTGGTCTTTCTGGCCCCCACCGTGGGGAAGATAACCGGCTGTTTCATGGTGCTCTAATAAAAAGCACCGCTACCGCTTTTGTTACTGGGAGCTGATATTGCTGTTTCCCCCATCTGCCTCCGGGGGAGGGAGTATGCGGGAGGGCCTGCAGAAAGGCTGTGCCCGTTTTTTGGGGGGAGGGGGATGGGGGCATTGGCATGCCCATTTTGAGCAGCCCCCACCCCTAGTATAAAACAAAAATACTGGGGATCCACTAGGGAGGGGATACTTCTCCTGTCTTTCTACATTCTCGGGAGATAACCCCACGAGCACATAGAAAGTGAAACTGAAATGAGCCTATTGGGTCATTTTGGTTTCAGAGAAATGACATCAGTGCGACATGCGCGCGTATTGTCATTTCCCTGAAACAAGCGGAACAGCCACAGGAGATGAGGAATCCCTTCCCCAGCTCCCAAGGCTATTTAGGGCTCAAAGAAATTGTCAAGTGCCTCATGTGTGGACGCCCAGGAGCCATCCGATGCACACATGCACTGTTGCGTCGGACAGCTCCATGCCGTCCACACGCAAAGGGATTAAGGAATCAGATTATGGATCCTTACAATGTCTGCTTGTGGTGACTAGGGTTTAGGCATGACTCAGTCATGCAACAAATCATCCCTGATGCACCAAAGGCTATCAGAGAGTGGGAGGCGAAGCTATACTGTGCAAGGCACAAATAGTGAGGTATGTAGTACGCTATGCATTGGTCCTGCTCCCACTTTAAGTTGCAGAAGAAGTCCAGATGGGACTCAGCTTGACACTCTATTAACGGAAAGAAAACACACAATCGACTCAACGAGTGTCGAATCCAGCTCCGCCTTTGAGGGTGCTTCTGACGCATCCTTTGTTTCTTTGATTGTCGTCAACAGAGCAACAAACAGAGGCCTTCAGGTCAATTCCAGCTTCCTCTGGGGTGCTTACAACTGACCCCTTGGTGCTGTTGCCCATTTCCTTAATAGTGTCAGCTCTTGCATCCACTCATACGCTGATGGCCCCATTAGTCCTTACTGCCCTGGTCCAGATTCCAGCAGCACTGGCATTGGCTCCAGTTCCGATGGCCATCTGGAATACAGAGCCAATTTCTGCCAGTGCCATCCAGACTTATCTCTCACTATCAGATCAAGGCGCAGCTGCCAACCTTGGAGGATCCCCATGCTGTCGCTCAGTGCCAGTACTACCAGGTGCTGTAAGCCCGATCAGAGTTTGATGCTGTTAAAGGGCTCCAAAGTGTTCTGCTTGATGAAGATGTTTAAAATGATTAGAGTGAAAACTTTCTCCCCAAAATTCCCATTATACGGATGCTGGCCATTATTTAGATCTACAGAATGCAATTGGACTTGACGCCTGAAACAAGCGGCTCCCCACCATGAACAGTAGAGTGCCTCCTTTGCATTAGTAGCCTGCAGAGCAGCAGAGATGTTAGACTTACAACTACCTACCATAGAGGGCAAAGCAAACCTAATGACACAGATTTTCCAGTTTGGGCCTTCAGCCGCTGAGTCCTTTCTACCTTTATTATTTGGTCGTTTTAGAGCGTGAACAGTTAACTCAAACAGAGGTGTCCCAGCACTATGTGGAAGTCAGGTGTGTACACTGGAACTTAGGAGCTATCCTTGTCTAAAGAGCCAGGTGTTCCAAGATCTTTCTGAACTCTGGTTCTGTGTCCTCCATATTCATATGCGGTGGTAAGGAATTCCATAGCATAGCCGTCCTAACTGTGAAGGACCTTCCTCCCATTCGGGCTTTTGCAAAGCGAGGGATGCAAAGTAGATGCTGGGAGTTTGATCTCAGCGTTCGATTAGGTTGGTATGGGCGAAGTCTCTGTCTGAGGTGTCTCGGTCTTTGTTGCGGATGGCCTGAAAAGCTAAGGTGAGGAACTTGAATTCTATTTATTTTGCTACCAGAAGCCAATGAAGGAGCCTGATATGCGTGGAGATGTAATGGCGAATTCGCACCCGTCGGATGAGTCTCACTACCGCATTTTGAACCATCTGCAGTCTGTGAATCAGATACATTAGTATTCCCAGGTACAGATCATTTGCATAGTCCAGCTGGAATGTCACAGTAGCATGAACTATCCTGCGACTACCCTCTAACGAAAGGTGCGAGAATTTCTTTAAGGTTTTCGATTTCCCAAAACAGGCCGACGAGACATGGCGGATGTGAGTTTCAAAGGATATGTCGGAGTCCCACTTCACAACCAGATTCCTGGCCGTTTTTGCTTGAGTTGGAGGTGAGCCCAGCTCACCAGGCCACCATAGTCATGTAAGCAGGGGTGACGCCTGGCCACAGAAAAGGACCTCTGTCTTGTCTGCATTTAGTTTCAATTTGTTATTATTCATCCAGCAGGCGATGTCCTTAAGGCACCCTGACAAACTAGCAAACGAGTCCTTAGAAAGATCTTTAAAAAAGAACACCAGCTGGGTGCTGTCTGAATACGGGACAACCTTTGCTTTCCAGGTGGCAATGAGATTCAAAAGAGCCACCTGGTGGGTATTAAAGAGTAGGGGGCTTAGTGCCAAACCCTGTGGCACACCACACCTTAAAGGTTTAGGAGCGGTGGGAGAAAAACTCGTTGGGAGCGGTCAGTGAGGTAGGACTTAATCCATGCAAGAACTTCACCCCGCAAATCAAGCTGTTTAAGTCTGTTAAGAAGAAAAGGGTGTGCAACCCTGTCGAAGGCCGCAGACAGATCCAACTGGAGATCAGCATGGCAGATGCTCCAGCGTCCACCGACTCCGCCACCTCCACCAAAGTGGTTTCCGTACTGTATCCTGACCGGTAACCTGACGGAGTATTATGCAAGATGTCTTGTGTGTCAATATAATTGGCGAGTTAACGTTGCACCAATTTTTCTAGCATCTTTGCTAGTGCCAGTAACAATGAGATTGGTCGATAATTACCGAGCTCCGTGGGATCAGCATTCGTTTTTTTCAGCAACGGCAGTAGGAATGCATGTTTCCAAATATCTGGAAAGATGCCAGAGGATAGCGACGCATTCCAGATGTGATTAAACCCTGAGTTAATCCAGTAAGCCAAAGACCTGAAAAGCTTGGGTGGGCAGGGATGCGCGGGTGAGCCCGACTTCCATCTTAGGATTTCGGCCAGCGATTCCTGCAAGGTTATAGGGGGAAACTCTGTAAAGCTACCAGCGGAATTATTAGTTATGGATGTCTGTGGTACAGATGCCGGCTCGTCAGTCGTAAAAGAGGAGCAGTTTCTGAATATTCTCAAAAAAATTGGATCGATTTGTACACAAGGTTGTGGAGGGCAAACAGTTTCCCCTCAACAGCAGATGGGTTTGTGAAGGATCTGACCATCCAAAAAATCTCCTTGCCAGAATTTTCCGCACCCTCAATACGCTTAACAAAGTACTCCCTTCTAGCCGCTCCCATCATTTTTCGCAGCTTTTTTAGGGCTTCCTTGTAGGCTAACTTAGCCTCCGGAGAATAATCTTTCCTCTATTGCCTTCCCAGTCTCTTACGCCCTGTTTTTTCACTTTTAAGGTCTGTCGAGAACCAGGAGTCTGAGGGGGATTCTTTCTGGGATTTGGCCGATCTTCGTGGGGCCCCAGCATCAAGGGTAGCAGTGATCCTAAATTTAAAAGTCGCTGCGTCCTCATTAGGATCCCTTGTGCACAATGGACTATCAGACCTAATCTTTTCCCTGTTCCTGCTTAACACGGAGTGTTTATTACCACTGAGCTGTATTTTCCCTATATTGAAGGAGAAAGGCAGTAGATGATGATCCGTCCACAACAAGCATTGAGGGGCCTCAACTCTAATGCTTTAAAAGAGGTTTTGATGGAAACGTTATTCACGATACTTGGTATAGGTTGTGATCCGCTCCACCTGTATTCCACAGGGTAAGGTAGGTGTTGTGTCTCTTTCTTTGATGATCCAGCCTTTTGACCTGGCACTAGACATGTGAATCTAAATGCATTGCCCACTGTGCTTCCAAACAGGGAATCAAACCAACATTTTTGTATACCTAACTTCTGTGCAACCTCAACGCTGGGAAAATAGTGTCCAGTTCCAGTACGCATTGATGACATTTGATAAGTTCAGTTTTGCTACACAGTACCTAGGCATTAATGCTCAAATATCGGGGTGTAAGGCTCTAAAAGGGATTCAAAGGTTGGTTATGTGAACTCCAGATGAGGGAAAAGAAAGCCCAGCACCCATAGATGCCATTGGAAGACATTGTTGATTGGTTAATGTATTACACTGTGTTTTTTATGACCAGTTTGCATTTTTTGAAATATGCTGGCAGGGTGGGCCATTGGGGTGTTCCAGGACATAGTATCATTTGAACCCATGACGCTAGATTCATTGGAGCTAGACACCGTCTGAATTAAAGGCCATCCATAACTGAGAGGCTAAGCTCAACATAGTTGAGCATCTTAGGAAAGGTCACAGGGCCCGGGTGCATTCAAAGTTGAGGATTCAGATGAGTTTTTGTTTCCAATGCCGTTCCAGAGAGAGATTGTCATTCCACTCCAGATCTTCAGGCAAGTTAAACTAGTAAACATTCAAAAAGTGACTCCCTGCTTCCCACCACTCTTGTCAAGAGAAGTAATGCATGCATGAGGGTACCCCTTGAGCTCGATCAACCACAGAAGAGTTTCTCAGGCTAGTCCTGGTTCAGCCCGAGTTTTTGGGCCATTGGCGATGCTGCAACAGATCCAGGCTTTCAAAAAGGCCATTTTGCAGATTTTTTATTTCGTATCACTCTTGCTTGCCTTCGGGCCACACATATCCAAGGAGCCGTTCAGTGAGATTGCCTGTGGCAAAGCCATCCACGGCTGTGCGTCTTGACCGTAGTGGGCGGCCTACCCCAACTCCTCACACGTCGCCCTCATGTTCGACACCACCAGCCCCAAGGGAAGACCACATAATTCTATCGGGCTAGGAAGCCAATCCCACGTGACCTTGGCTGAAGTCAAGCCCATCTTGACCTCATCTTCAATCGGACTCTCTTAAGGGTCATCAATTGCCACAGGGTTTCTCGTACCCAGAGACAAACCACGATGATGATAAATCGCAGCTATATGATGATAAATCTTTCTTGGCCTCTAGGATGCTAGTGGCCTGGACAGTGCTCCTGACACTGGCCTCAGTTCTCCACCTGCTACTCCCACAAGCTAATCGCAGAATGTAGGAGACTGGCTTAGTATATGGTGCACCCTTGCACTTATACAGGCAACCCTTTTGGTGATTTTAGTGGTCTTTGATAACCATAGAAAGCACTCTAAGTGGTAGCTGTGGAGCGCAGCCTTCAGGCTTATCTTTAAGGAGTGTTAAGCAGCTTGTTTCCCCAGTTTAATCATGTAGTGTAGGTTAAACGAAAAAGAACCACACAGTGTTTTTATAAAAATTCTTCTATTTAGTACACAACACCCACTAACACATTGGTATGTCTCCTACCCGGAGATCGCAACACAAATTCACAATAATACTTCAATTGCAATACGGTAAGTAGCACAAAATGCAGTGGTCTCCAAGGGGAGACCAAACCATATACTAAGAAAGTGGAATGCGAACTGCAGAGGAGGACAGGCCTCGAACCAGAAGACCCAGAGGCGCAATGGGAACAAGGAACCACACAGGAACCCCTTGGAGGCTGTGTGCAGAGTAGGAACACATCTGCATGTCCAATCGAAGTCAATGGAGAAGTGACATTTGGAATTTTGCGAAAGAAGGACCCTTCCCAGAGGACCTCAAAGAGTTCTCTTGGAGGGATGGAGGTTGGAGAGCCACCCCATCCGCGGATACCCGGGAGATCAGGTTACCTACACCAGGGAAGCCAGGTGCATAGGGGTAAAGAGACGTCGGGATCCCTCATAGATGACAATGGAAGACGTGGAGAAAACTGCCTCTGGAGAAGAAGGTGTAGAAGTCTGGTGGAATCGAAAGATGGATTCTAGAAATGAAGAACCTGCACGCAAATGGGACACGTGTCTATACACTCAGGAGTGACCAGGAGGCATGGAAGAGCAATGCCCTCCGATATTGGACGGTTCAGAAGAGTTGACGATGACCTTATTGCTGCAGCTGTGAGGACCAGGCAACGCTCAGGAATACCAGGAGCCGTGCACAAGCTGTCCCATGTCGGTGACTAGGTGGTTGGGGTCCGACAGGAGCGCCTACAAGTCTTGGTAGCTGCAGTTGGTGTGGAGAATAAAGAAGGAGCAATGTTGGGACCAGCAAGGTTCAAGGGACTCGCCAACGGCAGGAGAGTCAGAGCAGGCCCGAGCAAGCAGGGGGCCCACTGAAGCAGAAGAAGACCCTGTGGAGGAAACACAGGCCGAAGGCAGCACCAGAGTCACAAGAGGACCTCGAGCAGCTCGCAAAGAAGGAAGGCTTACGGTGCAGAGGATGCAGTGCGAACAGTGTACTTGGCAGGAAGAGATGCTGGAGATTCTTGTAGCCCGAGATCTCTGGAGTGCAGAGCCAACAAGCCTTAGCAACAACAAGTTGACGCAGTGCACAGGGGTTCGGTCACAGTGATTCCGACGAGGATACTGGCCTCAAAATTGCAGAGAGAACAGGTCCGACATCAAGGGTGTTGCAGAACCACCACCTGTTTTGCTGACCCTGTCTAAGCTTGGCTCCCCAGCAGAAGTGCAGAATCGCTTGTGGTCATCAGCAGCACTACCTTCCTGTCAGACCCTGAAAGGCTGTTACCAGTAGTACAGGGAGGTTCTTTTTTATAAAGATATGCTATGTATTTGCCAAGAAATATCTGCTTGAAGCGTTGCAGGCTCATCCTACCAGAGCCAACACAGCTACCTCCACCTGTGGCGCATGGAATCTTGATCATCTGCCAAGTTGTGACGTGCTGGTAAATTCACACTTTACGAAGTTTTATCTTGATAGCCAGGTTCAGCAGGAGGGGCTCTACCTTGATAGCTAGGTTCAGCAGGAAGGACTGTACCTACTTGTACCCTGTCTCGTGCCTAATTGCTGGCACCACAGGAAAGCCTACCGTTATCCATGTGATAATGGTAGGCTTTTGTTCGCTTTTTTTTTTTTTTTTTTTTAAAGATTTATACATTCAATCTCAAAGGTACCATCCTGTGGCAAATGCTTACTCTTTTCTTCCTTAGTACACTTTAGCCGCCAATTGTGTGTACTTCCATGTGATTTAAGCGTACTAGGTATACATAAAATGGGGAATAGTCTAGATGGAAACTTAGCAGTTTTAGATTTATTGGTTCCTATTTTCATCTGCCTTACCCACACTCTTTCCAAGGTTAAAGCGTTACATTGTCCTGTCCTCCATCACAGCCGCTAATGCCAGTGGAGCACAGGTGGAAATAGTCCACTGGAGTAAAGAAGATCGATCTGATGCGATTCTGGAATGCCATAAACTAGGGCAGTAAGTAAAAACTCATGCTTGTTGAATAAAGTCTTCTGGCCCCCTTGTATTAAGACCACCTCTGGTCATGACCTAGTAGGGCTTGCAGAGGGTCTACGGTGGCTGAACCAATGTCCTGCTATCAAGCTCATTCATCTGAAAGAGTCTGTCCTGAAGAAACAAGGCAGCCATGACCTCTTTACTGAGCCCCTTGCTCTTCTAGGGGTATTCATTCAATACATTTACCTCCTCAGGCCTCCCTCTGTTACTACCCAACCATTTCATCAAATTGTTTTCTGTCCAGATGTTTTTATTCCAATATTCTTGGTAGCAAAATAGAACTTAGTGTTAAACCAATACATACTCACACAGGCTCTCATTCTAAGTGTGAGTCTCAAAGAGCTGGCTAAGGAGTAACGTTCTAGGCTGTCCTCCACAGAAGTCCCCCAAACGAAGAAACCTTAGTCTTACTTTCAGTACTGTGCCTTAAAAAATGGAGGTGTCATCCAGCTTCTGCTACCGCTCCCAGTTGTTGCAATTTCAGGCCTACAAAGACTGCGCACGAAAATTCCAGCTTCAGGTTTTAGCCTCTGAAATGCATTTATTAACACTGTGCAAATAACAGAATAAGAGTGAGGGCATTCCCAGGGTCTTCCTTGAACGCAATACGTACATTTTTATTCCTTTTTAGAGAAGTAGAGAACTGGCAGAACAAGGCATCATGAGTAGCAGAAGCCCCAACACTTCTATTGCAAGCTTGTTATGCTGCACTTTCCCTCGTTGCTGTTAATGTCAGTATTGAATCTTTTCATAAGTGCTACAGTGGAGTCTTAGAAAAGCCACTTTTTATCATGTTTTCAAGAATCTAATTTGGAAAACCTTGCCTACTAGGCTTCCTGAAAAGAAAAGGCTGGGCAACCTAAGAACATGCTGGGTGTGTCTCCCTTTCTAAAGAGTGATTGACAGTGCTAAAGACATATGATGTTGAAGGACTGTTCCCGGTCCGCCAAATGCAGCAGGGAAATATTTTGACATTCATGACTTTAATGAAGTTCCCTATGATGGAATCCAGAACTACAAGTAACCATCACTTTTCAGTGAGTTGAGTCTCTGCTATGAAATTAGTTCAAAAGATACGAATCTGTGGAGCATCTCACGGTGGTGATTGGAAGTTACTTAACTGAAATGAAAGTTACCTTTTGGTGCGCACTTTATTGGATTATTAAGTGTTACTTTTCTGTGTAGCTAAATGGTGATCTACAAATACCTATGCATACATAACTACGTAACATAAAAAGTACTGCAGTAATATCGACTTTCTGATTCAGAGAACTCTGAGCCAATTTAGTGACAGTTCTCATCTCCTAAACCTGCTTCCAAAAGTGGAAGAAATGAAACGACTATATTACCTAAGAAATTTTTCTAAAATTAAATTTGCGAGTTTCTGAAGGGTAGCCAGTGGCCACATTGAATTCTGTTCAAAGTCATAGCCTTTGAATAACTATCAGTGGAAAACTAATGTTAAAGGTAAGCACCATATCAGTCTCTAAAATGTATAGTGTGACCATCACCAGTTTGTCGAATTATTTGCCAAGTATTGTGTCTCTGCTCAAATTGTTTGCAGAATTGGATCTACTGAATTGCTTTGGTATTCTGTTCTATTGTATGCTAATGTTTGTGAACATTAAAGGTTATCACACAGTTGAGAATGAAAATGTTTTTATTTTTAATCTAGTACTCTTATCATGGGTATTTTATTGGATTCATAAACGACCCATCATCTGTGTTAGACCCGGAGTATATTTGGAGTTTGGTTATTTTAAATCTTTGATCAGAGCTTCTTGGACATAGAACAGCCAAACTGAACTTTGCTGTGTTTTCTGTTAAAATTGAGCTGGTAGAACAGTTAGACAAGCAGTGCCAGATGTTACAAAAGTACTGTTTAGGGGTTGTTTCAATTAAGATTAGCTGTAACAAAGAATTAATATTTTACCTCTCGCAAATGTTTCCTTTTTCAAATATTTAAAAAAATAAAAATGTTTTGTAAGGATGTGTTCCTGGATCCCACACATAGGTGGAAATATTATTATATTTATGAATTAAAAAAAATATCCATGATAGAGAATACTATTATAAGTAATGTACTTTTCCTTTTGTGGCTTGGAAGTAGAGATGGTATGTTTTCCTTTAATCTGCAATTGGCTTTGTCCCTATTTTGCTTGCCTAAGTATTTACTTGTCTTTCACTCCAGCACTGGATATGTTTTATAGATTCACATGCCAAAATGATTCCCTGTCTTCAGGCTTGGAATCCTTGTTACTTAAGTGTTAAAACAGGACTATACGGAGCACTCTTTTAGCATTGCAGCTTGTTGTATATGCCTAGTTGTGTGATCCAAAGTTTGGCCATGAGGTGTTGTGACTTTGTGCGCCACTCCACCTTGTAGCCTGCTCCTCCCATCCTACTTCCCCTTTCCCAATCGAGGCATCCTTAGCCCAAATTTTCTACACTCTAAGTTTAAGGGTATCCTATCTAGCTTTGCTCCCAGAAGACCTCTTTTGAAAACAATCTCTACTACTTTTCCCTGGGATTGCTTCATAAACTTATCACCACTTTCGACTGCAAGTAGGTAATGTTTCATTTTGTTTTCCTTTTTGGACTTTTGTACCCAGGGAAACAAGCTTTACGTTGTTTTCTTGAGTGCATTTCTTAGGTTGAATTTTTGTCTGGGTCTGTTTTACATGCAGGACCAAAAAGTCATTTGTGGATGACTTCTATTCTACCTCCATCCCAAACCTCAATCCTGAGAAATGCTACGTCTGCTAGACCATTTTAAATAAAACCTGACGGATAGAGAAGGTACTGTACTCGGAGAAAAGTTAACTGGATCTGGTACGCTGTCTGAAGAAAAAGGCCTGAGTTGTCAACCCTCCCACTCCGGTACCCAAATGACCAGTGGCCTCTTAATTCTGACAGGGAGGGCCCTCGTTACATTTATTAAGTTTGTACTTTAATTAAGAAATTTCTGCTGCTGAAAACAGCTTAAATCTCTGTGAATGTTTGAGGGAAAATAAGGATTACTGGGGGAGCTGGGCCCTGAATTACTCATTTCATATTGGATCCTCAGGGTCCAACTCATAATGGGCTAGATTTAGACAAGCCCCTGAGTTGTTAGTACGGGTAACTCCTGGGGTGAGGAAATTGAGCCCATTTTCTGAACCACTCATGATCAGGGCAAAAGCTGCAGACCTTTGGATTGCCATTTGTGATTTCCTCCTTTCTGTTGTAGTAAAGTATGAGTCCACTTTGCTCCTGGCAACTGTAATGCTGTTATTCGTGACAACTTCTCTAACTTAACTGACAAAGACATTTTCCATCAGGAAGTCTTTACCATTGACATTGATTAGTTCCTAGCCGTCAACCAAAAACAGGTGTCAGCATTTTGGACAACACCCCGAATGACTAGACTTGTGTCACACTGAATACCATCTAATGCTTTCTTGACTACTAGATCTCATGTGACCTCTCCAAAGCATACGTCTGATTCATCACCAGATTATCTTTGACTACACAAGTTGATGCCAAGTTGACAAACAGTTCAACTACGTCCTCATTAACGCCTTGATGAAGGCCCTGTTGACACCATCACTGTAGAGCTCATCTCTTTTAAAATGATATATTTGAGAGATGTCCATATTCAGTCTGCAATTCCACTGCACCTGTCCCTTATGTTGATGGCATGCATCCTGTAGGAACCTTCCTCTAGCCAAGTGTAATAGGAAGAAAAGATAGTGAGAAGAAATTAGAAGAAGAGGGAATTCAATCCTTTTTCAGCCATTAAGTGGCAGTGGCAGAAACTAAAGGTGCTACGTATCCCCTCAAGTAAAGAATATTCTTTTTCTTCCTGATGGAAACACTGATGGAGAAAAGCATTAGCAGACTGTTGTGCTTCTAGACTGAAAGCCCTTACCTCATCATCATCCTCCCCTGGTTCGAGTGCTCTGTGACTTTTTAAAATTCACTTTGAATAATGATACAGAAATTCTAGCTTAATATTCTCTATTTAGGGCCCTCTAGTGTTCCTCTGGTGTTTCATTCTCCAGTATCCCTACTAACACAGCACATCCAGGTACAACCTCCACAGGCAATCTCTGTGCCTTTGCTTTCCACTTCAGTAGAGCCACATAAATGCACAGCACCGCAGCCTATGGAGGAAAAGAACACTGAATCAAGGAAATGCAAAGAATGTGAATTCATGGATACTGAACAGACAGAAAATACACTGGCAAACCTAGGTCCTATCAATGGATAGCACACCCTTCTCTACCCACCACCTATAGCCCCCCCCCAAATAACATCGGGATATACCAGTCTATTGGAGAGCGTTGCTCAAAAAGTTGACCGCCCTATGGCCGCCACAGAGAGACCTTGCTTTTAGTTCAACTTCAAAGATAATTCTTAAATGGCAATGCCTATCCACCTAAATTAGTAGATAATGATGCCATCTTTCATTTATCAAGCATCTTCAGCTGTGGAACGAGCTTTGTCTTAAATATAATTAAGTGTCTTACATTCTATATCAGTAGAACCTAGTATTTGCAGGCTGACAACGAAACTTTTTTTGCAGTTTGCTATGATAACAAATGTCAGACTGATCTAAGTATAATTTTTGGCATTCTCAGAGCCTGTGCTGCTGATTGAAGCTACAGTAGCTCTATTTGGTAATATCTTTCAAAGGATATTTGCAAAATAGAACCTAGAAAGACAATGCAGTCCTTCTCAAAGCACTTCTGGTTGGATATTCAGCAATGCCTGGTCGCTCATGGCGCTGCATAACCTGCTTAAATCGGGTCAGACTCATGCCCACCTTCTTCTACGTTTTCTTTTATGCTCCATTGCTATTTGTAATTCAGCCATGTATGTCTATGAAGGATCCAGTGCTGAAGAAGAAAGAGTAACAGGAGCTATCGAACCATCCAAGGGGAATGGACCTCAAAGCTTTTCCTCTGCATTGTTCAGAGTCTGGGTCATACAATGAGAGATCTAGGCAGCACAAGATGCAATGTTAAGTTATTGGTTTGTACTGATGTGTTAACACTTATTTACCAATGATTAACAACCTGACAACAGGAAATCATTCAAGCAAGCAAATCTATGAAAGATGCCAAAGCTGGAGAACTGTAGTTACAGGTAAGTAACTTTTCCTTTCTTTCCCTGCAGCATTTGTCCATCCATCGTAATAACCGGAAATGTGGCGAGTGTGAGCCTTGTATGCAAATAGTAGACTGTGGAAGGTGTGACTTCTGCCGGGACAAGCCTAAGTTTGGTGGCCGGAACCTAAAACGTCAGAAATGCCGATGGAGGCAGTGCCTGCGCTATGCCATGGTTGGTCTTTTTAGTTTCTTTTACTTAAATTATTTCAAGCATCTGTGCCTTGAAGCTTGATTTGGGAGCTTGCTGTTTATATTACTTGTTCTTAAATTCCCCAGGATAGTACACTATAATAATACCAGTTTGTTAGGGGTGCCAGCTCCATAATCAATCCTTAATTGTGTAATGCATCCTTCTTAAAGAGATGTTTGTAAATGTAAACCCTTTTAAAATCTAGGCACTTTTAGTCATGCAGTCATTAAGGGTAAATGACAATAACTTTGCAGAAATCATGAGAGAAGGCAAATTCAAGAGAGAACAGCGAGCAGCACATTCTTGTCTGTGGGGATGAGCTTCAGGAATGCTCTAGTATTTGGCATCATAAAAAAAATGAAATTGTTGATAGATGTTGAGAACTAAGGGTGGGACATAGAGATAAACCACTGATGCCCACAAAGGATCAACGTTTGCGCACTGCCACATTTTTATGAATCGACATCAGTGTGTGGTAGCTCTAGTATTGGAGGAGGAGGGCGAAATGGGAGAGGACCTAAGACCATGATGAAATGGGAAGAAAGAGTTGGGTGTTGTCAACTGGGACAACGACTGTTCTTTCTGTATGAGGATCCAAAGCATTTGAATTAAAAATACTCAAACTATGAGAGCGGAGCATACTAGAATGTCGGTGACTCATGGCAGTGTCCCCAAAGTTAGAGAGCAGATATTGCATATGTTGAATACACCATTCTTGAGTAAGAGACTGAAGTAATCTAATCCTAGGAACTTTTGCTGACCCAAGACAGTAGCAAGGAGGATGTATGTAATATAATGAGGCACAATACTACTGATTCTTTTTCAAGTTGCATGTCACTGACATGTAGCCTGGCCTCAGTTGTTGAAGTGTTTGCCTGAAGACATACAGGCAAAGGATTGCTCTTCAAACGGGGCAGTTGAGTCTTCATAATTCAAACTTTAAAATTAGATCTATAAGCAATACCGCCTATTATTAGTAGTGGCAATAGTATTACATCACGTTACATGTGCTCACCCTTTCCTTCATGGTTCAAGCAATTGATTGATGAAACTGCCACTCAATGACACCAAAGTAACAGTGGGTTGCGTTTGTAGCTACTCACGTCAAACTGGAGTTGAAATGTGCTATTTAAGCATAGCTGGCCATGATGTGCTGGATGTGGTCAACCCTTTACCCAAAGGTCTTCTGTAAGCTGACAGCTAACAGGCGAGGACCTCAGTAAGAAAGAATATAGGCGATGCCGGATTCAAACAGATCAGGGCACAGTAGAGGGGCAAGGAGTTGCCGGCTACAACCTGCATACTAAGTGGGCCTATAATAACCATATGTATTACCTGATTTGGAAGCATTGTGATTCTTTTTTCCTGCTCTGAACGCTCTCCCTTTTTGGAATGCTGGGGCTTGCTCACTCAGCCGAGAAGACGTTATTATTATTACTTGGAGCATGGCAGGATAAATGGATTACATTCTAGCAATTCCATTATTTGTTTACAAAATGTGACTGTTTTGACTATTCAATTATTTAACAGACTTGGTTGAATCAGCTGTTGTTTGTATGTTTTGTAGAGTTTAATAACCGTTTTCTATGTTTAAACCAATGTTTTTTTTAAAAATGAGCATTTTCTGGCAAATTATGGAAATTGACGAAAGGTAAGAACCCAAATACCTATCCTGTTTACCCATTTAATGCATGTTCTTTTCAAACTGGTCTTCAGCTTTAATCTTTATTCAGTACTATTGTACTTGCGTTGTCTTCCCAAGTGTTGTGAATTCATTTACATTTATGTCTTCACCGTTCATTTACTATGCTTTGCCTAAAAAATATTTACTTAGCAATGATTCTCCAGATTCATGAGCTTTGAATAAATCCTCACAACTGGGCTGTGTCACGGAACATTTTTTATAAGTCGGAATCTTTTATTTATTTTTACCCACAAATAAATACAAATACAAATTAACATAATGCTTTCCAGAGCCCTCAGAAAAACAAAACTGACATTGTAGCCCCTGGGAAGTTTGAGCATTATTAGCTTTGCGGACAAACACAATGATTTGCTGCAATGTAACCATCTTGGGTTATTGCTTAATTCTGTCTGATCAAGACCTGTGTATATTAGATGAGTTTTCTGAGTTGTTAATTAGTTTTTTCTCTGTTTCAGCACTTTTGACCTAGTGAGGTATTTTCCATGCATGCTCTACTAAGTAATATTTTACCCGATTTAGGAAAATATTTTCTATTTTTAGAACAATCTTATTATATTGGGCAAGTCAGCAAGGTCAGTGAGTACATGGCTCTCTTTTAATCTGTGTGGAAACTGTGGTTATAGAAGCTTCTTTTTTTTCTGCTTGGTCAGCATGATGTGAAAGCATTGTCAAACAAGCATTTGCAATGCAACCGCTCTCGCCTTTGGGACTTTATAAGTATTTAGTCATGCAGCACATTATCGCATATTACTGCAACGTAGCCTGGCTCACATATTAGGAAATGTAATTTCTGGTAAATGTTGGAAATTAATATTTTTAGAATGTTTGCAGATCTAATGTTATAACAATGCGGATTTAGGATGTTAAATTATGTACATACGCCTACACAGTTTTGTTTAAACATTAGCATTGAAAGAGATGCCATTGCATATAAAAAAGAGATTGGTAACAAAATAAAGTAGGGTATATGTCTGTGTACTGCCCATGCCCGTTCCACCTCTTATGAAAAACCACTAGCACAATTTGTCCTTTAAGTCTTTCCATCGAGTTACCATGATATTCATTTTGTGGCTTTAGGATCTACCGGGTGTGATGATTCATTGGTGATGCCATGTGACACGATTCACAGCTCACTCATGATTGCTGGGGCAGTGCAAATATGAAGCAGCATTTCCGACCACAAAGCTGCACATCATCATACATATTCCCGCCTCTGAAAAATACGGTCTACATTATATAACGTTGCAGTGATCCATGCCAAGTGAAACAAAAATCTTGTGCTTCAGGAGCAGCCTGCAATTATGGCGCAGCACACTCCGATGAGCTCCTTTGCTAGTGCTTCGTACAGTGACAGTCGGAAGCGCTATCAGAGATGCTCCATGCCCAAAGACACCACACTCAGTGAAAAATATTTGTTTATTTTACTCCAACTTCAGTCAAAACTTGTGGAGCGAGGCCACGATTCTCAAACTCGCACACTGTTAGAATGATGCACGTTTTCATAGATTCAGGTCACCGATATGTTGAACAGAATTCTCTCTCCACTTATTCCAGGCTATTATGCAGCAGTCAGAGATAGAGGCAAAGAGAATACGACCTTCTCTTGCATTGACAGATCTGGACGTTACGCCAATTGAGGACTATTAAAAAGTCAGACTAATCTTGCCTGAGTTTATAATACCGGTGACTACAGATGTTTGTGCTCACCTTTATTTCTAAGCTATCATGTTACAGAATATATTTACACAATGTAATATTATTAAAATAAATACAGCAAACTTATTGTATTTAGAGGAAAGTAGAATAAACGGGGAGCACAGCACACATTTAATCCAATTGTACTAATCACTCAAATAAGCAAAATAATTTCTTTTCACAGTTAAAGTAGTTGTTTATAGTACTAGTATCTTATTGAACTCCCTATTTTTGAGCAAGCAGGCACTTTCGTCTCTCACTCTGCATCCCTCATAAGAGAGTGACGCTGGTCGTGGGTAGTAAGCACTATGTTATAATAAATGCCACTACAGAATGGCATAGACCTTTATTTAGCTCATCCTCCTCGTGGAGGTCCTAACTAAGCCCAAACACGAAGTTTTCAGGTAGTTTCCGAATATAAGCCATTCTGCCATGTAGACTGCTAGTCACATTGCATTGTGTCATAATGTAGATTAGAGCTGACAAACCGTAAAGAAACCAGAGCCCCCCCATCCCCTGGCATATTAAAATCAGATGATATATTTCATGGCTGTGGTGAAGTGACTCTTCTCTAGGGGAGTGAGGAATTTCCAAGGGGGCGGGGGAGAGGTATTTCTCCCTGTGCCTAAAAATGAATGCCTTTCTGTAATGCAACTAGTGCTCATGTAAAGGGCTCTGATACCTTCGTGTCGAGTTCATGCTATATAAAACAGCAACAACAACAAAAGGACCTGCAGAGTAGAGCTGTCCCTCGGGTCTAATACCATTCAGTAGGGACACGTAAGTGGAGCTGTCCCTCCAATAATCCATCTTCTAGTTAAGGCTGAGAGAGCAGGGACACCCTCAGTAAGCCCTTATGACAGGGCCTTGCACTGCACAGCTGGCTCTCACATATACATGCCAATGTTTTGAAATAGAAAGAGGGAGATTTTGATAGAGAATAAAAGGGGGGGCTTTATTTTCCTCCTTTTGGTATATTCAGGCAAAGGAAATTTTAAGCAGCAGACAGTTTAAAAAATAATTTGGGGCATAACAAATGAGTGTCTCCTGCCTGAACCAGGTCTGCTAATATGCCTCCTCATGGTACGCAGCTCTTGGTAACTCCATAGAAGGCAGTCGCTGTGGTTAGTAATTTCCCAATGAATATATCTTGTTTAACACTGTTCTCAGCGAGGTGTCCAGACAGCAGGGTCATTTAGGTTGACCAGAATTTTAAAGCACAAACCAAGACATTTCAGTTTAAAAAATAATTTGGGGCATAACAAATGAGTGTCTCCTGCCTGAACCAGGTCTGCTAATATGCCTCCTCATGGTACGCAGCTCTTGGTAACTCCATAGAAGGCAGTCGCTGTGGTTAGTAATTTCCCAATGAATATATCTTGTTTAACACTGTTATCAGCGAGATGTCTAGACAGCAGGGTCATTTAGGTTGACCAGAATTTTTTTTTTAAATATATTTTTATTGATTATAACACAAGAGTAAAAATGTACATATCGGGTGTCATTTGGTGGTACATAGTACAGCGGTGAACGGGCGAATGAATTGAGGAAACACAGTACAATTATAGGCATCTGAAAAATATCAATACCAGCTTAGAGCTGAGGCAAAACAATACGATACAGATAACCATAAGCAAACCTCATCAGAACCCGCCCACCAGGGATACAGGATATGCAGATTGGACATTCGACACCCGGATATGAGAGACAAAAAGATCAGGAGAAGATGCCGCATCTCTTGTGAAGAAGGGAAAAGGGAAATAGAAAGGTCATAGAACACAATAAAGGAAAAATAACCCCCCCCCCCTCAACCCCCCACCCTGCACCCCTGCGGATGGCTACGACCTAACCCCACTAGCAGCGTGCCTGTCGCCCCATAAACTACACCCCAGGGAAGGGAAAAGATGGAGGAGGAGATGTATTACAAAACGATACAGGCTCCCGGACTCCCCTCCCCCCCCCGCCAAAAGTAGACATCCCCTACCGCGGTATTAAGCAAGTTATAACAGACTAATAAGCAAACCAATAGGGGAGCCACCGACAGAGAAAAGACCGTCCCGCCCAGCCCCCGGCACCACAGAGACAGCAAATCCCTTTTCGATCATAGCAGTCACACCAAACCCAGACAATAAGAATTCCATCTGGCCCTCACTCCCACAGAAACAACCCAGCGGAGCCAAAAGAAAGTCATCGTACCGAATTCAAGTCCAATTCAGCCCTGGCCCTTACGATCCATTGCACAAACCCCATCCAGTAGAACAAATATAGTAGCAAAAGAGTCAAAGTGTTGTTGAAAAAGGAGATCAATATAGCCAAAAAGAGTCAAAAAGGTTAAGTCTCGAAGTCCATCAGATACACGAAAGTCAATCCAAAAAACAGTAGTGGTGGTCTGCAGAAGAGAAGGAAGAAGTGAGTCCTGTGCGGGTTGACCAGAATTTTAAAGCACAAACCAAGACATTTCACAAAAATAGAAGAAAGACTATAATTTTACATCAAGCGAGCGCACAGAATGGCAGCGCTCCTCCGCAGAGAATTACGAAACAGGCAGTAAGAACATACATAAGATGCAATTTTTTATCCCAGTAGCTTGCCTGTGAATTAAATTGCTTTCTTGGAACAACTGCTAACTATCCCCGCTTTATAAAACATAAAAAAACACCTCCCCCCGTTTTGCCTATCCCTTGGATTAATTGCGCTCAACAACAGGTATCGGACAGTAGAGCTACCCCTCGAGATACTCATGTAACCATCAGCTACAACTCAATGCAGGTAATTATTTCACGCACAAACACCAACCCTTTGCTTTAACAGAACTACTGGTGTTTATAAGACACGGAGACAGCAAAGTAAAAGCGGCAGCTAATTGAACAGATTAGGGATAAAGGTCATCCATACAGAATTGTTTACACCCTCCATTCCCCTACTGCCACAAGCAAATAGGAACTGAAAGGAGGGGGCTAGAGCTAAGTGACAGTAAGAGAAGTGGGAAGGAGTCTGTCTATTAAGGGGAGGGATGCTGCCACGGCGAGAGGTAAAAGAGAGAGGCAGGCTCAGCTGAGAATGCAGCCTCTTAAGGTGTACAATCGTGTCAATGGGCAGGGCCCATTGACATGCCTGTACTTTTCATTTCTGTCATCCCTAATGTCGGCCGCAGTAGGAAGCAGGCCAGTATTTACAGCTGAATGGCGCCACGTAGTGACGTGTGCGCGTACAGCCAATAAGATGTAGTAATTTTTTTTATGCCTACCGGAGACCTTTTTCGCTGCCAAAAAGGTACATTTGCAATAGGTCTTGCAGTTACACGAGTTAAAGCTGTTGGCATTGTATATGAAAATGCCTTTTATTTATGTTTTTAAAACGAAAACAAAAATAAAAGGCATTGTTATTTGCAATGTCAATAGCTAAAACTCTCATAAATGCGAGACCTATTGCATTGCAAATGCTTGTTTATTAAGCAGGTGGGGGGGCACTGGTGTAACAAAGCGCAAGACATGGAGAGAGCGCAATCTGAAGCGCAGGGGTGGGCAAACGGAGATAGAGCCAAATGGAACTGGGTGGACAAGCAAATGGGCAAAAAAGCAAGGAGGAGGAGGGAGCGCACCAAGGACTGGGTGGGGGGAGGCACCTGGAGCAAGAGACTGAAATACGGAGTGTGGCAAAGAGTGGACGAGAAGTACATGAACAAGAAAGCCGGAAAACATGCATTCTTGTAAATTGCTTAATCAAACTAAAAATAAGCTTTGGCAAAGCCAATAGGTCTCAGCTTTGGGACTTACTAGATATGCCAACGTTTTTTTTGTCATGCCGCACAGCTACATGGCTAAAGAACTTAAGTAAAAAGATTTTAACCCACCCGGTCACATTATATAGGCTGGCACCCACCAAAGTTGGGTTAATAACAAAAACAGGGAAACTCTTCTTTTTTCTTTTTAGCAGCTGGGAAGCAACACAGAGGGTGTGGGTGAGAGGCAACAGGGAGGACACAGGTGAGGGAAAGAAAACAGACAGCAGAGTTGAGCACACAGGCGAATAAACAACATAAGCATGTTGGTGAAAAGCACATAGCTAATAGAGGAACCTGGAGCGCAGCAGATTGGGAGGTGAGGGGGTAGGAATACATGAAGAATACAGATGGAAAACACATGCACTCACAGAGTGTTTAAATAAAAAGAAAAAAAGAAGAGTCGTGCCTGAAAAAGTGAGCTGTGGAAGGACAAAATAATGTGCTTATGCTACAGGGGAGGGATAGACACAAGATGACGAAGGAAAGCGCAGAGAAGCAATGTATAAGAAGCAAGTAAATGAGTGACAATGATGTAAGCCAACAGCAAGCAACGGACAGGCGTTACGATCAGCGTAAGCTAACAATATGTCTTGCAATGGACAGCGCATGCAGTGTTTTAGGCGAGACCTTAAAAAGTATTGCCTGAAAGAGTGAGAGACGAATGACATCTGCACCTCTGTGGACCAGAAGCGCAACCCTCTGTGACTTTATGGGAGAGGGAGCGTGGGGTCAATGTGAAACTACAGATCGTGCAGTAAGAGCCCCTCCCCAAAAACAAAATATGACCTGCGGGGATTCCATCCGGCTGGGAAGGGAAAAAGCAAGCGGGAGACAAACGGGAATACGTGTGGTAAGGCGCCACAAAAGAGCTTGTGATGTGAAATGAAAGTGCTAACAGGCATAGGTGTGGGCTGCGAAAAGTTTGTTTAACAAAATAATGTATATGGGAATATGGTAGTTTGTGGGGTAATGGCCTGTTTTGGAAAAAAATGGTGTAGCTGCGGCTACGTTATACATGCACGCTTGTACAGTGACAGAGCGTGCGTTATAAACATTATTGTATTGTTGTGATAGAAGCTTGTAAGTTGTATAGTGCACGTTTATAGTTATGCGGTGCTCTAACCACCAGCAACATATAATAGAAAGAGGTGGGGCCCGGCATTGAGTGGGAGGGAGTGAGGGGCGAACGGGAGTCCGTATATGAGCGCTACAAATTAACCTGTAAGGTAGGCAAAATGCTTTAGGGCATGTGTGGGGCCTGTGCACAGTATGGAGGGTGATTTAAAGTGTGTATGCTAAGTTGTTTTAAAATAAAGTGTGAGGTACAGCAAAAAGTCCATGGGCATGCGTCTGGGCCGTGTAAAGTACGTGAGCCCCAATTATTTATAATGCCCAAAGAGGAAAGTGCAAAAGCGTATTAGCAAATGCGAAATACGGTAGTCTGTAGGGTAATGCTATATTCTAAGAGTTTTGTTTTAGCTGCCGGTAGTTGAAGATGGCTGCTTGTGTATTGACCAGCAGCAACATTTAATAAAGGGAGGACGAGCTAGACGGTGAGAGAAAGGGAGCAAGAAGCGAACAGGAATCCGTGTATTAGTGCTACAAATTAACCTGTGAGGTAGCGAAAAGTGCTTTAGAACATGTGTCTTGCCCGTGTGAAGTATGGAATACAAAATGAATGGCGTAGCAGGCTATTAGCATGTGGGGAGTAGTACCCTGTGGGGTAATGTTTGGTTTGCATTAGCGGCTTTTAACGCGGTGGAGAAGGAGACAGGGAGACGGTATGGAAGTTCAAAAAGAATAAAATGATTTATTGGCCGAAGTTCTGTAAACAACAAATGAAAGAAAGATTGTCTTTTAGGGAGGTCTTCACTCTCTTCCTTCAGAAGGTAGGGAGTTAATCTTGGAGGTTCCATTTCCTTCACACAGCAGACCTTGGTTCCTCGTTCCGGGTTGAATAGGCTGGGTCACATAAAAGAAAAGAAAGACTCGGTAAGGAGGGCGTTCCTTTAACTAAAGTATTACGGGGGAAAAGGAGTGAGGGACTGACACCCGACCGTCACCGTGAGACACCCGACTGTCACCGTGAGACACGCTATCAGTTTGAAGTGAGTTACGTGTGGCTGAGCTCCCCACTAGTCGGACTGCCCGCCCCTCTCTTCCACCTTCCCCTTATCCCACACAGCCCCCAGGTGGACAAAATACTCAAGAAAGCCATCAACCAGCAGCTCACCGAATTCCTGTTACTATTCCACCTTCTCGTCGTCTCACAATTCGGATTCTGTGGAAACCACAGCACTGAGACCGCACATTTTGCTGCCACAGATGACAACAGAACACTCCTCAACTGTGGAGAAACTGCCTCCAACTCAACCCTGACCGATGGATCCCAACGAACACCAGAAGACCGTCACTCAGGCTATCGACTACAGTAAGGCTGGCATCCCCACCCAGCTCCTCAGAAGATTCCAGACCATGCCGAGCGCTGCAGTCACTCATCTTTGACCTACCCAAACGAACCCACATCGCCCCCCACCTGAGAAACATCCACTGGCTCCCCATCCAGAAGAGATGCCAGTTCAGGATCCTCACACATGCCTACAAAGCCCTCCACGACCTGGGACATGCCTACACCAACTATCGAGTGAACTTCCACCAACCCTCTTAACACCTGCGCTCCTCCTCGCTTGTACTCGCGCACAACCCTCATAGCCGTTGCAGGCTCAACGGTGGCTACTCCTCTTCCTACATCGCTGTCAAGACCCGAAATAACCTTCCCCACCAGCTCCGCACAACCCCCTTGCAGATAGACTTCAGGAAGAGACTTAAGACTTAGCTGTTCGATGGAGACACAACATCCAAATACCCCTAGGGGTGACATTGTTACGCTTTACTAATGCTGATTGATTGGCCCATCCTTGACCTCGGGAAGTTAAACAAATTCTTGTAGAAGAAATCGTTCTGCATGGTCACTCTCTCCGGCATCCTTCAACTCCTACACCAAGGATATTATATGACAACTCTGAACTTAACAGACGCATATTTTTTTATACCCATACATCCCAAGCAACCCGAACATCTTTGCTTTACTGTAGCTGGCACTCATTACTAGTTTGGAGTCCTACTATTTGGCCTGAAGTCAGCTTCCCGTATTTTCATCAAATGCCTTGCTCCAGTAGTAGTCTCTCTCAGAAAACAAGGTTATCAGGTATTCCCCTACCTAGACGACTGCCTGCTAAAAGCTCCAACACCATAAGAAGCATCCAAAGCTACAACAGCTTGCCTCATGTTGGTCTCGCTGTAAATCATCAGAAGTCAGCAACTATTCCAAAACAGTGAATAATGTTTCTAGGCTCTGACCTGGAAACAATCCAAAACAAGCTTTTCTCTCGCAGGACCAAAAAAAACGACCAACACAAATGGCTATCAAATTCTCCAGACGAAAGTCCATTTCAGCGTGGTTGTACAAGTCACTACTGGGCATGAGGTCCTCCGTAATCAATCTAGTCCTGCTGGCATGCCTCAAAATGAGACCATTACAAGAGGAGCTACTAAGACTTTGGATACAGACAGAAGGGTTGTTCGACCTGATCAGTATCACCCTAAGTATGATGGACTCACTAGCGTGGTGCTCTCAGATTTGTCACCTCTGTAAGGACCTCACGTTTTTGCCTCAAATACCGGACTTCATCATAACTACAGATTCCTTTCTGGAAGGCTAGGGCGACCACTTGCAGGACCTGCAAATTCAAGGGAAGTAGTCTACTCTTCAAAAGACCATGCGTATCAACCGACTAGAACTGAAAGCCATTTTTCCCACCCCACAAGTCTAGGATGGCTGCTACCAAGGATAGCAGGCTCATGAGTGCTGATTCAACGGACAATATGACCAGCACAAGCAAGGCGGTACAAGATCTCCAACACTCTCTCAGGAAGCCCAAGGGCTTATGGAGCTGGCTCGCAACACACAAGATCTCTCTGAGAGCGGAACACTTATACAGACCAAACACCACCTTGGCAGACACACTCAGCAGAGCCAAGAAAGGATGTCTTGAGTGGGAACTGGATCAGTTGGAGCTGAACAGAATATTCTCACTATGGGGAGAACCAGCATTGGATCTCTTTGCGGCAAACGAAAACTCCAAATGGCAGCTCTACGCCAGTTGGTACCAGCTCCCATGGTTTTGTGGGAATTCCTTTCAATCAGAAGGTCTGGGATCTACGCATGCACTTTTCACTCTTCCCTCTCATACCAAAGGTTCTCTACAAAATGAAAGTGGAGCTATGTCGCCTCATCCTGATTGCTCACAAGTGGCCGACAACACTGGTTCCCGGAGCTTCTACTGCTGTCTGAGTCAATCCCATTTGCCTACGGACATTGCAAGCTCTATTAACAATTAACCAGGGCCAAGTCTTACATCCGGACCCAGCCTTTCTCCACCTACGTGCATGGCTTCTGAATACCTCAAGTTACGAGATTTGAATATTCCTTAGGACTTTAGGGATATTCTTTTGAAGGCAAGAGCGGAAGCCACTATCAAAACATACAAGGTAAAATGCAAACAGTTTGGTTTATGGTGTCAGCAATTCAATCTGCATTCGTTAGACACATCACCGGAGGAGATTCTACCTTATCTCCTTTTGCTGGCTCCATCATGCTCAGTGCCTACCTCTATCAAGGTACATCTTGCTGCAATATCAAGATATAGACACACTTCGCACTCTGTCTCGCTTTGCTCCACAAGAATCATCTAAACAATTAATGAAGGGGTTGTTTAGAGCTTTCCATCCGGTACAAGCTCCTCCCCCAGAACAACGTCTATATGTAGTCCTTTCTCAGCTTATGAAACCTCCATTTGAACCCCTTCCCACAGCGGATCATGAGTTTCTTATATGGATGCTAGCTTTGCTGTTGACACTCACTTTAGCAGGAGCCCTTCTTATGGTTCAGTGATGATTATGTGTTTCTCAAAACAAAATTCTTTCCCATGGTTCCATCGCAGTCCCATCTCAATTATCCCATCCTACAACCAACTTTTTCCCCAAATCCGGCATCATCAGCAGAATGGTCTCGCCATACATCTGACATTAAAAGATGTCTGAAATTCTACTTGCATGGTGCTAAACAGCTTCGAAATACAGATCAACTGTTTGTATCTAATGGACAAGCTCGACAGGGTGCTTCAGGCACCAAAGCAACTATCGCAAGATGGATTTCAGCTGCCATCCAGTTTTGCCACTCCAAAGCTGGCAAACCACTCGCAGCAAAGGCAAGGGCTTACTCAACTAGGGCTTTCAGCTGTCCAGTTTGCAGTTGTTTCGCAGAATAAAATATGTTGTGCTGTGAGGTGGAAGAGCACTCATACTTTCACTCAACACAACTGCCTAAAATCAGCACAACGCAATGATGCAGCCGTTGGACAGGCAGTGTTAAAACAATAAGGGGAGCCTCTGTTCCTGTATGTACTTATGATTGTTTACAGGTACATGTTTTATGTATGCATTTTGATATATATTGTATTTCCTTAAAAAAACCAAAGGTTACAGGTACGTTATAGTTGGGCTCACATTTCACTTGTACAAAATCAGAGAAATACAGCTATAATAGTTACCTGAGCTTACTATAAATTGCGCCCCGCAATGCATTGCTTATGACCTCACATATTATATCACTCATGGCATGGCCAGTGACATCCCAAATGACATCTCAAATTGCATCACCCCCTCGTGGAGCCATGGGTGGCCGTGGGGACTGGGAGACCACTACCCCCAGGGCCGGCTCCTGACACCTCCCATGCTGTCCACCCTTGGGAGTTAGTGGTTTGCTTTTGCTTGGTGGGAGCTGACCGCTCCCACTGAGCAAAAGCAAACGGCTCCGGCTTGCAGAAAGCAAAGTTTTCATATGTGTACCTACACACAAATATGTTTTCCGACTTCTCCTCTTTGGCATATACAGTGCGCAGCAGAATAAGGAAGTTGAATTATCAGAGTGTTATGTGCCATTTCAGCAAGGGTGTCCGTCTCCGTTTTAGTCCTGCTACTTTTGCACCTCTATTTGCAGGGTGTGAGTCATTTTCATGGCATTGCTCGTTTGCTCTACCTTCTTCACTGGGTTGCATTGAAACTCCCTATACTGCACAGCTTCCACATTTATCTTGTCTCTCCTGCTCACACGTGCCCACCAGTCGGCCCTCCCGCAAATGTGTTTTGTTTCGTAATATTTTTTATTGAAGGTCAAAGAAGAACATAACCATGTAGGTGACTCGCAGCGTTACCCACTCGCTGATGTCTTTTATCATTACAGGTACATCTGCACTGTTGCAAAAGAAAACTGAACAAGGGGGGAGGGGGTTTGGGGGTACAAAAGGAACAAAAACACGGAGGGCGAGGAATGAGATAAGAGAGCTAGTAAGGGGGGTACATATCTGCGTAGACGAGGTAGGCATCCTTCATAGTGTATGATATTATGACCTGTGACAGGCAATAGACTAGTTTGGGGCATTGAGTACCATCAATGATGAAGGATCCACGCCCTCCTGTAGGAGTTTTGCGGTAGGTGATGGTGACAATTACCCTCAAATGATGAACGTGAAGGGGGGTGGAGGGGGAGGTAGGGGTAGACAAGTGCCCCTATGACTAGGCTAGGGTGGGAGCATGCTGTGTGCTATGCCAAATATCCCTCTGCACCCAGAGTCTCAGGGTGGGCTAGTCAGTTTGAGTCTCTGAGGGGTAGGCTAGGTTGGACATATAGAGTAGTGGGTGTGTGGGGGCGGTTGGTGATGCTATGGGGCAAGGGATGAGTGGAATGTCTGCCTCCAATACTTTTTGGTCTACTATACAGCAACTTCAATCACACTTGAAAACGTCTACTTCAATCATTAAGCAGAGATATTTCTTGATCATTTTCTTCCAAGCGTTCTTTTTTTTTACCATCACTTCTAGTATTATGTGAACTGTTTTTGTCCTAAAGATTTGTTCATTGATGCCCATGCTGAGTATAATTTGCTGCCGTAGTGACCTTTTGTGTTCCATAGCATGTGTTACCATCGCACAGACTCGTAGATGAGTGCTTTCTGCATAAGGCATAGGTTGCTTCAGTAAGCCTTTTCACCGTGTTGTCCATGCCGAGATAAATACATCAGGATATGTTACTTAGCAGTTTTATAGTTTTTTACAAAATATATGGTAACACCACCCATTTACATGCTATGGTTTGTAGTGCTTGTCAGTTGAAGGTGGTTTCATGTTCCTTATAGTGCATGCTTTGAACTTTCAAACCTATTTTCATCAAATTGGAACTCTTCCTTTGTTGATGCTAGGTGTGAGGCATTACACATGGGATTCTTTGGTCTTTAAACAGCCTATATTTAACCCCTTCGACGCTCATGACGAGCTGGGCTCGTCATGAGGTAGCCTCCTCGCACGCTCATGACGAGCCCAGCTCGTCATGAATAATGGGTTTTTGAAAATCCCAGCGCAGGAAGGGAAAATGTGCCGCGAGGATGTGGTTAAAGGAGGAATGTATTAGTATGTGGTAATACACTCCATCCATGAACACAGTGATGGAGCTTGGCAGCTTTTTCTGTCATATGCAGGTCTTCATATAACCAGAACCTGCATGTCCATGGGACATTGTGCAAGTGTTCTTCCACCATGTAATCCACCGCTATTGTGTAGCAGTGCTTGTTTCCTTACCTTTCATAATTGGAATATTACGGAGCATTATGTTTTGTTTATAGTCATTGTGATTATTAATGGCTGTTGGCTGGGAAATAATGGTACTGGAATTATTTGTTCGCTGTAGCCCCCCAACTCCCCACAGTTGTCTTCCTTTTGTCCCACAGAAGCGACTGCTTCCTGTCGTGAGGAGCAGTGAGCGGGAGGAGGTGGGAGTCAAAGCGTTTATGTTATGGAGGAGGGACAAGTTCACCAAGTGGAAGTTGGCACAAGACAAGCAATCGGGCCATTGGATGGTGCAACAGACTAGTCACTTAACACCGAGGCCGCTGCCATTGGAAATGTGGTCTGATCCTGTATTTGAGGTAACTGATCCCCACATAAATTCCACGTGGAAGTATGTGTGGGAAAAGGTTGAAAGATAGCCAAGGCCAACTCAACATTAGATAATGGATGCTGATCTACCTTTACTCAGATATTCCACTTCAGTCTCACTCTCCTAGGTTATTCATTGTTATTTTCTTCCCCAGGAGTCATTCTAAAGAGAAATCCCAATACCAAAAGCCTATTTTGTATTTTTATTTCTGGGAACATTCCGGAATACAGTATTGTAGAGATGTATACAAAAGTTCATGAAGCGCATGTGACAGAGTGCATCTCCTTATAGCACCCAGTGCACGAGCCATACATGGCAGACCAGAAACCAGGTTCATCTCTGTATTGTGCCCCAGCTGGTTTAAAGAGTGCCATTGTATTTATTTTTGTCTGTAGTGTTTGGCACTCTTCCCTGGTATCCCCCTTTATCATCCAACAATTATTTTCCTTGCCTACATTTGCATAACCCCCCTCGCCCTGAAACTAGCGCCCAATTTAGATTCCCTCTAATTTTCTGGTTAACTTTTGAAATGGTGAAGTTCGAGATAGTGCTGTAAGGTGGAAATGTGACTTATCATTGGACTACATAGAACCCCATTCCTCATTATCTGGTAGATTGGAGTATCTACATATATTTAGTGCTAAACTCTACGCTTCTATGAGGGATCTATGTATACACATGGCCAGGTAGGCCTGTTTGTTGTGCAATATACACACTGTATAAGATTTGAAGTCTGCAGCATGCCCCTGTAAAAGTGAAACTTTTGTAGCCAAAACTCTTGTTCACCGGTTTATGATTTAGTTGAGCTTATGTAACGATTTCTACAAGATATTTGGTCTACTGCTTTAAGCTTAGGTCTACTTTAGCTTTAGAGTTTTCTTCGCTTTTGATAGCTTTCTCAATTTTTTTTATCCAATTTGTGAATATGCTACATTTCAATAAGTATTAATGCTCAAATCTCAACTGAAATATATTTTGCTTGTGTGTTAAAATTGATGAATTAACAGCTACCAAAACCTTCCCTGGGCTCTTGCAATGTTGCGGACCCAGCCGTGATAGAAGTAGAAAGTGCTACGGTGTTTAAGGTAAGGTTTTAATTTTCTCACCCCACATAAATATTACTAAATTTTAAAAGTGGCGAGGAAACCTTAAAGGTTTTAAAGCCTTTACCTAAATCACCGATGTCAGCCTTTGGTTCTCATGCTCTCATTTCCTGATGCACATAATTTGAGAACCTCAGTTTGAGATTGCTAGTTACAAAATATGATTTACTATTTCCCTGAAAAGACGAGATGCTGTTAAATTACTTAGTTTGGACACTTGTATGTTTTTTGTACAACGGAGACCTCGCCAACATGCAGTAGAGTGCTGTCAATGTCCATATATATTTTGGTGATGCATATTCATTCATTCTCCCACAGATGGTTAAGCTATTGTATGGTAATTACTTTTTGTCACTATTCACTGAAGATCCAGAACCTAATATAATAGTTAATTTCTTCACTACCTGCTTATGAGTGGGTTTTTTGCTCATTTGTTTAGTAAATTGTTCTCTGCAATCTGTTTCATTTTCTTTATTTTTTGGATATCGTCTAAGATAAATACCAGTTATTTGTAAGATTTGTTTTCTAATGCTTTTCTGCTTAGTATGCAACTCTCATGACATAACCTTGCTTAAACATGCTACCAAATAGATTTCCACCTTCTGACGACATTTGTTGTGTGACAGTAGAACATGTAAATAAGTGCATATTGAGATTTGTGCACTTTCTCAGTCATATTGATTGTTTAATTGCTTTTATAGGTTAGTTTAATTTTGTTTACTGATAAAGTAATATGCAAACTTACAATGAAAGGCATGGCGGAGAGTATACTAAGCGATACAAAAGGGGATGATGGACGGAGCACTTCAGCAAATCAAACACTTACCCCCCGTCAACTGATCTGGGTTTAATCCATCACCATTCTTTAGCCCACTCAGCCACCCCATTTCAGACATGGCTATATGCAAATCAGTCTGACCCTGTGCCCCATGGGAACAGTCCAGCCCGAACTGCCAAGCCATGTCTTCCATGGACCGGAAACAAGCATCCTGGGAACGGTTTTGGATTCATAATCCTCATCAGCCAGGCTATCTTGAATCCAGTGGCCAAGTGAGCAAGGGACTCAAGTCTGAGCATACCCTGCCACACTTAGGGCGAACAAAGCGATACAAAAGGGGATGATGGACGGAGCGCTTGAGCAAATCACTCACCCCCAGTCAACTGATCTGGGTTTAATCCATCACCATTCTGTAGCCCACTCAGCCACCCCATTTCAGACATGGCTATTTGCAAATCAGTCTGACCCTGTGCCTCATGAGAACAGTCCAGCCCGAACTGATGAGAATTATGAATCCGAAACCGGTCCCAGGATGCTTGTTTCCGGTCCAGGGAAGACATGGCTTGGCAGTTCGGGCTGGACTGTTCCCATCACCCCCTTTTGTATCGGAGAGTATACTAATACAATAAGCTGGTCAGTATGACTCGCTGTGTAAAGTGAGCAAGCAGACAGAATCCAGCTTCGCTCTGTATAATAGGTCAGACATTTCCCATCATTGTGGTATCCTGTTAAGTTAAGAAAAAAATGCATATTTTGCTGTCCTGTACTTAAAGCCATTAATATCATCAGTTACAAGGAGTTGGATCCAGCTTCTGACAGTATGTGTAAACAGTGAGGCAGTTTAATAGAACAGTGCGTGGCCATCTTTCCACCTTATTGTATACAAATAACATCTTAGATAATACTCAACATGGGTTCCGCGCCGGTCATGGCACTGAGACAGCCTTGCTTGCTATGACTGAGCATCTTCGCTTAACTCTGGATCAAGGTCAAACAGCGGCACTGGTCCTGTTGGACCTGAGTGCCGCTTTTGACACTGTTTCACATCAGATCCTGCTCCATCGGCTCGAGGAAGCTGGGGTCACGGATCTGGCACTCACCTGGTTTAGATCCTTCCTGTTAGGAAGAACTTTTCGTGTCTCTACCCCTCCTTTTCTGTCAAGGGCACATTCCATCGAGCAGGGTGTTCCTCAGGGCTCTGCCTTGAGTCCCACCTTGTTCAACCTTTATGTGCAGCCACTCGCTGCGGTAGCCAAGTTATGGGACCTTAACATCGTCTCATACGCGGACGACACGCAGCTGGTGGTTGCCCTATCGGAGGGTGCAACCGGAGATTGTGTCAGATTCAGAGCCGGGCTGTCTGCAGTGGCTACTGGTTGACTGCTAATTGCTTACAGCTTAATGCGGCCAAGACTGAGGTTCTACTGGTTGGTAGGAACACCCATCTATGGGGAGACCATTGGTGACCAGCTACTTTGGGGAAGGCTCCTGAACCGAAGACCGAGGTGAAAAATCTTGGAGTCTGGCTAGATTCGACTCTTAGCTTTTCCACCCATACAAAGGAAGTTGCTGCCACTTGTTTTGGCATCCTGCGGAGTCTGAAACCTGTCTTGAAATTTTTTGACGCTGAGACCAGACAGATGATAATCCAGGCCACAGTGATGTCTAGGCTTGACTATGCCTGCTCATTACTGTTGGGTGTAAATCGGGCAGAAATTGTCCGATTGCAACGCATTCAAAATGCAGCGGCTAGAGTTCTAGTAGGTTTGCCTACATTTAGCCCGATTTCTGCGACCATCCGAAGGCTCCACTGGCTACCTGTAGCCCAACGAATACAGTTTAAGATTCTCTGTATTTCGTTTAAAATCTTAAGACTGGCAACTCCTAGGATGCTCTGCCCGCTTCTAAATTTGTATGCTCCTGTGCGCACATTACGCTCTGCTGGCCAAAATATGATCGAAGTGCCTCGGGTCAAGCGTAGTAGAGCGGGAGGACGTTCTTTCCGCTTCTTGGCAGCTAAAGCTTGGAACGCTCTCCCCTCCTACATCAGAGAAATTCAAAGTCTGTATGCTTTCAGGAAAGCTATAAAAAATCATCTATTTCTGTACATTTTTTGTTGGAGGTGTTTGTTCACTGCTTCGCTCATGGTTTTTTTCTTTGCTCTGGATTTTAGCGCCGGGACGCCCCTTCGCTGGGGCAGCTGCGCGCTCTATAAAATTTTATAACATAACATAATATAACATAACCATGTAGGGCCTCAATTAATCAAAAATACACAACTAAGAAGTTATAAGGATGTTTTCCAGGAATATGTTTTCGATGCTCACAAGGGTACCTGGTTACTTACTAGCTTATTGACAAATTGTGCATTTTTATTCCGATAGAGGCTTCTAACTCCAGATTCCTAACCTGTGGAATATTTCCCCGGTGTCAAAGTGGAGCCAGTACTTTTTTAACAGTACCTCTGCTTGGTAGTATTAGGCATGATGTGGCTCTACACTGACGCCGTTTCGCACTGTAAATGACGTGCAGAGCATATATAGGTGCCACGCCTGTGCACTGATGTCGGTTCCTATCGGTCTGCGCCACCTGACGCGGATCCAGAGCTACTTCTAGTCTCCTTGAAGGCTTTTGTTACAAATTCTAAAGTGTGTAAGTGAAATGTCCCCTCCTAAAACAGGTTTCAAACCCTGTAAGGACTGTTGCAAACAAATGTCTGTGACAGATTCTCATCAGGTTTGCCTGTGGTGCCTAGGGTCGAGCCACAACTCAGGCCTGCAGTGACTGTGTGATGATAAAGAAGGCAAACTGAAGCCGCAAGGCGAACGTCCATTGCCAAACAGCGGAAGGCTCCACTACAAGACCACTCCAAGCACTATGGTCAGTCCCATTCCAGGTCAAGAAGTTGGAGTAATTCCCGAAGTCGGTCATTGTCTTCATCCACTTCTTCGGGTAAATCTAAAAAAAATATCACAAGAAATCCAAGTGGGACTCAGCCCATCACATACTCCTGAGAAAGCACGAGATTGTCACCATGCCTCTCAATCTTTCTCCTGGAATTGATTGATGTTGGAACATATCCCACAACTTGTTCGGCAAAACTTGAATTTCCGGAGCTGTCCACAACAATGAGGCAGATCAAAGAGTACATGCTCCAACTCGTCTGAACTTTACATACTCCCTCTGTTGCTTCTTCAGACTGCAAGGATCCAAAAGGTCTTCCATCTGGGCTACTGCCAGTGTGTTCACCCTCGGCATCAATAGGACTTTCAGAACACACCGCTGGATCTCCTCTGGCGTCTGTTTCTACACTGCCTCCGGCGTCACACTCTACGACAGGTCCCGGAATTTTGACACTGATACCGACTCCATCCACACCAGAAGAAGAGGTGCCCACTGGGCTCTTTGACTCCGTATTGGGGCCCCTATGACCTCGACTGAGGACACACACAGTTTCTTTCGAAGCGCCAACTCTGCACTTGACTTGAGATCTCTGCAAGGGAGAAAACGTATGTTGCATTCCTTATATGATACTGATTTGGACATTAATTTAGATGCTTTGATTAAATTGGGCAGCCATTCCACAAGAGAATTGGTATGCTGAACTTCAAGAGGCCCAGTGGCCTTGATACTTGCCCTCAGTCACGACTTTTATCACCACTTGGTCTTGCCAATGTGGAGAGTGTGTCCATACACCATGGGCATGCGAAGGGCAGCCGAAGTTCTCTACCTCCCCATCTTAGAGGTGAAAACAAATGTCCTAATAGATGTGCTCCAGTCAGGATGAACATCTACAGAGCCCCTCTGGTCTTTCAATGAGGCACTTACAGATACCCTATTGGGGGCTTGTGCCAAGCCTTCATCTGGGCCCCCGGTCAGTCACCATGTTTATAGCTCGCAGAGCCCAGCCCTGGCCGACTCTGCGCTCTTGTAACACATCCGTTGAGTGTAAGTTTGTTTATGATGTGGTCACAATAAAATCAATGGAGAGAGAGCATTTAGTGAGGTAGCAGGTGATTTGTTGAGTTTATTTTGAAGTGTGAAGACACCATTGCCCAAATTAAATAATTAGTGCAACGTTTGTAATTGAACTGGTACGGACTGGGGCGATTAAAGCTCTCCTATATAAATGAATAACAATGAGGTTTAAATGATGTAGTGTAAGGTGTGCGGAATGGATGAATTTTTGTTTTGTGGCAGTAGAAGGGGTGCTTGCCTTCTGTAAAGTGGAGATACAGCTGTCTGAAAACTGGTATACTTGCTAAAGACAGTATGTTGTGTGGTATACAAGAGCACTGCATCCTAAACAGGAGCAGTCCCCCAAGGCTGATTGATTCAGAATATAGTGCATGCACTTCACTTTTTTCCAGTGTGACATCAGCACAGTGGAAGTGCACTGAACTTGGACTGAAAGCTATCTGTAGGATGACCTGGAAAAAAAAGCTCACAGTTGCATATTAACTTTATTTTTGCCAATGATTGATTTTAGCATGATCATGCTTCTAATCTAAACATAGTAAGATCATCATTAAGGTCAGAATAAAACATTTCTGTATTTCACCCTGTAGACCAGCATCTTTTGAAACAAAATGTGCTCTACATTATGTAATCTTTACACACAGCAATATATATGAATATTTCCACCCATGTGGGAAATCTAGGATCACTTCAACAAAAACAAAGTATGCCTACTAGAGGCAGCATTAACTAAGTTTTAAGAATGTATTGTTTTGAAAATATAATCCAATTATATTTAGAATTTAGAATATGGTCTTAATAGAAAATGCAGAGTTGGCTTTGGTCTATGAATTACCTTCTAAATTTGATAGAAATTCATGTATTCAAGGAAATTCGACTGCGATAGGCCACAGCTTTTAAGAGCTGAACAAATAATGCTGCTTAGTTAGGTGAGCCAGCCACTCCATTGTCCCATAATGCACATAGTTACAAATAAGTTCATTTTTCAGGTATTTTGAGAAGCATCTGTGGTATATTTGTTTCAGTAAAGTACCCCCCCCCCCCCTCCCACTGCAAACCACACATTTGTTTATAAGGGTTTCATTATATTGTTTTTATTTTAATTCTTGAGTGCTTTCTACACAATTTGACTTAAGGTGCTGACCAATTAACTGATGTTGCGTACTGCATGTATTGTGCTACTACAAATGCAGTGGTTTAACTGGCCCCTGATTGGCTCCTAATATTTAAAACAATCTTTCACTTAGCAGTTTATCTGGTGCTTTTCATAAATTCTTTATTCACAACATCCTTATATAGAAATTAAATGTAAGGTACATATCAAATGCCTTTCAGGATTTTTAAATTGCTTCTTCAGGGAAACACCTGATCTTCAAGTTTTTTAAAAATACGTTTTATAGGTTCATGTAAAATCAGAAGTACATATCTCTTGGGTGAAACCTCAAGCTATTAAAAAACGGTTGTTCATAGAAAACACGTCTCATTTCAGTTCATATGTCAGTTGCATAACGTGAAAACTAATCATTATAGTAAACAGAAATTCTGATACCACGTTAAGGAATTGTTTTTTCAGTCTAGGCATATATCCAGCATGTTGCCAGGAACAATCTCTGTTTTGCACTTTAAAAGGCTATTACCTTAACTAGAAATTGTTGCTTTGTAGTTTTTTCTTTGGGACAAGTGGATACTCATCAGGTTAGACACCATTTGATACTAACCATTCAATAGTGTCTACTGCCAAATGATGGTGTTTCTGGAACCACACATCAATCCTTCCTCTCTGTTCTTATGTTATACTCTTTGAATTTCCAGAATCCGTCTTTTAATGTGTCTATAGTGAAACGTACTTAATGTGTAAGTTGTACAATCAAATGTTGTTTTTCTTTGTTTTCCTTTGTGTGTAGTCATGCATAAGGAGTATTTCAAAACTACAAGTATTATTGTGATTAAAGTCTGTTGCCGTCCTAGTTTGTTAGGCATACGTCCAGTGCTTTTTCTAACTTCCCAAAGCTATTTGTGCAAATGCAGTATGTTATTCATGCAAAACACATACAATCACTGAGTTTATTTATTCCCCTTGAGGACGTGATGTATCCTTTCTGGTGATCCATCTTGCTTCTTTGTGTAGTAACTGTCTGTTTCCTCCTTTTGTGAGAAAACACAAAGTCTGAAGACCCAGAAATATGGTAGGGACGTCTATCATAACTGCAGTAATAAAGTATGTACATTAATGGGGGAACCAAACACAATCCGGAAGGTATTCCAAAGTTCCCAGCTAGCACTATTAGTAGTGATGTGGATGAGCCTGAACTGGATGGTATTGGAACACAGAACAGCTTGCTATTTTAAGTGATGCTGGGTCTTTAGAAACGTACCTTTTTAGCAGACCCTCGCTTAATAGTAAATCCAGGTAAAGTAAAGGTAAAAACACTGGCTGTTGAAGCAGATACTGACATGAGTCAGTCAGGTAACACAGTGTCCAGGGGCAGTCTTTACTATCTGGGAGGTACAAGGTCAGTACCATCCCAAGAAAAGCTCAATCTGCTACTCGCTGCTTGGTATAAACCCTAAAATTGTAGCAGTCCTGTTTCCTTGGTTTGGAAAATTGTGAAAGCAGACCAGTTCAGAATTCATTTGGAAATGTAAAAAAAATCTGTTTTTACAGAAATCTGCAAACAGGTGAAAGCATGAAATGCCGAAACTTCATTTTTGTATCTGCAATGCCATTTCCAAGCTAAAACCATCTTGTTGAACTGGTTGGATGTTGAAATCTATGCCTTCACTGCCTCCCTACAATCTTTACTAGCAACGGTCTTCTTCGAGCTCAAACAGTCCAAGACGAGGTTGATGATTCTTAATGTTGTCGCCCTGCTGCACTAATTCTTATAACCAATACCGCTTCTTCCTATAAGATTGGTCGGCTCTTAAGGCTTTCTCTGGACTACAAGAAACCTCTAAAATAGATAGATTACATGGAGACATGATCTTTGTATGCCTTAAATGGAAAGGTTTCTGCAGTTAATGACGAGAAGAATGTTGACTCGAGAACAGATCAAGAAGAAATGGTACTTTCTCTGTCTAAATCTGGATTAAAATTTCCTTCTGATAGAGTTCTCCTAAAAGCCTTTACGGCATACAGTAAATGTTCTTCTTAGACTTCCCTTGCCAATTTGGCAAATAGTGATTTTTTTTCTTCTCTGTTAGGGTCTATGGAAATGCTAGTGCCTAATAGGAGCTCTGTCCCCTAGGAATTTGAACTAATTGTCAAGTTGATGGTCCTCTTTTTGAAGCCATGCTCTTGTCAAACATTTAGCACAATTTCTCAGAGGATAGTGGCCATTATAGAAGGGCAATTAAATCATTGTGTCTGTCATCCAATGAATACCATACAGTACTTAAGGATAATTATTTTTGTGAGAATTCACCCTTCTCTCCTATCAAAGTGTAATATAGATTTTCACATGCATCTAACTTGTTTTTCTTCCATATTTTCCCATGCCTTTTCAGTGGAGCAATAGGATCCCACTCTTAAGTGGCAGCTCTTTATTGGCTGCATAAAAGCAGTCTATAACCCAGTTCAGAGCATTGTGTATTACAGCATGCTTTCAGAAGGACCATATACCCTTGTACTAGGCCGGGATTTCATACTGCTATGCTTGTAACAAACGCTGCTTTAGTTGAGATTTGCAAATTTGCAAATCAGACATTTGATGATCTATTTATACTTTTGCCAGGCACTGCTACCTTGATTCTGAATCTAGGGCATATATACAGACTGATGACACTTATCGACAGATCCTCTTTAGGGGTTCTTTTTGATTCTTTTTTTTTATACCGCTTTTTCTAATCTGTCTTTTCCCAACATCGAATCTGGGTATGAGCTTTGTATTCTGTTCTAGATTTATAATGTTATCAACAATCCCATGACTGAAAAGAAAAAGATACTTATATGTACATCCCAAGCTCTCCATAATGAGTCTGCTCATTAAATTCAAAGACAAGTTGCCTACTTTCTTGTTAACTAGAGGACCCTGAAATATTAACCTATTTAAAATCTTTTGATTTGATCTTACTTCAGGAAACCTGGGAAGAACAGGAAATTTCACTACAAAATTACACAACCTTAATCCATCCGGCAATTAAAGGCTCCAATTATGGCCACTGTTCAGGTGGCCTAGCGTCATTCTCCTCAATATCAACCATTGGAGCAATGGAAGAAATTGCGATAAAAATCACTCCCCCCAGTGCGGTTCAGGCACTAGCCATAACAACCATAAACAATCAGACTACTCAACTATTATTTCTCATAAACACATACATACACCCAAAGCACAGGCAACTGGGGGCAAGGGAACTTGTCAGCGAATTGGCAAGACTTACGGTGGAAAGGGAAATGGACAACACACTCGTAGCTGGCGACTTTAACCTCCATCTTTTTGGAAAGAAACCAGTCGACGAAATGACAAAGATAATGGATCTCGCATGGGATCCCAAACCAATCCACTCCCTTACCAAACAAATACACAAAAAGCTCAAACCAGCTACTGATCGATCTCGAGCAGTTAAACTTGAGAGTTCTTAATGGTCGATTTGAAGAGGACACACCACCAGCTCCAACATATCAGTCTTCAAGCACTTCCTCTCACCTCGACTACATTCTCGCGACCCTTCCATTGTTTGAAAAAATCAGCTCATTCAAGGTAGGAGACAGTGGCCAAAGTGACCATCTGCCGCTAGAAGTGAAACTGGGCATGTCCTGCAGGAACCAGGTGGCGGAAAGAATAAACATCTGCACAGAGTACACCTCAAATTACAGGCGAATAAGGTGTAAGATAGACGATGCTGAGGGACTATCAAACAGTGCAAAAACAATCATGCACCAGATATCTAGCTCAGACAAAAGCTCACCAGATGCCTGGGGTGAATTCACAACGGAACACGGGGCAAAACAAGCCAAAGAGCTAAAAACCGACAAAGGGAATACACCACGGAACATAGTCGGAAAAGTAATAACACCAGAGATAAAAACCTTAAAACGTGGAATAAACCAGACCCTAAGACTGCTCAGTAAAGATCCAAACAACGAAGGTCCGCAAAAGGTGCTGCGCACCCTAAAAGCCCTGGGAAAGGAAAAGGCAGCTGAACGGCAACCTCTGGGTAAAAATCTTACGCAACTCAAAAGAGGAGAACAGCTCTAGATTCTTCACTCCCTCCAACGCCCAGGTCAAAAAGGAATCAACTCCATCATCTCCGAATTAGTCTGGGCAAACTACTTATCAGCTCATTTCAACACCGAAAACCTAGCGGGGCGCTCGCCCAGAGGTAAAGCTCAGAAATCTGGTCTGGATCAGACCCCCCGACAAATCCGGCATAAATAACAATGAACTGATCAACGTCCACATAAGGAAATCACCCCCACTCTACATTGGAACACCGGGAAGAGGAAGCAACAACAAGACTCCCACCAATCATAAACAGAGAGGAAAACACATACTCGGACATACCGGCTAGGATCAGAACACAAATTATAAAGGGCAAACTCGAGGGTGCCCCGGGCCCTAACGGGATCGCGCCAATAATATATAAACAAGACGCTGACTTATGGAGCAACATCATGGCACCAGTCTTCCAGGAAATTAGGGAAACAGTAACATGTCCAATAACCTGGAGAGGCTCCATAATAAGACCGATTTACAAAAAGGGTGAAAGGAACAACCCAAGCAGCTATCGACTAATAGCGCTAGTCGATATAGAGGCAAAGTATTATGCGGCCCTCGTTCTGGAGGATTTAACATCTTGGGCAAACAAAAACCATATCATCCCAGCTACCCAAACCGTATTCTGCAGAGGTCAGGATACAGCGACCAACATCATGGCGCTAACTCTTTTGACAGATGCAGTAAAATCTATCAAGAGCTCACTATTCCTATGTTTTATTAACTACAGCGCCGCATTTGACCATGTAGACCGTAGCAAACTCTGGCAGAAGCTGGAAAAATTGGGGATACCAGGCCCAATCCTACAGCAGTTGATCATGCTACATACCAACACCTGGGTTAGGATCCAATTGGGTTCCGGCACACACATTTCAAGGCAAATCAGCACCACCAAAGGCTTGAAACAAGACTGTGTCCTAGCCCCTATTCTGTTCAACCTTTTTCTCGCAGACCTCCCTGGGGAACTAGAGAAAACCAAATCATATGCCCCGCGACTAGGCGGTATTACACTCTCAAACCTCCTATACGCCGACGATTTGGTCCTTATCAGCCGGTCCCCTATTGGTCTCCAAAATCTTTTGGATACAACCAGCACATTTTCCATAAATAACTCACTAAACATCAACTTAAACAAAACAAAAGTTATGACAATGAATTACAATAAAAAAAGGAAACTTGCTTGGTTTCTGGATGGACAGAGGCTAGAACAGGTAGCAACCTATAAATACCTAGGCGTTCTTATAGACAGTTGAGGCTCATTCAGGCACCAACTAGAGGCCATTTGCCGGAAGGGCACGACTTTCTACTTGTCAATTAAACCCCTGAAGAAAGTTCTCCCAGACCGGTCATTCGACCCCCTCTTGCAGGTGATAAGAGCACGACTGCAACACATGCTTACGTATGGCAGCGAATCCTTGCAAGGAAAAGACGCCACAATATTAGACAACACCATCAGTCACGCATATAGGGCAATATTCCATCTACCCACCTACACATCGCCCGCTCAAATTCGTCTTGAATTCGAGCTTCAGAAACCAACGGTGGAGAGAAGGGGGGGCATATACTAAAATGTGGCGGAAAATCAGAGACGCCGACCACAGATCCTTGAACGCCCATCTCTGGATTGAATTATCCACTAGAGGCAACTCACCCGCAAGGAAATATCTACACGATTCATTGGAGATCTTGGATCTAACAAACCTCTGGGAGTCACCAACAGATCTTAAAACCTTTAAAAAAGTGGTAACGAAAGTAACCAAGTTGATCTCATCCATAGTGGATAAAGCCACCCTGACTAAGAGGGCCCATGGATGGGCCGTGTTGAAAGTCTATAGCGCCATGAAACTACAAGAATATCTAAAAACGGGTCTCACGCAGTCAACTAAAAATACGTTTTTAAATATGCACCTTGGCATCATACCCATACTACTGCTCCTGGCACCTTGGAAAAGGGGAAGCTCACTAAACGGCTGCCGACTCTGCCCATCAGGAAAAGAGGATCTCATCCATATAATCTGCATTTGCTCAAACCTCATGGATATAAGATGTTCCCTACTCCGGGCCCTATGCAACCAGAAGGGCATAACAAGTTGCAGGCAGGCTGTGATGCTGTGTTTTAACCCCGAGGAGACTCAGTTAAACTGTAGATTAACTAAATTCTTTGATATAGTGGCCAGAAGGCTCACGAACCAGACACCTGACTCACATAAAGCACTAGCCAACTCAATGCTGTGCTAAGCCCCTTGGAGTACCTTTTTCCCTTAATCCCTATTGGTTCTAACAAAACATATTGTGACTTTTATGATCTTAATAAGCAAGCCCATTTTCTCTTTGTATATCTGAACTGTAACCATCATTGCTTTTTTATACATTTGTATGTTTTATATTGTGAGTTTTTATTAACTGTACAATAAACCTTACCTTACCTTACTTTCCTGTTAAAAGCAGGTGAATAGGTGCTAGGGAGTAACACCCTTCTTCTAACGTACCTGTCAAATTCACCTGAGTTTTTATGGTATTGTATTTCATCCAGGAAACACGCACAGCCTGTGACTCCATACTGAAGAGGCTATTTGCACTCTAATTCCATTTCCTTTGTGTTTCCTTTTCGAATAGAGATGTTTCTGCTGGGCTTACAATTCTAATTTGAGTTTATAAAAAGTGTGGTGGATTTTAGACACAGTTGTATAAAAAATATTTTGGAAGAGAAGTTACTCATTGAGAAGAGTTTTGTAATTACTCATGGAGGCAAAGATATTTTGTTTATTAACCCCTTCCACGCTCATGACGAGCTGGGCTCGTCATGAAGTAGCCTCCTCGCACGCTCATGACGAGCCCAGCTCGTCATGTTGTGTGGGATTTCCGATTTCTCAGCACAGCAGGGGAATATGCTGAGCATCCATGGGGTTAATGTGATGTCCTTGCTCATGATAGCGATTGAAGATTATAGATAACTTTTCCTTCCCCTTGCAGTAGCTCAAGGATTTCGATAGTCTGAAATTTTTAATAACCTATAGACCACTACTGATTACTTGGTGAATGTGTTTGCCTGTGTCCTGGATTCTACATTGTAGTTGTATGACCGGTATGCCTCGTTTTCTTCATGGAGATAAAACCAACAGATTTCATAGAGTTGTGCGGTCTAATCTGCCAATGATTATTTCACTCCTATTGACCTTTAAAGTACCTGCACTGTACACTCTGGTGAATGAGATACTTTCATGAAACAGATCTTCATGAAGCATTGGGCACACATGGAGTACATAGAGAAGTATGGCTGTAAGCTATGTGAATCTTTATGCTCACAGGTTGAAATTCCTCAGAAGTGTCTCTTATACCTTCTGCCATAGGTATGCAGATGTGCATTTTGTCCTGTACAAGGTATGATCCGTGAAGTAGGTTATACAGTGTCCACAAGTAACATTTTGAAAAGGTCTTAAAAACAAGTATATTTTGTGTTCTATAAACGATAGATGATAGTGCATGTTTTGCAGCTTTAACACTATCATTTGAATTGCACCTAGTTAGTACAAGTCCTGTATCTTTCTTGGCAATGTCTGATGAAGATCGGCTACTCACTTAAATTTTTCAGGGACACTACTCAGGCTTTGCTGCAAGAGCAAGGTTGTAGATAACAAGAGCAGATATCGCAGTCAATGAACTAGAGATACCAAATAAAGCATATTACTACTTTATTGAAGCCTTATGAACTATTTTCTGGTCCTGTAACACACTTGTCCATGCCGATGGAAAGGAAAACCAGACACAGAAAGCTGAGCCCTCTACCATCAATTTGGATGAATGAGAGGGAACCCTTTCACATAAGGGCTCACATCTAATGTGAACATTACATTGAAATGTACTCTTTGGAATAAACTACTTGATGAATAAAACTAAATTGAAAAAAAATACATGACTCCTGTAAACTTAAATTCACATCTTTTAAAATCCAAATTGGAACAGAACTGCCCAAAACAGATGTTGACAGTGTCACTTCTTGTGCTGTTGGTCTATGTTGTGTTCCCTCACAGTTAAAAACAAGGCATGTAAAATCCTAGACTGAGAGCAGGTATGGAAAAATCTGCTGTGTAGTATTGCTGCAAACATCACAACTACATATACACAATAAATCCAATTTTCAGCAGTTTCCTTTTATAACTTTTTTCCTTGCTTACTGATATCAGGTTGGATGAGCACCTGCAGCAGACATTTCACACTTGCACAGAGAGCAGACCTGTAAATTCACTATTTTGGTTTCTTCCAAATGCCTGCACCTATTTACATAGTGAGTTTGCTTTTTCCAACCAAAGAAACAGTTGCCATTTTATACTACAGTGGACTTTGAAAGACCCTAAGCTAACTTTTAGTCTTGAGCTAAAGAAAAATCCCCCTTCAATTCGTGCTTCCATGCTGGGCCACAGTGACTGCAAAACCAGGACCTAACTACAAGTTACTTTCTTAACAAAGTGGTGCAAACCTTCTCTGGCTTCAGGAATGCTCAAAAAATCATTTTATATTCAATTACCTGTATGGCCGTAATAGCAGTCGACTCTGATGCACTGAAAATAACATAACCTTCCCTGTGGCTTTGCGTGATGAATAAACACATTTAGTACTGGACTTAATTGTGAAGTTGTAAAGGTCAGCAGCAGTATATTTGTAGAAGGTTTCCCAAATGCATTACTTTGAAAAACAAACTTTAATGCAAATTAATGACTTGACATCTCCTCTCTGTACCCTGCCCCAATAAAGCCTACTCTACTTAATAGTTTCCTGTTCCTGGATAAATTATAACTCATTGCATTCATGTACATTCTGGTCCCTTAAACGTTTATTAATCTCAGACTCTAGTAAATTGAAACTGGATAGAGCCTCACATTTTTAATGAAAGAAAGCTTAACTGTAATAAATGAACACCTTTCCAATTCTGTCAATCTTGCGGCTGCAGTCTTTTCACGCAAAACTATGCACAATTAACAAAATTCAGTAAAGTGAATGCTGTCCTGCTAAAAAATGTTCAAAGGAGAATTTAACATTGAGGAAACATCAATCACAATGTAGGCCACAATCTTGAAGATCTGCTACAACCGATCAAGCGTTCTCAGTCATTCCTTACAGCACATCTGAAGATAAGAACAGTAAATCTTGTCATCATAAGTTCAGCAAAACAGTCAGTGAAAAAAACATTTGAAGCAGAATGTCACACCAACTTTTGCACTACCCAAAGCTGTCCAAGAATCTCACCTGAGAGACACTGGTAGTGAATAACTCCATGTCCCTCAGCAAGTTGGGTTCCAACTAAGGCAGCTTATCAATCAATAAACACAACAAAACAAATCGAGTAGTCTGTACAGTGGCCCTATTCACGGTAAAACCCAATCTGGGACACCCTGGACACTTTTTGTTAATGGATTCATCTTAAAATGAATGCCTCGTATAGAAATGATAATCCTCCTTCACAGACTACATTTCCGAATGCATTAAACTTCCCTAAAACACTTTTAGATTAGTTGTGAAAATGCTAAACCTTAAGACAATCAACAACTCGCAATGAAGGGCATACTGAGCTTTTAAATTACTTCTTAAAGTCATTAGTGATGAATACAACTCTTGACACACATTCGGATGTTGATAACCCCCAAAATGATAACGTACATAAAAGATACAAAATTTCTTTGTCAATTATAATTTGGACATTCTCCCGTCTTGTAGCATTTACACTTCTACACTGGAAATACTGGGTGACTCTTACTGTTTTTTAAACAGTGGTGTTTCATGCTTTCTCGTACTTCGGGACCTTTTGGAACTTTTCTACAACATTGATTATGTGGACCTGATGCTGAACCTGCAGTCCTGTTGGGATTTTGTAGTCAAAAACCTTGAATTTCTTGACAAAATTGGTAAAGACTAGAAACTTAAATTGGGCCTGCCATAATGATCTGCATTTTACCTAGTTCTACATATTAGATCCCATGTTATTCAACCTACATTTGGACCCGAAGAAAATCATGATGGAGAAGTCGGATATCCTCATTAACAACAATGTTTATAACGTGCAACCTTGTTAAGAATATTCACCTGTAAGATTTTGCTGTCCTAAAAAACAGCAACTTCCTCAAACTCGACCACAAAAGCCGAATTTCCACTACTTATGCCAAATTGTGTGACTTTACCTTTGCTGAATGAAATCCTGTTAACAGGCTTTGACCGTGTCTGTCTCCACATACAAAATGATTTAGTTCGTCCAGGACCATTCTGTAATCGTGGACCATACTGGCTGTCATTCAGTCAAATTGGCTAAGCTCCACATTAACATCTTCATCTCTTGTATCAATTCCTGCAGGGCTGTGCCCATTGGCTTCCACATTTTTTCCATTTCCCCCTGTACTAGCTCTGTTCTATTTGACAGGCTAATGTTTATAAAAGCTGATTGGATCTGAGGTGGTCCTTCATCGGTGCACCAGCTCCCATCTAGAATTCTCGGCCCACCAAGCTGACTTTGCTGTCCTTCACTAGTAGCTTGAAAAGCATTCTTTTCAGCAGCTTTCTGGGAGACTTAATGAGATCATTCTCTGCCAACAAACTCTTAGATGGGTTTTTATGTCTCTGTGTTCAGATGCTTGTGCTCCCATCTCGATCCTAAACTACTCACCTGGTTCCTACTTCTCACCTTTTCTGCTATACACTTATTCTACCCCTCATCACTCCATCCCTTGTAACCTCTGGCCCCTGCTTCATGCCTAGCAGTACAACATGTTATTTGTTAGTGTTTTGTATCCTAGCTTATCTTACTTGGACTAAGTAAAGTCCTTCCGCACTTAAAGAGGTAGCAGCACCAAGTAACTAATAAACAACAAGATATCTATCTCTAAATGTGTTGTTTTAAGGCACCGCTTCTTTAATGAAGTGCCCTTATGCCCTCCAGAACATAAACAATTTCTACATCCTAAAAGGCATCATTGAGCTACTTAAAATCACGTTCTTGTACCAAAGTAATTTTTTATGCAGAGGAATTAATTGGCTTCAGAGGGACACTAGGGTGCTGAATCCTTTGATTGTTTCCCCAAAATAAAGTGGGTAATACGTTGCTTTGTGTTCCTTAAAACTGAATCATGACACTGATATGTAGACTGTAAAAAGGGTTACAGTTCCCAGTTTCACAACTAATTTCCTCACCAATTAGATCTAATTGTGTGTTCTAAACTTTATCTTGGCCACAGAAGTCTAAAATAGCAGCTGAAAGTTTCGGAAAAAGAAGTATGTTTACACAGCCTATTTGACAGTTCCAGAGCCACAGATGCTTCTATCTATCAAGGTTTCTGTGAAGCATCTCTACTTCGGTTGTTGGAATGTGGAGCAACCAGTACAGCATATAAGTGCAGAAGTTCTTATTTTCAGAGTTCATGCTTCCCTGATTTATTTTTTTGTTAGTGATGTATTAATAGGAGTGAATAAACTCCTGCATGACTTCTTTGCAGGAGAAGAACATTCCAGCAGTACTGAAAGATATCAAGCAGGAGAGGGGGGAAGGGATGAGCTCGAAGAGAATGAACACAATGTCTGAGGTGAGTGGGATTTATATCTTGACATGTTCCAACCCCCCCCTCTCTCTGCAAACCTCTTGGCTGGCATCTCATGCTTAGGGGGATATGACACCCCCATACCATCCCTGCACATTCAGAGTTCTGCTGGGCTGAGAATGATGAGCTTTGAAATTATGTAAATACACATTCTGCTCACACTGCTCTCAACGCTGCTGTTGTGCTACATTTTTGTAGATTTCCTTCTATATAGTTGCTGCTTTATTGCTACTCAATCCGAATAGAGCTGTGCTTGCACCTTTATCCCTCAATAATCTAAATTGAGCTCTTCTTAATCTGTCACAAGTTATATTGTAAGCATGATTTAAGCCTCATAGGTTGCTGTCTTTATGATCTATTGCACATCGTTGTTGTTCACTTTAAAGGCATATCTCTATGGTGCTTCAACAGTAAATTTTCACCATCTTCCAATTATACAATCATGTAGTTTGGCACACGCTTTCCAGTGTAGTTTTTGGGTATTACATTTCTATACATGGACAGAGTAAAATATCTGTTACTGAAACCCCTTTGTGACATTGAAAGTAACTACAACATCCATAATTTGTTTCCCCTGCGGATATATTTTAAGCTTTGCCTAGTAATCATCTATTCTTTATAGCATTTTTCCCCACTTGGGAAATTTAACTACAGAGACACTGTTAGTCTGCATCATTGACTGTGGCCAGGTATGTATTTATTATTTGAATGTTTTTCTTTAGTGTTTCATAAATTGGAGAATTTTTCCTTGGCTAATGGACTCTTTTAATGATTTTCGATTGATAGGTGTGGCACACCTTGATATTATTAATACTAATAAACTAGACCCCAGAGGAAACCTCCCTGACAGATAGAATGAAATCGGTCTGTTTCTGGCAGACCTAAGGCATCAAAAAGGATCGTTTAAAGTGAACTTACCTTGAATGGTAAAAAAAAACTGTGAAGAGGATCTAAACATAATTTGTAGCACCTACAACTGCATCGGCTCAACCAGTGAAGCTGCCTCTGGGTAGGCTTGAAAATCCTTTGTTGTTTCTACTGGTTTCGCTACTGCATTCTTATCCATTGCAGGCACTCATACCAAGGTGTAAAGATTTCCCTTTACCTAGTGGTGCGGAAATTACCACAATTTTGTTAGGGGAAGACTCCTATTGAGTATTTATAAGTACGAAGACGGATATTTGAACTGTTGAAACTGCCACTGGACCGGTGCCTATTCAATTGTGCTTGATGTTAAAGGACCAAAAGATTGGTTCCATTACTATAAACTAAAATTATCTTCTTTCCTGTGTTAAACAGTTGTAAATTGGCTGCAATCCTTTATTGTTGCAGGCAGATCTTATTCTATGGTCTAGTGGCATCACTACCTTAACTACCTTAAATAAAATTAATTTGCCAGAACCAGAAACAAAGTATCGATGACCAAAGGCCATTATCTTTCTGGCTAGTGGTTGAATACACATTTAGAAAAAAGACTAAAGACCATTAACAGTCTTTTGGAAATCTGCACAATTTGTTCAGGTTTGGCAGGTACAATTAATGTCCAGGCCAGTCCCAATGAAAAGTCATGAAACCGCTGTGAATTATGCTCTGAAACATGAAAATCGGGATATGGCACCTTTTAGTTGCTGAAATGTTTGTGAGGATCTATAATAACCTTTAGAGCTGCACATCTGTGATAAAGTAGGTACAGTTTGGATTCAGGAATGGCAGCACTTGTCCATTTACTGTAAGCTTCCATCTTTGTAATTTCAATGACCCAGGGGTGTCCGGCTTGGGTTTGCAAAGCCCTAACTGTGCCAGACTTTAGGGATAGCCACTTACTGTGTGGGTGCTTCATATGTTATATCAATTGTAGTGCACATCATGTAAATATCCTCAGTCATCTGTCTGGTTCTGAAATTTTTTCAGCAGTACCTCTGTGTGCTGGGGGATGTCATCGTACGACTATGTGCTGACGTAGACTCTGGTTGTGATGTTATTCGAGTCATATAAGTCCACTCCGGTACGCGGGAGTCTGTTTTTTCTGGCCTCCTTCAACTGTTTGGCTTTTTCCCATGTTGTCAGGCTTTAAGTTTGGGACTTGTGCGCGACAGATGTAGGCTACAGACCTGCATTCTATTTGCATGTGGTGTGTGGGAGAACACCGCAACTCCTGAAGCCGAAGGCGCTCAAGGAACTACATCTGAAACTCCTGGTAGCACATCTGTTGCAGTCCTCGGAGACTTCACAGCCTCGGTCGTCTTCCTTTCATTCAGAAGCCTGTTCCCGGGGCCGTTCAAGCTGCTGGAGCCGATCACCACGATGCCATTCTCCTTCAACGTTCCAAGGTAAACACAGGCGCTAGTAGTTGCCTCCTCCCCCCGACTTATCCGTGTGGAGACTCCATCTCCCATGTCTCCTCCCGCTTGCGGGTTGAGGAGGCTGTACATGACTCCACCGAGCCTCCCTGTCTTTCCGCGAGCCAGGGCTTTGATGGCCCAAATGAGAGGGTACTATAACTCACATCTTTAAGCTCCCACCTTCCTGTGTTGCGCTGCCGGCTCCATAGAGGTGAGTGGAGCCGTGGCAGTGGGTTTGCCCTCTAACAGTTGGGCCTGAGGAGTCGTTGGGTCGGTGCCGGATGCCGTAGACTGGCTCCACTTCGACACTGGTGCACAGCCCTTCGGAGTCTCAACCTTCGGCATCTGTCCTTGATCTGCCAACTCCGGGAATGAGAGTCAGATTGCAGATTTGATGGAGTCATCTAGGGGGAATATTGTCTTCCCGCTTACTTCTCGTGGTGACACAGAGGAATTGAGGCTTTTATAGCCTATGTCTGTGGCCATTCCACCTCTTTTGGAAAAGAGTTGGTTGTCTGCACTTGGGGTGACTAGTGGACTGGAGTTGTCTCTGGTTTCGGGACTTCTCTCACCTCTTATGCTTGCTACTGAGGCGAGTTCCTCCTTTGCAGATATGCTTAGGAGGGAGGCTGTAGTTTTGGAGTTGTCTGTCCCTACAGTGAAGAAATCTACTGATCCTCTGATTGATATGCGTTATCAGGTTCAGACAGGGGTGGAGCCTGTTCTCCCATATAGTGAGTCTCTGTATGACATCTTGTTGGATAATTGGGCTAAGTCTGATACGGGGGTCGCATGTGGATCATGCTATATCTCGCAGGCACCTGCCTGGAGATCCAGCTCATCTCCTCAGACATCCTACCTCTTGTAGTCTGGTGGTACATGCTGCGTCATGTAACATGTTCTTTAAAGGGCAGCAATAAAAGGATTATTGCATAATGGTAGCCTGCGGTCTTGTAATGAAATCTAGGAGGCAAGATACCTGTGCCAGACATATTTCTCCCTCAACTAGATCTGCCTTAAGGTCTACTAGCACGTCTTTTGTTCTTGGGAGTTTTTCTTGCACTTTGTGGCATTCTTTGCAGACTATGTTACCAACACTTCCACTTGTCCTCCGACCTAATCTTGAACAGCTGATTAGGGATGGACAGCAGGCAGCTAAGCTGATTATTTGATGTGGCATGTATACTACTGATTCAGTAGGTCGGGCCATGGCATCCTCTGTGGCACTACAACGTTGTGCCTGGTTACGAACATGAGGTTTTTCCGAAGCTTTCCAGGCTGCCTTGATCGATATGCCCTTTGATGGTCCAAAGGTCGATGCAGGAAGCGGAAGGTAGTCATCCTTTCCCAACACCCCATCCCTGAGATCTTGGTGGTCCAAGCCTCGACTTCAAAGGGCTCATTCCCTAATGCATCACCTAATAGGGAATCCAAGAAGCTGGGCTACCTTGGGAAGAAGATGTTTTCTTACTCCAGCTTAGGACTGCGGTCGGTGAACACTGCAGGTCTCTTGTGCCATTACTCCCACTCGGAGTGGGACACGGTTGTGCAGGTGCTGCCACAGTGTCCGGAGGAGGCGTGGGCTATGCTCTCCCGTGCTGTTGCCAAAGAGAGAGACGCAGTGAAGTTCACCATCCGGTGTGGGCTGGACACCGTCGACTCACTAGGTAGGACAATTTCCCTGTCAGTAGCACTGAGACGCTTGGTTGAGGTCGTCTGGTTTTTCTGTTAATGTCCAAGCAACACTTTTGGACTTTCCCTTTGATGGCCATTGCCTATTTGGCGACAAGGCAGCCAACGTGCTTGAGCGCTTTAAGGATTCTAGGGCTACGGGCAGATCCATAAACCTCACTTCCACCTCCTGCCCAACGCAGTCTGCTTTTCGCCTCTTATGTGGCTGTGGAACTGGTGCCCCACCATGTTCCGCCCAGAGCCGCAGGCCTGCGCAAGGTGTCCAGCCTCTGCGCAGCCGGGGACATGGGTCCCACCGCTGTGGGTCGGGGGCCAGCAGGCAGGCCAGTCCAAGGAAGGGAGCTCATCCACTGAGCTCCTTGGGTTAGGGATCACCTTTCGGTAAATATCCCTGTTCAACCCGGACATCCACAGCTCTCCTTCGACCTACTGCCCTCCTACGCCACCTTACAGCAACACTGTGCAAATCTGGCCCCGCAGCACCGCACTAACCAGCCCAATAGACCCCTTTTATCTCGTCTAGGTCATCGGTCAGTATCCAGGAGAACTGATTGCAGATAGAGTCCGTCGGATACCTCGCTGAGTCGCTGCTGCTGACGAAAGGAGCCCAATACCGAGTTCTGCTCCGTGAATCCTTCGGGCAGAGACTGAAGGCTGAGGATGGCTGTCAGGATCGGGAGATCTCGGTGAGTCCGATCCCACTCTACCCCGCTGCAGACCACTCTCCGTTTTAAGCCCCTAAACCTGGGACTTGGCGAGAACTGACGCAGGTACGCTGGCCCCCCCAGGCGAACTTCTCCTTTCTGGCAACGAACGCTCATGGGGGTTATCAAGGGGCTGGATGCTGCTTTACCACGTAACCCCCCTCCCCTGATGCAGCGCTGCCTTAACGATCGTGCCGGGGGCTCCAAGGACACCAAAGAGCTACAAACCTGTGCTTAACTGGCAAACGGCACGACCGGAAGCCCTAGGGACCAAAGGTACTGGGGAATTGTATCTGCCACGCAGCCCCCCCATAATGCAGCGCTTCTATACCGATTGTGCTCGGGGCAGCAGGGACTCCAAGGAGCTGTAACACGGTATGGAATGAGCACACAGCAAGAGACTAAGCCTCGTCTGGTCTCGGAATTTTAGCAATACCTTGCAGCTGCCGGTCTCTGGCAAAATCGGCTTTATTACCCCCTCCATTTTGTACACTAAACTGCCCAGCTCTCTGCCTCAGACAGTCTACCCAATAAAATGGCAGCACCTGGTAATGGCTATTGAAAGAGGACCAAACAATAAAAACAAACAAGGGTCCACAGATGTGCCCCAGCCAGGCTGTATCTGGCAATGACAACAGAAAGAGGACCGCACCATTACAATAAACAAGGGTAGTGTAGACTCCTCTGCAGCGTGGGGTACCAGCAGAGTGTTCGGCGGTTTGCACTGGCTTCATGCTGACTAACCAGGAAAGGCTGTGCTTCTTCTTTGGCGGACCCGTCTGGCTTGATTCCCCGACCGTCGAGGTTAGTGCCTTCCCAGATGACTTACTTGGGTCTCCTGCTTTTACAGCACCTTCGTTGATGATCCCTTCGCTTTTAAGCCTATGTCCAGCTGCTCCCCTCCGTGTGGTGCTGCACGGGTCCTCTCTGAGCCTGTGACCGGCTCCTTCTGGCCGACCTGGTCCTTCCGGAACTCTGATACACCTCTTTCCAAGAGCAATGTAGTGTATTACACCTGATGGATTGTTATGGTCACAGCGCCAGGATACCCTTTGGGTGGCAGTTGGGCTTAACAAGTATACATACATACATACATAGGGACCCTACCACTGCCTTGGCCGCCTCATTGCTTTAGCCCGTCGACTCTTGGATCTTGAACCGGGACCCTGCGGATGATCCGGTGATTGGATTTGTCCCTGCCAATTGCCCTGAACTTGACTGTTAATCGCCCAGCCTTGCGCTGAATATTTCCCACGTGATTTTGAACTTGTGGTGCCCATTGCATGTCTCTTAAATCACTAACAATTTTTCTTTCTTTGGCCTCCATTTTGCCTTCCTTTCTTATTTTGGTGTTGTTACCCCCTTGCCTTGCTGAGAATTAAACATTGGAAAAGGGCTTATTCCACCTCCTCAAATATTGGCGGCCATCTTTGAATTGGAGCCCCAGCTACATGTTGCCTTTGGAGTTCTAGCCTACTTTGCACACTTAACTACTTTCTTCTCTCTATCTGCCTCCCCTATCTCTTTTCTCATCTCTCTCATCCATGTTCACCCCATTAATCCTACGACTACCTTCTTCCTGAACATACTACCCATCACTCAGATGCTCTATTCTATGCCACCTTTCAACTCTACCCGCTTCTTTACTATTGACCTTCACTCTATGCTACCTTTTAACTCTACCCCCATCTTGGCCGATATTTCGACCTATACCTACACTGTATAACCTGATTTTGTGCACTTTATTAAATTTCCATTTTTTGATGTGTTAATTTTTGGCTGTACTTTGTCTGAACATATACATTTTTGGTATTTGATTTTCTCTGCGGCCTAAGTCGCTTGTTCCCCCTTCTCTCTTCTTATGTTGTTTGCTTTTATGTTTATATATTACAGGTCACCATCTTTACAGCTCACACCATCTCTACAACTTACACCTTATTGCTTCGACGTTTACTCCTTTTACTTTGATTCACACTTTTCTCATTATTAATTTGTTCTACATCCTTCTCATCTTTAGTTGTTAACTCTTCTAATGCACATCGTGATTTGCTCCTTTTACGTTATGTACCCTGTACTTTATGGTGTATTTTGTTTCATTTTGCTCCCCCCTATTTGATGTTCCTCTGTTTGGCTCACCTTCACGTCCAAACATTGCAACCCGCTCTTGCCAAACTATTTTGTTGTTTATTTTACATGATTATGTTAATAATTTCTGTGCTCACTCCACTTTTCGTATGCTGCTCAGCTTTATCATACTCTTCAGCATCCTGTGCTGCTATTTATTATTTATTTGATCTTACTTACTTGCGCCTACCTCCTCTCCCCTTACGCTTAATCATGCCTCCTCTCTCGCATCCCCATACTACCTCAGCCTCACCCATTACTAAAACCGGCCCTAACTCCTGGTCTATCCTATACCCCTCTCATCTATCCAAACACGGTAAAAAACACCTCAAACATAAACTCCTCTGTCTCCACCCAGAAACCTTATTTGAGGACCACCATAATACCCGTAACGCCTCCATCATCACCAACTACATCTTCTACACTAAACGCACTTCCAAATGGAAAAGCCTCTTTCTCCGCCTCCTCCCCATCACAAATTCACGCAATATCCCATACGGTCTAAAACTCTCCACTACTCCCTCCCCTTCCTTTCCCGGAGAGGTCGATATCTCCATTTTTAAATCTGGTAACATTCTTATCCAAGCTTCCGAAAACCACCTATTCATCTTTGAACACCACTTCAGCTCTCTATCACAATCCCTCTCTCAATCCGACACGACCCCCCTCTTGACCCCCACTCAACCTATAACTCCCTCCCCTCCCTTCTCTCCTTCTACCCCCTTTTCTCTGATCCTTGATACGCCCTCCATCTCTCTTACACCCAACGCCCTTTCCCTTTCCCAACAACACATGACTTCTCCCATCCCTCTCAATGGCTCTCTTAATGATCCCCCTACTCTCCTTCCACCTTTATCCCATCCCACCTGCTCCATCTCCGTATCCCCAAAGCTAGCAGATTACCCTCAATCTCCTTGTAGCTCCCTTAACATTAAAACCTGCTCTAACACCCCGGTCCCTCGATCCCCAACTCTCGCCCAGTCCCCCTCTCTCGCTCAACCTTCGAATATCTCCCAGCCCTCCAATGTATTTTTCCCCCTCTCACCCCTCTCAACTTCTGTTCGACCCGACTCCCTTGTTGCTTCCCCAATATCGCCTTTACCCACAGATTCCTCCATGCATACTCGGGCCCCCTCACTTATCAATAAGTCCCAAACCATAACCAATCATTCACCTCCTGTTGATCACACTTCAATTACCCCACCCGCAACCTCTCCCCTATCCAACTCCCCAGCCACTCCTCCAGTAGCACATATTGACCCCCTGTCACCTACCTTTTCTAATAATGCTCTCCTCCCGACCCTCTTCCCCCCCCCCCCTCCGACACACCTCTTGGCTCCTTGAACTTGCACACACCCATTGATTCTCACACGCCTACTGAGACTCACGTCCTTACGCCTAATCTCCTTCGCTTAACCTCTCTCAAGCCGCCTGACGATCACCTCTTAGTCAATCCCCCCCAAATCCACATCCCCATCCAACCCCTCAACTACTACTCCTGCTCCTCCTGACTCACCGACTTTCCCTTTATCATCCCCCATTGCTTTTGTCTCTCCCTCCTCTAACCTCCTACCTACCACTCACTCACACTCTCCCTCATCCCTTGATGAGCCCCTTTACCTCGCCCACCGCTCCAATATCCCCCTCACATCCCCATCCACTCCACCTCCTGTTCCACCTCACTCTTCTATCGGTCCTCCTAATCTGAATATACCCCCTACCTATCTCTATATTTCCCCCCCTAACTCCCCCAGGATTTCCCCCCTTTCCGCCCCATGCTATCCCCCACCTTGATAACCCGTATTCTTCCAATCTCTTTAATTTAACTGATACACTCTACGCCTCAATTCCCTCCCAATCACTCCGTAAAGTCAAACTTCTTCTTTCATCACTTGCATTAGAACTCTCCTCACTCAGAAGTGATATCTCTCTCCTCCTCAAAATCCATCCGTCCAATCCAGATCACACTTTTACGTCATCGGATTGCTCTGCACTGTCACAAGGTGATAATAAAGGCATGCCGAACACAAACGGACCTCCCACAGTAGCTTCCTCCACCGACACCCCTCTCCTCCCCTTTAATCCCACAGCACGAGCTAAACCTAATGACCACTCTCTTAGCACCACAACGAGCAACCTTAATTCATCATCTCAGTCTCACCGAGACACTAGCTTCTTAATCTCAGGAACCAACTCTTCTAATACCCCCCTAACCCTACCTCTCCTTTCTCGCTCACTGTTCCCCGTTCCTTCTACAATACCTGTTCTCTTAAACTCGACTAGACTCCCCCTGCATCTGGCATTTCCTAGACCTCCCCAAATTCTTAGACCTATCCCACACGGTCCCACTACCCCACCTCATGTCTCCCCTCCCCTCCGATGCACGTTGATAAATTGTAGATCTGCCTCCTGCCACGCCACTGAGATTGCTGAAACCATCCTCCGTGAAAATATTGACATCGCATTCCTTACTGAAACCTGGCTAACCACCCACTCTACCCCTATCCTCGACCTGCTTGTCCCTCCAGGCTTCTCGATTATCAGAAAAGATAGAAAAGAACAATTAGGTGGAGGACTTGCCCTGATCTTCAATGACAAATTCAACATATCACCTGTCCTGCTCCAAGACCCTTCGTCCTTTGAATACCTTTGCGCTGACCTCTCTTTTCCCGGCTTGCCCTCCACTCGACTTCACACGATCTACCACCCCCCCGGGAAACTGCCTACCATTCGCCGAAGAGATGACTGACCTTATTATTCAAGCTTCGATTTCCCACTCCAAGAATCTCTTCCTGGGTGACTACAACATCCACTGGAACAAAAATGACGATCCTGCTGTCACCCTTTTCAATCAAACCCTTGACATCACTGACATGACACAAATCTGCCTGGCCCCTACTCATATCAAAGGCGCCACCCTTGATGCTATCCTCACTAACAAAGATTTGGCCACTCTCTCTAGTATACTTCCTGTAGATTGGTCTGATCACCACCTCATCCTTTTCACCTTGAAATGCCCCTCTAATCCTCCCTCCCGTATCAGTACTCCGCCCACTAAATCCACTCGTAGCCTTCACCTTATCCCACCTGGTGAACTCGAATCCACAATTAAAGCTCGCTTACTCAACCCCCCCCGCCCCCCCCTCTTAGCACCAATGATCTCACTGACCATTAGAATAATTCCATTCTTGAGGACCTCGACCTTATTGCCCCCATTAAACTCAAAAAACTAAAAATCATCCCCTCCAAATCCCAGTTCAATGCCGACCTCAATAACGAAAGACGAACCCTCAGACAATCTGAACGTACTTGGAGAAGCCATCCCTCCGCTGAAAATCTGGCTCTTCTTAGAACTAACAGAGCCCAATACAAAAAGCATATCTTCAATGAGAAAGCCACCTTTCTCCGGTCTCAACTTGACCAGGCTAGAAACCGCCCCAGAGAATTGTTTAACATTGTTAAAAAAACAAACTTCCTCTGGCCCTCCTAAACTTGCAGCCTCTGTGGAAAGATGCGAATAAATTGCTAGTTTCTTCTCTACTAAAGTTAACACCATTGAACTATCCTTCTCTTCCCCTCCTCTCCCGCCTCATCCTCCCTCCACCCACTTCACCATCCCTACTATTCCCAACTCACCATCTTCCTCCGCCCCCCCTCCTCCTTCCCGCCAACCGCCCATCCTACTCTCCCTCCCTAGTACTGATAGCTCTCCTTTTCCCCCCGCACTCCAACACCTCGACCCTGCACGCCCCCTCCTTTCCAGCACCCACCCTGCATCTTCACCGACGAATTCCCTTCCCAAAAACAAGGCTTCATGGAGCGTTTTTAAACCAATTTCTGACACCAATATCATCAACATCATCTCTAAACTTAAACCGTCTTCACATTCCAACGACCCCCTCCCTGCCCATTTAGTTCAAGAGCTCAAGCATATCATTGCCCCTATTTGGTCCGACATCATCAACTCCTCACTCTCTTCCGGGTGCGTTCCTACCTCCCTTCAGCTAGGCCAAATATCCCCCATTCTTAAAAACCTCACTGCTGACCACAATGATCTGAACAATCTGCGCCCCATCTCCAACCTTCCTTTCCTCTCTAAAGCCCTTGACAAATGTGTCCTTTTCCAGCTAGATAATCATATCTCCTCTTTCAATCTACTCTACATTCACCAATCTGGATTTAGGAAGGGATGCAGCACAGAAACAGCGATGCTCAATATTACTGATGACATTCATCGCTCTCTTGACAAAGGCGAATCCTCTTTACTTATCCTCCTTGATCTCTCGGCCGCCTTTGATACGGTACATCATCCCACCCTGCTGACCACCCTTAAAGAGCGATTTGGTTTTGAAGGCAATGTACTCAAATGGTTCACATCCTTCCTCCAGAACAGATCACAACAAATTAAGCTCAGTCATTGTCTATCCAAACCCAAACCTATCACTCTCGGGGTACCCCAAGGGTCTATCCTCTCTCCAACCCTTTTCAACCTCTTCATGGAACCCCTCACTATCATTCTCAAACAAGCCAAAATCAGCTACCACCTCTATGCAGACGACACACAACTTTACTACAAGATTAAATCCCACAATGACATTCTTCATCTCAATGACACTCTACTGAAAGTTCAAGCCTGGTTCCACCTTAATCATCTTAAACTGAATCCCCAAAAAACCGAAATCATACTTTTCACCCCTAAACAAAATCCCCTCCCCATTCAAATCTGGATTAAGGACATCGATGCCCTTAATTGCTCCCTCTCCACCTCAAATTCTATCAAATCGCTGGGTATCAGTAATGATCAGAACCTTTGCCTCATCCCCCACATCAAAAATACTGCTAAAAGTGCTCTCTTCACCCTGCACCACCTCCAAAAAATTAAACCTTTCATTCCTGCCGATGATTTTAAAATCGTTGTTCAATCTCTTGTCCTATCCAAGATTGACTACGGTAATGCTACTCTGGCTGGCACACCCAAAGCCCACCTGGCACCGATTAAAGCTGTCCTCAACACAGCAGCTAGACTGATCGCTGACTGTAGAAAATTTGACCACATCTCTCCTGCCCTCATAAATCTTAACTGGCTCCCAATTGAAGGCCGCTCCACATACAAGATAGCCTGCATTACACACAAAGCACTTAACCAAGACACCCCCTCCTACCTTTCAAGTTAACTACATAAAGCAGACTGCACCGGATCCTTGAGAAGTACTAACTCCCTTGTCCTTATCCCTCCTAAACTCAAATGTAAAAAGACCCAATCTCGTGCATTCTCCGGCAATGCCCCTACGATCTGGAACTCTCTTTTCAAAGACCTTCGCTGCAACCCCTCCTACCATCTCTTCAAAAAGAGACTCAAATTACTTCTCCTCAATAAACACTGGGGACCCTAATTTTTATCTATCCTGAATCCTACTAAGTACCCTTCTATCTCTAAGCGCTCTTACCCTACCGCTTTTCCCCCTCCATCATTATGCTCTACCCTCCAAATCCCTCCTCTACTCCCCTCCCATGACCCCTTCACTTACCCAACTCCCTTTTCTTCTTTCTCTCATTCTTCTTCTATTGTTTCTTTTAGTCTTCCTATAAACTAAAAAACTGTAGTCTGTATTTATTATATTCCTGTTAATGTTACTATGTTATCTTCTTTTAACTATGTAAAGCACTCTGATACTCTCAGTCCCAGCAGCGCTATATAAAACCTTTTAACTAAATAAATAAATAAATAAAATAAAGTCCAACAGCACCACCTCTGCAGTACCCTCCAAACCGTCCTAGTCCGACCTTTCAGGCCCATCAATCACCAGTGGGCGGCAGGACTCCATCACCTTGTCCACTGGTTCAGCATCACGTCAGACAGGTGGGTTTTGCAGATTGTCCGAAGGGGCTACTCCCTCCCCTTCAAGACTACCCCTCCATCAATGCCACCTCTATTCCAACGCATTTCGGAGGATCACCTGGCCCTACTCCAACAAGTTACGGCTCTCTTGGCCAGGGGACCCATTGAGTGCGTTCCTGCCCCTGAAGTAGGTTGTGGTTGATATTCCCACCACGTTCTAGTGCCCAAGAAGGACAAGAGCCTGCGTCCTATCTTGGATCTCAGGATCGTCAACCGTTTCCTCCAGAAGGAGAAGTTCAAAATGTTGACACTGGCTCAGGTCCTGCCTGCTCTCGACCCTGGAGACTGGATGGTAGAGTTGGACTGGCAGTATGCCTTTTTTCACATTCCCGTCCTGCCGTCCCACGGGTATTGGAGTGGTGTGGCTCACTGGTTAGAGGCAGCAGACCCGTAAGCAGAGAACAGCTCGGGACCAGGGTTCAATTCCCGACGCGGCAAGGTTGTGGACAATGGTCAAAAACTGACTCGATAATTCTCGCCTCGTGCCTACTCTAACCAGGGAACACACTCGGCAACTCTGGGCATTAAGCTTGCCTCATCTCTACAACGGCCCCACCACAGACGCCAGGGATGCCTGGTTTCACCTTGGAGATACCCAGAAAGGAACCATCTCACAGGGAAAACCAGGACGGGTTCCCCAGCGGTCTTCAGCGCCAGGATACTCCATGGAGTCGCAGTGCGCTTTACAAGTACACCCACATTTACATTTACATTTACCTGCGGTTCACAGTAGGCCACGAGTACTTTCAGTTTACCATATTACCCTTTGGCCTTACCATGCGCCCCTCGGGAGTTCAGGAAAGTGATGGGGGTGGTCGCAGCTCATCTGCGCAGAACTGGGGTTCCAGTCTTCCCCTATCTTGACGACTGGCTGTTGAAGGTAGGCTTGTCCCAGGCTGTCGTCTCCCACCTCCAGACTATGGCCGACCTCCTGCATTCGCTGGGGTTCACCATCAATATGTCGAAGTCACACCTGATTCCCTCTCAGAAGCTCCTTTTCATCGGATCGGTTCTGGACACATCGCTGTTTCGGGCTTATCCTCCGATCAGCGAGTCCGGGATATTCAGGCAATGATTCCGATCTTTCAGCCTCTATCCTGGGTTTCGGTCAGAATGACCCTGAGGCTACTGGGCCTCATGGCCTCCTGCATCCTGCTGGTGGACTATGACAGGTGGCATATGCGGGCTCTGCAGTGGGACCTGAAGTTCTGGTGGGCACAGCATCAGGGGAATCTTTCCGATTGTGTCCAGGACTCGGAGGGCACTGCACACCAATTGCAGTAGTTGCTAACAAACCAGGATTGGGTCAGCGGCAAATTCCTCTCCCTTCCCCAACCAGAGTTCACAGTGGTGACAGATGCATCACTGCTGGGGTGGTTTGGCCACATGGGAGAGGTGGAGATCAGATGCCCCTGGTCTCCGGCGGAGTCCTGGCTCCACATCAACCTTCTGGTGCTTCGGGCTATTCTTCTTGCACTAAAGGCATTGCTTCCCTCTGTCCAGGGAAGAGTAGTGCTGGTGTTCACGGACGCCACCACCACCATGTGGTACTGCAACAAACAGGGCGGGGTTGGGTCGTTGACCCCATGTCAAGAGGCTCTCCGCCTTTGGACATGGCTGGAACTTCGGAGCTTATCTCTGATGTTTCAACACCTGGCAGGTTCTCTGAACGTCAGGGCGGACAAACTCAGCCACAGGTGCATGATGGATCACAAATGGAGTCTTCATTCTGAGGTGGTGCATGGTCTCTTTCAGCAGTGGGGAGAGCCTTGGTTAGTTTTTTCACCGAAGAGAACGCACAATGTCAGCAGTTCTGTGCGTTGGAATTTCCAAGGCTGCACTCGCTAGGCAACGCTTTTCGTCACGAGTGGAGTTACGGTCTTCTATATGCCTTTCAGCCTATACCACTTCTGCTCAGAGTGCTGAAGAAGATCAAGCGCGACCGGGCCCAAGTCCTTCTTATGGCTCCCCCTCCGGATTGGGGTCGAAGAGTATTAGGGGACCTTGCGGCGACGCAGGGAGTGACCTCTGACCTCTGCTCCTGGTCCGGTCGCGCCGCCGCCGCTGCCTGCCTGCCTGGTTGCCCTGCCTGCAGCCCTCACGCTCTCCAGCGCTCGCTCCCCCCGTCCTCCCGGACTTTCCCGCCGCTGTCTCCCTGCGGCCCCGCCCCCTCCCTGCCCATTCGCCGCCCCGCTCCTGCCACCCCGCTCCTGCCACCCAGCTGCTACTCCCTCCCGGGTTTCCCATATTAGGGGACCTCGCGGGAATGCAGGGAGTGACCTCTGACCTCTGCTCCTGGTCAGGTCGCCGCCGCTGCCTGCCTGGTTGCCCTGCCTACAGCCCTCGCGCTTTCCAGCGCTCGCTCCCCCCGTCCTCCCGGACGTTCCCGCCGCTGCCTCCCTGCGGCCCCGCCCCCTCCCTGCCCATTCGCCGCCACCCAGCTGCTCCTCCCTCCCAGCCGCCCTCATATGGAGACCTCGCAGCGACCGCGCAGCGGACGCACGCAGCAGGCGCGCCGCTGGTGCGCCAAAGGCAAGCCCGTCTGCACCGAAGGCAAGCCCGGCTGCGCCCGTCCACGCCTGGACCGCGCCCAGTGCCAGGACCCCTGGCCCTCAACGATGCCAGCCCACCCGACGGACTTACGACGCCGCCACCCTCCACACACTCAACGCCAGCCGGAACCCTGCCTGCTACCGAGCCACCCCGAAACGCACCCACGGACCCTTCACCTGCCAAGCCTGCAAATTCACCTGCCTCCAAACCTGCACCGCACCCGCCAAGCCAGGCACCAGCAACAATCACCTCAAGTGCATCCTGCTCAACACCCGCTCCGTCCACAGACACGCCATCGAACTCGAACCTCCTCAACACAACATCACCAGACGTCGCCTTCCTCACAGAAACCTGGATGAACGCCTCCTCAGCCCCCAACATCGCCATAGCCATCCCGGATGGCTACAAGACCACCCGGAGGGACGCATCAACCAAACCGGAGGAGGCATCGCCATCGTCCACAGAAACACCATCCGAGTCACGACCAACTCCGACGACACCCTCACCGCCGCTGAGCACCTTCACTTCCAGATACACACCGACACCAAGACCACCCTCAGAGGTACTCTCATCTACAGACCCCCGGGACCACGCACCCAATTCAGCGAAACTATCGCAGACTTCGTTAGCCAGCACGCCCTTACCTCCTCAGACTACATCCTCCTAGGGGACCTCAACTTCCACCTGGAAAACAACAATGACAGCAACACAGCAGCCCTACTGGACAACCTCGCCAACCTCGGACTCAAGCAACTGGTGAACACACCCACCCACTACGCCGGCCACACGCTAGACCCCATCTTCTCCTCCAGCAAGCACATCTCCTTCAGCCAATCCACTGGACTACACTGGACAGACCAAAGCTGCGTCCACTTCAACTTCAAGAGAACCACGACCCACCACCACCCGCAACAGGTTCCCCACAGAAGCTGGAGCCAGATCACCACCGACCAGCTCACCAACTCCCTCAGCCAGAACCCTCCCACCAACACGAGGGACCCCAACGAAGCAGCCCGCAACCTCACTCAGTGGCTCACCAACTGCGCCGATGACCTTGCACCACTGAAGAACCCGACCAGGCAGCAAGAGAGCCTCGTGGTTCACCAATGACCTCAAAAACTCCAAGAATACCTGCCGCACCCTCGAAAGCCTGGCGCCACAACCAGACAACAGAAAACATGACAGCCCTCAAGGACGCCACCCGCAAACACCACCAGATGATTCGCAACACCAAAAGGACAACATTCAAAGAACGATTGGACAACAACACCCACAACAGCAAGGGACTCTTCAGCATCGTCAAAGAGCTCTCCAACCCCAGCGCCGGCAACAACGACATCACACCCTCGCAAGACCTCTGCGACTCACTCGCCTCGTTCTTTCACCGCAAGATCGCCAACATACACAACAGCTTCGACGCACAGACCACGCACCGAACCAGCGCCCCCCCACCACCACCCTCTGCACCTGGACCCCGGTCAGCACTGAAGACACCACCCGCATGATGACCACCATCCACTCTGGCTCCCCAACCGACCCCTGTCCACACCACATCTTCAACAAAGCAGACTCCATCATCGCACCCCATCTCTGGGACATCATTAACTGCTCCTTCACATCCGCCACCTTCCCGGAGAGCTGGAAACATGCCGATCTCAGCGCCCTCCTGAAGAAACCCACCGCGGACCCCACGGACCTCAAGAACTTCCGCCCCATCTTGCTCCTCCCTTTTCCTGCCAAAGTCAACGAGAAGACCGTCAACAAACAACTCTCCGCCTTCCTTGAGACGAACGGATCCCTCGACCCCTCGCTGTCCGGTTTCCGTGCAAACCACAGCACCGAGACCGCCCTCATCGCAGCTACCACATCAGGTCCCTGCTCGACAAAGGGGAAACAGCTGCCCTCATCCTCCTAGACCTCTCTGCAGCCTTCGACACCGTATGCCACCGCACCCTGATACAGCGCCTCAGCAACACCGGAATCCAAGGAACGGCCTTTGAGTGGATCATCTCGTTCCTCGCCGGAAGAACCCAGAGAGTCCGCCTCCCCCGTTCCGATCCGCGGCCACCGAAGTCATCTGCGGCGTTCCGCAAGGATCCTAGCTCAGCCCCACCCTCTTCAACATCTACATGAGCCCCCTTGCAGCCATCGCACGCCAACACAACCTCAACATCATCTCCTACGCTGACAACACCCAACTAATACTCTCCCTCACCAACGACCCCACCACCGCCAGAGCCAGCCTCCAGGAAGGAATGAAAGAAGTCGCGGAATGGATGAGGCTCAACCGTCTGAAACTGAACTCAGACAAGACGGAAGTACTCATCCTGGGACCTTCCCCCTCTGCCTGGGACGACTCCTGGTGGCCCCCGGCCCTGGGCTCCGCCCCCAAGCCAACGGACCATGCACGCAACCTGGGCTTCATCCTGGACTCCTCCCTCACGATGACCAAACAAGTCAACGCCGTGTCGTCATCCTGTTTCAACACCCTGCGCATGCTCCGAAAGATCTTCCGGTGGATCCCCACCGAAACCAGGAAGACGGTCACCCAGGCCCTCGTCACCAGCGACTGGACTACAGAAACACCCTCTACGCGGGAACCACAGCTAAACTCCAGAAAAGACTCCAGCGCATATAGAACGCTTCTGCACGACTCATCCTGGACATCCCCCGTCACGGCCACATCTCTGCCCATCTGAAAGACCTGCACTGGCTCCCCGTCGGCAAGAGGATCACGTTCAGACTCCTCACCCACGCACACAAGGCTCTCCACGACATGGGTCCCAAATACCTCAACAGCCGCCTCACATTCTACACTCCCACCTGCCAGCTCCGATCAGCTAGCCTCGCCACCGTCCCACGAATCCGCAGAACCACCGCCGGAGGAAGATCCTTCTCCTACCTGGCGGCCAAGACATGGAACTCCCTCCCCACCCACCTTCGGCTGACCCAGGACCATCTCTCCTTTAGGAAATAACTCAAGACCTGGCTGTTCGAGAAGTAGCGTCTCCCTCTCCTCCCAGCGCCTTGAGACCCTAGCGGGTGAGTAGCGCGCTTTACAAATTTGCTGATTGATTGATTGATTGAAAGAGTCTGGTATCCCGAGCTATTACACATGGCCATCGATCCTCCGATCAGACTGCCTCTTTGGGAGTATCTTCTGTCGCAGCAGCAGGGAACGGTCCTCCAACCCAACCTGTCCAGCCTCTACCTCCTTGCGTGGGGATTGAGCGGCAACAGTTGACAGCTTTTGACCTTCCTCCCAAAGACTGTAATGTTATCTTGGCAGCCAGGTGTCCCTCGCCAAAACGGTATACACCTGTAGATGGAACAAGTTTGTGGCATGGTGCACAGCAAAGGCTGTGGATCCCCTTTCTGCTCCCCTTTCAGTGGTTCTCCTCTTCATTCTTTCTTTGGCCCAGCAGGGCTCTGCTTCTGGGCACTCTCAAAGGCTATTTTTTGGCCATTTTGGCCTTCCTGCTGCTGCCTGACCAGCCTTCTCTTTTCAAGTCCCCTATTGTAAATCACTTCTTTAAGGGCATTACTCACTTATTTTCTCCAACCCCTTTTGTGATGCCTCAGTGGGACTTGAACCTAGTTCTCACCTATCTTATGTCCGCTCCCTTTGAGCCGCTACATAACTGTCCTCTCAGGCTTCTGACTCTAAAGGCTGCTCTTCTAGTTGCCATCACCTCTGCTCGCAGGGTGAGTGAGCTTCAAGCCCTTTATTCTAAGCCTCCTTTCCTGGTTGTTGATCCGGACAAAGTTGTCCTTCGCACTAGGCCTTCTTTCCCTCCCAAAGTGGATACCTCTTTCACATAGGACAAACCATCACTTTGCCCACCTTTTTCCTGCCCTGCATCCTTCTAAAGAGGAAGAGAGGCTCTACTGTCTGGATCCAAAATATGCACTTTCATTCTACCTGGTTCGTACAAAACAATTCCGGGTGGATGATCAGCTCTTTGTTGGCTACATGGGCGCCAAGAAAGGTCGGGCTGTGCAAAAACGGACCATGTCCCAATGGGTCTTTCTTTGAATCAAAATCTGCTACTCCTTAGTGAAAAAGGAACCTCTAGTAGGACTGCTTGCCCATTCCACCAGGGCGACGGCAGCCACTACTGCTTTGGGACTTGGAGTTCCCCTTCATTACATCTGCCAGGCAGCCACGTGGGCTTCATTGCACACGTTTACCAAACTCTACGGCCTGGACAGCCAAGTCCGGAGAGACGGCTTCTTTGGCTGTACCTTTCTCCAGGACTTTCTGGTGTGAACTTGGTTCACAGACCCCCCACCGCCGGGGGTTGGTATTGTTGGGATATCTATGCTAAGGTAGGAATCCATAACTAATTGTCTATTTCGGAAATTCTGAACCGGACGCCACTTGACGTTATCGGGAGACCCGTATCCCATTTACATGTTCCTTGTCCATTTTGTCCACAAACCTAAAAGACTTACTTCAAAATACATATGATCTTTGTCTTTTACTTATTAAGCCCTGAAGAAGACCCAAGAGGGAAGAAACGCATCGTCTGTCTCGTCAAAATGTGTGCTGATATTTTAAAGAATTTGAAAGAATAAAAGGAATAGTTTTTCTACAGCAAAAATATCGTTTTTTCATTTGGGAAGACATTTTCTTTATTGTTCTGTTGTGTACAATAAAGGTTATGGACATTACCTTCTTGTCACTTATCTAATTATTTGTTCTTAGAGTGCAGGATCATCTTTGTTCAAATTCGGGTGTTGGGGTTGTATACCACTCCATTGGGGATGCATGAAGGTCCCGTCCTGGGTCCTTTGCACCTAGCTCCAATTAAGATAGCATAGCCATTATACGCTATGACAACTGGTGCAGGGTCTTTCCTTGTGCGCTTATATATATATATATATCTTTGTCTGTTTTACAGCCTGATTCCATATCTGTCCAATATTCTAACTGGATACCTTCTTTTGAGATTTCCATGGGTTGGGTTGTACATCATTTTGACCGATTGGGCCAAGGGTGGTTGTAAGTGTTTGCTGTTGTCAAGGTTTCATTTTCCTGTCTTTTTTTTAGGCTGATGATTGTAACAGCCTCTCAAGATACTTTGTAGCATTTGCATTATCTTAATTTTGAGTCACCAAGGGTATATGACGTGCACACAGGTGTAGTGTAGTTGTTGGGTACATATTTAGATACAGCTTTGCTATATGTAGTAAGACAGGATATGTATTATAGTTTTTGCAAATCTTACTATGAGTTGCAGTTTGCTTCTCTCTTCACCGTAGTTTTGTGTGACTCTTATCCTATAGATATAGGTCCCTTTCTCTCTCGCTCTCTCTCTATATTCTCTCTCTCTCTATATATATATATATGTGTGTGTGTGTGTGTGTGTGTGTGTGTGTGTGTGTGTGTGTGTGTGTGTGTGTGTGTGGATATATATATCTGTGTATATGTTTATATATTTGTTTTTATATATGTATTAAGAGTATGGATCGTTATATGTATGTAGTGTATGAGCTATAGAGATTTGGGCATTGTTAGTTCATTATTTATGGCTTATTCATTTCTGGATAATTGCAATCTTTCCGTCTCTATGGGTTCTATGCGGTGTAGTACCCTTCTAGTAGTCATTCCTTCTAATGATGTTTTCTCCAAGGATAGACTTTGATTTAAATCAGTTTTTGTTCTTGGAATAGTCTTTCTGACTTTATGATGAATGCATTTATTCATCTAAGCTCTAACGTGGATGAGTTCTAGATTTGTTAGGACAGGTTCTTTTGAATAGTTCCTTACTAGTGTAGGGAACTGTACTTTACAGGGTATTCGTTATTGTCTCTGGCCCTTCTAGCCCTAGGCTCATTTCACCCTTTAGGGGTCATGTACTGCTGTCCTGCTGTTGACTGTTGTCTTCTGACACTGTTATTCAGCTGCCCTCAGGCATGGTTTTTTCCATGCTTGTTGGGTTCTTTTTATTTATATTTTCTGTGGTCCTTGTCGCAGGTTTTATAAAGAGCACTTGCTCTTTTTCTTCTAATTCCTACGTATATATTGTTAATTTCGACCGGCTGGTTCTCTCTGAGAACGTTTGCAGGATTAGTTTACAGACCCTCCTCTGGGTGGGTATAGCTATGGTATTTAGTTAAAAAGTTAAGGAATTTGAGGCTATATGTCTCTATCAAATGAACAAGTTACTTACCTTCGGTAATGCATTATCTGGTAGAGACAGTCTAGCCGCAGATTCCTTACCACCCTACCCATCCTGCCTAATCGGAGAACGATTTGAGGTGTAAGAGGTATTTCCTTTTACAACCCTAGTTTATACACCGGTGGTAAGTGTTCAAGTAGCTATGTGCTTCATCAAACCGTTTGATCTTTCCATATGGACCTTATCTGGGTGTAAGGGTTTTACCCCTCATTAGTACGAGTTTTATACACCAGTGAGTGTTTCATGTATTTGTGTGATTGAAGAACCATTTGGTCTTACCTTGTAGATCTTGACTTGGTATTGCCATAGATTTAATTTCTGTTTTCTAGTTATTGTTTCAAAGATACATTGATCCTTTTTGGCACACTGTTTCCCCAGTCAGTTTCTATAGTGGCTCCGCGTTGTGGCGTGGGAGGTTTCAGAGAAGAAACTGACGTCCACGTGCCGGAGAGGACATATGACTCCACTGATGTCACAATCAGAGTCAACGTAATCACTGAGTCTCACTATGCCGTCCCTCAGCACGCTGAGGTACAGCTGAAAATGTTCTAGATCTAGTCTGACACCTGGGGAGAATTCAGAAGTTAAGGAATCTGAAGCTAGACTATATCTCTGCCAGATAATGCGTTACTGAAAGTAAGTAACTTGTTCTTTAAGACCACAAAAGTACAGCCACATAGGTTTTTGGAAACGTTTCGAATTTAGCTAAGGAACTTGTAAGCAGATTGTTCCTTGGTTAAGGCATATGCCCATAGGAACTTGAGTAACCAAGTAGAACGTTTCTATATAGAGGTCTTAAGGAATTTAAAATGAGGTTTCTTTGTTTTTGACATCCAAAGATCTCCTTAACTTAATACTTTAATGCTGTAAAATATTGAATGAAAGCATATTTTCCTGTACGATAAGTCCCGAAATCCCTCAATAAATTTTTGCAATGGCAATGAATGTCTCCATATTAGTGATGTTTTTCTCCAGATGCTTGCCTCTCAGCATCTAAGGTGGAATTACTTCATTGATTGCAGAAGTTCCACATGGCCATTAAAATCTTGACACCTTTAATATTACATAAGAAAAGAAAATAATTTATTTGAATTTAAAAATCCAATTGAAACCTTCTGCGAACTATGATTAGCCTGCTGTCCTGTTTTATCTATTGTCTCCAGGCTAAAAACAATAACAGCCATGAATGTGGACATAAGACCGAATCTGAGGCCAATGCAGTGTACGTTTTCTGGGAACATTGAGAAATATTCCCAAGAGAAACAGATGCGGTATCTTCCCTTGGAACCCCACATACTTGAATAACTAGAGTTACTTGGTCGTCCATTTCTTAGCCTTTATGCCCAAGGAGACCTGGAATGTTAAATAAAAGGCACATTTGTGGGAGTCTTAAATCCTGCTAAAACCAACATGTTCTCCCTATCCTACCTTGCCACGCTTCTATTGCAAACATCCTAAATGTATAGCTTTCCCTACTTTAATAGGTAGGTGTGGTTGGATAAAGAGTGAAACATGTTCCATACTTCACTTGTGTATCATGGAAGTGTGCATATTTTCCAATGATCATCTCAGAATTTGATCTTCAACAATCAGTGACTTTTCTAGTTGTAATTCTATTCACTTACAGAATGCACTCTTGATATACTAATTAAAAGACTAGCAATTCAATATTGCTTTAAGAGGAGAGAAGCCTTTAAAACTACCTCCTCGCTACCTTTGGTCTTAATACCAGCAGTCAGATGTAAAGTCCCCCGCACCAGAAAGACCAGATCGGGAGGCCGCTCCTTCTCCTTCCTCGCGGCCAAAGCATGGAACGCCCTTCCGCTCCACCTCAGACAGACAACATCGCTCCCCATCTTCGCAAGAAACCTCAAAACCTGGCTCTTCGACAGACCCCCTCCTTGATGGAATGGAACCTGCACCCCCCCCCCACCCCTAGCGCCTTGAGACCCTCACGGGTGAGTAGTCGCGCTCTAACAAACTCCTGATTGATTGATTGATTGATTGAAAGTATGTATGACATTTTTGAAGATCTATTGTTGAATCTGCTATTTGGTGTGAATTAACTAATTCCAAAATAAGAGGAGTGGCAAATACTACATTGAATGTCACAAATGGGCTGGACTACATAAACTGCTATTGCCTAGAGATTTTCTCAAAACAGTTTATTTCATTCTTTGTATTAAACTATTACTTAACTGTAGTATGTTAAGCATGGTACTCTGTAGCAGCAAACTATCAGTAATTTATGTTTTAAAGGCAAACTACCCATTCTTCCTGTGGCCATACAGCTCCTGTTTTTTGCACAGCTGTAGTGTAGTGCTTTCTTCCTGATCTAACACGTTACTTATCTTTGTAGCATATCTGCCAGTCCTTTCCAGGCTACCATTCAACCACAAAAATGTCTTCCATGGTCAGCAATCTCTTCAGATATGTTGAGCTCAATAACATAACCATTTAACTCCCCTACTGTCTCTTCTTACACAGGCCTACCACTTACTTTGTACTGTGCCTCCTGCAGCAGTGCATTAGTGCTGCCTCACCATCGTCTTGCTTGGTCAAATTTGAAATCTTCCCAGTGGGAGCAATTGTTCCCAGAAATGGAGGCATAAAGAACGTGCCTGGAATCCAGATACAAGTGGTGCCCAATCTATCTTTTTGTTCTGTTACAGAAAAAGCACCTGAACAGGTTAGACTTCTGCTCTTTAAAAGTTCCATTCATCAAACTCGAGAGGTTGGAGGACACTCTGCAGTGCAAAGCTGTGGTCACAAAGGTGGGACATTCTACATGCTGCTTCTGACAGGAAATAACACAGCCTAAATTTGCCAACATGGAAATCGATTCAATGGGAATTGGCACACAAAACAAACCTATGGATACTCTAAAGTGAAATTCTAATGACTCCCAAACGTTTTATGCTTCTCCAAATTATTTCCATAGCTTCATTGGCTGGCAGACTGTCTAGCCTGTTGCTAACATGCTTAACTATTAGTTTGAACCTTTTAGTGTAGCAAAGAAGCTTGCCATCCACCGATATTGCCATCTGATTGCAACCTGCATTTTCAGATTGTGCACCCTACCCTCTTGCCTGCCTTAATGTTTCAGTTGAGTGATCGACATACATATTTCATTGTGTATGTGTGTGTGTGTGTATATATATATATATATATATATATATATATATATATATATATAACGTTACTTGGTGCTTTTATGGCACATAATGCAGTGGTATAAAAACCCTCATAACATGGGGCACTATAAAACATGTTAAGCATTTCAGTTGCCTGTGAATTGCAGGTTTCATCATCACAACAACCCCCAAAATACTCAGCAAGCGCTTTAATATCGTGAGGGATACTAGGATTATGCTGCATTGAGGACCAAAGTATTCAGTAGGGTTATCTAAATTACCTATATTTATTTATAGGAGCTAGAAACAACATTTTTGGTGAAATCTGAAAGTTTTGCAAACTATGAGACAAATATGGTAAAACCATAATTATGTGGTACACGCTACTGGTACACAATCACCTAAATCCACTAACCCTTTCCTTTGTTTTATCAAGATTGTATTGCAAAATAGAATGCATAAGCATTCTAACTCCATTCACTGCCCTGGAGACGGCTTCTTGTAGGACTGCAACATTCAACGCAACTCAGTTGTTTTCTTCTATAGTTATTTGTCTAGTTTGTCTTTCGGTAGAAATCATAATGGTCAATGAGACTTCAAGCAAAGTCCAGATAGTTGATATATACGTAGAAAATAGTAGAACAGTCTTTTCTCCTTTACTCAGTTGGGAAAGGAAATTAGATACTAGTCTACATCATAATTGCACCTGTCTAATGCACTGTTATCCTAATAACAGCCTTAATTTCCAACACAGGAATATTCCCAAACGTTTGTTCAGTGTGTTTTTTCCAGAGCAGAGTAAAAATTCTGTTCCCATAAAATTTAAGTTAAATTGGCATGTAGAACTTTAGTAAGGGGAGAAGCAGGCTATTTTATAGTCAATGACTCAGTTGTTTTAGTGGTGCTTTTTTACCATAGTTGAGAAGAGTAAAAAAAGTTTTGATTGGTGTGAGTTCTTTCCCTGTTTACTTGAAGAGTCTAGCCTTAATAGTGTATATATGCGACCTGCCTTGAGTAAATGGGGATGGTAGGAGATACCTCACTGACCCAAACAAAAATAAACTTCCAGCAAGTGGTTTTGCTATTTTCCAGGTGTACCTGGTGCTCACTGATTGGTTCAGCTCATAGAAACATTATTGAATGCTCGCTGAACTAATATTTTTGTCTATGCCATGCAACCTATGATATTTCCTAGAAATAGTATTTCCATGTATAGTTCTTTTGTTGAACATTTTCTTTTGCTCTGAAGCAGGTAGAGTTTTGTGACCTGCATAGTAAAGTACCAGTCTTACAGTTCTTTGCCAGCCAAATGTTCTTCCATGGTTAACTTACCTCTTAATTGGCAAGATGTGACCGTATTATTTCCTGTCAGATTGCATCATGATGCACAAGTATGCCTGCATGTGATAACTTCCAATGAATATTTATACCTCCCGTTCATTTAGGCTGTATTATACGGATATACTGTCAACTCCTAGGAGGCTCAGGAACAATATACATATGTCATGTATTGAGTTAACTTGGATGTTGATAGTGATTGGAACTTTGATCAAATGCACAACGATCGCAGTCTGCACTGATGGAGACAAAGTGTGTCATACATTAGACTAATTTGAGTGCACTCAATTCTTTGGCATTATATCTAACTATCTATTTCGTACTGTTCTATTCAGTCAACTGTGAAAGTATAAAAACAGATAATCCGTTTTACTCTGGCTGCTGTCATTTGACGATGAATAAATTGGTTGTTCTGTTTTGTTGTTTGTGAACTGAAGCTTTCATTAGAGTAAGTATTCAGTGGCATGATAGGCAACTCTTTTTCAGTGATAGGAGTCACCAAAATGCTAGTACCTTTCTTCATTATTGTCTTTTTAATTTTTTTTATCCCTGACCTTCTTCTCCAGATCTTGATGAAGTAAAATCCTTTGTGGATTTTTGGTGTCTTGTCTAGATTAGGGTCAATACTGTTATAGTAATCCTTCCTTTCTGTTCATGAACAGAGGTTAGTTTTCTTTGCTTTACTTGTGGTCTGACCTCAAAAGATATTTTTTCAATCCACTGGAGAGGGCACCCCATAGAATTACAACATATCAGTGCAGTTTTTTTGAAAACATTTTTTTTACTGTAGTTCACGCTCCAATTTGATTTGGTGTTGCCATCATAACGAGCAGTGTGACTTAAGCACAGCTTAGATAGTTGCTGTTATTCGCTACACTGGATCAGATTTAACCCCTTCGGTGCTCATGACGGAGCGGTTCCGTCATGAGCGTCGGCTGAGCTGTGCTCATGACGGAACCGTTCCGTCATGACCACACCCGTTTCTTAGAACGTTCAGCACAGCGCGAAAATTCGCGCCGTGCTGAACGGGTTAAATACTTCTGATGGCTGTTAACTCACTGGTGCTTCTAAAGAGCAGATAGAAGCTTTCAAATGGAATGTGTTAAAAATATGTATTTCCTCTCTGTAGGTTTTTCAACTCCTCTGTAGATTTTTCAGCTACTGAGGAGTAAATAAAAGTACCTTATAAATGTTGCTTTGATTGTATGATATATTTGTGTCTGACGCAAATGCTTTGACTACCTTAAATCCCTAACTCCCCAATAAAGATCACTGACAACTCAGAAGAGGAAGAGATTAAGTTTAGACTCCAATGCTATACAGTGCTAGTGGATTACACTCATCAGTCTAGTATGAGTTGCATACTTATGACTAACCTGTTTCAGATTAACAGGCTTTGTTTACAGCTGTAATTAGAAATGCAGCAGACATATTACACGTTGATATAGCTAAGCAAAAGCAGAAATCTGCTTTTACATTGAAGTAGCTTGCTAAATCCTTCCTTTTTAACAAGGTGATAATGGATATGATCTGTCTAGTCATGAAGCAAAGGAAAATGTCTTGCCACTGAACTGAATCAGAAAACTATTCATGCAAATCCAAAAGAGTATGAGAGCTAAAAATGTGGATGCTTTATCAAAGATCGTATTTGCTCAAGGAGTCTGTCTCGGATCATCTAAAGTTACATGCTTTATGAAAACAGGTGGTTTTAGTGGTTCTGTCGTCACCAAATTATTTTTGTAGTCCTCTCAAAAAGCCTGCCAGGATGATATGGATGGAGCCACCGTTTATTTTGGTGAATCTGCAGATCAGAGTCTGAAAAGAGCTGAGCGCTCTGCACTGCCAGGGCTCTGACCCTGTTTTCAACCTCAGTTAAGTTTCATACGCAGTATAAGAAATCTAGAGGTGACTTGCTTTAATTTGGGCGATAGCAGTCTTCAAACTGGGTGGCGGACCACATACATGGTGATAGTGTCAAGGTTTTTCATCCTCCTCTTTCGTTCCTTTTTGATTTCTTTCAAGAATGTGTTCATCGACCCCGATTGCATGTTAGGTAGCAGTTTTTCTTCCAAGATAGCAGAAACCTCCCTAAAACCAGTAGGACTTACAGATTGTCAAATAGGGTTGTAGTCTGGCATTTCTTGGGAAACCTATCACTGTTTCCTCATCAAACCCAATTTAAACATGTTTTTTCATGGCAATAACTGTATTGTTGTAGGAAGCTGTGCCAGAAGTAGGTGCACCCTCCTTCTGAGAGAGTGAGATGTTTTGCTATATTTCCTCATTCCGCTGTTTATTTTCTGAGAAATAGAATCTCAGAATGTTCGTCCAGTTGCCTGGCTTTAGAGGAGCTGGACTGTATGGTATTTATATCTACAGAAGGCTTATTTCAACATCCTTATAGTTCAGTCGCATTGAAGTATCTCAGGTTGACAGCACTGCACCTCTGCCTTATTCAAGGTGCTACCCTGTGGTCTCTACTGATCTCCAAAATTCAGTACAAAGGTCATGGCAGTAATGATGGCTCATTTGGGAAGAACTCCAGTTCCTAGATACCCACGTTTGCATTTCTGTTCGTCAGGCAACAACTCTTAATTCTTGTCTCCAAGAGCTTGCCTGGTACAATCGCACCTTAAAAAGAGTGGCATCTTTTTGTGAAGTGGAAAAGAAAAAGCTTTTCTTTTCCCAAATAGGATCCTAGATCAGTTTGTCTTATTGGTATACTCCTTTTATTCCTTTGGGAAGGGTATCCAGAATTCAGGGCAGGATTCTCTCATTCAAAAACAACCCTTTTTAAAATGCAAGGATAGATTTATGTTTTTTATGCCTGAAGATTTCTTGTATATTTCTTGTACCTCTGGCGCATTGGAGAATGTGATGCTTTCATTAGGCCCTGTGCCTTCAATGTAACAAATTCAATAGGAACTTGAAGGACAGCATGTCCCAGCCTTCAGGTGACCTGGAATTTACAGGAGTGAAAGTGTGCAGATCTCCTCCACAGCGGACAGTGGTTCCACCCTGCTTGGCGGTTAAGTCTAGAAGTAACTCCCTTTGGGGTATTCAATTAGCATACCAACCATACATTCACCACACACTTAATGCTCAAACAACCACAGGTCCGTTTATCAGTTGCCAGTAAGTCAATTCTTAATCCAGGTGTAATGGGGTGGGTAGCGCAGGGGAAGGAAGTGAGTCGGAAGGCTGGAAGAGTGCTTTTAACGAAGGTTTTATTTTCAGATAGGCTTTCTTTCTCCTGCTAGAAAGTCTTATGTGGGCAAATTCATCCGTCTCCGTCCTGACGCCTTTTGGGAAGATTGGTAAGTCCAGGTGGGCTCTGCGACGTGCAGGTGGAGTCGCCGCCAGAATGTCGGGATCGCCGTCGACCTCCAGCCGGAGTCCGGGAGAACACCACCGGAAAATGAAGAAGAAGAAAAGAAGAATTTCAGGGGAGTGTTTTTCTCACACTCTCAAATAGGGACCAGGAGTGAGGGATTCAGTGCCACAGTGTATTTACAGGACAAGGTGTCGATGTGCCAGTGAGGAAGGGGTGCAGGGAAACGTGCGGCGGAAACGGTGAGCGGATCATCCACTCCTACCCGCCCAACCCGCAACCTTGCCCCGTACCTTTGTTAGCCACGCCCCTCCCGCGGGAGCGTGGCAGGGCGATTCGCGAAATCGTTGGCCTCCTGGCTTGACGTCTTCCGTCTCACTCGTTTCTCTCCGATCCGTCTTCAGCGTCCTCTCCGCTCCACAGTCGTCCTCCGGGGAAATATTCTCCGGCGTCTTCCGGGTTCCACCCTCTTTTGTGGTCACAAGCTTTTCCATGGGCGGAGTCTGTGCTGTGTAGCTGTCAGCGTTAAAGGTGCAGAGTCCTGAATCCGTCTCTCCACCCCACGGGTATGCAAAGTCAGGGCTGGCCCACTCCTCTTCAGGCACTGATGCGGATTGCTGGAGGGGGCGAGAAAGGGGTAAAATAGGCACAGCTGACCACCAGTCTTGCGTAGCCGTTCCCCTTACGTCTTCTACCTCACAGGGGCGACCCGCCCCGTCACACCAGGTTTTGAAAAAATATATACGTTTACATTTATTAAGTTGGTTCAAGAAGTTATATATATATATATATATATATATATATATATATATATCACAAACAAACCACTCCGTCCACTTCCACCAAAACCTCGGCGGCGAAGAAGGAGAAGCAAACCACTTCTTTGTAGGCAAGATGTTTTATTACAACCTCCTCAACAGCATACGACAGATGACGCGTTTCGGGCTCAGGCGCCCTTGATCACATCATATATATAAAAACACCTATTCACATTAGGAGTAATACGATGTCTTAATGCACATTAAAAACGCATCGTTAAAAAAATTATAAAAAATATCATTTGCAACAATGTCAGAAATTCCAAGTTCATAAGAACAAAACCACAGTAATGTACATCGGTGGATTCAACACTGCATCTCAAAATTATGTCACATAACACAAAAGAACATATATTAGTAGGCCAAGAACAAGCAACGCTTTTCAGAGGGTTTACACAGGTCCAATCTCCTTCAGGCTTCTCACTACTTGGTTTTGACAGCAGTATCAAACTATCATTTATTCCAAGTTTCATCTATGAGAAATCTGTTTATTAAGAGTTTCTCCTTCCAAAATTCAATAGAATCAGGCTAGGTGGTCACTGCTAGTGAAATCAATGTAATAAAACTCACAAAAGTACACAACTGGGTATCTTCTTTGTTGAGATATACAAGAGGTTGCTTGTGTGCCTGGGATAGAAAATCTAGTGCGTACCCGCCACAAACGTCCGTTCTGCTTGGCCACAGGGAACAATAGTAACCAATGCCTCTTCAGGGATGGGGCTCATTTAGAAGCCGTAACTTTTAATGAGTTATGTTTTATGTAGGAGAGGAAACCTCATATTAGCATATCTGTGTTGAAAGCAATTAAGTTGACTTTAAAGGTTTTTCTTTTCCAACTGCATTGCAAACATGTGCAAGTCTGGAAAAGCAATGCTACTGCAAGGTTGTTTCAAAACACGTATTTCATGTAGCAGGGAAAGCGAACAAGACTGCAGATGTCCTGTGGGTGCCGACCTCGATGAGCCGTAAATGTCATCTTCATTCCAAAGTGGTTTGTATGATTTTGTACGAATGTTAATTTGCAGAGATAGACCCGTTGGCCATTAGGAACAACATACTTTGTTGTCGATATTGCTTGCTGGAACAGCTGTTAGAGGTAGTGAAATGGTGCTCCATCATTAATCCCTGCTAATGCCTCTGATGCTAAAGCTGGTTTACAAGATTCATTACCGCAAAGCTCTTGTGACTCTTGTCACTCCAGAATGGGTTCATTTCCCATGGTATCCAGACATTCTTGTCGGTTGAGGTCGCTCCCTCACAAAGACTCAAAAATGTAAAGTTATTCCCCCAATTCTGAAGGTTTTCCATCTTTGAGCTTTCAACTTGAAGGTTAAATCTTTCTTCTTCTTTCCCCCTGAAAAAAGTGTTTGCTTTTATTTTGGCTGCTCACTGGCCATCAACTAGAACTGTTCATTTTAGTAGTTGATCTGTCTTTACAGCTTGCTTTTCTGAATATTGAGTTGATCCTTTGCCGGAGAGGATTTTGCAATTTGCTGAGTCCTTGGCATAAATTCTCATAATGTGGTACAAGCACCTTCCATTTTTGGCTTATTGTTTTTCTGAGCACAGATTTTTGTTTTTAAGTACAGCTGGTTAACAGGTTTCATAAGGGCTTGTGGATTAAGTTTGTCCTGAGACAACTAGATATCCCGTCTTGTGACCTAAATTGCCTGTTATCTTAATTATTAGATACTCTACAAACCTAGGCATTGTGTCCATCAAACATTTCTCTACTGGGAAGGGATTTTCTTAGTGCTTACCCTTTTTTAAAATAAGAGTAAGCGAGCTTCCGACTCGGACTGCTTCTTTTCTGTTTACAATATTCCATAAGGATAAATTAGGTATTCAGGTGAAGTCTCCTCCTTTACCAAATTGATGCTGGGATTCCATGTTTCTGAAACCATTTTTCTTATAGCCCTTTTCCTTCTCTTAGCCCTCAAAACAATTGAAAGGTTTCAGCGTCTTAACTCAACAAGTGCTTTGAAATACTGTATACACAGATCCAGTGATTTATGGAAGGATAATTATCCATTTGTGTTCTTCCAGGGGAAAAAGGTAACTTGTGCTGTTCAAAAACAGTCTATTTACTTTTGAATTGTATTGACATTGAAACAGTGTTATGAGTTGGTTGGAAGTCTTCACTCGAGGGGTTCTGGTTTTATTACACAAGAGCTGCATAAAGTCAAGTCATAATGATGGTCTTCTCTTCACTGTTTCCCAAAATATTATTGTCTGGAAATAGGAACCCGTCTTAAATCTGTTCGGCAGGGCTGTGTTACAGTCTGTTATAGCATGAGGTGGATTAATACCTTAACCCCACCTCATTTTTAGAACTCGTATAAGGAATCTGCGAAAGGTAATGGCAACTAGACTAAAAAGTTACCTCAAACATTCAGTCTGATAGATCTGATGACTCATACATATTCTTTATCCGGTCCTATCGCCCCCCCTTGTAGATTTTTAGTTTTTATCCTTTATGATTTTCTCTGTTTTCTTTTTCCATTTTTAAGTCTATGCAGGCATGGAAAGTGGATTAAACTGACCTCAGTGCCGCTAATGGCGCCTGGCAGTTGATGTGTAGTTTTTAGGGGAGCTGTGCCGCAAACTTCTTTGTCAGCATTGAGTAACGCCACGTGACAGTGGTGATCAGGACTAGCTAAAGAATAATTTTCAAATCCAGCCTATGGCCTGGTAGGTACTTCAAGTAAGGAATCAGTGAGAGTAATCACATCCATCAGAATGGTAAACGTTTTTGATTTTGTGTCTTTATTATGAGAGGTGTATTCGGATGATACAGCAATATCCTAGTGAGCAACAACCATGATCAATACATGTTTGTTGTCTCTGTTTTATGACTCTACCAAATGCAGTGTGTGCTCTTTCTTCTATAATAATTGCATACTTCTCGAATATATCTTGTCTTTTGAAGTGTACATATTTAGTCCATTCTTTGGCGTTGCTGTTTTCCCATATGGCCTTTAAGCCATCACATATTTGATGGAAGTAACTATGTATCAGATTCTTTAAGTGCCACCATGCTGCAAGTGGTCAGTTAGTCTAGCTGACAAAGTGCATCAAGATTCAAAACTAAATCACAGGCTAATAAAGTTAATTTCTTACAAAAGGAAACTCTCCTTTTATATTTTACTAGCAGCCCGTCCCGACCTTGTCCGGGAGCAATCAGGCTTCCCCGACCCCCGCCCGCCCCGACATTGTGCAGCAGCCCGGCCCCCCGCCTGCCCCGACATTGTCAAGCAGCCCGGGCCCCCGCCCGCCCCGCCCCGTCCCCCGCCTGCCCCGACCCCCGCCTGCCCCGACCCCCGCCTGCCCGAAGCCTTACCTCAGCCGCTGCTCCTCCCCCGTGCTCCTCATTTCACCGCACATTGTGCAGCAGCCCGGCCCCCGCCCGCCCCGACATTGTCAAGCAGCCCGTGCCCCCGCCCGCCCCGTCCCCCACCTGCCCCGACCCCCGCCTGCCCCGACCCTCGCCTGCCCGACCCTCGCCTGCCCGACCCTTACCTCAGCTGCCGCTCCTCCCCCGCGCTCCTCATTTCACCGCTCCTCGCCGCTTACCGCTCCTCCCACCTGTCCGCCGGTCCTCACCGCCATTCCGCCGTTCGTCACCGCTCTTCCCCCGCGCCATGTCCGCCGCTCCTCCTCGCGTTCCTGGACGCCGCTCCTCCCCGCGCTCCTGACCTCAGCACGCAGGTCGCGGCTGGCGCTACTTCGAAGGGACTACTTTTTTATGTAAATTTTTTAAATAACGCATATTTTTATACTTTATATAGCCTATGTCCATCTGCACACCCTGACGATTACAATGATGTATCGGGTGTGTGGATTGGCGCTGTGGTTCCCGAGTTTACCCGCCTCAAAGGTGCAAAGTTCTTCTTTTATAATAGTAGTATAGATTGACATCAGAAAGTCTGATATTTCATGTTGTCACAACCAGACTCACTTTGCAGTGGTGGCTGTAAAATATTTGTTTGACCAGTTGATGCAAGTTGTTGGTACTTGCTTTTCCCTATCTATACTCAGAGTAGAGAATTATCAGTAACTTCCAAGGTTTGGTAAGCAAGATGATTCATAATTAACAAATTTAGCTTTAAGGTACAATCAATATCTCAGTTAAATTGTTCATCTAGCTTTCTATTGTAGGAATCTGCTTTCCCTGAAGCACAGCTTGGCGCATACTTGTAGCCATATAGACCTGCATGCAAGGTTGTGTAATCCTAGAATATGGTCATTTAACATTTTTCTGGTGATTGTAGGATGGTGTTTAAATAATCAACAGCAATAGGGAATGTTTTACTTAAAGTAAAGTGAAATACATTTTATTTTTAGTGTGTAGAAGAATACATCCATCCCGTGACAGACTCAACCATAGAATATTACAAGTTTGTTTAGATCGGTCTTTGGGAGTCTAATATTTTATAGTCTAAGTGCATACCCCGGCTGTTGCTAAATATGTCTGGCATAAAAGTGGCTATTTATTCCTGTTCCAGTTCCTCCAGTTATTAAGTTGATTCCTTCTTAGGACTTGAACGTTGTTTTTTTCAAATTCATTGCCCAATGCATAATTGCTGAGTTAGAATAACGCAGTCTGCTGATGAGCAGTTTACTTTGTCATAGGAATGAGATGGTTGTTGGATCCAGTTTTGTACCTAACTATTAATCAAGTTTTGACACCAAAGTCAAGTTCAGAGCTTGGATAGGCTGAGCAAAACAGACCTCATTCAGCTCGCAGCTCCAATGCTTCAGAAGAGCTAATTACCGCTAATAAAGTTCAACCATTACAATTGTAATCATGCCTGAGCCTATTGTCCTCCTCTGTGAAAGTGAAATGTACACACTGTCAAGAAATCAAAAATAGGGGCGGAGAGGATTAAGTTATGGGTATGTGATACTTTTAACTTCTGCTAGCTATAGGTTTTTAACATATTTAGACAGTTGAAGAATTTATGGGCTCTTACCAGACGTTATTCGGAAAGTTCACAAATTGTTACTCACTAACTGATGCCAGTGTCTCAGAACCATTGGTACAGAAATATTGTTACAAATCAGTAATATTTTTCAGCAAGTATTCTTGCTGAAAACGCAAGTTAAAGTCCTGCTGAAAATTATGAACTACAGCTAATGTAAAGCCCGTTAAAAATTGAAAGCAGTCAGATTAACGTGAAAGAGCCCTTTGCACATCATGAAGACAGTTTGACTTGAGTAATGAAAGAACCGCAATCCACGAAAATTTCAGTAAAATAAAATTTAAAAAGGGTTCACCTTGCATTTTGATGTAAAGAAGTTGAGGAAAGCAGCTTACCGGCTATCAAACAACTTGGAAGTGAAGAACTGTGTGAGTAAATTTACTATATCTTTATGAGGGTTTCATTTTATTTACCTCTTGTTATTCACTCTCTGTCGACTACTCCGGAGGCCTCCATGATTTGTGGATTTTAGGGGGAAGGGGCTGATGGTGATTTGGTTTGGTTGTCACTAAGTTCGCTTGAAAACCTTGAGTTGTGTAAAGATGATTTTCAGCATTGATTTATACAACTGCACAGCACATTTACATTTTGGAGGTGTAAATGTATGAGCTTCAAAAAAGAGAAATTAATTTGAGCTGGCCTGGGTTGACGGTTGTCCTTAAGCATGTGTTTTAGTGCAATGCTGCCTGTAGTTTGTGGTGTTAATGCGGCATGCTTCATCACTACCCATTCATTTCCTGAGCATCCTAAATGTTTTGATGTCACATGTTGCTACGTACAGAGATTGATGCAAAAACATCAAGTTCGTGGCAAGCAGTACATTTGTTGCCATGTATTAGCTGCATCAATAAAGGCTTAGCTACATACTTCTTTGTAGTGCAGTGACTGAAAACGAAGGCAGAATGAGATCCCATGTGCATGCTTGTTTTCCTCTGAATACAGCGTACCAGCACTTCTCAGTTGTTACTATGTATTTGGAACCTGTACCTCAGTATTTCCTTTAAAAGCATATCTAAGTGGAATGTACAGTAATCTTTAAATTGCAACCTTCATTTACATCAGAAACAGAAGTGGTCTCTTCCATAGCGTTTTGAACTTTTAAGTTAGTTGTAAAATGACACGTAACTCCATTGTGACATTTCATCAAAGCATCTCCCTTTCAAAATGTTGTAAAGAATAAAAAAAAGTCAACAACTCTCACATTCAACCTTTAAAATAGATAAAAATTGTGCTCTGCGATGAATGGTATGGTGATGCGTTTTGTCTGCCCTTAGCGCCAACTGCAAAGCCCATTTATGCTACTGGGCTATAAATATCCAGGATGACATTGTTTGGTTTGGAAGAACTTGCTCTAAGTCCGATTTAGACATTGACTTATTTCATTTCACTCCTTTTCATGGTTGCTGAAGAAAATACGTGATTGGTTTAAAGGACTAACTTCTTTTTACATAATGAGGCATTTATTAGCTTTTGTGTGAATCACATCCTTATGAGTAGCTTTTGATCCAGCACCCTTTTCCTGTTACCATTTCTTCAGAGGGGTGGTGAGAGCAAGCATCTAAAAGGCTGTTTGGTAATGCTCATTCTCTAATTGTAAGTTTAAATAGTCTTACTATTTCTCTAACAAAGGAACACTGAACAATTACTGTTATAAGTGTCATTATAAAATCGCATATAATCAAGGTATGTATCCATTTGTAAACCTATTAGAATTGACCTTCCTTGTACTTTTTGTTATTGCTTTTTGTCCGCTTCCTTGGGTAAAAAAATAAAGCAAATTCTGATCTAGGACATGCATTTAATTAAGACATGGCTTTTTACTCAATGATGCATCGGTCTGTACATGGTTGGTTACAAGACGCCTCGGCATTAGTGCGCTTTAGAAATACCATCAGTCAGTAATTTACAGATTTTATTTCGACCACGTTTTACCATTTTGTGGACAGAAGCATGTTATGCAGTTGTGCAGACAATGCATGTTAATGACTAAGACCAAGTCACTCCTTACTGCTTGCTGTTAAACTATTTTCATTCCCAGTATCACACACCTCATCTAGATTCCTTGTTTAATTATCCCAATTATCTTGTTGAAGGATTAATTGATTTCTCTGAGAAGTGGATACTTTTAGGATGCCTTTTACTAAAAGCATCAGTTTCTGGTCAGTCAAGATTGGTTCGGTGAAATTATGTGCTTTAAAAAAAAAAGTTATATGTACGGTTTCTAAAGATGCGATAATGCCAAGGCTGTTTGTGAATGTGCTCATGAGCAAATGGGTTAAGACCTTGTATTGTTTGGAAGTTCTTGTTATTTATGTTACATTTTCCCTCCTTCATTAGTCTGGCAGCGACCAGGAATATGAAGCCAATGGCTTTTCCAGTGAGCAAAGTTTCTGCTCAAAATCCTCAGTTCAGATTAAGCAGGAGGTGGACACCAATGGGACCTGCGAGGAGGCGATGCTGGCATCTCTGGTAAGATTATGTGCTTGTCACCCTCACTTGTTTATACATGCATATGTGCCCTATTTCCTAATATCCTGGCCTTTTCTGCTGGTGCTCATTTCAGATGATGATGGCAGCCCTCCTTTAATCAAAGACAGACCTTAAGAAACTTGATTTTCTTCTTCCCTTACTCTTTTTGAGTGCCAAGTTTCTTTAGCTAGTTGGTCATATGGACAGATTGGAGGGCAGAAAAGACTGTGTTTTGGACTCATGCCTGCCTTCCAGCTTGGAATCTTGCATGATTCCTCCCTTGTTAGACAGGGGATCAATGTTACCTTTTTTCAAAAGAGTAGCAGTAATTTGCATCAATTTATAAAAGCATGATGCACAACTCATTTATGTCATTGTATTTGATAGAGACTTCTAGCCGCATATGCCTTACCTTTGAATTATCCTGAGGCGCCAGACTGAATCTGGACATTTTTTTGTGAGCAGTACCCACTTCGCACCGGTAGGTAATGGCATCTGGCGTCATCTGCGTTGTCAACACCGAAAGTTATGTTTGCAGTGCTTATATAGGTGCCACCCAGGCACTCTGACGTCTGTTCTTTTCTTTTCTTTCTGCACCAGCCAGCGCAGATCCAGGAAGAGACATTTTTTTACGAGGTTTTCCTACAGTTTGTCAGGTCAGTTTGAGATATATCCTCCTGGTGTGTTAGTATGTCATCTAAAGAGGGCGGCTTCAAGTCCTGTGTTTCCTCTTACTGGTGCCTCGAGTGGGACCACGACACGAATGCCTATCCCGACTGGCACGAAGGCCTTGATGGACCGATCCCTCAAGCTCCTGGTGGTTCGATGCTTGACGATCGAGGTCCCAGTTGAGAGGAAGTACCCGGGAATGGTTACATAGCCCAAAGTCATCATCACACTCTAAATCGTTGAGCCACCCAGGTTAGTCTAGGTCACATAAGAAAAAGAATTTGAAGCGCACTTTGACTTCACCTCTTCTGTCGGCCGATCAGAGATCCTTGCCACACCGTGCCTGTCTCCTCGGTTGAGCCAGTGTGTAAGTTGGCTCTGCACCTCCCTGAGTTTTCGGGAGGTGGAGCTACCCCTGCCCCCCTCCGACAGTTATATGAGGCCATGCACCTCATATTTCAGCTGCCCGTTTCCGCCGGTGCGCCTTTGGGCTTGTGGTTTTGGTAGGGGTCTCTTTTGGATCCATGCGGACTCCTCTGGTCAAGGCACCAGTCCGACCCCAGGGATCCACAGATGGATCCAGATCGGTGTCGGTCACATCATCCTGACCTTCCCCGGGTCCAAGGCTGATGCTCCCGGTGCCACTTGCGCCATCCACACCCTCATCACGGACACTGAAGCGGCGCGGCATCATCCGCAGCTGGCTTCAGCACCGTCTGGAGCCACGCCATCCATTGCAGAGCTTAAGCACTGTTCTTACTGGGGGAGGGGTACCGGACCCTGAAGAATACCAGCCCTATAAAGATCCTGTGTACAGGTGTGAGTATCTGAGTGACGCCAGTGGACTGGAAACTTCTCCAAATACTGTTATGTTTTCTCCCACTAATGTGGCTCTGGAAGAAGGAGCTTTGTTTGCAATGATGGTTTGGAAGGCTGCTGAGGTCTTCGATCTTAGTTTGCCCTCTGTGGCAGTCAAAACTAACATCTTGACAGAAGTGGTTCAGTCGGGAGTGTCCCCATCAGAACCGTTTCTCCCTTTTAATGAAGCACTTACAGACGTACTGCTTGGTCCAAGCCCAGCACAGGTACTGCTGTGAAGGGGCTATTGCCCACTACCACTGACCCGCCCCAGGGGACCCAACACCCCTCCGCGGAGAGCTTGGTGGACCAAGCCTCCACGTCCAATGTAAATACTGGTGCATTTCCAATGGCCTTGGGGGATCGGGAATTCTAAAAGTTGGACAATTTAGGCAATGAAATGTTTTCTTCCGCCAGCTTGGCATTGCGGTCTATGAACACTGCATGTCTTTTGGGCTGCTATTCCCAAGCTCTGTGAGACACACTACCGAAGGAGGCCTAGGATGTGCTTTCCCAGGCTGTTGCCAATGGGAGTGCGGCAGATAAGTTCACCATTTGCTTTGGCTAGGACACCACCGACACACTAGGCAGAGCGGTTTCGACGACAGTCACTCTGAGACGCCATGCGGTTGTGGACTACTGGCTTTTCATGTGATGTTCAGATATCACTTATGGACATGCCCTTTGATGGCTCTCATCTCATCTGAGACAAGGGTGATCCAGCGCAGTAGTGCTTTAAGGACAGCCGGGCTATGGCCAGGTCCTTGGGCCTTTCCATTCCCTCCTCCTCCCCCCTCCCCCTCCCCCCAGTCATCATCAATACGCCTTTCGCTCCGTTCGTGGCCACAGAAGGGGTGGGGGGGTACAGTGGGTCGGTAACCGCTGCCAGGCTACAGCTTCTGCCGGCCCCGTGAGTCAGGTGGCCATGGTCTGGTCAGTCATCCGCCCCACTAACCCCCCCTGTCCCCTGAATACACACAGCTACCCAGCAGCCAGAACTTCCAAACCTTCCTTGTCCACTTATTTACCACCATGGGCACCCAGTACGTGGTAGGATTCGCCTTTACCTGCCTTCTGGTGGTCCATAGCATTAGCAGGTGGGCTTTGCAGATTGTCTGAAGGGGCTACTCTCTTTCCCCTTTGAGACTACCTGTCCCTACATGCCACCGACACATGACAGGCTGACTGAGAACCACCTGTCTCTTCTCCAACAGGAAGTGATGGATGTTTTGCCCAAAGGATCCATAGAGAGACTGCAGACACCAGAAGTGGGTCTTATTCCCCCTACTTTATGGTGCCGGAGGCCTTTGTCCTATTCTAGCAAAAGAAACCCGGAAACTAGTCCTGATGCTTGTTTCCAGTCCAGGGCGGACCTTGTCTGGCAGTTTAGGCTGGATGGTTCCCATTTGGGCTCAGGGTCCAGACTGATCTGCATATGGCTGGGTTCAAACTGGAATGGCATGGGGAGCTAAACAATGAATTTAGGCCCAGATTTCTGTACTGGGGTGAATGTATGACATTGTTCTGCAATCTGTCCATCAATTGTTCTTATTGCATTTGTCCCCCGAGTGGGACGGGCATGCCCAGCCGTTGGTCCTGTGCTCTCCATGCAACTGGAGTCCAGCTATCCTGGCTGATGAGGGGTGAAACCCCGAAACCGGTCCAAGGATGCTTGTTTCCTGTCCATGGAGGACCCAGCCTGGCAGTTCGGGCTGGCCTGTTCCCATTGGGCGCAGGGTCAAGACTGATTTGCATATGGCTGGGTTCAAACTGGAAAGGCATGGGGAGCAAAAAAAGATGGATTTAGGCCCAGAACCCTGTACTGGGGTGAATGCATGACATTGTTCTGCATTCTGTCCATCAATTGTTCTTTTTGCATTTGTCCTATTCTAGATATGTGCTCCCTCAAGTTCTTCCTCAAGAAGTTCAAAATGCTCACTCTGGCTAAGGTTCTATCTGCCCTTGATCTGTGAGACTGGATGGTAGCATTGGACCTACAGGACTCATATTTACACATCCCGCCCTGCTGGCCCACAGACGTTACTTGTGGTCCATGGTGGGCCACAAGCACTTTCAGTTCGCTGTGCTCCCATTTGGCCTCACCAGCACCCTTTGGGTGTTCACCAAGGTGGTTGTGGTGGTTGCCGCTCATCTGGGGATATCAGGAGTGGCAGTCTTCCCCTTTCTCAACAACTGGGTGTTGACAGCTGGCTTTCCCCATACTGATCTCTCCCACCTCCAGACACAGCTCACCTCCTACATTTGTTGGGGTTCACTATCAATGTGACAAAGGCACACCTGACTCCATCTCAGAAACTCCTCTTCATCAGAGTTGTTCTGTTTATAGTGCAGCTTCAGGCTTATCCTCCCAACAGCGAGTCTAGGAGCTGAAGATGTCTGCCAAATCACAAATGGCATTTCCATCTAGAGGTGGTGCAAAGTCTGTTAAAGATGTGGGGAGAGCCTTGGTTAGATCAGTTTGCCTCTGACGAGAACATGCAATATTAGCTGTTTTGCTCACTGGAGTTTCGGCTCTCCCTTGGAGATGCTTCTTTCGCGAGTGCAGCTCAGGCCTCCTGTACGCCTTTCCGCCTATACCACTCCTGCCCGGAGTTCTTAAGACCATCAGGAACGACCTGGCCAAAGTCATCCTAGTGGCTCCGGAATGGCCCCGGAGAGTCTGGTATCCTGAGATGAGCATGGCCATCAGCTCCAATCAGGCTGCCCCTTTGGGTGAATCTGTCACAGCAACAGTGGAGGGTTCTAAACCCGAATCTTTCAACGCTCTTCCTTCTTACGTGGATATTAAGCAGAGACGGTTGACTTCTGTCCGAAGTCTGTGACTTGATCTTGGCAGCCAGGTATCCTTCCACCAAGACGGTATACGTCTCCCTTTGGACAAAATTTGTACCATGGTGTACAGAAAGACAGCTTGATCCCCTTTCTCAGGATCTCTTGTTCATTCTTTTCCTTGCTCAGTAGAGCTTTGCTGTGGGCACTCTGAAAGGCTAGCTCTTCCCCATTTTAGCTTCTCTACAGTTGCCTGATTGGCCATCCCTCTTCAAATAACCTATTGCTCCCACCTTTAGTATGTGTCAGTAGTTCCTCAATGTCATCCTCACATTCCTTATATGCGCTCCTTTTGAGCCCCTGCACAATTCTCCTGTCAGGCTCCTGACTATCAAGACAGCTTTCTTGGTTGCAATAACATCTGCCCAGAGGGTCAGTGAGGTTCAGGCCTTGTTATCCAAGCGTCCTTATCTTAACATCTACCCAGACAAGCTGGTGCTTCGTGCAAGATCTTCTTTTCTTCTGAAAGTGGTCACTCCATTTCATGTGTGCCAGTCCATCACTCTGTATTCTTTTTACACTCTGCCTCACCCCTCAAAAGAAGCGGAGCGACCACCGTGTGGACCCATAAATAGCGTTGTTGTTCTACCTTCAGTTGGGTGACCAATCTTTGTGGGATATGTTGGAGCAAAGAAGGGAGGCACATACAGAAGAGGTACAAAAGGGGATGATGGACGGAGCGTTTGAACAAATCAAACACTCATCCCCAGTCAACTGATCTGGGTTTAATCCATCACCATTCTTTAGTTCACTTAGCCACCCCAGTTCAGACATGGCTATATGCAAATCAGTCTGACCCTGTGCCTCATGGGAACAGTCGAGCCCGAACTGCCAAGCCATGTCTTCCCTGGACCGGAAACAAGCATCCTGGGACCGGTTTCGGATTCATAATCCTCATCAGCCAGGCTATCTTGAATCCAGTGGCCAAGTGAACAAGGGACTCACGTCTGAGCATACCCTGCCACACTTAGGGCGAACAAAGCCATGTCTGAACTGGGGTGGCAGAGTGGGCTAAAGAACGGTGATGGATTAAACCCAGATCTTTTGACTGGGTGTGAGTGTTTGATTGGTTCAGATGCTCCATCCATTACCACCCCTTTTGTACCACATACAGAAGAGGACCATACCACGATGGATCTCAGTCTGTATTAAAATCTACTATTCATTGACTAAATAGCAATCCACTGATGGTTTGTTTGCTCATTCCACCAAAGCCAAGGCCAAGGCTGCAACCACCGAGTTAGCACGCAGAGTTCTTGTCTTGGATATCTGTTGGGCAGCAACATGTGCCACCCTGCACATGTTCACAAAGCACTACTGCCTGGACAATAGCTGTTCAGCCCAGCAGGACTTCCTCATGTGAAATTGGTCCACAGATCCACCTCCGAAGTGAGGTATTGCTTGGGTAAGTATTATTCAAAGGTAAGGAATCTGAGGCTAGAAGTCTCTATCACATGAACAAGTTACTTCAGTAATCCCTTATCTTTAGCTGCAGATTACTTACCGACCTACCCTTTCTTCCGCTCTGCGAATGGATTACTAGGGACAGGGCTGTTCCCCTTTCCAGGGCCCTTGTTTTCCAAACCAGTGAACAGTGTACTTCCGTGCTTCTGGTTTGGAAAATCGCGGAAAGTAACTGACGTCTGCACCCCTCGATGGTGCCTAGAAGGGAACTGCAAACGTCACTTCTGGAGCAGATGACACAAATGTCGCCACGTGGAACCAAACTGCACCACCTACCGGCGTGCAGGGGTACTACTCATGGACACGATTTCCGGATCCAGTCTGACACCTGGGGATAACTCAAAAGTAAGGAATCTGCGGCTAGATAAAGTCCGTACCAGATAAGGCAATACTGAAGGTAAGTAACTTGTTCTTTATGCCCAAACTCTTGCCAAAAATGTACATATGAGCTATCCTCCACTGCCTTAAAACTCAACCTTACTTAACATATTGTACCGCACATGGGTGATGAAATTCTTGTGAATGGTACTGCTCTGTTTAACTTTCTTCTAATTTATGTTCAGAAGACAACTTAAAAAAAATACTTTTCATAGCAGACAGTAGCCACTGAAGCACTATCCAGATGTTGCATTTCTAGCTGTTTTGTTCCTTCTGGGACCTTGTCTCTAATCCTAACTGGAGCTCGGCGGTCTCTTTCTAGAGTATGTTTTAGACAGTTTAGACCAAGAACACCCTTATGATCTTTGCTGTGCTGAGCACAAGTTCCAGAGAACATCTCTTTTTAGTTCATGTGGTCTGAAGTTTACTTTTTTTGAGGAAAGTCATACATTGTGTGTATTGCATTCTTCCTGCCATGTACCGCAACGCTGCACACATTTTTTTTTCTGGCAAACTCTGACACCTGGAAAAGTAGCTTGTTTGTGCCATTTAGGAGCCCACACTACCACCAGCAAACATTGGGGAAAATGCTAAGAGTGATAAGGGATAAAAGTCCAAGAGAAAGGACTGACAATGCTACTTCCTTGTTATAAAGGGGCTTAGTCGATAAACGTATTGTCCATGATAATCACTTCAGAAATAGCCTCATCTTTAACACAAGCCATCTTTGACCATGTCGTGTACCCCCCAATCTTCTCACAAGTAATGGCACTGTTGGACACTTTATGATCATGCATGACAGTACTATCAACAACAGAGAAATCCTCACCTACCTCCAGAGATATTTGCCAACCATGTTGTCCGTTGCCGCCTTATGATATCTACTGTGGCATGCTCATAATCATCTTAGTATGTTCTGAATTTCCAAGTATCACTTTATGAAGAGATTGAGGAAGACCGAGAGAAATTGGACCGGCAAACCGGAGCCCTATTCAGCTGAAAATCCACTGATTGTTCAATGATGACATTAAAGAAAAGTGCTTTCCAGAAAGACCCATTGTAGGAAGTCCAGTGGAACCCCAGAGGTAGGCAGAGGTAAAGTTAGATAGCACCCTACTCTCTATTTGCGGTAGTGTGGTCGAGCAGTAAGGCATTATCAGAGGGTAGTGTTAAGCATTTGTTGTACACACTCAGTCAGCAAATGAATTCACACACTCAAAGACTGAACTTCAGACCAATTGTTTTTGTATAAAATTATTCTTTTAGTTATTTTATTCCCTAGAGCCAAGCAAGCCTGGCACAGGTAAGTGATGGATACTTTTCAGTAAATATACAGTTGTAACAGGTTGGATTGTAAATGTGTATGCACTTTGTTTTGATTTACAGTACTGTCACTGAGAAATGCAATGCTTTGAAAATACAGTACATAGGCTTTGTATAAGCTTTGGAGTAAAATTACAGGTAAGTTACTCTTTTGATTACTTTCATTACACAGTGCAGTATACCTGGATACTGCACTGGGACATTTCCTGAAAACAGGTAAGTTAAAGCGTGTTTTTTGTTTGGTACAATTTTGAAAGGATTTTCCAACTCCACACTTAGAAACTTTTCAGAGACAAACAGTCAATGTTATCCTATGGAGGAAAATAGTCTTAACGGTTCAAAGGTCAGTACTTTGTTGTGGGAGTTGTTATTCTGGGGTTAGACTCAGGGGTCCCCCATGGGTCAAGGATGCACTCCTGTTACACCCTCAGCGGCACTAGGAGGGCCAGGTGCAAAGTGCTGAGGCCCAGCGTTATCCAACTGGGTATAGGGGGCCTCCGGTTAGTGGCTGCTAACGAGCAAGCCACTGGGTTGTGGGAGCAAAGCTCCTGGACTTAAGCTCAGGGCAAATGGGGGTTTGCAAAAGCACTTCAGGCTCAGGGATGACCACCACTTCGAGTGGGAAGTTGGGGGTTGGCTAGGCACCATCGTTTGGGCCACCCAAGGCCATGGTGCGTCGGGTGCAGGGGTGCCTTTTAGGGTCGGATCTTCTTACCAGCTCCTGGTCGCAGTTGGGGGGAACTTCCGGATTTAGGCTGCAGGCGTCGACTGGAGGCTTGAGGCAGGTCAGGGATCGCTGGATCTCAGATCAGGATAGCCAGGGAGACCTCCTCTTGGTGTTTGCCCACTCAAGCTTGGGCCGTGGACAGCGGTTGCAGAGTGGGGTGGATTTGGGGTTTCCGCCGGAGCCAGAGATTGGAGATGAACAAATCCGGTGTTCACTGGAGACATATTCTTTGAGATGGAAGGCAGTCAGGCCCTCCGGGTTTCTTGAGGTTGCTGGCTGCAGGACACACCAGGATTTCGCAGGAGCAGGTTTGAGTTTTTCTTCTCGTGGGTTCTTGTCTGAGGAAGCAAGGTTCAGTGGTGCCCCAAAATACTAGATTTAGGGGCGTTAAAGGTAGGTAAATGTTGGGACCAATGGATCCCTTCCCTGGGATGGGTACACCCCCTATTATGCCACCGTCCAGTGGGAGGGGGGGGGGGCATATGCCTTTTCCTGGTTGGCTGGGTCCCCGTCCATTTTCAAGATGGCGGAGACAGAGTTGTGCTTTACCTCGCCTCCCCCACCTGAGGGGTGGAGTTGGCAGAGGTGAGCACACCTCTTATCCTCACTTGATTTTTCCGCTGGTTCCCCCTCCCAAAGTGGTGGCCAGAACCAGTGGTGACCAGTTGCTGAAAGCAGCAAGTGGCCTGGGGAAGCTCACATAGGCGGCAAGCCTTTCAAGCTTCTCCTTCGTGACGTGGCGGCAGCGGGGGATATTGACAGTTACCCTGGAGGAGGTGTTTTGGATGCTTTGCCGTTTCTTGAGGAGTTTCTGGGTGATGCCGGCGTAGAGTGCCTTGCCGTAGTCCAGTCTACTGCTGAAGGTGTGTGGGTGACCGTCTTTCTGGACTCAGTGGGGATCCACTTGAAGATCTTTCGGAGCAGGCGTAGCGTGTGGAAGCAAGATGATGAGACGGCTTTGATTTGGCGGTTCATGGTGATTGGGGAGTTTAAGATGATACCGAGATTTTGTGTGTGGTCTTTGGGAGTGGGGTGGTCCAAGATCTGCATCGGCCAGGAGTCGTACCAGGCAGAGGGGTTGGAGCCCAGGAGGAGGATTTCTGTCTTATCTGAGCTTAGCCGGACGCAGCTGTCCTTCATCCAGGTGGCGATAGCCTTCATCCCGTCGTGGAAGTTGTTCTTGGCGACTGGGTTCGTTGTTGAGGGAGAGGATCAGCTGGATGTCGTCGGCGTATGAGACTATGTTGAGTCTGTGGTTCCTGACAGTGGCTGCGAGCGGGGTCATGTAGATGTTGAAGAGCGTGGGGCTCAAGGAGGAGCCCTTAGGCACTCTGTAGCTGATTTCTATGGGTTCCAAAACTTTTTTCTAACGCACATCATTTAAATAGCTTGTAAATTAACTTTGCAAATATTTAAAAAAAAATATCTGCAGCTAGGAAAGCACATTTCATTTTTGTAATTTAGAAGTGTGGTGAAAAAAAGCTTTTAATAGGATCAAAACCAATCAGAACATAACTTTTTGATGAAAATGATCAAAATGTGCAGAAACCCTATTTCCAAACATTGTTTGTACACTATATAGTTTTATCAGTAAAATTGCATAAGTGGGAAATTGTGTGGCCATTTCAATGGGAAATGTGCGGACTGCAAATGACAGTGTGCTACCATTTCTTATTTTAGTAATATTTTTATTAAAAGTGAGCGCTCCTGCTCCCGCAATGATTCCAATGCTGTTGGTGAACTAAGAGGCAAATCCGGCATCATCTATACCATATATGTAGGCTAGATTTGCGTTCTATTTGGAGCACAAGTTTAACCTATTAAGTCAAACGAGTTTCTGGTACTGCAGCCATTCTGAACTCCTATTTGAAGGTGCTCTTGTAAGTGAAAATGAAGAAAATGGTGGCCCAGTGAAATGAAATATTTACCAAGGATCACATAATTTGGGATCAGTTTGAGTTAAGAGTATTACATTTGGGTCGAGTAGACTATATACCTTACTAGAACTGCAGGTCTGGTTACATTTTTGATTTTTCAAGGCTGTGATGGATGAAATGCTTACATTAATCTCAGCCACTGACAATTGCATGGGGCCACATCCCAATCCATAGTTTTTCACCCACCATGCTTCTCAGTTTGGATCTAGCCATATACAAATCAGTTTTGATCCTGCTTCTCATGGTAACACAAGGAACCCAGGACCGGTATCTCTGCTCTTCAGCCAAGTATAGCTTAGTTCCAATGGCTCAGTGAGCCCAGGACCCACATCTGGGAATACCCGGTACACTTAGGGCATCAAAGGCAAAAACATAAATGTGATAGATGGAATGCTTGAATTAATCTCATCCACCGGCAATTGCTCGGGACCACATCCCTATCCATCGTTTTTCACCCACCATGCAACCTCAATTTGGACCCAACCACATGCAAATCAGTCTTTACTCTGCTCCTCAGGGGAACAGCCCAGCCCAAACAGCCAGGCCATGTCCTCCCTCAACCAGAACACAAGCAGTTAATTAAATTCCATTCTGTTAAGTCTTACACAGACAATTTTTCTTCCTACACTGCTTATTATATTTGAGTCCTGATTTCTTCAAAATAAAACAGAGTGCTTCTAAACAGTGCATTGCTTCTTCTTTTAAGTGGTGAAGCCGCAGGAGTTCTTCTTTCCCCCATTGGGTGACGAAAGCAGCATAAAATGTTAGGCAAGCATTCTTAGGATGTTTAAAATTAAAAAGTCTACGCTTGCCACTGTGGCTAATCAAACTATTCCAGTTGTATGTCAGTTTGTAATGGGGGCTTGTATAAAACACATTTTCATTACTTTGTATGTAGTTGATCCATTTATATCATGTTACGGCATTCTTGTTTACAACAAGCCTGAGTCATCCTGACAAATCCAGTAGGATAACTTCACAAATGAGGCCATGGATTCAAGGTCTTGCCTTATCCATCCAAACTGTAACCAGACATATACATTCTTTATGCTCTTTAGTAGATAGAAAATCTTTCTGAATGCAGCACACTCAAGTAGGGCTAAGCATTAAGAACCCCAGTTGTTCGAAGCGTCATGCTCTTAAAAAAACGAGGCAACTTTAAAGTTTAAACGTTATAAACCACCTTTTCCAAGTTGTTGGTATGTCCATGGGATGTTATCTCAACATCTCAATTCAAGATGTTGTAAAATATTTTCTGTGATGGCAGTAACTGTCAGAAGCATGTTTATTATATAAGACACAACACATTTGTTACCTGCGTTTTCTTCATGTTTTTTGTTTTATCCCTTTGGTACTATTTTTGTTCCTTATTCAGTTTTTTTCCCTTTGTTTTGCTGCTAGCCATTCGAACTGAATTCTACATTTCTATGTCGAGATGTTTTGCTTGGTTCTTTTTTCCCACCACAACAGTGCTTATGTTCATTTTCTATCAAAAACAATTTGTATGTTTCTGTGCAAGTTGGTACATTTCCTACTTATTGAAGGAGTACTTACCATTTCCTTGGGAAGTCAAGAAGATGACTCAAAAGACTATCTCAGCACCAAGTTCTTGACTGATAATTCTGGGGTGGCACGCAGTTAAAAGATTGCTTGTAAAGTCCTTCAAAAGACGATTCATTAAGACACTTTGGCATATGAATGAATCTCTGATTAGGTTGTTAACTGAAGCCAGCTCACTATCTTCAGAGATACTGTGAGAATAAGATACCGGATGGGATTGACTTTGACAACGTAATCTACAACATAGTGCATGATTGGAGTGGGTGAAAGGGATTGAGACAAAGGGTTAGAAGTCCCTTACCTAGTTGATGGCAGTGGAGCAACTCAAGGAGGAATGCTCCAGCCCACTCAGACAATACTTTTCTGGTATGACACTGAAGGATGCAAAGAAACTTGCTGTGTTGACTGAGAAAAGCCTATCCAACCCTAGAAATAGGTGGCTGAAGTAGCATGTTCTGAATCTAAAAGGGAGCAACACTCCCAACTGAATGGTTTCAAACTCCGTGTATACTAACTTTTTTTCCAGGCAAGCGTACCCTTCCGACTCGCACACCCTTCTTTCCCAAGATGGTCACACCTTTTCATGTCGGGCAAAGCATCACGCTACCTGCTTTCTTTGGCTCCTCATCCTACCAAGGAAGAGGAAAGACTCCACTTCCTGGATCCAAAAAGAGTGCTGTTCTACATGGATTGTACCGGAGAATTCAGGATGGACGATCAACTCTTTATTGGATTTGTGGGAGCAAATAAATTACAGGCAGTACACAAGAATTATCTCCTGGTGGAGTGTACTTTCTATGAAAATATTCTACAAAATGGCCAAGAAGTAACCCCCTGAGGGCATGGGGGCTCACTACACCAAAGCCAAAGTTGCAACCACTAAGCTAGCTCAAGGTGTCCCAGTCCTGGACATCTGTCAGGCAGCTACATGGGCATTGCTGCACACATTTGCCAAGCATTACTGCCTGGACAGTCAGGTTTGCCGTAATGGACATTTTACACATTCAGTCCTCCAGGAATTTGTTTTAACAGATTCGTAGACCCACATCTGGAGACAGATTACTTTGGTATCTATGCTTTCTTAGGTAAATAATCTACAGCTAGAAGTCTCTTCAGATGATCAACTCATTTAGCGTTGGTAACACCTTATCTAATAGAAACTCAATCTAGCCGCAGATTCCTTACAAACTCTTCCATCTTCCCCGTTCTACGAACTGTACATTTTATCTCCAAGGAATCCCTCAAGAACTCCCTTTTGCACACTGGTTGCACTATCTCCATATTGCTTCGTGTTTCTGGCTCTTAAAAACAGTCACAAACTGAGTCCAGCGAGCTGATGTGCCGCCTTTATAGGAACTGTGATAATAATACTGTGTGCATCACTTTTGGCATGGACGACACCACGCGGAGCTGGACAATGCAACCTACCGGCATGCAAGGGTACTACTCAGAAATGTTCCATGCATGCGCCTCCATCCTTTTGGTTGGTTATCTCGTCAACCCTCCGCAAATGGCTACTCTAGTCAGGGATCACCATTAATACAGTGGGTCCATTTCCTAGTCTTCCATCTGGCATAAGGGCTCTTTTTAGGAAGCCTGATATGGACCCAGAAACAGCGGCTTCTTCCACATCCATTCAAAATTTGACAAGAAGTTTGCTTCAACCTGATTTACAGAGCCAAAGCTGTCTGATGCGGACCCCTTCTCCTTTACTTATAGAGCCTACCCACGAGTTGTGCAAGATTCTGAACATCTAAGCTTAAAGACACAGAGTAACTGAGTCACTATAAAGATAGGTTTGATCTCTCTGTGGCCCTGGACTATGAAAGCTCCAACCCCTTTCCTTTAAGACCTAATGGCAGGCTCATTTGGGCTGCTGTGTGGATGTTTCTGCTCTTTTTCAGGAAAGAGTGTAGTGGAATGGTTTAAGTGGTCACCAGGTGTCCTAGCTTGTGGTATTCTTGGATTCCAACAAAACGTCTAACTAAAACCTTCTGTGATGCTACTGTGATTTTTTACCTTGGTTAATACTTGACAGAGGGAGCTAATGACAATATAGATTTGAAATTCTGAGACTGCAAAGTGTTTATTTCCAGCCGTGAGCTTAGCATTCACAAATGCAAAGGAATGGTTACAGATTGTTGAGTGTTCTACTGAAAAACACAATTGTGGCTTCCCTCTGGTACCTTGCTAAGCCTCATGTGGTTTGCAAGGATGAACCTTATGTTTCAGTGCTCTGGACACCCTGGACTACTTGTGAATAAGGCTTTTTTGGAGTTTGTAAATCGGAGGTGATGTAAAGTCCAATCTTCACTTGGGAAATGTATTGTGATTATATGTCTGACTTTGTTTCTTTTTAGTTTTGCTTCACCCCTTTTGTTCCCATTCTCTTCCATTTTTCAGGAGCGTTGAGAGGAGTTTTGAGGGCTGTTATCTTTCTGTGATTGAGATTGTCAATTTACATTTGAAGTTTCAATATCTTGAGTTTAAGATTTACTACTGAGCTACTTAATAAAACAGTTTTTAAAAAAAGGGTTATGATTTGTTGAAATTGAACAAAACTATGGTCTTTTGACATGGGATTCTAAACTATGACATTGCCTCACGTTGCTTCCCTGTGCTTTTCAAGATCTTGAACAAATCTGTGTAGCTCATCTGCTTACTCTTGATCTCCTACCAGAAGGCCATGTTAACTAGCCCCTGTTTTATGAACTATTGAAGTCTGTTGCACACAAAAAAGCAAACCAGTCCCTAATTGGTCTTAATGTATTGATCTCAACCTATGTCAATTGGCTTGTAGGTGGTGGTCCTCCAGCTGAACTTCTATGTTAACCATCTGCATTTAATCTTAAATTCAGGTTATATAGCAAATATGTTCCAAAAATTATGGGACAATTCAGTGTACGTTTAATAATGTTCAGTGGAGCTATTTTAGGCCCTCATGACAAGTGGCCTTTAAAAATTCCCCTTGTACCCCTGGCCACCATTCTATCGATTTACAGTTGATGGGGATCACAACTTCAAGGGGGAGGGTGGGAGAAAAGGCAATTAGGAGTTATCGGGGAATATACTGTACCTATTTACCCATGTTGTTTGCCAGTATTCCACCTACTTGCATAGTTGAGACAGGTGGAATCAACAGGTGAATACTACTGTGCGAGCAGTGGTGTGCCACTGAACTCCTAATCCTGATTGACCCAATAATTATTGTTACTGAGCCACATGGAATCAATGCGCCACTAATATAGAGGACCATAAAGTGTTGCTAAAAATGTTAGGATAGCTGTTCTTGCATAGGTCCACTAAAACCGAATTTTGCTGACATACATTTGCCGTGAAGTTGAAATGTGTTGCTCTTATCTGTTCTGATCTGTGTGATATTCTTTCAAGGTTCCAAAGGATCACCCATTGCCTTCCAGTATAGATGAGGTTCTCATCGAGAGCAATCTGGCAGAAGCGGATGAAAGCACTCCTGTGGTGAGAAAGAGCTCTACCTTGGGCTCTACTGCCCAAATCTGTTTACTGCCACTGTGTTTCCCAAACAGTAGGTAGTATGGTTTCATGAAATGTACTTGGTGAACTATCCATGTGATCTGTGCATTGTCTAACAAAGAGGATATGCATTTATTTGTTTTTGCTCCAGCCTTTACTTTTTACATTGGACGGTATTGTTATTTGAAATTTAATACAACTACACATATTAGGAGAACAGTTGTGGTTCTTCACATGCAGGTGAAAGTAGCATGGGTAGCTGTTATTTGTAGTAGGAAATGTTAAGATGTGTTTATCTGTGGGAGAGATGCTAATGTTCAAATGTTATAATGTACTTTGGCGCTGGGAAAGTGGTGCAAGTAGACATGATGCCCTTGATTCTCTTCATAATGTACTCTATCCTTTTTCTTCTGAACTGGTTCATTCATAGATTACAATAAGTCAATTATTTCCAATTGGCATGCTGCAAATCCTACTCATCTACTTTGAGGATGAGGCTCCGACTACATTTGTCCAAGAAACTTACATTGTTCAGATTTTCTGTGCCACAGGATGTACAAGATAAATATGAACACATTTTTCAATTTTAACTCTCCGATGTTGAATAGAGACAAAGATAAAGATACTTGTTTGTAACCTTTTTATTCCCAGGGACTGATTTTTCCTGTTGTTTCTAACCCCCAGTTGCAAGGCACAGAGTTTCTCAGACTGTTTAAATTAGGTATGCCCAATAGCAGTGTTTTGATGATTCCAAAATAATTTTATGGATGACATTCCTGTGAGTACACCTGCTACCTGAACATTAATTTTTATCCTTAACACTTTAAAATTTGTAGGACTTCCTAAACTAAAACTCTGCAGGATTTGGTATGTAGATTAGCGTCTAATCTCAATGTAACTTAATAACCGAGGCATCATCTTTGGAAGACCTGCTCAGTCTGGCCATAAAACACTCTGCACCTATTAGTATTGGCAGACAGAACACTCTTCAACGACAACCCACCATCAAAAACCCAGGGCATTATCATCATGATCACATTGACCCTTGCATCGTCAACACTTACTTCACCTTCCTCAGCAAAGTCTTCCTTGTCTGTGGACCTTTAATCAGCAAAAATTGTTTCTGATGGATTCTTCTAACTGCAGATTCCTCACCTTTGGTATATGCCTAGGTGCCAGACTTGAATGAGAGAAATTTTCCAGCCAGTTGAAGACACTGTTTGGCTTCAGGGTGACTCTCATACTGCCCCAGAAGTAATGAAGCATGTCACAGAAACTTACTCATGTGACATGGATCTGGAACTATAGGCAAAACATTGTCTTCTGACAACTTCAAATTCTAGCAGTGTGCTAGGGACAAATGTTTACATCAAAGATGACCGGATTCACACTGAACTGGATCTGCTGGAGATGTTGGTTAGAGACCCGCACAACATGTGCTTGGGATCTGGTCATGCTCAAAAGTAATTCAATAATTGCACCCGTATTCACTCAAAGATGATCTGGGAATGAGAGGCGAAAAACTGTGTCGCCTAATGTAAGAGGAGGTTGCAGCCAAAACACAAGTTCCACCCCTGCTTCAAGGTGCAGGGCTGCTTGCTGTCCCAGGCTGAAGGCTGTTCTCATGAAAATCCCAGTGCCCTGCTGTATGTTGGAGACATGCCAGAAGCGTAAGAAAGCAAAGCAGGATACTAGCCTTCCTGTCATTCAGTCTGGCAAGAAGGCATAAGGACATCAAGCTAAAGATCTTACCTTCTAGAGCCGCCTGAATCGGATTCAGACTCTCCTCAGGTCGCACTGTGGCCCTAGCTCCCGGACTTCCATCAACTTAGTAGCTAATAGAGCATTCAAAGAAGCCACACTGCATACAGTTTTTTCAGGCGATTCTGCTCACCTCTGGTGCGCTTCCAGGCTTCTGGGAGTTACAGGGCCACCAGTTGGACTTAAGCTGGGGGGTCTTCCCCTGACTGACCATCAGGACCCGCCACAGGCCTGTACCAAAGCCAGTTCCAACTTCGCTAGAGGCGCCACACCAGTTCCTTTACAACCAGGCACCAATTTGAGTTATCTGCTGCAACACCAGCACTACCAGAGGCTAGGCGCTCTACTTGAATCCAATACATACGTGGTTCAAAGCATACCCAGTGTTCCTCATGATACTGATGAAGACTTGAAGACCGGTTATGTACTCCCCACATCATTTTAAGGATGATGGCTTCTATTTAGACTTCAGAAACACCAGTGGGCTAGAGACATCCCCTGTGACATTAACTGGGCCACCAACCAAGGAAAGTACCTCTTTTGCAATAGTGGTGCAAATGGCTGCTGTAATGTTGGACTTGCAGTTGCCAGTCTTAAGAATAAGGCAATTTTGCAAGCTGAACCTATCCTACTTGAACCGTTTTTGTCTGAACCACTCTTGCCATTTAGTGAAGCATGAGTGGCTTGTGAGTGGTTGTGACCTTTGATTGCTACATTGGTTAAGCCATGTTCTTTCCCTTTAGTTAGTCAACCTGTAGCTAGGTGACATAGACCTGCCTCCAATAACATAGATATCTAATGGGTACTTCTACCTGCAGATTCCTTTCCTGTAGAACAACCTGCAGACATTACACTGGACCCAGAAACTTCTAAGCAACAAGTTCACCAGTAGAGGGCACCTCTACTAGCTGGCAGTCTGTGGTGGACATAACGTTCGGCGGCACCACCAAGGTCATTTAGCGCTCACCCCACCAAGGTCATTAAGCGCCCCCGCCCCGCGTATCAACGTCACTTACCTTTTTCCTCGCCTTCGAAACGGACCCGGAGCTTCATCTTTCTATGAGGAATTTACCTCTCCCAGCACAATTGTTATTTGTAGTACCAAAATTTCCACCTTCTCAAGAAATCAGGGTTCAAACCTTGTAGGGAGTGTGTGGGGCATATGTTAATTATGGACCCATACACAGTCTGTCTGTGGTGCATAGGTTCTAATCATGACTCCAAGGCATGTTTGTCATGTGTCGGTATGCTTCCCAAGGCAATAAAGGAATGAGAGCCCAAACGTCCTATTACTGTTACGTGGTAACGCCCCATCCCATTTGAAGAAATGCGGCGGCTTTCTCAGAGCATATCCTAGCTCTTCGCCAGCACTTTTCTGGCTCTACAACGTTGTGGCTCAGATACAGATTAGTTTTCCGAGTACCTCGCTTTGAAAGAACACTAATTTATATAATTATTTTTCACGTTTACTATGGACTCCTATGGACTAGATAGCTAACCGATTTCGATACCTCACTATCTTGTGCCGCCACATTTTCAGGCGCACCGGATTTGGTTGTGGCCCTTTTTCAGCTTATTGGGACTGAACACTTTATAGATTACCTTGCAGATCCCATCTACTTGGCTCGTGTTTAACAGGATCACAAGTCTTACAAGTTTTGGAGGAATAGAGATTGGGGAGAAGCAAAGACTAATTATTGAAGTCATGACTCCTCATTTCTCTCTAAGGGATCACTTATCTTAGAAGCCTCGGAGGAACAAAGACTGGGAAGAAGCAAAGATTAAAGATTGCTTTGAGGCTTCCTCACTTCTGTCACTAAGGTCAATCCATACTTTTATTCTTGTGGAAGTGAAATAGGATTTATTCGCCTTTGATAAATTCTGATAAGCCTTGAGGAAGTTGCTTTTTAGTGACGAAACACGTGTCGGCTGCCTCTTGTATTTTCTGTTGGATTCTATGCACAGAAAAACTTCTACCAACAAGCTTTGCTAATTTGTACTAACGACTGGACAAGATATATTAATCTGTACTAAAACAATATTAAATTGACAAAGATATTTGTTGTCTTGGATGTTCTCTATATACAGCTATAATCTTTTCAGACTATGTATTCTGTTCATTGCAAGTCATGATTCTTTAACAAGGTCATGACGGAACACCTTTTTTTTCCCGTAGAAGCACTTGCTCCTATGTGTAATAAATACTTGAGTGCCGAGGTACACTTATATATTTAGCCAAACGTTTTTATGGCCTGGGCTAAGAAAAGCCATTGACTCCCGAAGCTGTCCTGGCACCGTTTTCAGTCTCCCTCGTCCTCTTCAGTGGGGAAAAAGCAGCAGCACAGGAGGATGGAGAAGAAATGTTAGGTTCCCACGCTCTCTGCCTCACACATAAACTTCATCCTTGGAACCAGAGATTGTCAACCTGACACTGTTGGACATTTTGCCATGCAGCCCCGTTCCTCCAAGGGACCCAACTCCAAAAAGACCACTGTCCATTCTGGGATCTTTGACACCGGCACCTCCGCTTCGCAGGGCTCCGGCATCCACCTTCCCCATGTTTTGAACTCCAGGGTTTGATTTAGCACCATTCCTCAATGTTGTATCCTCTATCTTCACCCAAGCTTTGATACCGTCCCATGCCTCTTTGGACCCAATGATCCCATCAGCATGGCTACCAGTGTTCCTGCAATTCTATCACAAACCCTTCGGCTGCGCTCTTTTAGGCCAAGAGCTTTTACCCCACTGCTATGACCCGGCAGTCTGTTTTACGACCCCGCAACTGATGCTATGGATGGCACCTCCACCGCCTTCAGATACAGCGCTTCCGCCTTCATTGAATGTCAGATACGATCCAGCAGGGATGCCGAGTGTTTTTTGGAAGAGAAGGTTTACAGGTCCAGATTCTATAAGATGTTCGGGATGGACTCTGACCTCATTGAGTATCTGGCCTGTGATGTCTAGGACCCTCTAGAATTCCAGAGCTTGTCTTCTGCAGGCAGCTTGGACATCTCTTCTGAGCTAGCTGTGGATTTCCCCACTGGATCACCAATGCCTGAGGTTCTGTTTTTACACAGATTTGTGTTAAATGCTGAAGAGGACTTGGACTTAAAACTGCCATCCATGAAGAAAGACAAATGTCCTCACTGAGCTCCTCTTAACCTCGTCGGCATTAGTGGAGCTCCTTCTCCCTTTTAATGAGGCTTTACTTGAACCCATCATGACTGTATGGTAGAAACCATCTTCTCCAGCAGTCAATAGATTTAATAATATCCTGTGAATCATTTTGACCATCCACAATGAGTTCTTGGAAGTGGGCCTTCATGTCGGCTAGGACATGTGGGAGAATCATTTAAGGCATGTCCCACAAAGTGAGGTTGTAGTGGGCAAGAACACTTTAAGAGGCTTCAAGGCCACACTTCTAGCAGAAAAGGCCTTTTTGCCCCATGCTGCCAGGCGTTTTGACTCCCCATCAGAAGGAGCTGTTAGGAAAGTGCCACAAGACTGGGTCCTCAAGCAAGAAGCCTGGATGACGGTGTTGTCCCTCCATCACAGACAACGTCAAGCCTGGTTGCATGCATTCAGCTTTTCGACTTATGTCCAAGCTTACTTGATGGATCTTCCCTGTGATGGCGGGGGCTGTTTGGAGTTAAAGCTGTCCAGCGCTGGAATGATTTTCGACTTAAGGACCAAAGCTAGATCACTAGGTCTACAGCTCCAGTCTCCAACGAGATACTACCGGTCATTTAGTCAACTTTGAGGATTCGGAAGAGGCTCTCTTTTTTGACCCTGGCAATATCAGCCTGCACTTCAACAGCAGCCTAAACCACTCAGTGCACAGGCCGCAGTAGAGGGAAGGACCATGGATCCACTTTGCAAACTTCCTCCACATCCTTCCCTGCACCAACATGAAAGCAGGTTTAGCTTGCATCCTCAACCCCCACGTGACCTCAACCCCCACTGTGGGAAGGCGGAAGTCCCGTTTTCTTCATGCCTGAAGGCCTTGCGCATGATCAGTGAATTCTCCAAATCATAGAAGGGTGTTACATCCTCCCTTCCTTCGGGTACCCCTCCCAACCCGCCATCTCCCTCGTCTCGCCTTCAAACCATTTGACCAATGAACAGCAGTAGGTGGCAGCACTTCTTCTCAAAAGAGCGGCGGAGTTGGTTCCAGATCTGGAAAAGGGCCAGGGTTAATGCGCACAATACTTCCTGGTTCCAAAGGAGGACAGAGGCCTGTGTCCGTTTCTAGTCTTGAAAAAGTAAAAGTTCAAAATGCTGTCCATATATCAACCTCTACTGGGTTTGGAAGGTGGAGACTGGATAGTATCACTCAACCTGCAGAATACACATCCTGGCCCTGCGATCACGTCGTAAGTACTTGGAACTTGTTTTATACCCTTCCAAATTGCTGTACTACCCTTTGGCTTCACTCTGTGACACGTCAAGTCGGGCACGTCAAGTCTTCACAAAGGTAGTGGGTGAGGCCCATCTTAAACAGTTGGGCATCCCATTTTACAGTACCTGAAAAACTGGCTACTCAGTCAGTTTGACTGGCTACTCAGTCAGTTTGCCAGAGTTGGTGTTGTGCCATCTGACTGTATCTTTGCTGTTCGACCTGGACTTTTCGATCAACAAGCCCAGATCTCACCTGTGACTCTCCCAATGACTCCTGTTAATAGCCTAGGTACTGGACACCAACCTTGTCCATGCCTTTCCTCCAATACAGAGATAACCCGGAGATGGGTTTCATCTTTCAAGCTGGACGCAAGAGTTCATGGCCAGAAAGTTCTGTGATTCCTAGGTCTGCTGGCTTCCTGCATTCTCCTAGTCACACATGCACATTGGCACATTAGGGCCCTGCACTAATGTCTTCGCAGACAGTGGCTTCAGTACAGGATCTGTCAGACTCCACTGCGATCTCTTCCAGCACTACTGTGGAAGTAGTTTGATGAGGGAACGAGATTAACCTAACTTGTGAAATGGCCTTCACTCCCCTTCCAGCCATGACTATGGTAGTGACCGATGCCTCCACCCTGGGGTGGGGAGCTCATCTGAAGAATCTGGAGATCAAAGGCCTCTGGTCTCCGGTGGAGCAGGTGCTTCACATCAACCTGCTGAAATTGTGGGCGAATTGGCTGGCGTTCAAGGCCTACCTCCCCTTCATCGTGGGTCTGTCCTTCCGGATCTCAATGGGCAACACAACTGCAATGTGGTACATCAACAAGGCAGATGGAGTAGGGTCTCACCTTCTTTACCTGGAAGTGCTGAGACTGTGGTCGTGGGCTCACTACCAATTACCTAGCAAGGTCTCAAAATGTCAGAACCCACATCCTGAGCCGGTGTTATGTTCCCAATCACGAGAGGTATCTTCTACTAGAGGTAGCCCAGGGCATCTTCCTCCAGTGGTGCACTCCTCAGGTAGACTTATTTGCCTCCTCGGAATATGCTCAGTGCCAGTACTGCACCCTCCAGTATCCGTTGAGGGGAGGCTTATAGAATGTGTTTCAGTTGCGTTCCTTCCCGCCAAAGCATTGATTCCTCGGGTTCTGAGGAAGATTAGCCAAGACTGGGACGGAGTCATTTTCATTGCCTTAAATTGCCCTAGAAGGGTGTGGTATGCGGACCTTCCCCACATGTCCCCCGCTTCACCTCCTTTTAAGGCTGGTCCTTCTCCCCCATGCGGGTTTAATGGTTCTCCAGCCCCCATCTGAGGCCTCCACCTATACACATGGATATTGAGTGGGGGCAACTGAGCTCCTTTCACCTGCAACCAGAGATGGTCAGCGTTCTCTTATCTGCGTGTCGCCCCTAAGTCTGCTTATCCCGGCAGATGAGGCAACTTTGTTGCCTTTTGTGTGAACAGTGGTGTAGATCCCTTGCAGGCCAAGCTATCCCAAGTTCTTCAATTAGCACTTTTTCTGGCTCAGAAGGCATGTGTCATTGGCTTTGTGAAGGGCTGTTTAGCCGCCTTGATGTCTTTCTACAGTCTGCCGGACCAGCCATCCCTTTTTAAGTCTTCTGTTGCCATGCGTGTCCTTAAAGGCCTGACCAATCTTTTACCTCCAACTCTTTGTGGTTCTTCAACGGGATCTAAAACAGCTTCTTACCTTTTTGATGAAGAGACTGTGTGATCCCTTTTAGTTGTACCCTTCGAATGTTGACTTTCAAAATTGTGTTTTTGTTGCTGTTACTTCTGCTAGAAGGGTGAGTAAGTTGCAAGTCCTTAGCTGTTACCCTCCTTTCACTACCTTCTTTTCAGACAAGTTGGTGTGGTGAAACAGTGCTGCTTTCCTTCCTAAGGTGGTAACCCCTTCCATCTTGGCCAATACATCATTCTTCTGGTCTTCCTTTTCTTTCGTAGGATGAGGTGGAGGATCAAACTGTTGCATCAGTTGATCCTAGTCTTGAGGTTAAATTACTACCTGGACCGCACCAAGCAATTTCTGTTGGATGACCAGCTCTTTATCCACTACTGCGGTCCAAAGAAGAGCAAGGTGGTACATAGAAAGACTCTTATCTCTGTCGATCATCCTCTGCATCAAGACCTGCTAAGCCTTAGCCAAGAAAGAGCCTCCTGAAGGCTTAGACCCCATTCCACCATGGCTAAATCCACCACTTCCTCACTGTCTTAGGATGTGCCAAATGCAGAAATCTGCAGAGCGGTGACATAGGTCTTCTTGCACACCTTTGCAAAGCATTTCTGCCTCTTTACAGCGGTGGATACTTTGCCAGCTCTGTCTTACAGGATTTTTCTATCTAACCGTCCATCAGCTCTTCTCATGGATGGGTTATTGCTGTGAAATCTGTTCTACGGACGAGGAATCTGCAGGTAGAGGTTTCCATCAGAAGAAAGTCACTTTACCTGCTGTAATAATCTTTCTGGTGGATTCTCTGTCTACCTGCGGATTCTCTGTCTACCTGCGGATTCCTCACTGACATTCCGGTCTCCCCATTTGATGGATGAGTTATAGGCACAGTTATAAGATCCCATCTTAGAACATGTTAGTACTGCAATACTTCATCAAGGTGTCTTCCCTTTAGCTTTGAAGGCATGGGAAAAATGGAAAGAAACTGACATTGAAGTGCCGGGCAGGGTTTTTATGGCCTCGGTGGAGTCACCTGACATCACTTCCGTTGCTGACAGAGTCCAGCGCCCGCTACTGGCAACCTTGTTGTGTTGAAGTTTCTGGGTGCCACTTGACTTCAGGGGGTTGTTCTCCCGGTGAAGTATTTGCAGGTAGATAGAATATCCACCAGAAAGATTGTTACCACAGATAAGTAACCTTTTCTTTCTGATTAAATATTCTACCCCTGAAAGTCAGTGATTTCGGCATCAACAAGAAAGATTAACCCAAATTATTTTCCAACCAATCTTACAGCAAGGGAGTGAAAACAATTGATGGCTTTGGAAAGTAAATATTCTCCACCGCCTGCTTGGCTCCAAGATCTCTCAATGCAGTATGTCTTTTGAATATATGCAGTATCAGACCTAGCCAGCGAGATGTTGACAGCTGTCCCGGACGACCACAGAACCTCTACATCTCAAACAACCAAGATGGCTAGAATGTGGCCAAGTATATGTTCTTTGCCATCTTGGACACTACAGAATACATAGATAGTCCATTGACGCCAATTTTGTGCTTACAAGGAATGCCTAGATGGATCAACTGGGATTTAAGGATATATGAAAGCATTCCTAATGTATATGCCCTGGTTGTTTTGAGAAAACGCTGGTGCGACACAAACCATTTTTCAAGAAATTCACGCTCATCCTCCATCCAAACAATTTTCACCTGCAGTATAGACAGTTCAAGAGCTTTTCCATGGGCTAGCTTAGACAGCACTGTACCTCCAAACCTGCCCTTTTGGAGGAGAGGGTGTGGGTTTGGCCAAGGCTGTGTGCACCAGTAGAGTCTGCAGTCTTCTAACTTCTCTCCTGCTGCATTGGCTTCCAAACCGCTTTAGTTTGCCTTCACAGCCACATGCCTGGCTGAAGAGAAGCTTGATTCAGCATTTTCTCCAAGGCTGGAAGTCCATCAAACAGACAGATCTAAAAATCAATCAGGAGGGGCTACTCTATTGTATCTGTTGCTCCCAGCCCCATCTCCCCTGCCAGATTGACTTTAAAAAGCAGCATTCTGCAGTTTTCAGGTTGGAAGATAACCTCATAACCAAAGGTGCCATTGAGTAAGTACGTGGTAGAGGTTCTACATGTGCTACTAACGTGCCAAAAAGGACAGCCCTGTTCTGACCCTTTTGCCATTGAATGCCTCTGAGGAAAGAGCCAAACAAGCTGCTCTCCCAGTCTCCGATTCTTTCTGCTCTGGACCAACAACATTGGGTGGTGTGATGGAGTTGCAGGAAACATATTTCCACACACTCTTCATGCAGTAATACAGGTGCTACCTATGGTTCACAATGGGGTTGGAACACTATTAATTTGCCGTGCTCCCCTTGACCCTTACTTCGGCACCTGTGATCTTGACAAAAGTCATGCCACTGGTCAACAACCACTTTCGGGGGTCTAGAATACTTCTGTTCTTGTACCCTGATTACTGGTTTCTCAAGGTGTGATCATCGCAGTCCGTCTTATACCACCTCTGGATGACGGACAAACACATGACATCCATGGGCTTCACCGTCAGCAAGCCGAAGTCCCACACAGTGCATTCAGTTCATTATGCTTATCCTGGACACCATGGCTTTTCCAGGCCTTTCTGTTACAGCAGCAAGTCTTGGGCATCCAGGATATGATCCCAATGTTTCTGGCTCGGTCCTGCATCTCAGTAAGGATGGTTTTGAGGCTAGTTGGACTATTGGCGTTGTGCATCCTCCTTTTCCAAAACACCAGCTGGCTCCCAGTGGTACCTCGGACCCCAATGGGCCCACCTTCAAGGCCTCCTCTCTGATTTGAATTAGATCTTACAGGAGATAGCTCAGGAGCTGAAGTGGTGGCTGATGAGTACCATCTGAGCCCTTCCCCACCCGCATTTCATGGTTATGACTAGCTTACCTTGGCTCAGATGTTGAAAAAGCACTGCTGCTTTGACAGTTGGGTCCGGTGGGAATGTGTCTTTGACCACTCAATCTTGCATGAATTGTTGGTCTGAGTCAACTCCCAGACCCACCACTTCAGGAAAGTACTGCTGTAGTATCTATTCTAAAGGTAAGGGATCTGTAGTTAAGAGTATTCATCTGAAGAACACATTACTTACATTTGGTTACGGTTTTTCTAATGGATACTGTCAGTGACAATTTGTCTGCAGTGCTTTGCTGCTGAATGTGTAGAGGAGAAAAATCAAGTAAGGGATGTCAGTGCGCAGGTGTGGCGCTTAAATGCAGTTCTACTTTCACATCCAGGTCTTCGAGGAGTCACAGTGAACCCCATGGTACCAAGGCGTGCAAGAGCATTGCCAGAAAAGTTATCTAGATACTGTCAGGCACCTAGCAGTAGTCCAAAGGTGGGCAATCTACAGTTAGATAGGGTATTCCTCAGAAAGAACATTACCAAAGGTAAGTACCATGTTTGTTAATAGTTTGTTAGTTTTGACTTTAGATGGTTCTGTTCCCATAAGAAAGTCAGACTTGTATCCATATAGACCCTCTGCCCCTTGGTACACAAGTTTTTTTAGCAGACTTAAAGCATGCCATTAAACTGCTTGAACGAGCATGACACCAGTACGGGACTGTGATCACTCAATGTAATGAAGTCTTCTGAAGCATAAAAAGGAGATTAGATTACCCGAGGTGAAATTCTATTCCTCTAGCATTGCAGCAGCAAACAGTCCCTCTTAAGAGATGTTAAGCAATGTTTGCCATTCCCCAGAGTGTCCAAAATACTGGCCCTGCTTCCTCTGCTCACTGAGTCCCTCTCTTCATTTTGCAAGGATCAAATTAATTCCAACTAAGGTACCTTAAAACATAGTGGCTCTCCCAACCTGACACATGATCAGGATCCACCTGCTGAAGTTAGTTGTTCTAGCTTCAAAGCTCCCGTCTCCACCACTCAATGTATTAGTGCAGCTAATTCTGGCTTTACGAACTCCTTGTCCTCCTTGAATTCTTCACTAGCCTGCTACTACTATGGCATCTCTGTTTTGCCCTGAAAGTCTTTGAAAATGTGGATTTGCCAGCTGTAGATATAGTGAGAACTTTTGACACTGCCGTTGCTCCAGACATTGAAGGAAGGTCACTTTGGGGTAAGGTATACTAGCGAAATAAATCAAATCCTCGTTGACTTCACCCCTCTCGTTGGCAACCAAGTGAATGTCTGTGTTGTGACAGCAAATCTATAAAAATCAGCCCTAGCAGACGTTTGAGTCCACTCAGTTGCAGCATAAGTAATCACACCAAAGTAATTCATACCAGCATATGAGAACTGTCTTTAGGAGGCAAAAAAAAGTGCCCATCAAGTGTAAGGATTCCTCTCCTCGCAACTTGGGCATTTAGAGGGTCTCTATGGAAATATTCTCCTAAACTTTAATGAGTTTCAAATACGTATGCTCGACGAAATTACGGTGGATTAATTTTAACCTGGCATTACTAGCGATTTCCTATACCTGCGTGGATGTCCTTCACAGTCATCATCTGACAGTGGCTCCTGTATGTCATTCTACCACATCTATTGAGTTTTATCTCTATTTGCTTTGTGTCTTTACTCCGCGCCATATACATGGTTGACCTAACCTGTGACCCTCTCATTTTTTCAGTAAGGCCTCAAGCGTATCTGAGGTAGTTGGAGCTTTAGGGAAACCTAGTCACATTTCACTGGTAGTCCTGGCCAAATTCGCATATTGAAAGAACTGCCCGGTCCCACCGCAAATGTACTCTAGGCCTCAGTGAAATTCCCCTCCCTGCGTCTGGCCATTGACATGTCCTGCAGCATGTACCAAAATGGCCGCAGCTGCTGAATGTCCATGGCCTTTGCAAAGACCCCCCTCACTGCTAGATCCAACAAGCATGAATGAAGTTGAACCAGGAGGCAGCTTTCTGCACACGCTGACACAAGATGCAGGACTGGGAAATTAGTATCACATCCCCACAAGCCATGAAGAGAACTCCAGTAAATAAGATACTATACCAATTAGCAGGATGAGGCTGGACCCAGGTAATCATAGGAACGTCCCCAATGGCCAAGTCAAGTAGGATGTCATCTTGAAGAAACTGGTACAGCAGCTGCGATCCATCGCTATGACACAGTGGGGTACTTCTTTAAGTCATGTTCTCAAAATAGCAAAATAAAAGTTACTAAACAGTGTAAGCATACAACTTATCCAATCACGATTGTGAGACCAAAAGGCTCATGGGCTGCAGAATCCCAAAAATGGGTAGAAAGCCATTGAATCAGGGGCTTCTAAGAGACCTATAAAACTAAACTGTCCAATCGTTAGCAAGAGGCTGACCAAAAATCTAGTCTATAAATAAAGGAAATGAGGTCCGTCCAACAGTCAGCTAAACTGGCTTGTAGCCGACACCTAAAAAAGAGGCTGAAGAATAGACTGAGATGAGATCTCTATAATCAATCTAGTTTTCAATTTCAATCTTTATCCGTCCAGGTTAAAAAGATCATAAATGTACAAGTAAAAATACTGATTAGTAATATGTTAATAATCAATTATTTTGTTTTCTTTGATGAGGCGGAGCACCTGAGGCCCTTTAGCCATAGCGTATTAAAAAAAAATCAACATGAAATAACGTGAGCTTCTGTTATTGTGCAGATATGGTAACAATAATTGTGATAAAAAAGCAAGTCGATTTCTGCGTTCCCATTAACTGCCTTTATTGGGTACATTAAATTGAAGTGAACACAAAGTTTATTGATTACAATTTATTACAACTTAAATTAGACCTACCTTGCAGAGAAGGCATTAATTTCATGTCAGAGTCGCTTCAAAATCCAAAACCTCTTTACCGAATCAAGAAGTTATTGATTCGGGGAAGACACCTTGCCATCAGATTTGTTTCAGTTTTATAAAACATGCAATTAATGAGCAATCATTGAAAATTGGTGCTAGGGGGAATCTTGCAAATTTGCTGTATTTGAAATATTTTTCTTCATTTGGCCATTTATCCTTTTTGGAAATTGATCTATTCTGTATGGATCTTTCTTGTGAAAGGTTTTTTAACTTCAATCTTTACTATTCACTAATATTGTAGGTGGAATGGGCTTTACAACTATACGTTCATACGCCTGGGTGTATATATTAACTTTATTAAGCACGTTGAATTACCTTTTAGTCATTTCAGTGCTCTATGGAAAGCGAGCTGTAGATGATTGTGGGTATCAAATGCAAAAGAAACAAATGATGGACAGAATGCTGAAGAATGCAAACATCCATCCCTAGTCACAAAGATCTGGGTTTAATCCATCGTTCTTTTGCTCACCATGCCACCCCAGTTTGGTCCCGGCCATATGCAAATCAGTCTTGACCTTGTACCTCATGGGAACAGTCCAGCCTGAACTGCCTAGCCAGGTTCTACCTGGACCGGAAACCAGCATTGTGGGACTAGTTTTGGGGCATCACCCCTCATCAGCCAGGCTAGCTTGACTCCAGTGGCGCAGTGAGCACAGGACCCAGGTCTGAGCATACCCTACCCACTTAGGGCACCAAATGCAAAACAAACATATGATGAATGGAATGTTGAACATTGCAAAAATTCACCACCGGTCACAAAGATCTGGGTTTAATCCATCGTTGTTTGCTCACCACGCCACCCCAGTTTGGTCCCTGTCATATGCAAATCATTCTTGACACTGTTCCTCATGGGAACAGTCTAGTCCGAACTGCCAACGATTATGGGTATGTCATGGTTGACAAACAGACCCAATTTGTATATCTTCGTTGAACATTTGATTTTGCTTCACACTTTTAGAAAGATATATTCGGGTCACTGCCATTAGAGTTTAAGCATTTGCTTTGCCCCACTTCATTAGAAAACCTGGGAACTTATCATTGCTTGAGCTCCTGCAGTTGTTACTGAAATCCTTGTTAAATAAATATCAACTCTATTTGGCATTGAAATGGGACTTACATTTGTACTAGTTCAGTCAGTGCCCCTCTATATCAGGTTTCTCAAATGTTGCAACTAGATTTCACTCGTATTGTCTTTATCACTGTAACAGCGGACTGAAGTCTAAACGTTACAGGCACAGCCATTGAAGGTAAAGTTTATTGTTTTCTCTTAATGTATTTTATGAGTAGAACCAACCCTCCAGTTCAGTGCTTTGTTGGGATTCGTGTTTTATAAATCATTGTTTGCAGCCTTGCTTCTACCATATCTTCCCTCTAATGCCGAAAGGAGACTGAACAGTCTGTATCCTAAGAGATCCTAGTCGTAGTAGTTCAAGAATAAATCTTTGTTGCTCTGGAGGTTCTTAAAGTACAGCATTCAATATGTAGAAATAATCTTGTTAAGTAGTTGCATAAGGGGGTGACAGACAGCAGATAATACAATTTCTAAAAACATCCTTGCTCATGTTACTTCAAACAGAACCACAGTAGCATCTTATATGAAATGGATGCCTTTAGCGGAGATCTAGATGCATTAGCAAAATGTTTGTTAATAGGTAAAGAAGTAAATGGGCTCATTGGGTTATTTTCTAATATTCCAAAAGGTCTTACTTGAAGTGGTAGACATCAACTCTGCTGCTCTGGTTGTATATGTCAATCCATGTCTCCTGAGCCTTTGATGCATCCAGACTAGACTGCTTTGCTGCTGAAGAATTCACGATAGACTCAGAATAGGGCATTTGACTTCCAACTGATTCTAGTCAGAATTTTCAAAAACTTTATTGACACTTGTCCCCTACAAGGACAAAGAGTTTGCTTTCATTTAGTCTAGCTGACTTGTCATTGGTTTCTCCTGTTGATCGGGTCCTTCAGTTTTTTCTGTGGTAACATGCAAGTACAGGCTTAAGAGTATCCGTTTACAATACTCATCCTCTTCAAAGCCAATATACAATCTAGGAAGATTATAATGAAATTTGTTGTTGTCAGGGGGGACAATACACCAGTAGAAAAATGCAAGTGGATACTCTTTTGTGGGCTTGTTTTTTAATCTCCATAGGTACAGGCCCTCTTGACTTTTCTAGTGGCCTTTAGAATTATTACGGTATGGGCAACGAAGAAAATTAATCCTGCCTTTTAGTACATCAGTAAACTTTGGAGTGTCTCATTCATACGACTTCCCTTCTCTTGCACCATTGGTGCCTGCTCCTCTAGAGCCTCCCATGGAAACCTTTCTTGTTCCTGCCTTGGTGAAACAAGCCCATTAAAGTCTGACATGGAGTACAGGTCTCTGAAGTCTTCTCTTTTTCTGCCCCAGACTCCTCATTCTTGCTCCATTACAATACTGTAACATAGATGCTCTTTCTCTGCACCATTACAACGTTTTTGCACTGATGCTTTGTGAAGGCATCATTGCCTCTCACTGTACTGAGAGCAAGTGATGAAGCTCATATGGCATAAGACAGCGCTCCGAGAGTCCCTGCCTTCCAGTACTTATAGTAATAAAGTATATTGCATGCTAGAAATTGGATGCCTAGCAAAATAACCTGCATTTACACTTTCTGTTGGTTGTTTGTTCAGATGACAAGTTGACCTGCATGAAAACAATACCAGACACAAACGTCTATAAGCTTTGATTGAGAGTACCTTTTATTTAATTTCCTAATTGATGGGCTCTGTCCTCTTACTGCCAACATAAGCACCAAGACAAAAAATATTTTATGCACTAAGAGTTCAGAAACGGAATAGAGGATGATTATGCAGACTATATGAGAAGCCTCACACCTCCTTGAAGCAATAGCTTGGGCTTGTTTCCACCACGTAAGGGTGCCCAAGCAAGCCTGGTGCCTTTTTCCAATCCTATTCACTGGCACAAAATCACAAAAGTCAGTATTGTAAAGAAGGGTTACATGCCCGAGCTCAAAGTGCTATTAGCATTCTTCCCCACACTTTATGCAAGCTTTCATATCTGTAATGTCTAATTCATGATGTTCAGCCGAGCAAGGCAGAAAAATGCAATCATGAGAATGACCAAAGACAGGAATACAGTATACTTGTTTACTTTCTTGAATCGGCAAAGCAGCTTGAAAATAAATCATATCCATTGTCATTTTCAAAATAGCAAACGAAAAGGTTTAAGAAAAGCAAATATCAGTGTTTTCGCTCCTAATCAAATTGATTACAGGGCAACAAAAATGCCCTTAGGCCTCGGGGTCATTACGTCTACTTTCTCATAGTCTAGAAATAGCCTGAGTTACTTGAGCAGCTGGAAAAATTCATATCTTCCCCTTTAAGGTTCTCTAATTTGGCTTCATGTCAGCTCCATGTGATGACACAGTCTACAGTATATCCAGCTTTAAAGGGATGTCCAGTTTCTTACAGTGAGTTGGTACATGAAATTCCTTTGAAAGTTTCACACACACATCAGGGTCCTTCAGAATTTGTGGCTCCAGATACACAGCACCAGATAGGCATTGTCCAAATGCAGGAGATAACATACCTGGGAGAATATTTGAAACAAAAGACACACTCATTTCATTTGGAGGAGAAGCTATGTCTGTTTTACAAAAATAGTGGCAGGATCAGTCCATTCCTTCTCACCTTTTGGGGAGGGAGTAGATCATGTATTTTCACCTTTCTCCATGTGCCACTCCACATACAGCCTCTCTAAGGAGTCTAAAGTATCTACGATGCTAGAAAGCTAAACAACTGAATAATCTGATTCAATTTCTATCTCCTCTCCATGCCTTTTCTGAAGGTGCTACAAAAAAGAATGAGCTTAGAGGATACCCTTCCAAAAATGATCACCCTTTTAATAGTAATGATGCTTCCATGGCTGTATCTAGTGATGGCTTGTAAGTAGCTCTCCTGTATACAGCCCAGCCTACTAAATGTCAAGATTTTTTTAGGTATATATATATATGTTTGTGTGTGTGTGTGTGTGTGTTTGAGGCATATGAGCTGCAGATCTCACACTGAGCATTAGATCGCCACCTGGTGTCGAGCTCGGAGGATTGCATGCTGTTGTCGTCTTGGAAGAAGTCTTTGTAGTCACAAGATAGGTGACTCCTCCCTTGGACGATAGTGCGCATGGGCATCGACTCCATCCTTAGATTGTTTTTTTCCGCCTCTGGGTTCGGATGCAACTTTTCCGCTCCGTTTCGAAATCTACTTTCTAAGTAGTTTGACGTGTCAAAAACTTACTTAAACTCTTATAAACAACTTTCGACATCAAGAACCATCGACTAGAGCTCATCAGCTCGATTCCGGTCGTCGACGCGGGCTGTTGGGCCTATCCACGCCGTGAGGTCTACAGATCATGGAAAGGACGCCGTTCAAGAAATGCCCCCAGTGTGGAGCAAAATTCCCGCACAGTGACAATCACAATGTCTGTAACCTTTGGTTATCACCAGACCACGACGAGTCCAGCTGTCCAGCCTGCGCATCCTTTCGATCCAAGAAGACTATTCGAGATCAGAGGGCCCGTCGACAAATCATGCAGAGATCAGCTCCGGAACCAGAGGACATCTTCGACTAGAGACCAGATGTCCATGAAGAAGATTCCGGAGATCTCGAAATCGTATCTGGGGCAGACGACTCCGATGACTCCATACCTTCGGGTCAACACGTGAGTACTACTGCCCCAGCCCCAATCCTAAAACCCAAATCGAAGGCAAAGGTCAACACTCCGCCTCCAAGGCCCAGTCATGACCAAAAAACTACTTCAGAAGTCCCGCCTTCGAGCTCGGCTCCGAAGAAAATACAAAAACTTCCGTTAGCTCGGGACCGAGCAAACCGCATGTGCCGATACCACCAGCTCCATCTGCACCGAAACCGAAAGGTCCCGGTTCCGAAAACAACTCCGAAACCATCGACTCCGAAAGACAAACCGGCTCCGAACATAAAGCCTGCTTCCGACGCTTCCAAGCCAACGAAACCAGCTTCGGCTCCAAAGCCAAGATCTTCGGAGCCAAGACCTACGCCAAATGACTCTGCCACGACTCCTAAGGCTAAGGACACAGAAAAGAGACTACCACGCTCGGAACCGAAATAATCGGCACCGAAAGCGGTTCCTGAAGAAGAGGAGCTTTTTCACCCTGATCCTAGACAGAAAAAGATCTATATTGACCCAAACACAGGACATGTTTCTACTGTCCAGACAGAAAGAGGAAATTAGATACAGCACCTCCACCTCCAGTGCCTGTAAAGAAGAAGGACTCTGCCACATCACTTATGCACCCTTCTTCTCCTATACCTCTCTATTCCTCCTCCTCTTCCTTCACCTCCTCAAAATTCTCCTTCATTTCTCACCACAACATACACCTCCTCGTAATAATAATGATGATGATGATATTATGGGGGGAGGGAATGACCCAAATGACTCTTAACTACCCAACAGATCCACCTGACTGGGAGTACCCAATCCCACCAGATGTCCCACAGGATGTACCAGATATCCCTGATCCATATACATACCCATCCAAACCTTCTCCTCCAGAAGATAATATTGGGTTTGGACACTTACTCAATAGAGCTGCCATCCATCATGGGGTCACAATGCATTCAGATGAGGCAGAAGAAGATTTTCTACTTGACTCTTATGCAATCCCAAAAGTCAGTGCAAATATTACCTCTGATCAAAGGAGTCATTAAGCATGCGCCAGAAGTGTTTAAAGATCCTGTACGGGCTAGGATCATAAACCCCAGAATAGAAAATAAATATAGGCCTACTCCTGGAGATCCCGCATACATTAAAGGACATCTACCTTTAGACTCACTAGTCAGTTCAGTTCATGAAGCTTTATTCGGTCATTAAGAATAGTAACCATAAAAGCAGAACAACATGCAACAAGATAAAAATACAAGCAATAATTAAAAGATCATACTTTTCCTAAAAGTCATGGATTTACAAATAAAACTGGCAGTATAAAAACATATGTCGGGGCGGTCCAAGTTGTACAACAAACACATTGCATCCTCCACATTAAAAACACCGTACTTGAGAAATATTGGTTTTAAAAAGGATAGCCTAACGTTCTTGAACAGGGTGCAAATGAGCATAAAGTGCACTGTGCTTTGTTTCGAATGCCCATCGCAGGGGCAGGGGCCAACCGGATGCTTTTTTGGATGTGGGAAAGCCACCAGTACATGAGCAGTTCCAACTCTTAGTCTAGTCAGTACAAATCTATGTGCAGGCCTAGTTACCATGCTCAGGTAATTCTGGAATCCCTCAGTAATAATATATTTATTATAAGTATTAACAGTAACGAGAGAATTACTCACAGCTGAGCGTTTATGGGTTCTGTAAGACTTAAAAGAGTTTTTCATGTCTTGTTTGGCAAGACCTCTAGGGGGACAGTGATCTAGCAACAAATTAATACCAAAGATGCTTTTGTAACAATCTATAACATATTTAAGCCATGGTATCTGCAAACAATTGTCTAGTCCAAGGCAGTCCCTAATTACAAGATGATTGAACTCAGTCTCTTCCTTGAGCCAAATGGCTCGGTAAAGCAACAAAGGCCTAAGTGAGGCAAGTTCACTCAGGTAAGAAACCCCAACCTCTTTGTGAATCAACTATGTAGGGGCAGATTTAGGGAGGCACAATAATTTCTTAAGGAAGTTATTTTCTTCTGTCTGCAAACGCTCAATATTGCAGTAACCCCAGAGCCCCGCCCCATAAAGGGCAATGGATATACTACGTGCCTTGTAGATTTCCATCATATCCTTGATTCGCCTATCCCCCAGCTTAGACGCGAATTTAAAAATGCCATAAGAACTTTTACTCATTTTAGTTTGAACATTCGTTAGTTCTTGCCCCCAGCTGCCATCACTACTGAAAGTTACCCCCAGGTAGCAGAAACTATTCACATGCTGAACTTTATCCCCATCTATAAAAAAGGAATGGCTTTTGCCCGCATTTGTTCCACAGGTCATTGTATGTTTTTTTTTTCTTATTGATCAGCAGTTTCCTGCTCCCAATAAATTCGGTGAACTTGTCCATCAGACGCTGCAGACCAACAGGTGTCCGTGACAGGAGCACCGCGTCGTCTGCATACAGCAGAACTGGGACACTGTCCCCGGCAACCTGTGGAGCATCAGCCTTAACAGTCATCAGGGCGGCTTCAACCCCATTAACAAAAAGGGTGAACAACAGGGGCGCAAGGACGCACCCTTGCCTAATTCCCCGTTTCACATTAAAATTACTAGTGCACTCCCCGCTAGTACCATACCGGACACATGTTTGTAACTTGCTATATAGTCTGGCAAGGAAAAAAATAATTTCTTTAGGGGCACCCATCTCTAGCAAAACTGACCACAGAAGTTAATGATTAACTAAATCGAAAGCACTGCTTAGGTCAGCAAAGCAAAGATAAATATTGCCGGGCTTAGCTCTAGTGTACTTGCCAATCAATAATTCTAGATTCAGGCACTGATCTAGGGTCCCTCTTCCCTTCCTGAATCCATATTGAGAATTGGCAAGAATCCCGTTCTCATCTGCCCACTCTTCTAATCTGGAAAGCAGTACTCTGCTCATGATTTTTACTGAAGAATCGAGCAGGCTAATCGGCCGGTAGTTACAGGCTAGTGCTTTGTCCCCTTTTTTATAAATAGGGACAATAATAGAGTCACCCCAGGTCGGTGGAATCATGGTGGTTACCGCAGCATTGAGTGCCAAGGTAAGTATTGGTCCCCAAAGCTGCGGTTGAGCCCTGTATACATCTATCGGGACTCCATCTGGCCCCTGAGCCTTCCCCCCCCTTACTGGTTTTAATACTAATCTCCACCTCCCCCAGAGAGATGTCAAGAGGCACCACGGGCCATAGCATATGCTCATTAGACGACAGAGTGTTATCTTGAAAGATCGCCGAGAAATGGTTCACCCAGTCCTCACTGCCCACATTAGATGAAAGATGGGGGGGTTTATCGTCTTGAAGGAAAGGGGAGTTAACAGTGGACCAAAACAGGCGACTATCGGCAGTTTCTGCTGCCTGGCTAAGGTGATCCCAGGCTTCCTGCCGTAACTCCTTCTTTCTTTTGGATAGCGCCTTTTTATAATCAATTCTCAGAAGTCTGACTCTATCATTATCCCTAGGGGTGTGGGCTAGAGCATGTTTAAGTTGCGAGAGAAGGGACGTGCAGGCATGGTCAAACCATCCAATCCCTTTCTCTCCTCTACCTGATTTATTCCCCGTGAAGATGTTGTTAATGACATTATTAATATTAAGAAAATGGGTTATAACATGAACAGGCGTGCAGCCTGGGGACAAAATAATGTCAATGTCCGTCAGGCATTTATTTATGATTATGGGTTCCACTGTAGCTGATTTTCCCCCTTTCCATCTCAGCCTGGTCCCGTTGGTCCTATGTGGCTCTATATTGGCCAGCACTCTAGTGGGCAGTTCAGTTCTACACTTCCACGTGGTAATATGCATGGTAACACAATTGTGGTCACTCAGAGGATGTATCCCTTACTTTAATTAAACAGTGCGGTACCAAACTAGACGAAACCATGATGTGGTCGATAGTGGAGCCCGCATTCTGACCAGTAAAGGTGGGGATGGAACACTCACTACCCTCCTGTACAGTACTCAATAGCTCTAAATCATACGAAGCCATGACGCTATTGATTGACTCTCCGTAGGCATTATGAGGGAAATGCGACATACTCTCCCCGCTATTAGTTAGGATCCCACAAACCCTGGAAGAGGATAAACTACAAACTGTTAAATTAAAATCCCCCAACCAAATGTAAGTATAAATGCATTTTGCTTCGCTTTCCAGCTTCATGAGGGCACGTGATAACTCATCTATCACTTTGTGCCGGGAATTGTTAAAAATGTTGTTATAAAAATTTATTAAAAGCACATCAGTGCCATCCAGTAAACGTACCCAAAGGATTTGTGAATGTGGTTCAACTAACAAATGTTTAACGATAGTCAACTTTAAGTTTACTGCAATAAGAAAAAGAAGTCCTCCCTTTGCCCTGCCATGCCTAGTTTCAGAGGCTTCTAGGCTATAGCAAGTGTACCCTTCAAGGCTAGGTTTCTCAACACACCACGTCTCCTGTAAACATAAAATGTCATAAGACCTAACAATACCCTCCCACTCCATTTTATGTACTTTGGATGCCCATCCAGCAATATTCCAGCTGGCAATAGAAATCCCCACAGTATGATGATAGTTAGCAATACCATGGACATTGTTAGTACTATTACCCTTGGCACTTCGGTCATCCACAGGCCCAACTATATGCCTACCTGTAACATTCACCGGTTCTTCAACAATCTCATTCACACAGTGAACTGCAGTCACACTACTCAAATTACCCATGGTGGCAGTAAATGGGCTCTGTATAGCCACTCTCTCCTCACTTTGGTTTTTTGATGTGGTACTCAAGGTAACATCCCTCCAGGTCCCAGGACCCATCTGATGTCAATCGTTCTGGTCCAAGAAACTCAGGGACTGGTACCTGTTCTGGACCGGGACTTGGTAAACCATCCCATGGGTAGGTGGGAAAAAACTATCCCCATTGGGAACGAAGTTAGGGGTAGGTGGGGAAAAAATATCACCATTGGGGATAGAGTTCAATATGGGCATGGGCAGGATAGATCTGCCACAATTGAATACATGGTTAGAGGTAGGTAGAAAAAATCTATCACCATTGGGTACCGAGTTAGGGGTGAAGACCCCATCTCTACAATTGGCGGGAGGTAAATTATTAAGGTGATTATAAAAATAGCCCAAAGGATGTGCAGTTACATCAGTCTCAAGCTGTGTTAAAGCAGCAGCTCTAAGTAAGACCGTCGCAACATGTTGGGGGTATTTAAAGTTGACGATCACACAGTCACCCCCACAGGTCTTCCTAGAGTTGCCGATCCAGTTGACCCTTCTGGTAGATAAAATTTGATCTGAATAGTTAACTGGAAATCCACAGTGTCGATTTAGCCATGAAACTGTTTTGTTTTTTAAAGAGTCCCGCGACTCTTGAAGAGGTATAGCCTGGCTGAAAGAGGGAACATTAGTTAGAACCACAACATATGGTACACAGTCCGGGGGGAGGTCTACTGAACGATTATTTATGCTAGCAGAAACCCCTGCAGATCCAGCGACAGCTGCTGGCACGCCTGGTGTCTGCGCTGCCCTAACTCTATTAGAGGTTGGTAATGAGTTTTTACCAACAGTTGTCCCTACAAACCCTGCAGCTGCAACCGAGACTACCGGAACCTGCACTGGCCGACCCTTATTGCAAGCTGGTAAAGAATTCGGACCAGTCAGTACAGATGGTGCCTGCAGGGTTTGTCTTCCCACTTCAGAGCCGGTGGTAGCAGTGTTCGTGTTACAGGACCTCCCCGTAGCTGGCTTAGGAGCTGGCTTAGGAGCAGATTGATTACATGTGGGAACTCTATTGGGTAATTCAGGATTAACTATTTTAGCCACATGCTAGTCTAACAGGGACCCCAATCTCAATACTTCTGCAGATAGTACATCAATCTTAACAAGTAATGGCTCCACAACCGACTTCAGTTTACCATCGATGCAACCAACTAATAAATTGAATTGGTCAATATTAATAGTAACACAGTTGTCCTTAGTAAGAGTCCCTTTATCACAAACATTATCTTTGGGAATAGAGTCCTTTTTCTTCCTGGTCGAGTGATTACCCCGCTTAGTAATAGGTTTCCTACATGCTCTCATGGATCGTGTAGCCCTTGTGCATTGTTGCGGAGTACCGTCTAGGATTTCAGGTTGGTCTTCTACTGCAGTAGAATCATCTAAAACCTCTACGGCAATAGTTCCAACATTGCCGCTGGTATTATTGGTCTCGGCTGTCGCATTAGTGACGATGTTGCCCTCAATGGCAGGGTCCGATGATAGATCAGGGGAAAAATCCGGTAAATTGCCTTGTCCTAAGAATTTTCTTCTATCGCTGTTAATTCTACTAACTACTTTAAGTAGGTAGTTATCCGTTAAGGTAGTTTGGATAGACATAGTTAGTAGCAGGTTAGTAGTGCAGGAGGTGTACAGAGGGTTGGGAAAACACAACCACACAACCCCCTGCTGGCTACTTGATAACCAAAGTCAATTCTTTAGATGTGAGTTCACATATACTCACTGTTGTAGCCAAGGGGGGTGGCCCGTCCCGTCCTCCGTCGTCCCCGGGTGCTCTGAACACGCGTCGCAGGCGCGCCGCCCCGAGGCTGCTGGGGCTGGTAATTGTGAGGGAATCTCACGGCGCTCCCTCTCTGCCCGACTTCACTGCCGTTCCCCCTCACGGCTGGTAACAGGTGTGTTGCTGGTCCCCCAGCAGTCAATCTTCTGCAGCCCCTCGCCGCATAGCGCCAAGTCGAAGATCCAGGTCTTATCCACGGCAAACCAGGCTATATACGAAAATCTTCGCCGGGGAAAGTGCGGCTCATCCGGTTTGCAACTACACAAACATGCCTCCACTCCAGGGGCAGAGAAAAAAGAGGCAAAGTGTGGCAGGGACAAAGTCGAGAGAATCGCCCTCAACTGCGTGAAACCTCAGCGCTGCAATCCACTTCAGAGCGCTCCAACGGCCATGGTGCCTCCACCGGGTCTATCCGCATTCATTTGCGGGAGAAAATTCAGCAAGAGAAGACGCGGCTCAGCCTCGCGTCTAGCACTGTCCGCGTCCGCTCCGCCATTCCTGGGGGCGTGTCATAGACTCACTAGTCGTTTCCAACGCTAGAAAAAGAGCAAACTCCCAAACATCAGGTGAAGCGACACCTCCTAATAAAGAGTCTACGATGATAGACACTTCAGGCAAGAGAATAGCTGCCGTAGCAAGTAACACATGGCACATAGCTAATACACAAGCCCTCCTCGCAAGATACGACAGGGCTCATTATGATCAGCTAGAAACACTCTTACAGCATCTACCTGACCAATATAAAGCACAAGCTAATGACCTAATCCAAGAGGGAAAGCTAATTTCTGATGCTTCCAGCTAGTGCGCACTGATGCAGCAGACGCTGCATCTAAAGCAATAAACACTAGTGTCATCCTTAGACGCCATGCATGGCTACGCATCTCAGGCTTTAAGCAAGAGGTACAAACTACCATATCAAATCAGCCATTTAACCAACAGCAGCTTTTTGGCCCAGCTGTAGACACAGCACTTGAAAAGATGAAAAAGGATACTGAGACTGCCAAATCTATGGGAGCTTTGCAGTCCACACAAACAAGAGGCTCCTTTTGTCGCTCCTTCTATAGAGGCTCCAAACAAGTTGGAGCAGACAATTCACCTTCCTTTAAAAACAATACACAAACATCCTCCAATAGAGGATATTTAAGAGGGGGCTACAGAGTCAATAACAACAAGGGGAGAGGTAATAACAACAATAGAACCTCTCCCACCACAAAACAGTGACTTCCTTCAGCTCCCCAACAGCATTCCACTCCTGTAGGGGGGAGAATAATACAGTTCCTACCTGTCTGGAATTCCATCACAACAGGCAAGTGGGTAAGACAAATTGTCCAGTATGGCTACTGCCTAGAACTCACAGCTATCCCTCCACATATACCACACAGACAGCGTCAAATGTCTACAGAACATCTTACGATGCATATACAAGAGGTTCTATAATTGCTTCAAAGGGACTCTATAGAAATAGTTCCAATACAACACCAAGGGACAGGGGTTTACCCGCTGTATTTCCTAATACCCAAGAAGGACGGGACACTAAGACCAATTCTCGACCTCAGGCCCCTCAATCTGTATATACACTCAGATCATTTTCATATGATCACTTTACAACAAGTGCTCCCATTGTTGCAACAAGGCGATTTCCTTACTACACTAGATCTCAAGGACGCCTACTTCCACATTCCCATACATCCTTCTCACAGGAAGTATCTAAGGTTTGTACTAGAAGGACAACACTATCAGTTCAAAGTCCTTCCATTTGGGGTCACAACTGCACCAAGAGTGTTTACAAAGTGCCTAGCAGTACTAGCGGCACATCTCAGAAGGCAACACATCCATGTATTCCCATACCTAGACGATTGACTCATAAAAGCCAAGTCATTCAATCAATGTGTCCAACCCACATCTCAAACAATTCAAACACTGCACGACTTGGGGTTCACAAGCAACTACACCAAGTCGCATCTCCAACCCTCTCATGTACATCAATACCTAGGGGCCACAATAAACACGTCTACAGCTCTAGCTTCTCTCAGTCCAGCCAGGATACAGAGCATTCAAGCCTTAGTCAAAAAGTTTCAACACCAACACTCTCCCCCAGCCAGAGTGTTCATGCAACTAATAGGCATGATGGCATCTTGCATTTTTATTGTACCATATGCAAGACTGCAAATGCGCCCATTGCAGGAATGTCTAGCACATCAGTGGAACCAGGCTCAAGGACAACTTACAGACCTGGTGTTGGTAGACAGCCTCACACATCGCTCTTTGCAGTGGTGGACCACCACAAACAAACTTGTCTAGAGGGCGGCAGTTCCTCGAGCCTGTTCCACAGATAGTACTTACAACAGACGCATCCCTGACAGGATGGGGAGTCCATCTCCTACACCATACAACTCAGGGAAGATGGACCACTCAACAAAATGTTCTCAACATCAATCACCTAGAGCTGCTAGCAATATTCCTAGCACTCCAGTCCTTCCAAGTACATGCACAAAACAAAGCTGTCTTAATCCGGACAGACAACATGACAGCCATGTACTACATTAAAAAACAAGGAGGCACACAGTGATATCGCCAGGGATTGAGGCCACCTGCTCTGTAAATTTGACACCCAACTGGAACTCTCAAAAGAAACTCCAGGAAAAGACTCGGAGGGGATAGTTAAAGGAGGGAATATTTATTGTGACCACAAAAGAAATGTCTATAGGTTTGATGTGGAGTTTCTCTATTGTCCTCGGATTTGGGGTAGATGGGGAAATAAGAAATTCGGCTGGGCGTTGGGATCAGGGAATTGATAAATAAAGATAAACAGTTCACAGTCACTGTTGCTCCTTTACACCGGGGCTGTCTCCTTCCTGTTGTGTTTCTTCGGGGTACCACAGGGGAGAGTTTCCAGCAGGACGTAGCAGGAATAGAAAATAAGAAAATAAAGAACACAGGATCAGCCTAACTGGCAGGTTACAAAAGAAAAAAAGAAATAGGGAAAAGTGCTCCCATCAACTTTGTGCTCCTATGTTGTGGTGCCTAGGTGAAAAGGGGGTTTTCTTTTGTGGCTTCAGGGTATGTGACCCTTAATCCCCGCCCACCAACCCCTTAAAGAAAAGAACCCAGCCCTGGGCACTTGCCTGGACCCACGACCTTCCTGGGCCGTGAGGGTAGGAGTCACAGCCTCTCCTTCTACTGTGGGAGCGCTGGACGCGATCGATTTGCTCCCAGAGCGGTCATCCAAATGCGGCTGCTCTTCTTCCTCCTCGCTCGTTTCCGCTTCTGCTCCTCTCGCCTTCTCCTCTTGACTCGCCTCTGCTCCTCTTTCTCTCTCTTCCGCGCCTCTCTGCTCATTCCGAGCCCCGCCTTTTTCTCTCCCAAAGTCTCCCTTGGGCCGTCCCTGATAGGTTCGGCCTCCTTGACGTCTTTGACGTCTGCTAGAGCGCTGCCTTGGCTTCCACCCGACGACATCGCGGCCGCCATGTTGGGTTGGTCGTGTGGCGCGCTGTGTCGGGGAGGGGAACCCTCACACACATTCTCTGCAACTGTCCTAGCTTGCACAGAACATTTGGAGATGGGCCATTCCAAATAACATATATCTGCTAGCAGAACAACTTCCAGGGGTTCACAATCAGATTGCAGATCTGTTAAGTCGACAGACACAACACATTCACGAATGGGAACTACATCCGCAAGTTCTTCTAACATTCTTTCACAAGTGGGGTCACCCAGACATAGTTCTGTTCGCCACACACGAAAACGCAAAATGCCCAACCTTCGCCTCCAGGTTTCCACACCCTCTGTCCAAGGGCAATGCAATATAGACGAACTGGTCAGGCAGATTTGCGTACGTTTTTCCGTCACTCCCACTAATACCACTAGTATTGCGCAAGCTAAGACAACAGTCTCTCAGAATGATCTTAGTAGCTTCCACATGGGCACGCCAACCGTGGTTCACAACGCTGCTAGAACGCTCTCTAGTTCCACACCAAAGACTGTCTGACACCATCCATGCTAATGCAGAACCATGGATATCAGACATCCAGATCCAAGTCAACGGAATCTGGCGATCTGGCTCCTGAAGTCTTAGTTTGGTTACCTTAACCTACCACCAGACTGTATGAATATCATTAAGGAAGCCAGAAGACCTACTACTAGAGCTTGCTATGCAGCAAAATGGAAGAGATTTGCCATTTACTGCACCAATAATCAAATTGATCCCCTGGATGCTTCCATCCAGAATATCATCTGCTACCTTCTACACTTACAAAGATGTAATCTAGCATATTTATCTATAAGACTACATCTTGCAGCCATTGCTGCATACCTACAAAATAGACAACATTTGTCATTATTTAGAGTACCTGCTATCAAAGCATTTATGGAAGGTTTAAAAAGAATCATTTTTCCTAGGTTACCACCCTCTCCAGTGTGGAACCTAAACATTGTTCTTACCAGCCACATGGGACCCCCTTTTGAACCTTTACACAAATGTGAACTGCAATTCCTCACATGGAAAACCGCTTTCCTTATTGCTATTACCTCTCTCGGAAGAGTGAGTGGGATTCAAGATTTCACTATACAAGAACCATTTTTACAATTAAACCATAACAAGGTGGTTCTAAGAACAAATCCCAAATTCCTTCCTAAAGTCATTACTCCATTTCATCGAAACCAATCAGTAGAATTGCCAGTGTTTATTCAAAACCCAGACTCTGTACCAGAAAGAGCTCAACACACCCTAGACGTGACGAGAGCCCTTCTCTATTACATTGACAGGACCAAATCCTTTTGAAAAACAAAACAATTGTTTGTAGCTTCCTCGCCACCACATAAAGGCAACCCCATCTCTAAAGCTGGAATTGCAAGGTGGATTGTAAAATGCATACAAATATACTATCAAAACGTACATTAACAATTCCTCCTAGAGCGCACTCCCCACGCAAACTAGGAGCCTCAATGGCTTTCTTAGGGAACATTCCCCTAGAAGACATATGCAAGGCAGCAACATGGTCTACAACACATACCTTCACTAAACACAATTGTGTTGACGTGGAGGCCAAGCAGCAAGCTGCTGTAGGCCAAGCTGTCCTCAAAACTCTTTCAAACTACTGCAACAGATACAGGTGACCACCGCTAGGGGAGACACTGCTGTAAAATCGATGCTCAGTGTGAGATCTGCACCTCATATGCCTCGAATGGAAGATGCTACTTAACAGTATGAATCTGTTCTTGGCATGTAGAGCTGCAGAGTCTCACACGCCCACCCGCCTCCCCGGGACCTGTATCTGTTCCAGTTCTATCTTAGTAAGATATAAACACATGGACATCCTTTTTTCTTTCTACTAACTCCACCATTTCCCATCATGGCGAAAAACAATCTAAGAATGGAGGCGATGCCCATGCGCACTATCGTCCAAGGGAGGAGTCACCTATCTCGTGACTACAAAGACTTCTTCCAAGACGACAACAACATGCAATCATCTGAGCCCAACAGCAGGTGGCTATCTAATGCTCAGTGTGAGACTCTGCAGCTCTACAAGCCAAGAACAGATGCATACTGGTAAGTAGTATTTTATATATATATATATATATATATATATATATATAGAGAGATATTTTAGACAAAAGTGGGTATTTTCAGATCTCATACACCGATGTTTAACAAACGGGTGAATTTGTAAAATACACTTACAGCTGATAATTGAGTTGTGAATTTTGCGGCACTGGCATACTCGTATTACCTTGCTGCCTGGCGCAATGCAGCTGTGGCTGCTCTTTATTGCCCGTATAGAGGCAATCAAATTGAACAGGCCTTTGTGACATTACAGCTGGTAACTCTCCCTGATGCTCTGAAAGAATCACTGCTGTTAATTGTCCATTGGGTGGCCACTAATGTAATCTTGTCTAATGCAATCACTACTACAACAATAATTCTCTTCCAGGGGATCCTCATCAATAGTCATAAGCATTAGAATATTTCCGTCCATGCGCGGGACCCCGGAAACACTATATTATATGTGCCCCACATATACATACTCCTATATATATATATATATATATATATATATATATATATATATATATATATATATATAAAAAACAAGTAATTGCAGCCAAATTCACAATAGAGCTGGATTATGCTGTAAAGAATTTCCACCATACATGAAACATTTGCATTAGAAACATGGAAAACAACACCAAAGATTGTTTTGAAACTGTTTTAATGCTGAAAAGCAGTAGGAATTCTTATTATATCCTGAAAACATAGAAAGCTCCCAGGCTGCATTGCAAACACACAGTCTAAAAAGACTGAAAAGCTGACCTGTAGCTGCATGCTACAAAAAACTGACACCGTGCCTTTAAGGCACTCATGACCCCCAGTATCCCATCATGCCTCAGGGGTGACAGTTGGGTCAGTTGTTCTTTCCGGCTCCTTCAGGAAGGATCCTGGTTTCACAGCTCCACTCTTTCTCTGTTTCTGACTGAAAATCCTCTCCGTTTTCTACATTTTTAACCTTACTTGGACGTTTTTCAACTAATCAAGTAGGTTTTCTCTTGTTGTTTGGCATTTCCCTTTTTGACAAGTGCCCTTCTTGTGGCAAGAAGAAGGCAAAGACGGACAGCCATGAGGTATGCATCCTTTGCCTACCAGAAGGCCATGACTCAAGGACCTGCCCTCACTGTGAGCCCCTGTCATCAAGAACTTTGAAAGACAGGGAGAGAATTCGAGTCTATGGCCTAGCCCATAGGTCTTCTAGAGGGAGGTCCCTAACTAAGAAGAGCTCCAAAAGGTCCGGAGAACTACTTTCAAAGGGCGAGTCTTCTCGTCCTGCAGCTTCAGCGTCGGGCTTGGCGCTGAGAAAGGAGCAACCGGTGGGTCATTCTTCGAAAAAACGACGTGTATCACCGTCGACGGCGGGTTCGCCTTCAAGAAGATCAGGTATGTCGTCGTCGAGATGTCAAGACCCTCCGCCATCGTCAACTCGGCGACGATCGGCGTCGAGAGATAAGACCCCTCCGCCGTCGTCAACCAGGCCCCTAGACGGGAGGTACCCGCCAGAAGATCTCGCGAAAGGAGAGCTCGAACATCAGCTACTTCTCCTACCACCTCTACCTGCTCTTCCATACGGGATTACTCCCCCACTTTGGTTGTTAGCCCTATCTCTAGGGTTTCCCCGGTGGACGATATCAACACCTATCACGATGTCCTACAGAGGGGTGCACTGAAATTAAACATCGAGCTGTCTGTGCCACAGGTCTCCACGACAGTGATCTTTGAGACTCTTCACCAAAGTCGGGGTCTCGTCCAGTGCTGCTGTTGGTCCCAGGGATCATGGATCCTGTCAATGATGTGTTCCTAGCTCCAGCATCGGCAAAAGCGGTGCCGGCTCGCATCCAAAAGAAGTATAAGGCCGCACCCTCTGACCCGATCTTTGTGAAAGCGGACCCGCCCGCCGACTCAGTAGTCGTGGCGGCGGCACGAAAAACAGTCTCTCCCTCCTCAACTCCTCCTGATAAGGACAGCAAGTTGCAAGACTCTTGACATACATATGCCCATGGGGTATGTGCCAGACGTTCTTCGTGGCTGTGCCTGACAGGCCTCAACCCCGATGTGCAGCAGCGCATTCTGAACCTCCCGTTTACCGGAACATCTCTCTTTGGCCAGCACACGGATGACGAGTTGAGTCGGATGAAAGCTGAGCTCGACAGTCGGCTTAGAAAAAAAGAAAGAGTTTAAACGCCGTTTCAAGTCCAATAGAGGCAGAGGGGCTCAACAGAGGGTTCAAACCCCTCAGTGGTCCCAGAACAAGACCCAGGGCAAAACCCAGTTTCGGGGTGGTAAAGCCAGCCGAGGTAGAGGAGGTCACCAGCAGTCCTCTGCCTCGACGAGAGGAGGAAAACAATGAGCGCTGGCTTCCTCCAGCGCCGTTGTCCACTCCAGTGGGAGGAAGTGTTTCAAAACATCTGGCAGAGTGGGACACCATCACGAACGATCGGTGGGTGCTGAATACACTGCGCAATCGATATGCTCTTCGTTTCCGTGCGCCTCAACCGGACATTCCCCCAAAGAAATCTCGTCCGCACCAACTCGATCTGCTCCGAAAAGAGGTGAAGGCTCTTCTCAAAAAACGAGCTATAGAAGAGGTGCCTGCCTCACAAAGGGGAAAAGGAGTCTACTCCAGATACTTTCTTGTCCCCAAAAAGGATCAGGAAAACAAGTTCCGGCCTATCCTGGATCTTCGTGTTCTGAACAAGAACATAGTCAAGGAGAAGTTCCGCATGCTTGCTCTTCACCAAATATGTCCACATCTGCAAGTAGGAGAGTGGATGTGTTCGATGGACTTGCAAGATGCCTACTTCCACATTCCAATTGCCATGCGACATCGGAAGTTCTTAAGGTTTCTGGTGGGCAGCAAACACTACCAGTACAGAGTCCTGCCTTTCAGGCTAAAGTCAGCGCCAATAGTCTTCACCAAATGAATGGCAGTGGTGGCAGCCTTCCTGCACAAAAAAGGATTTTTTCGTCTATCCCTACCTAGACGACTGGCTCCTAAAAGGCCCATCTCCTCAACAGGTAGAGAACGACTTCCACCTTTGCCTGCTACAATTGCACAGGCTCGGCCTCCATGTCAACATTGAGAAGTCAGTACAACTACGAACCCAATCCATTCACTACCTGGGCTCCGTTCTGGATACAAAATTGGGAAAAGTGTTTCCTTTGGAGGAGAGACTATTTTCTATGCAGCAGAAGTGCAGAGTTCTACTACAGTCCCAGAACCCAACAGCGCATCAAATAGCGTCTCTGCTGGGTTCCATGGCGTCCTGCATCTTCCTGATTCCTCACGCCAGGCCGAGGATGCGACCTTTGCAGCAGGCTCTGGAGGATCAATGGGATCAGTCGACAGGGCTCTGGGAAGACCGGATCTATCTTTCCCAGGTGACGAAGACCTCCATCAAATGATGGACTCACCCTCGCAACCTTCTGGTGGGAGTGCCTTTTCACCAAACTCTCCCGACACAGTCTATAGTCACAGACGCGTCTCTCCAAGGCTGGGTAGCACACATGGGGTGTCTGCAGATTCAAGGAAGGTGGTCAGCAAAAGAACAGACCTACCATATCAACATGCTGGAGCTTCGAGCAGTTCATCTGGCTCTAAAGTCCTTCCTTCCTGCACTCGAATCACGCTCAGTTCTGATCCAAACGGACAACACGACGACCATGTTCTACCTGAACAAGCAGGGCGGAACTCAGTCTCGTCCTCTATCTCTGGAGGCACAAGCCATATGGCACTGGCTGCTTGCCCGGAACCTCACAGTAGTAGCGGTGCACCTCCCAGGAGAGCTAAATATCAAGGCTGACGCACTCAGCAGGCACTTGGAAGATCAGCTAGACTGGGTGCTGCACGACGAGGTGGTGGCAGACCTCTTCCATCACTGGGGTCGTCCAGAAATAGATCTGTTCGCGGACGACGAAAACTCAAAATGCCACGCCTTCGCGTCCAGATTTCACCGTCCAGGGACAAGGGGGAATGCCCTTTTGATGGACTGGTACAAAAGGGGGTGGTGATGGAGGGAGCATCTGAACCAATAAAACACTCGCACCCAGTCAAAAGATCTGGGTTTGATCCATCACCGTTCTTTAGCCCACTCTGCCACCCCAGTTCAGACATGGCTATATGCAAATCAGTCTGACCCTGTGCCTCATGGGAACAGTCCAGCCCGAACTGCCAAGCCATGCCTTCCCTGGACTGGAAACCAGCTTCCGAGGACCGGTTTCTGGCATTCCAGCCGTCTTCAGCCCTGCTTGCTTGAATCCAGTGGCAAAGTGAGCAAGGGACTCACGTCTGAGCATACCCTGCCACACTTATGGCGGCCAAAGCGGTACAAAAGGGGGTGGTGATGGACGGAGCATTTGAACCAATCAAACACTCACACCCAGTCAAAAGATCTGGGTTTGATGGACTGGTCAGGGACATTTGCTTACGCATTTCCTCCTCTGCCCCTGATTCCGAAGGTGGTGTCCAAACTCATCAGATCCAGCATGACCATGATCCTGGTAGCCCCGGACTGGCCTCTGCAGTGGTGGTACCCGGACCTTCTACAGATGTTGGTGCTTCCACCCAGGAGACTGTCCTGCAGGCCGGACCTGCTGACCAAGATGGGGGGGAGGATTCTTCATCCCAACCTTCCCTCACTGCACTTAACAGCATGGCTCCTGAGGTCCTACAATACGGACATTTAAATTTGTCACATGATTGTATGCACATTTTAAAGGAAGCGAAACAACCCTCCACAAGAACGTCTTATGCGTTTAAGTGGAAGAGGTTGTTTCTTTGGTGCAGAGAACGTCACTTTGATCCCTCGTCAGCACAGGAGGAAGTGATTCTGCCTTACCTGTTGTACCTAGCAAGATCTGGTCTTAAATATACTTCGCTCAAGGTGCACCTCTCGGCCATTACGGCTTATAGGAAGTCTCCTACTCAGCCCTCCTTCTTCCAGATGTAGGTGGTCAAGGACTTCTTACAGGGGTTGAAGAAAGTATACCCCCCTGTTAGAAACCCTTCTCCTCCGTGGGAATTAAACCTAGTGTTGTCTAAGTTGATGGGCCCCCCCCTTTGAACCCATCCACAGAGCTTCCTTGCAACACCTATCGTGGAAGGCCGCTTTTCTAGTTGCAATTACATCAGCGCGTAGAGTAAGTGAGATACAAGCGCTATGTACAAAAGAACCCTACACTGTTTTCCATCACAACAGAGTAGTCTTAAGGGCACATCCATCCTTTTTACCTAAGGTTGTCTCTGATTTTCATATAAATCATTCTATTTCTCTTCCTTCCTTTTTTCCAAACCCTACGACCCCGGCTGAGCGGTCGCTGCACTCTTTAGATCTCAAAAGAGTCCTTAAATTTTATTTGGAAAAGACCAAAGAGAGTAGGAAGACGGACCAATTGTTTATCAACTATGGTCCACTGAGAACGGGCTTTCCAGCTGCCAAGAGATCCATCTCCAGATGGATCGTCTCCTGTATTAAATTGGCTTATCAGCTTGCAGGCAAGCCCTTATTTTTGTCACTTAAAGCACACTCTACTAGGGGGAAAGCGGCCACAGTTGCTTTCCTGCATGATGTCCCTATGTCAGAGATTTGCAAGGCTGCAACCTGGAGATCAGTTCATACCTTTACAAGGCATTACTGTCTAGAATGAATCTGATTCCAGGGCTGATACTCAAGTAGGACAATCCTCTTTGAGGAATCAATTTGGGTAGCCTGCGGCCTGTACAAGCTTAGTCTTTTCTAGGCTTAGTAATTTTATTACTGTATTGTTACTCCTTTGCCCGCAGGGAGATGAGGTGAGGCTTGCTATTCTATTCTAATGCTTATGACTATTGATGAGGTTCCCCTGGATGAGAAGGATTAGTTACTTACCTGTAATCCTAGTTCTCTTCCAGGGGTATCCTCATCAAAGTCATAAGCAATCCTCCCGCCTCCCCGGGCAAAGCATCTTTATTAATTTGGAGATATTGTTAACCTATTTGTTTCCATGATTTTTCAGTCTCCGAAAAGAACAACTGACCCAACTGTCACCCCTGAGGCATGATGGGATACTGGGGATCATGAGTGCCTTAAAGGCACGGTGTCAGTTTTTTGTAGCATGCAGCTACAGTTTAGCTTTTCAGTCTTTTTAGACTGTGTGTTTGCAATGCGGCATGGAAGCTTTCTATGCTTTCAGGATATAATAGGAATTCCTACTGCTTTTCAGCATTAAAACAGTTTCAAAACAATCTTTGGTGTTGTTTTCATGTTTCTAATGCTTATGACTTTGATGAGGATACCCCTGGAAGAGAACTAGGATTACAGGTAAGTAACTAATCCTATTAGTAGCTTGGAATGATTTTCATTGACCATATGAGCTCCTATTACATAAAGGTTTGGTGACGCTTGATCTAGAGCCATAAATGCGTACCGGGCAATCCACAATTAAAGTAAAAAAATGAGACGATTATAAGTGTGGCTGCATGAGTCCAGGATGGCCCCAGAATTTCAATCCGGTCTGAAGCCAGGTTGAATCTGATGCACAGACAGCAGAGAGAAATGAGCTTCCACTGGATCAAATTGCAGTAGTGCATCCCTGTCTCCTTACCTTCACCTCGAGTTGAATACAAGATTGCTAGGGCCATCTTGGAAATTATAAAAACTGTGTTGTGGAGTATGTAAATTTGTTATACCTGGCGATTAAGAGGAGGGATGTGGGATAATTGGTAAGATCCATGGCTCACCAGCATACACAGTGAGCATACCTTGTATGGGTCGGAACACAGGGCAGAGAGTGTGGCAAATGTTAAAAGGCTTTTCAGTTCTATACCCAGCACAATTCAAAAGAGTGCGACTTCTGCTCTCTAAGCAGCAATAGTTGACTGCTGCCTGTCAAAGGGCATTGAGAGCTTAGTGGATTAATCTGCATTGATAGCGTGTGATGTGAGGATCTCTGTCTGTCTGCCACATCCCAGTTGATGATCACTTGATTGTTTTTTTCCTTGTATTATAAGTGTAACCTTACACTGATCTGCACCTGGTCCTCTGAAAAGGTACGTTTGAGGCATTTAGATCACATGCTTTGCATACTCCTGCCGTCTAGTGTTGGACCGGGATGTTTGCAAGGTGTTTTTCTTCGAAGAAGTCGTTCCATTCATGAGGTAGGTGACAGTGCACATGGGTATCAACTCCATTGTTAGATTGTTTTTTTCCGCCATCTGGTTCGGACGTGTATTGCTACGCTCCGCTTCAAAACTATTTATTTGGGTTCCCCTCGGTGTGCAATCCACCCTACCCGCATCGGTATTGTTTCGAGCGTGTATCCCACTTCTCTGCCTATCGTATCTCTTAAGGAAAACCTCGATTTCGATCAAACATCTTTGGGAAGGCGGTCCAGCCTAGCCGCTTCTGTTCAGCTCGCAGTCGGTGGAACCAACTCCATTCAAATTCTGCCCTCAGTGCCACGCCAAGTATCTGTGCACTGACTCGCACGAAGTGTGCAACTTGTGCTTATCTCCAGAGCACAGCGAACAGTACTGTGACACGTGCAGATTGTTCCAACATAAGAAAACGCTCCGTGATAGTCAGGCACGACGTCTCGAAATGCAAAGTCAAAATGTCGAATACATTCCGGACATTTTCGGTGAAGGATCCAAGGGGAAGAGGAAGAACCAGAACCAGAAGAACTTGTCTCCATTCCGGAATCAGACTCCGAGATGGAATAAGACTTGCCACAAGGTCATCGTCTTGTGCGTACCGAACGCCCCTTGACCCAAATTCCAACTCAGCTGAAACAAAAGGCTTCGGTTCCACCCCCGCCTTCGGGCCACGGTCGGCACTGAGAAGATGTTTCTGATGCCCAGCCATCCGACTCACCACCGAAACACGTCACTAAGCCTTCCTGCTCGGGATAGAGGCGGACAAAATCTGGCACCAAAACCTTCAGGCTCGAAGCCGAAAACCGCTTCGGAGCCGAAATCACAGACCCCAAAATCGAAGCCTCCTTCGACACCAAAACATTCCGCACTGAAAAGACATTCTACCCCGGCACCAAAATCCTCGGTGCAAAACCTAAAACTGTTCCTCCGAAGCTTCAGGATCCGATTTGTGCCACCCCAGCACCCAAATCAGACCCAAAACAAAAGGAACTTTACATAAATCCAGAAACAGGACATATCCTTACAAAAGCACCTCAAACGCAAACCTGAGTCAGAGAACACCCTTTAGCATATTCCTTTGAAGAGGAAGAATGCAAGTACTAACCCCTCTCCTCCTCTTACTCCACCACCTTCTCTAACTTTGGAGCATTTATTGATTACACCAACTAACTCTCCACCACCACCACCTGATGATGATGGGGGGGGACAATATTTTTCGAATAGATCCCTGGAAGGATTACCACACTAATTCACTTACAGATAATGACCCAGATTTTTACCCTGCAAAGCCTTCCACTCCTGACCATAATGTAGGATACCTAGAATTACTTGCTAGAGCTTCAGAATATCATAGAGTACAGTTACACAAGGAATCTCTTGAGGACGATTTCCTATTTGAAACGCTCCGTACTAGACAAAGGGCTAGCCACACTCTACGTATGCCTAAAGGTATGATGAGACATGCAGATGATTGGGTGCGTGCTTGCATTCTCACACCCACCATTGATAAAAAACATAAGCCTGCTCCCTCTGATCCAGTCTTTATTAAAGGGCAGTTACCACTAGACTCTTTGGTTGTCTGTAATGCCCGGAAGCGGGCCAATTCACAGACTAAAGGGGATGCTCCCCCTCCAGACAAGAGTCAAAACTATTAGAAGCCTTGGGTAAAAGTGTAGCCGCTCAAGCAGCAAATCATTGGCGCATTGCCAACACCCAGGCCCTGCTAGCCAGGTATGAGAGGGCACACTGGGACGAAATGGAGCAATTGCTACAACACCTCCCAGATGAGCGCAAATCAAAAGCCCAAGATTTAATCCAGGAAGGGAATTTGATATCCAATTCCTCAATTAGATGTGCTTTAGATGCTGTAGACACCACAGCTACAGAGATAACACAAGTGTGTTATTGAGGAGACATGCATGGTTAAAGAATTCTGGGTTCAAGCCCGAAGTGCAACAGTCTATTTTAAATACTCCTTTTGACAAGGGCCCGCAGTAGCCAAGTCTATGGGAGCTCTGCAGTTTCCATCTCATCGTGTCTCCTTTTGTTGCTCCTTCTATAGGCGGAGGATCGAAAAACATGTCCTCAGACAATATTGCAGCCTCCTTACAAAGGCAACAATCAATCTTGCTCTACAAGGGGCTTCTTTAGAGGAGGATACAGAGGCAACAACAACAAAGGTCGAGGCAGGGGTTCCACACTTCGTAATTCCACCTCCCCGAAAAGTAGTGACTTGCCTACGCTTCCCCGGATCCTGTATGGGGATGTCTTCTACAATTCCTCCCCATTTGGCAATCGATCACCACAGACAAATTGGTGTTAGGAATTATCCAACATTGTTATTGCCTTGAGCTTACCAACAATCCTCCAAACATTCCACCACGTTCTCACAAAATGTCACCTGAATATTTACACCTCCTCAAACAATAAGTCCAGTCTCTCATTCTAAAAGGAGCCATAGAGCCTGTGCCGTTACAATATCAAGGGACAGGCGTGTACTCTCTGTACTTTCTCATCCCCAAAAAGGACAGCTCCTTGAGACCTATTCTAGACCTCAGAGAACTAAACCTCTACATACTTTCAGAGCATTTTCACATGGTGACACTTCAGCAAGTGCTCCCACTTCTACAGCAGGACGATTTTATGTCTACTCCTGACTTAAGACGCATATTTCCACGTTCCAATTCATCATAGCAGGTCGTCATTACCAATTCAAAGTACTACCGTTTGGAGTCACCACTGCTCCCAGGGTATTTACCAAATTCCTGGCAATAGTCTCAGCCCAGCTCAGAAGGCAACACATCCATGTCTTCCCATACCTGGACGATTGGCTCATCAAAGCCAGCACTTACCAAATGTGTCTCCAACACACTCAAACCACCATTCCCTTACTTCATCAACTAGGGTTTACAGTAAATGCGTTGAAGTCTCAACTACAGCCTTCCAACACACAAACTACTTGCTCAATTTCAGCCCAATCAATTATTACCAGCAAAAGTATTCTTGGAACTGCTAGGAATGATGGCGTCTTGCATTATATTTGTTCCCCACGCAAGACTTCAATCAATCAATCAATCAAAGCATTTATATAGCGCACTACTCACCCGGAGGGTCTCAAGGCGCTGGGGGGAGGGGGTCCGCTACTGCTCGAACAGCCAGGTCTTGAGCTGCTTCCTGAAGGCGAGGTGGTCCTGGGTCAGACGGAGGTGGGTCGGGAGGGACTTCCAAGTCTTGGCGGCCAGGTAGGAGAAGGACCTTCCTCCTGTGGTGGCTCTTCGGATGCGGGGGACGGCGGCGAGGGCGTGGCTGGTCGATCGAAGCTGGCGTTTGGGAGCGTAGAAGTTGAGGCGGCTGTTGAGGTATCCTGGTCCTTGGTTGTGTAGGGCTTTGTGTGCGTGGGTGAGGAGCCGGAAGGTGATTCTCTTGTTGACCGGGAGCCAGTGCAGGTCTCTCAGGTGTCCGGAGATGTGGCTGCGGCGGGGGATGTCCAGGATGAGTCGTGCTGAGGTGTTCTGGATCCGCTGGAGTCTTTTCTGGAGTTTGGCGGTGGTTCCGGCGTAGAGGGAGTTGCCGTAGTCCAGACGGCTGGTGACGAGGGCCTGGGTGACCGTCTTCTATGTCTCGGTGGGGATCCATCGGAAGATCATGCGCAGGATGTTGAAGCACGACGAGGAGACGGCGTTGACATCTCTGGTCATGGAGAGGGAGGAGTCCAGGATGAAGCCCAGGTTGCGTGCGTGGTCAGTTGGTTTGGGTGCGCTGCCCAGGGCGGGGGGCCACCAGGAGTCGTCCTAGGCGGAGGGTGAGGATCCCAGGATGAGGACTTTCGTCTTGTCCGAGTTCAGTTTCAGGCGGCTGTTCGACATCCAGTTGGCTACGTCTGTCATCCCTTCGTGCAGGTTGGCTCTGGCGGTGGCGGGGTCGTTAGTGAGGGAGAGGATCAGCTGGGTGTCGTCGGCGTAGGAGATGATGTTCAGGTTGTGCTGGCGTGCGATGGCTGAGAGGGGGCTCATGTAGACTTCACATGCGTCCCCATCAAGAATGCTAAGCAAGTCAGTGGAACCAGTCGCTGGGTCAGTTGACCAATCTAGTGTTGGTAGATGGCCGCACCAATGCACCTCTGCAGTGGTGGAACCCACAAAAAGTACCCAAAGGGTGGCCCTTTCTCGACCCCGTTCCACAGACAGTGCTAACAGCAGACACATTGTTTACTGGTTGGGGCGCTCACCTGCAAAGTCACACAATCCAAGGATGATGGAGTCTAAGGCACAAGAGACTCCATGTAAATCACCTAGAGCTAAAAGCAGTGTTTCTAGCGCTCAAAACCTTTCAAACTCATCTAATAGGCAAAACTGTCCTAGTCCGCACAGGCAACATGACAGCTATGTACTATATACAAAAACAGGGGGGGACACACTCTCAAACTGTCTCGCCTAGCACAAGAGATTTGGAAATGGGCTATACACCACAAGATTTATCTCCTAGCAGAGCATCTTCCAGGAGTAAACAATCAGACTGCAGACCTTCTCAGCAGACAGAAGCAGCAAATCCATGAGTGGGAACTTCATCGTCCGTTTCTCCTCCCCTACTTTCAGGAATGGGGATTTCCTCACATAGACCTGTTCGCCACAGTTCAAAACGCAAAATGTCCAAGCTTCACCTCCAGGTTCCCACACCCACTCTCCTAAGGCAATGCCCTATGGATGAACTGGTCAGGGATATTTGCCTATGCTTTTCTGCATCTCCCACTCATTCCGCAAGTAGTTCGGAAGCTCAGACAATCATCCGTCAAACTCGTTCTCATAGCTCCGACATGGGCACGTCAACCTTGGTTCACCACCCTACTGGAGCTATCAGTAGTTCCACACCAAAAGAAGAATCTCAACTCCAGTCTCCTCACTCAGAGCCATGAAAGAAATCAGGCATCCAAATCCCAAGGAACTCAACCTAGCGATTTGGCTCCTGAATCATTGTTTGTTTATTTACAATTACTGCCAGACTGTATGAATATCCTAAAGGAGGCTAAGAAACCTACTACTAGGGCATGTTATGCTGCAAAGCAGAAATTATTTGTTATCTACTGTAACAATAACAATATCAATCCCCTTGATGCTTCAGTGCAAAACATCATCTGTTATCTCTTACATTTACTGCAATCTGTATTAGCCTACACATCCATTTGCTTGCATTTAGCAGTAGTAGCCTCATACTAACAAAACAGACAACACTTATCTCTATTCAGAGTAACAGTGATTAAGGGCTTTATGGAAGGACTAAAAAGAGTAATACCACCAAGAGTCCCACCTGCACCAGTATGGAACTTGAACATAGTCCTTACAAGGCCTATGGGTCCACCTTTTGAACCAATTCACAGGAGTCAACTGCAATTTCTCGCAAGGAAGGTTGCTTTTCTTATTGCAATCAGGAACTCCAGGCACTAACTATATATTTCAACTTCACAAAGCCTAAGTGGCAAACCCAAATCTAAATCAGACATTGCAGGATGGATCATGAAGTGTATCCAAACAGGTTATGTGAAAGTGAAAAGAACATAAACAATACCCTCTAGAGCGCATTCCGCCCACAAAATAGGGGCTACTATGGCCTTCTTAGGGAATATTCCCTTAGCTGACATCTGTAAGGCAGCACCATGGCCTACACTGCTCACATTCACCAAACACTATTCTGTAGATGTGTTAGCGAGGCAACAAGCTAATGCAGGACAGGCAGTACTTGAAATACTTTTTCAAACAACTGCAACAGCTACAGGTTAGCCACCGCTTTGGGAGAATACTGATGTATAGTCTATGCAAAGCATGTGATCTACAGCTCACATGCCTCGAACGGATGATGTTACTTACCCAGTAAGCATTTGTTCTTGGCATGTAGAGCTGAAGATTCACATGTGCCCACCCGCCTCTCCGGGTACCTATACCTGTTGTAGTTTTCCTACTTTACATACATACTCATGGACATCTTTATTCTAATGTACTAACTCCATTCTCACCCTCTGCGGGAAAACAATCTAACAATGGAGTTGATGCCCATTCGCACTATCACCGAAAGGAGGAGTCACCTACCTCGTGACTGGAAAGACTTCTTCGAAGAAAAACAATTTGCAAACATCCGGGCTCAACACTAGATGTTAGGAGTATGCAAAGCATGTGAACCTACAGTTCCACATACCAAGAAAAGATGCTTACTGGGTATGTAACATTATCTGTTTAGTGGAAAAGTGGGTTTTCCAAATTTGCTTGAATGATATTAGTCTAACCCCCTTCCTCTTTAGTCGTGTTTATTCAGTCTACGTGCCAGTGTTTATTCACTCTAAGTGCCTGTGTACTTTATCTTGCCTGCCTTTCACCATCTGTTTGCGTCTTATTGTAAATAACTAATAAAAACTCTTGAATCTAAAAATTAGACTTGCCATATCAACATTGCCTTAATTTCTTTCCTCGATAAAGAATAAGCTTTGTATTGATTTGTACAATAAGACTAGCATATAAATCTCAGCAAGGAAGGAGAAATAGAACCCCAGAACCTCTAAAACCAGCCTTCCGCAGTGTGGCATTGACTATCGGCTATAATCTTCTCCTCAACACAATCTACCAGTTACCATTGTGAAGAAAGTGTAAAATAAGACCCACCGAGTGGTTACTTTCAGAAGATCATGAATTGTTCATGAAAGATGAAGTTATTGAGCAAATATACTATATGTGGAGAGTTCCATAACTAGACCAATTGCTAAAAACGCTAAATTTGTAAAACTCCTATGCAGTTTTCAAGAGCCCAACTCAAAATGGAATGTTAGTTTGAACTACTGGTCTGATATTTTTCTGTATGCCTTTCCCATACTGCTGGACGATTGTCTGAAGGTGACCGAATCTGGAACCAGATTAATTCTAATATCCTTGTCAGTTATGATTTCGGAAATTGCCACATAAGCCAGCGATGCAGGCTGAATCCAGTCTCCAGCGTGAACACATTCTACCTTTGAGCTAGGCATCTTGGATCCTGAACACTTGCAGTTTGGCTTCAAGCCACATGAAGATTTAAATAAATAAATAAATGAATGACCCTCATCAAGCCTCTTATTTGATTTTCAATCTGAGTTTTTACATATGACGTTTGAAAAAAGACATTGACACCGAAATACGTCTGGTTACCTTTCGTGTATGTATTCAGTTATATTCCCTTAGTGGGCCTGCAGAATGTTCAATAATTTTTCACTATTCCAGAAATTAATGTATTTTGTGAACTTCAGTAGTTTGTGTGTGTGTGCCCCCCCCCCTCCCCCCCCCCCCCCCCCTGTAAAGAACTCCTTTCCACTTGGAAGTATAATAGGGTAATTTCTAATAAATAAACCCTCTGTTTGACCTTGTGGAAAACAAACCAAGATTCTAAGAGTGTTAAATTCTTGGTGGGTATTACACAGATTAGGAGAGTCATTAAGATTAGTTTGTCTAGGAGAGTGATTAAGATTAGTTTGTCTAATGATCCCTTTACAGGTTTGGTGGCACATATGCAAAATCTCCCTCAGGAATCACATTTACTATTTTCAGAAGGTGTTGCCAGATTCTCAAATACATTGTATTACTGAGCTCCTTCCATTTGGCAGTATTTTTCCTTTCCAACAGAAACATCTCTTCAAACTCTTGATGCATAGAGAGCATTGAGGTTATTATCTGGATAAGTAGAAACCTTTTGTAAAGTTTACACAGATCTTTATAAACTGTGGAGTTGTCCATACTGTAACTAAACACACCTCTGCAAGGGGTACAGTCTGGATTTTTACCTTTCTCCAGAAAACAAAGCTCCCTCTTTCAGGTGAGGACACAACACTTTCTTTTAGGTATTAGGTATCCTCTTCCTCTCAGTTAAGGTACACACCTTGGCTAGATACTTTCAGCTTGTGTCTGACTCTAGAGTGGAATTAAAAGTTGGTTGCAGCCTTGTTGATCTGATAACTTAATTTTACTCTTTGAGATTTGTATGTATACTGACAACACTGAGTATCCTTTATAAATCCAGGACCGGGTCGAACAACTTGAACTCCTTTACATTATCTAAATACTTGACTCTGAAAAAAGGTATGGATGTCTGAAACATTTGTAAAGCTTAACTCCAGTCAAAAGGAGTTACTTGTGATATCCACAGATTACTCCTTTTGGGATGACATTTGATCCTAATTAAAGGTAAACTGTCCCACTCCTTCAGTTTGCAATTTGGATGTCTTTTTGACTAGAACTGACAGTTATATGTTCGAATAGCTAAAGTGTCTAGTATGTATTTTTCAGCCATAAGTTGTGAATTAGGACCCTATCTTTTAAAGCAGCTCATCTATACATTCCTGCAATTAATTATCTCATTCAGTCATATCTGAATGGTGGGCATTCTCTCCATTTGTCTAGCTCAAAGCAATAGTGAAACATTTACTACTCCGGATTGCTGCTGCACACTTAACCCCTTCGGAGCTCAGCTCGTCATGAGGCACAGTGGAGCTGTGCTCATGATGAGCTGAGCTAGTCATAACTGCCGCAGAACACCCACGCGGGGATAATTCTCCTGCTGTGCTGGGCGTTGCATTAAGTGGGCGGAGTTGTGACGAGCACAGCTCCACTCTGCAGCGTGACAAGCTCAGCTCGTCACAAGCACCGTGGCGCCGCGCGCGGCCCTCTCCCCCCGCACCGCGTGGAAATTAGCCCCGGGGGAATGGGGTTAAACTCCACTCATCCGGAGGAGCTCACATCTCACAATCTCCAAGCTCTACACTAGTCGCTAGTCCTCAACAGATGCCTCTTTATATTTATGATTATTGGCTACACAGCTATGCATAGGAACGTGTCAGATGTTGAGGCTTCATATTTTAGCTGATACCCACCAGACTGACCCCAAGTACGAATTTCAAAAAATTGTTAAACTGCAATCACAAAGCTCGTTCTGTTGCTGCTGCACAACATTTGAACTGAATTATGAATAAACCTTATCAAGGAAAATAATTTATTTTGTTGCATTGGATACCAGAACACATGTCAGATTAAACACACAAAAACAATTAATTAATAAAGGAATATTTGTCAACCAATGTGTAAAGTGCACATCATTCGCTATACTGTCTGCAGTAGTCAGTTCCCCCTTACGATGCTATTTTAATGGAAGTATTTGGGGGCTCATTAAGAGTGGACAGAGTGGCTGATATCTCAGTCACTCCCTATCAGTGCTTCCTTTTTCCAACCTTACAAATGTGCGCACCCTTATAGCATAATTACCTTCCCTCTCTTTGTAATCTCCCATCATTTCCCCTCCAACATGGTAGTGGCTTCTGAATCAAATTGCTGATCTTAACACATGTACTACTTTAATTACTCGCAGTCATAAGGATTAAAATATCACACCCGTTTCCCAAAATTATCTGGTAATTTTGCTAGTGTTTCCTACCTCGTATGTGTCTAGTAAATCTTCTGCTAAGAATATTTTGTCTTATTTAAATTCAGAGAATTCTAGAGAAAACTGACCAGATTCCTGTGCACACCGCTGTTGCATCAGACAATAACTATTAGGAGAAAGTCACTTGTATGAAGTAGGAACCCCATTAGTAGGTTTACTGCTGTGACTGTTCTCCTTAGTATATTATCACCATCTTCATAAATCAAGATAAGGATAGTGATATAGCCCATCTTGAGTTCATCCTTAAACTTCCTCACAAGATGTCTACTTCACTTGTCTACAATCAAAACAAGTGAGTTTCAGAAAGCAAACCTGCTACACTCCCTTACCTGTTGAGGCCTTGCTGTCCCCTTAACCAAATTTAACCTACTTAGGTTTTCAGTGTATAGTCAGTAGATGCTACTAGCTAATGCTACATCAAGCTAGTTTGTTTTAGATGTTCTAGTGTAGTGAATACCAGCTATATGTAGACAGTTGGAGGCTTTCTGCAGGGCTTGGAATCAACAGAAAAATATTTTGCCCCACTTAGCGGTCCTATACATCTCCTGTATATATACACACACACATACATAATATTTCTGGTATTTCCTTTGACCACTTAAGCGGCAGTCCGAGTCAGGCTCAGGTAGCCTGTAACAAAGTTTTTGATTTATAAATATAAAAAATAACGGTCATTGTGACATTACAGTTAGGTTTGGTAATAATAAATAATTTAACTTGAATCCCCAAAAATCTCAAATTTACTGGAAAAATACTAAGATTACAGTGATGTTATAGTTAGATGAATACACCAGTTCTAACATCTTAAAGTCTAAAAACCACTGAAATTCACCACATATAGTTAACTGAAGCACCTATAGCTTGCACCCTCGGCATGCACAATGTTGTCATCAATGATGCATAGAACATGAGTGATGGAATATGTGAGGTCATAAGCAGTGCATGGCAAGGGTACAAGTTATAGTTACTGCAGCTAACCTGAACGGTTGTTTGTTTTAGTTTAGTATAATGTCACTTTAACCTTTGGCTTTATTAGTGAATTTCTACGTTTTTTAAAAACTTAAAGTAAGATTTTATTTCCCTATGGAACAATGCCAACCCCTTTGGCACCCACTGTGTTTTAGTGGTGCATGGCATGAATTTAGCCAACGGGCCTGGCATGGTTAATTTTGAGTGCATTTCTGAGGGGTGTTGTAACAATGTATACAGGTGTCATTTTAAGTAAGGTAGACCCTACTGGCTTTGTCAAAGGGCTCGAACACCAAAATATAATTGGGAGGTATAGTGGCACAATCAGGGGGTCATCACATCAACATATATAAAACAGACCTCTTGGCTTTGTCAAAAATCACCACAGTGGTTTATTACTAACCATAATCCAAAATATTCCTTATAAATACAGACATGGGAATGCTGAATAATTATTTTCCATTTAAAATAGTTTTTTTATTCAGAACAACTATAGACGTGTTTGAGTCTTACTTTAATACTTTTCGGACCACAAAATGCAGCCATAAGACCAACCACATGGGGTCGCTGCACTCCAACTGAAGGGCATACTTCTCCAGCTCAAAAGTTGGTTAGCTATCCTGGGATCATGCATTCAGTGACCCAGGAGATTTATATAGTTGTGTTAATAGTGCATGTTGTGCTCCCTTCAGCCCCGCACAAAACTTTAAAAAAATCGTTGGCAGGGCCAGACTGGCCATAGCAGGCACTGGGTGTTTCCCCGGTAAGCCGCTATGGTGGGGGGCGGTTTTGGGCCCCTGGGGAGACGTTTTTGTTACTGGGTTCGGCAATATCGGTCCCCTGTAACAAAATCGGACAAAAATCTACTCGGCAGCCCTCCCCTCCACCCCGGGGGGAGGGGGGAGGGGCGGCTGAGCAGTTTGCCAGGGTGGTTTGCGTTCCCAGTCCGGCCCAGATTGTTGGTGGTGCCCCTGTCCCTCCTTGGGGCATAACAACTACGAAGGTGTAAACAAAGCACATGCAGGGCATTATGGGGTGCTTCTGAGAGTAAGCAATGAAAATGTAATAAGTGGAGAGGCTGCACCTAATTTATTTTATTAATTCTGTGCGCTCCGATCCTACCCAGGGTATTCTTAGTCTAGCTTTATTATTTGTATTTTTTTCTGGCAGTGCTAGGAGCTCACTCCTAAGTAGTCGCACCTTTGTTTTTAGGTCTCGGCTAACGTAAGACTGCGCACATGTGCAGTCTCGCTGGCGAGATTTAATGAGATTGAGTAAGTTTCACTAGTGAGGTTAAGCCCCGCCCCTCTTTTCCATTGGCTGGCGTCCCCATTCATGCTAAACGGTGGCCAGCCATTGCAAAAGAGGTCCTAATGACGTACTTCTTTCTCTTTTAGCCCCGTCCTCGTCAGACTGGCTTCCTTGACTTAAGTGTGTGGTAAAAGCTTTCTTATCTTCTTTATGGGGCCATCTGTTTTGCCCCATAAAGAAGATGAGAAACCTTTTACCACAGCAGAGGAAGTCCAGCTCTAAAACAGAAATGTGTACAACGTCGTTTTTTTTTTCTTCTTTTTGTTTAATTTTAGTATAATTGCGGCACCCACGCTTTACTTTTGAAATGTTACAAGTAAACCGCGGGTGCCGCGATTATACGAAAATGAAAGAAATAGAAAAAACATCTATTTCCTTCATTTTGGTATAATCGCGGCACCTGCGCTTTACTTGTAACATTTTAAAAGTAAAGCGCGGGTGCCGTGATTATACCAAAATGAAAGAAATAGATGTTTTTTCTATTTCTGCATGCATGATGTCCTTGGGGCAGTGGGCGCTGGGCCGTGGGATCCGGGTGGAGCAGCTCTGGGAGGGCCGCTCTCACCGCCGGGCAGCAGCAGCAGGCGTGCACACACATAGGCCCACGGAGCTCCCACGGCTCCCAGGGACCCCCAGCCAGCAGGGAGACGGGCAGGCAGAGATGGAAGACTGAAGGCAGAGCTGGCTGCTTGTCATCTGTGGGCCAGGTAAAGGGACGTGGAATGATTACGTTGGTAGTAGTAGCAAAATTACTCTACTTATCGAAATGTTTTACCAATATCCGGTGATTCTTCCCCCAGAAGAACATTTAAGCATTTTATAAACAACTATTTTCCATCAGTTTGAAGTTTTTTTCTGCCATCCTAGTGCATCTTTAACAGTTTTGAGCGAAAGACTGTCCCAGTCCTGCCCCTTTCCCATTCCAGTGTAGAGACCGGCTGCTCTGAACCCCCTTTTACCTAATAAGGAAGGGAATGCTGAAGATTCCAGGCGGAAAGAGGAGGGCGAATCCTCTTGGATACAGAGCGCCCCCTTATCCGTGCAAGTTCACGGGAACCAGATAAAATGCACATTTCAGAAAGTACTTCACCTTATAGAAGTCAGACGTTGGCTAGTGGAAGTCAAGAGACGCGGTAGGAAAAGCAGATAGGTTACAGTAGAGTGACCGATAATCTTACTTGCTCGCTGCTCTTTCCCCGGCAGTGGCCCTTCCAGGGATGGCAGAACCAGATCTTGATTCCAGAGGAGTGCCAGGAGGCGCTCTGCCCTGCCTTGCCCCCGTCGTGCCCGGCTGCCAGGGTGCAGGACCGCTGCAGGTGCTGCTGAGAGTGTGCCAAGGCCGAAGGCTGGCTCTGCGATGCCAACCTCAGGGCTGACCGAGTCTACGGCCTGTGCGTTGAGGGCCTGGTGTGCCGAGCCTTAGAGCCTCGGTGGCAGGTCTCCGGAGCCACGCTGTGTCTGTGCCAAGAAAGAGGTGCTGTGTGGTACGGACAGGCAGACCTACCGGAACAGCTGCCACCTCCGGGAGGCGCTGTGCAGCCAGGGGGAGCCGGGCCTGGCGCAGGCCCACAGGGGCCCCTGCAAGGCAGGTGAGTGAGTCGCAAGCAGATGTCATGTCTGTTGTAATGCCAGCGTGTGAGAAAAGGGCATCAGAATGACGTGCTTCGCTAGGCGCGTATTTCCTATTGCAAAACGTGCAAATACAGGGCAATACTGTGTGCCAAAGGCAAATTTTATGAGCTAACAGAGGTGCCATTTGCTTGACTCTGTAGTGTCCGTTTCACTGCGCTTTTTCCACTACGAGGCTTTGTGGCATTCTCCTCACTTAAACATGACCTACTCCTGATATCCAGACGCGGGCCCTGCTTACTCCTAGAAACCGGTCCTCGGAAGCTTGTTTCTGGTCCAGGGAAGACATGGCTTGGCAGTTCGGGCTGGACTGTTCCCATGAGGCACAGGGTCAGACTGATTTGCATATAGCCATGTCTGAACTGGGGTGGCAGAGTGGGCTAAAGAACGGTGATGGATTAAACCCAGATCTTTGGACTGGGTGTGAGTGTTTGATTGATTCAGATGCTCCGTCCATCACCACCTCCTTTTGTACCGCTACTCCTAGAAACCAGCAGGCCTTCCTCTAGCAAGCTTCAGGGAACCGACTGTTATAGATACAAGAGGCCAAGCGCCGGAGGGTCGCAGCCTGCACAAAGAGGCCGGCAGCTTTGTAGGGTCACAGGAAGCGGCACAGAGCTCTGGAGGGTGGCATCTAGCGCTGAGGCCCAGAGCTTTTGAGGGTGGCAGCTAGCACTGAGAGGCACAGAGGCCTGGAGATCTGGAGGGTGGCACCTAGCAGTGAGAGGCCCGGGTCTCTGGAGGGTGGCACCAAGCGCTGAGAGGCCCGAGGCTATGGAGGGTGGCACCTAGCGCTGAGAGTCATAGAGGTCTGGGACTCTGGAGAGTGGCACCTAGCGCTGAGAGGCCAGAGGCTATGGAGGGTGGCACCTAGCGCTGAGCGGCCCCCGAGGCCGCACTCTGCTGAAAGGTTGCGGTTCTAGACATAACAGCTCATAAATATGTCGCAGCGCTACTACTTTACATACAGGCGCTGCCGCCTGACAGTCTCACGCCCTGAAGGGTCTACAAAGAGAGTGCAGTGTTGGGGTGATGTGGATATACGTGCAGGGTGGGGGTTATGCGGAGAGAGTGCAGGTTCGGGGTGATGCGTTTGTAATGCAGGACAAGGAAGGGAGTGCTGGTTTGGGTGGTGCGTTTGTAAATGTAGAGACGGGAGTGTCTCGGGCGTGTGTTCCTGACTACACACACATATCCTGGTGGTCTACCAAGGTCGTGTCCCTAGAACCAAGCATTGTAATTCCGGCTTCTCCACTTCACCAAATTGTTTTATCCTGAGCGAATAGCACATCCTGTGCCACAAATCCCATCACAGCCAAATTCGGGGTGCGTAAAAAGACCAAGTACTAAGAATACACACACGTATCACAGTATTGTAGCCTGGTGTGAATGAATGAGGCAATTACGTCGGCTCGCACCTTTATCTTTCCTGAAACTTTGCCCAATAGTTAATTAGCGCAATAAAGAATAGAGGGATTTGAAGTGGGTGACCCGCTTTTTGTGTACATATACGTGCCTGTGTTTTGTGTCTCATTTGACAGTCTGCCCAACGGGACCACTCACTCTCCACTACTCAATCTGCAAAAACAGCCTGACCTTACTCCAACCCTTTACTCTTTGCCTAAAGGCACTAGTGGTACAAAAGGGGGTGGTGATGGACGGAGCATCTGAATCAATCAAACACTCACACCCAGTCAAAAGATCTGGGTTTAATCATCACCGTTCTTTAGCCCACTCTGCCACCCCAGTTCAGACATGGCTATATGCAAATCAGTCTGACCCTGTGCCTCATGGGAACAGTCCAGCCCGAACTGCCAAGCCATGTCTTCCCTGGACCGGAAACAAGCTTCCAAAGACCAGTTTCTGGCATTCCAGCCGCCTTCAGCCCGGCTTGCTTGAATCCAGTGGCAAAGTGAGCAAGGGACTCACGTCTGAGCATACCCTGCCACACATATGGCGGCCAAAAGCGGTACAAAAGGGGGTGGTGATGGACGGAGCATCTGAATCAATCAAACACTCACACCCAGTCAAAAGATCTGGGTTTAATCCATCACCGTTCTTTAGCCCACTCTGCCACCCCAGTTCAGACATGGCTATATGCAAATCAGTCTGACCCTGTGCCTCATGGGAACAGTTCAGCCCGAACTGCCAAGCCATGTCTTCCCTGGACCGGAAACAAGCTTCCAAGGACCGGTTTCTGGCATTCCAGCCGTCTTCAGCCCGGCTTGCTTGAATCCAGTGGCAAAGTGAGCAAGGGACTCGCGTCTGAGCATACCCTGCCACACATATGGCGTCCATCACCACCCCCTTTTGTACCGCTTTTGGCCGCCATAAGTGTGGCAGGGCATGCTCAGACGTGAGTCCCTTGCTCACTTTGCCACTAGATTCAAGCAAGCCGGGCTGAAGATGGCTGTATTGCCAGAAACCGGTCCTCGGAAGCTTGTTTCCGGTCCAGGGAAGGCATGGCTTGGCAGTTCGGGCTGGACTGTTCCCATGAGGCACAGGGTCAGACTGATTTGCATATAGCCATGTCTGAACTGGGGTGGCAGAGTGGGCTAAAGAACGGTGATGGGTCAAACCCAGATCTTTTGACTGGGTGTGAGTTTTTGATTGGTTCAGATGCTCCGTCCATCACCACCCCCTTTTGTACCGCTTTTGGCCGCCATAAGTGTGGCAGGGCATGCTCAGACGTGAGTCCCTTGCTCACTTTGCCACTAGATTCAAGCAAGCCGGGCTGAAGATGGCTGTAATGCCAGAAACCGGTCCTCGGAAGCTTGTTTCCGGTCCAGGGAAGGCATGGCTTGGCAGTTCGGGCTGGACTGTTCCCATGAGGCACAGGGTCAGACTGATTTGCATATAGCCATGTCTGAACTGGGGTGGCAGAGTGGGCTAAAGAACGGTGATGGGTCAAACCCAGATCTTTTGACTGGGTGTGAGTTTTTGATTGGTTCAGATGCTCCGTCCATCACCACCCCCTTTTGTACTGCTTTTGGCCGCCATAAGTGTGGCAGAGCATGCTCCGACGTGAGTCCCTTGCTCACTTTGCCACTAGATTCAAGCAAGCCGGGCTGAAGACGGCTGTAATGCCAGAAACGGGTCCTCGGAAGCTTGTTTCCGGTCCAGGGAAGGCATGGCTTGGCAGTTCGGGCTGGACTGTTCCCATGAGGCACAGGGTCAGACTGATTTGCATATAGCCATGTCTGAACTGGGGTGGCAGAGTGGGCTAAAGAACGGTGATGGGTCAAACCCAGATCTTTTGACTGGGTGTGAGTGTTTGATTGGTTCAGATGCTCCGTCCATCACCACTCCCTTTTGTACCGCTAAAGGCACTAGTGAACAAAATGCCAGAGGTCTCATCTTTATTACACATAAAGCAATTCTGTTTGTAATCAGGTGGCGCTTTAGCTTTATACGTGTTTTTTAAATTTTCATGGACATAACATGCATATATATGCATAGATATAAGCGTATATATGTATGTGTGTATATATATATATATATATATATATATACTTACATATATAAACATATAAACATCTGCATATCTATATGAATACCAATATTAATGCATGCTTACATATACATAGATGCACACATATGCATGTTATGTACAGGGACTTTAAAAGACACCAATAAAAGTAAAAATACAAACAGAATTGCTTAAACTTTACTAAAGACCTATTGTATTTTCAATGCGTGTGTGTGACTCTTTCTGTGTGGCTCTCTGTATGTGTGTGTGGCTCTCTGTGTTTGTGTGTGTGTGTCTCTCCGTGTGTGTGTGTGTGGCTCTGTGTATGTGTGGGGCTCTGGGTGTGTTGTGGGGCTCTGGGTGTGTGTGTGTGGCTGTGTGTTTGTGTGTGTGTGTGTGTGTGTGGCTCTGGGTGTGTGCGTGGCTCTGTGTGTGGCTCTCTGTGTGTGTGTGTGTGTGTGTATGTGTGTGTGGCCCTGTGTGTGTGGCTCAGTTTGCGTAGGCAATTATTTTCTTTTTCTTAGCCGTAGTATGCAAATGTGAATCAAGTGCAAAATCTCAGTTTTTGCATTATCAGCTTTCTGCCTCCAGCGGACTAGAAAATGAATGAATTGAACGCTGCATTTTTGCAGTGATCTGCCACAAAATTACTGCCCAGGCATGCCAACTTGCAGATACATTTCACAATGGGGAGAGGGGGTTTGGGGGGAGGATCTTATAGGAGATGTGCCTATAAAGGGACAAAATCATAAGCCAATTGCCCTTACGAGACATGAGGGCACAAGGTCATGAAGAGGGGTGGGGCTTTGGGCTGAGATCTGACCCCCAACATCCCTCCCCCCAAAACAAAAGCTTCTGAAGCTACCACTAATGCCCTGGGGAGTATGTAAAAAAAATAAAAATACCCATGAAACGCAGCAGCGCCCACCCTTCAGATATGAGCTGGAAACCTACATCCCACAACCCACACCTGCAGTGTGAAAGACAGCAGTGTGAGAGACAGCATTGTGTGTAAGACAGCATTGTGTGTAAGAAAGACAGCAGTGTGTGTGTGTGAGAGACAGCAGTGTGCGAGACAGCAGTGTGAGAGACAGCAGTGTGAGAGAGACAGCAGTGTGAGACATTCTGATTATGTTTTGGTTTTTGAAACCTAAATAAAATGCATTGTTATTTTTAATGTCTATAGCTCAAACTCGCGTAAATACGCGACCTATTGCATTGCAAATGCAATAGGTCTCACATTTGCGAGAGATTAAGCTATTGCCATTTATTTATCTGTTTTCAAAATAAACACATAAAAAAAATGTTGTCATTTATAATGCCAATAGCTCTAACTTTTGCAAAGGCGAGAGCGTTGCATTGAAAATGCTTGTTATTCTTCAAGTTTGGTGTCCCGGACACAGAGGCACATTTTTCTCTTGTTTTCCTAGTAGCAGCGCGGGAAGCCCAACACAAGCACAAGCTAGGGCTGGACCCCCTCCAGCCAGTACACGATGGTGGTGTTGAATCCAGCACTTTCCTGCTCCATGTGGACAGGGTAAAGCGGTTTACATAACCCTCTCCTGGTTACAGGGAGCGGAAGGGCACACTGCAATGTGGGGTTGTATGCAACGGCTTCCCTTCTCTTTCCTTTGGAATCTCAGGACCCCTTATAGCCAAATCATCCCTCGGGAGATGAGGTCCCCTGGGGGCTCTTTCTACCTTGGGGAGGGGCCCTGTGGATGCCCCCTCCGTGGATTAAAAATAAATAAATAGTGCCAACCCATCTGTTCTGTTTGTTATGTTATGTTACAGCTGCTTATATAGCGCAACGGCTGCCCCAGCGAAGGGGCGTCCCGGCGCTGGACCAGACAGGAGAGAGCGCAACATACCACAAGCTTTAGGGTCAGCTTAGCAGAACAAGTGGGTCTTAATTGCCTTTCTAAAGGATAAAAGGTCATTTATGCTTCGAATCCACAGTGGTAGTGCGTTCCATAGTTTAGCAGCCATATATTGGAAGGAACGTCCGCCCGTGCGGGCGAGTCTGACACGAGGAATCGTGGCCAAATTTTGTCCTTCTGATCTGAGGGGTCTATTGGGAGTATAATGTGTTATAAGATGACATAACATGGGGGGTGAAGATTTTTTTAGGATCTTAAAGGCCAAGCACAGGGCCTTGAAATTGATTCTTTTTTCCACCGGTAGCCAGTGCAATTTTACCAGAGTGTTGGTTACGGACTCAAACCGGGGAAGCCCTGTTAGGGCCCGTGCTGCCGCGTTTTGGACATGCTGCAGACGGTTTTTTTCCGCTTGATTAGCTCCCAAGAGTAAGGAATTGGCATAATCTATGCGAGAAAGGATTGTGGCTTGAATAATCAACTGACGTGTGGAGGGGTCAAACATTTTTAGTATAGGTCGCAGGTTACGCAGGATACCAAAACTAGTGGCAGCAATTTTTTTGGTGTGGCCGACAAAGCTCAAGACTGAGTCGAACCACACCCCCAAGTTCTTTACCTCTGTTTTGGGGTCAGGGGGAGGGCCAACAATCTCCGGCCACCATTCCTTTCCCCAGGCTTTGGTATCTTTTCCTACTATTAGCACCTCCGTTTTGTCTGCATTAAGTTGTAAGTAATTGGCCGTCAACCATTCAGTTACTGCAGCGAGGCCATGTTTAAAATTCAGCGCTCCTGCTCCGTTATCATCACTCAATGTCACCACCAGCTGAGTATCGTCAGCATATGAGACGATGGACAGGTCCCACTCCTTGGCGACCTCAGCTAGTGGTTGGACATATAAATTAAAGAGTGTGGGGCTGAGCGCTGACCCCTGGGGTACTCCCTGCATTATGTTACTCTTTTTTGAGAGGAATGGGGGGATAGCTACCTGAAAAGATCTGTCTGTCAGAAATGCTTTAAACCAGGCCAGGGCTGAGCTCTTCACCCCTGCTGCCTCCAATCTGTACAGAAGCACCTCGTGTGAGACCGTATCATAGGCAGCGCTGAGGGTCGAGCAGGATCAGCGCTGCCGTTTGACCGGAGTCTCTAATGGCCCTAAGATGTTCTGTCATCTGGCAAGATTATAATTGAAAAGGCCTTACACACTTTTTTTTCCCTTCCTGTGAAATGGGTTCTGAGTCCCGAGTCCTAAAATGGCAAACATCCTTGGTGATGTTGTCTGCTGTCAACAGATTGTTATCCTTTGATTTACCACTCCTGCGGCAACAGTTACACTAACATTTTTTACCTTTATTTCTCAAAAACTACTGAACAAATTTATATTGATTCTCAAAAAGCGCACTTTCTGGGTAAAGATGTAACTTTCTGCCAAGTTTGGAGTTTGGTTTCATTCTGTTCAGTCATTTTGGCTGTAGCATTATCTAAAGTTTCTGTTGGTAAAATCAGTTTTGTGCCATCCTCAGCCTCCTCATTTTCTCCCGCTTGACAAATCACCCTCTGACTGAGGTGGATGAACCTTGGGTGTGAGGGGGGGGGGAAATGTGTTTTATTCAGATTCGTCAAACAAATGGTGTCAAAGTTATTAGCAAAATGAAAAAAGCTATTGCAAATAGAAATTTGCTCCTAACTATAAGCACAAGAGGCAACTGCCACTGTCGAAATATACATGTGCGTGTATGTATGTATGTGTGTATATATATAATATATATAATTACACAGTAGAGGTCGAATACCTTATGAATCCGTTTGGGGGGGGGGGGGTCTGGACGCACGGCCTGCGGCCAACCACACACCTTATAACCTCACATATTACAACATGCGTATGTTCTTTGACATCTCAATTGAGTTTATTGATGGCATTACTGTGCATGGCGAGGGCTCAAGTTATACTTACTTTAGTTAACTAGAACTGGTAAATTTCAGGAAACCGCTTGTCTTATGAGGACTTGTCAGCAGAGGACATTTGGGACTTCCTTGCAGTTTTCCCCGTGTTCCTGCGTGTGTTAGTCTCCTGCGTGCCGGGTGCCTGCTGCTTGGCACAGAGTTGACTGCAGAACGAAATTTCTGAATGAAAACTACCCCTCCCCACCCCCCCTTTCTTGGCAGTGTCGGTATATTTACAGCTTGATTCCCTCAATGCATACAATTATGTGGGAGGAGTTCTGCCTCGGCGGCAGGTTTAATCGCTTATCCCCAAACCAGCAGTTTCAAAAAACCTTTACAAAAATATTGTGTAATTTGTAGCACCGCCAAGATAGGTATACAGCCGGCATTGCGTAAGCAACCTGCAGAATACAAGGAATGTGTATACTCAGGAGGCGGTCGTGCTCTCCCGCTCTTTCCAGGAAGGATCCCAAGGCGCCCTTGTTTCTACCTTGCGTGCTTTGAAGAGTATCTGTTTATTTAGGTCTCGACTATTCTATCCCGTAAGGGATAAATAGACGAGAGTATAGAGGGCAAACCAAGCTCTGAAACCATCGCGGATTGCGTCCAGTTCATGTGGTGCACTCGTGCGGAACACGCATCCACATCAAACCCATCAGCCTCCCTCCCACAGGCATCTGAAGCTTCCCCAGCGTGCGCTCGGCCTCAGGCATTCATCCCAGCGCGCGCTCGGCCTCACTTCTCCTCCCCCCTAATTACATCCCTGCAGTTTCACGGCCGCGAGGCCGTGCTCTGCCGAGAGCTTCTCTTCAAAGGCATCCGCTCCCCGCCCCCTGCTTCACACTTCAAAGGAATGCGCTGATTTACTGGACGGCTTTATTCATTTCCTGTGGTGAGAGATTCCCATTTCTCCATCTCGTACCTTTGAATCCATGGCTTATTGTAACTTCCGTTTGCTGCTATGGAAGGCCATCTCCCTAGTCACGATGACGTCAACCAGGAGAATGTGTGAACTCCATATGTATATTGCTCTGACCGCTATATGTTTTTTCATCGAAACAAGGAGATGCTCCGGACTGCACATCATGTACTTCGAGCCCCAGATACCTCACTTGTGCAAAGAAAACAGTTTATTTTGTTCGGTACTCATTCTTTTAGAGCTGAAGGGACTCGTCGCGACTTGGGTATCATAAATGCTTTGAAGTATTACTCTGGCGGGAATTGTGCCCATCATCATGTCCCTTGTGCATGTTCTGCCATTGCCAGTCCGCATCTGTGCTTTTTGATATTATGCATCCGTAAAGGACGTTTGAAGGGCAGCAGTGTGAGCTTCCGTGCACGCGCTCTGCAGTCACTGTCCTTTACATGCAACTTTCTGAAATGATCATCGCTTTGTTCTCTGCCGGAGTTCTGATTATTACTAATAACCGCATAATTGTATTAATTTGTCTGCTGTAGATGATTTGAACAACTATCCCCACACCTGGAACCCTATTTATCCTTTCAAAGAGCATTTGTAGGGAAATGTTGAGTATGTTGCCGCACTGGTATACGGCATCTGAACTGTACGGATTCACTGCGTATGAAACTTTATTACGTATTTATTGTATGTAGTGTATGTAAAAAACCCGCATTGAAGAGCAATTTCTGGCCTAGCCACACGGTGGCACTAAGTTTCCACGAAGCGTATTAGAGCCGGCATAGGAAGATAATTATCTTGTTGAAACGCGTTCTTTAAAACTTACTGTACGGCATGCTTAACGTCGCTATAATTGCTACAGGTTTAATTCTTCTGTGGATACTAAGTTCTCCCCCTCTTTTTGCACATTTCTTCATCCATCTCACTGCTAAGAGCTGTATCCCATAATACGATAACCGAACCTCGGTGCAGTGGCGGCTGGTAAGTTTTGGGGGAGAGGGGCATGTGGGACACGCACACATACACATAACACTCACAACAATGAATTCACACCCATGCACATAAACACATCCATTCACAACACTCTTTATCAAACATTCATACATATACGAACCAAACATTAATTACATTAAATGATAAAAAATAAAAAAACAACACCAAAAAAACCACACACACTTACGTCTCGAGCACAGCACCACCACAGCATCACTCAGCACCACCACAGCATCACTCAGCGCCACCCCAGCATCACTCAGCACCACCACAGCATCACTCAGCACCACCCAGCACCACCACAGCACCACTCGGCACCACCACAGCATCACTCTGCACCACCACAGCATCACTCAGCGCCACGACAGCACCACTCAGCGCCACCCCAGCATCACTCAGCGCCACCCCAGCACCACTCAGCACCACCACATTATAACTCAGCACCACCACAGCATCACTCAGCACCACCACAGCACCACCACATTATCACTCAGCACCACCATATCACCACTCAGCACCACCACAGCATCCCCCAGCACCACCACAGCATCACTCAGCACCACCACAGCATCACTCAGCACCACCACAGCATCACTCAGCACCACCACAGCATCACTCAGCACCACCACAGCATCACTCAGCACCACCACAGCATCACTCAGCACCACCACAGCATCACTCCGCACCACCACAGCATCACTCCGCACCACCACAGCATCACACAGCACCACCACAGCACCACTCAGCACCACCACAGCACCACCACAGCACCACTCAGCACCACCTCAGCACCACCACAGCACCACTCAGCACCACCACAGCACCACTCAGCACCACCACAGCACAACAGCACCACCACAGCACCACTCAGCACCACTCAGCGCCACCACAGCACCACTCAGCGCCACCACAGCACCACTCAGCGCCACCACAGCACCACTCAGCGCCACTACAGCACCACTCAGCGCCACTACAGCACCACTCAGCGCCACCCCAGCATCACTCAGCGCCACCCCAGCATCACTCAGCGCCACCCCAGCATCACTCAGCGCCACCCCAGCATCACTCAGCACCACCCCAGCACTACTCAGCATCACCACAGCATCACTCGGCGCCACCCCAGCATCACTCAGCGCCACCCCAGCATCACCACATCACTCAGCGCTACCCCAGCATCACTCAGTACCACCACGTTATCACTCAGCACCACCACACTATCACTCGGCACCACCACAGCATCACTCGGCACCACCACAGCATCACTCGGCACCACCACAGCATCACTCGGCACCACCACAGCATCACTCGTCACCACCACAGCATCACTCGGCGCCACCCCAGCATCACTCAGCGCCACCCCAGCATCACTCAGCGCCACCCCAGCATCACTCAGCGCCACCCCACCATCACTCAGCGCCACCCCAGCATCACTCAGCGCCACCCCGGCATCACTCAGCGCCACCCCAGCATCACTCAGCACCACCACCACAGCACCACCACATTATCACTCAGCACCACTCAGCACCACCACAGCATCACTCAGCACCACCACAGCATCACTCAGCACCACCACAGCACCACTCAGCACCACCACCACAGCCCCACCACGGCACCACCACAGCACCACTCAGCACCACCACAGCACCACTCAGCACCACCACAGCCCCACTCAGCACCACCACAGCAGCACCACCACAGCACAACAGCACCACCACAGCACAACAGCACCACAACAGCACCACTCAGCACCACCACAGCACCACTCAGCACCACCACAGCACCACTCAGCGCTACCACAGCACCACTCAGCGCCACTACAGCACCACTGCGCCACCACAGCATCACTCAGCACCACTCAGCACCACCACAGCACCACTCAGCACCACCACGGCACCACCACAGCACCACCACAGCACCACCACGGCACCACCACAGCACCACTCAGCACCACCACAGCACCACTCAGCAACACCACAGCAGCACCACCACAGCACAACAGCACCACCACAGCACAACAGCAGCACCACTCAGCACCACCACAGCACCACTCAGCACCACCACAGCACCACTCAGCACCACCACAGCACCACTCAGCGCTACCACAGCACCACTCAGCGCCACTACAGCACCACTCTGCGCCACCACAGCATCACTCTGCGCCACCACAGCATCACTCAGCGCCACCACAGCATCACTCAGCACCACCCCAGCATCACTCAGCACCACCCCAGCATCACTCGGCACCACCCCAGCATCACTCAGCACCACCCCAGCATCACTCGGCACCACCCCAGCATCACTCGGCACCACCCCAGCATCACTCAGCACCACCCCAGCATCACTCAGCACCACCCCAGCATCACTCAGCGCCACCCCAGCATCACTCAGCACCACCACAGCACCACTCAGCATCACCTCATTACTCAGCGCTACCCCAGCATCACTCAGTACCACCACACTATCACTCAGCACCACCACACTATCACTCAGCACCACCACACTATCACTCAGCACCACCACATTATCACTCAGCACCACCACAGCACCACTCAGTACCACCACAGCATCACCCAGCACCACTCCGCACCACCACGGCATCACTCAGCACCACCACGGCATCACTCCGCACCACCACAGCATCACTCAGCATCACTCAGCACCACCACAGCATCACTCAGCACCACCACAGCACCACTCAGCAGCACCACCCAGCACCACCACAGCACCACCACAGCACCACCCAGCACCACCACAGCACCACCCAGCACCAGCACAGCATCACTCAGTACCAGCACAGCACCACCACAGCACCACTCGGCACCACCACAGCACCACTCAGCAGCACCACTCAGCACCACCACAGCACCACCACAGCACCACCACAGCACCACTCAGCACCACCACAGCATCACTCAGCACCACCCCAGCACCACTCAGCACCACCTCCACAGCACCACCTCCACAGCACCACTCCGCGCCACCCCAGCATCAATCTGTGCAACCATTCAACAACTGGTTCAAATATGTTCTCAATGTTTCAAGCTTTATTACAAATGTCACAAAAAGATGTTAATATTTCACTTCTGTTCTTGGATTTTCGTCACAATAAAATACACTGAACATAATTTTCACAAAAGTTATTTACAAAAGTTTAAGCTATTGCCATTATATATTACAATCACTTTTATTTAAGTATTAATTATTAAAAAAAATTAAAAGACATTGTTATTTGTAATATCAATACATCTAAGTCACGTAAATACAAAACATGTTGCATTACAAATGTTATAGGTGTCACATTTGGGAAAGTTATAACTATTGGCATTGTAAATGACAAAGCTATTAATTTAGCTATTTTCAAAACATAAATAAAAAAATTGTCATTTACAAGACCAATAGCTCAAACTTTCCTAATGCGAGACCTATTGCATTGCAAATGCTTGTTACTACATGGAAGCTTACAGCACGATGAGCAATGCAGACAGCTGGTTCCCGGGCTTTGACTTGAGTTTCTTTTTGTGAATGAAATTTAACAGTTGGCGTGTGCTTGCATGCTGTGCATTTCACACTTTTGCAAATAAACTATCCGGCGATTTTGCATACAGCAGTTATGTATGTGTGTCTGTTTACAAACCAGCAGTAGCAAGAAACAAGGACCTTACCAAACAAGCATTTGCAATGCAATAGGTCTTGCATTTGCCAGAGTTTGAGCTATTGGCATTGTAAATGACAATGCTTTTTATTTGTGTTGTTTTTCAAAATCGATCAATAAAATGGCATTATTTACAATGCTAATCACTTAAACTTGTGCAAATGCGAGACCTATTGCATTGTAAATGCTTATTTTGCCAGTCTCTCCTATCCGGCGCCCAATTCGATCCCCAAACTTGGGCGATTTTCCTTTTAGCCACCACTGCTGCTATTTTAAGCCATATTAATGTGTATTTCCATTTGTTCTCGCCAGTCACACAAAAAAGCAGCCAGCAGGGCTCCACTGGGATCTCTAAACTTGTGACTCGTGACATAATGCTCTTCGCGTCCATCCAGTAGTTATGTACCTTTCTGCATTCGCAGATTGTGAAAGGAGGAGCCAACCTCCCTGCACTCCCTTGCACAGTACCTGGATATCCGCTTGTCCAAGTTGTGCAATTACGTTCTGGATGCATATGATTCGTGCAAGTTACGCAGTTGGATAAGCCTAAACCGGGCCCTTATTGCAACTTCCCATAGGCTCGGGACCGCCTCTTCCCAATCATCGTCCTCCAGCATTCCAACATCTATCACCCACCATCCCCTCAGGGGGTCCACCGGGTTACGCGAGATATAAAGGTTTTTATATGATAGGGAGGTTGCCTTAGCTTTCATGGGGTCGATCAATAACCTGTCCTCTAGTGGTGAGTATTCTGGAGGCGTTTCCCCTTTTTCAACGCATGTTCCGAGTTCGCCAACTTCTACTCAGTTTTCAGTGACTCAAATGCTATTTGTTCCTGTCCTCTCCAGATGTCACCCAGTTTCTCTATTCCCAACAGTTCTCATTTCTTAAACCCAAAGAGTTCTCCCACCTCCCGTAGCATGTTACTGTCCCATAGGGGAGTGGTCCTTGTCTGTCAATCTCCCTTCCAATCCTAGATGTTTGGAGGCTTCCCGCCAGGCCCGGCCCACCGACTGGGTATGGGGTGGAAGTTGTTTCTCCCATCCTCTGCGATAGTGCTCCGAAGTATCCCTTCTGTCCCATTGCCCTGTGATCTCCCCTAAAAGCTGGGTCGTTATGGTCTGTGAAAGCCCAATCGTTTATCACCGTTGTGAGAAGTTGGCCTGATGTGCAGTGCTCACTATTCTAGTGATCACTATATATCAGTCCAAACAACCCTTATTGATGATTGGTTGTAAGTCAACCTTATAGACCAGCTATCCTAGTAGCATGGATACGAGCAGTCTAAGGCTAAGACTCTAGAGGGCGTGTTAAGCCAGCTGTTTTACCATCACATTGCCCCTTGAACACCCAGTGAAAGGACACCACACAAGTGTTATGAAAATAAACAGTGTATTTATTAGAATCACAACAACCCTGTACTCTTTATGAGGACAGGGTGCTAGGCACACAACAAAACTCTTACGAAAATACTTAAGTTAGCACGGTATACACAAATGCCCGAGGGGCACGAAAAACCATATACTTTAAAAGTGGAATGCGAATTACTAGCAGGTAAGTAACAGTACTAATAGGCTTTGGAATCGCTAGGACTGGACTAGGGAATCGTTAGATTACTTCTAGGAGGCCCAGGGGACTCGGGTGCAGTGTGTGCACTCTCACGCGGGATGCGGGACAAAGTCTATGGGAGCTAGAATTCACAAAGTTAGTGTTCACGGGCGAACCCGACCTGGTAGGGAGAAAACGACAGTGGATCCTGACCCTTGAATAGTGAGGCTATGCTGGGACACCGAAATGCCGAAGTTACCTAGCCCAGGGGCTGCAGCTGCATAGGTCTCAAAAGACGTCGGGAATCCTCGTTGCCGGACCAGGAGCCTGGAAGAAAGGAGTTGCTGGCAGGCGACCAGTGAAGATTGTTCGAGTGATCCAAGCCTGGATCGAAGAGGGATGACACCTGAAAGCAGAGGGGACCAAGTTCGTGACTACTAGCCAGTAGTCAGTGGGCACCAGGAGGGCACCGGATGGCAGTCACCTCGACTAGGTGAGTGGGCGACGCTGGCTCTGCAGATCTCACGGACCAGGAGGCGTTGTCGGCGACCAAGATGGAGAGGCGAGCTGTCCCACGATGGATGAAGCTGTCGGCGTCGAAGTTACCCAGGATTGGGCAACAAGCCTTGGCTAATTCAAGCCCACGCGGTGGACTCAAAATGGCGTCTTGAGTGGACCAGGAGGGTCCGGGGTGCTCCTCTTCTGGAAGGGAGCAAGGGCCAGCCTGGAGCAACCAGACCAGCAGCAGAAATGTCGTTGGGCGTCGTTCAGAAGGCCACAAGCCAGCGGGCTAGTAGCCAAACAAAGCGGTGAGCAGCAAAAAGCAGAAGGGCCCCACGCAGATCGTGGAGATGCTGGGAGGCTGCACTTCGGTGCTGGAGCTGCTCAGGGTCGGGGCTTCTCGGACCCCAAAGCACTCACCAGGAAATTACTCGGCGGGCTTGCTGTGCGGAAGTCGTGCAGTCTTGCAGATGGCCGGTCCCTCGAGGTCTCGTCGCACCCACGGTTCTCAGCTGGGCTGTAGAGGTGGGTAGAGGTCAGAGGTGCCAGGGAAGCCGGTTCTCGTCGAGCTGGGCAGTCGGATTCCGGAGGAAGGACTTGCAGCAGACCGCAGTGTTCTTCAGATGGTGCCTGCGGATGCAGGGTGACTACTCCTTAGCCACAAGGGAGAAATCTTAGGAAGAAGTCTTGAGTTCCTTTCGTAGAAAGTAGTTTCAGGATTCAAAGATGATCTGATTTGGAAGGGGGCCAGTCCCTACCTTTATCTGGGAAAAGGGGGCTGGCACGCGACTAGGTCCTGCCCTATGGGTGGGACCAGGAGGGGGGTGGTTACACCCACTTCCTTGGCGGGCTTTTCCCCAGCACAGGGTCTGGAGTGTCCCTGGAACTGGTTCAAGCCGGCCTATGCACAGTGAGCACCGGGGTGCCACGTGCAGTCACCTTCCTCTGTAGCCCTGCCTACCTACAATACACAAAACCCTGTCTGGGACGGTGCTGGCACCGCCCCTGGCAGGAAACCCTTTGTCCTTATCTCCTGCTCTTGGAGGACTCCCAGCAGCAGGAGGGCAGACTTGTGTCTCGGTGGCAGCATCCATTTTGTGGAGCTGAGGCTCTGTTTGACTTTAACCGGGGTTACAGGCTACATGCATGTCGTGTCCCTCTAGAAGGGTGGAATGCTAACCCCGTCGCCAGAATTGGCGAGGGGTTAGTATTCCAATTCGTATGACACCTTACTCGACATGTTTTGATAAAGTGATACCAGAGTTGGCATTTAACCGCGAGGATTATAATGCACTTAAGAGTATATGGTATGCGATATCATGGAAACGGCTAAGGGATAGATCCCGAAAGCAGCAGACAGGCTCAGCTCATGCCAGAGCACCATCTCACACGATTCCAAGCACTCTGCCTTCAGGATTGTTAAGGCCTGCCATAGGAGTGACTGATAGGAGATCTGTGTGTCCATTTTAGGGTTAGATATAGGTATACTATATCTAAAGCAAAGGGTGAGTACACCACCTTGCCCCAGCTGTCGTGCAGCCAGTTGTGTCAGTTTAGTTAGTCAACCCAGGGGTGGCACAATACATGCTTCAACCCCTGGGAGACTTCTGGGTACACCTCAGCCCTGGGTACAGGGACTTGGAGAGGGCCCAGTGCCAATTCAGTACCTGAGTACAATTTGGATAGAGAGAACAGCTAGGCTGTGGGTCTGATTAGCAGGCCCACAGCCAGGGAAAGTCGTAAACCAGTGCAGCAAAAAGCAAAAAATCTGGGTGATCATAGGATTGCAGACCCTACTCTCCTACAACCGTCAGTTGCGCAACCCAGTAATATTTCTTGATGTCTGGGACCCCTCTTTGCAGTTTACACAGTGCAACTCTTGCGCATTCACCGTCTCATAACAGCCTACGAAACTCACTGTCTATACCCTGAAACATTTTCCTTGGTATTTTGTAGGGGGTATTCTGCAGGATGTATAATAGTCTGGGCAACAACATGATTTAAAAAATTGCAGCTCGCCCCATTAACGATATGGGCAGCTTCCTCCAGCTATCTACGTCTCTCTTTAGTCGTGTCAGCTGGTGGTGCAAGTTGTCCTCCAGGAATTCCCCTGCATTCCATGATACTCCTATGCCTAGGTATGTAAATTGGAGCTTGGGAGTAAGTGGTATTGTTCCAAGAAGTTTTAGGGGAATTTTACCCTTTATATGGAATATCAAGGGCTTGTTAGAGTTGATATTGTACCCTGACTAGCTGCCGAATAGCTGGAAGATTTGTAACACCTTGTGGACTGATCTATACGGGTTAGTCAGATATAGCAGTATATCATCTGCATACAGAGATATTCTAACCTCCCAACTGCCTCCACCCTTGATTCCTGATAGGATTAGGTATTTCCTGACCCACGCTGCCTGTCGTGTACCTTTCCTTAGTGGGAAGGAATGCGAGACTACCCCATTTACCTTCACTCTGGCTGTTGGGTCTTGGTATAGAAGTTGTACCCACTCACAAAACGTAGGGCCAAAGCCCAGTCTGTGTAGCATTTCGAACATGTACTCCCATTCCACACTATCAAATGCCATTTGTGCTTCTAGTGACAGTATGACTGCCTCTTCTTTCTGTACCTCCTTAGACCAGTGCAACACCCCATAAAATCTCCTCCGATTAAGCCTTGTGCTTCTTTGAGGCATAAACTCTGACTGGTCTGGGTGTACCAAATCTGAGATCACTGTCTGCAGCCTGGTCGTCAACGCCCTTGCTAAAACTTTTGATTCAACATTTAGCAGTGAGATTAGTCTTTAAGACCCACAGTCCGTTGGTGCTTTCCCTTTCTTTGGTATGACCACTATTCTGGCTTCCCGCATATCTTTCGGCAGTTCCCCTTTTTCCTTTGACTATCTATACATATTACGTATGTGTGGTGTTATCTTACTCGCTACACATTTCTTTAGTTAAGCCATTCGGCCAGCTGCCTTCCCAGATTGTAAATCCACAAGGGTATTCCTTATTTCCTCAACCGCTAAGTCCTGGTCTAATGCATCTCTGTTGTCTGCGTTCAACATGGCATGTTTATTTTTCGAAGTAGTCTTTAATATTTTATTTCCCCAGGTTTTGAAATCTTGACCCTTTGAAATCTGTCATTTCCCATTATTTATGCATTGCAAAATGTAAAGCATTGTCGACAGTTACTGCATTTTTCAATGATTACGTTTAAAACGTCTTTCTGACCACTTAATTCAGCAGAACTTTATGTATTGTGAAGGACTTTCTTTAACTCAACACTTTATTACGTTGTTGATGGTTTAATTGAAGCTGTGTTCACTTTCACTGAACCATGCATTCTTGTGCCAATTCTTTTGAGTGTCCGTGTTTTGTTATATTGCTTTGAAAGGTCATATACAGTGGAGGGTATAGCCTACTTTTCATTTTCGATAAAAATGAATACTATTGCATTCAAGTCTAAAAATGCAGGTGTATACACAGTTTTTAACAGTATGACTTGATCATGATCAGTTGGATACCTGCAAGCACCAGCGGCTTATCTCAAACTCTTAATGCCGCTAAGCGGGTTGCGCTTACTGTTTCGGTTGGCATCTTGGAAGTCCCACCAGTGTATAGACATTGACAAAGGACCTGAACTTGATGTCATTGCAGCAGATGGTATCTCAGTTGGTATTGAGGTTGCCAGGAATTCTAGGATTTCATATTTAAAGCCATGGGACATCAATGGCAGACAAATTTTGCGAACTGAAGTGAAAAGCTTATCATTGTTTCACCGTTCTAATAATCTAAATAACACTCCCATGCCAAAAACCTACAATTACAAGATGTAGTTAAGTAGATAAATTAACAGATGCAGACCTGGGGAGATCCTAGTGGTAATCTCAACTTGACAAATTGGGCGATGCTGGTAAGGTGACATTATCTTACAGGATCTGTTAACTTATCCAAAATTGGAGCTGCTTAAAAATGTGCCTATCACCAATGTTGCTGGACTGAAAAAGTGAGTTGGTGTGTTGATAATGTGTACTCTTGACTTGTTATGTACACTTTTCATGCTGTGTACAAATGTCTTTGTAATAACCAGTCTTTGTAGCCATATTGAAATATAGTTTTATTACATTGTATGTCATCATCAAGACTACATTATACTCTTCTTTTTTATGCACTAAAGCCATGTTCGTTAATTTAAATAAACATTAGGAATGTTTCAAAATACATGTGCATGGTGCCAGGCATGATTTCAGTACATGCAGAAGAAAAGAAATCATGTGCTGCCAGGTACATTACATTCGGTAAATTTTTAATGAAGAAGTGCACTAAGAAACTCACTCTTTATCGTACATCATGGTAATTGTAAAGGCTTCATTTATTTATTTATTTATATAGCGCAGCTAAAACCCTAAGGCATCTAGGCGCTTGTCATCCAACAGCATACCATTGCTGAGATTTATGAAGAAGCTAGAGTATGGCTATAACGAAATTTTGCAGTATATAGCCTGGTCTTCAAACCTTTCCTTAAGGAAAGCAGGTCAGGCGAGATTTAAAGTTTGTAAGGCAAATGATTCCAAAGTCTGGTTGTGATATTTAGAAAGCTTTTATCACCCCAGTTTGAAAGTCGTGTTTTAGGGACCTCCACCAACATCTGTGAAGAGGACCGTAGCTTTCTCGTCCGGGTATACCAGCCGAAACGGTCAATCTGGTAGATGGTGCCCTGGTTATGCAGGGCCTTAAAGGCGAAGCGGTGGGCCTTAAAGTTAATCTGTGTTTTCACTGGTAGCCAATGTAGAGCATTGAGGGCCAGCTTAGCGGAGAAATGTTTTGGAAACAGCAATCGAGTGGCAGAGTTCTGGAGTACCTGCAGTTTAACAAGGAGTGCTTTATTTATGCCAATCACGAGGGCGTTGCAGTAGTCAAGCCTAGACCAGACTAATGCAGAGACCACTGTTTTCTGAAGAACTAGCGGTATGAAAGGGAAGATTTTCCTCACTCTGAATCAGGAATTTATAACAAGTGGATGAAGTAACTACTTTCACGTGATGATAGAAGGACAAAGTGGTGTCAAAAATGACTCCCAGATTTTTCGCCTTAGAGGCTGGAATGGAGGGGGGGGTGCCTAGTTCCATGGGCCACCAATCGGAGGACCCGATGGACGGATCTCTGCCCAAAAGGAGAACCTCGGTCTTATTGTAGTCCCGCTTAAGGCAGTTCTCTGACCTCCATCTACTCATCTGTCGCATACAGGCGTGTGAGCTGTGTCCAGAATATTATGTGAAATGGCCACTATAATCTGGGTGTCGTCGGCATACGACACCATGGAAATGCCATGTGATTTAATCGTTCTGCCCAGGGGGACCACAAATAAATTAAAGAGGGTTGGGCTCAGGGACGAGCCCAGCGAGACCCCACAAGGGAGCTTAAAGCTCTGAGAACTGAGGCCGTCCACTTCCACAAAATGTTCCTGGTCCGTAAGGAATGATTTAAAAAGAGATAGGGCAGTGCCTGTTATACCTATTTCATGGAGGCAACTTATTAGGAGGCTACGATCTACCGTATCAAACACTACCAAAAGATCCAGTAATAACAAGGCCGCCATGCCTTCTTTTCCAGCGACCACCTGATTTCTTCTGATGCCGTGATCAATGCGAGCTCGGTGCTATGTACACTCCGGAAACCATACTGTGTTGGATCCAGAATGTGATTATTATTGATGAGCATGGACAGTACTTGGTTCATATATTTTTCCAGACGTTTGGCTGGTAGTGGCAGGCGGGCGTTCGGACGGTAGTTGCCAGGATCTTTTTTATCCAAGTTATTTATTTTTTAAAAAGTGGTAGAATGGAGGTCGTCTTCCACATTTTAGGAAAAATTCTAATTTTAATGACTACGTTAAATATCTCAGTTAGATGACTGGCGATTAGCTCACAGACTGTATTATCTTGGGAGGGCACGGGTCCAGTGGCGATCCGGATTTGGTGGCAGAGAGAAGTTTGATAACTTGCTCGTACGTTCTAGCCGGAAACTCTGAGAGAAGTTAAGAGTGGATGTACAGCCAACGTTGGACCAGAGTAAATCTGCTCTTTCTGCATCAGAGTGTGCAGACTGGAAGTGGGAGGTGCAGGGAATATTAGTTGTTGTTCTTCTGCAGGGAATAATAGGTTCATGTAAATCCACTCTTACAGCATCCAGGAGTGCAGACTGAGTGTTATCAAATACTGGTCACGCTGCAAACGTATCGTAGATACTCAGTGCCTTACTACAAAAGGTGAATGCTAAGGGGTTACAGAAGGCTAGGTCTGGTATATTATGTCTAGATTCTTGAACTCGGCTGAGTAGCGAACAAATCTTGAGTTATTTTTTGCTTCTTCAATTTTCTCAGAGAAATAGTTGATCTTAGTGCTATGGATTGTTCCTTCGTATTGAGTTAATTCCTTATAGTGTTTCTTTTCTTTTATATCATACGAGTGTCTCCAGCGTCTTTCTTGTCTGCAACACTGCCGCTTAAGAAGCCAAAGTTCTTCTGAAAACCAAGCTTCGGTGGGAGCTGTCCTTGTAATTTTCACTGCTTTTTTAGGATTTGTTGCTTGAACTGATGACTCAATCCAGTGATGATAATCTAATGATTTTATCCAGGTGGTACCATTGATATCGCCTCTGACTTCTAGTAGGAGGAGGCCTATTGCTGGCTCTAGAGGGCAAATTGAGAGTTAACATAACTGATGCATGTTCGGACCAGTGTAGTTACAGGATATTTTTTAATTAAAAAAAGCACAGTCTGAAAAAAATATCAGCATTCCATTAAAAGAGGTGTGATTCATGTCTATCTTGAAGGAGAGCACTTCGCAGTTAGAGCCAGTGGAAATCTCTTTCCTTTCAAATGGTTTGATAGACTATAGCTAGCCCCCTAGCCCCCCCCCCCCCACACACCTTTTCCCACTACGATCTTTCCAGGTGATAGAAATGCCTGACGGGATAGCCACCACCGGGTGAGGGCAGAAGGTCTCATCTGCCCAAGTTTCCATGACAAACACTGTCGAGGGCCTGCTCATCTACAAAGTTTGCAAATTCGTACTTCTGTTTGATCATCGAACGTGTATTGATAAGAGCACAATGTAGCCCAAGCGGGGTTATAGGTCCCACAGGGGCCGTTGTGTCAGTTGACATTAAAATGAAGGGAAGCACATATTTAAGGGAGACAATTGCTGTCTGAAGAAGTTCTGTCCGTGAAAGGCATTATCTGGTAAAACACTTTTAGACGCATCTCATTCCTTTGAATTATCCCCAGGTGTCAGACTGGATCCAGAAATGCATCGTGAGCAGTTTCTCTGTGTGCCGGTGGGTGGCTTTGTTTGGCTCCGTGTGGCATCTGCTCCGGAAGTGACGTGCCTATATAGGTGCCACCCCAGTGCGCTCACCTCCATTCTTTTCTTTCCACGCTAGTCGGCGCAGATTCAGAGAGAGTTGCCTCCAGTCACTTTTTGACTGACCCCTTTTTTGACCTTTTGTCGAAGTATTTTGAGATCTATGTTCTGGTGTGGCAGGGATGTCCACTAGGAAAGCTGGCTTAAAACCCTGAGGCACCTGTCACTAATAGATGTCTGTGACAGACCTCTGGTGCCTCGAGCTCGACCAGAATACCAAGTACCAGCTCCTAGACCCCAACATGGACGGGTGTGAACTTGGTGGACACCAGATCCCAGTGGACCAGACACCTCCCACGATACTGGCATGTTATCCAGTATTATGGGTATCTTTCATACATTCACATGCCTGAATCATTCCCCGTCGTCGAGACGGGAGTCTCCGATACATAGAAAAGTAATGTCCTGTAGACATATATAGAGAAAAGTAGGCCTAAGGGCCTCCCCTTAGTAGCCTATCTATGTCCTTTTGTAAAAAGGACCAAACTCTAGAAGAGAGCCAATCAGCTCACACCTCCCTCTAGAACCTTCCTGACAGGAGCTTCAGTCTCTCAGATTTTCTACCGCACGTTGTGCTAAGGGAGTCTCCACCTGAGTTCTCCTCAGGTTTCCTTTTTTCTAGCATTTTACTTCACAACTTTGGATTACTTCACTTCAAATTTGACTATGGCTGATCCTCAGAAGAAGGGTCTTTTCAGGGCATGTACTTCTTGTGGAAAAAAGAGGTTACATGTGGATGACCAGCATAAGACATGTTTATATTGTCTCTATCCGGACCATTCAGCAAAAGACTACAAGATTTGTAGAACCTTTTCTACAAAAACGCTAAAAGACAGAGAAGGCTCAAGACCAGGGATAATCTGGAATCTTCAGAGGAAGATGAGTATTCTTCTGTTTCTTCAAAACTGTCTTTAAAAAGGCCATGGGTGGCTTCCCCTAGCCCTGCAGACGCTCCTCCAAAGAAGGCTGTCAAAAAACCTTCAGAGACCAAGTCTTCAGCGTCAGACAAGAGGGCTCACTCCTTCAAAAAGCCATCGCCATCGACGGCGACCTCGTCGACGCCCTCATCGGCGCAAAAGAAAGCTGTGTCTCCCGTCTACGTTTCCACGTCGACGACGACAGTATTGACGACGTCAGCATCGTCGACGTTTTCTTTATCGACGAAGACTACACCTTCATCGACGGCGGGTAAGCCTTTGTCGTCGATTATCCTCATAAAGAAATAGTCGACGGCTCCGACGCCTGCGTCGACGACAAGCAAAGCACCGTCGACGTCCTTGCCGTCGACGAAGTCATCGTCGATGAGTGTACCGTCGAATAAGGAATCTGCGACGAAGAAGGCGCCGACGACAGTGGCATCATCGACGAAGGTATCGTCGTCAAAGTCATCGTCGACGAAGACATCGTCGACGAAGGCAAAGCCGATAGAGTTACAGTCGTCCGAAGCACCGTCGACGAAGACATCGTCGACGCCTCTATGGAAGCATTCAACGACGGTTCCATCGTCGATGAGGCAGACACCAGAAATGCAATCTGTAGACGAGGGTCATCCAGGGTCCTGCCGTCGACGAGCCCTTCCATAATAAGGAGCTCAAAAAAGCGATTACACCAGAGTTAACGTCCCCAAGTAGAGTGCAAGGATTGCCACCAACTTGTCTCTTACAGGATGAGGAGTCGGATGAAGAGTATGACACACAGGCTACTAGTCCATTCCATCTAGTGGTCAAATGCCAAAGCACTGATGAGGATATTGATGATGTTGAGATCACACAAGAACATGATGTTCACAACCACAGGTTCATACTCACGTTACGCCCATGGTATGTCTACCAGCGTCTATAGTGTCTGATCTGCGATTTTTGATTCAGGATTACAAACAGCGATTCCCGGAGTCCTCAGCGCCAGCAGCTAGAGAGCCTCCTCCAGCGGTGGGGACGGCTCCGTCTCCACGACCCAGACCGCCGGCATTGGTACTCCATCAGGAAAGGGAACAGATACAAGATCCTCCATCGGATGATGAGGAAGGACAACAAGAAGAGGGGGAAATACAAGATGACCCTTCAAATCATGATGACGGTGATGACTACATCATTTCTTCTCCTGCATCCCCGGAGCCCACTACCTCGGGTTCACCTCCGGCGGACATAGGAGGGTTCCACAATCTGATGGAGAGAGCAGCCAAAAGGTTCCACATGACAATGGAGTCTCAGGAAACTGACTGCTTCCTTTATGATTTTAAGGAGCCACTTAAGAGGACAACCAGATCAATTCCCATAATTGAACATATATGGAAAGAGGGCCTGCAGTTGATGCAGACTACAGCCTCGGTTTCAGCACTGGTTCCACGGCTGGACAAAAAATACAAGGCCCCGACATCAGTACCTGCCTGCCTTACAGGTCATCCCAAGCCAGACTCTGTGGTTACACAGGCAGCGCAGAAAAATTCCAGGAATCCCTCCTCTTCACTCACAGCTCCTCCAGATAAAGAGGGCAGGAAGCTGGACAATATCGGAAAGCGTTTTTCCACCACCTCAGCAATGACAGTTAAAGCTGCAAATTCGATTGCGCTGCTGGGAAGGTATAATAGACAATTGTGGGCCGGCATTGCTCCGTGTTTATCTGAGCTGCCAGACGCCACGAAGGAGGAGGTTCAATCCCTACTTCTAGAGGGTCAATCTTCGGCCTCTGAACTGATTGACTGTGCTCTGGATGTGGCAATGACTGGATTCAGACAGCTAGCAGGGGCAGCTATCCTGCGAAGGCAGGGGTGGCTCAAATCTACCTCATTTCGACAAGAGGTACAATCTAAAGTCCTGGACATGCCATACGATGGACAACACCTGTTTGGAGCCAAGATAGACGAAGCGCTACACACAATAAAAAAGGACACGGAGACAGAGAGAGCACTCGGCACGCTGCAATTTAGGAACCAGTCCTTTCGAGGGAACAGAGGCAGAGGACAAACCTCTTACAGAGGCAATTATCAAAATAGATCATCATACTCTTACAGCCAAAGCAAGTCACAATACAAGCCTCGCCAACAACAGCAAGGCAGACAGTCCTCTTTTGGAAGGTCCAATTTTAGGGGAAAGAACCAACGGAAGGCCACTGGCGGACGCCAATGACCTATTCCTACAGCCAGTCCATCCCTTATCTCCTTCTTTGAAGATTGGAGGAAAATTGACCCAATTCCTCAACAATTGAAGAAGAATAACAACGGACCGGTGGGTCCTCCAGTTAATTCAATTTGGACATTCTATAGAATTCAAAACTATCCCTCCAACAACCCCTCCTCGCCCAATGCCCCACAAAAACCTGCGATTGCTTCTTCAAGAAATCTCCATTATGCTACAGAAAGGAGCAATAGAGCGAGTACCAACTGCTCACAAGGGGAGAGGGTTTTACTCCCGCTTCTTCCTCATTCAAAAGAAGGAAAAGAAATAGAGGCCCATTCTAGACCTTAGGGCACTCAATGCATTCTTAAAAAGGCAATCGTTCCGCATGGTCACGATTCAGGAGATCTTGGGTCTCTTGGAGGAGGGAGATTTCATGACGTCCTTCGATCTGCAGGACGCATACTTTCACATCCCAGTCCACAAAACTCACAGGAAATTTCTAAGATTTGCAGTGGCTGGGCGGCACTATCAGTTCCGCGTCCTCCCTTTTGGCCTCAAGTCTGCGCCCCGGATATTCACCAAGTGTCTCTCCCCAGTGGCAGCATTCCTCAGACAACATGGCCATCAAGTCTTTCCGTATTTGGACGACTGGCTGGTGAAGGCACCATCCCTAACAGGCGCAACCAAATCCTCCAACGCCTGTTTGAATCTCTTCCAGCACTTGGGTCTTACACTCAATCAAGAAAAATCCACTTTACATCCCTCTCGAGGCATTACTTTCCTTGGAGTAACACTGGATACAAAAGCTGCGAAGGCATTCCCATCTCTGGAGAGAAAACGCAAACTCGTCTCTCTGACCTCAGCGGTGGCTTCAAGGAAAACTTTACCAGTCCGTACCTTCAAATCCCTCTTGGGAATGATGTCCTCGTGCATTCTGCTCATACCGCACTGTCGCCTCCGGATGCGTCCACTCCAAGAGAACCGGAGACGTGGCTCCATATCAACCTGCCGGAGCTAAGAGCAGTCTTTCTAGCCTTGCAATCTTTCTTGCCAAGGATCAAGAACTCCCTTGTGCTCGTCAGGACCGACAACACCAAGACGATGCACTACCTGAACAAACAAGGAGGGACGCGTTCGCTAACACTATCTCGCGAATCGCAGAAGATCTGGAATTGGCTCATTCTCCACAACGTCTCGTTGAGGGTGGAGTACGTCCCGGCAAGGACAATGTCATCGCAGACACCCTAAGCAGACAGAGGTCTTCGACACACGAATGGGAGCTAGACATGAGAACCACAGTTCAAATCTTCTCAAAGTGGGGAACACCGCAAATCGACCTGCTGGCGACCAGGGAAAACACCAAATGCCACAGCTTCGCAAGTTGGCATCCCCAGTCAAGGTCTATCGGAAATGCATTTTCCATCGCATGGCGCAACATTTTTGCGTACGCATTTCCGCCCTTTCCAATGATTCCCAGAGTCCTAAGAAAGATGAAGGCGGAGCCATGCACTTTAATTCTGATAGCCCCATTCTGGCCGATGCAACATTGGTTGACGGACTTCCAACGCTTCTCCCTGCAGTCGCCGATCCATCTACGTCAACATCCATCTCTGCTCAAGATGAGCAACAAGCAGATTCAACATCCGGATCTGAAATCTCTTTGGTTGTCGGCTTGGCTCCTGAGTACCAAGAATTCAGCAATATGAACATCCCGCAGGATTGTAAAGACATCCTAGCCAGGGCAAGAGCGGACAGCACTAATAAGACTTATTCCTTAAAGTGGAAACGCTTCGGCATCTGGTGTGCGGACAAAGATCTACGTCCATTTGCCACCTCTCCAGAACAAATATTACCCTACTTGCTTCATCTGGCGCAGTTGGGCCTTGCCCACTCCTCCATAAGGGTACATTTGGCGGCGATCTCAAGGTTTAAAAGAACGTCTAAAGGGCCCTCTCTCTGGTCTAGTAGACTTATAAAACAATTCCTTAAGGGTCTCTATAGATCTTTTCCTCAACCACGGATGATACCTCCAACTTGGCACCTAAATGTGGTTCTTAATCAACTGATGAAACACCCTTTTGAACCCATTCAAGAGCAGACGTGAAATACGTCTCGTGGAAGACGGCTCTCCTTGCGCTTACATCAGCGAGGACGGTCAGTGAACTGCAGGCTCTATCTGAAAGAAACAGGTTAGTATTAGATTCCTTACCTTAGAATATCCCCAGGCGTCAGTCTGGATCTGGAAACTTTTGCGTAGCAGTACCCCTGCGCGTCGGTAGGCGTCGTCTGCAGGCGTCCCCTGCGGCTCCGCGTCGTCGTGCGCCGTGATGACGTCGCTGGAGTATATAGACGCCGCCTCCGCGCGCTGACGTCAGTTCTTCTTTTTTCCGCGCCAGTTAGCGCAGATCCGAAGAGCAGTACTCCGGTCTTTTGACCAAAGTTTTTGATAACTCTAACTATTTCAGGTGCCGGTAGGATGCCCGGTTTTAAAAGTTGTGACAGGTGCGACCGCCTGATGTCGGTCACCGACCACCATCGACTCTGCCTCCGGTGTCTGGGCCCGGACCACGACGTGGAGTCCTGCGTCGACTGCCGGGCCTTGACGAGTAAGGCTAGACGGGAGCGGTCCCGCAAGCTACTCGAGCTCCGGGTGTCGGCCCCGCGTCGAGAGCGGTCCCGGTCCGGACGGAGGTCGAGGGAGCGGTCGAGAGAACGGTCGCGGAGCCGCCACGAGCGCTCCGGAAGTAGTCACCATTCCTCCGGTTCCTCAGGTAAGCGACACAAGAAGTCGGGGCGTCGTCATCGTACCCCCGACTCCCCCCGACGCCCGCGCGATGCGGCCGGGGGTTCGGGTGGCCCCACCCCCGCGTGGGTCGCCGACGCCGTCTGCCCCATACCCGTCGGTCCCTGGGGAAGGCGCGTCGCGCGAGGAGATTGAGGAGTTCCTCATGGCCATGAGGGCGCTGTCTCCTCCGGCGGGGCCTACGGCGCCTGCGGGCCCGTCGGTCCCGTCTGGGGGCCCGAGCGGTTCGGGTGCTCCTGCCCCGACGCCGCCGGCGGTTCCGGCCCCGGCGCCGCTGGGTCCTTCAGGGTCGTCGCCGGCTGGTCAACCGGCCTCTCCAGCGCCGATTCCATCGGGGCAACCTGTGGTGCCGCCTCCGCGCGACGCCGTGACTCCGACGTCGGTTCCGGCCGGCGTCGGGGCTCCGGCGCCGAGCGGCGCCACCCCCATTTCCTCTCCGAATCCGGACGCGGAGTCGGACCGGCATCGTCCGACGCCGAGTCCGGCGCCGTTGGGGCCCCTTGGCTCCGAGGAGCCGGTCTACATCGTTGAATCAACCTATGGCGATGAGGACGATTATGGAGAGGGTTGGGAGGGGTCTGAGGACCCTCTGTCACGCGACTGTCAGTACGACGTGGACTGGGCAGGTGACTTGGGTGATGCCAGTGGTCTGGACGAATCTCCTAACCCTGGTTTTGTCTCGCCTCCCACTGTGGCGTCAGAGGCTGGGGCTGCCTATTCTGTGGTGCTGATGAGGGCTGCCAAGGGCTTGAGCCTTGAGCTCCCCGTCGCTAAGGTGAAGCCTAACATCCTCACCGAGGTATTCAAACCGCAGTCATGCCCACAGGAGCCTCTGCTGTCGTTCAATGACGCCTTGACGGATGTCCTTTTGGGCACGTGGTCCAGGCCCGCTTCCGGTTCACCTGTTGATCGGAACGTTGCCAGGCGCCACCGTCCGTGTTCGGACGACCCTGCCTTCCTGTCCACCCATCCCTCCCCTGAGAGTCTGGTGATCCAGGCCTCCACTTCCCAGACCGCATTCCCGTCGGCCCCGCCCGATCGGGAATCTAAGCGGTACGACCAGTATGGCAAGAAGGTCTTCTCGTCTCTGAGTCTGGGACTGCGGTCTTGCAACACCGCATGCCTCTTGGGCCGCTACACCCACTCTCTGTGGGATACGGTCGCGGAGTGCCTGCCGCAATGCCCGCAGGAGGTACGGGACAAGCTCGGCCAGGCTTTGGTTGAGGGCCGAGACGCGGCGAGGTATTCCATAAGGTGTGGTCTTGATACGACCGACTCGCTGGGCAGAGCGATGTCCACGACGGTGGCGATTCGTCGCCATGCCTGGCTGAGATCCGCCAATTTCTCGCCGGATGTCCAAAATGCCTTGATGGACATGCCGTTCGATGGCAGTCGCCTGTTCGGCGACAAAGCGGACAACGCGCTTGAGCGCTTCAAGGACTCCAGGGTCACGGCCAAGTCCTTGGGTCTCTCGACCCAGCGCCAGCAAACGGGTTCGTTTCGCTCCTTTCGTGGCCAAGGAAGGGGCGGTCCCACACGTGCTGCCAGCCACGCACCGCAGAACGCTTCTCAACGCGGTGGCGGCCGTGGATTCCGCCGTGGTGGCGGTCGGGGACAGCGGCGAGGTCAGTCCACACCTCCCCCCGCAGCAGCCTCCAAATCCTCCTAGTCCGAGCTTTCAGGCCCATGTGACGCCGGTGGGTGGCAGGGTTCGCCATCACCACTCCCGCTGGCGCACTATCACATCGGACAGGTGGGTGCTGCAGCTCGTCCGAAGGGGCTACTCCCTCCCCTTCGAGACCACTCCTCCAGCCATGCCACCGCAGAACCACCGTGTGTCGGGGGACCACTTTACACTTCTGCAGGAGGAAGTTACGGCCCTCTTGGCCAAGGGGGCCATCGAGCGCGTTCCTGGGCCAGAAGTAGGGTGTGGTTGCTATTCCCACTACTTTCTGGTACCCAAGAAGGACAAAGGGGGCCTACGTCCTATCTTGGATCTACGGAACGTCAACGGCTTCCTCCGGAAGGAGAAGTTCAAGATGTTGACTTTGGCTCAGGTCTTGGCTGCTCTAGACCCGCAAGACTGGATGGTAGCGTTGGACTTGCAGGATGCGTATTTTCACATCCCCGTCCTGCCGGCCCACCGGCGTTACCTGCGGTTCACGGTAGGCCACGAGCACTTTCAGTTTATCGTGCTCCCATTCGGCCTTACCAGCGCCCCACGGGTGTTCACGAAAGTGATGGCGGTGGTCGCAGCTCATCTGCGCCGGTTAGGGGTTTCAGTCTTCCCCTACCTCGACGACTAGTTGTTCAAGGCGGGCTCGCCCCAAACAGTCGTCCACCACCTTCAGATGACGGCAGACCTCCTGCACGAGCTGGGGTTTTCCATCAATGTGCCGAAATCACACCTGTGTCCCTCTCAAAAGCTCCTTTTCATCGGAGCGGTTCTCGACTCGGCGCAGTTTCGGGTTTATCCTCCGGAGCGGCGTGTCCGGGATATTCAGGCTCTGATTCCCATCTTTCAGCCGTTATCCCGGGTCTCGGTCAGGTTGACGCTGTGGCTTCTGGGGCTGATGGCCTCCTGCATCCTTCTGGTGCATCACGCCAGGTGGCGGATGCGGGCTCTGCAGTGGGACCTGAAGTTTCAGTGGGCCCAGCATCAAGGCAACCTATCCGACCATGTCCTGATCTCGGAGGGCACTGCGAGACAGTTGCAGTGGTGGCTTACGGACCGCGATTGGGTCAGAGGCAGATCCCTCTCCCTTCCCCAACCAGAGCACGTGGTTGTGACGGACGCGTCCCTCCAGGGCTGGGGAGGCCACTTGGGAGAGGCGGAGATCAGAGGCATCTGGTCTCCGGCGGAGTCCCGGCTCCATATCAACCTGTTGGAGCTGCGGGCGATTCGCCTAGCACTGAAGGCATTCCTCCCCTTTGTCAACGGGAGTGTAGTGCAGGTGTTCACAGACAACACCACCGCCATGTGGTACTGCAACAAGCAGGGCGGAGTGGGGTCGTGGACCCTTTGCCAGGAGGCCCTGCGTCTCTGGCAATGGCTGGAACGTCAGGGCGTGACTCTGACGGTTCAACACCTGGCAGGTTCTCTGAACGCCAGGGCGGACGAACTCAGCCGTCGGTGCTCGGTGGATCACGAATGGCGTCTGAACTCGGACGTGCCGAAAGGCCTCTTTCTGCAATGGGGAGAGCCTTGGTTAGATCTATTCGCCACAGTAGAGAACGCGCAATGTCATCAGTTCTGCGCGTTGGAATTTCCAAGACGGCACTCGCTCGGAGACGCCTTTCGGCGCGAGTGGAGTTGCGGTCTGTTGTACGCCTTTCCGCCTATACCACTTCTGCCCAGAGTGCTGAAGAAGATCAGGCGCGACCGGGCCCAAGTTGTCCTTGTGGCTCCGGACTGGGCTCGAAGGTACTGGTATCCCGAGCTACTCAGCATGTCAGTCGGTCCCTCGATCCACCTGCCCCTTCAGGAGGACCTTCTGTCGCAGCAGCAGGGGACGGTCCTCCACCCGAACCTGTCCAGTCTCCACCTCCATGCGTGGAGATTGAGCGGCGACAGTTGAGGCCATTTGACTTGCCTCCTGAAGTCTGTGATGTGATTCTGGCAGCCAGGCGTCCCTCCACAAAGTGGAGAAGTGTGGCTCACTGGTTAGAGGAGGCAGACCTGGAAGCAGAGGTCAGCCCGGGACCAGGGTTCAATTCCCGGCTCGGCGGGGTCTTGAGTCCAAAAATGTCCATGGACTCGACAATTCTCGCTCCGGTGCCTACTCGATTCACGGGTTCACACTCTGCGACTCTGGGCAATAGCTTGCTTAATCTCCAACGGCCCCTCGCGGTGGGATGCCTGGCTTTCACCTTGCGGATACCCTGCCGGGGTTATCTCACTGGGGAATACCAGGACGGGTTCCCTAAGCAAGCGCTTAGAGACCGCTTGGTGATTTGCGCTATATAAATTCCTGTACATTTACATTTACATTTACAAAGTCGGTATACGCCTGCCGGTGGAACAGATTTGTGGCATGGTGCACGGCAAAGGCTGTGAATCCCCTTTCTGCCCCTCTCTCCGAGGTTCTCCTCTTTCTTCTCTCTCTTGCCCAGCAGGGCTCTGCTCTGGGCACTATCAAGGGCTACCTTTCTGCCCTTTCCGCCTTCTTAAGGCTACCTGATCAGCCATCTTTGTTCAAGTCCCTATCGTAACGAGATTCTTGAAGGGCATCACGCACATGTATCCACCTGTTCCGTTCGTGATGCCTCAGTGGGACTTGAACCTGGTTCTGACTTTCTTGATGTGCGCTCCCTTTGAGCCGCTTCATTCCTGTCCTCTCCGTCTTCTCACTTTAAAGACGGCCTTCCTGGTTGCCATCACCTCTGCCAGGAGAGTGAGTGAGCTCCAGGCTCTTTCTGTGAAACCTCCTTTCTTGTCTATTCATCCTGACAAGGTGGTTCTTAGAACTAGACCTTCTTTCCTGCCCAAAGTAGTTTCTGCTTTTCACATCGGGCAGTCCATCACCTTACCCTCCTTCTTCCCGCCTCCGCATCCTTCAAAAGATGAAGAGCGGCTCCATCGTCTGGACCCAAAACGTGCGCTTTCATTTTATATGGATCGCACACGCCAGTTCCGGGTGGATGACCAACTGTTTGTTGGCTACGTGGGTGAGAAGAAGGGAAGGGCGGTACAGAAACGAACCATCTCTCGATGGGTCGTCCTGTGCATCAAAGCATGCTACTCTTTGGCTCGGAAGGAGCCTCCTGTTGGGCTGAGGGCCCATTCCACTCGGGCCACGGCGGCTACTACTGCCCTGGGCCGGGGTGTCCCTTTGCAGGACATTTGCCAGGCGGCTACGTGGGCCTCGCTGCACACCTTTGCGAGGCATTACTGCCTGGACAGTCAAGTCCGGAGGGACGGCTTCTTTGGCCATTCGGTCCTCCAGGATTTTCTGGTGTAGGATTGTATTGGTTCGCAGACCCACCACCGGGGTTGGTATTGCTGGGGTATCTATTCTAAGGTAAGGAATCTAATACTAACCTGTTTCTTTCAGATGAACAAGTTACTTACCTTCGGTAACGATATATTTGTAAGAAACAGTAGTTAGTATTAGATTCCTTACCGCCCCACCCATCCTCCCCGTTCTGCGAACTGATACCTAGGGTTAAGGACATCCCTTTCAGGGCCCTAGTTTGATATGGCACCAGTGTTGGTTCTCGCATGGCTCTGCGTGTTCTGGCGCGGAAAAGCTGTGTGCAAAGAACTGACGTCAGCGCGCGGAGGCGGCGTCTATATACTCCAGCGACGTCATCACGGCGCACGACGCCGACGACGCGGAGCCGCAGGGGACGCCTGCAGACGACGCCTACCGACGCGCAGGGGTACTGCTACGCAAAAGTTTCCGGATCCAGACTGACGCCTGGGGATATTCTAAGGTAAGGAATCTAATACTAACTACTGTTTCTTACAGATATATCGTTACCGAAGGTAAGTAACTTGTTCTTCCATTCAAGACCCCTTCCTGCAGTTTAGGGATGACAGAGTCATTTTAAGGACCAATCCTAGGTTTATTCCTAAAGTCCCGTCGGACTTCCACTTAAATGAACCTGTGATTCTCAGATCATTCTTTCCAAATCCCAGCACCGCAGCTGGGAGATCGCTGCACTCATTGGACCTTAAGAGATGTCTAAAATGTTATATTGATAAAACCAAACATTTCAGAAGATCTAACCAACTCTTCATAGCCTTCAGTAGGCCTAGGAAGGGTCTACCGCTTACCAAACAAAGCATCTGCAGATGGTTCTCTTCGGCGATTGCCTTTTGCCACGACAGAGCCGGACATCCATTACACTCTAAAATCAGGGCGCACTCTACAAGGGCCATGTCGACTTCTATGGCACTATTTGCAGGAGTGCCGGTTCTCGACATCTGCAGGGCGGCGATGTGGAAGTCGCCTCATACCTTCACCAGTCACTACTGCCTGGATACAGAGCTGATGAAGGATGCTGCAGTGGGGCAGGCAGTACTACGCCATCTTTTCCAGTAAGGTGAGCCTTCCTCCATCCCTCCATCCTTTTCTGGTATGCACATTTTTCTGTTACTGCTTCTGGTTGATGTATAATGATGGTTCATAGTCGCATGATATGTATTATCTAATGACCTGTATATGATGTTCCTTCAGAAATGTGCACAGGTTTTTGCTTGCTACTCTGATTCAGGCATGTGAATCTATGAAAGACACCCATAATACTGGATAAGAAATGCGTTACTTACCTGTAACTGCAGTTATCCAGTATTGGTGTCTTTCATAGATTCACATGGCACACTCCCGCCTCCCCGGGAAGGACTCACCTATCTCTCTATCAGTGCTACGCCTACTTAGCTTGGTGCGTACGAAAATCTGAGAGACTGAGGCTCCTGTCAGGAAGGTTCTAGAGGGAGGTGTGAGCTGATTGGCTCTCTTCTAGAGTTTGGTCCTTTTTACAAAAGGACATAGATAGGCTACGAAGGGGAGGCCCTTAGGCCTACTTTTCTCTATATATGTCTATAGGACATTACTTTTCTATGTACCGGAGACTCCCGTCTCGATGACGGGGAATGATTCAGGCATGTGAATCTATGAAAGACACCAATACTGGATAACTGCAGTTACAGGTAAGTAACGCATTTCGTCCCTCCTCCTACAGTGGCTACGGGTGAGGGAGCTTATATTGCTATGGTGGTGAGAAGGGCTGCAGACGTCCTAACGTCTTGAAGTGCTTCAGCCAGGAATGACCCCCCTCAGAACCGTTTCTCACATTTAATGAAGCCTTTATAAACGTCCTGCTTGGGACCTGGTCCAAGCCCATCATAAGGGCTATTGTGAACAGGACAGTTGCCCATCGCCTGCACCAGGGGACTCCAATGTCATCACGTAACATCCTTCCACAAAGTGCTTGGTGGTCCAAGGCTCCACTATCTATGTAAACACTGGCGCATTCCCTGCCACCATGGACGTCATTTGGGGGTCGCCAAGGGTCGCAAATACAACTCCTGGTACTGTCCATGCGAACCCCTGTACTGCCCTTGCGACCCCTGGCCTTGGGGGAGAGAGGGCGGGGGTGCAGCACCAGAAACAGAGCAACAGTGACAGTTTGCTGTGCTAAAAGCTTCTAAGTTGCAGAAAACAACTGCTGCTGCTATCAGCACAGTTTTAAAATTGTAACAGTTAAAGCTCACAACTGTTACAACTCAGCCTGATCTGCCAAGGTGTCTCCTAGCAATACAGTCACTGTTAGCTCTTCCCAGGCTCTGGGAAACCTCAAGCATACATGCGTTTGCCATCACCTGCTTTTAGTATTGGTGATGGCATTCCACTAAGAACTGTGCAGGAGAAAATTTTCATGAAATGTTTCACTGCTGCCCAAAAACATGTTTTTGTTATTGGCGACCTGCTGCAATGACCCACATTCCTGCACACAGTTACAGTGAGTTACAATTTGTGGTATATTTACTAACGTTTTGCGCCAGCTTTGCCTTTCAAAAGTAACGTGAATGTGTGCAAAATGTTTATTAGGAAATGCACTTTCCATCTCAAAACTTGTTTGTACTGGAAAGTTGCCTGAAAGTAACACAAAGCTGTGTCTAGCTCTGTTTTGCTGTACTTTGCGCCAAGGGGAAGTACCATGGGCAGTACATAGGCGTTCCTGTGCAACCATCCTTGTTTTTTTTACGCAAAACCCTATCTTTAAAAAGTAGACAGGGCTTTGCATCAAAATATAGGAGAAACATTTTTTTATTTCATAAAGTTTTCCTACTGTGCACGGTTGCGGCAATGTGTACCACACATCCAAAATGAGAACAGTTTAAAATTTGGTCTAGGCATGCTATTTTGTACTGAAAGGACACCCTTCCAGTACTAAACCTATGCCAGACATGACACAGGTGTGTGTGACTGCACTAGCGCTGGGGAGAAAGCAGGACAGTGCCATAACTTAGTAGATAGGGTACTTTCCTGCTCTTCCTATCTCATACTACTTTGGTTGCTGCACTGTCTTGCACGATATTTTAGTAACTACCCCATGTTCTTAAAATACTGTATTTCAGATATTTTTAGTCAGTTCGCTTTCATTAAAGGTGGTGCTCAGTCTGTGCATATGAGCCACAAAGAAAAATACATTTTGCCTTTTTAGTCAAGGTTGGTTGAAAAGGAATTTTTAGAGACCAACAAGCGCTGTAAGCCAGGTTGGTGTGTGTGTCTGGAATAGGACGCGCTGTTATAGGTCTTGATGCGGTGTATGGAAGAGTTTCATGTAGGCCTCACTGCTGCTGTTGCTTCATGTTAGGATTCAGAAGTATAATAGAGCTACATGTGTGTCCAATTAATGCAAGAGCAATTGTTAGAGGCTTCATATCAAGATTGAGGTGTATGGCATACGTTCTTGTGGGTTTCAACACAGAAAGAGCAATGGGTGAAGGCTGCATGTTAGGACAGAGGTGTGTTGTAGCACTGCTGGTGTGATCCAATACTGGTTGCAGGTTAGTAATGAAGAGCTCATATCTCCTAGTACTGGAATACCACTTGGTGGGTGTGCATGTTAATATTAAGGTGTATGGAATATCTGCATGTTTGTACCTGTATTGGAAAAACAGTATGTGTGTGATGCTACAGATAAGGATTTAGATATTTAGCTGAGGTGAATGTGGGCCTGGCTCTCAAACATCAGTGCATGGTTGCTGTAATACTGCTGTGTAGTGTACGTTAAGCTGCATGTGACTCCTAGTACTGAAGTACGGTGGTGAGTGCTGAAGGTCAGGATAGAAATGTATGACAGAGCAGAATGTGGTTCATAGCAATGGAATAGCAATATTGGTCAAAGTTAGCAAGGCCTTTTAGGCAGTCTGGCACTTCCAGACAGGCTGGCTTTAAAGGGCCAATGTGTAGGCTGTTTTTTTTAGGTTCTGTCACAAGAGAAAGAAAATGGCCCTCAAATTGGCCCTTCCAAGCTGGCCCATCCAGCAATGCAAGTCCAGTTTGTTGAATATGTGTTAGATGCCCATGCTCAGTATCACGGAGCGGACGAGTCACTCGGTCTTGTGACTCGAAAGACTTCTTCAAAGAAAAGCAACTTGCACAACTCCGGACTCAACACTAAATGACAGGAGTATGCAGAGCATGTGAATCGACAGCACTACATGCCACAAACAGATGCTTACAGGGTAAGTAACATAGGGGGTAATGAGGATGGCGGTTGGACCCTGTCCTTTATGGGATATCCTGATAGGCTGTCGGCGGTCCCGCAATAGGCATTAGGATGTGACCGCCACCACAGCGGTCGCAATGCTTATCTTTTACTTTGCGGCTGGTGCTGCCGGCTGCAGCACCCGCCGCAATGTAAAAAGGGGGCACTATACATATCACTGCTCCACGTGACCGGCACCAGCTTTGGGCCAGGAGGGAAAAGTCCCTTTCCGCATGCCTGGTCACGGCGGGTTAACCGCCGCTGATAGACAGGCGGAAAGGGATATCATGATCCCTACTCTGGTGCCTGGTAGGCACCACCGCTATTCTGTGGGATGCAGGAGGTCAGATGGGCAGTCAGAATCATTCCAACTGTTGGGACCGTGTTGGGACCGTGGCAGTCGGTCTTTCCGCCCGCCACATATCCGGCCGCCATCCAAATGTGGCGGGCGGAAAACGTGATTGCGATGGGCTGTCAGTGGCGGTCCCACCTTCTTCGTAATGGGCCCATAGTCCTTCTCCACTCCTGAAGTGAATAAACCATGCATAATCCTATAGTTATAATCTATTGTCCTATTATATTTTGGTGACCCTAGATCATATCACAAATTTGTCATAAGAAACAAAATGCTAAAGGTTAAATATTAGAAAAATATGAGGCACATCACTTTCTATGAAGACAGTAGTCCTTCGCAGTCAGGTTACTAACCTTTGTATCTGAAAGAGACACGTTAGTATTAGATTCCTTACCATAGAATATCCCCAGGCGTCAGACTGGATCCGGAATTTTTTTGTGTAGCAGTACCCTTGCGCGTCGGTAGACGTCGTCTGCGGCTCCGCGTCCGTCGTGGGCGCCGTGATGACGTCGTCGGAGTACTTAGACGCCGCCTCCGCGTGCTGACGTCCGTTCTTCTTTTTTCCGGGCCAGCAGCGCAGATCCGGAAAAAGTGGTACCTTAGTCACTTTTTGACTAACTCTTTTTGATCTTTTTGATCTCCTTTTTCGAGTCTTCGACTCCTAATCGGTGCCGGTTGGGATGCCTGGTTTCAAACCCTGTGAGGATTGCGACCGACTGATGTCGGTAACGGACCCTCACCGTCGGTGTCTCCACTGTCTCGGCGTCGACCACGACGACAAGGCCTGTTCCGACTGCCGACGGACGGAGGTCGAGGGACCAGTCGCGGGAGCGGAGCCATCATAGCTCCGGGAGTCGACATCACTCCTCAGGGTCGAAGTCGTCAGGTAAGCACAAGAAGTCGAAGAGACGTCATCGCTCTTCCGACTCGCCCGTAGATAGGAACGTGGCCAGACGCCTCCGCAAGGCCCCGGGCGACCTATGTTTCCTGTCCACCCATCCCACCCCCGATAGCCTGGTCATCCAGGCCTCCAATTCCCAGACCGCATTCCCGTCGGCTCCGCCGGACAGGGAATCCAAGAGGTACGAGCAGTACGGCAAAAAGATCTTCTCGTCCCTTAGTCTGGGTCTGCGGTCTTCCAACACCGCATGCCTCTTGGGCCGCTACACCCACTCCCTGTGGGATACTGTTGCGGAAGTGCTGCCAGAGTGTCCGTTGGAGGTACGGGCCAAACTCGGCCAAGCCCTTGTGGAGGGCCGGGATGCAGCCAAATATTCTATTCGGTGTGGACTGGATACCACCGACTCACTAGGTAGAGCGATGGCAACGACGGTGGCGGTCAGACGCCACGCCTGGTTGAGGTCCGCCAACTTTTCGGCCGATGTCCAAAACACACTGATGGACCTGCCGTTTGATGGGCGTCGCCTCTTCGGCGACAAGGCAGACCATGCGCTTGAGCGCTTTAAGGACTCCAGGGCTACGGCCAAGTCCTTGGGCCTCTCGGCCCGCGCCAGCAATCGGCTGCCTTTCACTCCTTTCGTGGCCACGGAAGGGGTGCTCCCACACGTGCTGCCAGCCACGCTCTGCAAGGTAATACCCAACGCGGTGGCGGCCGTGGGAACCGCCGTTCCGGCGGTCGGGGACAACGGCGAGGTCAGTCCACACCTTCCCCCGCAGCGTCCGCCTCAAAATCCTCCTAGTCCATGCTTTTCGGCCCATGTGACGCCAGTGGGGGGCAGGGTTCGCCATCACCTCCTCCACTGGCACACTGTCACCTCGGACAGGTGGGTGCTGCAGATCGTCTGAAGGGGATACTCCCTCCCCTTCGAGGCGACTCCTCCAGCCATGCCACCGCAAAACCACCGTGTCTCGGGGGATCATTTGCGACTTCTGCAGGAGGAAGTTACGGCCCTCTTGGCCAAGGGGGCCATCGAGCGCGTTCCTGGGCCAGAAGTAGGGTGTGGTTGCTACTCCCACTACTTTCTGGTACCCAAGAAGGGCAAAGGGGGCCTACGCCCTATCTTGGACCTCAGGAATGTCAACGACTTCCTCCGGAAGGAGAAGTTCAAAATGCTGACACTAGCTCAGGTCCTAGCTGCCCTGGACCCAGGAGACTGGATGGTAGCGTTGGACTTGCAGGACGCTTATTTCCACATCCCCGTCCTGCCAGCGCTACCTGCGGTTTATGGTTGGCCACGAGCACTTTCATTTTACCGTGCTCCCCTTCGGCCTTACCAGCGCCCCACGGGTGTTCACAAAGGTGATGGCGATGGTCGCAGCTCATCTGCGCAGGTTAGGGGTTTCAGTCTTCCCCTACCTCGACGACTGGTTGTTGAAGGCGGGCTCGCCCCAGACAGTCGTCAGCCACCTCCAGACTACGGCAGATCTCCTGCCCCAGCTGGGGTTCTCCATCAATGTGCCAAAGTCACACTTGTGCCCCTCTCAAAAGCTCCTCTTCATCGGAGCGGTTCTCGACTCGGCGCGGTTTCGGGTTTATCCACCCGAACAGCGGGTCCGGGATATTCAGGCTCTGATTCTCATCTTTCAGCCGTTATCCCGCGTCTCGGTCAGGTTGACGCTGCGGCTCCTGGGGCTGATGGCCTCCTGCATCCTACTGGTGCATCACGCCAGGTGGCGGATGCGGGCTCTGCAGTGGGACCTGAAGTTTCAGTGGGCCCTGAAGTTTGTTGGAGTTATGGGCGATTCGTCTAGCACTGAAGGCATTCCTCCCCTCTGTCCGGGGGTGTGTAGTGCAGGTGTTCACGGACAACACCACCGCCATGTGGTACTGCAACAAACAAGGCGGGGTGGGGTCGTGGACCCTTTGCCAGGAGGCTCTGCGCCTCTGGCAATGGCTGGAACGCCAGGGCGTGACCTTGGTGGCTCAACACCTGGCGGGTTCTCTGAACGCCAGGGCGGACGAGCTCAGCAGTCGGTGCATGATGGATCACGAATGGCGTCTGAACTCGGACGTGGCGCAAGGCCTCTTTCAGCGATGGGGAGAGCCTTGGTTAGATCTATTCGCCACCGAAGAGAACGCACAATGTCATCAGTTCTGCACGTTGGAATTTCCAAGGCGGCACTCGCTCGGCGATGCTTTTCGTCGCGAGTGGAGCTGCGGTCTATTGTACGCCTTTCCGCCTATACCACTTCTGCCCAGAGTGCTGAAGAAGATCAAGCGCGACTGGGCCCAAGTCGTCCTTGTGGCTCCGGACTGGGCACGAAGGTACTGGTATCCAGAGCTACTTAGTATGTCAGTCGATCCCCCGGTTCTTCTGCCTCTTCGGGAGGACATTCTGTCGCAGCAGCAGGGGACGGTCCTCCACCCGAACCTGTCCAGTCTCCACCTCCATGCTTGGTATTGAGCGGCGACAGTTGAGGCCATTTGACTTGCCTCCTGAAGTCTGTAATGTCATTCTGGCAGCCAGGCGTCCCTCCACAAAAACGGTATACGCCTGCAGGTGGAACAGATTTGTGGCATGGTGCACAGCAAAGGCTGTGGATCCTCTCTCTGCCCCCCTTTCGGAGGTTCTCCTCTTCCTTCTTTCTCTTGCCCAGCAGGGCTCTGCTCTGGGCACTATCAAGGGCAACCTTTCTGCCCTTTCAGCCTTTCTGAGGCTGCCTGATCAACCTTCTTTGTTCAAGTCCCCCATTGTAAATAGATTTCTGAAGGGCATCACACACACGTTCCCTCCTGTTCCGTTTGTGATGCCTCAGTGGGACTTGAACCTTGTTCTTACTTTTCTGATGTGCGCTCCCTTTGAGCCACTTCACAACTGTCCTCTACGCCTTCTTACTCTGAAGACTGCTTTCCTGGTTGCCATCACCTCTGCCAGGAGAGTGAGTGAGCTCCAGGCCCTTTCTTGTACGCCACCTTTCCTTTCTGTCCATCCGGACAAAGTGGTGTTGCGTACTAAGCCATCTTTCCTGCCCAAGGTTGTCACGGCCTTCCACATCGGGCAGTCTATCACCTTGCTAACCTTCTTTCCGCCACCGCATCCCTCTAAAGAGGAAGAGCGGCTGCACCGTCTGGACCCAAAACGTGCGCTCTCATTCTATTTGGATCGCACACGCCAGTTCCGGGTGGATGACCAACTCTTTGTTGGTTACGTGGGCACTAAGAAGGGGAAAGCGGTGCACAAGTGGACCACCTCCCGGTGGATCATCTTGTGTATCCAGGCATGTTACTCCTTGGCTAGAAAGGAGCCCCCTGTTGGATTGGGGGCTCATTCCACCCGAGCCACGGCGACTACAACTGCCCTGGGCCGGGGAGTGCCCTTACAAGACATCTGTCCGGCAGCTACGTGGGCATCGCTGCACACGTTTGCAAGACACTACTGCCTGGACAGCCAAGTCCGGAGGGATGGCTTCTTTGGCCGTTCTGTCCTCCAGGACTTTCTGGTGTGATTATTGGTTCGCAGACCCACCACCGGGGTTGGTATTGCTGGGGTATCTATTCTAAGGTAAGGAATCTAATACTAACGTGTCTCTTTCAGATGCACAAGTTACTACTTGTGTAACGATATATCTGTAAGAGACATTAGTTAGTATTAGATTCCTTACCGACCCACCCATCCTCCCCGTTCTGCGAACCGATATCTAGGGTTAGGGTTATCCCCTTCAGGGCCCTAGTTTCAATGGCACCAGTGTTGGTTTTTGGCTTGGATCAGCGCTTCTGGCGCGGAAAAGCTGTGTCTAAGAACTGACGTCAGCACGCGGAGGCGGCGTCTAAGTACTCCGACGACATCATCACGACGCCGACGACGGACGCGGAGCCGCAGACGACGCCTACCGGCGTGCAAGGGTACTGCTACGCAAAAAAAATCCGGATCCAGTCTGACGCCTGGGGATATTCTAAGGTAAGGAATCTAATACTAACAAATGTCTCTTACAGATATATCGTTACACAAGTAGTAACTTGTGCATTAAGAACGGCTGAATATTGAGGATGGGAACTGATGCTTGGCAGTGTTATCTCATCCTCCCTACCTTTGACAGTGTTTATAATCTGTGTTACTTGATGAAAACCTCTTCAATACGAGAGCTGAGCATCTAAGACTGTTTCATCTTAGGGTTCTATTTACTGTCTTAACCGTTGGTAACCCAAGGGCCAAGTCTCCAGAATCTGTTTTAGTTACTGTTTACATCTGCTGTCCAAAGTACGCGAGATCTGGGTACCATAAGAAATAACTCTGTTCTCTGGCTTGAACACTCGGGGGGGGGGGGGTAGGCCTGGGCTTGACCATTTGAAACTATGTTCCACCTCCCCCCCCCCACCCTCCCTGATGTCATTAGTCTTCAGTACTTATGTTAATGCAATGTTTTCAATTGACCTCTTGGTCTATAATGTTTCCTTTTTACTAATGTTTCATCACCTATCTACCTAGGGTCCAGCCAGCACTATATAAAACCTTTAGAATAAAATAAAATGTTTGGGTATTTGAATCAATGCATGAATATATGATAACTGTGCCTAGGCATTACAGACTACAAATGGTTATATGTATTTGTACTTAGGCATGCAATTGCTGTACTGGTGTATATGATTGCTGACCTGGGGCATAGTCCGGCATCCCATTAATTCATATGTGGTTGGAAGCTAAAGTACACTTTTACTAGCTTTCAGAACGTTCTAGGGATTTTATTGATCTTGTATTTGTAATTTATTTGAGTCTGCAAGTGCAGTTATGTGACATCACTTTCTCTGGTAACAAGGGATATGAGACTTATGATGTCACTTCCTGCGATATCATCAGGGGTGAAAGGGCAAGTTATGTTACTTCCACTACCTACAGCACGCATACTGCGTCCACGCATACTGCGTCCCAGTGGCTGAGGACGCAGTACCCCAAGACACCATGTGTCAGGCAGCCTGACGTCAGGCCAGGCTACCACCCTCCAGCAGCTGCAGCCTCCAAGCCTCTTTAAATCACCTTCCGACCAATATTGGTCAATCAGTGGGATGCAGGATACGCCATCACCTGCACCATAGGACGTCTGTAACATCAGACCGCTGGGTTCTCCAGTTTGTCCAAAGGGGCAACTCCTTCCTTTTTGTGACTACTCCTCCACCCATGCGACCCACTTGTGACAGGCTGATGGAGGACGATCTCTCCTTACTTCACCAGAAATTGGCGGCCCTCGTGGCCAAGGGAGCCATAGAGAAAGTGACGATGCCGGAAGTAGGTTGTGGTGGTTGTTCACGCCACTTTCTGGTTTCCAAATAGAAGAGGCCCTCAAGATACCCTAGACCATCGCCCTCTCAATTTCTTTCTCAAAAAGGAGAAATTCAAAGTGCTTGCGCAAGTCCTGTCTGCCCTGGACCTGGGAGACAGTACGGTAGGCTTCGACTTGCAGGATGTATATTTCCACAGTCCGTCCTGTCTGCCCATAAATGTTCCATACACAAATGACCTTGTTACATAAAACACTGCAACTTTATAGTGTTAAATCAAAAAATTGGTATTTGTATACTCCTAGATAAGGCCACACTCCTTTATTAGTCATGCCCATCTTCAAGTGTTCTTTTCTAAAAAGGTATACGTTTGTCAACCAACCACACAAAGTCTCACATCTATCACAGAAAAAAAGGTGAGAGGAGTCAGAAAGTACCTCACGTGAGGCACCATCCATAGAGCTACTGGTTGGTACTTACCATTTTGCTCATGTTGTCATCATCGGTAACTTGCATGACAAGAACAGAAATGGGAAACTAAGAGTTTTGCCCAAGTCTTAAATTTGTGTGAGAAAAGGTGAAGAAAAGTAACGTGTTGATGATTATATCATCCATCAACCAGCTGGACCCCGTAAAGTGCAAAAGAAGAAAAATAAATGTCTAACCTAAGCATACTTTATTTTCAACAGTGTCCACACTCCGATTAAAAGAAACGGCATGTTTAGACCCTTTTAGTTGCCTCGCACATTTTATTACAATTTCATCAGGGCTCGGGGACGCATCTACACCTCACTGATGCTTCTAAAAAGTTCTGTAGTGGTTGAGAAACAAAATAAAATGAAGATAATGCCAGAGACAAAGAAAACACACACAAGTTATTCTGTGTCGACATTACCACACTTCCCTTGAAGTAGGTATATTTCATGCTATAATTACCAAGAAGACTTGAAGGTGGGCACAACTAATAAATGAGCGTGGCCTTATCTAGGAGTACACAAATACCCATTTTTTGATGCAACACTAAGAAGTTGCAGTGTTCTATGTAACCAGGTAATTTTTGTATGGACTGTGTGAGTGGAGGGTGACCTGGCTATATTTACTCTGTTGCTCCAATTTTTTTGATGTCCATAAACGTTACCTGCTTTTCACGAGTGGCCAACCTGACCTGGTCCGAACTGGACACTCCTCCCGCTCCTCGCTGTGACTGATTACCTTTTGCCAACATCGTAATTCCATCTGCCTGGACTGCCTGCTTGGTATCGTAACCCTGCATCTGTGCCCAGAGTAGCATTGCATTGTTTTGATTTTATTTGGTATAAGTGTTAATTTCATCCGTCTGTTTACGCACCCCTGCATCTGCGCTTCGATTTTCATTTTCTGGTATTAATGCTAGGGACCTCCTGACTGTGCCCCGATCTCGGCTGCATTATTTTTGTGCCATTTGTTGTGCCGCTCAGCCCGTCCCTGCCGCTGCTCCCCCGCGGTCCCACCCCCCCGTCCCCTACCGCATCTCCAATTCAATCCCTTCCCCACTCGCCACCCCGCTCCCGCCTCCCAGCTGCTCCTCCCTCGCTCCGCCCCCCCCTCCGCTTTCCACTTATGTCAGATGCACCCACGCGCAGCGTTCACGCGCAGCGGACGTGCCCCATGCGCGCCGAAGATGCGCCAAAGGTAAGCCCGTCTACGCCCGTCCGCGCCTGTACCACGCCCAGCGCCAGACCCCTTGGCCCCCGCAAAAACCTCCCCTCCCGCCTAACGTACGACACCGCAACCCTCTCTGCACTCAACACCGGCCGACTCCCCGACTGCCACCAAGCCGTCCCAGGACGCACCCATGGACCCTTCACCTGCCAATCCTGCAAATTCTGCTGCATCAGGACCCACACTACATCCACAATCGCCAAACGGAGCTCCGACAACAACCACCTGAAGTGCATCCTGCTCAACACCCGCTCAGTCCACAAACACGCCACTGAACTATGGAACCTACTAGACACCACAACACCGGACGTCGCCTTTCTTACAGAGACCTGGATGAACGCCACATCAGCGCCCGACATCGCCATAGCCATCCCGGACGGTTACAAGATCATCCGAAAGGACCGCATCAATCAAAAAGGAGGAGGCATCTCCATCGTCCACAAGAACACCATCCGCATCACGACCAGCTCCGACGACACCCTCACAGTCGCCGAACACCTTCACTTCCAAATACACACCGACCCCAAGACCACACTTAGAGGCACCCTCATCTACAGACCACCAGGACCCCGCACACAATTCAGCGAAGACATCACCAACTTTATCAGCCCACACACCCTCCCCTCTGAGAACTGCATTCTCCTAGGGGACCTCAACTTCCACCTAGAAAAGAACGACGACAGCAACACCACCACCCCTCTGGACAACCTCGCCAATCTCTGACTCAAACAACTAGTAAACACCCCCACCCACTACGCCGGACACACGCTCGACCCAATCTTCTCCTCCAGCAAGCACATCTCCTTCAATCACGCCACAGGACTCCACTGGACAGACCACAGCTGCGTCCACTTCAACTTCAGAAAGAGCACGACCCACCACGACCCACAACAAGACCCCCGCAGAAACTGGAACAAACTTACCACCGACCAGCTCACCACATCGCTAAACCAAAACCCTCCCGCCAAACCATCGGACCCAAATCAAGCAGCCATCAATCTCGCACAATAGATCACCCACTGCGCTGACGAATTAGCACCCTTGAAAAAGCAACACAACAAGCCAGGTAGCAAAAAAGCCTCCTGGTTCAATTACGACCTCAAGAACTCCAAAAAGAACTGCCGCACCCTTGAGAAAGCCTGGCGAAAAAACCCAACCACAGACAACATGACCGCCCTCAAGGACGCCACCCGCAAACACCACCAGCTGATCCGATCCACCAAGAAATCAGCATTCAAGGATCGACTCGACAACAACTCCCACAACAGCAAGGAACTCTTCAGCATCGTCAAAGAGCTTACCAATCCCAGCGCCGACACCAACGACATCACTCCCTCTCAAGACCTTTGCGACTCTCTAGCCTCGTTCTTCCATAGAAAAATCGCTGACATACATAACAGCTTTGGCGACCAGTCCTCCCCCCTTAACACCGAACTGAAGCACCCCACCACCACCCTTTGCGCCTGGAACCCGATCAGCACCGAAGACACCATCCGCTTGATGAACTCCATTCACTCCGGATCACCAACCGACCCATGCCCCCACCACATCTTCAACAAGGCCGACTCCATCATCGCACCCATCTCCGGGATATCATCAACTGCTCCCTCAACACCGCTACCTTCCCGGAAAGCTGGAAACATGCTAAACTCAGTGCCCTCCTGAAGAAACCTACAGCAGACCCCACTGAACTTAAGAACTACCGCCCCATCTCACTCCTCCCTTTCCCCGCCAAAGTCATAGAGAAGACCGTCAACAGTCAGCTCGCCGCCTTCCTCGAATTCAACGGCTCCCTCGACCCCTCACAGTCCGGCTTCTGAGCCAAATACAGCACCGAGACCGCCCTCATCGCAGCCACAGACAACATCCGAACACTACTCGACAACGGGGAAACAGCTGCCCTCATCCTCCTGGACCTCTCCGCAGCATTTGACACGGTCTGTCATAACACCCTAGTACATCGTCTCAGCAACGCCGGGATACAAGGAAAAGCATTGGATTGGATCATCTCGTTCCTCTCCGGAAGAACCCAGAGGGTCCGCCTCCCCCCTTTCAGATCAGAGGCCACCGAAGTCATCTGCGGCGTACCACAAGGATCATCGCTCAGCCCCACCCTCTTCAACGTCTACATGAGTCCCCTCGCATCCATCGCACGCCAGCACAACCTCAACATCATCTCCTACGCAGACGACACCCAGCTGATCCTCTCCCTCACCAAAGACCCAAACACTGCCAAAACCAACCTACACGAAGGGATGAAAGACGTAGCCGAGTGGATGAAGAACAGCCGCCTAAAATTGAACTCAGACAAGACGGAAGTCCTCATCCTAGGTTCATCCCCCTCTGCATGGGATGACTCCTGGTGGCCACCGGCCCTAGGCAGCGCACCCAAACCAACGGACCATGCCCGCAACCTGGGATTCATTCTAGACTCCTCCCTCTCGATGACCAGACAAGTCAACGCCATCTCATCATCATGCTTTAACATCTTACGTATGCTCAGAAAAATCTTCCAATGGATCCCCACCGAAACAAGAAAGACGGTCACCCAAGCACTTGTCACTAGCCGACTGGACTACGGAAACACCCTCTACTCCGGAACCACAGCCAAATTACAGAATAAACTCCAATGCATTCGGAACGCCTCCGCCCGGATCATCCTAGACATACCCCGCCACAATCGCATATCCAGCCACCTGAGAGACCTTCACTGGCTCCCCGTTAACAAGAGAATTACGTTCCGTCTCCTCACCCACGCACATAAAGCCCTCTACGACCTAGGACCCAAATACCTCAACACGCGCCTGACCTTCTACACCCCCACCCGCCAACTACGATCATCCAACCAAGCCCTCGCCGCGATTCCACGCATCTGAAGAGCCACCATGGGAGGAAGATCATTCTCCTACTTAGCGGCCAAAACCTGGAATTCTCTCCCCACCCACCTCTGCCTTACTCAGAACCACCTATCCTTCAGAAAACAACTCAAAACCTGGCTATTTGATAAGTAGCGAACCCCTCACCCCCCCCCCCCCCTCAAGCGCCTTGAGACCCTCTGGGTGAGTAGTGCGCTATACAAATACTTGACTTGACTTGACGGTGGGCCACAAGCACTTTCAGTTCACCGTACTCCCTTTTAGCCTTACCAGTGCCCCATGGGTGTTCAGCAAGGTGATGGCGGTGATTGCAGCTAATTTGTGGAGATCAGGGGGTACCAGTCTTTCCCTATCTCGATGACTTTTGAAGGCGGGCTCGCCCCAGGCAGTCACCTCCAACCTCTAGACTACAGCGGACCTTCTGCAGTCACTGGGGTTCACTTCAATGTGCCGAAGTCACACTGGACTCCCTCTAAGACTCTTCCTTTCATTGGAGCTGTTCTGGCCATGGTGCACTTTTGGGCTTATCCTTCCAAACGGCAAGTCCAGGATATTCAGGCTATGATACCAATGTTTCTGCCTCTATCCTGGGTTGCGACGATACTGACTCTAAAGCTGCTGGACCTTATGGCCTTTTGTATCACAATCCTGCTGGCTTATGCAGGCTCTGCAGTGGGACCTGAATTTCCAGTGGACTCCGCATCAGGGGAATCAGGTCGACATGCTCCAGATCTCGGAGGAAACGTCAAAGTGGTTAACAAACCGCGATTGGGTCAGCGACAGACTCCTCTCCTTTCTTCACAAGCAGATCTGATAGTGGTGATAGATGCTTCACTTCTGGGATAGGGCAACCATTTGGGAGAGGTGCAGATCAGAGACCTCTGGTCTCTGGCGGAAGCCGGACTCCAATTCAACCTACTGGAGCGCCGGGCGATCCAGTTGGCATTGAAAGCTATTCTACCCTCCATCAAAGGAAAGTTAGTGCAGGTGTTCATGGACAGCACCAGTGCTATGCGGTACTGCAACAAATAGGGCAGGGTGGGGTTGTGGACCCTTTGTCAAGAGGTCCTGCACCTCTGGGCATGGCTGGAACATCAGGGCATTTCCCTGGTGGTTCAACACCTGTTGGGCTTGCTGAACGTCCGGGTGGACAAACAAGCCGAAGATGCTTAGCGGATCACAAATGGTGTCTCCATCCATTGGGAGGCGGTGCAAGGACTTTCAGCAGTGGGGAAAGCCTTGATTACATCTGCTCGCCACCACCGAGAATGTGCACTGTCGGCAGTTCTGCACACTGGGGTTTCCAAGGCTGCTCTCGCTATGAAACACTTTTAATTTCAGCTGGAGATCAGACCTCCTATACACCTTTCCGCCCATACTACTCATCCCCAGAGTTCTCAAGAAGATCAGGAACAACCGGGCCCAAGTCATCTTTGAGGCACCGGACTGGGCTCAGAGAGTTTGGTTTCCCGAGCAGTGTCATCAGTCCTCCGATTAGGCGGCTGCTTCGGTAGGATATGCTGTCTCATTAGGGGATGGTTCTCCACCCTAACCTGCCAACACTTTGCCTTCATGCGTGGAGATTGAGCTGTGACAGTTGGCAGCTTTCGACCTTCTGTCCAAAGTGTGCAATTTTATCTTGGCAGCCAGGTATACACAGTGGTATACATATGCCTCTGGGGCAAGTTTGTGGCATGGTGTGCAGACTAGCAAGCTGCTCCTATGTTTGCTCCCTTTCTCAGGTTCGTCTGTTTCTTTCACCTTCCCAACAAGGCTCTACTTTGGGCATCTTAAAGGGCTATATTTCTGCCATTTCAGCCTTTCTGTGTTTGCAAGATCAGCCTTCCATCTTCCAATCCCCAGTTGTAATTAGGTTCTTGAAAGGCATGTGTTTCCACCTTCACCATTTATCATCCTGACTCAGTTGGACCTCAATCTCAAACTTACTTTTCGATGTGCACTCCCTTTGAAAAGCTAGATAACTGTCCTTTCAGGCTCCTTACCATGAAGACGGCCTTCCTAGTGGCGATAACATCTGCCAAGAGGGTCATTGAGCTCCAGGTCTTGTCATCTAAGCCTTATACCTAACCATCTTTCCAGACCGGCTGGTTCTTCACACTAGAGCTTCCTTTCCTGTTGGCCAGCTCATCAACTTGCCTACCTTTTATGCTTCACCGCATCGACTCAACCCAGCATTGTCTTTCTACCTTGACCACAGAAAAGATTTCCGGGTGGACGAGCAACTCTTCCTGCAGTATGTCGGAGCCAAGAAGGGGAAGGCTATGCCGAAACGGGCCATCTCCTGATGGATCGTGCTCTGCATTAAAATCTGCTACGCACTGGCCAAGATTCAACCCCAGGAGGGTTTGTGTGCTCATTCCACCAGACCTAAGGCTATGACTACTGCAATAGCTCACAAAGTTCTGGTCCTGGGGGTCTGCTAGGCAGCAACTTGGGTTTCGCTGCACACGTTTACCAAGCACTACTGCTTGGACATTCAGGTTATTCGAAATTGGCACTTTAACCGTTCTGTCCTGCAGGACTTTCTAGTGTGAATTTGTTCCACAGACCTGCATCTGGGGAGGTATTGCTTGCATATCTATTGTAAGGTTAGCAATCTGGGGCTAGAAGTCTATATCAGATGAACAAGTTACTGACCTCTTGTAATGCCTTATCTGGTAGAGACTCTATCTGCAAATTCAATACCAACCCACCCATCCTACCCGCTCTGTGATCAGATTTCCTGGGTCAAGGCTGTTTTCCCTTCTAGGTCCTAGTGTTTCACACCTGTGGTCATTGTTCTTCCTGGTTTTGCGCTCCTGGTGTGGGAAGTTGCGAAAAGAAACTGACGTCACGCTATCGGGTGGTGCCTATATATTGCTATATAGGCACAGCGCACTAAACATCCGAAACGGACAAAGCTATGTGGCCTAACGGCTAGAGCGGTCGACCTCGGATCTGGGTAATCAGGTTCGAGTCTCAGCAAGGACTTTCAACATCTTATGATTCTGGGCAAATCACTTAATCTTCCAGTGCCTGACATAAAAATGAATGTGTCCTTCTATAACGCAACAGGTGCTCAAGTAAAGCGCTTTGATACCTTCGAGTACAGTTTATGCTATATAAAGCTCCCGAAAATGACGCCACCTGTCTTTGTGCATGGGGTACTGCTCACAGAAAGTTACAGGGCCAGTCTGATGCCTGAGGATCATTCTAAGATCAGTAATCTGCAGGTGGATAGTCCCTACAAGGTAAGGCGAAGGTAAGCAACTTCTTCAACTGAACCTATGAAATTATGAGCATCTGCACTGAGGGAAGCGCAGGTCTTTTTAAAATACTTGATCCGTTTGTCAAGATGTAATAAACAAATGTTTCTGCTTGAAATCAGAAGATGTATTAGGACACCAAAGAGCTACCGGTGGCCCTCAAAGATTCCAGGAAGTTAAATTACCCCGACCCAGTTTACTTCTGACCCAGCATAATATATGGTAGATAATAAGTCTTAGTAATTGTTTGTTCAACCAACTTGTGTGGCAACTTTCCCTGATTGATTACCATGTAATAATTGATGCTGCTAATTAAATATTACAGTGAATTACCCTACAGAAACTTTCATCTGTGACCTAGCTGAACTCTGACACCATGGCTGCAAGGTCTTTGGATGGCCATTTTGCTGTGGTCTTTGCTTGCTTTCTGCCTTGTTTACTCCTCCTGCAAAAGAGTCTGGTGACCGCTTTATCGCATTCTGATCTCTTCCAGTTGGCCAGACGAAGCAGCAGCAAGCACGATTTGAAATATTTAATTTCAGATCTTCTTGATTGTGTTGTAACTGCTTTCACACAATAATTTGGTACTGTTTGCACCAACCCCATTTGCATAATACATTAAAGAACTACTTTTCCCCCTCTCTAAGTTGTAGTGTAAAGTCAGTGGAACATGTATACATCCTCGATAAGCCATGAACGTAACTGATGAACCATCGAAGCAATCCCAACATGGAAAAAGAAGGGGTTAACCCAAAGCTCACTCAATCACTGTGCTTCTTTTTTTGGGAGGGTGGGAGGGGGGGACTGCAGCAAGAACTAAAAAGGTTGCCTTCTCCAGAATTTGCTTTTGTGGTGAGTGGAGCGTACGTCGGCACAAAGAAATTAGTACCAGTAAAACCAGTTTTCACTCTGTTAGAGCAAGTTTAACAATACATTGTTAGAGTACCTTCACAAAAGCTTCTTTCTTCACAGATTCAATGCATTGTTGCCATGTAAATGGTTCCTGGTGTTAATTGACATATCTATGTTTATCAGAGACAGTGGCCTGCGTTCATAAAGGTTTGGTTGCTGCAAACCCATCATATTGTCTTAACACATTCCCTTATTTAGACGATTGATTGCTGATGGGACCTTTTGCAAGTAGGATAGTGCTATCTCTTTAGATGACAACAGACCTGCACCCCTCTTGTTCCTGGCAAGAGTAATCTCTGACTTCTCTAAATAGTATCCATTTTGAGTGAGTGATTCTAGACATTCATCAAGTGAAACTGTTTACATCGGCTGGCATAGCTAGGCTCTTCTGAAAATCAAGTATCTACCTGGAGCTATCATTGTCAGACATATAACTTGTCTATCTGAAAGAGACCATTAGTTAGTTAGAATTAACTCCAGGCGTCAGAATATTTTCTCTAGCATTACCCCTGCATGTCGGTAGGTGGTGTCGGTCGACTCAGTTGTCGCTTTTGTGATCAACGGGATGACCTCGCGGTGTCTACTTAGACGCCGCACATGCGCACTGACATTAGTTCTTTCTTTTTCCATGCCCACAACACAGATCCGGAGAGAGCTTGCCCCTTAGTTAATTTTTGACAAAACTTTTTTTGACTTCTGTCGACATCTTATTTGAGTCTTCCGACTCCTGGTTGCATGAGGGATGTCTCATCCTCAGACTGGCTTCAAGCCTTGTGACTCTTCTCACAAATTGATGTCCGTCATGGATCCCCATTTATTCTGCCTCAGGTGCCTGGAGCGTGACCACGACCCGAAGTCGTGCTCCGACTGCCGGGCCATGAATCTGAAGTCTTTGCAGGAGCGGTCTCAAAAGCTCTTGTAGGCCTGGCAGTCCGCTCCGTGTCGTTCAAAGTCCTGGTCGAGGAAAAGGTCTCAAGACCGGTTGCGGAGCCACCACTTCTTGTCATCGTCGCTCTTCACCTTCTCTCCGTCTGTCAGTCTACGCGGGACCGGGAGCTTTGTTGCTCTCCAGGTCTGTCTTTGGAGCGTGCTTCTGGAACGGCTCCACGTTTCCCTCCCTTTCCTGGAGCAGTAGCGTCCTCTGCCCAGCTTCGAGCTTTTTACGAAGCGCTCCATAGTATCTTTGGGCAGCCAGACTCCTCTGGGGCGCCTTCAGGCCCTGCGGAATCTGCTGGGGGCCCTGGGCCTTCGATGCCGGCAGCTTGGGCTACAGCGCTGGAGGGCCCTGGAGGATCCAGGCCTGGATCCAGATCGGTGCCGGTCGACCTCATGGTACCTTCCTCAGCGCTGATTCTACTGATGACGCTGGTTGTGCCCCCAGCCGGCGTCGACCCCAGCCTTACCCCCGACTTGGACACTGCACCAGATCGACGTCGGTACCAGCGCCGGAGGGTACTTTTGTATCGCTGTTCATCCCTTGTGTTCACTACCACCCTGAGTGGCGGCCAGAGGAGGGTGAGCAGGACTGGGAGGAGTCTGTGGACCCTTTAGCTGGCCAGCTCGAGGAACCGGACTGGCAAGAGGACCTGGTTGATGCCAGTGATTTGGATACCTCCCCAGACCTTGGCATGTTCTCTCCCCCCCCCTACTGTGGCTACAGAGGAGGGAGCTTTATACGCAGTGGTATTGTGTAGGGCTGCTAAGGCCTTGGGCCTGGAGCTTCCAACGGTGGCAGTCTGGACTAACCTCCTGACAGAGGTACTTCAACTGGCAATGGCCTCTTTGGAGCCCCTGCTGCCTTTAAGTGAAGCCCTCACCAATATCCTACTGGTCACTTGGTCCAAACCCAGCACAGGGGCTCCTGTTGACAGGATGATTGCCCCACTCCACAACCCGGCCGATCCACTTTTACTCTCCTCTCCTAACACCCCACCCCTGAGAACTTGGTGGTCAAAGCCTTGTCTTCTAAGGGCACATTCCTTACTGCTCCCCCAGATAGGGAATCCAAGAAGCTGGACCACCTCGGGAAGAAGATGTTTTCTTCTGCCAGATTAGCGCTGCAGTCGGTGAACACCGCATGCCTCTTGGGCTGCTATACCATTACAGTATGGGATACGGTTGCGTACGTGCTGCCACAGTGCCGGAGGAGGCCTGGACCGTTCTCACCCATGCAGTGGCAGAGGGTCGAGACCCAGCTAAGTTCACCATCAGGTGTGGGCTGGATACCGCTGACTCTCTGGGCAGAACGGTTTCCACGTTAGTAGCCTTTAGGCACTACATCTGGTTGAGGATGTCTGGTTTCTCTGGTGATGTCCAATCCACCCTTATGGACATGCCCTTTGATAGCCGTCGCCTTTTCGGTGACAAAGTGGACTCCGCACTCGAGCGCTTAAAGGATTCTAGAGCTACGGCCAGATCCTTGGGCCTCGCAGCAACTTCTCATCCAACGCAGTCTGCCTTTCGCTCATTACGTGGCTACGGAAGGGGTGCACCACCACGTTCCACTCAATCTAGCCACATGGCCTCGCACACTACCCAGCCTCTGCGTGGCCGTGAAAGTGGGACCCAGCGACGCAGGTCTGGGGGCCAGCAGGCGGGCCAATCCACCCATTTGGATTGGCCCGAAGCAGCCCCCAAATCCTCCTAGTCTGACCTTTAAGGGCTACCAGAGGCCAGTGGGCGGCAGGATTCGCCATCACCTCCCCCACTGGCAAAACATAATTTATCCAGTATTAGGGTATCTTGTTTTCTGGATTTCCAGTGCTTTTTTTCTTCAAAATTCCTTCTTCTGTGTGGAGTTCTCAAGTTCTTCATGGCAGATACTCCTAAGAAATGCCTTTTTCGGTCCTGCGCTTTCTGTGGTAAAAAGAGACTTCTTGTGGATGACCAACACAGGGACTGTCTCTACTGCCTTCTTCAAAAATCCTCAAAAACAGGGAGGGACGCCTCTTAATTTGGCTGCAGAGGCTTAAAGATAAAGACCAAGCCGTGTCTTCTGAGGAGAGTGAATATTCACATTCCTCTCAGAAAAGACCCAGAGTGGCCTTTCCAGGACCTTCATCGCAGCCACCTGAAAAGAAGACACACAAAAAGTCTTTAGAGGCCCATCCTAAGACTCTGCCGGCAAAGGTTTCTCCTCAGGAGGATCTTCACACCATCAAGAAGCCTTTTTCCACCTCATCGATGACTGCCTCGTCGATGGTGGCTTCAACGACGAGGAAATCTCCATCTACATCTTTGACTGTAACGTCGACAACGACAGTCTCAACTTCTGTCACCTTCAACTTTATCCACGTCGACGACGACAACTTCATAGTCGACGGCTGGGAAGTCTATCTCGTCGACAATAAAAATAAAGAAATCATCGTCGACGTCAAAACCAGCGTCGACACCAAGATCACCGACGAGCGTGTCAACGCCTACGTTGACGAAGACTGTTCTGTCGACGTCTAACCCGACGAGGACTACCTTCGTCGACGAGGACCCCATCGACGTCAACACCGTCGACAACAGCTACGTAGACTAGACCTCCGTCGACGTTGCCACCGGTGGTGCCTGTCGACGTTTCACCATCTACTATTTGATAACAAACTTGCCATGGGGGATCAAGGGAGCTTGGTTTCCTCTTCCTGCTTTATGATTCTAAGAATCATAAGGAAAATTAAGTTCTTCCTAACCGAGAGCAACCTTAAGACAGTGGTCATGGCCCTTATAACATCTCGTTTGGACTATTGTAACAGCCTATATCTGAACATACAAAAACAACATCTGTACAGGCTGCAGTTAGTCCAAAACGCAGCAGCTGGGCTACTGTCCGGTACATCCAATTTTGTCTCCGTTAGAGGAGAGCTTAAGAAGCTACACTGGCTCCCAATAAAACAGAGAACCCGGTTCAAGGCGCTTTAATAGTATTTGAAGCCATCAATGGAATTGGACCGAAGTTTCTCAGGCAAAAATGTCACTGGTATATCCCCAGTAGAATGCTACGATCCACCAGCGATAAACAAGTGCATGTCACAATGGCTTAAAAATTAAGCTGGGGTGGTAGGAGTTTTACTCACTGTGCCGCTAAGGCATGAAACGAGCTTCCCCTTTCCCTCAAAACCGCTCCTAGTCTCCTTATATTCAGGAAGGGCCTGAAAACGTGGCTTTTTTTCACAGTAGTATTCTATTCAGCTCTCCAGGTACGCCAACACTAAGCGCCTGGACACCCAAGCGCATGCTGACATCGGCCTTGACTTCTCCTAGTAGGGTCCAACCGTTGCCACTTACTCATCACTTGGAGGAGGAAGATTCTGACGATGGCAGTATGTTCAGAACTGCAACAAGTCCATCTGAACTTCACGTCAAGTACCACGACAGCTCGGACTATGATGACCATGAGCAGGAGGATCAGGTGGATTATCCTGAAGAGTACCACCCGCCTCCGCCCCCCATGGTTTGCATACTTGCGTCCCTGGTTTCCAACCTCCAATTTCTAATTATTGATTATAAGCAGAGGTTTCCAACTTCAGCTAAGTCTCCTCCTCCTCCAGTAGACTCTCCGCCACCAAGACCACGGCCTTCACCCCTGATTTTACAGCCTGGGCCTACCACTTCACAGCCTTCACCTTCCACGGATGATGAGGAAGAGGATCCACATGAGGAAGGGGAACTTCACGATTCCCAATCGACACATGATGAGTGGGATGATTATGTAATTCCATGTCCAGCATCCCCGGTGCCTACTCAAGCTGACTCGCCTTCTGAGGATATCGGGGGCTTCTATGACATCCTAGAAAGAGCGGCACAGTGTTTCCAGATACCTATGCCTTCACACCAACAGGATTGCTTCCTTTTTGACTTTAAGGAACCTTTCAAAAAATCTGTCGGGTTTATACCTATTATTGACTATATATGGGCTCAGGGTGTAAAGATTATGCACAACCCTTCTTCACTACCCCCGGTGCTACCTCGGCTGGACAAGAAATACAGGACTCGGTAACGATATATCTGTAAGAAACAGTAGTTAGTATTAGATTCCTTACCGACCCACCCATCCTCCCCGTTCTGCGAACTGATATCTAGGGTTAAGGTCACCCCCTTTCAGGGCCCTAGTTTCATGGCACCAGTGTTGGTTTTTATCATGGCTCTGCGTTTCTGGCGCGGAAAAGCTGTGTATAAGAACTGACGTCAGCGCACGAGGGCGGCGTCTAAGTACTCCAGCGATGTCATCCCGGCACCCACGATGCCGACGACGGACGCGGAGCCGCAGACGACGCCTAACGACGTGCACGGGTACTGCTACGCAAAAATTTCCAGATCCAGTCTGACACCTGGGGATATTCTAAGGTAAGGAATCTAATGCTAACTACTGTTTCTTACAGATATATTGTTACCGAAGGTAAGTAACTTGTGCGTTATGTAGCCAGTGTTGTTTCCTGACCTAGTTGCAGTATGTGTCCAGAAACCGTGGCTATTTGAATAGAAATATTTTTTCACTATCTTCCACTTTAATACCTGCGAATATTCAGTGACCTCAGGGAAATTGCAGTATCAAAGCACCAAAGCACGATGTTTCGGACTGAATGGGGCCTTGTAACACAATCAAGAATTATCACATGAAGCAACTCTTGTTGTTGCTTGGTGCTACCTAACCCAGCCCAAGTCCACCCCCCTCTCTCCCTTCCAAGCTGTTTTTGTTTATGAGGGACAGTCTGAGCCTAATGCCCTCACTGACCGTGCATAAAAGCATAGACTGCCCCCGAAGTTCACGCTCACTTCACTGAGCTCTTGCAGGCCTTGTTGCTCCTACAATGACAATCCCACAGCAACCCTTGCTTGTTTTCTGTTGTGTTGCTGATGGACTCAAGAGCTGCCCGCGGAATGTCAGGGGATGGCCGAGAAAGTAACCGCTTTATCCCGTCACTCGCAGAGGTTTCACATTCCTGCCCCGTGCACCGGAGTGCTCGTGCTTTTGTTTTTTGAAATCTGGAGAGTCAAGGCGCAGAGTGAACCCGACAGCAGTCCTTTGATGTATGTGTGGAAAACTGGCGAGTAAACAGAAGTTTAGACGTCATTTTATGCCATATTTAATCTCTGCGCACACCACCCGCACTGTGCCGTGCTTCAACTTCTAGAGTATCCTTGAATTTTCAAAGATGCCGGAGCTGGTGAAGCATCTAGTTTGCCATGTTCAGTGGGACAGCACACACCAACCAGTCGTGTGCTTTCCAAGACCAAGAAACAAGGTTTGTTCTGTTTATGGAGGCGCGGAGTTTGTACATGGCGGGGCAGTACACCTTGTTTCAAGCACAGACCTGCAGCAGTGCACACACACTGCACATTGTATTGAGTTCCAATGAGAAATGCCTCAAAATCATATGGACTGGGTACAGCAATCACTTAAAAAGATGTTGGATTTAATCACTGTGAAGTCGAGCTAGGACGTAAGTACAGGGTTTTGGCTAGCAGTCCTTCCGTTGAGGTAGTGCAGCACCAGCCCAACAAACAGTCTCTCCCTCCGAACTCCCTCTTCATCCCTTGTGAATGTTATTCTCAAGGTATGGAAGTGTTGAGATTTTTTCCCTGTGCTCGAGCCGAACCGTGCCCTGGAGAGCCTGCACATCACCCTAAACAAAGGATCCCTCTTGGTTTAGACTTGAACATGCTCCAGATACTCAACTGCTCATTTGAGACAAGTCCTGCTATGTACCCGAGTTGCACGCCTCATGGTTGAGTGGGGTTCCCTCATTGCAAAGATTGAGTTAGGGAGTCAGCAAGTGGAGAGAGTCTGTGCAAGAATCTGTGTAGAAGACAGATTACCTCTAGTGTCTTTGCACACCTTCAGTTCTGTCCGAAAAACAAAATACACAATAAAAATAGAAACCTCCAAGAGACTGGGATCGCTTCTCCAGACATCCAATCATTCCAGATCAGTTGGGTTTTTGCTCTTCACCAGATGCACACCTCAGGGTGCCTATCAAGAACTCTTTAACAATCTCTGCAGTATATTTCTTAGCAGAGCAAGAGTTGGCACTGTTCTCAGCATAGCTGCTGTGATCTCAAGAATTCTTTCCAGTAGTCCATCTTTTCAAGGCACTATCACCTTTGGATTTTCTTCTGTCTGTCTCCTCCTCTGAGTGTGGGGAATGCACAGTGGACAGATCTTCTGATCCAACCCTTCATACCAATAAAAGATGGATAAGAAGCACCTGGACACTCCCAGTTCCCTTTGGGTCATAATACATATGTTGCCTTCAGACAGTACTCAATATTGTCCTTAGACTTTTCCTGGATGCTCAAAGATTTTAAAGTTCAAGGCTTGAGAGTCCACTGTGGTACTTCTGCCTTTGTGTAAATCCTGCTTCCTCTGATGCCGCTTCTGGTGTTAGTGGTGCCCTCCCACAGTCTTTAATTCAATTCCAGAGAAGGACCATTAATGGACTACATGTCCTTCTGACCCAACCAGCACTGCCAGTGCCCTTAAGTTACTGATCTCTACTTGTTCTTTGCTGCACCTTGTGACACCTTAGGAATAATCAGTTCCCTTATGGATCCACGTCCCATGCAAACTCTGCAAGAGTGCATGTTAACGAAAGCCAGACACTCACCCTTAAAAAGATATGTTTAAAACAAGGATCTATTTACAGCCAGGTGATACAATTCTGTTATGGTGATGTGACACAATGACCTTTTCACAACCAATGTTGTTATGGTCAAGCTTTGGATGCTGTGTCCTTTGTGTTTGTGTTTCACAACCTCTGCTGGAAAACACTTGGGTTCTATTTTATAGCTTGGTCGAATGGGACATCTTCCTTGTCTGTCATTTAGAGTGCCATTGACATCACTTTAATATGGTGGACATCACATCTGCCACTTACTGGGGGTGCGGGGGGGGGGGTGCTGAACAGCCCATCTTAAAATAAGGCACTTGGGCACTGTGGTATAGTCCCTTTTGAGGTCATCTCTGCCCATAGATAACTGGATTCTCAAGCAAGCTCATGAGATTTGAAAGACACCATTTCATTCATTGTTACATGTGGTCCCCAATAACAGTTCAATCTGTATACAACAATGCAACAACTCAATATGCAACAACTCAATCAGTGGTTGGAATGGTGGCTTCCCTGATTCACAGTGATGTGCTCTCAGGTGGCAAGAGGACAAGTGTCAGTAGACACATTGAAAAAGGATACACTAGTCCCATAGTCTGTTTGCTAGGTCAGCACCATCATGGGCACCCACAGTTGTCTTCTCTGGCACAAATTGTTCAGTATACCACCTATTTACTGGACTTTACCCAGGAGTACTCCTTCATGTGCAATCTTTGCAGAGTGGCTACAGATCAAAAGCTGCTGATATCCAAGCATTCATTAATTGTCATTGACCCGTGAACCTTGATTTCTGATCTGGTTTGCATGGGCTCAAGTTAGTGGATATAATTTTGATGACCATGATTGGTCATTATTGGACATAATTATGTGGTCCATTGATGGATGAGGTCTTTCTGCAGTCTAAAACAGGAATGGCCGCTGCAAACTTAGGAGGCTGTGTGTATGGTACCATCTAGGCAGCGACCTCTTTTTAGAAAGTGCTCCTCTTTCAAGGTTAGGAAGTCTGTTCTCTTCCAACACCCTGTAAATGTAAATGTAAATGTATAGGCATTTATATAGCGCACTACTTACCCATAGGGTCCCAAGGCGCTTTGACCACTGCGAAACCCTTCCTGGCTTCCCTGAGAGATGGTCCCTTAATGGGTATCTCCAGGGTGAGACCAGGCATCCCCGGCGGTCTGGTGGGGCCGTTAGTGAAGATGAGGCAAGCTAATGCCCAGAGTTGCCGAGTGTGAACGCTGATCAGAGTGGGCACCGAGGCGAGAGAATTATCGAGTCCGCTGACCCTGGTCCCGAAACCTGCCGCGCCGGGAATCGAACCCTGGTCCCGGGCCGTCCTCTGCTCTCGGGTCTGCCGCCTCTAACCAGTGAGCCACACTACTTCAATCCCTACAACTCCCTGCTGGAGCCTCTTGCTCCTTAGGCACCAGGCAGGCAAAATGAGGATGATTTCTCAGGTTGAGCTAAGACAAAACATTCCCATTGAGTTACTAGTGGACCAGCCACCTTTCATCACTGTCTTCTCAGGAGACCCTGTCCATTTCATGGAGGAAAATCTGGATATCGGTTATGCCTTTGTCTTTAATCGGAACAAGGGACGTGTTCGACAGAGCCACATTTTATAAGCTTTGGAGCGATGGTGCCTGTTGTCAAGATCTCCATTGCCAAATGAATAATGCCATGCATCACCCATTGTAGCGCACTGCATGGAACCCACCCTCAAATGACATCCGGGCAGACTACACCAAGCTAAGACTACATTAGATACATTATCCATGTCATTCTAGTCAGAAACAATCGCCAGTTCTCTTGAATAGTCCCGCCCAGGTGCGGGACCCCGGAGCAATAGCCAATAATATGCATATATCTACATATATCTACATATATCTACATATATAAATAATTAATTATAAATACGCATAAAATAACCATATATATATAGATAATATGCATATGCAGCCCAATATACACCATACTAGGCTTAAAAACTGCCATAATTGCCTGTAAAATCTTTACATTTGCTAAATAAAGACATATAAATTACATTATATGACAATGCAAAGAAGAAAACACTGCCCTGGTTTTCTTTGAAACACACAACCTTTATTTTCAAAGGTAAAAACAGGCAGGATCATAGAGGCAGCTTTAGCCTAGATAGGCTGCATTGTAACAACAGAAAAATCTGGCGCCATGCCTTTAAGACCTCTGTGAGCCTCCAGGCTCCCATCATGCACCACAGGTGACAGTTAGGTCAGTTCTTTTTTCCGTCTCCTTCTGTGAGGATCCTGGAGCATTGAGCTCGCCAGTTGGTGATATTTTTTCACTTTCTTATGGTATTTCTCTAATTTTTTCGTCTTTACTCGACGTCTTTAGTCATTATCTGACTAATCCAAAACATTTTTTGCTGTTTTTTGGCTATTTTTCCAGTCATAATGCCGGCCTTATTCGTTAAGTGTCCGGCCTGTGGTAAAAAAATGGCCAAGACAGACCCACATTCGGTCTGTGTAGCTTGTCTACCATCTTCTCACAAGCCAGAACTCTGCTACCACTGCAGCAAGTTGTCAAATAGGACTTTGAGAGAGAGAGAGAGAAGAGCAGGCTTCAGTCCCTGCATGACAGAGGAGAAACTGTGAGTGGAAGAGAAGAATTTCATTCCAGGAAGCCTTCTTCTCAGCACAAAGAGTGCCAGGACAGAGGGGAGAAGAGAAAACATCGGTCTCCTTCAACTTCGAGGGACAGATCTTCTTCTAAGCTACCAGTGTGCTCAAAATCTGCATCGAAATCACCATCGCGGCATCCGTCGACGTCAAAACATCCCTCGCCGTCGAAGAAGAATTCGCCGTCGAAGCAAGGTGAGAAGCGACATGAGCGTAGGCGGTCCAGGTTTGGCTCTCCTACGACTGTGAAAGGGCGGGACTCGACGTCGTCTCATCGACGTCGACGGTCACCGCCGATAGGCTCGAAACATCAGTCAAGGTCGCCGTCGAGAGGTGCCATGACGTCGACGTCGAACCGGGCAGTAGAGGGTTTGACGTCAAAGAGCCCAAGTCATGTGGCGTCGAGGCACACGACGCCGAGAAAATCATCGCCGTCAACGCCGAAGAGACAATCGTCGTCGAGGAGGTCGCCGCCGAGGAGATCGCCGTTGGAAAAATCGACGTCGAGGAGGCTGTCGTCGACGTCTCCTGCAGCTAAGAGGCCTAGAACGGTGTCCAAAGACCGGTCTAAGGTTTCTATTGTGTCTTCTGGGAGTTCCTCTTCCTCCCCTGGGCTGCGGATTGTGCAAATCTCTCCAGAGCCTTCAAGAGCACCTTCACCTACAGGGGCTAATATCTCGCCACGATGGCTGGGGGAGATCAGAGACTGGAGGATAAGGAGGATTAACCTTCCAAGGTCTTATTCCAGGTCTCCTGTGTCTGTAAGACCTGCTTCAAGATCAAGATCACCTATTGTACAGTTGGTGCACTCTACGAGAAGACGTGACCGTACTCCTCCGAGAAAGTCTCCATCAGAGAGGAGGCGGACTTCACCCTCTCCTAGGTCTACGCGTCACCATTCTTCTAGAAGACGCGCTGCTAGATCTTCGACAAGGTATACAAATTCGAAGGGGGACTACTCACCGACGCTGTCATCAACTCCTCCAAGTAGGATATCACCAATTGATGACGTGATTACCATTAATGAAGTTCTCTGTCGTTTAGCAGCGAAACTTAATATCGAGATGCCGGTCTCAACTGCCAAGACAACGGTCATTTTCGAAACGTTACATCAGAAATTATCTACAAGGCCTTTACTTCCTCTGGTTCCAGGTCTGTTGGAGTCTGCGGAGCACAAGTTCTTAACTACTGCATCTTTGGGAGCGGTTCCTTCGCGGATCGCAAAGAAGTATAAGGCTCCGGACAATGATACGTTATTTCTGAGGTCTGAGACACAACCTGATTCGGTCATCGTCTCAGCGGCACGTAAGAATCAGACAGGAGCGACATCATCCTCTGTGCCTCCTGATAAAGACAGCAAAGCTATGGACTCAGTAGGAAAGAGAATGTGTGCCACCTCTGCTTCCTACATGAAGGTTGCCAGCGCCTCCGCTTTACTGGGTCGCTATGACCGCACACTATGGGATTCCTTGTCTCGGTTTTCAGAAAAACTTCCCAAAGAAGACCAGCATGATTTTCTTGAAATCCTTCATGAAGGTGGGCTAGTGGCTAACCAGGTGATTAGCGCAGCTGCTAATGCGTCCGACCTGTCTACACATGGCTACGCTCATGGACTCTGTGCCAGGCGCTCAGCTTGGCTAAGGCTTACGGGTCTTAAACCTAAAGCGCAACACCGAATACTTAATTTGCCAATTAATGGAAAATCGCTCTTTGGCTCTCATGCTGACGATGAGATGTCAAGAATTAAGATGGAGCTTGATACTGTCAGAGCTGTTGGTCTCGAAAAGAGAAAGGACTTTAAGAAAAAATACCGTCCTTACGATCGGAGACAGAACCAACAGAGGGTTCAAACCCCTCAATGGTCGTCACAGCAGAATCAGGGAAGATCGCAGTTCTCCCAGCGCCGTCCTGGTAGAGGAAGGGGTGGCATTTCCTGACAGTCTGCATCTGGAGACAAGCAGCAGCAACAAAAACAGTGAGTTTTTGCTTCCCCTGAGCCCGTTACCCACTCCGGTGGGGGGGAAGTGTTCGTTTTTGCCTGGAAGAGTGGAAGAACATCACAATCAACAAATGGGTGCTGAATATTGTACAAAATCAGGTTCAAGTCTCCTCCACCTTCCATTCCTCCTCAAAATATTGTGTTCCATCGACTTCATCTTTTGAAGCAGGAGGTGTCTGCATTAATCTTAAAGAAGGCCATCGAGGAGGTCCCGAGGGCACAGCGTCGACATGGCATTTACTCCCGATATTTTCTAGTTCCAAAGAAAGGTCCAAACAAGGAGTTCAGGCCCATACTAGATCTCAGGCGCCTCAATCAATTCATTCGGCGAGAAAAGTTCAGAATGCTGGCGTTGCATCAAATAATTCCACTTCTGCATCAAAGGGACTGGATGTGCTCCATAGATCTTCAAGATGCTTATTTTCACATCCCCATCGCCCCAAAGCATCAGAAGTTTCTAAGGATTTGCATACAAACCAGCCATTACCAGTTCACAGTCTTGCCCTTCGGGCAAAGTCAGCTCCTCGCACCTTCTCAAAGTGCATGGCAGTCGTAGCGGCTTTCCTAAGGAAGAGACATATTTTTGTCTATCCCTATCTAGACGATTGGCTGCTAAAGAGTGCGTCTCCGATTCTGCTTCAGCAACATCTCACGTTCTGCATGCATCAGCTGCAGAGGCTTGGCCTGCACGTAAACTTCAAAAAGTCTATCCTCAATCCCACGCAGAGGATACACTATCTCGGCGCACTTCTGGATTCAAAGGACGCAAAAGCGTATCCTTCGGAGGAGAGACTATCCTCCATTCTCCTCAAGTGTCAAACCTTACTAAAGATTCCTCGACCAACGGCCAGACAGATCTCGTCTCTGCTAGGGTCCATGGCGTCTTGCATTTTCCTCGTTCCGAACGCCAGGCTGCACATGAGACCTCTGCAGCAGTCTCTGGAGGATCAGTGGTCCCAGTTTTCAAACCGTTGGGAGGACAAACTGTCACTACCTCTGTCAGTGCGGATCTCCATTCGATGGTGGATGCAGTGGAGTCATCTGGTAGTGGGAGTGCCTTTTCAAGAGGACATGCCCAGATGATCGCTGGTGACAGATGCGTCCCTTCAGGGATGGGGCGCTCATCTGGGGTCCCTTCAAGTTCAAGGAGTGTGGTCAGAGAAAGAAAGACTGTATCATATAAACATGTTGGAACTCAGAGCTGTCCATCTAGCTCTCAAGGCTTTCTTTCCCGCGATCAAGACATCCTCTCTGCTTGTTCAGACGGACAATACAACAACGATGTACTATCTGGACAAGCAGGGCGGAACGAGATCCAGACCTCTGTCGCTGGAAGCGCAAGCAATCTGGATGTGGCTTCTGGCTCGGGGTATGAAAATTTCAGCTGTCCATCTGCCCGGTGTCCTCAACATCCAAGCAGACGACCTAAGCAGACACTTCGCAGAAGCACACGACTGGGTCTTAAAAGACGAAGTGATTAGAGATGTCTTCCAGGCCTGGGGGGTCACCAGAAATCGATCTCTTTGCGGACGCCGACAACGCAAAATGCCGCGTCTTCGCGTCCAGGTACCCACAACGAGGGTCCAAGGAGAATGCTCTATGGATGGACTGGTCAGAGACATTACTCTACGCTTTCCACCAATTCCACTCATTCCCTTGGTGATCAAGAAACTGTACAAGTCCAAGACAGACATGATCCTGGTGGCTCCGGATTGGCCTCGCCAATGGTAGTATCTGGATCTCCTGTATCTATCCAAAGTACCGCACAGGATGCTTCCTTGCTGTCCGGATCTGCTGACCAGAGAGAACGGCAGGGTCTTCCATCCCAACCTGCCGTCCCTGAAGCTAGCAGTATGGTTCCTGAGTTCGTCCAGTATGGACATCTAGCCCTCTCGCAGGACTGTATGCACATTTTAAGAGAGGCAAGGAGAGCTTCTACAAGAAAGTCGTATGCTTTCGAGTGGAAGCGGTTTTTCATGTGGTGTGCTGCTGAAGGTCATGACCCTATTCGAGGTCAGGAACAGGTACTGTTACCATACTTACTTTCTTTGGCCAAAGCAGGTTTACAGTATTCCTCTATAAAGGTCCATCTGGCAGCAATAACAGCATATCCAAAGTCCCCAACCCAGGTTTCTTTCTTTCAAATGCCAGTTGTAAAGGATTTCCTGGAGGGTCTCCGGAAAGTGTATCCTCCCATGAGGGCTCCCTCTCCTCCTTGGGAGCTTAATGTGGTTTTGTCTAAATTGATGGGTCCTCCATTCGAACCTATACATAAGGCCTCCCTTCAACATCTGTCGTGGAAGGTGTCCTTCCTTGTAGCTATCACTTCTGCGCGCAGGGTGAGCGAGATTCAGGCTTTTTGTGCTACAGAACCCTATCTCGTTTTCCTTGCGAATAGAGTGGTGCTTCGGACTCATCCAAGATTCCTTCCTAAGGTAGTCTCGGATTTTCACATTAACCAGTCAGTTACCCTGCCTACATTTTTTGCTAATCCGAGCACTCCAGCTGAAAAAGCTCTAGACTCTTTGGATTTAAAAAGAGTTTTGAAGTTTTATCTTGATAAAACTAAGAGTGTTAGAAAGACTGGTCATCTGTTTGTGAACTACGGTCCTCTGAATACGGGCTTGCCTGCGTCTAAGAGGTCCATTTCTAGATGGATTGTGTCATGCATTACGTTATCTTATCAGTTGGCACGGAAGCAGCTCCCGGGCAAACCAAGAGCGCACTCCACTAGAGGAAAGGCTGCTACTATAGCAATGCTTAAAAATGTTCCTGTTCATGAAATTTGTAAAGCAGCTACGTGGCGTTCGGTTCATACCTTTGCTCGCCATTACTGCCTTGATTCTGATACTCAGGCGGATGCCCAAGTTGGTCAAGCATCCCTGAGGAATTTTTTGGGGTAATATATATATATATATATATTAGTATACTGTTTAGAGAGTCTGGTATTCGTCCGCAGGGTATGGGATGGGATGGGCTTGCTACTCTATTCAGTGCTTATGACTATTGATGAGTATCCCCTGGAAGAGAAGGATTAGTTACTTACCTGTAATCCTAGTTCTCTTCCAGGGGTATACTCATCAAAGTCATAAGCACACCCACCCGCCTCCCCGGGCGAATACCAGAACTGTCTATTTTACATGTTACCCATGCAGTTATCACACTGTTATACGCCGTCCAAAAGAACTGACCTAACTGTCACCTGTGGTGCATGATGGGAGCCTGGAGGCTCACAGAGGTCTTAAAGGCACGGCGCCAGATTTTTCGGTTATTACAATGCAGCCTAGGTCTAGTCTAGGCTAAAGCTATGATCCTGCCTGTTTTTACCTTTGAAAATAAAGGTTGTGTGTTTCAAAGAAAACCAGGGCAGTGTTTTCTTCTTTGCATTGTCATATAATGTAATTTATATGTCTTTATTTAGCAAATGTAAAGATTTTACAGGCAATTATGGCAGTTTATAAGCCTAGTATGGTGTATATTGGGCTGCATATGTATATGTATATGCATATTATATATATATATATATATATATATATATATATATATATATCTGGTTATTGTATGCGTATTTATAATTATTTATATATATATATATATATGTAGATATATGCATATTATTGGCTATTACTCCATGACTTTGATGAGTATACCCCTGGAAGAGAACTAGGATTACAGGTAAGTAACTAATCCATTTCTACACAGGCACCAACTAGACAGCAAGTTATTGGATAACCAAACCCAACTGCCAGAGCACATCGTTATCACGAGTAAAGCATATATGAATATTGTTCTGCCACATTACTATTTGAACCTCCTTGTGATGACCATTGGCAGGTAAGTTTTGATCCTAGCTTCCTTGCTTGTCACATAATCAATATTTGTCTGGCTGGGAGGGAGATAGTAGTGATGTAACCAGCACTCTTGAAGTACACGACTGTCAGTACTATTCAGAATAAGCAGGCAGGGGGGGACCAGTGGCCACAGACCATGTGTTTGTTGTTAATCCGTAGTCATGATTGGCAAAGACCTTCTGATTTGAGTCCTAGATGTTGCATTGAAAGACTTGGTTGATCTGAATTGGCAGGGAATCTGCAAGTCCTTTTTTTTATTAATGCAATGGACTATATAAAGTGAATATGTGCCTATCTGCTTGCCACTGAATCATGTTGCATGTGTGTGGAGGCATTGCCCCAAGCCTTCATGCGTAAACACTCCAATTCAAGCTAGGGTTTCCCGAGCTGTTAGCATATCTTAGAATGATTCTCCTCTTAAAAAAGCCACTCACAGCCCTGTCCCTGCTTCCTCATATGCAGGCTCCACACTAACTTCAAAGACTGCTTTTGTGCCTTACATATTTTGCATTGTGCTACCAAGTGGTAATTTTCTGTCTGCACCATGTAAGCTCTCAGATCTGTGTGATAGGTCTTCACTGAATGTGGATGGATTATACTCTAAATGCAAGTTTTTGACGCATAGTGGGCTAGTACAGAGACATTCAGAACCCAGGGATATATTACCTTATTAAAAAGGGGTTATGCGCTGACTGGAATGGGAAGTGCAAAAATAAATTTAGGCTGATACTCGGGAAGCTGTCCTGTTTGATAATGCCCCATAGACGACATCTTATTTTTGAATCATGTTAGTTTCATAGGGAATTGATTATAAATTGCAGGATTTTGACAGTGTCCTTTATAGACCTTATGAATTCATTTGCATAGGAATATACATTTCCAATGCACATTACACAAAAAGGTATTGGAGCACCTGAAGGATTAGTGAGGACAGACAAAATTGTAATAATAAGGAGATGAGGACAGGAGAAAATTATTTGCCTTCTCCCAAGATATGTATTCCAAAAGGATGGCTGCCCTCACCATCCTTTGGTGCCATGATTGATTATTAGGTAGCTCCTTGGTACCACCAATGAGTTAGGCCTCTGTAGTTTCCCTGTTGAGCTCTTTCGGAAACAGACCATCATTTGATGCTCCGCCTTTTACATATGCTCAACAAGACTGTGCAAACTGGTTCTCTTTCAAAGGGCCCCAGGTGAAGCCACCTTATCCTTCATACTAAAGCCAGAGCAACCTCTTGCTCTGCCTTTATCTCCTCATCTTGCCTATTATAACAGAGGTTACAATTTTGGCAGAGCTGCAGGGAAATAGACTGATAAAAGTAATTACTTCTCAGGTTTATCCGGACTAAAATGGCATATGTAACTACTGATTGCAGTCATCAAATTTACTGTTTCTAGTACTCCAACTTTGATTTTTTTTTTCAGAAAAGACTTTGATTTGTCTATTTTCACTTGGGGGTTCATGTGGCAGGTTATACAGTAAATTAACTTTGACCCAAGATTTCTGGTATATGTCCATGCTCTAAATAGAGACCATTTGCCTCAGGTCCGTGTGAACAATGCCCTTTCTAACCAGTTCCCAGTTGAGAAAGTCACCAGACAGGTTGCCCTCTTTCACCTCTCTTTATTGCTAAGAGGCAAATAAACCTCTAGCTAACTGCAGAAGGAAGGAAGGATGGCTTGGTGCAGAGATTACAAGAGAAGGACGGACTTCAGTACCAGTGTTGCACCACACAGATCATATGTTCCTCTTCCTCAGATATCTATGCCGAATAGGCCAGAAACTGATGGAGATCTTGATCGTACATGGGAAATCCTCCAGCCTAATAGTTAATTGGTAAAAGTCTACCTTTATCCCTCTTCAAGGAGGTAAAAAGGTGACCTGTTGCCAATCTCAACTGTGTATTCTAAACTAAAGTTTTAAATATCTGGGAATGCATATCTGTTGATCCAGGGGTGTATCTGGAACCTAACATTGCATGTGGATAGTCCTTCAAGGTGGAATACCATTATTCTTTCTATTAAGTGATGATAGCTTTGACCTCTCAGTGTTTCAGAATGATCTGTATGAAATCACTGAGCATTTTATTTTCAATACAGTTTGTGTCTCTTTCTTGCGGGTGGCTAAGCAACCCAGAGTTACAAGGGATAAGTGCTCTTTTTCAGTCTATATCAGCAGATTAGATATGGCGGACACGTGCTTGTAATGTTCTACTCACCTAACACATTAATGATTGGCTCTTCGGATCTAGAGACAACCCTCACAATCGGTAGGAATTAGATCGCTTTGAGGGTTTATCTTTTTTGAGATATCTGTATAGTTCCACAGTTTGGCTTTCTTGCCCTTGCCTAAGAGTTGTGCTCAGTTGGTGACGGAAACAGTTACTCTATACAGGTTGGCAGGCCAGGTTTACGCTTGATACACACAGACCCCCCTGTTGCAGTGTACATGCCTGGCAAATTCAGCCAAGTTGGAGGACTTATTGGCATGGTACGTTTACTGGAGTTCCTTTATTTATTTAGTGTTTTATAGAGCGCGAACCAGACCAGTGAGGGTATCAGAGCGCTTTACAGTAGTATCAGGTGGGATACAGAACAAAGGGGGGAGGAGAGCCAAGGGATAGGGAAACAAATAGATACAGTATATGGCAAAACAAACAATCAAAATATCAGACTACTTTAAGGGATAGGAGCAAAAACAATGCAATAAACTAGAAAAGCAGTCTCATCACCCTGAAGGATTGCTCGGAAGGGCAGGGTGGGTAACATAAGGGGAGGCAGCCAAGGAATAGTGCAGTGACGATAGGTAAAGTCAGGTTGAGGGGGTGATTGTAGCGTGAACTTTAGGAAAGGAATTTGCCCATTAGGAAAGTGTTGGTATCCTTTTTGAACTGAGCTAGAGACGGTATTTTTCTAATGGCGGGTGGAAGACCTTTGAAGCCAATCAGAGGATTTTGGGCTCTAAAATCCCAATCCTATGGGTATCTCCATATGTGGCATGCTCTTGAATTTAATATTATATGCCCAATGGCTCTCCCAGTGGTCTCTCAAGAGCCTATATTCCAGTTAGGTGTGCAACGTAGGACAGTTGCAAGAGGCAAAATGGGGGAACACTAGGATGGTGATCTGGGAACTTGAGAGCCCTGTGTTTCTTCTTACCCCATTTAAAATTCTACATAGCGTCTGTAATATGACTAAGAAAAGTTATGGAAAATGGTAAGAGGTCTCTTCACTACCTGTTGGAGATGTAGAGCTGAGAAGGAAGAATTCTTTCTTATTCATGATCTGAGGTTTTCTGATAATAGAGTAATTGGCACAAAGTTAGAGATACGCTTACCAAAGTCTTAGGATGTCCTATTGAACTCTTCCCTAAATTTAAAAATTTCTGGGAATTAAAGAGAAATGGGAGGACTCCCATGGAGCACAGGCTGTAGTTGGCATGGCATTTATTCTGTTCAAATGGTGTATTCGCAATGTACTGGCGGTCCGATAAAGTCCCATTATTTAGTGCCTGGTTCGGTGGCAAGGATCACTGGTCAAGAAGGTGATAACAAGTAAGGGGTTGTCCTCCTAAGGATAGAAGGATTATTTTGGTCAGGGTATACCTTTGCATGCCATGCCTCTCTACTCTGTATGTATGCCTGCAATTCATCTGTACAAGAAGCCTTTGTCTGTTCATAATTCTTCTATGTACAACTGCATGAGTACCATACTGCCTGTTTTGTTTTACCTGAAAGTAATTTAAAAAGAAGTTTGTACAAAACATAATGAATACACATCCCTACGCTGGAGTTACGGTCAGTCTCCCTTTCACTAAAGTACTTCTTCCCTCCATCTTGGGGCGTGTTGTTCAGGTCACCACACTGATCATTATCAGTTTTTCAACTCTATATTGGATGCTTTTGGAATTGTGGCAGTGTGGTCTGCTTTGGGGCACTTTACCCGTTACGGCCCACCCAGCAGGTACTCTGGATATAATAGATGTGAAGGATGATGTTGTGAATTGCTCGTCATTGGTGAATCATGAATCCACTTCATCTCGAAGTTACAGCCATGATCTTATGATTGAGTTGCGTCTTTACCACTGCTCTGAACTGTTCTCTGTTCTGCGCCATTCTTTTATATCCAAATAGTTAATTATATGGGTCACCTTCAATCTGACTGGTTCTAGGGTCTGCCTTATGCATCTCCCCCCCAAAAAAAAACTCCTCTGCTTTCAAAGATTCCACAAAGAAAACAAGAGAACGAAACACTGATCAAATGAAATCCACCTGGAATATTGGTACCAAAAGTAAGTAACTTGCAACCTTACTTCTTTTGCCTGTTACGGAGTATAGTCAATCAAGAGTTGTCTGTAAGCTTTTATCTTGGTATGCCAAAATCAAGTGAAAAGAGGTGGTTATACTTCGTGTTTGCTAAGGAGGCAGTTTTGTTTTCATTTGTTGAATTTGCAATGCATCAGTTGTTAAAAGATCTTGAGCATTATCCTTTGCAAAGCATCTTATTATATAGAAGAATTTTATGATACTTGGATTCAATACACCACACCTCAACAAAGAACATTTACTGTCTTGAATAACTCCATGGAATAAGTCTCCCCTTTTTATCATCTTGGAATGTTTTGATGAAAAACTAGCATGCATTCTGAAACAAACTGACGGGACATATGTAAGAACACCTAAAGGTCCATCTGGCAGGTTTTGGACTTTAAATGAAAGTGATGACTGTGCCTACATGTGGAGTTGAAATGAGGGATCACTTAAATGGACTAATTGTACAGTCAAGTGAACATATCTTCCTGTGGTCATTGCTGCATCTGCGTCCTAGCCCTCTTCAATAGTTGTATGAAACCATTCCATAAAACCCTGTCCGGTGCACCTTCACACACCTTTTAGTGTGTACACTACCAGTATATGCTTTTTCGTCTACATAAAATAATCCATCTAATAATGTGGGTGGTAGCAAGACCCCGATGCACCTGATGCTTTATTTATTTATTTTTTGCACTAAGTTTCTTGCTACTCAGAAAATATGACTCTTTCTAGTTTGTAAACCTTTATTGTCATGGGACTAGGACAGTTTTAAAACAATATCTCGACTGATTCAATGCCACATTCCAGCATAATTATGGGCAGGATATATGAAATGAAAAAGCATTTGTAGAGCGCGTGGTTACCCGTGGACATCCCAGTGCTACCTGTAGCGCCCCTCAAGCTTTGAGCAGATTAAGGGAAAAGAAAAGTTTTAAGTTGTTTTCTAAAGTTCATATAATTAGCTTCAAGCCGTATATGGTCCGGCAGGTGGTCCCAAAGCTTAGCTGTGTTATATGAAAACAGACGGCCTCCAGTTCGTGATCTCCTGAACTTCGGGACTACGATTAGGCCTTTTTTGTCAGATATCAGTGTCCTACTTGGTCAGTAGGGCTGAATCATAAAATGGATCATTGGCGAGCCCTTCTCAGTGAGTGCGTTATGTGCAATGCATAACGCCTTAAATTGAATTTCTTGGAAGGGTAGCTAGTGGACAGTGGCAAGATCAGGTTTTTCTGAGAGGCATCTAGGGATGTTCATTAGAAGGCAAGCTGCACAATTCTGTACAGTTTGCAGTCTTTTAGTTGAGACCTGAGGGGCTCCTAAATAGAGGGCATTAGCATAGTCGAGCCGTGATAGGATTAAAGCTTGAACTAGTAGCAGTCTAGCAGCAAAAGGAAGCAGGGGAAGGATCCCGCTAATCATTCTTAGGAGGCTATGGCACCTAGCTGCGACTTTTTTCGAGCTTGTTCCTTAAAATTGAGATTACAGTCGAGCCGGACACCCAGGCTCTTGATCTGTTTTTTCGGAGAAGGAGGTAAGCCCAGACAGCTGGACCACAGGGAGTCTAAATTTGATGGGACCGAGTGAACCTGGAGTATAAGCTCAGTCTTTGCTCCATTAAGTGTTTAGACTGTGTTATCCATCCATCTGGATACCTTCTCGAGACATCAGGCTAGGACCAGAATTGACCTGCTGATTAAGGGAGACAACTAGCTGGGTGTCATCGGCATGCGCGACCATCTGTACCCCAGCTGAACATACAATTCCTGCCAGGGAACTCATATAGATATTGAACATAGTTGGACTAAGGGAAGATCCCTGGGGTACTCCACATGTCAGGGGCATTTGCTTCGAGGTGAATTCCTCTTCGAAGACTGTGAAAACTCGATTTTTCATGAAGGACTGTAGCCATTTCAATGCTATTCCAGTTACTCCTAACTCCCTAAGTCTTTGGATCATCAATTGGTGATTCACCGTATCAAATGCTGCCTGAGGTCTAATAAAATCAGGGCAGCGCAGCCTCCGTCATCGAGAATTTTCCACGCTCCTACCACGGCTAGGAGAGCGGTCTCCCTTCCCTGTTGGGATCTAAATCCTGTCTGCGTGGGATAAAGCTGGAGAGCTCTGACCAGGGCAAGGTGGAATTTTTACGTATGGGGTTCACTACCGCTTCCTTCCAGGCTAGAGGAAGTTGACCTTCGGCAAAGGAGAGATTGAGCAATTTCTGAATAGGGGGTCCTAATGTCTCAATTAGAGGGGAGATTAGTTTGGCAGGTATCAGGTCAGTAGGTGAGCCAGTCTTTATTTGGTTGATGAGTGTAGTGAGGTCCTTGATAGTTATTTCTGGGATTGCCTGGAGAGTTTTTCCAGAGGTCAACATTGGGGGAATTTCAAGGGCCTCAGTTTCCACGGGATCTGAGACTATAGTGATTTTTTTATATATCCCTTCTATTTTGTCCTCAAAGAATTGAGATATTTCATCACATAGAGCTTGGGTGAAGGTGTCTGGGCTCTCACACACTTCAGGGTTGGTGAAAGTCTGAATGATTTTGAATAGCTCTCTTGTGGAATTGCCCGCCTCTGCGATTTGGGTGGTGAGGCTTATTTTTCTTGCTTTTTTTATATTTTTGTAATAGGAGGTCATAGCCTCCAAGTATCGGTTCTTATCTTCATCATCAGCAAACTGGCAGAGAAACACGTTAACACCATCCTCTCCAGCTTCATCGAGGCGACAGGGGGCCTGGACCAATCTCAATCTGGGTTCAGGCCCAACCACAGCACTGAATCGGCCCTTCTTTCTGTGACAGATCAGATCAAAATGTCACAGGATAGAGGTGGCTCAATGATTCTAGTGCTGTTGGACCTGTCTGCAGCCTTTGATACCGTGTCCCATAACATCCTTCTCAGCCGTTTGCAGGGAGTAGGAATCGGAGGCTTAGTTCTATCATGGTTGGAGAGTTTCCTCTCCGGGAGATCGCAATCTATCAGCCTGGGCCCCTTTCGCTCCATCTCAAGGGTGCTCACGAAGGGGGTGCCACAGGGCTCGTGCCTTAGCCCTACATTGTTCAATGTATATGTGGCCCCCCTTGCTGAGATTGTGCGGAAATATGGGTTCATACCGGTTTCCTACGCTGATGACACGCAGCTCCTCTACCCCTTCAGCTCCCTTGGCCCTAAAGTCAAGGAGAACTTTGCTGAGGGTATGAGGGCGGTTTCACATTGGATGGCGGTGAACTGCCTCCAATGTAATGTGACAAAAACAGAGGTCATGCTCTTTGGCAAGGCAAACATCCTTTGGTCTCCTGACTGGTGGCCAATAGATCTCGGCCCAGTACCTACATCCAAACCTCATGTAAAGAACCTTGGGGTGAAGATGGACCAAAAGCTGACCCTGAAGGAACACACCAACTACATCGCAGGGTTGTGTTTCCACACCATCGGCCTACTTAGACGTGTCTTCCCTTATCTCCCTGCCACCTATAGAAAGACACTTGTACAGGCCTTGGTGACCAGTCGCCTGGACTACTGCAACGGCCTGCTGACATTAGCAAACGCTGATGCAGTAGGCTGTCTGCAGGTAGTCCAGAATACGGCAGCAAGACTGGTCATGGGTGCACCAGCCAGGACTCCCTCCAAGCCCTTGCTGAAAGAATTGCATTGGCTTCCTATACGGCAGCGCATCAATTTCAAAATATGCTGCACGGTTCACAAATGCCTTTATGGAGCAAGTCCTAAATATCTATCGCAATCTCTGGAGCTGTATCAGCCCAGTAGGTCTCTCCGTTCAAGCAACCAAGCCCTCTTAAAACCCCCTACCACAAAGAAATCTAGACAAGGAGATCGAGCTTTCTCCTCAGTTGGTCCTGCACTGTGGAACAAACTTCCCATCGATTTAAGAACGACCACTAACCTCCTGTTCTTCAGAAAGACATTAAAAACCCTTCTCTATCAAGAAGCATTTCTGTCCACTTAACTTCCTAGGATGCACTACCTGATAACTCTATAGCTGGCAAAGCGCGGAGATACCCTTACGGGATTGATTCCTGCGCTATAGAAGAAATTTAAATAAATAAATAAATAAAGACAATTATTATCTTCCAGGAATCTTGAAAGAGCGGAATTTACAAGCTTTTCTGCTAATTTACTGATTTCAGGCAGCAGAGAGATGGGTCAATAATTGCCCACTCTTCGGGGTCCAGGTTTGTTTTTTTCAGGAGTGCTTTGACCCTGGCTTGTTTCCATAATGAGCGCACAATTCCCATACGGAGTGAGGTGTTTATCACATTAAGTATGACTGGTGTTACAATCTCAGTAATTTGATTTAAAATGGTGAGGGGAGCAGGGTCAGTAAGGAAACCCAATTTTAGCTGTCTCGGGTAACTTTGAAGGGAAATTAGGTCTAAAGAGGACTCTTCTTCCAGCAAGGCTTGTGCTTTTGGAATTGTAATGTCTGTTGGTAGGACGGTTTGTAGGTCTATGGCCCGAGGAAACGACTTATAGATATTTAACATTTTGGCAGTAAAGAATTCTGCTATCACATCGCACCGTTGTGGAGGGTTGTCAGATGTATTGGGAGGGCTGGGGGGGGGGGGAAGGAGGGGGTGAGAAGAGATTTGGCAAAACATAAAAAATTTGTGGGGGAGTTTGCTGCCGATGTGATTTTTTTTTCTTGATAATAAGACTTGAGCAGATTTTATTTCAGCTTTGTAAAATTTTAACTCTTCTATATTGAAGACTGACCTAAAAAGCAAGGTAAAATGATAACCTTTGGGCATTTTATGTGGTCTGAAGCTGTGAAAATAAATGCATTAATTGAAGGACTTATGTTAAGCCTGTATCAAGAAGATGTAATATAGAGGTGATATCATCAACAAACTTTATTACAATCACACATATCCTAAAAAGTATACAGCACATATTGTTTGCCCTTTAATATCTACTAACGTTAGCAGGCTTGGCTTTAGATCCACATGCACTGCATACTTTTGCCATCTATTGTTAGGCTCAGATATTACAGCATGTTTTTCTTCTAAGAAACTTCAAGTCACAGGATATGCTGTGACTCCTCCCAACGTCCACCTTAAGCATGCCAATGGACTTCCCCTTAGACTGTTTTGTTTTTTCTGGCACCAGGCTCAAACTTGATCAGCGATGGCTCTCAGATTGATGCGGTTCTAGTAGCTTTTTTGGGCCAAACTTCTCAGTTTTTCGAAACCATGGTCTACAATAACAATCAATGTGCAGTCAGCCTCTTTTTGACAGTTCTCCTGATGGGACCACAGCTCTACTGTAACTGACTACTTTGCTTCAGCTGTGTTAGTCATCCTCGATCTCTGTGGAGCTCGCCTCAGAGAATGGAGACAGGAAGGAGGTGATGGAACGCACGCCTTTCTAATTTTCCCCAAGGTGCACTGCAGAACCCCTGAGTGGACCAGCATGGCATTTGCAATTTCTGCCTCTCCCCTAAACAAAAGAAGACCTCCTGTGAGTTGTTCCTCATTTTTTGGTGTAAGAAAACCTTGAGGTATCGAACAGGAAGACATTGGGCGCAGTCAAAATATAGCAGCAGTTGTCTACTGAGAAACCCAACGTTTTCAGTGAATAGAACTCACTCGGCATTGAGAAAGAAGAGGTGAGTCCCTCTGAGATCTCAGTGGTCCAGCTGACACAGCCCTGAAACATTGTCTTTGAGTGCCTTATAAGGAACTGATCCAGATGGGGTGCTCTTGGTATCAACACCACCAATGCCCCGCACCAAACAAGTAAGAGAGAGCGGAGCTTTCAGTGCACAGCTAGTGACGGAAACAACATTCACTTTGCACCCCCACACCAAAGCACAGCACTGCTTCCACTTTAGTTGAGAGTTGAACCCTGTGAAGTAAGAAAATCCCAGTCCCCGGACCACTTCCGCTCTTGGGCTCTGGTGGGCACATACAATAGGCTTTAGAGTCTCCATGCTTCCAGCAAAGGGTGTCAAGCCTCAACTTTCATCTCCTCCAAAGGGCAACAATCAGTGCATTCATATTCTAATCCAGGTAGCCTTTATGGGGAGGGAGACCCTTCTGAGCAGCTTGCTGGAAAAGGTGATGGGATTGATCCCCTCCCAGGACAACTACAGTGTTAACCCCACGATGATACAGATTTGAGACCACACCCGGCCTACGCTGTCACTGCTGTATGACCATCGTTCAGAGAGCAGCCTGTAATCATATTGTCGACATTCATGTCTACAAGGCTGGCACTACTTTTTTAAGGTGACCTTCTGCAAGACAGAACGTTGAGTCTTGTTCCTCCTCATGCTCAAGGGCATGCTCAAGCCCACCCATAGCAACTTTAAATACACTGTCCGGGCAAAAGGAGCCGCACACTGGTTAAGAAGAATTATGTCTTATCCTAACAAACCCCTAAACAACCGCAGCTAGGCCCTGGTGGTACACACAGCAAGAAAGTGGGCCTTGGCTCAAGTAACAGGGGACGACAGCCCACCAAATAACAATAACAATCGGCACGCACTTGCCTGCAGCATCAAGCAGTCAGCTTGATGCTGCAGGCAAGTGTGTGCCGATTGGTGCAAACACCACGTGGTGTGTTGCCATCTCGATTAGCTTTCTATCGAGGTAGGACGGATTTCAGTGAGATGAGATTAAAATACTGGTGCATTATCTACCTGCGACTTGCAAGTAGGGAAGGGTAAAGATAGCTGCTGGAAAGAGTTATTTCTCGCCCAAACGTCTGCTGCGCTTTTGATGATGCGGATACCGCCTTCAGCTGTGTAAACATAGTATCCTGTAAACACTAGTATCCTGCTCTGCCACCACACAACTTCACGTCTTCAGGTTCAAACTGGAGGTTAAACCACAACCTCTCAACATTCCATTCACCGGGAAACATCTCTTTAGAACTTGAGTTGATGAAATATTGGACACTGAGCTCAAAACGTCCATGGGCACCCTGTAGTCTGCCATTCTGAGGGGAGTCTACTCACTGTACTTTCTCATTTGAAAGAAGAACGGCTCTCTTTAGCCCATCTTAGATCCGTGGCCACTAACCGATACATCCTGAGGGAGCACTGTCATGTTGCAACCTTGAAGGGTGTCAGTCCATTGCTCCACCAATGGAGTTTTATGACTGTGTTAGACCTCAAGGACACCCTCTTCCACATCACCATCCACCTCGCCCATTACTACTTATACCTCCAGTTTGTGGTGAGTGCCACCATTACTAATGTACAATTCTATCCTGTGGTGTCACTATCGCTCCCAGAAGATTTACCAAGTGGTTGAGAGTGGTGGTCGCTATCTTGGCATGGTGCACATTCACATCTTTCTGTAAGACAACAACTGGCATATCATGCGGAGCAGCAAGTAACTGTACAGAGCATACATACTAGCAGTTGTAATGCTGCTCTACAATTTAGGATTTACCCACCTCCAACCTGAACAGATTTAGCCCATCCTGTGCTCAATGTTAAACACTGTTGCAAGATAAGCATATCCCAACCAACAGAGGTTGATGACATTTTTTGCAGCTGCTGTCTGGTTTTCAGTCAACAGATCAGCTGGCTGTAATGAAGCTCTTGTGTATTATTGCATCCTGCATAGCAATTATGCCGAACACCGGAATACACATAAGCTCGCTTCAGCAGTGTCTTGTGCGGTCCCAGTCAGAAGCGGAGGTTCAGTGGAACAGGTACTGTTGATAAAGACTAGCATTCAGTGCACTCTGCAATGTTGTTATACCAACAACCTGCTGCTCGGCAGGTCTTTCTTGGACCTCCCTTTACAGGTGACCAATACCACTAGTCCCTCTCTCACTGGCTGTCATGTCCAATTCGGCAACATGTCTGTACAAGGTACTTGGACCTCTCACCATCAGGGTTGACACATTATCCTAACTCTCATTGCCAGCTGTAATCTTGTTCACTTCAAAGTGGTGGAAAAACTGAAAACATGAAAACCAAGAGTTCTAGCCAGAAATAGGATGGTGCCCTCTCTAGAACTGGAGATTTGACAATGGACAGCCTGCAGTTAGATACAGTAGCATCTGTTAGTAGAGTTTAGTGCTGCAGATTTATATTCCCACCCTTATTATCTTCATACTATAAACAACTTGCAATGCATTCAACACATCGTAGTACTCTTATTCTACTTTCACTCGCTGAGCAAAAAACAATCTAGGTTGGGGTCAATGGCCATGTGTTTTGTGGAATAAGGGAGGAGACACAGCGCATCTTGTGACTGGAAGTTTCTTCGAAGAAAAGCATGTTGCACTGTCTGATCCCAACCCTAGATGGTAAGATTTTGCAGAGCATGAGCTCTCTTTTTAAGCAAGTAGCATCAAACCTCAAATCACTGGTTTCTGTTTATAATTCAGTATGGAAGATCTTCAGGGTGCCCCACTGTGGCTGCCCAAGAAGGATAAATCCATGTATGATCCCTTTAAGTAGAGTTTGTCAAACTGCTCCAGTTTGTTATGGAAGAAATTGCAAAGTTAGACACCTCAGGGCTTTTACTTGAGATCCTTTCTCGTTTGCAAAAAGCCTGGCTACTGTCACCTCATTCACAAATCCGGTGTATGGCCGAGTTGTCAGGATAGTGAATTAATCCTAGATGGTAGAGATTTCCTTCCCTATCTCCGCCTCAAAGCATACACTTTTATGTCCCTACCCATCATCACCATAAATACCTTTATATTGTATATGGCTAGTGCACCCAAATTAGTCAATCTTCTTTGGACTTTAGTTTGCTTTGGTGGTGTTGAAGTGCCTTGCTTAATTGGTGGCCCATGTCCAATGTCGCTGAGTAAGCATCTTCCCATACCGGGATGACCGGATCTTGAAAGATTTGCCTTCCCTATGTTTGGATAGGACCCCTTTAACTTGGCCTACTCTGCAGGCGGTTTTTCATGTGAGCCGACAAGTGGTGTTCCTTGTAGATTATGCGCACAGATGCTGAAATATTTCTCCACCTAAGGTTTGGAGAGATGTTTTTGAGACCCAGTTTAATACTGGATTTTCAGGGGATATCCAAGCCTCACTCATGGACATGCCCTTCTGTGGAACAGGTCTCTTCAAATACAAGGTGGATTCGACCTTGGAAAAATTCAAGGATAGTAGGGTATCTACTAGGTCGTTGGGGCTCTCAGACGCTCCCTTTCATATGAGCTGTTCTGGACACAGTGCACTTTCGCAATTATACTCTGGAACAGCACACCTGGGATATTCCTGCTACGATTCCGATGTATCAGCCTCTCATCCTGGATTTTGGAGAGACTGACTCTGATGCTTCAGGGTCTCCACACCTCCTGCATCCTGTTGGTAAGACATGCCTGTTGGCATATGCAGACTCTGCAGTGGGATTTGAAGACCCAGTGGGCACAGCATCAGGGAAATCTCTGCGACTTGGTCCAGATATCGGCGGGAACCGCAAAGGACCTGCAGTAGTGGCTCATAGACCCTGATTGGGTCGGTGGCAGGCCTCTCTCTGATCCCCACCCAGAACTCACCGTGGTTTCAGATGCGTCACTCATGTCCTTGGCGGCCAGGTCATTTCCCTGGTGGGTTACTAGCTGGCAGGCTCTTACCACCATAGCAGACAAACTCAGTTGCTACCGGCAGTGGAGGTCCGCAGATGATCATCTAATGAGGAGACTTATCAAGGTCTCCGGTTACATACCGATTAACACTGAAGAACAATCTCCACTCAAGACTAGTGCTTTCCATACGAAAACTGAGAATATTGAATTCTATTACCAAACGCGATGCTGACATCCAGTATGGGATTCGTTGTAACCTGACTCGGCCTTACTGTCTCTTTACAATTGTGAGAAAATATAATGGCTGCTCAGAGTATGAAGACTATTCAATCTTATTGAACGCTTGGGAGAGGAACTCTGTCTAGGTGGTCGATGTCATAAGCAGCACCGAATAACTACTACTTGAGGGATACGGGTCGATTGACTGAGGCACACACAATTACGTTCCTACGTTTATTATCCTGGCCTTGAAAAAGTCTATATGAGACGAAACACGTGTCGGCGGTGTGAGCTGTGAAGTTTTTTATGTCTATGGATACAAAATAAAGAATTGGAAGATTACTACTTGGTTTGGATCCATAATTTGGAGTCTGCTGCAAAATAATGAACATTGTATATTGCTGAGTGTGAATGAACCCAGAATATATGATCTCGTCTTGACCGATCCATAATACTAGTCCAGGATATTTGAGATTAACGAATTAACCCAATAATCTTTGTGAGTGCTGTATGATTTTCAGACTAACTCAGTTGTCAATGCCTAGTTGATCACGAATGGCATCTTCATCTGGAGGTGGTGCCAGGTCTCTTCTGTGGTTGGGGAGAGCCTTGGTTAGATCGTTTTGCCACCGGCGAGAACATGCAGTGTCGGCCCTTTTGCCTGTTGGAGTTTCCAAGGCGGCTCCCACTCAGAGACGCATTTTGTCTCGAGTGGTGTTTAGGACTGCTATATACGCCTTACCACCGATACCACTCCTGTCCAGAGTTCTCAAGAGGATCAAGAACAACCGAGTCCAAGTCATCTTAGAGGCTACGGATGGACACGGAGAGTTGTTGTGTCCCAAACTCCTGAGCTTGAACATCTGTCCTCTAGTCAGGCCACCCATTCAGGAAGATCTTCTGTCATAGCGACAGGGCAGGGAGGGTACTGCACCTAGAATGGTCACTCTCCACCTTCAAGCTTGGAAATTGAGGTCGACCTCCCTCCTGAAGTGTGATGTATTTCAAGCAGCATTCTTTATCAAAACCATCTATGCCTACCAGTGGGACAACATTGTGGCGTGGTGTACATCTTAGTCAATTGATCCTCTGTCTTCTCCCTTGTCTGTGGTTCTCCTTTTTGTTTATCTCTGGCCCGTCTAGGCTTTCCTATGGGCGCAATGAAAGGATATCTGTCTGCCATTTTAGCTTTTCTACAGTTGCCGGATCAACCTTCCCGGTTTAATTCATTTGCAGTATATGTTTCCTCCCACGCCTTTCATTATGCTCCAAATGGAAATTGATTTTAGTTCTTACTTTCCTCTTGGATCTTATCTTTCAAAACTGTCTTTCTTGAAGCGATAACCTCTCCCAGGAGGGTTAGCAAGCTACAAACACTTACTTTTAACACACGGTGCTCTTCAATTTTTCCCAGACAAACTGGTTCTAAGAACTCTGTCATCCTTTCTAGCTTTTCATGTCCGCAAAACATTACCTGACCTCCTTTGTTTCCCCCCTCCTCAGCCTTCAAAAGAGGAGAGTGTCCACAGCCTGGATCATAAAAGAGCGTTCTTGTTCTATATTGATCGTACCAAAGATTTCTGGGTGGACGATCAACTATTAGATTTTCAGGGGCAAAGAAAGTAAAGGACATTCAAAAGAGAATCATCTATTGATGGATCATCCTCTGCATTAAGATCTACTATGCAGTGGCCAAGAAACACCCCTGAGGGCTTAAGAGCTCACTCCACCAGATCTACAACTGCGTCCACTGCACTAGGTAGAGGAGCCCCATCCTTAGGCATCTGTCAAGCAGCTACGTTGGCATTGCTTCACACATCTGCTAAATACTACTTTCTTAACAGTCAAGTCCAGCAAGAGATGTTGCCTTGGGAACTATTCTAAGGTAAGGAATCTATGGGTAAAAGTCTGGTAGAGACTCTTTCTAGCACTGGTTAGCAGTGGTAAAGTGCACGGTCCTTTATTTATTTATTTATTTATTTTAATTTTTTATTGGTTATTTACCCCCTTTTTTTTTTTTGGTGCAAAGCACAGCATAACATTGCATATTTACAAGATTGATAAAGAATACATATATATCGCAGCACTTTAATAATACTACTAACATTGAGAACCGTAAGGCAATTAGAGTGAAGCAACAGAAGGAATCAGCTAAAAAAACAGAAGATGAAAGACCACAAAAGATAAAACAAAAAGAAAAAAAACAAAAAAACTGAGCAGACCTCACAGAAATCCAGAAATCAACAGTACGATTCATACCCAAAGTTCTTTAAACGGTCTAATGGCTAGGCACTCACCAATCTTACCTAAACCCCCATTCTATAATTTCACTGGGTTTCATGGGTTTTGCCTAGATTCTTCTTCTTTCCATCTGGTTATAGGGCCCCATATTCGCAACCCTAACCTCTTGCCCCTTTTCCCTCTTCTAGCATACATCGCTTTCTCTAGATTATATGCAGACGGGAGTCTACCTAACCAATGATGATAGGTTGGAGGGATTTGGTCAAGCCATGCCCCTGCGACTGATAAGCGGAATGTTGCCATGGCTAGAAAGACAAAGTAACCATGCTCCGGCTGTACATCAGAATCCATTACTCCGGTTATAATTATTGCCGTTGTTAGTTCAATTTCTATTCCTAAAGATCTTTATAAGAATAACTCTATGCCTTCCCGTGTCGTTTGCAGGTGAGTGCATGATGCAAACATATGTACTATATCCGCCTGATCAGTACCACATCTAGGGCAAGTGATACCCGCAGCCCCCCCCCACCCCCTCATTGCGCTATCCTTGCCGGTGTGTAGTATAAAGAATATAATGTTTTATAATGTTGCGCCTGGAGTGATGCTGAACATAAGAGTTTCTGCCCCAGCTCTAGTGACAAATGAAAGGTTTCTTTGCCTATACCCATTTTATGCATCCATTTCTGCTCATATTTCTCTAAATCATCTGGCTTGTGCCTCAACAATTCTGCATACAGTCTTTTAATTGTACAGTCTACTCCTCCCTGGATAACTTCTAAAACTGGGTTTGTACTAAACCCCGCCGGTCCACCCTTCTTTTCCGCCATGAAACTTCTAATTTGCAAAAATTTGAAAAAATACCTTGGGTGTAGATCATATTTTGCCCGAATATCAGAGAATTGCATCATTGCCTGTGTGCCCATTATATCTCCCAGTTTAGTTATTCCGTGTCTGCCCCATTCTGCAAAGACTGCGTCTGGGAATATATCCCGAGGGAGTGTATAATTATGAAGCATCCTAGTATACATATTATATTTCCCTAATCCGAACTTTTTGGTGAAAGCCTTCCAGATATTATACGCTGCCATCACAGTCTTGAATTTAGTCCTTTTAAAATAAGTAGAGTCGGTGCATTTTAAAAAAAATTCTCTGCCTCGGTGCCCAAGACTAAAGCGTAAATGGCAACTGTTCCCAGAGCATCCGGGCCTTCAGCCTCTGCTCCTCCCTTAAGCCTGACATGTATTGCAGGGCGGCTGCCCAGTAATATAATTTCAAGTCCGGTAGGGCCCACCCTCCTCTCTCCCTAGGCAATGCCATGAACCTCATTGCCCTTCTTGTCTTACCATGCGCCCAGGCAAATCTATTTATCATATTCTCTAGTATGCTAAACCACTTTGATTAAAATAATAACGGAATGGCCCTAAAGATGTACAAAAATTTCGGCAAAAAGGTCATTTTAATAATATTAGTGCGTCCTACTATGGAAAGATGTAAATTATGTAGTCTATCTAGATCCCTCTTGGCTTTACTAATTATTGGGGCTATATTCAATTCCCCAGTCTTTCTAGGTCCGCCGTAATTATTACCCCTAGATATGTACCTGATGAGACCACACGAGGGTCGTCGCAGCCCACATTCTTATTCTCAATGATTTGCGTCTTAGAGGTGTTTAGGGCATATTCTGACACCTGACCAAAATGTAGGGATTCTATTTCCACCTGCCTTATAGCCTCTGTGGGATCTGGTGTAACTATCGCCACGTCATCGGAATACGCCTGAATTTTGCAATGTCCCCTATGCGTATCTAGTGGAGGGATGCTGTCATTAGCTTCCATCCTGCGTATGAGCGGATCCATATACATGGCAAACAATAATGGCGAACACGGGCATCCCTGTCGTGACCCTCGGGTAATCTGAACTGGAAGTGTATAACCTGCGTTCACTCGTATGCGGGCTATCGGGGCTGTGTACAATACTTGTATTGCTCTAAGAAATCCCTCTCCAAAGCCGGCTCTTCTTAAGATAAACCACAGATAGTCCCAGGAGACCCGGTCAAAAGCCTTCTCAGCGTCCAGGAGCATCACTGCCATTGGTTCCCCTGGAACTTCTGTGGCATCAAATAAGGTAATAACCTTCCTTGTGTGGTGAGTGGTGCCTCTCCCTGGTATGAAACCATGCTGATTAATACTCACTAAATTCTCAATCGTTTTAGCAAACCTGAGGGCCAATATTTTAGAGAAAATCTTTGTGTCTGCATTCATCAAAGTTATTAGCCTATATGAGCCTGGTTCGTCAGCTGGTTTGCCCTTTAAAATAACCACAATATCTGCCCCGGCCCAAGATGTTGGTATAGATGCCCCCGTCTGCGCCTGCTGCATTGTAATGAGTAAATCCCGCCTAAGTGTGCCCCAGAAAGTCTTAAAGAACTCTGCCGGGATTTGGTCGGGGCCCGCAGCCTTGCCTGAGGGTAGACTTAGTAGAGCAGTCTCAATCTCTTCTAAATCGAAGGGCAGGTCTAGTTTCTTTCTTTCCTCCTCCGACAGAGCCTCCCCTGGAATATCCTGCAAGTATTCCCTTATGTTAATTGGGTCTTTAGGTTGCGTTTCATCGTATAATGTAGCATAGAATTGCCTGAAGGCCTCTTGTATCCCTTCCGTATCTCTAAGAAGTCTACCAGCAGCATCCTTGATTTCCCTGACCTCCCCTGTGGCTGCCTTCTGCCTAGCACGAATCGCTAGTGTACGCCCTACAGATTCGCTACACTCGTAACATCGTTCTCTATTTATAAGATACAACTTAGCGGCTTTCTCTGCTATATTTTCATGCGCTTCCATCTTTGTTTTAGCTAATTTAATAAGTGCTTGGTCCACTGGTGCTCCTGCCATTGCACATCTTGACAACTCGTCCTCCGCCTCCACTACTGCACTAGATAGATTTACCATTTTTATCCTCTCCTGCTTTTGCTTAAAAGTGCTAAAACTTAAAGTTTCCCCACAGGCGGCGGCCTTAAAGGCATCCCAAACAACTCCTGGTGTAGCACTCCCTCTGTTAATCTCAAAAAAGGATTTAATCCATTGCGTCATATGCTGTATATAATTCTCTTTTAAAAGGCCTCGTTCAAAAGTCCAAATCCTCTCTATTTTCCCCTTATTGCCGTACTCCGAGTTTAAATCAGTGGATTGTGATCAGAAAGAATCCTGGGCAACCTTTCAATTTTTTTTCAGAAAGCAGAGAGTTTGAGATAAAAAAGTAGTCTAGCCTTACACACAACGTATGCGGAGCCGAGTAATAAGTAAATCCTAGGTCACCAGGTTTTAAATTCCCCCAGACATCCACCAATGCGTTACTATTTATAAGACTAGTCATTGCTCGGTAGACTCTTTGCTTTCTCCCATGATATGGAGTTTTGCCATCGAACCGGAGCCCCCCTGCCCCGTTAATATTAAAATCCCCAGCCAAGATAATGCGAGGGGACCAAGTTGCTAGTTCCAAATCTAAGAATTCAAGAATCTCCGGATCGTCTTCCATTGAGCCATACACTGATACCAGGGTAACCCACTCCTCACCAATTATACATTCTACAGGGACCCACCTCCCCCACTGATCCTCAAGTTTCCTTCTTATTATGATGTCTTTACGCCTTGATAGTATAGCCACACCTCTGTTCCTAGCCCCTTGTTTTGTGTATGCAAGGAGGTGAAATCCTAACTGCTCTAATAGTCCGCCCTTTGTCCCCTCAATATGAGTTTCCTGTAGGAACACAAAATCAGCTCTCATAGTTTTTAAGAGTGTTGCCACCCGCTGCGTCTTCTGCCGATCATTTAATCCACACACATTCCACGTAACTACTCGTGTCTCCATTTAGTTGCATCTAACAGTTGCCCTAGATATCCATCCACCAAAGTTGTTCTGCAATATTTCTCCTTCTTACTTGTATTAGCTTGTGACCCGGCCCTGTATGTGCTCAATGTACTTTGTTTCATGTGCTCTCCTTGGATAATCAAGTGCATTTCCAAGTGCTGCTTCTTTGTGCCGTGCCCTGCACCAATCCCCCCCCCCCCACCCCACCCCACCCCAACTGTCCCCGGACTCACACCCCCATATCCCCCCCCTTACAGGTAAATCCTGACCTATGTGTGGCAGCTCCTGGCCCAGGGTGCCCCCTCCCCTCCTCCCAATCATATCCTATTAGCTGTGGCTGTTCTGCCGCTAGCGGTTATAGAAATCTACCAACATAATTATTACACCTCAGCTTGATTCTTGTCGCTAAGTCTCCTTATCACATTATCATATTGTCACCATATCCCTCTTTCATTTCTGATACTCTTTTGATGCTCCTTGCCGTATGGCAACCGCCATGCTGTTTTGGCCTCTTTTTTCTTTTAACTCATTTAGGTACGCCTGAGCCTTAATTTCTGAGAGAAAAAATCTAACGTGACCATTTTCCACTACTTTTAAACAACATGGAAACAACAAAAATGCCTCGCAACCAGTGTTCTGAAAGGGAGTAATTAACTGTCTCATTCGCCATCTCCTCTCCCCTGTGGCGTGGCAAAAGTCTGGTCTAGCAAAGAATGTTGTGCCGTTAAAAGTACGCTCTGCTTCTGGCTTAGCTTTATCCATTATTTCTTGCCTCAATAAAAAGTTTCCAACATAAACCAGAAAGACTCTTGGTTTGTCAGATGCAGGGCCCTTTTTTTGAACAAGTGGAAACTGATGAGCGCGCTGGACTTCCGCCTCTCAATTCCATATTTTAATCTCTGGAAAGGCCCCCTTGAGCAGGTTGATCACATATGCCCATGCCCGGGCATTTTGTCCTTCCAGTCCCTCTGCAATACCAAGAAGTCTAATATTATTGCGCCTTTGACGATTCTCGAAAACCTCGAGCTTCCATTGCACATCAGCTGATATTTCTTCCTGATCCTGTCTAAATGTCTGCCGTGTAGTAACTTCATCTTCTAGCTTCCCCGTCCTTTCTTCCACTCCGTAACTCTGGAAGCCATATCCGCATACAACTTATTAACTTTTCTCATTGACCCCCGTATTTTTTTATTTGCTTGCTTAGCCCTACGGCTTTCAGATCTAGCCTCTAGTTGCATCTGCTTCAAGGTGCTGTATAACAAATCCATGGTAGTGGTCTGATTTGGGGTGTGCGAGTGTGGATGCTGAGGGTTGCTTGCTCCTCCCTCGAGATAGATCTAACAGGTGGCAGAGTAGTCCCAATCCAGCTTCTTTGAGACCTGTAGAGGGCTCTCCATTTTCTTTGGGTTGTTTCGTGACCTACTATTATTTTTTTATTTTTTTATTTTTTTAGAAAAACCTTTATTGTAGCATTCAATATAAATACAAGCATGGGCCTACAACCACAGGGGCCGGCCGCTAAACAAAATTAAGACCCCCTATATCACAGTACGACACAGCTCATCAGCCGACAACCCTGAGGTCCGGCAGCGATTCAGGATAGAGCTTGTATTAGAATGCACAACCGAGTCACAGGATGAGACAGAGGTTCCATTTTATATTATTTAAGAAGGGATCAGGTGCCATACAATCAAACAGAAGAATACGGGGGACAGGGCAAGAAACAGGATATGCACGTAAGAACCGCTATAATGGAACATTGGCGCCAAAGCATATGGATCGATGCAAACGACAATACAATATACATTCAATGTTGAGCGCCAGTTCTCAGGGCCTGCCCACCTGGGAATCAGGATATCATAAAAAGCATAAGCACCAAATTCAAGTACACGATAAGAATTCGAATGATTCACAAGCTATACTGATTCTTTAAGGAAGAGAAAGGGAAGGAAAGAAAAAGGCCATAGAAATAAAAAAGGCAAAATAAAAAACCCTTTCCAACCCCCCACCCTGCACGCCTGCAAATGGCTACAGCCTAACCCCACTAGCAGCGTGCCTGTCGCCCCTAATAACTAAAACCCTAAAAGTAGGAAAAAGAGTGGAGGAGGGCATATCCGTTTGGGCTCCCAGCCCCTTTAGTCCCCCCGCCAGAAACAGACACCCCCTATCACTAAAAGACCAACGTATGACAACACTTATAGAAAAAATTAGGGGGTACCGTAATACACCGCCCAGCCTTTTAGATCAAACAGTTGCAGGTCGAACACCCGGAAAAGCCACTCCAACCCGTCCCGACCTAGTTGATCTTAACCTTGGCCCTTCCGAATCAGCACACGAACCCCCCCCCCCCAACGAGACCCAAAGGCACACAAAGGAGTAATAGAGGAGAAGGGTGTCATCAAGAATCAATCTATGGCGACTCGTAGGCAGTGAGTCCACAAGAACTTCAGACGCAGAAGAACTCTCCCTCCTAGATGGACAGTCCCATCGTATCTTGCCCAGGAGTCATAAAGTCACCAAGAAAGGAGAAGACGACCACAAAATGAATGGAAAGTCAAGAACAAAAGTCTCCGGGAGGGGAATGCCTTTCGATACCGCCAAAGTCGATAGTGGTGGAAGGTTCGCCAATACACTGACGACCTCGGGAACACCTTCCTCCAGGGCACCATCCGATGGTATCAATACTTGCTTCCTCACGGGGTTCTCGCACGGAGTCAAAATGGCCGTGGTTTGAATGGCTGCAGATTGCTGTTCCAAAAGTAAGGCCGGGTCCGGTTCCACCAGGAGCATCTCAGATAGGCGCGTGTCCAATTTGCACAATAAGACATCCACATGTGAATGAAACGCCCTAATTTCTGCCAATATTGACCTCCGCGATGGCTCAAGCACCGTGCGATCCATAATCTCACACCCGACACCAATCACAATCACCTCCCCGGGTGAATCTGGCATCCTCAGGGGGGACAAACAGGATCACGAACGTGCAGATGCGGAGGGTGACCAGTCTTTATTCACAGCTACGGGCAACCCGGTTAAGGCCGCAGGCCAGAGACCCCAACCCACCGAACCCCGGCGGGCCCAAGACCGGGTCTGCGGGACGGGGAACCCCACCCGCAGCCAACAGCAAGCACAGTCACTCCTCCATCGATGCTGAGCAATAGAAACGATTACCGCCAAATTCGGGCTTAAACAAAGCCTCCACTCCGATTGACCGGACCCAGCCTGGGTCCCCCGGCCGATGTTGTTGCACTGCAGCCCGGCTGTGAAAGTACTCGAGGCCCCGGCTTCACTGCTGGAGCAGGCCACAATCTTCAACTCGATGTAACTTCGTCAAACCAGCCGATAAAAGTTCCCGGATTTCACCAGCGGAGTGCGGAACAGTTCATGTACACAGAGGCTAGGCGTAAAATCCGGATAATGTACAGGATATTGCGGCGGAATACGGAGGTCGGCGGAGCCGGGAGCCTAAGCAGCCATCTAGTTTGCTGACGTAGCTCCTCCCTCGTGACCTACTATTAACAGTCCTAGCCTTGCGATGGGCATTGGGCCTGTAGGCTGTGTTACTATCTCGATCAGAAGTATCTACCTCTGATAGCTCTGAGCAGCTTCCCTCTGGTGTAGATGTTAAGCCTGACTCATCCTCTTCACTCTCTGCATCATTTACTGAAAAAAAGCAATCCTCGCTAGGAGATCCAGGAAGCGTGACAGTAGGAATGTGAACTACCGGCATTTGCAAAGAGGGTGCATTTTTACCCCCGTTTATGCGTTTGTCTCAATATGTTTTTTTGGGCAGACAGATTGCCCCGCAGTCTGGCCTATTGTTCCGTCAACTTTGCCCAGCTCCTCATTTCGTTTTATTCGCTCCCACAGTAAAAGCGCCAGCTAACGCTGGCACGCCCGAGCTCTTTTGCACCTCTGTGTGAATTTGCATTTTGCGGCTCCCGATCTTCCTTCCACCCTCCATAGCCTGATTAGTGCCAACATCAGTACCTTCGCTCCCCCGTACCTGTAAGACCTGTACATTGCAATGTTCAGGGTGCCCGTGCTGATCTAGTAGAGCCGAGGCGCCGTCCGGGGTTGTAGCCTATCCGTCAGTGAGCGGCAGTCGTGTCTCGGCCGCATCAGCCGCTTCTTCATCGTCCACTGTAGCCGTGCGCGACTCTGGGTCCATCACTCCAGCCTGCGGCCTCTGAGCATCCAGCTGATCGTCGCTCGGCTGTCCCTGCGTATGCGCATCCACGCCGGAGACTGCCTCGAGATTTGGCGAGGATGCAGCCGAGAAGGACTCAAACAAGGTGGGCTGCCGAAGGCAGTTTTCTTCATTTACTCGCGTTCTTACGCCTCTCTTCCCGATGTTGCCTTTCTCCTTTTTCTCCTTTAGTTGCTCGTCACCCTTATCACCCCGGGCCTCATCCTTGTTCTTTGTAATTACCCTACGGGCTTGTACTGATGCCCTTAGGTTAGAAGACGGGACCCCAGGGTCGCTGTGAGTTGCGACATCCTTCTCGATGTCTTTGTCTTTCTCCTTGGTCTTCTGAACCCTCGGTCCTTTCGGCGCCATTGTGTTCATCAAGAATCTCCGGGTAAAGTCAATACAGCGCCTCTTCAACACGGCAGCTATACCAGGAGCCTGTGGGTGTATAGAGATGGTTTCAGTCTGTACCCAATTCCAAAAGCGCTGAGTAAGACTAGTTATGTAGGTCATTTTCCATAATTGTCATTTAAGCAAGCGGCATGCATCCACAGCATCATTGCTATCAGTCCACGGGAGAAGGGAGAGAATGCGACCGCTCTCTACGGGCTGTCGGCGTCCATCTTGCCCCTCCCGAACACAAAGTGCATGGTCCTAAAGCCCAAAAAACTAGATCGGCAAAAATGAATGAGTAAGGCAAAAAGTTTTGGTGAAGACCGCCCTAGGACTGACCGGTGTAACAGTGGTGTATAGGGTTCAGGGATGGACAGGAAGAATTTTTTTTTGTTTCAAGGATGAGTAGTGTGTAGAGATTTTCTGATGAGACCTTCTAACCGCAGATTCCTAAGCATTGAGTGTACCCCCAAGCATCAGACTTGATCTGGAAAATCTTAACAGTACCCCTGTGTCTAGCTGTCTAGATTAGTATATGGTGCACATTCATATAATTGTTGCGCCTTGCACTAATGCAGGCAACCCTTATGGTGAATTTAGTGGTCTTTGATAACCACAGAAAGCTCTCAAAGTGGTAGCTGTGGAGAACAGCCTTCAGGCCTATCTTGAAGGAGTGTTAAGAAGCTTTTTTGACCAGTTTAATCTATCTGAAAGAGTCAGTTAGTTATAGATTCCTTACCTTAGAATTACCCCCTGGCGTCAGTCTGGATCCGTATAATTTTTTTCTTAGCAGTACGCCTGCGTGTCGGTTGGTGGCATCGGTCGACTCCATGTCCATCGTCAGCCGACTCCGTGTCTGTCGTCGTGGTCGCCGGGATGACGTTGCAGTGCCTACTTAGACGCCGCCCCTGCGCACTGAAGTCAGTTCTTTCTTTTTCTGAGCTGGCCTAGCGCAGATCTGGAGAGAGCTACCCCTTAGTACAAATCAACAAAAGAGTGACATCAAAAAACTAAATGAAACAAATGGGCAAAACCATAAGGAGGAAAAAGTTTCCACCACCAAAGTAAGAATACTCAACAAGTACATGCACTGTGTTAGGAAAAAAGCCCTCAGGCACCAACTCAAGGTCGGTTGCTAGTTGTCATCATTGGGCTCTTATTGGAAAAGAAGGGAATAAGTAGGATAATATCCAACAGTAGTGAAAAAGTGAGTTAAAAGGCGTGTTGGCTACTCCCCAGTGGAAAAAATTATTTAATACAGAGGTAGCTCTAACTCCATTAAAAGTATTAGTGCAAGACGGACATTACCCTGGTCGTGTAAATTTGGGCCAGGAAAGTCCTATAAAGAAAAGGTCAACATGTTTCTGCTACAAGTAGCCAAAAGTCGGCTTAGCATTCATCAGGACCAACGTATAAAAAGACCCCTTTGTGGGTGATACACTCTAAGGTACCACTGCCACCTAAGGGACTAAGAGCAAAGGAAAGGTTACAAACTTGAACGTAAACCATGCACAGGAACCTCCTCGTGCGTTCCCTCCAAGACGTGAGGGCTGAAGTATTCTAAAGTATCGAAAACAATACTCCTTAGGCTCGTGGCGGGGGGAACATCTTTACGCCCGGACTCTATCTATCCTGGCGACTCCCCTCCATTCGACCTATTGTATCCGCAGCCACAGCCCAAAGACCAAAGAGAGCTACCCCTTAGTCACTTTTTGACTTAATTTTTTCGAAGTTTTGTCGACTTCTTTTTCGTGTGTAACGACTCCCTGGTGTGCAAGGGTTGTCCCAACGCCAGACCGGATTCAAGCCTTGCGACACCTGTCACAAGATGATGTCTGTGTCTGACCCCCACTTCGTGTGCCTTTGGTGTGTGAAGCGCAACCACGACCTGAAGTCGTGCTCCGAATGCTGGGCCATGAATCCAAAGTCTTTAGGGGAGCAGTCCTGAAAGCTCTTGGAGGGTTGGCTCTGCGTCGTTTCTGGTCTCTTTTGAGAGGAAGGTCTCGAGTCCACTCACGGAGCCCCCTCGTCGCACTTAAAGTCTTCGGGTACGTCAAAGCACAAGAAGAAAGCAAAAAAGCACCGTTGCACTTTGCCTTCTCCCCGTCGGTCGGCTGATGCGGAGCAGGACCTGGAGCGCCGTCCACCCACCTCTCCCCCCCCCAACTCCCCCTCCCCCTACAGCAGCCTCCAAGCCTTCCTAGTCCGATCTTTCAGGGCCATAAATGTCCAGTGGGCAGCAGGATTCGCCATCACCTCCCCCACTGGCAATCCATCACGTCAGACAGGTGGGTTTTGCAAATAGTCCAATGGGGCTACTCCCTCCCCTTCAAGACTACCCCTCCCTCCATGCCACCTTTTTTCGATCGCATGTCGGAGGATCATTTGGCACTTCTCCGCCAGGAAGTTTCATCTCTCTTGGCCAAGGGAGATATCAAGAGGGTCCCTGCGCCAGAAGTAGGTTGTGGTTACTATTTCCTGCTACTTCCTGGTACCCAAGAAGGACAAAGGAAAAGTTTAAAACGCCCACATTGGCTGAAGTACTGTCTGCCCTCAACTCTGGACACTGGATGGTGGCGCTGGACTTGCAAGACTCCTATTACCACATCCCCGTCCTGCCAGCCCACAGATGCTACCTACGGTACCCAGTAGGCCATCAGCTTTTTCAGTTCACTGGGCTCCCCATTGGCCTTACCAGTGCCCCTCAGGTGTTCACGAAAGTGATTGCGGTGGTCGCGGCTCATTTGCGCCGATCAAGGGTTCCCGTCTTCCCCTATCTCAACGACTGGCTATGGAAGGCGGGCTTGCCCCAGGCTGTCGTCTCCCACCTCCAGACTACGGCGGACCTCCTGCATTCCCTGGGGTTCACTATCAACGTGCCGAAGTCACACCTGACTCCCTCTCAGATGCTCCCTTTCATTGGAGCTGTTTTGGACACAGTGCTGTTTGGGGCATATCCTCCCGAGCAGCAAGTCTGGGATATTCGGGCCATGATACCAATGTTTCAGACTCTATCCCGGATTTCGGTGAGAATGACCCTGAAGCTGCTAGGCCTCATGGCCTCCTGGATGTATGACGTTACAACGCATACTTTTACAACGCCTACCTTTACATCGCAAGTTTTACAAAGCATACCATTACAACGCATAATGCTTTTGGGCGCTGGATAGTGAATAGTTTAATTTACTATTCCAACTCCAGTCCCCGTGGATAGTAGGGAAGGTGTTGGATAGTACATTAAACCGATTTCCTATCCTAGAGCGCCCCCCAGCGCTATGCGTTGTAATGGGTTGCGTTGTAAAAGTTTCGTTGTAAAGGCTGTATACCTGGCCTCCTGCATCCTGCTGGTGGATCATGCCAGATGGCATATGCGGGCTCTGCAGTGGGACCTGAAGTTCCAGTGGGCGCAGCATCAGGGAAATCTTTCCAACTACATGCAGATCTCAGAGGAAGCTGCACACCAACTGCAGTGGTGGTAAACAAACCAAGCTTGGGTCAGAGGTAGATCCCTCTCTCTTCTCAAACCAGACTCACAGTAGTGACAGATGCTTCACTCCTGGGATGGGGAGGCCATATGGGGAGGCGGAGATCAGAAGAGTCTGGTCACCGGCGGAGTCGGCGCTCCATATCAACCTGTTGGAGCTCCGAGCTATCCGCCTGGCACTGAAAGCATTTCTTGTCTCTCTCCAAGTAAAGGTGGTGCAGGTGTTCACAGACAAAACCACCGCCATGTGGTACTGCAACAAACAGGGCGGGATGGGGTCGTGGACCCTAAGTCAAGAGGCCCTTCACCTCTGGACATGGCTGGAACATCAGGGCATGTCCCTAGTGGTTCAACACCTTGCAGGTTTTCTGAACTCAGCCGTCGGTGCCTGGTAGATCACGAATGGCGTCTTCACTCTGAGGTAGTGCAAGGTCTCTTTCAGCTGTGGGGAGAGCGTTGGTTAGATATATTCACCACCAAAGAGAATGTGCAATGTCAGCAGTTCTGCACATTGGAGTTTCCACAGCGGCTCTCGCTTGGCACCGCTTTTCGTCACAACTTCTGTTGCAGCCTCCTCTACGCCTTTCCGCATGTACCACTTCTGCTCCGAGTGTTGAAGATCTAGCACGACTGGGCCCAAATTATTCTTGTGGCTCCGGACTAGGCACGAAGAGTCTGGTACCCCGAGCTCTTGAGCATGGCCATCGATCCTCTGATCAGTCTGCCTCTTTCGGAGGATTTTCTGCCACAGCAGCAGGGGACGGTTCTTCACTCGAACCTGTCCATCCTCCATCTCCTTGCATGGAGATTGGGCAGCGACAGTTGACAGCTTTTAACCTTCCACCTGAAGTCTAATTCATCTTGTCAGCCAGGCTTCCCTCCACTAAAACAGTATACGCCTGTTAATGGAACAAGTTTGTGGCATGGTGCACAGCAAAACCTGTGGATCCCCTTTCTGCCCCTCTTTCAGAGGTCCTTTTGTATATACTTTCTTCAGCCCAGCAGGGCTCTGCTCTGGGCTCTCTTAAAGGCTACCTTGCAGCTATTTCTGCTTTCATTCGGCTACCAGATCAGACTTCTTTATACAGGTCCCCTATTGTAAGTAGATTTTTTAAGGGCATTATTATCTCTTTCATCCATCTTCTTTCATAATTCCCCAGTAGGACTTGAATCTTGTTTTAACTTCTCTTATGTGCGCTCCCTTCAAGCCCCTTCACAACTATCCTCTCAGGCTCCTCACTCTTTGTTGCCATCACCTCTGCTTGCAGAGTGAGGGAGCTTCAAGCTCTTTCTTCCAAGCCCACTTTCTTCTCTGTGCATCTGGACAAAGTGGTGGTTAGGATGAGGCCCTCATTGCTTCCTAAAGTGGTTACACCATTTCACATAGGACAAACTATCACTTTGCCTACCTTTTCCTCACCTCCACACCCTTCCAAGGAGGAGGAGATCCTCCACGTATGGACACCAAACGTGCGTTCTCTTTCTAACTTGACCGCACAAAAGATTTTCGGGTGGATGATCAACTCTTCGTTGGCTATGTTGGTGCCAAGAAATGTCGGGCTGTTCGAAAACTTACCATCTCACGATGGGTTATCCTTTGTATTAAAATCTGTTACACTTTACCGAAAAAGAAGCCTTCAGTGGGGCTGCGCACTCACCCCACTAGGGCTACAGCGTCAACGACTGCATTGGCACGTGGAGTCCCACTTCTTGACATCTGTCAGGAAGCTACCTGGGCATCCTTCCACACGTTCACCAGACAATACTGCCTGGACATCCATGTCTTGAGGGACGGTGATTTTGCCTGTTCGATCCTTCAGGTCTTTTGGTGTGAATTTAGTTCGCAGACCCTCCTCCATGGTTGGTATTGCTGGTGTATCTATTCTAAGGTAAGGAATCATAACTGTCTCTTTCAGATGAACAAGTTACTTACCTTCGGTAACAAAGTACTGTAAGAGAAATATGTTAGTTATAGGTTCCTTACCAACCCACACATCCTCTCCGATCTGCGAACTGGCTTCTAGAGATAGGGACTTCCTTACAGTGCCCTAGTTGTAGCGCCTAGTGGTCAGTGACTTTCATGGCTCTGCGCTTCTGGAGTAGAAAATCGTGTCCGAACTGACGTCAGTGCGCACGGGCGGCGTCTAAGTAGGCACTGCAACGTCATCCAGGCAATTACGACACTGACGACGGACGCGGAGTCGACCGATGCCACCCACCGATGCTCAGGGTTACTGCTAAGATAAAATTCTCCAGATCTGGTCCGACGCCTGGGGGTAATTCTAACGTAAGGAATCTATAACTATCATGTCTTACAGATACATTGTTACCGAAGGTAAGTAACTTGTTAGTGTAGAGTAGATGAAAAGAAACCACAGTGTTTATGTAAAAATAAGTCTATTTATTCATAACGCAATCACTATCACATTGGTATATCTCCTATCCGCAGATATCAACACAACATACACAAATACTTCAAAAGCAATCAGGTAAGTAACACAAAATACAGTTGTCTCCACGGGGAGACCAAACCATATATTAAGATAGTGTAATGCAAACTGCAAAAGACGATGGGACTTGGACCAGAAGACTGAGGAGCTGAGGACACAAGGTACCACACAAGGCAAGTACCCAGGAACCTCGCTGAGGCTGTGTGCAGAGTGGAAACACAGCCACGAGTCCAATAGAAGTTGCAGTTTTGCAGAAGGACCCTTCAGCGGACCCCAAAGAAACCCTTTGGAATACAGAATGTGGGAGAGCCACTCCACCTCTGGATGCACCAGGAACAATGTTTCTCTTCCAGGGGATCCTCATCAATAGTCATAAGCACTAGAATATTATATATATATATATATATATATATATATATATATATATATATATATATATATATATATATATATATATATATGTCCCAAAAGGACAGGTCCGACACATGCTCGGTGAGTCAAGTTCACTTTTATTTAAAAGCAGCTCTGTTGTTGAAAATAGCGAAATGCTGGGGCAGACGCGTTTCAGCCTTACGGCTTTCTTCAGTGCCCGCTTCGCTCAGAATGACATCAAGCCAAGGGTCTCGTGATTTTAAAAGTCAGCATGGTGGTCTCTGATTGGCCCACTTTCCTCGGCTTGCACCGCCGCCCATGCTATTGGTGATCATTGTCGGAGTTTTCATGTCTCCCACTGAGACTGCAGGTACAGTGAACTGCTCCCTCCAACACATAGTGGTGTCCCAAACATAAAGTCTGGTGGTGGCAGGCATTTCCCTCCGAAGTGCATGGCGAAGAGGCAGCGATGTATAAAAATTGCAGCTTGAGTTACTTACACGCAGCGGCCCATTACAGACCGCCGCGTGCTTTCTCCCCGCATAGCCTCGCACTCAGGTGAGTATTGCTTAACCATCCAGGGGGGCGCGGCGCTGTCTCTTCTAGAAACCTCACCACTTTGAGTTTACAAGTTGACGCGGTGCTCTTGACCGAAAGGCGTGCCGGCATGACGGTACTTGCAAACCGTCTATCTCTCCACACCAAACTCCTATCCCAAAAGGACATATATATATATGTATCTCTATATATATATATATATATATATATATATATATATATATATATATATATATATATATATATATATATATATATATATGAAGTTGTTGTAGACGAATCTAGGACTCTATTTAAATATTCCCGATTTATGCCCTTATGTGGTTATATCAAATCATATCCTTATAAAGGCATAAGAATCATACCCATATTAAGTCATAGCCAATGCAGTCCAAATACGGCAAAGGCGACTCCCATAGACTCCTAGAAAGCACAACGCGTTCTTAAACAAACTAAGCATGCACGATTGACTGAGTAAAATAGCTATCTATTGTTTCCGCGACTATGGAGATATACTCCTTGTTCTAGGGGAGCAAAGTTGTCATGTTTATGCGGTTGTCAGAAACGAATCCCTTCTTGTGAATTCGAGAAAGCTTCTAGTGACCTCTGAGCTAGCTGGCATTCGTAATTAAGTCTAACATATTCAATAGAGACCTAGTCGACCTAAGTCCTACGTCTAAACTATCGTTTATGTTATTCTAATGCGCAGAGCCTATTGGGAATATAGGAACTACACTACAAAGTAAGTTCGTCCTGCAGACTCTGTCACGTTCAGCAAAGCAGACGAGGCGAACCCAAGAGATAGTGCAAGTATTTTATTAAATGCCCGACACCACCGCCATGACTCATTTCAGCCCACGTGGGGCCTTGATCACATGACATGGGAGAGGAAATTCAATCTTATTTAAAGTGAAAGTATACAACGTACTTCCCATTGGAAAATAGACATGGAAAACATACTGCTAATTCATATCAGTAATTCACAGTATACGTGGTTCAAATGCTTGTTAAATACACTGACATATCACAACCAATTCTACCACTGTGATAATGTCACTCATAGGATAAAACAGCGAATGTAATAAATAGTATAAATATTAATATTAAAATGACATTGAATGTTACATTAATCACATAAATAATTTAAATACATGAATCTATAAATAAATAAATGATTAAATAAACTATTCATATTCAATAATGTGCTGTTTTAAAATCAGTTTGTTCATAATGCATCCAATAAAGTCCTATTTGTAAAATACATGATTAAATAGCAGCATGTAAAAGGGATTTTATATTTTAATAAAGTCTTAAAAAAACCTTTTTAACGCATAAGCTGGCAGCTACTGACGATCTCAATTATTCCACCTGTCTTATGCTAATGAATCCATGTTAGTGTCAATCAATCAGTCATTTGTTAAGCGCACCACATACCCGCGAGGGTCTCAAGGCACGCGTGGAGAATTATGCCCAAGTGGGCAAATATTCAACCAAATAGGTTCCTACGACCTTGTGCAAATCGCAAATGGGAGTACATTCAAAATGTGTAAATATAGTGCAAACCTTGTGTAAATAACTCATACATAAAACAATGATATCAGGAAAATAGGCAGCAACTTGTATGTAATCATCTAATCATAGTAACCTAATGAAGATACGTGAATAAATCTTCACTGGTATTCAAGCCGTTCGGTACCTTACAGTCCTTGAGGATTATGTGCCTAGTTTCTAATTTGCGCAATTTTGACTCACAATCCCCTCCTCTTCTCTGTGGCGGGACTGTATCCATCACAAAGTATTTCAGACCTGCTATGTTTTTGCCATGCACTTCCTCAAAGTGCCTTGCTGCCGGGTACACGGTATCGCCGTTGGTAATGGCCCGTATGTGCTGGAGTATTCTCTTGTGGACCTGAAGTTTGGTGCTACCCACGTAGCGCAGGCCTCAAGGACACTCCAGCACATATACCGCATACTCCGTTTTGCAGGTCAACTTACTCTGTATGATGGTAGGTTTGTCATTCAGGGGAGTTATATATTCTGTCCTGCTTGTCCCAAACTTGCAAGCTTTACAAGATGTGCATTTAATGAATCCCTTGCTGCTATTGAGCCAAGAGCTGTTCATCTTGACCTCCAGACTACTCGACACCAAAAGGTTGCTCATTGATTTAGCCTTTTTATATGTGATACTGGGCGAATGGGGCATTTCTTGTCCCAGAACTGGATCACTGCTATTAAGGCCCAATTGCTTTTCACAATCTTACGGATACTGTTATGTTGCTTACTGTAGGTAAGAATCAAACGAGTTTCATTTTGCTCTATCTCTTTCTTCTTAGATGGGCTTCCCAGTGCTCCCAAACTCCCAGATTCATTGGCTTTCCTTATTGCCCTGTCAACTAGCTCTGGCGAATAGCCCCTTCTCAGCAATCTCTCCTTACAATCCGTTTGAGCTCTAGCACAATCATGATTAGTACTACAGATTCTTCGAATACAGAGCATCTTTCCATATGGGATGCTTCTAATCAAGTGTGCGGGATGGTGGCTGGAGGCATGCAGTATAGCATTGCCAGCCGTAGGTTTGCGGTACAGTCTAGTTCTTAACTCGCCATCCTGAATCAGAATATCTACATCAAGGAAACATATTGCGTTGTTGCTGATCTCACTGGTAAACCTCAAATTCAAATAATTCTCATTTAGATTATCGATGAATTTCATGGCATCATCCTTTGTCCCCTTCCAAATGATCTGAAGATCATCTATAAACCTGAACCACTTCACAACATTATTGGTCAGTATATCAGGAAATATGTATCTGAGGACCTGTTCCTTCCAGTATACCATGTGCAGGCAGGCATAACTAGGGGAAAAACAAGCCCCCATAGCCACACCCCTTACCTGTTGGAACACCTGGTTTAAAAATAGGAAAAAGTTATTTTCTGAACACATTCTGATCATAGTCTATAACATTTTGTTATGATGTTGAAGGTTCATCAATCTCATATTCAGATAGTATTCGATTGCTCTAAGTCCATCCCTGTGGTGAATGCTAGTATATAGGGAGGATACATCTAATGAGATTAGGAGATAGTCTGTTTGCCATTGTATTCCCTGTAGTTTTTGTAACAGGTCCCCAGTATCCAAGATGAATGAGACCAGTCTTTTGACATGCTCCTGTAAGAAGAATTCTACATATTTACTGGTGTTCTCCATAATTGAATTGCAAGCCGAGATAATTGGTCTGCCCGGTGGTTTCACAATGTCCTTATGGATTTTAGGAATAAAGTATATAATGGGCATTACTGGATGTTCGTTTTTCAAGAATTTATATTCATCCATGGAAATGAGGCTCCCACAACGCTAAGGATGCCTGACCTCCACCTTGGGGGTGCCCAGGAGTGGACACCTCACAGGGAAAGCCAGGATGGGTTCCATAGCGGTATTCGCACAAGTGCCTTGAGACCCTTGCGGGTGAGTTGTGCGCTATACAAGTATCAATTTACAATTTACTCCTCCATGCCATTAAGTTGGTATATAATAGATTCCATGCCACCTTTGCTTCAGTCATTGTAGATTTCTTATAACAATTCCTGTCATTTAATTGGCCCAATGACTCCTCCATATACAATTCTCTTGGCCACAAGATCTCATTCCCGCCTTTGTCTGACTGTCTTATAACCACATTGGTATTTTTCTGTAATTTCTTTACCAGTTGATGATATGCAAAATCGTGGTACTGACGTTTTTTGGTGTCCTTGACCCCTTTTAAATATAGTTGCTTCAGATCTTGAGCAACCTTCTCATGAAAAATGTCATTGTTCTCTTATAACATTAGGGGGCAGAATGTAGATTTCGGTTTAAAGGCTGTAGGTGCTGTTCCCATCCTGATTCCTTCATTATGATCAAAGGGTGTCTGTGTTTTCTCTGCCTGCATTTGCCATTAGTCTTTATACAATTCTGTATCACCAACAGTTAAAATTGGGGGACTCATACTTGATGGCAATGATAGTGCCTTGGGATCAGATCTATGAAGTGTATGATTCTTGCGAAGCTTAAGCTTACAAACATATTTGTAAATATCAACACGGGTCCCAGCATAATCAAAATTGCTTCTAGCACTATACGATAGACCCAAACTCAAAATATCAGTTTCTTTTTGAGACAATGTTAGCTTAGTGACATTAACTACAGTTTGTGAGTCATTAGATGATTTGAAACCACTTACTTGCGCTTCCATTGTTTGCGCGTTTTTTTGTATATCGGCTTCATATTCGTGTTGGCGTTGTTTGTGGCATCTCCGCCTTGCGCTGCGTTTCCTATTTGCGCTTTGGTTGTGTTTGAATTTTTGACACCTGACCGGAGAGTCTGCCTTTGGTCCTGGCGCATGCAATCTAATTCTTGCGCCAGGGTAAATTTCCGAAACCCCAAGCGTTGAGCCCTTTGCTGGTCATTGTCAGACTCACTATCTACATTTGAGCTTAAGTCTGATACAGATGAAACCTCCGGTGGTGCTCAGTGACCCAATTGTTCTGCAACAGGTGTTTCTGATACGCTTTTGGTTTTTGCTTTAACACTGCTTTATTTTTTAGCAAATGTAAAAATGTACCCATGCTCATAGTCTAATCGGCCACGTTGAAACTTATAGGTTTTTCTTTTCTTTATAATTTCTTCCACTCGTTGTAATCTCACTATCATCTCTTCACGATATTTCTGAATCAAAGGACTGCTCTTCAGGGTTTCAATTTCCCCATTGAGTGCATCTATTTGAGTTTGTAATTTTATCCGGTCACTCTCGGCGTATTTTACTAAGATTTCCACTAGACGCCGAGAGGACTCCAGATTGCACTCTTCCCATTCTGTTAGCATGCGGGGATCCGGGTCCTCATATGAAGGTGCCACCATTATACGCAGGCCCCGTAGTATTCTTCCTACTTCCAGGTATCTTGTTAGCGAGCGGTGCTCCCACCACATCTCTTGCTCCGACTTGGTGGCTTTTTCAAGGGCTTTGAATAATTCCTTCAACTTAGGCTGGGACCCCTGTGGACTGCTCGGTGTTCCTCTTGATATCAATTTCCCCAGCCGGGGAATCGGTAAATATACCCGTTGCTGCCTCCCAACTCCTCAACATGTCGGCGGACATGGCGTCTCTCAATGGGCTATTTTCTCTATGATATTCCGATTAAAGCCTGGAATCGATATTCCGACTCAAATCATGCACACTCCTCCACGGGGCTCTCAGCGGGGACTTCTGCCACAGAGAACAGTTTGGAGCAGAGCACAGTTCCGCCGGCCGGCCTCCGACCCAACTCTGCCACACCACTCCTCCGCAGCTAGTATCACTTCCGCTGCCCCGGGACAACCGCGGCTGCTCCTCCTCGGAGAGTGAAAGGATTCTGAAAACAGAATCGTAGCTTCTTTCCGCATTGCCCAAAACATAGGAGGGGTTTCGCCAACTTCTGAGGAAGCACTCCCAGAAAGATATTTGAAGTAAGTTCGTCCTGCAGACTCTGTCACGTTCAGCAAAGCAAATGAGGCGAACCCAAAAGATAGTCCAAGTATTTTATTAAATGCCCGACACCACCGCCATGACGCATTTCAGCCCACGTCGGGCCTTGATCACATGACATGGGAGAGGAAATTCAATCTTATTTAAAGTGAAAGTATACAACGTACTTCCCATTGGAAAATAGACATGTTAAACATACTGCTAATTCATATCAGTAATTCACAGTATACGTGGTTCAAATGCTTGTTAAATACACTGACATAGCACAACCAATTCTACCACTGTGATAATGTCACTCATAGGATAAAACAGCGAATGTAATAAATAGTATAAATATTAATATTAAAATTACATTGAATGTTACATTAATCACATACATAATTTAAATACATGAATCTATAAATAAATACATATGATTAAATAAACTATTCGTATTCAATAACGTGCTGTTTTAAAATCAGATTGTTCATAATGCATCCAATAAAGTCCTGTTTGTAAAATACATGATTAAATAGCAGCATGTAAAAGGCATTTTATATTTTAATAAAGTCTTAAAAAACCCTTTTTAACGCATAAGCTGGCAGCTACTGACGATCTCAATTGTTCTACCTGTCTTATGCCAATGAATCCATGTTAGTGTGGAGAATTATATCAAGGCTCCAGTGTTAAAACACACAGCACTCACAGGGATCCTTTGTCCATTTATTAAATGGACAAAGGATCCCTGTGAGTGCTGTGTGTGTTTACACTGGAGCCTTGATGTTTATGAATGGACCCACCTCCATTCTTGACGGCACCCGTCATTTAGAGTGCTGGATGCGCCGAGGTGGAACTTGGAGCGTGATGTGTGTGTATATATATATATATGTATATATATATGTATATATATATATGTATATATATATATGTATATATGTATATATATATATATATATATATATATATATATATATATATATATATATATATATATATATATATATATATATATATATATATAAAGCAACTGCAGCCTTATATACACTAGAGCTGAGTAATGCTGTAAGGACTCCCCATTATATCATAAAAGCATACATTAGAAACAGGGGAAAAAACAACAGCAAACCATGTTTTGATGTTTTGAATCTGTTTTAATGCTTAGCAGTCAGAAGAAACTCTCACATAGGACTGAAAGCATATACAGCTCCCAGGCTGCATTGCAGAATCACAGTCTAAAAAGACTGAAAAGCTAACTCATAGCAACATAGAGATCAACTGGCACCGTGCCTTTAAGGCAGTCATGACCCCCAGCTTCTCATCATGCATCAGGGGTGACAGTTAGGTCAGTTGTTCTTTCCGGCTCCTTCAGGAAGGATCCTCCACTTCTTTCTTATTTTAGTCAGAAATAATCTTCACTTTTTTGACTTACTTCGACGTTTTTCACCTTCTGAAGTAAGGTTCTCTCTTTTTTTTGACAGTTTTGGGCATTTTTTCCCACTCAAAATGCCTTCACTTTTTGACCCCTGACCTTCTTGTGGTAAAAAGAAGGCCAGTTCAGACTCTCATGAAGTCTGTATCCTTTGTTTGCCTAAGGACTATGACACTAAGGTTTGTCCTCCTTGTCAGACCATGTCCAAAAGGACTTTAAAGGACAGAGAAAGAATTTGTCTATATGGGCTGGCAGAAAAATTGCAAGAGGCAGGTCACCGGTGAAGAAGGGTTCCAAGAGGCCTAGACCTCCATCTAGAAGCAAGATCCCTCACCCTTCGACCTCAGCGTCAGGCTCGGCGCTGAAAACTAAACTACCGGTAGGTCATTTGTCCAGGAAAAGCCCACCGACGGCGGGCTCACCGTCGAGAAGACACCGACATTTAGGTATGTCGAAGACTCGTGATCCTCCGCGGTCGTCAAACCGGCGACGATCGGCGTCGAGGAACAGAAGCCTTCCGCCATTGTCAACTCGGCGACGATCGTCATCGGAGAGTATTAGCCCTCCGTCTTCGTCAACCCGGTGACGATCGACGTCGAGGAGTAGAAGTCCCCTGCCGTCGTCAGCACGACGTTCGTCGTCGAGGGCAGGCTCCCCTCCGTCGCCGTCAGTCCATCGGCGGTCGACGTCGAGGGGCAGGAGTCCTCCGCCGTCAACCCGGCGACGATCGGCGTCGAGGATGGGAACTCCTCTGCCGTCGTCCCGACGACGATCGGCGTCGAGGATCGACACCCCTCCCCCATCGTCTCGACGGTGTCGAGGGAGAAGAGCCCTCCGCCGTCGTCTCGGCGACGATCGGCGTAGAGGGAGAAGAGCCCTCCGCCGTCGTCAACAAAGACGTTCGGCGTCGAGGAGCAGAGCATCTTCATCTGGATCTGCACGGCGATGTTCGCCGTCGAGACGAAGGGATGTCCAGACGTCTACAAGGGATCAGACGTCTAGGAGTAGAGAAGCGTCCAGACCGGTTCCAAGATCAGACCGGAGATAAACGTCGAGGAGGAGGTCTGGTTCAACGACGAGGGAGGCAAGCTCGACGTCGAGGCCCACCTCCGTGAGGTCCAGGGAAGAATCCGTGGTTCTGGTGACGGAATCTGCATCATGCCATTCTTCCTCTCATTCCTCCAGACATCCTTCCACGAGATCAGCCTCTCCAGAAGAGCGTTCCAGCAGATCTGCTGATAAGTCTCCATCTCAGAGGGAGGCATCCCCTGCTGTGCACTTGTCTCCAAGATAGCTCCTCCCCCTGCATCATTGGGACAAGGATAAGGGGGCGACACGGCGGATGCAGGAATATGCCAGTCCCATCCACAGGTCACCTTTACAAAGGTTGGTGCAGGAGATGGACAGATCGCGTTCCCAAGACGTAAGGAACACACAGGCAGGTCCCGGGAACGAAGACATAGTTCCCATCGCAGAAGGAAAAGGACACCGTTGTAGTCTTCTTCTTCCACCCGATCATCGAAGAGGGATTATTTCCCTACTCTATCGGACAGCCCTGTATCGAGGGTATCCCCGATAGATGACATCAACACCTACCATGATGTCCTTCAGAGAGGGACTCAGAAGCTGAACATCGAGATTTCTTCCCCTCAGGTGGCAACAATGGTGATCTTTGAGACTCTGCATCAGAGGGCAGCGTCTCGTCCATTACTCCCCTTGGTTCCTGTGCTTCTGGAACCCGTGATGGACATCTTCTTGACACCAGCTACGATCAAGGCCGTACTGGCTCGTATTCAGAAAAAATACAAGCCAGCTTCCACAGACCCTGTCTTCTTGAAGACAGATTCTCCTGCAGACTTGGTCAGAGCTTCATCATTAAAGGTCTCCAGTGCAGCAGCCTTATTAGGTCGCTATGATAGGGCCTTGTGGGACTCATTGGATCGCTTCAAAGAGAAGCTGCCAAAAGAGGATCAGAAGGACTTTGAGGAGATCATCACCGAGGGGTCACTTGTTGCCAACCAAGTGATCAGTACGGCAGAGGACGGCCATACTCTATCGGCGCATTCATATGCCCATGGGGTTTGTGCCAGGAGATCCTCCTGGTTGAAGCTGACAGCACTTAAGTCAGAGGCACAGCAGAGAATCCTAAATCTCCCGTTTTCCGGCACCTCTCTGTTTGGCATCCATACAGATGAGGAAATGGGCAGGATGAAGGCGGAACTCGACACCCTCAAAGCCGTGGGCTTGGAGAAAAAGGAGTACAAACATCGATACAGGCCCAACCAGGCCAAGGGATACCAACAAAGGGTTCAAACCTCTCAATGGTCCCAAGGAAAAAACCAAGGCAAGTCACAGTACCAGGTCCGTAAATCCAACAGAGGTAGAGGTGCTTACCAGCAACAGTCCTCTACCACGGCTAGATTGGCAGGGAAGCAATGAGCAGGAGCTTCCTCTGGCGCCGTTGCCCCCTCCATTGGGGGGGGAAGTGCTTCACATCATCTAGCAGAGTGGTGCAGCATCACAAAAGATCATTGGTTGCTCAATATACTGCGCAATGGATACGCACTACATTTTTGTGTGCTTCATTCCTCCAAAAAGATCTCTTCCTCACCAACTAAAGTTGCTCCGGCAGGAAATGGCAACCCTTCTGCGAAAAAGGAAGAGGTTCCTTCCGCGCGAGGGAAGGGAGTCTACTCCAGGTACTTTCTTGTGCCAAAAAGAGACCAGGAGCACAAGTTCAGACCTATCCTGGACCTCCGCCTGCTGAACAAAGTCATCGTGAAGGAGAAGTTTCGCATGTTGGCCCTTCATCAAATATGTCCACATCTGCAAGCAGGAGATTGGATGTGTTCGGAGGACCTCCAAGGTACTTCCATATACCCATTGCTCCACGTCATCACAAGTATCTGCGGTTTGTGGTCGGAGACAAGCACTATCAATACATGGTCTTACCCTTCGGGCTGAAGTCCGCACCGCGAGTCTTTACCAAGTGCATGGCAGTGGTGGCGGCCGCCCTACACAGAAAAGGTCTATTCATCTACCCTTACTTAGACGATTGGCTCCTCAAAGGGCCATCTCCTCAACACGTTAGGAGAGAATTCCACATCTGTCTGCAGCAACTACACAAACTGGGTCTTCATGTCAACATAGAGAAGTCTGTACAACAGCCCACCCAGACGATCCACTATCTGGGATCGACTCTGGATACAAACAAAGGAAGAGCGTTTCCTTCGGAGGAGAGACTTTCCTCAATGCAGCAGAAGTGCAAGACTCTTCTTCAGACAGATCGCCCAGCAGTCCGACAAGTGGCATCTCTGCTGGGGTCGATGGCCTCCTGCATATTTCTCATCCCCAACGGCAGGCTGAGAATGCGTCCGTTGCAACAAGATCTAGAAGACAAGTGGGACCAAGCAACGGGGCACTGGGAGGATCGGATCGGGCTCTCCCAAGCAGCGAAATCTGCCATCAAGTGGTGGACTCGGCCGCAGAATCCGTTGGTGGGAGTCCCTTTCCATCAACCAGTTCCAGTGCGATCGTTGATAACTGATGCATCTCTACAAGGATGGGGAGCACACATGGGGTGCCTTCAAATGTAGGGCCGGTGGTCCACAAAAGAACAGTCCTACCACATAAACATGTTGGAGCTACGAGCAGTCCATCCTGCTCTGAAAGCTTTTTTACCTTCGATCACGTCCAACTCTGTCCTGATCCAAACAGACAACACGCCCACCATGTATTATCTAAACAAACAGGGTGGTACGCGCTCTCGCCCTCTCTCCCTGGAAGCTCAGGGATCTGGCACTTGCTTCTGGCTCGGAACCTATCCATAATGGCAGTGCACCTTCCGGGAGAGCAGAATGTCAAGGCAGATGCACTCAGTCGGCACTTCGAAGATCAGCCAGACTGGGTTCTGCACGACGAGGTGGTGGCAGACATTTTCCAACAGTGGGGTCGTCATTCATTAGATTTATTTGCAGATGACAAAAACAAAAAATGCCACGCCTTCGCATCCAGATTCCACCGTCCAGGGACAAGGGGGAATGCGCTTTTGATGGATTGGTCGGAGACATTTGCCTACGCCTTTCCTCCTCTGCCTCTGATCCCGAAGGTGGTGTCCAAGCTCATCAGATCCAACATGAAGATGATTCTGATAGCTCCAGACTGGCCACAGCAGTGGTGGTACCCGGACCATCTTCAATTATCGGTACTCCCCCACAGGAGGCTACCGTACAGAGCGGACCTACTGACCAAGATGGACGGGAGGATTCTCCATTCCAGCCTTCCCTCCCTGAACTTGGCAGCATGGCTCCTGAGGTCCTACAATACAGACACTTGACTCTGCCGCAGGACTGCATGCATATCCTGAAAGAGGCTGCGACCCTCCACAAGAGAGTCATACGCTTTTAAATGGAAGAGGTTCTACCTATGGTGTGTTGAAAACCATTTTAACCCCATTAAGGGGCAGGAAGATGTAATTCTTCCTTACCTTCTATATTTAGCAAAAGCAGGTTTGAAATATGCCTCCATCGGGGTTAATTTGTCAGCCATTACGGCATACAGAAAGTCACCCAGCCAACCTTCCTTTTTCCAAATGCAGGTGGTCAAGGATTTCTTATAGGGGTTGAAGAAAGTGTATCCCCCGGTTCAAAACCCTTCTCCTCCCTGGGAGTTGAATCTGGTGCGGTCTAGATTAATGCGTCCTCCTTTCGAGGCCATTCACAAAGCCTCTTTACAGCACCTGACGTGGAAGGCCGCTTTTCTTGGAGCGATAACATCAGCGCGCAGAGTAAGCGAGATCCAAGCGCTTTGTGCAAAAAAACCTGTGTTCACCACAACAGGGTAGTGTTAATGGCTCACGCTGCCTTTCTGCCAAAGGTTATATCTGATTTCCATATTAATAAGTCAATCTCCCTACCGTCCTTTTTTTCCAAACCCTGCGACTCCTGCGGAGAGGTCGCTACATTCCTTGGACCTCAAAAGAGTGCTTAAATTCTATCTGGAGGGTACCAAGGGCATAAGGAAATCAGATCAATTGTTTCTGAATTATGGTGCCATGAGAACAGGTTTCCCAGCCTCCACAAAATCCATTTCAAGATGGATAGTTTCCTGTATAAAATTGGCTTACCAGTTGGCACATAAACCCTTGTTGTCTCCTAAAGCACACTCCACTAGGGGAAAAGCGGCCACTGTAGCTTTCTTGCATGATGTTCCAATGTCAGAAATTTGCAAGGCTGCAACCTGGAGATCTGTTCACACTTTCACAAGGCATTATTGCCTAGAATCGGATTCCAGGGCTGATACTCAAGTGGGCCAGGCCTCCATGGGGAATCTATTCGGATAGTAATCTATCTGTCCAGGATTAGTTATCTGAGCTGATTGGTTACTTTACCGGTATGTTTTCCTTTGCCCGCAGGTGGATGAAGTGAGGTTCGCTATCCTATTCTAGTGCTTATGACTATTGATGAGGACCCCCTGGAAGAGAAGGATTAGTTACTTACCTGTAAACCTAGATCTCTTCTAGGGGTATCCTCATCAAAGTCATAAGCAAACCTCCCACCTCCCCAGGCAAAGGACCATTATGTTTTTAATGAGGTAATGTCAACTCTTTGTGTCATGGCTTTTTGAGTCACTGCAAAGAACAACTGACCTAACTGTCACCCCTGAGGCATGATGGGAAGCTGGATCATGACTGCCTTAAAGGCACGGTGCCAGTTTATTTCTATGTTGCTATGAGTTAGCTTTTCAGTCTTTTTAGACTGTTTCTGCAATGCAGCCTGGGAGCTGTATATGCTTTCAGTCCTATGTGAGAGTTTGTTCTGACTGCTAAGCATTAAAACAGATTCAAAACATGTTTTGCTGTTGTTTTTTCCCTGTTTCTAATGTATGCTTTTACGATTTAATGGGGAGTCCTTACAGCATTATTCAGCTCTGGTGTATATAAGGCTGCAGTTGCTATCTCTATCTATCTATCTATCTATCTATCTATCTCTCTCTCTCTATATCTATCTCTATCTCTATATCTATCGGGCGGTTTTCGAGACGAGTCTGTGTTCCAAAGCACGAAATGCCTTACCTGGTATGCTGGCGCCCTTTGGTGACTGGGCACTGTGGATGCTGACGCAGATACGGTGAGGTCTGTCCTGGCTTGTCTAATTCAAGGTTCATCGGTTTCCTCTGACCTCGTTGATGTGCCCCTCATGGAATTATATCTCGCGCTGCTGATGCATTTGTTGTTCATGTGACACTATTCGCACTGCCTAAATGACTAATGACTCATTGCAAACCACCTGTTTTCTGATACAGTAACCGAAAGAGCATTTGAAAATGCAAATTTTCACCAATGGCAGACATTCATGGACTTTGTTATTTCAAGGCCAACAAAGGGAATGATGGGTCCTGTAGTCCTGTGGGGTTAGCAGCGTTGTAACACCATGAATATCGGACTACCCTTAATATTATGCCATCAGTGTGTTTGTTTTTGTTTGCACTTGCAGGCACTTGCAGGCAGAAAAGTAATCGAGTTAGGCTCCATGGTTAACCGGACTATTTGCTCATAACAGGGTGGTTGTGTTCCGTATTTTGTATTTAAGGCATAGAGTCCATTATTGTTCACTATCATTGCAGTTGCAAATGTTCAGTTTTTTATTTATATATAGGCAGGGCAGCACGCATTGAGAAAAGTGGCTCCATATCAAGTGTTCACATGCCTCCGCCTCGTGTAGATGTTGTGTCGAGATTCTGTGGCAATATATCGCAGGAATTTTGAACCCTGTTCTAATCATAGAGTAGAGATTGTTGATAGTAAAGAGCATTATGCCGATAATTTTTTCACATCAACTTTATGCTCATAATGTATATTGAGACTGGGTTAATTTTCGTTGTGATTCACTAGCAAAAGTTTGTACACGGTCTTGTATGTCTACACGTGTTTTAGGAAGGAAGGGGAGGGCTATAAATACCTTTGATTGTTGGGAGTCATTAAGATAGATAAAACCTGCTGCGCAGGCGAAACGCGTCTCTCTTTACTGCGGGGTGGGGAATGACCTGAAACAACATTGAATTGGCCCCATACCTTCAGACCTGAGTACGTGCCTCTTTCTTTTGGAAGTTGGACTGTTGCTGTGGATATATATAAATAGAGATACATATATGTGGGGCACATATATGGTTGTGTTTCCGGTGTCCCGCGCATGGGTGGGAATATTCTAGTGCTTATGACTTTGATGAGGATACCCCTGGAAGAGACCTCGGATTACAGGCAAGTAACTAATCCTATCTACATCAGGGAAACGGGGTGCAAAGGGGTGAAGTGACGTTGGAAACCGCCGTAGACAACAATGGAGGACTTGAAGAAGCTGCCGCTGAAGGCTGTGCAGAAGTCCGGTGAAATCCAAGAGTGGATTCTGGAAGTGAAGAACCTGTAAGCAGAGGGGTCAGAGTCTATGCCGCTCGGAGATGACCAGGAGGCACAAAGAGACAATGCTCACCGTCGTTGGGAGGCTCTGAAGAGTCGACTGTGGTCTTGTCGCAACAGCTGTGAGAATCAGGCGACGTTGAGGAAGACCAGGAGCCGTGCACGAGCTGTCCCACGTCGGATGTCTGTGACTAGGTGGTCGGTATCTGGTGGGTGCACCAACACGCCTGGGTAGCTGCAACTGGCATAGAAGATTAAAAAGGAGCAATGTTGTGACCAGCAAGGTTCAAGGGGTTCACCAACAGCAGGAGAGTCAGAAGAGGCCCAGAGCAAGCAGGGGAGACCACTGAAGCAAGAAAAGACCCTCAAGAGGACACACAGGATGACGGCACAGGAGTTGCAAGAGGACCTCGAGCAGTTCACCAAGAGAGAAGGCCCACGGTTCAGAGGATGAGATGTGGACACTATACTTAGAGTGAAGAGGTGCTGGAACCTGGAGCTTTTTGTAGCCTGAAGATATCTGAAGTGCAGAGCGAACAAGGCTTGGCAACCGCAAATCAACGCGGTGCGCAGGAGTTTTGTCCCAGCGGTTCTGACTAGGGATACTGGCCTCAAAGTTGCTGAGACGACAAGTCAAACCTCGTGGCAGTTGCAGAACCCCCACCTGTGTTGCTGGGCCTCAGGAATTCCGTAGGACGACCGGAGCATCAGACTGGTCAGCTTCGTTGCGGTGCCTGCAGAGATTTCTTCAGGTGTCCTCGATGGCAGAAATACTCATGACGAAGAAGATTTGAACAGCGAGACGGAGAGCAGCAGGAGTCTTCCTTGGTGCAGTCTCGGTTCCAGTTGAAGTCAAAGTGTCCGGACGATTGAAGAGTGATGTAGTTTTAAGGTTCAGCCTTGTCCCACGGCGAATCTGTGGACCCACCTGTAGATATGTCCTTAAATAGAGGAGACGGTCGGAATGACTCAGGGGTCCCTCCAGAGGAGGTGCTGGACAGAGGGGAGGATACTCCCATGTCCTTAATCCAGTTTTGTGGCAGAGCAGGATCCAAGGGCTCCCTGAATTGCTTCAAACTGGAGTATGCATTGAGAGTAAAAAATTTGCCCTTCAAAGCAATCTGGTGGCGCTGTCAAGTTCCCCCTCCCCAGCTCAATGCACTAAGGTCTGTCTTGGAGGTGGTCACACCACCTTGTGACAGGAAACCTATGTTCTACTTCCCCCTGTTGGAACTCAGCTCATCAGCAGGATGACATAATCGTATATGTGGTTGGCTCAGTAGTGGCTTGCTGACAGACCCTGAAAGGGTCTTACCTGGAGTACTGGGGGCTCCGCTTAGGAGTCCCCCAGTGTATGGAATCATACCTCCAACACCGGAATCCGAGTTGGGGTATAAGTTCAACATGTTTGACCAAGTTCGGCACAGCCATTATATAGCTAGACATCTTGCAATGACTGATGTCCACTATGTCTTAAAATCGCTGACCACACTTATAAAGCCTGGAGAATCGACTCTGGGGTTAGTAAGGGTCTCCTGCTCAGGCAGGGGCACCCTCACACTTATAACCAAGCACCCTGCCTTCATGACTGAAAGGCCTGCCATAGAGGTGACGTATAGGTTTTAAGTATAGTGACCTCAGATATAAGAAAATGTATATCTGTTGTGTCGTGAGAGGTGCAAGCACCAACTCACACAGGCTGCAATGGGAGGCCTGTAGTCACAGTTCAAGTGGGCTCCCTGGGGTGACACAGTACATGCTGGAGCCCAAGGGGGACCGCTGGTGTACCTATGCTCTGAGTACCTTAGTACCATATACTAGGGATTTACAAGGGTACACCAGTAGCCTACTGTGGATGTACCAAAGTGCTTATGTCAATTTATTCTAGTTTAAGGATGAATACTTTACAATGAGTTCTTTGTTTTCAATGTAATCCCTAGTATGGAGATCTGCTGGATCCTGTCTTATTGCAGGATGAACCATCAAAATCTCCCTCACCATAGATGACTAATAGGTGAGGGTAAGATGCATTTACCCTGCGCTTGAAAGAAGACCTGGATAATAATTTTATGCTCAAGGTTTTCTGTCATGGTTAGGATTAGCTTTGCTTAACGCCAAAATGAGCGTTAACGTAGGTCTGAAAGAAAATTTTGACCTCATTATAAAACTAATCACTCCACTTGCTCATTAGGACCATTGTACCCAAAATTGAGCACCACATCTTTTAATTTGAGTAGTGAGCTTTATTATTAAAATACTCTGATAGTGAGTATCACTAAACCTATTTTAATCCACTTTTTGGTCACCACACTCCACAGACAATATAACCCACATACCAACACATCATACGGCATAAAAAAGATCTCTGGCAAAGACCCCCTCGCGGGTGCACGTCTGACATTGCAGCGCTGCCCCGACGAGGAGGTTGCCCAAATGATGAAGCATACCACCACTCGGGGTGTGTGAGGGCACTTGCTCCTATTGGAGCCCACTCCTTTAATCTGGCACACAATAATTTTCCACCTTATTCCTAGAGGAACTGCGCACCCCAGTCTATAATTAGATTATTGTTACAAGGAGCAAGTGTGCTGGACCTTTCCAAGCTCTTGGTTCCTCTTTTTTAAGCATCTTTCACATTATGCAGTTCTCCCATCCTCTCAAAGAGAAAGTGAAAGTGAATGACGAGATTTTTATGAGCTGCAACTGTTCTTTGATGTATTAAATGAAGGTGTTAAAGGCATTGACATTACATAGTAAGTAGTATGAAAGGCGTTTGAATCTATTAAGGCTCTGGAGGGCCATGGTTATAGTTGAGAAACTTAGTTACGTGCCAAACCGATGTGTTCTTTTTCATTTATAGGTTTCTGAAAGATCATCCAAGTCACTTTTTTCACAATTCACTTTTCTAAGTTCGAGTGGCTAATTTCTTTAGTGTAAAAATAAATGACAACTGAATTACTTTACTCCTAAATAGAATTTTTTTCAACGAAATCTATATGCACGCAAACCACAAATATATATTTTTAAAATCAATCTGGGATCCCACAGATGGGTGGTACTTTTCCGTGCTTATGACTCTTTTCAGTGCTTATGATTTCAGTGAAGATTCTCGCAAAGGAGAACTACAATTACAAGTAAGTAATGTTTTTGATCCATGGTTAAATACCCTATATTCCACGTCCACACCCCTTTTGATATTTGAAAGGCTGCAACTAAAATTGAATTACAGTGGTGTCCAGCAAGCACGTTCATTCGTAGAGGGTCTTCCTACACACCAAAGTAGGTAAGTGCTGAAGACAACCCTGGATTGTTTCCAGAAAATGTATTTTGTCACAATCTACTTGTGATGGACCACTGAGTGAGAGAGATCAGTTTTATCTTGAAACAGGGAATCATCTAATAGTAGTCATGGCAATAGTAGTCTCCTGAAGAGGTTCAACAAGCATAAACCTGCATTCCATTGAGCTAGTCACATTGAAACATACATGACTAGACCTCTACTTCGATGCAGAGGAGCAAGTTAATTTTGTACTCCGAAATAATATGCTATTCTTCCCTTCTATTTTTCTCCAGTATTTTGGTAGCTTTCATAGATTCACATGCCTGAATCATTCCCCGTCGTCCGAGTGGAAGTACCACGGTACATAAAAAAGCAATAATATGCAAATAATAATCAAAAAACCTTCGTAATAAACAAACAGGAAGTAAAGTAGCCCTAAGCTACAAGAGTAAAAACTTCCACACTCATGACTATCATAGTCATTTTGTATAGTCCAAACTGCAACCAATCAGGCGACAGCACCCACCAGAATGTTCTCCCCAGAGGCTCAGGCTCTCAGATTTTCTACCGCACGTCGTGTGAAGGGAGTCTCCCTGATCTCTGCTCAGTACGTCACTCTTTTGGCTGGTTTTCACCTACCTTTAGAATGTCATCTTCTAAAAAATATCTCTTCAGGCCTTGTTAATCTTGTAGGAAGCTCCGGCTTTTTTCAGAAGATCCCCACAAGAAGTGCATCTACTGCCTGTATCCGGATCATGAGGTGAGGGATTGTAAGATCTGCAGAACCTTCCCTCAGAAGACCCTCAGAGACAGGGACGGTCGCCTTCTTCTGTGGCTGCAGAAGATCAAGGATCAAGACAACCCCTTATCTGAGGTGGGAAGTGTGGCCTCGGTGTCCTCTGTATCCTCTTAGGAAAGGATGGCTGAGAACATGCATCTTCTCCTGGGGCTAAGGTGTCGAGAAAAGCAAAATCCTCTAAGGGTTCTAGCTTGCCTTCCTCTTCTTTCTCAAAAAAGGTTTCTCCACCACCAAAATCTAGACCTGTTACGCCCCGAGAAAGTCTGGAAAGTCTCTGGCTTCAAAAAGACTTACTGAAAAAGTTTTACCTCCGAAAGTGACTCTGTCGTCGACGGCATCGTCGACGACTCCTCCGACGATTCCTCGTCGACGCTACTTCAACAACGACAGTCACCTTTTCGTCGCCGAGGCTTAAAATTATAATATCGTCGGCCTCTTCGTCGACGCCGATCTCTGTGACAGTTCGACCCATCTCGTCGACGAAAGTAATGCCATCTATCGTCGACGCTTCAACATGAGCGACGAAGGGTAAGACGGTCCAGTCGACGGGTACGTCGTCAACAAAGACCACCTCGACGACTGCTTCCTCGTCGACGGATTCCTCGTCGACTAAGCAACTTCCCGTCGACGACCTCACCGTTGACTAAGATTACCTCATCGTCGATGGCTACATTGCCGACAAAGATTGCCTCGTTGTCAAAAGCATCGTCGGCGAAAATTGCCTCGTCGCCGACGAAGTTGACTGTCTCGTCGACGGTCACTATCCTCACACCATCTCCATCGACGGAACAACCGTCGACGCCTCTTCTATCGTCTTGTAAGGAATTACAAGTTTGGTCTGCCACACCGTCTACGATCTCCTTTGCACCGCCTCTATGGCAGCTTCTTTGTTAAAAAGACGGGGCTCTTCATTAGCGGCTCTCTCCCCGCTGAAGTTACCTGACCAGTAAGTGTACTCTGAAGATGACGAGGAGCAATCAGATGTGGATGACAGGTTCCGCACTGCTCGGAGTCCACGTGAGCTTCTCATCAAATATCAGGATGAGGATCAGGAAGAGGAGCAGTTCCTTGAACATCAGGCGCCTGCTACTGTGCCTACAGCACAGATGCCGTTAGCTCTTCTCAACAACTTACAGTATATGTTGGAAGACACTACTATCGCCGGTTTCCTCCATCTGAATCGTCTGAGTCGCTTCCTTCGACGCCCATGCCTCAAGTGTCTATCGACGTTCAGATCCCCAAGACAACCTTCTTCAGCACCAGTATCCGCAGTACGATCTGCAGGTCCACCTTCTCCGGCACAATCTCACCATTCCCAGGAGGCTACCAACACTGATGAGGACAGGGAAAAAGGAGAAGTTGATGACAAATCTGTACCATCGGAGTGGGATGAATATCAAATACAAACTCCATCACCATCTGCTCCACCTGCTGCGGACTCTCCGCCTGTAGATATTGGGGGTTTCCACCTCATAATGGAAAGAGCTACAAAGAGGTTTCTAATTCTCATGGAGACGAAAAATGACGACTGTTTCCTTTATGATTTTAAAGAACAGCCGCAGAAGCAAGTGAGAGCCATTCCCATCATAGACTTCATCTGCAAAGAGGGGCTGAAGATCATGCCGACGCCCAATTCTCTCCCTGCAGTCTTGCCTCGCTTGGACAAAAAGTATAAGTCACCAAATACCTCACCTGCATGCCTTATAGGACACTCTAAGACTGATTCAGTCGTCACCCAAGCGGCTCAGAGACGGGCCAGGAACCCCTCTTCACCGGTAACTGCTTCACCAGACAGGGATGGCAGACGTCTGGATTCCATTGGCAAGAAGGACTCCACTATGGCGGCATCCACGGTTCGTGCTGCAAACTCCCTATCAATATTAGGGAGATAGGACTGGCAAATGTGGTTGGACATCTCACCATATATTGAAATGCTACCAGAGCCTCAAAGATCCGAAGCTAGGAAAATCTTGCACGAAGGGGAGTGTACTTCTGCGGAAATGATCGCAGCTGTAGATGTGGCATCTACAGGTTTCAGGCAATTAGTGGGCGCAGCAGTGCTAAGGATGCAGGGTTGGCTGAAGTCAACATCCTTTCGCCAAGAGGTCCAATTTAAAATCATCGACATGCCATATGATGGGGAGTTTCTCTTTGGCCAGCATGTCGACGAGGCCCTGCAGGCAATAAAAAAGGACACAGAAACGGCAAGATCACGGGGTAGCCTTCAGTTTCCTAAGTCGTCCTTTCGTGGTGCCAAAGGACGTGGGTCCTTCTCAAATAGATGGGGCTACAATCAGCAAAGATTGTACCAAGCCTCTCAAAGTAACCAGAGGTATCAACCATACAAACAGACGTACGGATAGCGAGGTAACAACTACTCGCAATCAAAGAGGAGGTCATCCTATCGTGGGCGGGATTCCTCCAAAAATCAATGAGATATGCCACCTGCCACCATCTCTGCCCGTCCCCCAGCCAAAGGTTGGAGGAAAAATATCCCATTTCTACTCGAACTGGTCCAAGATTACTACAGACAAGTGGGTCCAGAGGCCACACTTTGGAATTCATCAAAACCCCTCCAAATTCTCCCCCAAGGGCCCACCTCCTGCTCATCTCAAGGAGTTGTTCCTTCAAATAAATGTAATGATTCGGAAAGGAGCGATTGAAAAGGTCCCTCAATTGCAAAGAGGAACGGGATTCTACTCAAGATTCTTCCTTCCTCATACGCAAGAAGAGAGGGGAATGGCGCCCCATCCTCGACCTACGCGCCCTCAACAAATACCTGAAAGAATTGTCCTTCCGCATGTTATCGCTTCAAGAAATCCTCCAGCTTCTTTCGGTAGGGGTTCACATGGCCACCCTTGACCTTCAAGATGCTTATTTTCATGTGCCGATCCTCCCCATGCACAGAAAGTTCTTACGGTTTAAAGTGGCTGGCAGGGATTTTCAGTTCAGAGTCCTTCCCTTTTGGCTACGGTCAGCACCCTGTGTGTTCACAAAGGTGCTAGCTCTGGTGGCCACACACCTTCGCTTGGAAGGCGTTCAAATCTTCCCTTACTTGGACGACTGCCTTATCAAGGCGAATTCCTTATCAGAGGCAAACACACACGTCCAAAGATGTCCATCGCTGTTCCAGTCTCTCCGTCTTTCCATCAACTTCGACAAATCTCATCGAATTCCTTCACAAAGGAAGACCTTCTTGGGAGCCACACTGGACACCCAACTCACGCAGGCTTTCGTCTCAAGAGAGAGGCAACACAAGATCCGAAAATTAGCTCGCCTGTTGCAAGAAAAAGAGTGTGTTTCAGTTCGACTATTCAAATCTATTCTAGGGATGATTTTATCCTGCATGCCTTTGATACCAAATTGCCGTCTCAGAATGAGGCCTTTGCAGGAAGAACCCAACCTCCAATGGTTGCAGGTTTCAGGGTCGTTAGACATCATTCTCATAACGCCTCAAATGCAAAAAGCATTGCTTTGGTGGACTCGGATGAAGAACTTGCAACAGGGATGTACATTCTTATCGGAAGTACCAAATTTCACAATCACAACGGACGCTTCCCTCGAAGGATGGGGGGGGGCACACCTTCAGGGAATGACAGTCAACGGAAAGTGGAATGTACAACAAAGGAAATGGCACGTCAACCTTCTGGAGTTGCAAGCCATTTTCTTGGCTCTGAAGTCCTTTCGAACCATCATACTATGGATGTCGGTGCTGATTCGGACGGACAACACGACAAGTATGCACTACCTAAACAAACAGGGCGGTACAAGGTCGGTCCTTCTCTCTCAGCAAGCCCAGGAGATCTGGGACTGGGCACTACGTCATGGGATCACTCTCTCAGCTGTCCATGTTCCAGAGGTTTCCAATGTCTTAGCGGATTCTCTCAGCAGATCTCAAATGTCCAACCACGAGTGGGAAATGCATCAACCAACATTGGATCGAGTTTTCCGGGAATGGGGCAGTCCCGAGCTGGACCTGTTTGCGACCAGCCAGAACCGCAAACGCCCATACTTCGCAAGCTGGCTTCCCCACAGGGACTCGTGCAGGAATGCGGTTTCCATGAATTGGTTACAAATATATGCCTACTCCTTTCCATTCAATTCCGCTGATTCACAGAGTCATCTCCAAGATGAAGAAGCAGCCTTGTCGCCTCATTCTCATTGCCCCCAGATGGCCTTGCCAATACTAGGTTCCCCAAGCTTCTCCTCCTTTCAGAGTGCAATCCCATTCAGTTTGCACCAATACCGAACCTTCTGTCCATTCAAGAGGGTCAGATCTGTCACCCGGATCCAGCATCCTTGAAATTAGCAGCATGGCTCCTCAACACCTTCAATTTGCACACTTAGATATCCCAGCAGAGTATAAAGAGGTTTTAGCCAATGCTCGAGCACCTGCCACAATCAAGACATACAAACTCAAATGGAAAAGGTTCTGCACTTGGTATCAATCTGTCAACTTACATCCCATTCATGCCAAGCCAGAACAGATTTTACCGTTCTTTCTTCAATTGGCAAAGTCTGGATTATGGACTAATACAAAGCTACCCCTGATGAGAGATGGCACCTCTGTGCACAGCTGTAGGGTTACCCTCAGGTTTGATTCAATTGTCAAAGTTCAATAAAGTTTTTTCAATCCCTTGTTATGGTTTCTAGTTTTTTTATTATTGGTCAAATTATTTTCTTCATAATTGATTTTCCACATATCATCGTGGTCCTCCAATAAATCATCAGGAGTATATCATCACCGTTATTTTCTATCCCAATGCATTTTGGGCTTAAATTACGCTCTTCCTCAGGGGATAACTCTGCCCGTAAAGAAAGTATGTATATCAATTTCTGAGTGTGTCTAACACTGTGGTTCAGTGTACATACTTCGGCAGTTCCGGCGCTAATAATCATTTTTAATTCACTTGGCTACCACTCAGTTCAGGGTCTATTTTTAACCACCCCCATTATGTTTGGCACCAATCCGAGATAACATTTTATTGGTTTATAAGCCATCACCATTTCGATTAACAGTTATGTCGCAACACACAGCTACAGTATTATCAATTTTTGGCATTTAATGCATGATTCACGCACAGCATGTACACTGAACCACAGTGTTAGACACACTCAGAAATTGATATACATACTTTCTTTACTCGCAGAGTTATCCCCGGGCGAAGTGGCTGCAATGAGGGCGGACTCAGTGCTTTGGTTGGCTAGAAATCTGGACTGGGATGGGTCAAGCGAGTTGTTTTCTTCGAGGAATGCAGTCAGCTGTTTGTTGACGGTCTTCTCGATGACTTTAGCCGGGAAGGGGAGAAGAGAGATGGGGCGGAAGTTCCTGAGGTCTTTGGGGTCCGCTGTTGGTTTCTTCAGAAGGGCGTTGATTTCTGCGTGTTTCCAGCTTCCCGGGAAGGTGGCTGACGTGAAGGAGCTGTTAATGACGTTCCGGAGGTGGGGTGCGATGATGGTGTCTGCTTTGTTGAAGATATGATGAGGGCATGGGTCGGAGGGGGAGCCTGAGTGGATGGTGTTCATGACGCGGGTGGTGTCTTCAGTGCTGATGGGGGTCCATGCGCTGAGGCTGGTGGTGTGGGTCGTTGGTTTGGTGGCTGGAGGCGGAGTCTGGGGTTCGAAGCTGTTGTGTATATCTGCGATCTTGCGGTGGAAGAATGTGGCGAGGGAGTTGCAGAGGTCTTGCGATGGTGTGATGTCGTTCCTGGCGCTGGGGTTGGAGAGCTCTTTGACGATGCTGAAGAGTTCCTTGCTGTTGTGGCCGTTGTTGTCCAGACGCTCTTTGAACGATGTCCTTTTGATGGTGCGGATCATCTGGTGGTATTCACGGGTGGCGCTCTTGAGGGCTGTCATGTTTTCTGATGTCCGTTTGTGGCGCCAGGCTTTTTCGAGGGTTCGGCATGATTTCTTTGCGATTTTGAGGGCTTCTGTGAACATGCGGTTTTTCTGTTGCTAGTCTTGCCTGGGGGTTTCTTCAGAGGGGCGAGGTCATCGGCGCAGTTGGTGATCCATTGTGCGAGATTGTGTGCTGCGTCGTTGGTGTTGGGGGTGTCGACAGGTGGGTTCTGGCTCAGTGATGTGGTCAGTTGGTCTGCGGTGACTTTGTTCCAGCATCTGCGGGGGATCTGTAGTGTCTGGTGATGGGAGGTGGTCTACTTGAAGGTGAAGTGGATGCAGCTGTGGTCGGTCCAGTGTAGTCCGGTGGAGTGGCTGAAGGAGACGTGGTTGCTGGCGGAGAAGATGGGGTCGAGCGTGTGGCCGGCGAGGTGGGTGGGCGTGTCCACCAGTTGCTTGAGTCCGAGGTTGGTGAGCAGGGTGGTGGTGGTGTTGTTGTCGTTGTTTTTCTCCAGGTGGAAGTTCAGGTCCCCTAGGAGGATGTACTCTGGGGAGGCTTGGGCGTGCGGGCTGATGAAGTCGGCGATGGTTTCGCTGAATTGTGTCTGTGGGCCCGGGGGTCTGTAGATGAATGTTCCTCTGAGGGTGGTCTGGCGGTCGGTGTGGATCTGGAAGTGTAGGTGTTCGGCGGCGGTGAGTGTGTCTTCGGCGTTGGTCGTGACGCTGATGGTGTTCCTGTAGATGATGGCGATTCCTCCTCCAGTTTGGTTGATGCGGTCCTTCCGGGTTATCTTGTAGCCGTCCGGTATGGCTATGGCGATGTCGGGGGCCGAGGAGGCCCCCGACATCCAGGTTTCTGTGAGGAAGGCGACATCTGGTGCTGTGGTATCAAGGAGTTCCCAGAGTTTGACGGTGTGTTTGTGAACGGAGCGGGTGTTGAGCAGGATGCACTTGAGGTGGTTGTTGTTGTTGCTGTGTTCGGTGGGCGGGGTCTAGGTTTGGAGGCAGGTGAATTTGCAGGCTTGGCAGGTGACGGGTCCGTGGGTGCGCCTTGGGGTGGCTCGGTGGCAGGCGGCTGGTCATCCGGTGTTGAGTGCTGTGAGGGTGGCGCTGTCGTACCTCAGTCGGGTGCCCTGGCATCGGCTGGGGCCAGGGGTTCTGGCGCTGGGCGCGGTCCAGGCGCCAGCGGCGCGCCCGCTGGGCGGGACCGCCGCGCAGTGGCCTCCATTAAGAAGGGTGCGAGGGAGGGAGGAGCAGCTGGGAGGGGAAGTGGGAGGCGAATCAGGCGCGGGGCCACAGGGGAGGCAGCGGCGGGAAGCGAAAGAACGGCGGGAAAAGCTGGAACACAGAGGCAGCAGGGGGGGGATGCTGACGTGGTGGGGGAGCGACCTGGCCTGTGAACAGGGTCGAGGGTCGCTCTGCAAGTGATGCAGATACGTCAGTGGGACAAGCAGTTCTCCGCAATCTTTTTCAATAAGGTGAGCCTCTGTTCTCCCTCCTCCACTATGCTCTTTTCAGACGCTTATTCAAAGATTGTTTTTTTTATATCCTACCCAGTATGTTTATGTAAACACTATTGAATTTATATAAGTTTAAGATTTTATTCATGATGCATTGATATGAAAATGTACATATATACTGTGATACGAGCGTCTAACGAGCATTATGGTTTGTACTGCTATCTACTCTGATTCAGGCATGTGAATCTATGAAAGACACCCCAAAACTGGAGAAGAACAATAGTTACTCACCGGTAATCTGTGGTTCTCCAGTATTGGTGTCTTTCATAGATTCACATGCACCCGCCCACCTCTCCTCAGAGGCTCCTTAGGCTATGATGTTGGCTTCACTCGTGTGTGAGAAAATCTGAGAGCCTGAGCCCTCTGTGGAGAACATTCTGGTGGGTGATGTCGCCTGATTGGCTGCAGTTTGGTCTGTACAAAATGACTGATAGTCATGAGTGTGGAAGTTTTACTCTTGTAGGTTAGGGCTACTTTACTTCCTGGTTGTTTTTTACTAAGGTTTTTTGGTTATTATTTGCATATTATTGCTTTTTATTTACCCTGGGACTTCCACTCCGACGACGGGGAATGATTCAGGCATGTAGATCTATGAAAGACCCCAATACTGGAGAACCACAGATTACAGGTAAGTAACTATTGTTCTTAAGGGTAGCTAGCTTCTCTATCTGCACTTTAGAATCTAAAGTTTAGATAACGAGGGGATGCCTTTTGTTTGAGCATGTGTTGTGCTGTGCTAATTGTGCTGCTTTTCGTTAAGCCGGCAAGTAGCAGTAATACTAGATTACTGATCTTGACCGTGACCGGTATATGGTATGTTTAGACAAATGTATATTTTGTTGGATAATTGTACTTTTTTTAAACAGATGCCCTGTACAGAGACTGTCTCTCTGTAATGGGTTTGTGTAGTGGTGGCTACTATAGGCCCTTAACTATGTCTCTATTTTCACTTGCTCTTCTCAGATTATGGAGATTTTCAGCTTGGGTTCCTACCAGGCCTTTTCACGTCTGGATGTTGTTCTGCGGGAATTCCTGAAGGAACTGAATGAGATACCTCTGCCACCTCAATGGGAGGTCCTGCCACTGGACAGCCCAAACCTGCAACTGGTCCAGCGCTCCAAGCACTCCACGATGGCTGACACAGTTATCCATATCCAACCAGGCCTCTACTTCCAAATAACTGTGCATGACCTGTTCCTCCCGTCATCCCACGAAGTGTATGCCAACCATCCCAGTCGACTAGCCGCTGTAGACAATGTAGTGGAACTAATCTGTAACCTAGAGTCATATCAGCTTTGCACTGGCCTTCTTAAACTCACTCAACGCTCACCTGACTGCCAGATTTTGGTGTATGGAAATAGATGCCCGCAGTGTAGCTTTAGCCCTTGGCCCACGGAGAATGACCTGTGACAAACTGTCTGAGGAGGGTACATAATTAAAGCATTTAGCAAAGGAGTGAATCTTTTACATTAACTGGATAAGACGTGAACAAAAACATGAGGGAATAGGTTGAGATTGTGAGATAATGGTCATAGCGTTGGTGTAAAGTGAGATGCCATTGCAGACTAAGCATTAGTGTGGCTGCCAGAGGATACGAGAGCAGCTTGCTCAGATGCTGCCCAACCCTTTAACGGAGGGAGGAAAATAAGAGTATTCAAAACAGAAATGTTTACTTTCTCCACACTGGAATATCAAAGGTTTCAAAATCTAAGGAAAAGGGAAACCTTAAAAAAATTCACAATGTCAAATAGATGAATTTAGTTCCGATCTGGTCTGTTTACTGCTCCAAACACACCCTCTCATTTACGTTATTCACTTGCCTTTAAAGAGTGTGTTAAAATATATATTTTTTTCATTTTTGCTTCATTTGGCCAGCAAACGGAAGAAAGTTTAGTTATATAAGATTTCTTTATTATTTTAGTTTTTGGGGGGTTGAAGGGATCTCAAGTTTTAACACTCTTGCAAAACTGTTCTGGTTGTTTGTATAGAGGAGAAGCTGCAAGTGATTGTTTTTAACAGAAAAAATAAATAAAATATCCCTGTGTTCCCCCTTCTTAGTTATGTGACCTATGGCATAGCAGTAAACTTGATGCCGTTAAAAACATCTGGTAACTTAACAGATTGCCCTACTCATGGTCCAGGTCATATGGAGACTCATCCTGACACAAGTCTGGTTAGTCACCTCTCCATGTTCTCCCCTGCTGCTCATTATTTCTGCAGCAGGTATTGAACTATCGGTAAAAGTGTTTAACTTACTGAAGGTTCTGTGGCTGTAGCCGTGGCTTAATATATATTAGATCTGTCAGATAAATTCCAATAGATGGTCATGGTTGGGGTTTACATATTGCTTTGTTGCGATAAGATTTAGTATCAGACGTTTAGTATTCAGCATTCTTTAACTTGGTTTTAGAATAGCTCCTGTGTAAAAACTTGACAAATCCCACAATTGCCTGCTATTGAAGAAGTGTTAATAGTGCTCCCTGGTGTTTTTATGAAATGTATTTGTCCTACCTTCAACACCCTGTCGAGCATTTCTGACCCAAGTCAGGAGCTCAGGGAGCAATGGGTGTAGTCATCCATTGTCAATATTGGAGCACACTTCTCTGCTTATCATATTAGAAATGGGGGTTGGTGGTTGGCAGCACCTTAGAAAATGCCTGATTGTGTGGTCATGGTCCAGTATGGATAGGGGCGTTTGCCATTTTGCACCTTGAGAGGCTAGTTGGACACCAAATGAAAAAGCAACTTGCCCGTCGTAGCCACTATTTGTGAATGATGGTCTAACTCAGGATAAAGTCTTGTGGCTGTGGGCTACAAGGTTGTCTGGCAAGTTTTTCTATCATTCACAGAGGCATAGGACCCCTTTTCTTACGATAATATAATGGGTGCTGAAATAGCATAGTAGTCTTCTTCTCTCTGGCATTGGATTTTTCAAAGATTTACATTACTGACCATTCCTCTTTGCAGGCTGGGAATCCTCACTAGTCAAAGTTAACATGGCAGTATGCCATACTCCTTGGAAACAGCCATAGATTGCATACAGATGTTCACCTCATTATGTTACCTAAACACTAGTCCGTGATATTATAGGACTAAGAGTTACACCTCACAACAGTGGCCCGCTAAGCCGCTCAGATTTTCTACTGCAGTCAAGCTGGCAGCATGGGAATCCTCACAGCTTGGCTTTTCTCTTCATACCTTTAGTTTTTTCTACATTGTGGTGTTTAATTGTTCTTGGCCCTTTCTTTCACTCCTACAGGAGGTAAGCAATTGTCTTGCCCCTTTTCTATTTGACTGACAGTCTTGGAACTTTGCCCGAATGGCTGAAGGACGATCTACCTCAATGGTCCTCAAAAAGAATGCCTACTCAGCCTTCACTAATCTGACCATGAGGCAATAAGGTTCGAAATGTGCCAAACCTTGAGTCACAAGACTGTGTATGACAGTGGAAATGTCTTTACATGTCCCAGCTCAGCTGTTACCTGGTATGGATTCACCAAAAAGTATACTTTCTGCCAAATGTCCAAGTTGGACCTGGTCAGATCCTTGCCTTCAGAGGCTCTCTTGAACCCTGCACCAATACTCTCTGAGCCAGTCTTTAGAACGCAGACTCCATCGGTCGGTGTTTAAATTAAACATTGCATCAGGCATCAAACATGACTCCTCAGTCAATGATACTTAGAGAAACACTCCAAGACCGCTGATGATTCGTCAGTGACTACACCCCCTGCTGCTGCATACAAGTGAGCCCATACAGTGACGGAAATACCCCCCACCCTTCAAAGCTTCAAACCTCTGTAGCAGTCACACTTACGATGACAGGCCTCTACAAATCGACTATAGCAATATTTAGGGTCTACTTGCCCCTTCTGGCGAGCTGACAACCAACAGGTGTTCTGTTTACTCACAAAGTGAAGGAACATTAAGGATGCTTTTAAATTCAGTTTTATCTTGCCACATTGATTCTGTGAACTGAGATCAGAAGTCAGTTTACATCTACAATTACTTTTCTTTCTCTAACTGCAAAGTTCGAGGATTTCTTAAAGTAGACTGGCAAAAGTGATGTACAAAAAGTGTGAAATGAATGGCTGTAAGATGCCATGCTGTATTTTAACACATATTTAAATAGCTAAAACGTGAACTGTACAAGCCCTTTCTGTGCAATGAAAAAAATTCAGAACCCCTTACTTGGCTATGTGCAAATGATGATTTTTTGCTGAAACCCAATTTCCACAGATTGTTTATACACTTTATATATAGTGTTATGCATGTTAGTGGGAACGATTTGGACCATTTCAATGGAAGATGTGAGGTCTGTAAATGACAGTGCAATACCACCTCCTCCTGCTTTAGTAATATATTTATTAAAACTGAGTTTTTAAAGATGAATGAACTGAGAAACATTCCTGCTCCCACCCTGATGGCAATGCTATTAGTGAACTAAGAGGCAAGTCGGCGTCATGTGTAGCCTATATTTGGACTAGATTCTTTTGCGTGGAGCAAACGTTTTGTCTACCGAATGAAACCAAGTAGTTTTTTTTTGTTCATTAGGAATGTTGAACTCATATTGGAAGGTGCTCTCATATGTGATAATGAAGAAAACAATGACTCTGCAAAATAAAATATTTGCCTAGGATGACATAATGAGTCAAGTACATAAGTTAGGTCGAGTTGACCTGCAGATCTAGTAACATTTTCATGATTTTTCGGGGCCTTGATGACCTCATCAGCGAGAACTACTGGTACAGAGATCTGTCTGACCTGTCACTGGAAGTTCCGGTTAAATTCAAAGGAAACCCCCTACCTGTTGACCTAAATCACAGCCATTATGCCACCTGACAGCTTTGCTGTTATAGACTTAGAGTTTGGATCCCTTACCATACCACCTGACTGTTGAACCATCCTCACGGAAGCAAGCATTGCTTCGTCATCCAAGGCATATTCCTTACAAAAAAATGTTTTGCGTTTGGGTAGCGGATCACAATTTGGATTCTTTATCTTTGCGTCCAAATTACATTTTGACCTATCTACTGCATTTGATACGGTCTTAATTGAAATATTCCTCCATCCTTGTTAACATAGACATAGTCTTGAGGTATGTCAGAACCTCAACCCCATCCCTTTTCTCCACTGGAGTGGTGAACAAGTTTGAATGTCACTAATAACCCAACAATCATCTGCCTGTGAATTAAATACCTTTCTAGGGGCACTCATGAAAAGTCCCTTTGAGCACATTCACGGATCCACTCTGCAAATTCTGTGGAAAATTGATACTTAATTAGGCAGGAATGATAGGGTGGATCCAATCAATACCTACTTAGCTTCCAAATCTCACATTTGACACATCAAATATTGCTCTTAATGACGAATGCCAGTTCAAGACTCATCTTTCCATTTTTACCAGGAAATTAATATTTTAACTTTATTCCCGCAGCCAGACACTCCTGCGGATTGAGCTCCGCACTTGTTGAATTTGAAACGCAGTTTAAAATTCTACATTGACAGCATAAACACTTTTTGTGTCATATAAAAATGATAACAAATTTCCGGCCTTATCGAAGTCAGTTGGATTTTAGAATGCATGGCTTTCTGCCATATAAAGTTAGACTGAGGCCTACGAAGGAATGTATGAGTTTAATCCACTTGAGGCATGGCAGCCACGGCTGGCTATTTGAAGGTGTGCCAATTGCTGACATCTACAATGCAGCTACTTTGTCTTTGAGGCACACCTTTATGAAGCATTACTGCGCAGCCATCCAGAAGACAACAGAGGGGAAAGTTGGTCAGGCGATACTGCCCAATTTGTTTAATTTAGGAAAGCTTCACTACTACTACTTTGTCATACGATTTGTATAGTTACTGCCAGGGTAATTGTTATTCAGAGCTGAACTATGAACTATTTTTGAAGAAAAAGATACTTACCTATAACTACAGTTCTCCAATTTTTATATAATTTGTAGAGCACACCCACCACATCTCCAGTAATGAATCTTTCTACTATGGTTCTGTATATTAATTTGCTGCAAACATCGGAGCAGCTCACCTCTATGGGGAGTTGGAGCTCTGAATCCTTCCACCTCGTTGGGCAAATTTCGTGGCACATAATGAGGTGAATGGGCTTTTTGTATTTTATGGCTATTTTCAATTTTATTTGAGTGTATGGGACATTGCTGTGTTAACAATGATTGCTGAGAATTACCAGCCTCATGATGGAAAATATTCAAGCATGTGAATCTCTGAAATTACCCAAGTTGGAGAGCTGTAGTTACAGGTAAGTATCTTTTTCTATAGCTGTTTTGGCACTAATGAATTATGGTATGAGCTTCTCCTACGAGTAAAACTAGTGTTCTCAAATTAAATCTTGCTTGGCCCAAAGTTTACTAAAAATGCACTTTTGAATGCTGTAGGAGATGAACATTTAACTACTCTCCGAAGAGAGCAAAGAAATCAACTTTTGTCTTTGCCTGTGTTGATATATACGGAATCCAACTGAGCTGTAAATATCCTACAGATTTTTATTGCCTTCCTGTGCACATCGTATTTCATCTTCTATGCAGTACTCTCCTTATACTCTTTTACGTTAACAAAATACATTGTGGCTCTTAATTGACTGTATGCGGTGGGATGTGTGGGATGTTGCAGACAGCTACGAGTAGTTTCAGTCTGCACCTGATAAAAAACGGTGCTCATATAACGAAAAGACCTATAAAGAGGATATGTTGGAACAGAATATGATGGGGAGTGAGACCAAATTAACCTTTGTTGTAATTAGGATTGTTGAAAGAGGGGACAGTCTTCTTCTTCAGACGCTGAGCACTTTACACATTTTCCCATGAGCTGAAATAAAAGCACACTTGTATTAAACACATACGGAAACAAAACCATAATGCTAGGAACGTGTCTTTCCGTTTATACTTTTACTGGTTGTCGGGTTTCATACAAGCTCTCATGTTAGACTGTCTGGATTCAGAGAATTGAGCATGTTCTTTGAACAACTGAAGTGTTCATTGCACAGAAATGTTATTGTGATTCATAATGTGCTTATTAACCTATTTTGGAATACCATTAAATCCAGACTACACTAAAAGAAATTATATGCACAGCTCTCTACTAATAATATATTGCTGCTGATTAATCTAAACTTCATGGAGTCTGTTCTTGCTGAAATCGGTAGTCTGTAACAAATTGTGAATGACCCTTTGTGAGAGGATAAACACGGTGAAGTTATTCTTCCATAAATGATTTTATGATGACTAATATGTTCTCTTCTGTTAGAATTTGCTCATTACTAATAAGTCTTGTTTGTCTTCTATCTAGTATGTACCCTAATGTAATGCCTCTCTGTAGAGGATTGTTTTTGCTCATGCGCCACTGTTGCTATTTTTACTGGGTGATAAAATGTGAGAACCTCACTCTCAGGAATCACTTTTTAGCTTCACTTTTTATATTACATCATTTGTTTGGGATATAATATGGGCTTATTAAATCCCTTTGTGTACAATGCTTCTGGGCTGTTAATGACTAAATGCGAATTTGTGTTTTTTATTCAGACATGTGGCTAAGTGCATCCAAACTAACAAACAATGAAATGTTGCTATATGTTCACCTGCACTAGCATTCCTTTCTTTGCTGAAATGTTGTAAAAGAAATACTGTGACAAACCTGACATTTTTTCATTCAAAAGCAAGTAGTTCTATAAAATGATATTTACCCTTCCATCTTTGGATTCGTAGTTTAGTGACTAATGCATCTACTCAAGGAATGTGGTGGCTGCTTAAATTCTGGCGGGCCTGTCCACTCAGCTTTTTGAGAGTCAGTAAAGCGTACCATTGAGTTGGGTAAAACATTTCACATTTGTTATTCAGCGCCATGATATGCCCAAAGGAATGGTTGACCTTCCCGTTACAGATACATGAAGTCATGCTGCATTTGTATTGCTTCTCATTAAGAAAATCCATTCCAACAGTTTATTTCTGGTTACTGCAATTGATGTCTGTCTTTGGGTCTTAGGTATATGTTTCTATGCTAGTATTGTGTGGGTCCGATCAGAAATCTTCATTAATATTTATAATCAATGGACATCCTCACTCACCCATGTGTGGGGTCCAGCGCCACTTTTTCAAGCAGAGAGAAAAACTCCCTAAAGCAACAACATGCCTTTATTCATTTATAAGGCACACGTTCTGGCAAAGTTATCGTAGCTTTGCGGATAGTAAAACGAACAAGAAGAGTTAACAAAAACGGTAGGTCTTCAAAACTGTTACCTAAGAAAACGCGGCGCAAGTCGGTGGGTAGATCATTTGTGAGCCAAGGCCCCCAAAACTCTGCTATCCCTGATTGTATTTTATTGTATAGCATAGACCTCGACTAGCAACAGTGGCTACTGCACAGTGTCATTGGAGCCTCTATGCACTTGTTTAAATCATGATGCATCAAGGAGGCGCTCGATCTTTAGGGCCTGCGGGTTGTGTAACGAACTAAAAGGTCAGAAAATAATACAGGGTGTCTGATGGACAAAGCACTGAACCGAATACGTTGCTTGGGATTCAACCATTGAAAGCAGGCTGTAGCGCAAGTCGCATGCTGGGATTTGCCCTGCGTGTGGATCAGCCGGATTGCAAAATTCTGATCTTGATAACTCAAACTAAATAAGTAAAACTATAAACTCCAGTTCCTAGGCAGCTAACACTATGCCCATATAAAGCCAACATTTGATTTCTATTTTTAAAAAAACGTGTGCTTCACAATATGAAAATACCTAATTAAGTTAAGAAAAACATGCAAACCAACATAGTAACCCTACACCCTTTATTTTTTTTATTTTTCCTTTCAGAAGAGAAAAAAGAAAGGAAAATATTCCCATATACACAATATCGCCAGCTCAGTTGATTTGTGGCTCAATATGAAGTTGTGAAAATTAATTTTGTTTTAAAGAAAATTAAACCTTCGCGCACATTGACTGCACAAGTTTGTATGATTACCCCACACATGTTCAATATGCAAATAATGTGGTGAGTTTGCAGCTTCATATGAAAACATTTCACATTCCCTTTACGCTTTGACACTTCGACGTTTCTTGCACAAAATGTAATGGACATTTGGAACGTTTCTTGCAGATTTGCTAGTGTGGGCAGAGTTAAAGGGGAGGACGTCAAGCTGTGATTTGCTAATAACTTTGGCACCATTCATTTAAATTCCAACACTGAACTTAATTGCTAATGGTCGGTCCAATTGTGTACATTTACCAAACTGTACCCTCTACCCATATCCTACCTATCTCTAAGTTAAAAAGTGTTGCTCCATGGCTGAAGGCTGAGCACAGCTGGTTCGTTGAGATGGAGGTTGTGTGATGGGCTTTGCGATAGGCCAGGCACAGCCTACTGTGCACTGTGGAATGCCTTACTGGATCATACTGGAGCGGTACGGTTCCCACATGCCAGGACCTGAGCCCAGAGTTCACAACATGTGACCAGTGGCTATGTGTAGCCTTACTGGTGGAATGGTCGGTGATGCATGCCCTACACCCAGAGTCTGCTGTGCACTTCCAAAGGATAGGACATGCTTTTGTTAGGTAACTAAAAGATTTATAGAGTGGAAAGAGTAATCCAGGGATGATGCAGGGCCTCACCAGAGGGTAAGCCCCCATCCAGAGACCACTGCATACATCCAGAAACTGTGCACAACAGACCTAGTGCTAGGTGGACCGTGCACCCAAAGCTGCTCCACACCACTGAAGGCCTCTTGCTGAGGGGCCCAGTAGTGTGTGGTCTGGTAAAGACTCTTCTCCCAGGGGTAACTGCGCACCACCAAAGCCTGTGTATACTGGAACACTCTGGTTGTGTGGAGGATGTACGGTCTCGCTGCATGCCTGACTTGCACTGGGACCCCTCTGTGCATGGCTGAAGATTGTATGCAGTGGGCTTGATGGAGCTGAGGCTGGTTATTACTGCAAGCCAGACCTGTGCTCAAAGCCTACTGCATATGCTGAAGCCATCAGCAACAGATCGCGGGGCTGGCTCAGGTTATTTAGACTCCAACAAAGAGAGGGGCTCTTTGAACCAAAGGGAATAGATCACCCAAATACTATAACTCACCTGTGCATTCGCACATGTGTGAGAATCCTCCTTGGTTTTGTTAAAAGGGGTATTTCAATATCACAGTTAAATAATATGTGGAATATAGCAGAATTACTATTACTAATCCAAGTATTACTCTTACTAATCCAATCTTGGATTAGTAATAGTAATTCTTTCATATCCCACAGATTTTTTAACTGTGATATTGAAATACCCCTTTTAACAAAACCAAGGAGGATTCTCATACATGTGCAAATGCACAGGTGAGTTAGAATATTTATAAAGTATGAATCTAATTGGTTTGTGAGGGTGAATGATTGTGTAGTCTGTAACTGGACCAAGAGTGAAGCACGTACAAAGAATAATAGAGAACTGGGAGGGGCAATGAGCAATTGTATGCAGAGTAACATTGGTTGGGGCAGGAAGCGGTTTTTAATTGTGTTAACAATGTTTGTAGCTCTGATCACATAGGATTTACTATATACATAGTGAATGTACATTTGAGCTTTGTTCAGACTAGATTGCAGTAGCCCTACAAACTCCAGGAACTTTTTGTAAATTGCCTTAGATTTTTAAATCGTTTTTTATTTTAGAAAGGTAAAAGAATGTTGTGTTTTATCTTGAACTAGGTGACGCTAGTAATAAAGAGAAATATACTTAATCTGTTCTGATGAAGGTGGTTTTATCGATTTAACACCGCTGAAACGCGTCGACGCTCTATTTCCTGTTAAATTTGGAAGGGTCAACAGTGTTGTGGTGACAGGGAATGAAAACTCATGCCCTCTATTGTACTAAGTCAATCTGAATTAACATCAGCAAGACAAAGTCAATTGTCTGGTTTTCTCCTGTTAGCTTTTGTGAACATGCAGTGTGTTTTTAACTAAATCTTTTCATGTGATTAATTTTAATGTATTTGTACATTGGGGGCAATTTTTTTAAATGATAAATTAAAAATGGTGATACATTTTGATTATAATTTTTCCTTGTAAGTGCTTTATAATTTGTTGTTGGTTCAAAAAGTGTGTTTGATATGAGTGAACAGGTGTGGCGTGATTGGCCTTTATGTTAGACAACACCAAAGGGAAACCTTTTTCTTCTATCAGGTTATTCAGAACCCACTAAGCATGATCATGGATCCATAAAGCATAGTTTGTCAATGTGATTTCGGAATGCAGTACCCTATAAATAAAATCTTTATTTAATGAAAAATCTTTGTTGAATGTATGTTACTTTTACCATTGCTCATATGACAGCATATGTTTCTAACCCATCAGTGAAAACTGTAATTTTTCATGTATTACTATTGTTCGTCTGTCATGAGTTATGGCCCTCCCCACCCATAGTTTTTGTATCAAATTACATATTACACTGTGCATCTACGTGTATAAAGTGTGTGTGTGTTTGTATATCTATATATAGTGGCAATCGCCATTGTGTAGTTATGAGAGTTACATTTACCACAGGAAACGCGTTTTTTTGTTTTGCTAATAAATTTGAAGAATATTCACAATTGTCTTAAAAAAATCTCTACAACCTTAGCTCCTTCCTGGTATGTTTCAGGGGTGTCCGTCAAACAGGGGCTGAGAAAAAGTGGAGATCCCAAAACACTCCTGTCCCCATGCATTTTCCATAGGAAAAATTGGTCCAGGATCCAGAGAAAAGAGCTGAATAAAATGACACCAAATTTGGCAAAGGTAGATCTTTACCCAGAAAGTGTTTTTAAAAACTAGTAGTCTTTTAGTAATTCAGGTTAAAAATGTATAGATATATTGACAGTTGATACTGTAGGACTCCTGGAAGAGACCTGCAGGACAGTGAATTAAAAAATGAGTGCGTTATTATTTGTCGGAAGGGCTTTCTTTCTCGTCGGCAAACTCGCTCACATGGGATTCACGGTCCTGCAGAGTGAGCGCTCTGATTCGCTTATTGAAATGTGGAAGAACATGTTGCAGATATCATTCCAGGACACAGGTGCTTTCAATCAAACTGGTTTCAGAGCTTAATCTAGTACCACAAATAACTTTGTAGCACTCTGATTGCTGAGAAACAGATCAGCAGCAGAAAACAGCTTTTATATTCCTGCCTTGTGGATTTCTCCAAAGCTTTCGATCATGTAAATCGTAACCTCTTATGGAGAAAGCTGTCCGACTGGAACAACTCTGCAAATCTATCATGTGCCATCCAACTTCTTTACTCAAATAATTGGGCAGTGGTCAAACTCGGTTCTAACAGTGGCTTGTCGTCCAAAATAGAAGTTAAAAGGGGTCTGAAACAAGAGTGCGTTCTGGCCCCAATGCTTTTCAATTTGTTTATATTGGACCCAAGTACATTCCTTGACGCAGCTGAATCCCATCCACCAAGGCTTAGACATTGTCAGGGGACTGCATTACAGTACGTTGATGATTTAGTTCTGTTGAACTTGACAGGCATTGGGCTTCACAGGCTCTGAAACAACCTCCACGCTTATTGTGGCAAAAATAAAATGGTGGTGAACCTCACAAAAACCTAGATCATATTGTTCGGAAGGAAGGTCCTGAAGAAAGGAAGTTGGTTCCTGGGTGGACTGCTGGTCTCTAGAGGCACTTGATATAAATACCTCAGTGTCTGGCTGCTAAAACGTCTATTTTCGTTTGCATCTAAATTCATTAAAGCCAAAGTCTGCCTCTCTAATTGCAGCTTTTCAATACTTACTCTACAGATTGCAAATCCCAACCTTCGCGCCTCTTCTCGCAGTGATTAAAAAAAAACGTATTCTGCCAATCAGCCTTGGCACAGTGGCTTTCCCGGGGAAGTTTGGGGCTTTTTAAAACATTCTTTTTCATTCCACGCAAGGCATTTTGCATTATTTTTAACCTACCGCAAAGCGCCATTGAGGCTGGAATTTGGTCTGCTAAACCAAGTGTTTGTACAGGATGACTCTTTACTTAAGTACATATCACTACTAAGGCTCTCTGATAAGTTGATCAGTCAATGTCCTTGAGGCAAAAGAACTATGGGAATTAGCACAGCCGCATACCCTCTTTAAAATATCTGTAAACGAGCAAATGAAGAAGATCTCATGGAATGGGGACAATAGGGATTTTAGTAAAAGAAGCCATGTGTGGACACTTATTGACTCATAAACAACCCTGCTCGCAGTCATACTGAACTGCTTTACTGATGAAGGACACCTTTGTGTTTGAAATGCAGGCTGTATCACCTACACATGGAAAGTCTGATTCATATCAACTTGCCCCAATCTGTTGACTGAACATAAAGCTTTGTTGCGCAGCCTTTTAAATCAAAATGGCATCAGAACCTGCCATCAAGCCTTACTCTTTTGTTTAAAACATGAATGCCCCCGAGTGGCTGCTTCTTTCACAAAAGTTATCCGAAACTTTGATAGGCTGTTGTCAGAAACGTTTAGACTCAGCAGTATGAAGGAAGTGCGATCAATAGCTCCACACAAACGCTGTTTAATGTTTCCAATGTTCACCGTTATACTCTTTTAGCGCTTTGCACAGTCACTTTAGCACCTTATTCTACATGTAATCAAAGTGGCATTTCAGGACATGATGTGGACCAACAAGGTCCAAGGCAGCCTACTATTGAAGAAATCTGCTGATTTGATGATGCTTCTTATCTGTCACACTTTGCTGCACATTTTGCACTAACTGGAAAACTGGAAAGGTCACTGTCAGATAAAATGTTAATTGCAGATAGTTAAGTATGATAGGGGTTGCGCCAATGTTTTTTTGTTTTTAAAGCTTGTTGTCTTCCTGTTTTTGCAAATTTTATTTTGTTACATCTGTACTTTATTTTTGGTATGGAAGAGTCTGTGTAGGATAATAGGCACTAACGTGGAACAAGAGAATATGGGGCGATACTGCTGTCCAGAATGAGTTTTACCTCTTCCCCGTTTCTGTTTTATGCGACCCCTGCACCTTTAGGAACTCTTGCACTGGCGCATTTGCACTACATGTCCATTTTTTGGGGCTAGTCATTGTCCGATAAAATGTTAATTGCAGATGCTGAGGGGATTGAGTAAATATTTTTTTCCAAACTATGTCTTCTTCCATTTTTAGCAAATTTGATCTAGTCACACCTGCACTTTATATCTGGTACTATGAAGGGGGCTGTGTAAAATAGTAATCAACATTGTAGAGCAAGGAGATGAGGCATTACTGCTGTCTAGAGAGAAGTTTACCCCTCACTTGTTTCTCTTTTATGCTGCCCTTGCACTAACAAAACACACAATATGATGGACGGAATGTTGCACATTGGCAAAACATTCACCCCCCCCAGTCACAGATCTGGGTTTAATCCATTGTTATTTTGCTCACCACGCCACCCCAGTTCAGACATGGCCATATGCAACTCAGTCTTGACCCTGTGCCTCATGGGAACCGTCCAGCCCGAACTGCCAAGCCTTGTCTTCCCTGGACCGGAATCAAGCATCCTAGGACCGGTTTCTGGCTATCAGCCGTCATCAGCCAGGATAGCTTGACTCCAGTGGCGTAGTGAGCAAGTGACCCACGTCTGGGCATACCCTTCCCACATAGGACTGTTCCCTTGAGGCACAGGGTCAGACTGATTACATATGGCCAGGTCTGAACTGGGGTGGTGGAGAGAGCTAAAGAATGATGATGGATTAAACCCATATCAGTTGACTAGGGTTGAGTGTTTGATTGGCTCAAGCGCTCCATCCATCTTCCTCTTTGGTATCGCCCATGCACTAACAGTACACCTTGAGCTGTCACATTTGCACTATATATATCCAGCTTTATGGAAGAGATATTGCAAGACGCAGTGTGAACAAGATCACACACGATAATGTTGCTTTCCTGATAGCGGTTATTGTTTTAATTTTCTGCGAACCGTTTTAACTTATTGTATTGTGATGTGTAAATCTATGGTTTTAATTAACCGAAATAAACTATGGTTTTAATTAACCGAAATAAACTTGACTACAGGACACAGGCACTCTATGTCATGGTCCTTGTAAGGGGGTGCCAGAGGGCTAAAAATTATGCACAAAAATAGTTTGGCCTTTCTGCGATCCAGCAGGAGTCCCACAAGAGTCCTGTAGGACCAAAAATAACAAAAACAGAGAGGGGGTCCAAAGTCTGTGACTAGATTACTGAAAGGCGGCTGCGGCGGGGGTTGGTAATTCATCCTGGGGTTGCCCAACTCCCCTAATCCTCCCACCCTTTAGCTGTGCTAATTGAACAGTTGGACGCAGGGGTTGGACTCAAACTATCCTTAAATAATATTATTATACGATTAAAAAAAAGTAGAAATTCACTGAAATACCACAGGTTAAGGTGGAGTTCTATGTGAGGAAGGTAGTTAGATTTTAACCTAGGTTAAATAAACCTTATAAATTCACTGAAAAAGCACTGTTGTGTAATTACTGGGGATATTTTCCAGTTATATGCAACTGATAAAAGTACTTACACCTCTGCTTATGAAATTGCTTATTACATGACCGAAGACATCTGAAATCTATAGTGGTGCAAGTTGTACTTATGTCAGTTACAGATCTGTGCATAGGTGACTATAATGCAATCACATCCCAAGATGCTCGTTTCTGCGTAATTGACAGCTTGAGGATAACCTGTTTTTCAATTCTCCAATTATAATCGATTCCAATAAAAAATTAGGGTTGAATATGTCTCTTGATAGTACTAGCACGCCATTGTATTTCACGAAGATTGACTGCTAGATTTTAATACAGAAGGCTATCTCCCATTATTGCACACAACAATATGGAAACTAAGAAGTTTGAGAAGCCGTCCGACTCATTAGCTTTCTTGTTCACAGATTGGCCCAACAGTGCTGTAAAATTTTTAATAACTGTACATCTTCCATGTCCCAATACCTCAAGGAATGGTTCAGCTTCTTTTTCTTTTCACTGCTTATGACTATTAATGAAGACTTGATAGAGAAGAGGAAGTTTATTACCTGTCATGCCAGTTTTCAATCAAGCCTGTCTTCATTAAATTCATAAACAACTTGCTGTTATCCCTATTGCGCCTCAGGAATGTAAACAACAATCCTGATACAAAATCCTTTGGGCCGTTAAAATGAATTTATGAACAAACTGCCTCTGTGCTGTATGGTAGGATAGTGGTGGGCTACAAACACCCTTACAGAAACAGCATGTAAGACTGCAGGACTATTCGGAAAAAAAATATGTGTTTCACTTTAAAAAAAAAGGTTTGTTCAGCAGTGCTGCTTTATATATTTTCTAATTTGTTTTGAATGTATAATGATTTATTTTCGTATCTGTATTGTGTGTTTAGGAGATAGCAAATGTTGCCTTTTCACAGGCATTTCATTTTGCTTTCTGTGAAGAGCTTTTTTTCACTTTGTGTTCCTGAATGCACATATTTGAAAGAGACACGTTAGTGATAGATTCCTTACCTTAGAATATCCCCAGGCGTCAGACTGGTTCTGGAAAGTTTTCGCTTGCAGTATCTCTGCGCGTCAGGAGGTGGCGTCGTGCGGCTCCGTCACTGGCGTTGAATCGCCGATATGACGTCACGGAGACTACTTAGGCGCCACCCATGCGCGCTGACATCAGTTCTTTCTTTTTCCGCGCCAGTAAGTGCAGATCCGGCTAGAGCACGTACCTTAGTCACTTTTTAGGTCTCGCGCCTGCGATGCATATGGCAAAGCCATATGCGCATCGCGCAGGCGCTATACTATAGTTGCCGGGTCTGCTTCCCAGGAGACAGGAGACTGGCACGCGCACGCTCAGGAAAGCGATCGGATGCCGGCCGCGCGCGCGTTCCCAATCTCCTGTCTCTCTGGTTAGGGCTCGCTGCGAAAAGCGTGTCGGAGATGGCGATGTGCATGCTCACGGCGACGTCTCCGCCGCGCGCCACAGCCCCATGATGATGGTGACATCAGTGGACGCTCGCCGCCTCCGGCGGCTGCTGGGTGCAGGGCTGGCCGGCGGTCGCTGCTCCTGGACTCCCGGCCCTCGCTGGACTTCCTGTGCTCCAGCGCCGTGTTGCACTTCTTCTGCACCGGCCCGCAATCCGCTGTCCGTAAGTTTTTACCACTTACACAAAAGCACTTTTCAAGCCGTCTCCTCACACAGAAGCTTGGACCACTTCCAGGCTCGGCCAGAGCGCAGGCAGCTGACGCCTCTGCGGGGACTACCCCCGGCGTCCTCAAGTTATGGAGTCACACTGGACAGGGCGGTGCTCGGAGAACTTTTCACCTGCATGTGCGCTGCCCTCACAATCTGCCACGGAAGGCTCCGTCAGCACAGCTCGCCACACCCTGCAAAAAGCCTCGGAGTGCTTTACATGAAATGCCACCACACTTTCTGCTAGGGTGCCCCTGCTCTGCGGCATGAAGTAGCTCACGATAAAATCTTTTCATTCCTGAACATGACTAAGTGTTTTAACAAAACAACGTATTGTGGTTTAGCAGTAAAAGAGCCGTACGTCACAGTGTAGGTTGCAGGCAAATATTATTTGGGATCCCAGCAAACAGCACAGTTATTTATTGGAGGGAAATATTTCTTTGGGCAGACATGTTTGCTTTCACCACGCTGTGTTTATGTACACAGTGCATCTGATAGCAGCCAGCAAGAGCAGGGGACAGAAATGTCGCACCCCACAGCACACACATGGAGCTGCCTCTCCTCTGTTCAGACAGTGCTCTTGCAGCTATATAACACCGCCTTCATTTTAGTCTTTGAGCACTATTTACTTTATTGACTTTCTATTACTGCAGTCACGACGTGTTTGAATGTAAGCAAAGCACGCTGTGTCTGCAGTAAGCAGCCGGGACAATGGCGGCAGGCATTCCAGTGCCAAAGGTCTCGATTTTTATCTTTACAAAGCCTTTCCTACCAGGCTTTTGTGGTCTCTCAACTACATAAATAACAGGTAGTACTACTGTCGAACGTGATGGCATTCAATTTACCAACCTAAGGAAGATGGAAGGCTGAAGCTGTCTTTAGTAGAATTCGACTTTGGTTTGCATGTCAGTGGCAGCAGCAGCTTCTTCGTAGAATCTACAAATTGTGATAGAGTTGTTTTTGTTTTAAGGAGACACATTTATTTTTCACCAGACCCCTTAACTTTGTTAACACAGCCGTCTATTTTAGTTACTTGAAATTCTTTGCACTTTAAGGAAGTGAGCGTGTGCCCTTATCTGTGTGTCATGCAACATGTGGCAAACTGAATCTTTTTGAAATAGCTGAGGTGTCTACATTTAAATCAGTATTTAATTGTCACGTCGCCAATGAATGCAATAGGAAACAACCATTTACAATGCAGTAGGTCTCGCATTTACGCGAGTTTAAGCTATTGCCATTGGAAATGACAATGCCTTTCATTTATGTTTTAAAAACTAAAACATAAATAAAAGGCATTGTCATTTACAATGCCAATAGCTCAAAGCCGCGTAAATGCGAGACCTATTGCATTGCAAATGCTTGTTTACTATTCTTTTGAGACTTTTTGTCTCCTGTCAGTCTACTCTGGTGCACGTAGGGATGCCTTGTTTTAAGTCTTATGGGGCCTGCCGTCGCAATATTCGGCGGCGGACCCCACGACGTCTGCCTCTACCACCTGGAGTGCGACCACGATTCTCGGTCCTGTATGGACTGTCTGGCCATGGCGCCGAAAGCCTTGAGGGAGCGGCGCCAGAAGTTGCTTGAAGTCAACTTGTCCCAGAGAACGCTCGCGGGCCACCATCATCGCTCCTCTGGCTCCAGATCTTCACCCTCGGATTTGGGTAAGAGACAACACAAAAAGAAGTCAAAGTAGCGTGTTGCTCTCCCCCAATGTGGACGAGGGGGACAGGGGTTCTGCTCCTTCGGCCACCTTATCCAGGTTAGTCGGCCACTCCCGCACAGGTGCAAGAATTTCTTGCTATCATGGACAGCCTGTTTAGGCCTCAATCTCCCGCCGGCGTGCCCTTGGGCCATGCGGTCCCGTGTCAGGATCCTGTTGAGCTGGCTCCGGCCACGGCGTCACAAGGTCCCATGCTGCCGGCTCCAGCCCCGGCGCCACCCTCGGCTCTGGCACCGCAGTGGATACCATTTATTCCGCCCCTGCCCCGGTTCCAGGACAATTTTGTCCCTACCTGGGATCCGCATTGGGACACAGCGCCGGTGAGGCCCCGTCCGGCGCCGTTTGTTCCTTCCCCGGTCCCTGCCCCGCCACCGCAGTCTGTACCACATACGGCGGAGGTGGAGGTCCGAGGACCCTCTTACTCATCAGTGTGACTGAGCAGGATTAGGCGGACGAGTTGGAGGAGGCCGACGGCATTGATGTCTCCTCTGACCCGTGGTTTGCCTCTCCCCCGCCTACCATGGAGGAGGCCGCCTCTTACACGGTGGTGCTCCTTCGGGCAGCTGAGGTCCTCAACCTTGATCTTCCTACGGTGGCCCTAAAATCTAATCTTCTCACTGAGGTGCTCCAGGTGGCGTCCACTTCGTCGTAGCCCCTGCTGCCCTTGAATGACGCCCTCACTGACGTCTTCCTGGGCACTTAGTTACGGCCAGCCACAGGGCCCCTTTGGAGAAGTAGGTCGGCAGTCATCGCCCAGCGCCGGGTGACCCTGCCTTTCTGACCACTCATCCTACGCCCGAGAGCCTGGTTATCCAAGCTTCGACGTCCCAGAGTGCCTTTCCCACGGCTCCGCCGGATAAGGACTCTAAAATGCTGGTGCAGTTTGGCAAGCATTTGTTCTCTTCTGCCAGCTTAAGCCTGCGGTTGGTGAACACTGCATGCCTATTAGACTGCTATTCCCATGCGGTGTGGGATACAGTTGCACAGGTGTTGCCTCAGGGGCCTAAGGAAGTCCAAGCTGTGCTGTCTCTTGGCTATGGCCAAGTCCTTGGGTCTCTCCCCCACTCGACAGGCCACGTCTACCTTTCATTCCTTTTGTGGCTACAGAAGGGGCGCCCCTGCCCACTCGTTGAGTCAGAAGCCTGCGCAGAACCAAACTCAGCATGGGCATGGAGGCCGCCGTGGCGGCACAGGGGGCCAGGGTGCGGGTCAGTCAACCTCTGCTCCCGCAGCATCCGCCTCAAAGGCTTCCTAGTCTGGGCTTTGTGGTGCACCCCACACCTGTGGGCGGCAGGATTCGACATCCCCTTCCCCAATGGCGTTCCGTCACTTCTGACAAGTGGGTGCTGCAACTCGTCCGGAGCCGTTACTCTCTACCCTTTGAGTCTAACCCCCCAGCCATGCCTCCTCCGTTCCACCGCATGTCTGGGGATCACTTCGCGCTTCTCCAACATGAAGTTATGGCCCTCTTGGCCAAGGCGGCCATCAAGCAAGCTCCTGGGCCCAAAGTTGGACGTGGTTGTTATTCCCACTACTTTCTGGTCCCCAAGATGGACAAATGGGGCTTGCGCCCCATCTTGGACCTCAGGAACGTCAATCGCTTCCTCTGGAAGGAGAAGTTCAAGATGTTGACTCTGGCTCAGGTCTTGGCGGCCCTAGACCCTGGAGACTTGATGGTAGAGTTGGACTTGCAGGACGCATAGTTTTCACATCCTCGTCCTGCCGGCCCACAGGCGTTACCTGCGGTTCACGGTAGGCCAGGAGCATTTTCAGTTTGCTGTGCTCCCCTTCAGCCTTACCAGCGCCCCTCGGGTGTTCACGAAAGTGATGGCGGTGGTCGCAGCTCACCTGCGCAGGTCAGGGGTGTCAGTCTTCTCCTACCTCAACGACTGGTTGTTGAAGGTGGGCTCACCCCAAGCTGTTGTCACCCACCTTCAGACTACGTTCGACCTCCTGCATTTGCTGGGTTCTCCATCAACGTGCCGAAGTCGCACCTCAGTACCTCTCAGATGCTCCCCTTTATTGGTGCGGTTCTGGATTTGACGCGGTTTCGAGTTTATCCTCCCGAGCAGCGAGTCCGGGAAATTGAGGCTATGATTCCGATCTTTCAGCCTCTATCCCGGGTTTCAGTCAGGATGACCATCCGGGTCCTGGGACCGGATGGTCTCCTGCATCCTGCTAGTGCAACATGCCAGATACATATGCGGGCTCTGCAGTGGGACCTGAAGTTCCAGTGGGCAAAGCATCGGGGCAACCTGTCCGATCATGTCCTGATCTTGGAGGGTACTGCACAACAATTGCAGTGGTGGCTCACGAATCGTGATTGGGTCAATGGCAGATCCCTCTCCCTTCCCCAACCGGAACACACAGTGGTGACGGATGCGTCCCTCCTGGGCTGGGGAGGCAACTTGGGAGAGGCGGAGATCAGAGGCATCTGGTCTCCGGCGGAGTCCCGGCCCCATATCAACCTTTTGGAGCTTCGGGCAATCCGACTTGCACTGAAACCATTCCCTCCCTCTGTCCGGGGAAGTGTGGTGCAGGTGCTCACGGACAACACCACCGCCACGTTGTATTGCAACAAACAGGGCGGGTTGGGGTCCTGGACCCTATGTCAGGAGGCTCTGTGCCTCAGGGCATGGCTGGAACATCAAGGCATTACCTTGGTGGTTCAATACCTGGCAGGTTCTTTGATTGCCAGGGCGGACAAACTCAGCCGCTGGTGCTTGATGGATCACGAATGGCGATGGAACTCGGACATGGCACAAGGCCTCTTTCAGCAGTGGGGAGAGCCTTGGTCGATCTATTCGCCACCAAAGAGAACGCGCAATGTCATCAGTCTGCGCGTTGGAATTTCCAAGGCGGCACTCGCTCAGAGACTCTTTTCGTCGTCAGTGGAGTTGCGGTCTGTTGTACACCTTTCCGCCTATACCACTTCTGCCCAGAGTGCTTAAGAAGATCAAACGCGGGGGCGTGGCTAGCTGCCGAGGAGAATGGTCGTGCTCTGAGGCGGCTCCTCAGCCTGAACGGCCAAACGACCTCCAAACCTCCACTAGTGCTGTTGCCTGGCCTGGGGTCGATCAACCATCTGTCTGCACCCCTTCTGCGGCCCCCGGCTGACCTCTGGAGCCTTCTTACCAGCCGGTATCGCCGTGAACGGGTCCCGACGGCCGGAGCCCATCTGCCCAAGATGGCGGCCGCCGCTTAAGCAGTACCCGAGTGCCCACTACGGAGCGGCTCCGGCCCGTGCTCAATCTCCGGCGCCTCCTAACAACCTGGTCGAGCGTTACAGAGGCGATTCCCAGCAGATCCAGTTCAAGTTCAGGGATTTGTATAGCGCACTACTCACCCAGAGGGTCTCAAGGCGCTTGGGGGAAGGGGGTGCATTATTTAACGAATAGCCAGGTTTTAAGTTCCTTCCTGAAGGAAATGTGGTTCTGGGTGAGGCGGAGGTGTGTGGGGAGAGAATTCCAGGTTTTGGCCGCCAGGTAGGAGAAGGATCTTCCTCCCATGGTGGATCTTTGAATGCGGGGGACTGCAGCGAGGGCTTGATTGGAGGATCTTAGTTGGCGGGTCGGTGTGTAGAAGGAAAGTCGTGTGTTGAGGCATTCGGGTCCAAGATTGTAGAGGGACTTGTGTGCATGTGTGAGGAGACGGAACGTTATTCTCTTGTTGACGGGAAGCCAGTGGAGGTCTTTCAGGTGACCGGTAATGTGAGCTTGGCGCGGGATGTCCAATATGAGTCTGGCTGATGCGTTTTGGATGCGTTGGAGTTTTTTCTGTAATTTGGAAGTGGTTCCGGCGTAGAGGGTGTTTCCATAGTCCAGTCGGCTAGTGACCAGAGCGTGGGTGACAGTTTTTCTTGTTTCGGTGGGGATCCAACGGAAGATTTTTTTGAGCATACGAAGTACGTTAAAGCAAGAGGATGTGACGGCGTTGACTTGTCTGGACAACGAGAGGGAGGAGTCTAGGATGAAGCCCAGGTTACGTGCGTGGTCTTTGGGTATGGGTGCCGTGCCCAGAGCCGATGGCCACCATGAGTCATCCCAGGCAGAGGGGGATGATCCTAGGATGAGGAGTTAAGTTTTAGGCGGCTGTTTTTCATCCATTCGGCTACTTCTTTCATGCCTTCATGGAGGTTGGTTTTGGCGGTGTTAGGGTCTTTGGTAAGGGAAAGGATCAGTTGGGTATCGTCAGCGTAGGAGATGATGTTGAGGTTGTGATGTCGCGCGATGGAAGCGAGGGGACTCATGTAAACGTTGAAGAGGGTGGGACTAAGTGATGATCCTTGTGGTACTCCGCAGATGACTTTGGTGGCCTCTGATTTGAATGGGGGGAGTCGGACTCTCTGGGTCCTCCCGGCGAGGAACGAGATGATCCAATCTAAGGATTTTCCTTGTATGCCGATGTTGCTGAGGCGTTGTATGAGGGTGCTATGACAGACCGTGTTGAAAGCGGCGGAGAGGTCAAGTAGAATGAGGGCCACTGTTTCTCCGTTGTCCAGTAGTGTTCGGATGTCGTCAGTCGCTGCAATGAGGGCTGTTTCGGTGCTGTGTTTGGCTCGAAACCCGGATTGAGATGGATCGAGGGAGTTGTTGGATTCAAGGAAGGCGGCAAGGTCAAGTAGGATGAGGGCAACTGTTTCTCCGTTGTCCAGTAGTGTTCGGATCCAGCCCAGTTTCGGGCCGCTGGCTCCCGCAGGTGAGGAGCGGGACGACCCATATCGGCCTCCCCCACCCGCCCGGCACCAACGTCTAGGCAAGTCCCCGGCTTGGGCCTAGCGCCGGCAACAAGTACGGACTCCCGGTTCCGATTTCTTTGGACTTGCCCCATGCCGAGGCACCCGGTCTCTCTCCACAGCTGACGGCCTACCTCTGGAAGATCTCGACGGGGACGAGTTGCTGCATCGGGGGGGCCAGCCGTGACGCCGTAAGTGGACTTCCTGAGGCCTGTGAGACGCCCCCTTCCTCCCCACCCCCTCGACTCCTGCATACCACGGCTTTAGCGATCGGTTGGACAGACTACTGGAAGCTCCAAGGCGGCCCCGTGATTGGCCTGACTGGACGCCTGCTGCTGGCCCACACTCAGCCTGCGGCCTCTGCGCTGGGGGATCCTCCTGATTCCCTACTCCTCACCGACTTCTTCCTCCACGGGGCCACTGCCAGTCGGACCCTAGAAGTTGCGACCCCCTCCTCGACCACAGCTTTGCGAGCGCGGACCACGCTCCTTCGCCTCCCCCAAGTTTCTCAGCGAGGGGCTCCTCTTCTCTCCCCCCCCCCCCCGCCCCCCCCCCCCACTCTCCTCTATTCCATCAGGATTGCCTCCGTACCTCCCTCGCCACATCCTCAAGCGGGGACCGCAACGACGATGGCCTCCAACAAAGGTACTCGACCCCCCCCCCCCCCCCGAAAGGCAAATCAATAAACTGTCGTGGGGCTCCAGGGGGGACCCCAAAGATGTGCCTCCAGATGCTACCCTCAAGCCGACAACCCCCCCTCAGCAAGGGAAGTCTTCCCCTACATTGGACGATGTTATGGAGGCAATCGCGGGGGTCCGCTCTTCACTCGAAACCCGGATTGATTCAGTAAACGTGGAGGTGACGCTGCTACGTGCCGACCTTCGGAAAATGGACTCCAAGGTGAAGGACATTGAGGTTAAAACTCTTGCTCTCGTCGATGACACCTCCACACTACAGCAACAGGTGGCCCATCTGCAGAAACAGCAACGCCAGATGGAGGTGCTCCTGGATGACTATGAGGGACGCGCCCGACGCAATAACCTCCGCATTCTTGGTGTTCCCGAGCGCCTCGAGGAGCGGGCCACAGACCTCTTTGTGGAGAAATTGGTCCTCCAACACCTCCAACTGAAGAACCTTTCCAACTATTTCTCCATAGAACGGGCCCATAGAGTTCCTGGGGGCCAGCCGAAGCCGGGCGCTCCTCCCCGCCCCATCGTGGCCCGTGTCTTCAACTTCCGAGACCAAGATGTCATCCTCCAAACAGCACGTGCGGGACAACCTTTGCGAATCGACAATGCACGCATGATCTTTCCAGATTTCACCGTGAAGGTGCAGGCCCGACGACGCAGCTTCCTCGAGGTGAAGAAGGCACTCCGGGCACAATCCATCAAGTACGCCATGTTATTCCCCGCGAAACTCCGCGTTGCGGCGGAGGGTAAGACCTGGTTTTTCGAATCTCCTGCTGATGTCTGGGACTGGCTCGAGGGATGGAGACAATCGAACTCCACTCATCACCGACACAGGGGGTCCTCTGATCGCTCCAACGAGGAGGCGCCGCCGGAAAGTCAAGACCTGTTCGCGGACAATGTGCAGGAAGAGTAACGCCGAACAACCCAAATTGGATTGAACAATTCAGCTGCTCCTCTACGGGCTGCTATGCTCCCCACTTTGGCGGTCTGACTCCGCTATCAGACAGACGATATATATAAGACCATCTTCCTCAGAATCTCACTGGCTTACAGCACACTCGACTTCCTACCTCATCCATGTTCTGACTTCTATGTATCCTTTATGGTTTTTCCTCCATGGGTCCCCATACCCGTTGTTGTTGCTCGACCTAGTCATATCGCTGTTGAACTCCTCCTGCTTGTGAGAGGGTCACCCTCTCGGAGCCCACAATGAGGGAGGGCACTTGGCCCCGGGGGTCGCTCCGCAGATGATGTGGAGTACTGGTCGGTAGGCCTGCAGCCATCGGAACTGGTTATATATATTGCTTCCCCCTATCAAGTGGTTTGCTGAATGCTCAATGATAGACTGAGCGGCGCTCTCTGGTGTGGTCCCTCCGCTCACACTAGTCACCATGAGACCCCGGGCACAGGACCGGCTCCCGTCTAAATCTTATCAATGACTTCTACCATGTGAATGCTAATGTTTATGCTAGTTGTTTACTCGCACTAGATACCTTCATCCTACTATTGGCCGATGAGGGCACCCTTGGCTCTCCACACTCCTCTCTAATGTTCGGGGGGCGACAGGCACTCTGCCTAGTTGGGGAGTGGATAGTTCTAAGTCCGCGGGCAGGGACGCAGAGTGGGGGGGTAACAGCAGGGGGGAGGGACTGGGAGGGATGGGAAATGTTGAAAAGTTGATGTCGAGACTCCTATGGTCTCTGTTCTTGTTCTTGCTTATTCATTGCAGAGGATTCTGGATCGTAGAGCGCTACGCGCAGCGCGCCGCGACCCCACATGCTACTATTGGCGAGTTTTCGCCGTTGGACCCGCTTATATGCTACCTTACACCATCACGTTCTACCTATTACTCACACTTCGGCCCTGCCGGGCCCCTACCAGACTCTAGGGTGACCCGCTCCCCTGAAACGCCTGTCTCTGGTCGATATCTTATCCACCACACACCGTTCATCCGTGCATATTCTCACTTGTTTAGACCGCCATGATGCCCTCTTCGCTAACGTCCCTGACCATTATGACGTGGAACGTTAATGGTCTTGGCAATAAGATAAAAAGGGGGGTGGTAATGCAATATCTCAAACGCTGCTCTCCAGACCTGGTCCTCCTCCAAGAGACGCATCTCATGGGTAATGCATGCCGGGCGCTGAACCGAGGCGGATATAAACTGCTTGTGCATGCCGGTTTCACCTCCGGATCTAGGGGCACCGGTATTCTGGTGCGTAAGAGTGTGGCCCTGACATGCACGAAAACGCGGGCTGATCCCCTCGGTCGATATGCAGCGATAGAGGCCCCCTGGGAAGGCAAACCACTGAATATTGTTTGTCTACATCCCTCCAGCCCTAGGTACAGCTGCGCTCCAGACCATACAACACCTAATGCTCGATCTTCCACAGGGACCCCTGCTCATTGGGGGGGATTTCAATATGACAATGAACGATGCCGTAGACAGACACCCCCACCGTCCCTCACACAGTCCTGTTCAGACCTATCTAACTTTGCACACTTGATGGGGCTCGAGGACCTTTGGCGCCGCTCCCACCCTCACACGTCCTACTATACGCACTACTCCAATGCTCACAATAGCAGCTCTCGTATAGACTATTTATTCTCACCCGCTACTGATTTACAATTCTTCCGCCATCGGGAGGGGTTCCCCAGAGGGATCTCCGACCACTCCCCCCTCACTATACAGTTCACACATCACCGCCCGAAGGTGCGCGGTCCCAGTATAATCGCGCCCTGGCTCTTAAAAATCCCTGACATACACGATAGCCTGCTTGCACACACCGAATACTACTTCGCCGAAAATGTGGGGTCTGTACCTTCGGCCACAACTATATGGCAGGCATACAAAGCAGTAATCAAAGGTTCAGCGCTAGCCCTTAAGAACGGTTACCTCCGTAAACAAAATGAACAATTGTTACATATAGAAGCAGACTTGCTTAACCTGGAATCCCTCCACAACGCGCACCCCACAGACGAGATATCGGCCCGCCTGCAAGCGAAACAAATAGAGTATAGGGCACTGGCTCTTGAAAAAGCTCAATCCAAACTCCTCAAAACCCGCCACCGGGTTTATGAGCTGGGAGACAGAGCGGGAAAGATGATCGCCTGGCTTGAGAAACGGGAGCAAGGCTCCCGTTGGATCCCGGAATTAACCCTTCCAGACCGCTCTACTGTCACAGACCTGAGCGATATAGCAGAGGCTTTTGCCACCCACTTGGAGGGGGTCTATACCGCCAGAGCCCACTATGGCGAGGAGGAATCCAAATTACTCTTAGCCGAAATGAGCCTCCCCACTCTCTCTGAGTCCGAGGTGCAGGAGCTTGAGGCAGACCTCACAACGGAGAAAGTTCGAAATGCCTTATTTTCTGTTAACTCCGGCAAGGCAATGGGCCCCAACGGCGTCCCTATTGAGTTCCTGAAGGGCATGGCGACCGAGATCCTTCCCCATCTTAAAGCGATGTTCGAGGACAGCTGCGAAGTAGACTGCTTGCCGCAAGACCAGCGATTGGCCTCGATCGTGGTTATCCGTAAGCCTAATAAGCCAGCTGCTGACTGTAGCTCTTACCGACCTATCTCCCTCATTAATGCTGAAGTAAAGGTCCTCGCCAAGCTCCTAGCCACTAGACTCATGACCGTTCTCCCCGCCCTGATACACGAAGATCAGTCGGGCTTCCTCCCGGGTCGCAACACTGCGCTCAATCTTCGCCGTGTCCATAATGTCATGAGTAGGATACCGCACCTCCGGGAAGACGCAGTCATCCTTTCCCTAGATGCAACACTTGCCTTCGATTCTATTGAATGGTCCTACCTCTTTGAAGTACTCCCTCGTTTTGGTTTTGGCCATAAATTTATACGGTGGGTTCGGCTACTCTACACCGATCTCTGGGGGCAGGTCTATGTCAACGGTCATACATCCAGGCGCTTTCCGCTTCACAGAGGTACACGGCAAGGGTGCCCGCTGTCCCCTTTGTTGTTCACCCTCACTCTGGAACCCCTAGCTCACTGGATTAGAACCGATAATTCTATCCGAGGCCTACGATGGCATGCTGACATAGTCGATAAGATTTCGCTATACGCGGACGACATTCTAGTATATCTCTCTTCCCCCAGGTCCTCCCTTAACAGTCTGCTGCACGTGATTACTAACTTTGTCAAATACTCGGGCTTCTCCATTAACTGGTTGAAATCAGTGCTATATGTTCTTCATGGTCCACCCCCCCTCTCCCGAGAGGCTACTCAGTCGAAATTGCCCAAGAAGGTTTCAAATATTTGGGGATTTTTGTCACCCCGGACCCCCACCTGTTCCATGACCGCAACCTCAAAGGCCCACTCCAGAAACTCCATACAGACGTCTCACATTGGAGGTCGCTTCCCCTTTCTCTCCCCGGCAGAGCCGCCCTATTTAAAATGCTTGCGCTCCCTCGGTTCCTCTATGCTCTACAAAACTGTCCGTTTCCGATACCAGACTCCTACTTTAATTTGATCGAAGGCGACCTCCGCCTCCTTCTGTGGGATGGCGGCTCCCCCCGCATTGCCCTCATCTCTCTCACGCAAGGATGGTATGACGGGGGTATCGCCCTCCCTAACATCCGTCTCTACTATTGGGCAACCCAATTGGTCGCCACCAATTCATGGATCTACAGCACACCTACAAACCCTGCCTTCCACTTGGAGAAATACAGACAAGCTGTGGCGGTTACCTCGAAGCTCTATACGGCAAACATTCCCGTACTCGTTATATAGGCCCAATGTCCCACCCGCTATCCATATGGCACAGCGCAAACAAGCGGCTCGGGTGGGCTAACACCTTCACGCTATCCACCCCACTCTGGACCTCGTACATACTAGGCACCCTTTGTCATTGTAGTGGCTTTGATAAATGGGACACAATAGGCATATCCACTATTGGCGACTTACTCCACAAGGGCACACTACTGACATTCAAAGACCTCCAAAACACATACAACCTGGCGACTTCTGAGACCTTCCGCTACCTCCAAATTAAACACGCCATACTCGCCAACATCCCAGACCTCGCCTCCCTTCCACAGTCCTCACCCCTCAAGGATAGACTCTTGTCCGAACCCCTTCAAGCTAAGGCGATCTCTTACACGTACCATAAATTGTGCAACAACATGCCAAATTCTTTTCACCTCCTCCGGGCTAAGTGGCAGACTGACATTGGCAATATGGAGGATGCGGAATGGCAGTCAGCATTGATGTCCCCGCGAGAGTCAGCCATTAATCATAGATTCCGCTTGATACAATTGAAAATACTGCACAGGACTTGCATGTCGGGTCCCTTCTTAGCCAAAATAGGCCGACGTCCATCTGACCTTTGCCTCCGTCAATGTGGCTCTACGGGCACTTTCTATCATATCCTGTGGGAATGCCCGGCAGTTCAAGACCTTTGGAACCGCGCTGTCCTAAAAATGGCTGATGCCCTCGGGAAACAGGTCCCTCTGTCTCCCAAATGCACGCTTCTTAGTATATGGGACCCCACAGACCTAACAGCGATAGAACAGCGCTGGGTGAACCTCAGCTTCCTTCTCATAAAGCGTGAGATAGCCATGCAGTGGGGTTCGCCACGCAAGCCACTCCTGATTCGATGGGTGGCTGCAATGGATGTTTGCATGTTGGCAGAAAAATCAGTTTACAATACTAGGGGTTGTCCCGGAGTCTGGGATAAGAAGTGGGGGCGATAGAATACCTATAGGGGCGACTTTATGTACCTCCCCGACGACAGATATGGCTATGACCAGGCAGGTCATCCCTCGGTGAGTGTGGAAATGGTTGCTACCGTGCCGTGCGTGCTCTGTGGCGATGAATGCTGACTGCAATGGCTCATATACATGTTTCCTCTGTTTCGATTTGTTATGTTTGTTTACAATGAAAATACCATAGACCTCTGGACTATCCGGTACACGGTTTTGACTATTCTGTGCACACCTAGCTACCACGCCGCCGAACCTCCGGGATGTTAGCTGAATGGCTGTGTTGCTCAGGGAATCTTACTAAGTGCCTGTATGTACCGCAGCCGGCCCTCGAGGGTGTAGGCTCTATGCTGTGTCACTTTGTACTATGCAATAAAGGTCTTGGGAGAAAAAAAAAAAAAAAAGATCAAACGCGACCGGGCCCAAGTTATCCTTGTGGCTCCGGACTGGGCACGAAGGTACTGGTATCCCGAGCTACTCAGAATGTCAGTCGATCTCCCGGTTCGTCTGCCTCTTCAGGAGGACCTTCTGTCGCAGCAGCAGGGGACGGTCCTCCACCCGAACCTGTCCAGTCTCCACCTCCATGCTTGGAGATTGAGCGGCGACAGTTGAGGCCATTTGACTTGCCTCCTGAAGTCTGTAATGTCATTCTGGCAGCCAGGCGTCCCTCCACGAAGTCGGTATACGCCTGCAAGTGGAACAAATTTGTGGCATGGTGCACAGCAAAGGCTGTGGATCCTCTTTCTGAGGTTCTTCTCTTCCTTCTTTCGCTTGCCCAACAGGGCTCTGCTCTGGGCACTATCAAGGGCTAAAAAGACAAGTGTGTGGAGGGTCGAGGGGAATATTTAACGACCTGTCTGCTCATTCCCTTACTGTGAATACATAGCACACAAAAGAGCAGACCAGGTCTAAGAATGGTGTGTAGCCATACAAGCGACTGTGAAGCAGTTGGATGCATGTGTGAACGAATGCTGTTGAGTAACAACGGCTAGGACAAATCCCATCAGCCCACCCTTATGGTGGAATTTCATCATGTGGGAGTTGGTGGTCACTCAAAACCCCGCCCGACCATATTGTGCCGGGAATGAAAGCCAAAACTCTAGCCATGATGTTCATCAAATAATAAAAAAGTGCAGTGCTCAAGTGATCGATAAAATTGACTACTAAGACTCAAGAAACGTTCAAACAGAAGTCTAGGTGTCAAAAATTAAAAACACGCCGAGTAGTTGGACACTAGAACTACTCTCTGGCGCTGTGCTGGTTGGTCGACATGTTTCAGCCTGTAGGGGAATTACCCCGGCTTTCTTCAGGACCTATAATATGGAATTGCTACTGCAGCTAACAGTGATTTGTGAAATGAAAAATAACATAAAATGTACTTAAGAAAAGTTACATATCTACCAGGAACTTAACACTCCAATGTTCACTGGAGGAAGAGAGACATAACTTCTTCCTGTCGAGAGACAAAAGATAACACAACAACACAAGGTTACCCACATACATCTGCATGAATACACAATCGCTGTATAGGTAAACACACCTGCGCGAATAGTTTACATTCCGCATTACAACAGAAGCATAGTAGCTTAATCACACAGAGGCATTTCCTCACAGTGATACTCACCCAGCTTTGTGTGGGTGAAGACCTCACCTCACCCGGCAACCGCTCGGGAGAATGAGGCCCCGCTCTACAGTGTAGAAAGAGGACATAGTTAGCACACAAACTATACTGTGCCTAGCCAAATTACTCTACACATAAAACCCAACAAACGTGTGATAGAAACCCATCTATCAGACCAAGAAATTACCTACACAAAAGCCAACATTGGACACTTAAAAACTACACACACTGAGATGTTGCACATGTCCCAGGACGCAGTGTAGGCACTGATAAACACCTCTAAATTGCTAACTTGGGCACCCACTAGAAGACACTCATTAGATGACAAGAGAGGGGTATAAACGGGATCCTGACTGTAAACCACAGTCTTTAAAGTTTGTGGGAGAAACTGATAAGGACCCCTGGATAGCTTTTTTTTGGCCACCCGCTACGAAGAACTAATTTAAGTACCAACAATCTGTGAGCACGGTCTCTGAAATATAAGGACCATCTGGGCTACTTCCAGTCATGCCACCTCGGTAAGAACTAAGTGAAAGCAGCAAGGACATCCGGCGTCTCACCTGTCCGTCGGTGCCCCTCGTTATGACCAAGCGGCTACCTTTCTGCCCTTGCAACCTTTCTAAGGCTGCCTGATCAACCTTCTTTGTTCAAATCCCCTATTGTAAACCGTTTTCTGAAGGGCATCACACACACGTTCCCTCCTGTTCCGTTTGTGATGCCTCAGTGGGACTTGAACCTTGTTCTTACCTTTCAGATGTGTGCTCCCTTTGAGCCACGTCACAACTGTCCTCTCTGCCTTCTTACTCTGAAGACTGCTTTCCTGGTTGCCATCACCTCTGCCAGGAGAGTGAGTGAGCTCCAGGTTCTTTCATCCAAACCCCCTTTCCTTTCTGTCCATCTGGACAAGGTTGTGTTGCGGACTAGACCATCTTTCCTGCCCAAGGTTGTCAGGGCCTTCCATATCGGGCAGTCTATCACCTTGCCCACCTTCTTTCCGCCACCGCATCCCTCTAAAGAGGAAGAGCGGCTCAACAGTCTGGACCCAAACTGTGCGATTTCATTCTATCTAGATCGCACACGCCAGTTCCGGGTGGATGACCAACTCTTTGTTGGTTACGTGGGCGCTAAGAAGGGACGGGCGGTCCACAAGAGGACCATCTCTCGGTGGGTCATCTTGTGTATCAAGGCATGTTACTCCTTGGCTAGGAAGGAGCCTCCTGTTGGGCTGAGGGCCCATTCCACTCTGGCCACGGCGGTTAGCACTGCCCTGGGCCGGGGAGTCCCCTTGCAGGACATCTGTCAGGCAGCTACGTGGGCATCGCTGCACACGTTTGCAAGACAGTACTGCCTGGACAGCCAAGTCCGGAGGGATGGCTTCTTTGGCCGTTCCGTCCTCCAGGACTTTCTGGTGTGATTATTGGTTCGCAGACCCACCACCGGGGTTGGTATTGCTGGGGTATCTATTCTAAGGTAAGGAATCTAATACTAACCTGTTTCTTTCAGATGAACAAGTTACTTACCTTCGGTAACGATATATCTGTAAGAAACAGTAGTTGGTATTAGATTCCTTACCGCCCCTCCCATCCTCCCCGTTCTGCGAACCGATATCTAGGGTTAAGGTCATCCCCTTTCAGGGCCCTAGTTTCAATGGCACCAGTGTTGGTTTTAAACATGGCTCTGCGTTTCTGGCCCGGAAAAGCTGTGTCTAAGAACTGACGTCAGCGCTCGGAGGCGGCGTCTAAGCACTCAGACGACGTCATCACGGCGCCGACGACGGACGCGGAGCCGCAGACGACACCTACCAACGCGCAAGGGTACTGCTACGCAAAAATTTCCGGATCAAGTCTGACGCCTGGGGATATTCTAAGGTAAGGAATCTAATACTAACTACTGTTTCTTACAGATATATCGTTACCGAAGGTAAGTAACTTGTTCGTTACAGACACTTTCTTTTCTATAGTTTACCTTTCTTTTCTTTTTTTTTAATGAAAAACCTTTATTGAAGCATTCAATAGAAATACAAGCATAGACCTACAACCACAGGGGCCGGCTGCTAAACAAGCCATAACCCCCCATATCACGGTATGACACAGCTCATCAGCCGACAGCCCTGAGGTCCGGCAGCGATTCAAAATAGAGCGTATTGTAGAATGCACCACTGAATGACCGGATAAAACAGAGGTTCCGTTTTTCTTTTTTATACAGAAGCGAGAGTGGCATTACATATATAGGCGTCACACTTTACGCTACAGTGCAATAATAGGTGGGGGGATGTAACTTCGCATATCATCGAGTACTGGGAGACATACAACATAATCATAATTACGCAGCAGTTTAGCATAAGAAAAAGGATAAGCAACTTGCAAACGATCTAAAGCGAGTATCATCCATAAGACCCACCCCTCAAGAGACAGAGGAAACAGAGCCAGTGTAGACGCCTAGTAGGTCAAGAATTAGTGAAGGATAAACAGCCCACCTCCCGATGGGAGAAAAAGAAAAGAAAAAGGAGCCATAGAACAAAACAAATCAAAATAACAAACCCCCCCCTAACCCCCAACCCTGCACCCCTGCAATGGCTACGGCCTACCCCACTAGCAGCGTGCCTGTCGCCCAGGAACTTACCCTAAAAGAAGGAAGAAAAGCGGAGGAGGAGAATAAAAACACACTCTCGGTCTCCGATACCCCCCCGCCATAAGCGACCTCCCCGAAATCAAATACAGTATAAGACGAAGTACGTAATCCAACCGGGGGAGGACAGTAACTAACCACCCAACTCCTGTTACGTTATAGGACACAATCCCGGCATTTATCGAGATATTTTCCCAAGCCCTAGTAGTCAGATTCAACCCTGGCCAGTACGGTTCTTTATGAGAGCCCTTATAACCCAGACCACAATCACCATGGGGAAATCGAAGCGTTCGTAGAAGTTCAAGTCAATGGAATCGGATCGAGAACAGGATAAAAGTTCCCGACATCCACAAAGCAAGCGAGGAAAAGTGAAAAAGGATGGCAAATCTCTCCTACTGTCACCGAGGAACTTATTGTGGCTTGTAAGACTGTCCGCTAGGATATTTGGCCGAATAGGGATCAAGCAGGGAAAGCTGACGATGGTCACAGGCGTGCTATCCGTTATGCGCGAGTCAACAAAGCGATTGAAATCAGGCTTCCGCCCAGGGACCCCAGAATGAAGCGTACAGTAATCCACGGGTACCACAGCTTGCCATAAACATGTCGAGGCGTCGTCGTCCAGTCTCAGACAGATATTGTCAACCGTTAAGGACAGTTTTTGGTACATGACGGTGATATGTGAGTGGAGCGTCCCAACGGCGGCCATTACGGTCTGCAGCGATGGTGTGCCTTCCGTCCCCTCCATCCCCTCTCGCGAAGCTACGAAGCAGGACTCGAACCCCGGAGGTCGACTACTCCGGGGTATCAGGCACACACGGAGCCGATGACAACAGTGGGCGCTCTCCACCTGGCAATATCGACACCTTTGCCGTTAGCGGGGGCCAAGCCCGACCACCCCGGGGAGCCAGCAGAGTCTCCGGGCGTCGGACCCCCAACCACAGCCACCGATGCGTCACTTTGCTGTGTCCTCGATGTAGACAGTTAACTGAGTAGCCAATCGAAAAGGCAAATTATGTCCCGGTTCGGGGGACCGGACATAGCCCAGGACCCGCGGCCGATGTTGATCAACTTTAACCCGGATGGGCTAGAAATCGAGGCCCCGGCTTCCGCACTGAGTTAGGCCGAGAATAAAACACGGCGTATCTTCGTCACCCGATAAGCTGGAAATTTCGGGATTGCACCTTGAGAGTCAGGAACACCTCATGCGCACGGGAGTCTGGTGCGAGTTCAGGATAAATTGCAGGATATATGAGCTGCTGGCGGAGGTCGGCGGAGCCGGGAGACTATGCGGCCATCTTGCTTGCTAGCGTAGCTCCTCCCCCTATAGTTTACCTTTCTGATGTGCTTTTTTTTTTTTTTTTTTTACAGTTTAGAGATTTTTTTAGATAACCTGTGAGGTAGTGTTCTAGGCTGCAATCCTTTTAGATAAACTGAGGTAGTGTTCTAGGCTGCAACGCACATGGATGTCCGAGAATAAATTTGAATTGTGTAGTCATCCATATTCAGTGGTCTGAAATATAATTCATTTTTTCATGTCAGCAGTGTTAGAAATGGGGATCTCTCATTGACAGTGGTATAAACCCTGTTCAAGTAGAGACCCTTTCTTCTAATCAGGATGAGTAAAGTATACACATATGTTTGCCTGTGCTCACCCTCTGGTAGCTTGGCACAGAGCAGTCAGGCTAAACTACAGAGGCAGCTTTTAAACCATTTGTATATAACCCACAGTAACACAGTGAAAACACCACAAATGGACACAACAAGAGTTTAGAAAAATAGAGTATCTTTATCTAAACCAAATAACACCAAAGCGACAAAAATCCAACATACACAACTCAAAATATGATTCCTAAATGGTAGAAAACAGTTCTGTCCATAGAAAACTATGAACATGTGAATTGTGCACAAAGTACCTCAAATACATCAAAAATACGGGACGAAAACATGCGCAGGGAAGGTAATGCGTCAGTTCCTTGCTCCAGGGAAGGTGATGCATCTCTTCCTTACTGCCATGCAGGGTATGTGATGCTTCAGTTCCTTAATGAAGAGGAGGTGATGCATTGATTTCTTACTGGAAGCACAGCGTCGTTGTGGATATAATGTGCAGGTGCAATGCGTGAGTTAATTCAGCTGCAATGGGTTGGTGCAGCAGTGATCCAGGCGCAGCGTCGATTTCTGTAGTCGCTGACAGGCGATGCGTCGATTCTGCACTTTCTTTTGTTCTTCACAGCTTTCTGTAGCAGGAACAACCACCAGTGCCCCATACCTGGAATAGACACCTCCCAGGGAGGTCAGAACTCCCAGCAGTGGAGTTCTAGAAGGCTATAGGTGAAGTCCTTGTATCTTTTAGACTTCAGAATAGAAGGCAAACGCACACAAGCCCGTGGATATTCTTCTCAAGTAGGTTTCATAGCAACGTCATAGTCTTTGTCCTCTCCTTAGCAGAAGCAGCAACTGTAGGTCAACCCAGCAGACCAACACACAGCAAAGGGGTAGTACTTCTTGCAGCTCTTCTTCCTTGGCAGAGGTTCTTCTTGATTCCAGAAGTAATTTGGGGTTTTAGGTCTAATCTTATTCCCATATATTTTATTTATTTATTTGAAAAGTTTTGTATAGCGCGGACATGACCCCGGAGGGTATCGGAGCGCTTTGCATAGTTATAAGTAGACAAAGGAAAAAAGGTAGGTGAGAGAAAACATGGTAACAGTGAGGCAGTAGGTAACAGGGGAAAGCAGAGATTGGGGGTCTATCTTCTCATCACATGACCCACAATCACTTCCTTCTTTCAGCATGAAAACCGCTCCCCGCTTGTGCTAGGTCACCATCATGTCGCCATATTGGGTTGCATTGTCTCACATTTCTCAATATTCCAAAACCCATTTATCATTTTTAATTCTGAGTTTCCTGTATAAATGTGCTTCTATAATCACAGCACTTCTCCTGATACCCTGTTCATAATGGAACCAATATCCTTAATAAGTCCAATCATTATTGGCATCATAATACGAGTCTAAATTGTCACTCACTTTCTCGTGGTGCCCCTGATTTCCAGGCATACATCCGAAAATCCCTTAAAGTGCACTATGTGTGGTGTGCAGGGGCTGACGGGGATCGCAAACCAGCCCTGGCAATTACGTCCGACCGGACCCTGGTGGCCACTGGGGATCGATCGGACATAATTGCCTTCTTTTTGAAGTCTTAGTTCAGAAAGTTTCTCTTGCTCAGTAAAACCAGTTCTGTCCTGCCTGGTCCAGTTTCACTACAGGAGGTAGAGACAGTATTGTACAGAGCAGCCACAGCTTATTCAGGTGTCAGTGACAACTCCTTCCACCACTGTAGCCCATGATGGCCCATCAGCATATGGAGGGCACATCTCCGCTCCCCTTGTGTGTGTGTGTGTATATGAATGTACAAACAGCCCCTGTTAGTCAAAAACCAGACAGTGAATCTACAAGCAGGCTTTTTCACACAGGATGGTTAAACAAGAAAATGCCCTCAACTACCTGGGTAGGGGTGTAGTCCTTAAACATACTTGAATTCAGGTCAAAATACTCTTTGACTCGCACTCTATTATATTTCCTGACTATACAAGGCTGGTCCAGCAGCAGCGCCAGTCATTTGTAGCAGTGAAGCAGAAATTACGTGAACTTCATATCCAATACATGTTGCTATATCCAACTCGACTGAGGGTCGTCTTAAACTCAAAGACCATGTTTTTCGACACTCCAGAGATGGTGTGGGTGTATGAGGCGGTGTTGCCGAGACCCCACACCTCGCCACGCATGGACTCAGACAGAAGAAATCGTCCCAAGATATCTACGGGGAAATGCCACAATCGGTCCCGCTCGACCTGGAGCAGCACTCTCCTAAATGACTAACAATTGGGACTGTAGTCACTATGCAAACTTGCTGGTTGCTAGGCCTGGGGTGTACTGGGTGGAAAACATTTGTATATTCTTATTGTGTGAGTTATGTTTAATAGACTGAGTCCCTAGAGCACCACTGATTGGATCTAACCAAGATCGATGTTCAGTGGGGTAAGGGGATCCATTGGCGATTCCCGCCCTAGGGCTCCCGTGACAGATACTTGTGGTTCTCTGAGGTATTGGGATAGAGAGGAGGGGATAGTTATTCAGATGGCGCACCACTGGAGGCGCAGTGGGGATGGAGGGTTTCAAATTGTGTTCGATTGTACACACACTGGGTTGGGCCTGCATGTGAAGAGCTTACAGCCCAGCTAAAGCTGGCTACAGGTATTTTTCAGCAGTTCATTGGTCCTTTTCTAGATTGGACTATTTTCTCCTCCCCGTTGGGTATATACATAGTCTCAGAGACTGAAATCTTTCCATGGGGACAGGGTCTCTTGCACTGCACATTGGCCCGTGTCCCCCCTTTTTCCGTTGGCGTATGTCGCCATGGAACCTGCGGAACCCATTATATAAGACACTATTCCATCGCTCCTTGGTTGATACTTCTCCCTCAATACTCACACAGCTGCCTCCAAGATAGTGCTCTGGGTGACCCTCAAACCCACATTACAGGGGTAGACATCAGCTACTCCACGGGCTAATGCAGATGTAAAACACATAAATTAGTAGAGGCTAGTCCCAGATAAAGGCCTTGGAGTGGAGCGCTTGTGGTGCGGGTAGTGGTGTGGCTCGACGTCAGCTGATATTGCTGATATTGGCCCAGCAGCATCTGCAACAGCTGCTCCTTGGTGCATAACAAACGTGGCAAGCTGCACAGTCTCATTTATCAGTGGGCGGACAAGTCCAGTAAGATGCTACATAGATTGTTAGGCGCCCCAGGTGGCCATGTCTGTGGTGCGATCCACGAGTGGCGACTTTACTTCTCTTCCAGGGGATACTCGTCAATAGTCATAAGCACTGACTAGTCCCGCCCATTCGCGGGGATCCCGTAGCATATACAATATTACATATCAATATATATATATATATCTCTAAACACGCAGTCTAAGACCATACAACATGCTAAGATGCCAAATTGCATTGGATTTTTCATTTAAAATAAGCACATTTACAAAGTATTTTAGTACATGAAAGCATGCACTCATTAGTGTTTTGACATAGCCCTTTATTTTCAAGGAAAAAGGCAAGTAATAGCTGGCAACTAGCCCAGAGGCTGCATAGAAAACTTCATAGTAATAAAACTGCCACCGTGCCTTTAAGACCTCCAAGAGCTGCCTGCACCCATCGTGCACCCATAACAGTTGGGTCAGTTCTTTTTTCCGGCTCCTGGAACATCGAGCTCGTCCACTTTTGATTGTTTCTAGTCAGAAATTGGTCTCCTCATAATATTTTTTACTTTCATTTGACGTTTTATGGCTGCTGGCTCTCTTTACTACATTTTTCTGACAATTTTGAAAACATTTTCTGTTGGAAATGACAGCATTGTTTAATAAATGTCCCTCCTGGGAAGAAGATGGCAAAGTCTGACCCCCACTCTGTATTGTGTGCTTACCATCCTCACACAACCCAGAATAAAATGTCATTATTGCCAGCAGTTTTCTAAAAGAACACTTCGAGAAATAGAGAAGATAAAACTGCATGCCTTGTTGGAGAGAGGAAAAGGATCAAAAAGTGGCCTTGGGAGCTCCCATGCTATTGAAGGGCCCTCCTCTCATGAAAAAAGGGACTGGTCAGAGACGAAGCTACGTTGTTCTGATTCTCCAGCATCAAAAAAGAGGCAAATACCTGATTGTTCTCCTTCGGCGTCACGGTCGACGTCAGAAAAACATACATAGCATGTAACGAAGTCCAAAGACAGATCACCGTTGAGGCGGTCAGAATCTCGGCCGTCAAAAGGCAAGTCTGCGTTGAGACATGTTGCGTCAGGCTCGGAGTCTGTGAGACCAGAAAAGTGTAAGTCGACTTTGAAGAGCGGGCTTGGGTTGACGTCGAAGAAACTCTCACGTCAACATTCACTGACGTCGATGCATCGGTTGGTGCCAAGAATTTCACTGCCGTCGCAGCACGTACGGCTGGCGTGGAGAATGTCGACGGCAGGGACACTGCCGCAGTCACATAGGCGGTCGACGTCGAGAACTCCACCACATCCACATAGGCAGTCTACTTCAAGAGCATCAGTCTGTATCGCCAGCTCCAGTTCGACGTTGAGAGACATTTCCGCAGTCTTTCTAGAGAAATACCGGCATAGACTGTCCTCTCCGTCCAAGAATCCTACATCGGGGACAGGCATCACGACGCCGAGACCCCCTTGTCGTTGAGTGAGGTTCCAGGAAGGCAGAGATCAACTAGGAGGTCCCGACGGACGATGTTGAGGAAGGCATCTTCCCCGGGCATCAAAATCATGCAAATTACGCCAGGGATCGCTGTTTCCTGGGAAACAGGCACCTACGGTTCATTTTATCTCCAAGATGGTTACAGAGTGTTCGGCATTGGAGAGTTCCATCTAGAAGTCTAGGCTCAGACTTCTCGCAAACGTACTCTCCTTCCAGGGTCTCTGCTGTTCCTCCACCTGCTACTTCTACAGGAAGTGCTCCACATAGATCTACCACTAGAACTAGGTCTCTAGCTCGATAATCCCGATCTAGAACACCACATAGACATTCTAGATCTCGTCAAATCTCCAGATCAAGAAGAAGTAGACGAAGATCACCGTTGTGGTCTATTTCATCACGGTCATCTATGAGAGACTACTCACCAAATCTGTCTGCTACTCCTCTGGCTAAAGTGTCTCCAGTGGACGACGTGGTCACCTTTAATGAAGTCCTCTACAGAGGTGCCAATAAGTTGAACATCGACATGTCTGTGCCGACTGCCTCTTCTGTAATATTTGAAACAATGCACCATAGGTCCTTTGCAAGACCTTTGCTTCCACTGGTTCCTAGGAAGGGGTCCCATAAGGATGAGGAACACAAATTATAACATAATACAAAACGCAATCACATAGACATTGAATCAAACCACCATGTTTTAATCACAATGGGGATGAATAACAAATAGCAACAATAATCACGTATTAAAAATGGATAGGTGTAGCATAGCCCCGGAGGGAGGGGGGAGTGCGTGATGATGTTGGGATACTGTGATAAGGAAGGGTTAGGGTAACAGAATAATCAAAACTTCAAGCCACAATAGTTTTGATAGTTACACACAATGTACAAGAAAAACAAAAGAACTTGGATTACAAATCAAGGCTACATCATACTCCACATAGTACAATACATGAACGGTTGGGCCGTGGAGTTGACGTTTTAAATGGTTGTCGACGTTTCGACCCTCTCAAAATTGCAGGTGCTATTAAATCCTTGCGGTGGGGTCTTCTTCAGGACAAGGGAGATGGGGCAGACCACCTTAATTAAACCGATTTAAGATCTGGCAAAGTTGAGGGGACATCCTGTTTGATGTTCCCCGTCACTCCGAAGACAGCGTTCAGGGTCAGATTTGATCGTCGAACAGATCGATGGCCGAATGAATCTGGCTCGGAATCAACCCGGGTTCGCAAATGCCTTTGCCAGATCTTAAATCGGTTTAATTAAGGTGGTCTGCCCCATCTCCCTTGTCCTGAAGAAGACCCCACCGCAAGGATTTAATAGCACCTGCAATTTTGAGAGGGTCGAAACGTCGACAACCATTTAAAACGTCAACTCCACGGCCCAACCGTTCATGTATTGTACTATGTGGAGTATGATGTAGCCTTGATTTGTAATCCAAGTTCTTTTGTTTTTCTTGTACATTGTGTGTAACTATCAAAACTATTGTGGCTTGAAGTTTTGATTATTCTGTTACCCTAACCCTTCCTTATCACAGTATCCCCACATCATCACGCACTCCCCCCTCCCTCCGGGGCTATGCTCCACCTATCCATTTTTAATACGTGATTATTGTTGCTATTTGTTATTCATCCCCATTGTGATTAAAACATGGTGGTTTGATTCAATGTCTATGTGATTGCGTTTTGTATTATGTTATAATTTGTGTTCCTCATCCTTATGGGACCCCTTCCTTATAACACTAAGTTAACCCAGGTCCCAGGGACTCCTATTGGGTAAACCCCCCTATTATACTCCACTGGTTCCTAGGCTGCTTGAACCGGCACTGCAGACCTTTTTAATTCCAGCTATGGTGGGATTGGCTCCTCCACACATCACAAACACAAGGTACCAGACCAGGATCCACTGTTCCTAAGAATAGATCCTCCACCGGATTCTGTTATCGTGGCAGCAGCCAAGAAAACACATCCTGGAGCAGCATCCTCTACTGTCCCTTCTTAAAAGAGGGGTAAGCACATGGACTTTCCGGGGAAGAAAATGTGTAATACCTTGGCATCCTTCATGAAGGTGGCTAGTGCCTCTGCACTCCTGGGGAGGTACGACCGGTCTCTATGAGACTCTTTGGCTAGATTCACAGATTAGCTGCCCTAGGAAGACCAACAAGACTTTCGATAGATCCTGCAGGAAGATGGTCTTTTTGCAATCCAGATAATCAGCACAGCTGCGGATGCCTCGGATCTGACATGGGTGAACAGCAAAACAAACAAGATGATGGACGGAATGTTGCACAATGGCAAAGTTGCCTTACGCAGTGACCGCTGTTTTAATCACCATGTAATTGCGCAATCATGCCGTGTACCTGTTCTCCTTCATGGTTGTATGACTTAACAACTACTGCCTAAACCACGACTTCTGGATCAACGAAGGCTAAACCACGACCATTACTTAACCACTACATTTTAAACCACTACTCCATAAACCACGAACAAAATTTGATTTAATGCCATTTTTTTTCTAAAATACTAGTTTAGGTCTGTTTTCAAAAACGAGCACACTGATCATATGCTGTTCGTTTTTAAATTAAAGCAACACTGCCATCTTTTGACATTAACTGGTAATTTATTTTAACTAATTTCTTCAACAACCTATTTGTTTCGATTTTAATCTTCACGTATTTTTCAATCTATATATTTTTTTTTAATCGTATTTGTTGGGGGGGGTCCCCCCCCCACACCCCCCATTTACCCTTTTAAACGTTTTCCTAGCATGCTCCGGTGTTCTAAAAGTCGTGGTTCCATCCTTCGTTGTTCTTTCATTCGTGGATGTTTCCTTCGTGGTTCAGCCCTCTTCGTTGTTCAATCTTCGTTGTTCAGGTGAGCCGTTCTTGAAACATCGTGGTTTAGGATGTTTCCCCTCATTCATATGCCATTTCTCCTCCTGACCGTTCTTCACGCCTAGAACCCGGCTGGGTTCACTGTGAGTAAACCGTTTTACTCCTTCACTCACAAGGTTGGCACTTCAAACTGTATGTGACCTCATACTATTTTAATCCGGTATTAAACCCCTTCATGCTGTCCATTTCAATTGCTAGGGTACCACATTTGGTCCAGCCCTTACCTATTTTTTATTTTATTGTCTAGATGTCCCCCCACCCTTGGTCCTGATGAGACCCTCTATTCACAGCAGGGTCGAAACGCCGTTGACGAAAAAAGGAAACTAACTTTGCAGACAGCACTTATGATTGGTAATGAGTGTCTGTCTAGCGCTTCTGTTGATTATCCAGAATAGTCGTTTTCCTCCTACAAATATTGTTGAGAAACCTTGTAAATATTGTCCCACGTAATCACATTACTTTTGCTTAGTTTCTTTGGTTCTTTTTGAAACACTGGGACACCTCTGCACTGAAACAATTTTGTAAAATGTATATAATTTGACTTGTCTTTAAAATACAATTGCTCTATCTAAATTATTCGATGTCAGCTGCCTTTTCTCTCTAACATCACTCATAACCCTTATAGTATATTGGCTATTATGCTTTATTTTTACTATACCAAGTATTCACATTGCTCCACTGGAAACACTAAGCCACTGGAGTCAAGCTATCCTGGCTGAAGACGGCGGATAGCCAGAAACTGGTCCTAGGATGCTTGATTCCAGTCCAGGGAAGACATGGCTTGGCAGTTCGGGCTGGATTGTTCCCATGAGGCACAGGGTCAAGACTGATTTACATATGACCATGTCTGAACTGGGGTGGCTTGGTGAGCAAAAAAACAATGGATTAAACCCAGATCTGTGACTGGGGTTGAATGTTTTGCCATTGTGCAACATTCCGTCCATCATCTTGTTTGTTTTGCTGTTCACCCTATGTGGGAAGGGTATGCCCAGACGTGGGTCCCTTGCTCACTACGCCACTGGAGTCAAGCTATCCTGGCTGAAGACGGCTGATAGCCAGAAACCGGTCTTAGGATGCTTGATTCCGGTCTAGGGAAGACATGGCTTGGCAGTTCGGGTTGGACTGTTCCCATGAGGCACAGGGTCAAGACTGATTTACATATGGCCATGTCTGAACTGGGGTGGTGAGCAAAATAACGATGGATTAAACCCAAATCTGTGACAGATCTGTGACTGGGGGTGAATGTTTTGCTATTGTGCAACATTCTGTCCATCTAGTTTGTTTAGCGCATGGGTATTCCCACGGCATTGGTGCTAAGCGTTCAGCCTGGTTGTGGCTCACTAGACTTAAACCGGAAGCACAACGCAGGATTGAGAATCTTCCTTTCAGTGGTACTACCTTGTTCGGCACTCATGCCGATGGTATGTCCAAGATGAAATCGGAGTTGGACACTTTGAAGGCGGCCGGGAAGCCTAATGATTTTCAACGCAAGTATCGATCATATTACCGTCAGCCTTTCCAACAGAGGGTTCAAGCCCCTCACTGGTCGACTCAACTACAACCCAGGTTGCATTACCACCAGCGTTGACCAGGACGAGGAAGGGAAACCTCTAGACTTCCTCAGCAAAGCAAAACTGGAAAACATTGATCACTGGCTTCACCCATCCCTGTTGCCCACTCCAGTGGGGAGAAGTATCATGTCTCACCTGGACGAGTGGAGAAAGATCACAAAAGACAAGTGGGTACTCAATATTACCACCTTGGGGAAGGTATGCCCTACATCACTTGCTACAGGCAGAGGTAAATACTCAACCGAAGAAAGACGCTATAGAGAAGGTTCCTTTTCTACAGCAGAAACAGGGAATTTATTCCAGTTACTTTTTGGTTAGAAACAGAGTTCTTACCCAAGAATACAGACCAATCCTCGACCTGAGACTTTTGAACAAGTTCATCCGCAAAGATAAGTTTCGGATGTTAGCACTGCACCAAATTTTTCCTCAACTCCATCAATGTGTTCCATAGATCTTCAGGACCCATATTTCCACGCACCAATTTCCTGAAAACCGGAAATTCCTGCATTATCAGGTAGCGTCCCAAAACTTCCAGTTCAAAGTGCTCTCGTTTGGGCTCAAATCAGCCCCCGCACATTCTCAAAATGCATGGCAGTAGTAGCAGCTTTTCTACGTAAGCAGAAGATCTTAGTCTATCCACATCGGGACGACTGGTTGCTGAAAGACTCGTCACCCACACTTTGCTGCAGAATCACCTTCAGTGCTGCATACGAATGCTAGGCAATCGGGGCCTGCAGATCCACTATAAGAAGTCGTTTTTCAACCCAACTCAAAAGATTCATTATCTAGGGGCTTCTCTGGACACCATAAGTGCAAGCGTGTGTTCTTCAGAGGAGAGGTTATCCTCAATGCACAACAAGTGCTGCACTCTTCAGCTCTCGCCTTCCCACGGTCAGACAAGTGTCCTCTCTTTCTCCGCCTCCATGCATGTAGATTGTGTGGCGACCGGTGATAGCTTTTGACCTTCCTCCTGAAGTATTTAATGTTAATTTCACGGCTCTCCACTAAGACTGTATACGCCTGCATTGGCAAAAATGTGTAAACGTTTGTACAGGAAGGTCTATTGACCCTCTTTGTGCTTCTCTATCTACTATTCTTCTCTTTATTCTTACCCTTGCCCAGCAGGGCTCTGCTTTGGATAATCTTAAGAGCTATTTTTCTTCTCTGTCCACTTTCTTGTGGCTGCCGGGCCAACCCTCTTTATTCAAGTCCCCTATTGTAAATAGGTTCTTAAAAGGGTTTGTACATATGTCCACCTACGCCCTGTGTCGTGCCACAGTGGGACCTTAATTTGGTTCTCACATTTCTTATGCGTGCTCCCTTCAAACATTAAATAATTGTCCACTCCAGCCGCTTACCATCAAAACAGCTTTTCTGGTGGCGATAACATCTGCCTGGAGGGTGAGTGAATTGCAGGCATTGTCAGGCAAGCCTCCCTACCATAGAAAACTCCCCCTTTCTGCAAGGTTACCCCCACTTTTTGCTTGATATCTGATGCACTTTCAGTGTGTAGTGCATCCCTCCAAATCTGGTTCCCAGTGCCTGTGTTCTTTCCCAAAACGACCTTTGTTTCCATAGTTGGCACACATCTGGCCCACATGTCGGCCCTTGTAAAAGGTACCACTGGTACCAAGGCCCCTGTGACCAGAGAGGGTCTCTAAGGACTGCAGCATGTATTGTGCCACCCTCGGAGCCCCCTCACTAAACATATGTACACTGCCATTTGCAGACCGTGTTTTGGTACAAAACTTGAGTCGACATGGCACATAACCTTGTGTGTCATGTCCACAAACCACTGCCTGTGGCATAGGTTAGTCACCCCTCTAGCAGGCCTCACAGCACTAAGGTAGGGTGCATTATATCACAGGTGAGGGCATAGCCGTATGAGCACTTTGCCCCTACACTGTCTGTGCCCATTGACGGACATAGTAAGTGCAGTGGAGCCATATTGAGTACATGGGCTGGGAGTTTGTCGTTCCGAACTCCACAGCTCCATGATGGCTATACTGAATGATAAGGAGTTTGGACTCAATCTCAGCATATTAAATCCCCATTGATGCCAGTGTTGGATTTATTACAATATGCACTCAGAGGGCATCTGAGAGATGCCCTCTGAAAAATGACCAACTCTCTAGTGTGCAGCTGACTGGTCTGCACCAACCTGCCGCACTCAGCTGTGTTTCTGACCCCTTGAGGTGGGAGCCCTTCTGCTTTTGTGGGCCAGGAACAAAACCTTCTTGGGGAGGAAGTGTGCCTCACCTGCCCCCAAGCAGGAACAGCATTCAAGCCGGTAAGCCTCAAAGGCTTCCTGCCCTTTGTTATGCTGACCAGGGCCTCTCCAGCTAGTGGAGGCCCCCCCGAGCACCTTCCCCCCCCCTCCCCCGCCAGGCCCCTCGTTTGGTGTCCAGGTCAGCTGGAAAATTAGTAGTGAGGATAGGTATGTCCCCTCATTAAAAGGGTGTAGTCACCCTAAAGACAAGTAGCCTACTTGGCTGCCATCTGCCAGTACCGGTAATGCACCTAAATGCAGTATTTAGAGGCACCCCTGAACCTTTATCCTCAGATTCCTGAAACCTACGAAGAAGATGCCATGCAGCAAAGCTTGAAGACAACTGACTGCCTTTGCCCCAGCTCTACCGGCCTGTCTCCAACTTGAAGAGCCTGCGAAGAAGACGACACCTGTCTTGTGTCCAGTGACTTCCTAGAACCCCAGGAAGACTGCCACTCTTCAACAAAGACCAGATCTTCCAAGGATAGCGGCCCTGTCCAAAAAACTCTACTTAAAGGACTCCTGATCCTGGCGTATCCGCAACCCCTGCCCACTCCCGACACCCATGGCCCGCGCCTTCAGCTTCTTTGTGTGGCCGAGATCCTCCATTCATTTGCATTGGGCGCACAATGCTGATTAGCATACTGCACCCAGCCACCCCTGTTTCGCTGGTGGTGCTGCCTTGTGGCACCCATGGGGCCTGTGCTCTGAAAACGCAGATACATACCTGCAATCTGCACCTTGTTTGGTTTGCTCAATCTCCATTGACTAACATTGGGCTCAGTGACCTCTGCACCCGGCTGCACCAGCGCAGCTGGTGGTGCAGTACCTACCTTAAACTGAGCCTTGCCCAGTGTTTAAACCCCTAAAGACTGGAAGAGTAAGTTGTATACTTACCTGTGAATGCATTTAAGTGTTTTCCTTCCATAGGATTGCATTGCATTTCTCCTATTGCAAACTCTCATTCTTTGACAACTGCTAAGTTCTACTGTTTCTGATTGACAATACAAAAGTACTTCTATTACTGTGAAGCATTTTTACTGTCTTGCAAAATAATTCCAACTGCGTTGAGAAGAGTATTTCTACTCTTGCAAACTGTTACTTACCTGCAACTGAGTTCCTCTTGATTCTAAAATAAAATAACAAAGCCATAACTTTTTATACAAAACAATTGGTCTTGGATTCAGTCTTTGAGTGTGCGTAATCTTATCTTGCCTGAGTGTGTACAACAAATGCTTAACACAGCCCTCTGATAAGCCTAACTGCTCGACCCCACTACCACAAACAGAGCTTTTAATGTTAATGACTTAAGCCTCTGGTGATCAACTGGTGATCCACTGGATTCTGTACACACTATATACAGAGCCAGCTTCCTACACCTACTTGATTACTTTTATAGATAAGTGCTGCTTCGCACCAGAGCTTCATTCTTACCAAAAGTGCTGACTTCGTTCCATCTGGGTCAGTCATGCTGCTCACCTATTTTGCTCTCCCGCATCCCTTTAAGGAAGAGGTGCTTCTCCACGATTTGGACCTAAAAAGAGCGTTGTCATTCTACCTTGACTGTACAAAAGATTTCCAGGTGGACTACCAACTCTTTGTGGCCTATGTGGGAGCTAGAAAAGGTTTGGCAGTGGAGAAACTGACCATTTCTCTGCACGAAGAGCTGCTACGCCCTTTCTAGGAAGCAGCACCCTGATGGCTTACAAGCTCATTCCACCCTGGGGGAAAGCTGCAACCAATTTGTTGGCTCAGTGTGTCCCAGTCCTGGACATCTGTCATGCAGCAACGTTTTCCAAGCACTACTGCCTAGACAGTCCGGGACGGGATTTTCCCCCTTTCGGTCCTGCAGTACTTTTTAATGTTATGATTTGCCCATAGCCCACCGCCAGGATGGTATGGCTTGGGTAGCTATTCAAAGTTAAGGAATCTGCCGCTAGAAGTCTCTCTCAAATAAACAAGTTACTTACCTTCGGTAAGGCATTATCTGGTAGAGACAATATCTAGCTTCAGATACTGCAGACTCATTTGATAGGGCTAAGGTTGATCCCTTTTCACGGCCCTAGTTGTGAGACACACGCAAGTCCGTTCACTTTATGGCTCTGTTCTTCTGGCGTGGAAAAGTGAAAAGTATCTGACGTCTGAATGCATGTGTGGTGCCTTTATAGGTGACCGGGGCGTCCTAACCGCCAATAATGTCATCATGCGGAGCCAAAAGGCTCCAACCGATGGCGCGCAGGGGTACTGCTCATGTAAAAGTTTCCAGATCCAGCATGGTGCCTGGGGAATTCAAAGGTATTGAATCTGTTGCTAGATATGGTCTCTACCAGATAATGCGTTACCGAAGGTAAGTAACTTGTTCATCAAGTCCGCTGGGATGGCCTTTTTTTGCTGCTCTGTTCTGCAGAACTTTGTAGTCTACCCTTGTCCGCAGTCCCTCTTCTGGGAATGGTATTGCTGGGGCATCTATTCTAAGGTAAGGAATCTGTGGCTAAATGCCTCTATCAGATGTGCAAGTTACAAACCTTCACTAACGCCTTATCTGAGACATATCTAGCTGCAGATTCCTTACCGACCTACCCATCCTCCCCGAACTGCGGACAGGATTTTAGGGTCAGACCTGATCCCTTACAGGGCCCCAATTGTTCTAAACACCACTGTCAGTGCACTGCATTGCTCCGCGCTCCTGACGTGGAAAGCCGTGAAAACTGACTTCAGCACACCAAGGTGGCACATGTATTGGTGGCGTGGATGTCACGTCGTGACCAACTCCACAATTCTATGGTAAGGAATCTGTGGCTAGATTGTATCTACCAGATCGATTGCTGCATACAATCGAAGGTTCAACGTGGGGCTCCCATGGTGAATCCAGGAGAAACAGTTGATCTGGACTGGCTAATTGGGTATTTTCATTAGGAATTACGTCCTTATGAGCGCATTGCTAGTTTCTTTATTTTTAAACATTCATGGTAGTGTACGCTGAAACAAAAGGGGCAACCCAGTAACCTAGGTTAAATCATTTTATGTCCTGGAGAGATACCTGAGCTTTGAGAACTAAAATAAAGAAATGCAGGGATAGCACACTTAAGAAACGGATATCATTTTGTTGATTTAAGCTTACTCTCGAAGTTTCAGCTCCCTCGGTCACATTTAAAAACATTTGTGCATTTTACTTCAGGGAATCCGCTTGATTTGATCATCCTCCATTCGAAGACTGATGTTTAGAAATTCTCTTGACTGGTGGACTAGTTGCCCCAATCAATTGATCTCTCCTATATACTTTTGCGTCCTGATGATGACGACATCGTTCTAAATAATTTATACCCAGAGGTCAAAACGTCGACAAAAATAACGTGTGGACTGTGTTTTATTAAGAAACTGATGTTGAATATCGACACTCGCACTGTGGGTGTTAGATCTCAAACATTCTACTATCCCTATCAACCACATGTATATATTTCTGTACATGGCACATATGTACTCTCTGCACTTATAGTCACATTCACTGCACCATCACCCCCCTTTTTTTTTTAGCACCTTGTGTCTTTTTAGAGCTTATATTAGTCTTACTCCGCATTGTAATGCATCGTGAGGCAGCTGGGGGACGGATTGAAGGACTACTGAGCGCAGCCCCTCCTCTGCAGCACCAGGGCTGCAAACACCACTCACGCCTCCCGTGGCACTACCGAGGACTACTGAGCCCAGGAACCAACGGGCCAGGAAGATGAGCCCAGCCCCTCCTCTGCAACACCAGGGCTACAAACACCTCTCGCGCCTCCTGATTCGCGGGAGACGCATTGTGAGGCAGCTGGGGGACGGATTGAAGGACTGCTGAGCTCAGCCCCTCCTCTGCAGCACCAGGTCTGCAAACACCTCTCGCGCCTCCCGCTTTACGAGGCACTACCAAGGACTACTGAGCCCAGGAACCAACGGGCCAGGAAGACGAGCCCAGCCCCTCCTCTGTAGCACTAGGGGAATTTAAGCACCTCCTACCTCCCGCCTGCGGTACGCGCGCGCCGGGCTAAGCCCAGGCAAAGGGCGGGCCGTCTGTGGCTCTCAGGGGCCGGAAGAGGCCGGGCTGGGCCCCCCCCTGAGAAGAGCTCCGGGAACATTGAGTGCGAGAGAGGCGTTTGCAGCCGGCCAAAAGAGAGGTAGTTTCCCCGTGTAAGACTGACTGGATCGGGTAGCAACCTCAAGACACTCCTATTGGATTGGGCAGTGGTTTTGTTCAGTTGTCGTGTTAGTTTCTGATAAACTGGGGTAACCTGGAGCAGTACTTTCGCTGATTACAGTTGGTCTTGTGTCCAGAAGCTGTTGTTGAGTCTTGCAGTACCTGCCAGTTTAGCCATCTATAGAACTTAAACATAATGGCCGGCACCGTGCAAACAAGATCCTCCAAATTGAGTTTAAATAATCTATCCAAATCCCGTACTGTGACCAAACCAAAAGGACCACCCCCCCTGCTAACACAGCCCACCACAATTGATAGAATGCTGCATAAAGTAATTGGTGAGGTTTCGAGTGAAATCGAGCGGACTGATAGGCACTTGTCATTAACCCCGCAACTTGACCTCATCTTTTTGTCCCAAGATTCGGAGATAGATGTGGTAATGACTCCTCCCAACATCCTATTAGCGTCCCCGGTCACAGATATCTCCTGCGCCCAGACAGTGAATAATAATGGCCGAGAGACTAGTGGAGAGGGGGGGTAAGACATACACTGCTAAGAAAAAGGGGACTAGTACTAAGAAACCTAGGAAGAAGAAGTGTAAAATCAGTACGGGCCGACTGTTCTTACCACAGTGGTTACAGGGGAAAATATGGGGCAAGCACCGCACCCACATGTACCCCCGAACTGGGTATCTCAGCCAATTAGTGATCTGCAGAATCACTTTGAGCAGATCAATACCCAGATTAAATTAATTATGAGTTGGTTAGACAAAGTGGTAACACTAGTTAAGACAAGGGGGGGGGGGGGGTAGTACTCTGCCAACTGTACCTGCTGTTAAACCCATTGTTACTGAGACAACTACTAGAAACCCGCATATTGCTCAACCTAGTAGATCTCCAGTTGGACAAACCTGTGCTAATATATGTCCATTACTGCCTTTAATTCTCCATCGGCCACATACTAGCAGTGCATCCAACGGAAACATTTTGTGTATAGATGAAGTAACACCTGCCCCACCACCTAACTTGTCACAAGTAGGAGCCCACAAACAGCCTCCCTCACTTACCACGTTCCTCCCAACTGAATGAGATACCCACTAAGGTGACCGTTAACCGATTACCCTGTATAAATTTACCCCCAGAGGCGGCCCCATATGTTATTATACTTACGGGGGTGCCAGAGCTGAAGCCCGACTGTACAGAAACCTATGATGAGCTGAAGAACAAAGTCATGTTCTGGTTGAATAGGAATAGGCTGCTAACAGGGAACGAACAGGGGGAAATTCTGTTTGTGCGGAGGGTGAGCTGGTTAGGAAAAGGCAAGAAGACGTTACCGGTGACTGCGTGGTGGTACATTTTAGGGATCGCAGAGCAGTCTACCTCATATTAAGTTGGGGGCCGGTTAGTCAATTAAGCAATATTAGATCTATGCCACTGAGTTTCTTCTATCAAAAGGGAACCTCTAGCCTTGGTCAAAACCCTGTATACCGAAGCAGAAGCGATAGCTTACATGGCGGGAAGGGCATTTACCATCCAATGCCATATGTCTTCCCTGGAAACCAGGGTGCGTTTCTGAGGAATAGATTTGACCCTCTCACCTCCTTAGAAGAGCTGGCCTGACTGAAGAGGGCCAGAGTCCCCCTTAAGTATCACCTACAGGACAAAGATAGATCCCCTGATACTCCCCAGTCTATAACACCATCTTATTGCCCTGTACCGAATACGTTTTTTTATCCACGAAGAGGACCCCCGGGATAGGACTCTTGTCTGACCCACTGTAACTCCCCCTGTCATAGGAAATCCTGTTGGCCGGTTGGTTAGGCTACCAGGGAGTGAGGACCCACCGGGTCCGGACCATACCTTTCGGCATCCTCAGCGCCCAGACGATCTATATAATCGGTCTGGGTCCAATGAGGATCTAAACACGAAAGGACAAACAATCATAATTTAGTCACACCCTATCCCAATGAGAGACAAATACAGGAGGGGTCCAAATTGGTATCTTGGAACATAGCTGGTTTGTCAGCTAAATTTGACAACCAGGAATGGAGGCAGTACATCACCAGGTTTCAGGTAATTTGTTTGCAGGAAACCTGGGTGGTGGACTGCCGTCCTTTCCATTTAGCGGGGTATAAGTGTTTTTCGGTGCCCGCACAGAAATCTGCCTCGGGAAGAGCCATGGGAGGGCTATGCATATATGTGGATCTACAGTTGGAAGGAGTGTGGACCAACCTAAATTGGACCACAAATAATATGCAGGCCCTTGGGTTCCACACAAACGGGCTAAACCTAATTCTGATTAATTTGTATAATGCACCAGCAGGGAGGGGGAAGGGACCTACACTAGGCGAATTAGATAACAGACTATCTGCAGAGATTGCCCTGCGGAAGGGAGTTGTGGCCCCGAGTGTGGTTTTAGTAGGTGACTTTAACTGCCACTTGTGCCCTAACCTAAGACCTGTTAATGATGATTGGTCCCGTTGCACGGTGGTGGAAGGTCCGCACTTCGAGCAATCCAGTGGAGGGAGGGAACTAGATAAGGTTTTGAAAAGTCATGCTTTAGTGCATACCATTGATCTGGTGGCCTCAGAAAGCGGATGCGAGGTCATCCCAACATTTAAGGGTAGGGGATGCAGTTCCTTTATAGATTACGTAGTGGTCTCCAGCTTATTCAAGGATTGGATAAGAGGGTTTGAGATGGAATGGGGCATATTTAGTGATCACAACCCTTTAGTCTTGGAGATAAAAGATTGGTCCCCCAGACGCGTAAGGAGAGGTGTAGTGGTAGCCAGCACTGAGAGGGTAACGGACCTGGGGAGGCGACTTAGATGGGCAAAAGTGAATGGGGACGTCTTTTATAAATCCCTAATGGAGAAAGGTAATGAAGCAATTGGGGTGTGCCTTGACCTATCCGTGGAGGGACCCGCCGTGGTCACTGCATTTGAGGCAGTAGCGCACACGATAGATGGGCTACTAAAGACCACTTCGCATGGGAAAGATAACATTACCCCCAGATGGTTTGACAGAGATTGCTCTTGGGCACAGAAAGATTTATAAATGAGCCTGAAAACTATCCTACGGGATAAGTTACAAATTGAACAGTGCAGGACCGCATATAAAAAGGCGATTAAATGTAGGAACTTTTCCCTCCAATCACAAGCTTGGGAGGACTTAAGGGACGCAGCAGACAGAAGGGACACTAGTGCGTACTGGAAAATAATAAATAATCCATGTTTCCAGGACGCAAGTGCCCCAGAAGTTGGCACAACCATTCTTCCTGAACAATGGTTCGACCATTTTAAAAGTTTATATAATCATACGGTCGAGAAGAACCGGGATGATGGGAAAGGCTGCCCGTGGGTTGCCTTGACTGAATTTACGCTGGAGGAAATTGTGGTGGGCATTCAGGGACTCACACAAAATAAAGCGCCAGGGCCAGACTGCATCCCACCAGACCTTTACTTAAGCAAAGTCGAACTGTGGGCCCCTATTCTGACAAGGGTGATAAATGCGGCCGTTGCAACCGGCCTTCCGCGTTCATGGTCAACGGCAACTATAGTGCCCATTTTTAAAAAAGGGAATAGGGACAACCCCCAGTGCTACCGTCCCATATCATTGATTGATGTGACTGCTAAAGTCCTGGGTCGAGTGGTCTTAACGCGCCTCATGGACTGGGCCGAGGAACATCAAATCATTACTGACACCCAGTATGGGTTCAGGGCAGGGAGATCCACGACGGACCAGTGCCTGAACCTTTACCTATTGGTGGCTAAATACACTATAGCTAGTAATGAGGCAGTATATCTAGGGTTTATGGACCTCACTGCAGCTTTTGACCATGTGAACAGAGAGAAGCTGTGGGATTTGATGGTTAGACTGGGGGCTGACCAGGGCCTGGTAAATATCCTGAGAGCACTACACTGGAATACCTCCGCTAAAGTGCGTTACAATTTGGAAGGGGGCACTACGGCACCCTTCCCTTGCACTAGTGGGGTAATACAGAGATGTATCCTGGCCCTGGTTCCCGTTTTCCTTGTACATTAATAACTTAGACCAGGCGTTAGGCTTATTGAAAGTAGATTCTCCCAGAGTAGGCTCCCGCCCGGTCCCAGTGCTGCTGTACGCAGATGATGCGGTCCTTTTAGCCCGAACCCCTAAGAGACTCCAATGTCTGATAGATGGGTTTGTCAGTTTTATGGACACTCTATATTTATCGGCCAACCTAACGAAGTCCAACGTTATGCTGGCCGGATCCAAACCCTGCAAGTTTTCTTATAACAAAGGCACTCACAAAATGGAGCAGGTACAGACCTTCTCCTACCTTGGTATGCTATTTGTTGGGTTTTTAAATTTCAAACTTTTAATTGAAGAGCGGTGTTCCAATCTGGTGGCCTCAACTGGGGCCATAATGAACAATGGACATAGGCTGGGTCGGTGGTCTCCAGAACAGGTTATGAACTTGTATAGTTCAATCTGTTGCTCCAAAGTGGTATATGGATCTGAAGTCTGGGGTTTTGTATGCACCCATCAGGTACAGATAGAGGAGAATAAATATCTGAGAAAGGTACTCAAAACCCCACAAAGTATACCCGCCTATATTATTCATGAGGAACTAGGGAGGGTATATATAGAGGACTTGATTAAGGTCAGACCCTTGATGGCCTGGTTGAAAATTTGGACCACTACTGAGGCAGGCCTGAGCAGACAAATCATCAGAGACTGCTTAGATAGGGACAAAGGAATGAGTATTCCGTGGCTAAAATACGTGAAGACGGCCCTCGAGGGAATTGGGTGCAAGGATCTTTTTATAAACCCTACGGCAATTATCCCTCAAGACATATAGAGAATCAAAAGAATTTTCTTGAATACGGCAGTATCACGGAGAGCGGCCTTGGAAGCTAGTAAGACCACAGTCTGCGCTCACAGAATGGTAAAGACAGGGGAAGGAATGGACCTTATCTCGCTCTCATGCACAATGCGCAGGAAAGGTTTTTAATCACTCGTTTTAGGCTCAACCTTTTACATCATTTACTGGCTGATCCACCAGGTTTTACTTCAACTGTTGAGAAGAAGGGTCCATGCGGCTGCGACAATAGGTCTCCGCAGGATACCCTTCATTTAGTATTATTATGTCCATTATATGTTTTACCTAGGCGTAGTTTTTTAGTAAGGATTTTAAAACAGGCGAAGTTTAGACATGCCAAGGTTGCCCTTTTATTCTTGCAAAGGGCTAACGATCCCCTTACACTGCTATGTATTATGAATTTTATAAAGGTCGCTTTAACACTTAGGAATTCAAGAGGGTTGTGCTGAATGAATTGCTGGTTAACTGTCTCCAATGTATCTTTTCATGAATTGTATTGTATCGTATTTTAACTGTATAATCTGTACTTTTATGGTATTTTCTAAATACTGAATAAAGGATTATTGAATGAAATAAAAGTTGCTTAAGCCAGAGAAGTAATACATTTAACATTATATAACTGAGTTTTCTCCAGTATTAGGAGTGTCTTTCATAGATTCACATGCTTGAATATTCCCCGTCGTCGAAGTGGGAGTCCCACGGTACATAAAAATAGCAATAATGCTAATATATATATATATATGTAATAACATAATACATAATAACCTAGAGATAATACACACTGAAAAACCTCTACAATGGTTCCTCCATAGGAATGCATTATAAGAGAAAAACTCATTTGTAACATGTCAGTGTCATTATGTTAGTCCAAACTGCAGCCTATCAGGCTCAAGCACCCTCTAGAACCTTCTCCTCAGAAGCTCAAGCCCTCAGATTTTCTATCGCACGTCGTGTGAAGGGAGTCTCCCTGAGCTCTGCTCAGTTTTCTTCAAGTTCTATTACTTCAGTTGTTTTTTCTCCAAGATGTCAAGTAAGAAGTCTTTATTTAGACCTTGCTCTTCCTGTGAGAAACTGCGTTTGTTTGAAAAGGACCCCCACCAAAAGTGTATTTACTGTTTATATCCAGAACACAAGGTGGCTGACTGTAAGTTCTGTAGAACTTTTCCAGCAAAAAGTCTCAGAGACAGGGAAGGCTGTCTTCTTCTGTGGTTGAAGCGCCTTCGGGACAAAGAGGAAGTTTTATCAGACGCAGAGAGTTTCCAGTCAGGCTGTTCTACTGTTGCTTCCAAGCGTGGCAGTGTTCAGGAGTTACCTTCTCCTTTTTTGAAGAAGAAAAAGATGGCTTTAACAGTAGCGCAAATAAAACCTACTGCTCCTGTGGCTTCTGTGTCTATGCCCACGAGACCTGGCTCTCAGGCGTCATTTCCAGCCTCTATAAGTGTTGTTACACTTCTGACACCGCGGTCGTCGACGGGCTCGTCGACGACCATTCCATCGACGAGGTTGGCTGCGGTGGCTTCGTCGACGATTACAGTGACGACGACGTCTGCTTCATCGTCGTCGACGATTGTTTCGTCGACGTCTTGCACGTCGACGAGAGCTTCAATCTCCACAGTCTCGTCGACGATCCCTATTATCTCGTCGGCGAAGAAGCTGCCGTCGACGAAGAAATCATCGTCGACGTTGAAGGTCCCGACGACGAGTTCCACGTCGACGAAGGTCCCGTCGACGCCGAAAGCTCCGTCGACCAGCTCGTCGACGACTCTCTTACCGTCGACGAAGAAGATTACATCCAAGGATTCGTCGACGAAGATTCCGTCGACGAAGGCACCGTCGACAGCGGAGGCAAAACGCTCGTCGTCGACGACTACATTTAAAAAGGCACAGTCTCTGATAGCTGCATCGTCGACGGACGCTGTAGGGACAACAGCTACGTCGATTAGCTCGTCGACGGCAACGGCTAGGTCAACGGCAGTTTTGCCTTTGCCTTCAAGATCACAGCAGGAACACGCAGGATCCACTTCAGGAACAAGTTCTTTCGCCACTATGCCCCTAGTGCCTTTGCCTTCTATGGACAGTTGCAGGGAGTCTACTCTCCAATTGCCACCACCTACTCTCCAGCCACCCTCACCAATGATGGCTACTGACCATGAGACGGAATCCATTGTGGGCGACGATGTCCTTGGTGATGCCCATAGTCCATCGGACTTGATTATTAAATGTCAGGACTCAAGTTCTGAGGACGATGAGGAGGAGGATGTTACCCAACAAGAGGAACAATATGTACAAGTTCCTATGGCAACATTTCCAGTATCTCTATTTTCCAACCTCCAGCATATGCTGGACGATTACAATAGAAGATTTCCTCCGACACCTCAGGGTACACCATGCCATGCTACACCTGAGACGACAGAGCCTACTCAACTTCAGCAATCTTCAGAGCAGACTGCTCATCCAGAACGGCCCCGTCCTGCTATCCCCACAAATTCACAACAAGATGCGGCGGATGAGGCAGAGTCGGACAGAGAGCAAGGGGAAGTTGCCCAGGATACTGATGATGACCAGGATCCAAATATGGCGGAATTCGATGATTATCGAATGCAGACGCCCTCTCCTCAGCAGGCAGACGCCGGTGATTCACCTCCGGTTGACATCGCTAGTTTCCATGTATTGATGAATAAAGCGGCGGACTGCTTTAAATTACCGAGAGCACAGCGACAGGAAGACTGCTTTCTCTATGATTTTAAAAACCAACCTTATAAACAGGTCCACACCATACCTATTATCGAATTTGTGTGAAAGGAGGGTATAAAGATCATGCACGCTCCTAACTCTTTGCCTGCTCAACTCCCTCGCCTGGAGAAGAAATATAAGGCCCCAACTGGTTCCCCCGCTTGTTTGCTCTCGCATCCTAAGCCGGATTCAGTGGTGACCCAGGCAGCGCAACGACGATCACGTAACCCTGCTACTCCTATCACTGCTCCACCTGATAGAGAGGGTCTACGTTTGGATGCGATTTGGAAAAAAAATTCATCCATGGCGTCTACATCAGTCCGTGCCGCAAATGCATTGGCCATTTTAGGTCGTTTCGACCGGCAAATGTGGTCGGATGTTTCTGCGCTAGTTTCACTGATACCGGAGGCGTCCAGAGCGGAGGCGCAACAGATCCTTCAGGATGGCATGAGGGCATCAGAAGAGATGATTGACTGTGCGATAGATGTGGCGAGTACGGGTTTTCGTATCCTTGCCAGTGCTGCGGCGCTCCGACGTCAGGGTTGGCTTAAATCCACATCATTTCGACAAGAGGTCCAGTCGAAGATACTCGACATGCCATATGACGGTGAGTCTCTCTTCGGCTCTCACATCGATGAGGCACTTGAATCAATAAAGAAAGACACCGATACGGCAAAGTCGCTTGGATCCTTGCAATTCACAAAGCAGCCCTTTCGTGGTGCACGTGGACGAGGCTCATCTTCAACCACTTTTCGAGGAGGACAGTCTCAGTACCGCCAGTACAATCAAGGAAACCAGCGTTACTCCAACCAGCAGTCTAATCGTCAGCAGCAGTCAAAGCCCTATAGAGGAAAACCTAATTATAGGGGCTCCAACAACAAACGTCAATGACTTTCAGGTTACGCAAAGAGTTGGAGGGAGAATCTCGCAGTTTTATTCCCAATGGTCTATGATAACATCGGACCAATGGGTATTAGACATTGTACACAAGGGTCATGCCTTGGAGTTCACAGAGTTTCCTCCAAATTCTCCTCCATCAGGCCCGCCACCTCCCCATCTCGAGGAATTGCAACATCAGGTTTGTCTTCTGGTAGAAGTGGTTCCTGTATCTCAGCGAGGGAAAGGTTTCTACTCACGGTTTTTCCTCATTATCAAGAAGACGGGAGAGTGGCGGCCCATTCTGAATTTAAGAGCACTCAATTTATTTCTAAAACAACAATCTTTCCGCATGCTGACGCTATCGGAAGTCTTGCGACTTCTCTGCAGCGGAGATTTCCTAACAACAATAGACCTGCAAGACGCCTATTTTCATGTGCCAATACTCCATCGGCATCGCCAGTTTCTGAGGTTCAAAGTGGGGCACATGCACTACCAGTTCAAGGTACTACCTTTTGGCCTACGATCAGCACCTCGTGTCGTCACGAAGGTTTTGGCCCCGGTCATGGCTCATCTGCGTCTTCAGGGAGTTCAAATCTTTCCTTATCTGGATGATTGCCTTCTAAAATCCCCATCCCCTCAACAGCTGACGCACGACACATGTCTCTGCCAGCAGACATTCGAGTCACTGGGGTTAACCATCAACATGGAGAAGTCACACTTTGCACCGTTGCAAAGAAGAAACTTCCTGGGAGCAATTCTAGACACGGACCTGTCAAAAGCCTTCATCTCCCAAGAACGTCAACAAAAGATAGTCCGTCTGGTCTCCCTCATCCGGTCAAAGCAGTCAGTTTCTGTGCGGACGTTAAAGTCGTTTCTGGGGATGGCATCGTCCTGTATCGCTCTGATCCCGAATTGCAGGTTGCGCACTCGTCCTATACAGGAGGAATTGGACCTGCAATGGCGCCAGGTGTCGGGGTCTTTCAACGACCTAGTGCGAGTTTCGTCCCGCATGAAGAACAGTCTGCTTTGGTGGGAACAACCATCCAATCTGGACGAAGGAACTTCGTTTCTAGCCCAGTCTCCGGATCTGACGCTGACCACAGATGCGTCCATGGAGGGTTGGGGCGCTCATCTCCTGGACCTTTCAATCAAGGGCAAGTGGACGACGACACAACAAACCTGGCATATCAACAGGCTGGAGTTGATGGCGATCTTCCTAGCACTCAGATCATTTTTGCCCGTAGTGCAGGGGGAGTCGGTGCGGGTTCAAACAGACAACACCACCAGCATGCACTACATGAACAAACAGGGCGGCACAAGATCTCAGCCACTGTCTCGACTGGCTCAAAGGATCTGGGATTGGGCTCTTTGTCATCAAATTTCTTTAACGGCGGTCCATCTGCCGGGGGTATCAAACATCCTTGCGGATTCTCTGAGCAGATCCACATCATCCACTCACGAGTGGGAGATACATCAGCCTACTCTGGACATGGTGTTCTGCCGTTGGGGTCATCCCATGATAGACCTTTTTGCAACCCCAGTAAATCGGAAGTGCCCCTCCTTTGCCAGCTGGCATCCCCATCCAGAGTCCAGCGGAAATGCCCTTCTCATGGATTGGAGCGGCCTGTTTGCTTATGCATTTCCTCCAATCCCGTTGGTGCAGAGGACGTTGTGGAAGATGCGCAGGCAACCCTGCCACTTGATTCTGATCACCCCTCGTTGGCCCAGACAAGCATGGTTTTCAGAACTGCTTCTGTTATCCCAGTGCAAACCCATTCAGCTGCATCCACGTCCAGACCTCCTGACGATGGACGAAGGTCAAATTTGTCATCCAGACCCAGCCACACTTCAATTATCGGCATGGAACCTGAATAGGTCGAATTTGCAAATTTAGATATGACCCAAGAATGCAGAGACATTCTAGCGTCTGCTAGAGCTCCATCAACAGTCAAAACGTATAAGCTGAAATGGAAGTGTTTTTGTCATTGGTGCGCTGCGTCCAATGTTCATCCAATCAATTCCACTCCGGAACAGCTTCTGCCCTTCTTTTTGAGCCTTGCTCAGTCTGGTCTCTCTCATGCCACCTTTAGGGTTTTTCTAGCGGCTATTTCACGCTTTCGACACGATGGTTCAACGTCTCTCTGTTCATCCAGAATAATCCGTCAGTTCTTTAAAGGTCTCTTCAGGAAGTTTCCTCCGGTTAGGTGCCCTCCTCCGGCATGGCACCTCAACGTGGTATTGTCACAGCTTATGCAGCCTCCTTTTGAGCCAATTCATAGAACAGACATCAAGTATCTTACCTGGAAGGTTGCTTTACTTCTGGCCTTGACTTCTTCTCGTCGTGTTAGTGATCTGCACGCTTTCACAATTAAACCTCCGTACTTGCAATTTAAGCCCGATGGAGGGTCACTCCGTACCAATCCTTCGTTTTTGCCTAAAGTCCCTACTGATTTCCATTTGAACGAACCTGTCTTCTTAAAGACTTTTTTCCCGGATCCAAAATCTCCGGCTGAACAATGTCTACATTCTCTGGACATCAAACGTTGCCTAAAATTTTAAATTTCAAGGACTACCCCTTTCCGTAAATCCGATCAGCTGTTTGTAGCATATGGACGGATGCGGAAGGGACATTCAGTGACGAAACAAACAGTTGCAAGATGGGCCTCGGCAGCCATATCATTTTGTCACCAGCAGGCTGGCAAGCCTTTACAGTGTTCAGTGAAGGCACATTCGACGAGAGCGATGGCGTCATCCACCGCTTTGTTTGCTGGGGTGCCTCTTCACCAGATTTGCCGGGCAGCGACATGGTCCAGCAGGCACACCTTTACCAGACATTACTGTTTGGAGGCCATCAATGAAGCGGATACCGCAGTGGGGCAAGCAGTGCTTCGTCATCTTTTTAAATAAGGTGAGCCTCTATTCCCTCCTCCATTTCTTTCTGTGATTGCTATATGCTTTTAAGCTGTATTTTCTTATCTTCAAGTTTGGAGAATGTGTTAGCAATCCCAGCTCTAGGAGGTTACTGCTATCTATTCTATTCAAGCATGTGAATCTATGAAAGACACCCCTAATACTGGAGAAGAACAATTGTTACTTACCTGTAAACAGGTGGTTCTCCAGTATTGGTGTCTTTCATAGATTCACATGCGACCCACCCTTCCTCCCCTCAGAGGCTCTCTTCTCCTCATGCGCTATTATTACTAGTGCTACGAAAATCTGAGGGCTTGAGCTTCTGAGGAGAAGGTTCTAGAGGGTGCTTGAGCCTGATTGGCTGCAGTTTGGACTAACATAATGACACTGATATGTTACAAATGAGTTTTTCTCTTATAATGCATTCCTATGGAGGAACCATTGTAGAGGTTTTTCAGTGTGTATTATCTCTAGGTTATTATGTATTATGTTATTACATATATATATATTAGCATTATTGCTATTTTTATGTACCGTGGGACTCCCACTTCGACGACGGGGAATATTCAAGCATGTGAATCTATAAAAGACACCAATACTGGAGAACCACCTGTTTACAGGTAAGTAACAATTGTTCATTTGTGCTAGCGGTGTTTGTACCCCCATTTTGATACCTTGCTGTGGAAGTCCAGGGCTACATTTCCCCCTTAAGGACCACCTTTTTGTTTAAAAAAAAATGTGTTTACACGTGGCTGGGCTCCATTTCATACCTTCTCTGAGTTTAGTTTGTGGACTTTTATTCCCTATAATTGATTCGGCCTCATCAATCAGTAAGTCATTTTCATTAACGGTACTATTATTCATTCATTCATTCAATAACTTTGTTTCGGTTTAAAGAACCATAAAAGTGCACAGTCATAAAAACATCAGAAATATCTACAGTTGATTACAGGATAATACGAACTTTTGCAATTAATTCTTCTGTCAATTATAGCAAAACTACATTTAAAAACCTATTGAGCATACTAAAGTGCATTGTTGGTTCTTCTTGGGCCTAGTCCTGGTCCTGAAATGAACATGATCAAAGAAGCAAGGCAATATATGATTAAAATTGAATTGTTAAAACCGGAATAAAATAGGAAAATTGGATTTAAAATGCTGCAGTCATAATTATAAACCTAAAAAGAAACCAAGGGAATTAAAATACTACAATCCTAATTATTAGCTTAGGAAAGTCCGATGTACATGCCACATTGAATTTAAAAAACGAGATACAGCGAAGACAATGGGGGCATGAGTGTCATATTTCAAGACTCTTAGTGCCTCAGCGCAATGCACGAAACCTAGGTTCTTACACAGTTGGATAAGCCAGCGTTGCCGAGGTAATGTATAGGCGGGGCAGGAAAAGAAAGCATGTAGCTCTGTCTCTTCTTTGCAATTGCACGTCGGGCATCCATCAGAGTGGGTGTTAGACCATTTGTTTGTAAAGGTATGAAGCGGTAGGGGCCCCAGTCTAAACTGTACATAAAGTTTCCTAGCCAATTTGGTTGGATGTCATCCAGGAAAGATTCCATATTATACACTTCTTTGATCTGCAAAAATGCGGCTTTCAAACCGGCCGCAAGACCAGCTTTCCTGGGTGGCAGAGAATTTATATGCTCTGTAAAATCTAACCAATTCCAACCGTGAAATCAAAGGGCATGATCCCTCTGGCGTGCTCCATAGCTCTGTATTGCCCAGTTTAGTGCATAGGTCCCTTATATGCTTAAGCCACAGTATTTTTGCGGTGCCAGGGAGGCGCAAGAGCTCTCTAAGTTCTGATCGATAGGTGGCCAGTTCCGGGGTTGCCCATAACCATCACCAGAAAGTTACTGGTCTAAGGGCTATCTCTTCGCTAATGTGCCTGATGCTCAGATCCAAGCTTAGTGGATTAAGGGGGGTGCCTGGATGGAGACCTATCAACTGCCTCATAAAATTGTTCTCTATTTTGCTCAAACTAGTAGTCGAGCAGTGCCCCCACAATTCTGCCCCATATAATGTAGCATCCCTTGCTTCTGTTTTTATAAATTTCAACTAATGGCCCGCTGCTTTAACTCCTTCGCTGCGGGGGGTTTTCCCCCCGCTGTGCGTCGGGGAGGGGGGCCCACGCGGCGCCGCTGTGCTTGTGACGAGCTTGGCTCATAATGAGGCACAGTGCAGCTGCACTCATGACGAGCGGAGCTTGTCACAGCCACACCCGTTTTGGAACGTACAGCACACCGGGAAATTATCCCCGCGTGTGAACGTTCCAACGGTCATGACGAGCTCAGCTCGTCATGAGTGCAGCTCAACCGTGCCTCATGACGAGCTGAGCTCGTCATGAGCATGGAAGAGGTTAAATGTAGTGGTTCTATAAAGTTCTGTAGCCCTCCCACTGTCTGAGCTAGCTTAAGGTTTGCCTTAGTGATCTGCGTCCCCCATTCCAGTTGCTCTGACAGTGACGCCTAAGTAGTCAAAAACCTTCACTCTTTCGAGCAAGATACCATTAAGAGATGAATTGGAGCGAGACTTGATGGAGGGATTGAACACCATATATTTGGTCTTCAGTGTGTTAATCTCCAGCCCCCATTCTTGCAGAAGGCATCAAAACTATCAAGGATGCGCTGGATTCCCATGGGCGTCTTCGACAATAGGAGGGTGTCATAAGCTAACATCAACAATGGGACCTTGCCAGAGGCAAGTCTGGGGGCATCATTATACTTCACCTTTCTAAGTTGGTCAATTAGGCCATTGATAAATAGACAGAATAAAGTGGGAGCAAGAACGCAGCCCTATTGTACCCCTTTATTGACAGGAAAGCAGAGGAGTTAATTTGCCATATTTCCCATACCTCACTTGGGCAAAATTACCTACATGAAGCCTCACTAGGATGCTAAGAAGACACAATGGAATTCCCAAGTCTCGAAGTCCCTCCCAGAGTTTGTCCCTCGGTACAAGATCGAAAGCTGACTTCGGATCTACAAATACTAAATAGAGACTGCTACCCTCTATTGTCACCGTTTTCCAGAAAAGAATTGAAATCTAAATATCTGGTCGACTGTGGAGGTATTTTTTCTGAAGCCGGCTTGATAGGGACTGCGGATCTCTTCTTCATCCATCCATCCCTGGAGGCGATCAAGAAAAGTTTCTGACCAACATCGATTAAACTAATCGACCTGTAGTTGGTAGTCAAAAGGGAACTGCCTTTTTTGAAAACTGGGACTATTTCTGCCCCACGCCAAGTGTTGGAGGGGGGTCCTATGCCACTCATGACAGCTTTAAATAGGGCCCAGAGATATGGGCTCCAGATTTTCAGCTCCTCCCGAAAAAGATCCCCAGGTAGGTTGTCTAGGCCCTGTTCTTTGTTACAAGGAAGCTTGCTAATGGCATTTAACACTTTGGGCATGGTTATCCCTGCGGCCGCTTCTTGAGGAAACTCACTAGATGTTATTAGACGTTTAACTTTTTCAGTCAGAGCTTCCTTGTCAGTGTATAGGAATTGAAAGTTGTTCTCCAAGGCTTCAGATGCTATATTTGCCTCAATAGCTGGCTTCCCTTCCGCATCACCTGAGCCGACTATTGCCCAAAAGGTCTTCTGATCTTTGTTGGATAATGCACATCTAAGGGTTTCCCATCTATCCATTTCCTAGTTTTTTTTTTGCTTCTTGTATGGTCTCCTTATACAGCACCCGATTTTGTTTGACTAGTTGTTTATCCTTAGCTTTAACAGCATCCAGTAGGGCCTGCTTAGCCTTCCAACAATTTGTATTAAACCAGGAACTTTTGGACCAGGCTTTTTACCTGCTGGCTACTACTGGATAAAATAGGTCTGTCAGTTTTGAAGTTAGCTCTAAGTGTATTTCTGCTAGCTTCTCAAGATCTAGGGGAGAACCCTTTACAATTGCAACGTCCCGCATTTTTGTGAGTATTGGAACTACTGTCTGGTAGACTGTGGCCAGCTAGTGTGGTGACTGTTGAAATTGCCCCCACCTGATTTTCCATCTATTGTTTGTAAGTGTTAATCCCCTATCTTGAATTGTGGGATTGTGTGTGGAATCAGCAAGGCACCAGTTCGGCTGCTTCAATTCTAGGATCAGGGCGTTATGATCATTGTCCTGACTCACAATCACAGAGAAGTCATGGACCCTTTGCCATAGTCTGCATTCCACCAGGATATAGTTCAAAAGGGATTCCTGACCTACTCTATTGAACGTTAGCTGTCCCGGAATGTCTGATTTTGTTCGGCCATTGCACGCTCTTAATGAATAAGCTAGTGTTTTTGAATGAATTGATCTGGAGTGCCAACGGGGTCCAGGCTTTAATAGGTCGAATTTGTGTGTCTGGAATTAACCATTGAAGGTCTTCTGCACTGGGGATGGTGTTACTTGGATCAATGATGTGTTAAAATTGGCAATTAAAATCGCCCCCTATAATCAGCCATAAAGCTGGATCAACTGTGGAGATGAAAAGAGACAGTTGATATATAGTTGCAGATTCTTGACTAGTGGCAACAGGTCGAGAATAGATATTAAGAAATGCGATTTTTGTCTTTGGGGGAAAGGGGAGTACAACACACTGGATGTCACTTGTGGGGGTTGGCAGCTGCTCGGTTCTGCATCCCGGATGTGAAGCTACCCAGATGAATAAGCCCTCGATGGACTCCTTCTCCCTCCTGAAGTGGCTAAGATATTAAAAGTAGCAAAGCCTACCCTCTGATGGCTTTCCCTGGTCCAGGTATCCTGGAACATACAAATGTCCTGTCTGTCCATAAAAATACTCCAGTCTGGACAAGGGATTTTACTTTTAAGCCCAGCAACATTTCAAGATAGAACCTTCAGGGTATAATCTTGCGATTTAATCCTATCCAGGGCCTCAAGAGTGCTAGTGTCAGGGATTTGTGTGTCCCTCAATTGTATCGTGTGATGGCTAACTGGTACCATCATGCCCACGCCTATACTGGAAGCTTTGCTCACAGGGATAAGTAGAGTAACATCAGGTGCTCTACTCAATTGTACCTCAGCGACTTCTTGTCTAGTGATCTGCGATGTATCTGGTATGTGGTCCTTGCCTGTTGCCCCATCCCACTACACTCATCCAATTCACTTTCCAACCACTGCCTGCCAGGTTTCCCATCAGGGATCCGACTCCACTCTTGTCAATCTATCTCCTCCAGAGTTGTGTATCTATTGTTTACTAGTATATTAAACAATAAGGGCCTAGGGGAGCAGCCCCTCTGGCCTCAAATATATTGTTTGCTGATATGTTCGGCAATAAGGGCCTCGGTGTACATCTCATCTGCCTTTGAACGGAAGGATTGCTTGCCAGTTTAAAGTGTTAGGGGCAGTGTGGGCCCTGGCCAACATTTGGTGTTGGATATAGAAGAAATCCAATGCGTAGAGCCTAATGCCTGTTGTTTGGTCCTGGTGGGGTATATTCTGGTCGAGTAGATCACTAACAGTTATGGGATTTTTAAAATGTATAAATATGCAATCCCCTCGCCCTGTCTTTTGACAATTTCCCACCCAGACTACTCTACGAACTGTTAGGATTTCTCCTGCTCTATCATAATCAAACTGTCTGTATCTTGCTAACCAAAACAAACACTTGTTTCTAAGCTCAAGTTGTGTCTCCCTCTGATTAGTTCGAACTCCCGGGATTCCTGTCAGTATGATTACGTAGGGAGAGCAGGCAGGGGGAAGGTTGATGGTCGGCAAATTTACTGGTTCAGGCCCCTCAACAGTGTGTTATTACCTCGTCCGTCCTCTCACATTCCCACTAGGCCCTTGTAAAGGGGAGCTGTTATTATCCTTACCCATTAGAGAGGGAGCTGTGTGCTTAGAACGCGTGCTTGCCTGGTGATAATTAACATTCAAGTGCCTCATCTCTTGAGTTGTGGTGGAGCAGACATTGGCCTGTACTCCCAACCCGTCTGGAGATATTGGGTTAGGGATGTCCACCTGGTAGCCAGTGTCAACCTCCCTTGTTTTTATACTGGTTGTGTTTGTGTCAGAATTAGTCTGTCTACTTTCCCCCAGTGATATCAATTTGTCTAGGCAGATAAGTATGGGGGCCAATTCTTCTCTTATGATAGCTCTTAGTTGGGTCTTCAGGTCAGTCAAAAGGTTCAGTGCCCAGGTCTGGTGAATCGTGTCTACTCTAGTGGGGAGCAGGCCATTTGGATTTTGAACCTGGTTCTCATCCTCTTCTAGGCTAGATGTTCGTTCCTCACACGGTTTCTTTCTTTTGGGGCCCACCTCAAAAGTTTGTTTTCGCTTCCAGCTCTTTTGGCTAGTAGTAGTGTTCCTAGCTCTGCGTACAATTTTTCTAGGTGGAACTTCTGGGGGGAGGGGGTGGGGGGGGGGAGGGGGTGTCGTTGTTGGATCGAAAGAGGCTTGAGTAAGTGATTGCTGGGTTGATAGGTTGAGCGCTGGAATGCATAGGTCTGGGGTAAGAGAGAGACGCCTCTCTGTAAGCTTGATTTCTGTGTTGACTACCCCTATGGCCCTCTGTAGCATCAATAGAAGTTGGAGGGAGTGTAGTTGCACTGGCAGCTTTAGGTTTTGGCAGGCAAGTGCACTTTCCCATTATACAGCCTGGTTCAACCAAGTCCCTAACCGTCCCGATACAGCACCCATACATCGTGCTACTTTTTAAAATATAACATGTACAATCAACTGTACAAATATTTAGAAATAGTTAACAGGTGGCCCAACTACAAGATAGCACAGGGGGGAAAAAAGATAAGCTGGAATTAGGCGATCAACAAGCATATAGCTTGTACGGTTCTCTAATTCTCCATAGGACTATGTGTAGTAGTCCAGATGTAAGCATCCCAGTCTGTGTTGCTCGTGAACAGATTCAATGTCTGAGTCAAACCCTCAATCTTGGCAATATTTGGAGTTACAGTTCCAAATTGTTCAGACGTTTAGCCCCTTGCCTCTGTTCAGTCTATGCAGAAAGCAGCTATGGCCAATAGCTGTACTAAATCCTTCAAATGAGTCAATATGCGCCAGGTCCGGGCAATGAATCAATACGAAGTCAGTAAGTCCAGGTGCTTACCCATTGGGTCAGACCCAGTAGAATTAAACCAAGGGAGGTGGCGCTTCCTCCTCCTGTGTCAGACGGGCCCGGGCTTCGCCCGCGCTGCGGGAGCCCTGCCTGTGATATATGCGCCTCCTGGCGTGCAAGGGTGACGGCGTCTGCGGCATCCATGACGCAGTGAATGCTGGGGCTGGTGCTTGAGGCTTCCCCCGGTCCTGGCCAACAGAAAAAGCACAAGTACGGGCTTGTATGGTCTCCTTATACAGCACCCGATTTTGTTTGACTAGTTGTTTATCCTTAGCTTTAACAGCATCCAGTAGGGCCTGCTTAGCCTTCCAACAATTTGTATTAAACCAGGAACTTTTGGACCAGGCTTTTTCCCTGCTGGCTACTACTGGATAAAATAGGTCTGTCAGTTTTGAAGTTAGCTCTAAGTGTATTTCTGCTAGCTTCTCAAGATCTAGGGGAGAACTCTTTACAATTGCAACGTCCCGCATTTTTGTAAGTATTGGAACTACTGTCTGGTAGACTGTGGCCAGCTAGTGTGGTGACTGTTGAAATTGCCCCCACCTGATTTTCCATCTATTGTTTGTAAGTGTTAATCTCCTATCTTGAATTGTGGGATTGTGTGTGGAATCAGCAAGGCACCAGTTCGGCTGCTTCAATTCTAGGATCAGGGCGTTATGATCATTGTCCTGACTCACAATCACAGAGAAGTCATGGACCCTTTGCCATAGTCTGCATTCCACCAGGATATAGTTCAAAAGGGATTCCTGACCTACTCTATTGAACGTTAGCTGTCCCGGAATGTCTGATTTTGTTCGGCCATTGCACGCTCCTAATGAATAAGCTAGTGTTTTCGAATGAATTGATCTGGAGTGCCAACGGGGTCCAGGCTTTAATAGGTCGAATTTGTGTGTCTGGAATTAACCATTGAAGGTCTTCTGCACTGGGGATGGTGTTACTTGGATCAATGATGTGTTAAAATTGGCAATTAAAATCGCCCCCTATAATCAGCCATAAAGCTGGATCAACTGTGGAGATGAAATAAGACAGTTGATATATAGTTGCAGATTCTTGACTAGTGGCAACAGGTCGAGAATAGATATTGAGAAATGCGATTTTTGTCTTTGGGGGGAAGGGGAGTACAACACACTGGATGTCACTTGTGGGGGTTGGCAGCTGCTCGGTTCTGCATCCCGGATGTGAAGCTACCCAGATGAATAAGCCCTCGATGGACTCCCTCTCCCTCCTGAAGTGGCTAAGATATTAAAAGTAGCAAAGCCTACCCTCTGATGGCTTTCCCTGGTCCAGGTATCCTGGAACATACAAATGTCCTGTCTGTCCATAAAAAGACTCCAGTCTGGACAAGGGATTTTACTTTTAAGCCCAGCAACATTTCAAGATAGAACCTTCAGGGTATAATCTTGCGATTTAATCCTATCCAGGGCCTCAAGAGTGCTAGTGTCAGGGATTTGTGTGTCCCTCAATTTTATCGTGTGATGGCTAACTGGTACCATCATGCCCACGCCTATACTGGAAGCTTTGCTCGCAGGGATAAGTAGAGTAACATCAGGTGGTCTACTCAATTGTGCCTCAGCGACTTCTTGTCTAGTGATCTGCGATGTATCTGGTATGTGGTCCTTGCCTGTTGCCCCATCCCACTACACTCATCCAATTCAGTTTCCAACCACTGCCTGCCAGGTTTCCCATCAGGGATCCGACTCCACTCTTGTCAATCTATCTCCTCCAGAGTTGTGTATCTATTGTTTACTAGTATATTAAACAATAGTGGAGAAGTGTGGCTCACTGGTTAGAGGCGGCAGACCCGTAAGCAGAGAACGGCCCGGGACCAGGGTTCGATTCCCGACGCGGCAGGGTCGTGGACCAGGGTCAGCGGACTCGATAATTCTCGCCTCGGTGCCTACTCTAGTCAGAAACCACACTCGGCAACTCTGGGCATCAGCTTGCCTCATCTTCACAACGGCCCCCCCAGACCGCCGGGGATGCTTGGTCGCACCTTAGAGATACCCATCAGGGACCATCTCTCAGGGTGAGCCAGGACGGGTTCCCCAGCGGTCGAAGCGTGGAGATACTTCTCCGGGAGTCGATTCCTAGCGCTATATAAACCCGCAATTAATTAATTAATTAGGGCCTAGGGGAGCAGCCCCTCTGGCCTCAAATATATTGTTTGCTGATATGTTCGGCAATAAGGGCCTCGGTGTACATCTCATCTGCCTTTGAACGGAAGGATTGCTTGCCAGTTTAAAGTGTTAGGGGCAATGTGGGCCCTGGCCAACATTTGGTGTTGGATATAGAAGAAATCCAATGCGTAGAGCCTAATGCCTGTTGTTTGGTCCTGGTGGGGTATATTCTGGTCGAGTAGATCACTAACAGTTATGGGATTTTTAAAATGTATCATTATGCAATCCCCTCGCCCTGTCTTTTGACAATTTCCCACCCAGACTACTCTACGAACTGTTAGGATTTCTCCTGCCCTATCATAATCAAACTGTCTGTATCTTGCTAACCAAAACAAACACTTGTTTCTAAGCTCAAGTTGTGTCTCCCTCTGATTAGTTCGAAGTCCCGGGATTCCTGTCAGTATGATTACGTAGGGAGAGCAGGCAGGGGGAAGGTTGATGGTCGGCAAATGTACTGGTTCAGGCCCCTCAACAGTGTGTTATTACCTCGTCCGTCCTCTCCCATTCCCACTAGGCCTTTGTAAAGGGGAGCTGTTATTATCCTTACCCATTAGAGAGGGAGCTGTGTGCTTAGAACGCGTGCTTGCCTGGTGATAATTAACATTCAAGTGCCTCATCTCTCGAGTTGTGGTGGAGCAGACATTGGCCTGTACTCCCAACCCGTCTGGAGATATTGGGTTAGGGATGTCCACCTGGTAGCCAGAGTCAACCCCCCTTGTTTTATACTGGTTGCTTTTGTGTCAGAATTAGTCTGTCTACTTTCCCCCAGTGATATCAATTTGTCTAGGCAGATAAGTATGGGGGCCAATTCTTCTCTTATGATAGCTCTTAGTTGGGTCTTCAGGTCAGTCAAAAGGTTCAGTGCCCAGGTCTGGTGAATCGTGTCTACTCTAGTGGGGAGCAGGCCATTTGGATTTTGAACCTGGTTCTCATCCTCTTCTAGGCTAGATGTTCGTTCCTCACACGGTTTCTTTCTTTTGGGGCCCACCTCAAAAGTTTGTTTTCGCTTCCAGCTCTTTTGGCTAGTAGTAGTGTTCCTAGCTCTGCGTACAATTTTTCTAGGTGGAACTTCTGGGGGGAGGGGGCGGGAGGAGGGGGTGTCGTTGTTGGATCGAAAGAGGCTTGAGTAAGTGATTGCTGGGTTGATAGGTTGAGCGCTGGAATGCATAGGTCTGGGGTAAGAGAGAGACGCCTCTCTGTAAGCTTGATTTCTGTGTTGACTACCCCTATGGCCCTCTGTAGCATCTTATCAATAGAAGTTGGAGGGAGTGTAGTTGCACTGGCAGCTTTAGGTTTTGGCAGGCAAGTGCACTTTCCCATTATACAGCCTGGTTCAACCAAGTCCCTAACCGTCCCGATACAGCACCCATACATCGTGCTACTTTTTAAAATATAACATGTACAATCAACTGTACAAATATTTAGAAATAGTTAACAGGTGGCCCAACTACAAGATAGCACAGGGGGGAAAAAAAGATAAGCTGGAATTAGGCGATCAACAAGCATATAGCTTATACGGTTCTCTAATTCTCCATAGGACTATGTGTAGTAGTCCAGATGTAAGCATCCCAGCCTGTGTTGCTCGTGAACAGATTCAATGTCTGAGTCAAACCCTCAATCTTGGCAATATTTGGAGTTACAGTTCCAAATTGTTCAGACGTTTAGCCCCTTGCCTCTGTTCAGTCTATGCAGAAAGCAGCTATGGCCAATAGCTGTACTAAATCCTTCAAATGAGTCAATATGCGCCAGGTCCGGGCAATGAATCAATACGAAGTCAGTAAGTCCAGGTGCTTACCCATTGGGTCAGACCCAGTAGAATTAAACCAAGGGAGGTGGCCCTGCCTCCTCCTGTGTCAGACGGGCCCGGGCTTCGCCCGCGCTGCGGGAGCCCTGCCTGTGATATATGCGCCTCCTGGCGTGCAAGGGTGACGGCGTCTGCGCCATCCATGACGCAGTGAATGCTGGGGCTGGTGCTTGAGGCTTCCCCCGGTCCTGGCCAACAGAAAAAGCACAAGTACGGGCTTCACTTTCTTCATCAGTTTACTTTGGTTAGGTATACCCTGAGTGGGTTCCGAAGCTTTACGTTTCCCCATGGGGCCTCTAAAACACAATATACCTATGAAGTATTACAAAACTGGAATCTCGCCTTTATTTGTGCATGCTACACCTATAAAAGAAGACTAACGCTTTGAGCTCAAAATCATGTTTTAAGTTGGGGAAGCCCTGTTTGTCAAAGTAGTATTCAACACCTTTTCATTACGTAAGCCCCAGAAAAGATAAGACAGCATAAAAGTAAAAGAAAAAAAGAAACCAAAGTATTAACCTAAGGTAATCCCGCCAAGTCCAATCAAGGCTCTTGTCCATCAAGCCTAACAGTAGAACCTGAAAAACCTATTTGTGTTGTGTGGGGCACACACGACTGGTGGTAGTGACGGGCTGGGGGCAGTGGGGCTAACACTTTGGCCTCTAGGAATAAGGACTCGGACAATTGTATGCTCTGCTCTTCGTCTTCCACGCCGTCGCCAACTGGCGTACGTGCGTGCGTAGACGCTATTTATTTAACTGAGGTCACGTGGTCGTGACGTGTTCCGTCGGTTACGCCACCGACTAGAACACTACATTCCTCCCCAACAAACATAAAACAAACATCAATGACAATGACCTGGTCATTCACTACATCGGCCATAGTCTGTTAGCTGCAAACACTTCTTCATGGCAGAGTGACATCCAATATAACAAAATAAGAACAGTCTTACATTAAGTAGTCTTTCAAACGACTGGAAGGCACAGGATTCCGTCGCAGCCGATACTGGGATAGCCCTCGGCCCTGGGTGTCACTAACGCTGGACTCTTCATCGACTCCACTGCTTTCCGTCGCTGGTTCCGGACCTGGGTCACTGCCATCAACACCTCTGCTTTCCGTTCTACCACCCCGGCGGGGAGTGTCGCCGGGAGCAGGTGATTGTTCTGTGGGAATAGCCAGGTCCATCAAAGCTTGAGGGCTATTGGAGTCTCTGATTGGGGATGATGATCTGACCGGGGGTTGCACAGTCTCCATTGCCATTAAGGGTGTCGCTCTGGTTCCAGTGAGCTGGTATTTTTTAAAGTGCGACACATTGCGGGTCACTTTCTCCCAGCCTCTGGTCGCGGTGATTCGGGTGCCCTTGACACTGACTACTGTCTATGGGTCAGGCTCATAGGGAAGCCGGAATTTGCCACTGGTGACTCTGTTCTTCAACAGCACCACGTCCCCTTGAGCAATCTGGGGTTGCTGGGCCCTCCTCCGTCGACTGGCTTGCACATGTGATCTTTGGCGACGGGACTCAACCTGACCTTCATCAGGGGATGCCGGCTGCCATTGCGGATGGTGAGGTATCGAATCCATGACCACTCGTCCCATGAGCAGATGTCCTGGAGCAACACCCATGGTGGAGTGGGGTGTCTGCCGGTAGTTCCTCAGGAATGTGAATATGGCGATTTCAATGGAGTGACCCTTGTCATTTGCGATCCTGATGACCTTATTGAGGGTCTGCATAAATCTTTCAGCCTCGCCATTTGCCTGCGGCCATCTAGGAGTAATCCGCCGATGGCGGATTCCCAGTGCATTCAAGTAGTTGGCTAGTTCCTGGCCTTGGAATGGAGGGCCGTTGTCAGTTCTGAGCTCTTGTATTATTCCATGTGCTGCCATAATTTTCTCCAGCTTCGGAATTAGCTCTGCAGCGCTGGTTGTGGACACAATCTCCACCTCCGGATATTTGGAGTGATCGTCTATCACCACCATCGTGTGGCGGCCATTAGGAAGACTGCCAAAGTCAAGACTGACACATGTCCAGGGGGACTTGGGCCGTGGTTCTACCAAGATCGGGGCTGGTCTGGGAAGCTCCCCAGTTACTTGACATGCAGCACAGGACCTGACGGTGGCCTCGACGAGATCGTCCATTAGCGGAAACCACACTTTTGTCCGAAGGCGAGATTTCGTCTTGACCATGCCTTGATGGCCTACATGAGCCAGTTGAACAATCTGATCCGTTAAGGACGAAGGTATTACCAGCCGGTGTCCTCGTAGTAGGCACCCCGTGTGATCTTCATTCAGCTCCTCTCGCACGTGGTACAAGCTGTCCATTATGCGTTGTGCCCCCGGAGTCCAAATCTTCCACTCCTCTTTGGCCTTGTGCCAGTTTCCTTTTTGCACAGCCACGATAGCCCGTTGCAGGCAGTCATCCTTTTTCGTGGCGTCCGCGATGTGTCCAATGGATATGGGCAGCGGACACGATCTGGCAGTGACGCACCTTACATATTCTTCCGTGTCAGCGGCATCGTCCATCTCTTCCCGGGTGGCTGCTCGGGGGTGTCGTGACAAATAGTCAGCAGGGTTGCGAGATCCGGGCTGGTATTCCACTCGGCAATTGTAGTTTTGGAGCTGTAGCATCCATTTTTCAATGCGGGGCGGCGGTTTAGTGGAGGTTCCGTAAAACAACGCAACCAGTGGCTTGTGATCTGTGGCCACGACAAAAGGTTTTCCATGAACGTAAAGGTGAAAGTGTCTGCACCCCCAATGTATTGTGATTGCCTCCTTTTCAATCTGGGAGTACCTCTGCTCCATTTCGGTCAGGGACCGGCTGGCGAAGGCCACGGAATCCAGTCTTCATCTGCTCGCTGGCGCTGCATCAATACCGCTCCTAATCCAACGGGACCAGCATCTACCGCTATCAGTGTTAATTTCCGGGGGTCGAAGAAAGCCAGTGTGGTGGCTGCTGACAGGGCCTCTTTAATGTCACGAAAAGCTTGGTCTTGTTCCGGGCCCCATCTCCACGGCGTGGCCTCTTTGGTTAGTTCCCTCAGGGGTAGAGTCAGGTTTGCCAGGTCCCGCATGAACCTTCCACAGTAATTCACCATCCCAAGGAAGCTTCGGACTTCTGTGACGGTGGTAGGGGGTGTGGCCTTTTTGATGTCCTTCACTTTCTCGGGGTCCGGGTTTACTCCTTCAATTGAAAACGTGTAGCCAAAGAATTGTATCTTCCGCTTCAGAAACTCAAATTTTTCCCTGTGCAGGGTTAGCCCTGCGTCTCGTAGCTTCCGTAGTACTTGTGTAAGTCGATTGTTATGCTCCGGTATGGTCCTCGCGTGCCTCATGATGTCATCACTGACATTTATCACGCCGGTGATATCAGCAATGATCTCCTGTATCACATTTTGGAATACCTCCGCCGCGCTCGAAATCCCAAAGCTCAGGCGAGTATATCTCCGGAGCCCCAGGTGTATTGAGAACGTGGTGATGTTGCGTGAGGACTCATCCATTACTAGCTGATGGTAGCCTGATCGCAGGTCCAACTTGGAGAACCAGCACGCTCCCGCCATTTCACCTATGAGGTCGTCGATGGTAGGAGTTATGTGGCGTTCTCGCTTGATGGCGGCATTGGGAAGCCGCATATCGACACAGATCCGGACCGCCCCCGGTTGCTTGGGTTTCCGCGTGACCACGATTGGCGAAACCCAGGGACTTGGGCCTGTTACCTTCTCTATTATTCCCGCCTTCTCGGGTTTCTTAAGTTCCTCTTCCACCAGTGGTCGCAGGTGGAATGCTATTCTGCGGTGCCTCAGCGCTACCGGCTGCACGGTGTTGTCAATGTGAAGGTGGATCTCCTTCCCTCGGAACTTGCCGATGCCCTTGAATATCTCGTCAAACTCCATCAGCAGCTGTTGAATAGATTCCTGATGTACTTCAAACGCGAAAGACACCACTCCTAGGTCTTCTGCCGCTCTGCATCCTAGCAGCATACCCTGTCCATCTTCTGACACAAACAAATTGGCGGTGACAGACCGATCTCCATGGGATATTGAGGTCCTGAATTTTCCCTTGATCTTTAGGGGGGTGTCTTGTCCATATGCAAATACAGTGATGGTGGACGGAATTAGCACCGGCGGTGGATCTAGAGTTTTGTGCATGGCTGAGGCCATCAGGTTAATGGTCGCCCCCGTGTCCACGACGGCCAGGACGTCTTGCTTGCCAATCCGTATGCCACACTGGGGTAGGCTTCTGGTCTTGCGCGCAGCGGTGCCGACCATGTGTAGAGTGGAGAAGTGTGGCTCAATGGTTAGAGCGGCAGACCTTGATGCAGAGCTCTGGCCCGGGACCAGGGTTCGATTCCCGCCTCGGCGGGTCTCGGGCTCAAAAATTCCTCTGACCTGATATTCTCGCCTCAGTGCCTATTCTAATCATGGGTCCCACTCTGCAACTCTGGGCAATAGCTTGCTTAATCTCCACAACGGCCCCAACAGCGCTGGGATGCCTGGCCGCACCTGGGGAGTGCCCGAGAGTGGACATTTACAAGGAAGCCAGGAGGGGTTCCTAAGCGGTATACGGACAGCGCCGGGACACTTCCAGCGGAGGTAGCTGTGCGCTTTACAAATGTCGGTATTATTATTATTATTATTATTACTTTGTGCACCGTGCGCTCTTCCTCCTCATCATCGTCCATGTCGCTTTGGCTCGGTTCTCCTTCTGGCACAGCGTTTACAACCTGGCGTGGTTTCCGATACTTCTTCGCTCAACAGACTTTTTCGAAGTGATTGAAACGGCCACAGCCCGAGCACTGCTTGCCTTTTGCGGGACATTCTGCTGCTGGGTGTGGTGTTCCCCCACAGTAACCACACGACTTAAGTTGGACGTTGGAGGCGCTCCCGAGCCCTTCTTGGCCCATTTCGTCGGGGACTTGACCGTTACTTTATTGACTGGTTCGGCCTTCACAGGCGCCATGAGGGCGGCTTCCATGTGCGCAGCCCGGGCTTTGGATAGTTCCTTAGTGCGTCCTAACGTCAGAATGTCTGCCAAAGGCTTGCCTGATTCTTCGAGAATTCGTTCGCGCAGCTTGGCAGAGGAACAGCCCTGAATTATCTGGCCCCGGACCTCTTCGGTGACGTCTGCAAACCCGCACGTGGACGCGAGGCTCTTTAAGCGCGCATGATATGTATCTAGCGATTCCTCTGGCAGTTGTCTGGCCTGCCGAAATATGAACCTCTCATAGTCCTGGTTGGCCATGGGCTCGAAATGCGCATTCAAGGCATTGATTAGCGTGTGGTGGTTCTTGGGAGTGACTTCCACTAATGTTTTTGCGATGTGGTGAACGTCTTTACCTCCTAAGTGAAGAATCATGGCCCTCTTTTGATCCTTGTGCACTTTAGTGGCCTAGAAGAAAATTATCAGTAGGTCTACCGAGTCCTTCCACTTGGGGGCCATCGAAGACGGTTCAATGAGTGGTATCGTTGCCATGTTGAGACTCTGTGCACACTGTGGTCTAGATGTGAATTGGTTTCTTTCTCTAGTCCTGACCTAGCGCGCTGCTCCTGTGTCCAATGCCCCTCTGGTGTGGGCTTGGGAATGCTGGTGTGACCAATGCTTGTTGGGCGGCACCTTGGCTGACTCTAGACGTGTGAATGACAGGGAAAGACTGCCTGTCCTTAATTCCAGTGAGTACCGTGTATATGACCCTGGTGGCTTGATTTATTTGAGTACCAGATCCTTGTGCACACCCCTAGTTGTTGCACTCACGGGGTCGGGTGGCCTGCTGCAGGGGTGGAGCGTGGCCCTTCTCTCCTTGCGAGGGATTGCACTGGGGATGCTGGCACCTTAAATGTGTTCTTCCCCACCCACCGATGAATCTAGCACCTCGGTGCAATGTCCTGCGCAGTGGATGGGATCGCCCCTCCCCCACTCGCCGTCAGCCACGTGGCGCTGGGCCTTGTTTTCTGTGTCCCGTTGTACGAAAGTGAACCTTCGCTTGCAACAGAGTGTACAGTACAGTACAGGCAGGGCTCGAGTCGGGGTACCACGCGGGTGGACGGCACCCCCCACCCCATATTTTACAGTGTGGACGCCGTCCCCCCCCCTGCCAAACAGCTGGACTTCACCTTTTTGGCCTCTCTGGGACGAGATCGGAGCCACCTTTAGTGACGTCACTTCCTGTTATTTTTTTTTGTTTGAATATCTGTTATTGCATTTTTACAGTCAGATTGCATTACATGTTGATAAACTTACACTGTGTCTATATCATAAAAAGAAACAGGAGACAAGAACTCGTGATTGCACAAAATAACATGAGTCAGGAACAACAGTTCGCCGCGGTGTCGTAACTTGCCATGCAGCAATCTTCAATCAGTTGTACATCTAAGAACATATACATCTGGAAAAAAGGAGTGAGGTGCTAATTGCCTAACAAGGGGCACGGCTACAGTAAAATAACAAGAAAGGCAATATGCAAGTGAGAGTAACGCCCCTTCAATAATCGTGCTAGTATGCTATTGAGTGTTCTGTAAATCACAATGTGAACAATGTCCACATTATCACAGGCTTCTCAGCCGCAGGACACCCTCTGGTTAATGATCTTGCTCGGGGGGAGCAATTTCTCCATCTCGTGTCTTAAGGGAAAGAAAGGTGATCCTTTGCCGAGCCAGGGCATCTATGCAATTGGACCTGTGCCTCCTATCATTATAGCGGGCCCCATACATAAGCACGTTTGCAGTTCGATATTCAAAACATTGTAATTGCTGATTCTAGAACTTTAGAATAGGAACATTATAAACCACAACCATACAATGATGTAATAAAATAAAGAAAAAGAAACAAAATGAAAGAAAATGGCTGATCGTGCGTGTCGCGTTGTCACGTGTGTGGAGTGTCAAGAGTTTAATGCGGCATCACCTACAGGCGGGGGGGAAATGGGACTGGAAAGGGGGGGAGGCACAGGCCAACCGGCCCAGGAGGGGGGAAGGGGGAGGGGAGTGGGGGGAGAGAAATGGAGGAGAACATGGAGGGAAAGAAGGGGGGAGAAAACGGGGAGGAGGAGGGGGGGAGGCCCCCCGTGACATGTCCTATGTTAGTGTCGCACTTGGAAACACCACTAGGAAAGGCACGACTGTGTGGCTTCGTGTTGGAGGCATGCGCAGTGGAAAGCAGCCAATGCGTCATCCCAGGCCTGGGAAATGGGATAAGTCCGAAGCCCCACTGTCTCCTCCCTATGCAGGACCACACTTTCAGCTCTTGCCCAATTGTCAAAGGAATCGCACCAATTTGTTACGTGGGGAGGATCACCGTTCTTCCAGCGTTTGGTGATAAGCCGTTTTGCAGTTATGTAACCAAGATCACAGAACTTGTTAGGGACTCGGGTCAGTTTCGTCCGCTTGCATAGGCCTAGTATGCACGTTTCCCATGTAAATTGTAAATCCCCCCCCTACGCTCGCAACCAATAAGTCTGAGACCGCGCGCCAATAAGCGTGCAGCGAGGGGCAGGACCAGATCATGTGTAAGAAGCCAGCGTCAACTAGACCGCATCTTGGGCATGCCGACGTGACCAATCCAAAATAGCGATTAATCTTGTCCGGGGATAGGTATGCTCGGTGTACGATGTAGTATTGGATAATCTTAAAGCGGGATTTACGGGGGACGTTAACAGCGCTAGCTAGCACCATATCCCATTCCTTATCAGTCCAGATCCGACCCCTGTCCGCCGCCCATCTGTCTCTCAAGCGCTGGGTGGGAAGCAGGGTGTGGAATTGTAGGGCCTGTGCCAGCCAGTGCACCACATGGGACCCTCTCCCCATCACGTGCATGTACTGCACTAGCAAATGAGTAGGCGGTTCATCTGAAAGATCGCCCCAGGCCTGTGTCAACTTGTGAGTGATTGTTTCGTGCGTTAAAAATTGACCCGCATGGGAGGTCCGTGCCAGCGACCAGTTCCTCAAATGGGCTCAGTGCCCCCTCTGTAAATAGATCTCCAACTGTATCCACCTCGGCCTGCACCCAGCTGGCCAGCATCGCCTCTGTGAAAGCTCCACCATCCCTGGGCATCCCCAGCAGGGGCAGATTCAGGGCGTATGGCTTTGTGGAGCTGGTAAGCTTCAGACTCCTCACATAGCATTTCGGCGCCACTGCCAGGTGTAGTTGCTCAGGACAACGGATCTTCGCCAAAGGGTGATACAGCGCATGCACCTGTGCGGATGTCTGCATCGTGGTGTCCGTGGCCGTATCGCCCAGATTTTTTCCACTCAGCCAGTAGGTCACCCACTGCAGCTGTGCAGCTAAGTAGTAGAGCTCCTGGTTGGGAACAGCCAGGCCCCCAGGCTCTGGGGATGCATAAAGTGTCCTCAAGGCCACTCTGGGACGTCCCGCACTCCAAATCAAGCTCCGAGTTAAGGTCTCCAGCTCACGAAAGATGCGTGTAGGGACATAGACCGGAAGGTTAGCATAGAAGTACAACAATTTGGGTAGCGCTATCATTTTCGTTAGCGTTATTCGGCTGGGCACATTCAGAGGGAGTGTCTGCCAAAACATCATCTGTGCTCGCAGGGAGGATATTGCCCTAATCAGATTACCCTCCAAAACATTAACAGGGTCTCGGTACACCCGTATCCCCAAATATCGAAACATGGTCGAGTGCCAGGCAAGTTGTTCATCTTGGACCTTGATTGCGCATTCCGGCTTAGCATCGTTGAATGCGTACACGCCAGACTTAGCCCAGTTGACCCTGAGTCCCGACATCTCTCCAAACGTACGGAAAATAGCAGTAAGTGCCGGCGGGAAGCGGGTCAGATCCCTGATGTATAGCAGTAGGTCGTCAGCATAAAGCGACACCGCGTGCACGCCATCAGCCAAGGGAATGCCCCACTCCGCACCAGAGACCCGCAGTAGCGCCGCCAAGGGTTCCATCATCAGCGAAAAGATTAAGGGGGACAGGGGGCATCCTTGTCGGGTTCCTCTATGTACTCTGATAGGGTCAGAAAACAACCTGCCTGTGCGGACCCGTACAGTAGGCCGCTGATACAGAAGTTTCACCATGCTAATATAATCGTCCCCTAGACCGTATTTTTCCAGCACCGACACCAGGTAGGGCCACTCCACAGAGTCAAATGCCTTCTCTAGGTCGAGCACTAGGGATCCAGAGTGAGGCCATTGGTGCACTGCAACACTCTCCACCCTGAATAGCCGGCGGATGTTGTACGAGGTGCTACGGGTTGGAACAAAGCCATTCTGATCCGAGTGAACAAGGGTAGTCACAAGGGGGGGGGGGATACAACAAAAGGGGGGAGAGAGAGGGAAGTTGATTCAGTCTCCCTAGGCATTATGAATAAACAAAATAGAATCCACTCAGAGGGTGGCAGTGATCCCTAAAGTGATGGGGAACACACAGTGTTGTTTAAATGCCCCTCACACACCAACAGACCCCTTGGTGTCATGCTTCATCATTGGGGCCTTCGCAACCCTCTACGGGATGCGGCGTGCTACGACTCACGACTACGTAGCAGCACTAAGTAGTGAACTATGTGAGGGAGTGTGTATACTAGGGGAAGAGTGTGAGTGAGGTGAGGTGAAAAAGTGAGTAAAAAATACCTGGCACGTAGGAAAACAATTATTTATTATGTCCTCGGCTGGTATTAATAAAAGGTGCAGAATGTGGTTGATAATATACGTATTAGGGTATATCAACCTTCAGGGTGTCAACATGTTTCGGAGCGCAAGGCTCCTTCTTCAGGACGAGGATATGCACTCTATCCTCACCTTACTCACATGAGAATGTGAAAGTGTTTGAAAAATTTATAAAAATCAATGTGTAATGTACCTATCAGTGTTTATAAATAGGTAAGTTCGTTGCGCCCAATTGGCGTTTGAAAAACTTATTTTCAAAATTCAGATGGCTTCATGAGCCTATACGTGGTATTGGGGGTATCTTCCCTCGTTGCCTGGTAAACAACGGTTACTGCCAGGTTCAATCGCCTGCCTTCCCCTCAACGCGGCTCCGATGAAGGACTTCATCGGAGCCGCGTTGAGGGGAAGGCAGGTGATTGAACCTGGCAGTAACCGTTGTTTACCAGGCAACGAGGGAAGATACCCCCAATACCACTACTTAGTGCTCCTACGTAGTCGTGAGTCGTAGCACGCCGCATCCCGTAGAGGGTTACGAAGGCCCCAATGAAGAAGCATGACACCAAGGGGCCTGTTGGTGTGTGAGGGGCATTTAAACAACACTGTGTGTTCCCCATCACTTTAGGGATCACTGCCACCCTCTGAGTGGATTCTATTTTGTTTAGTCACAAGGGGGGCCAGACGCTGCGCTAGAACGGAGGCCAAGATCTTATAGTCTGTGTTCAGTAGCGCTAACGGGCGATAAGACACCAGCTGAGTTTCGTCTCTGTAAGGCTTCGGGAGGGAGACCAGATGGCCGTCATTAAGCGAGGGTGGCAATTCAGCGTCAGAGACGGCCGCCTCATATATCCGTAATAGTTCCGGAATTAGGATGACAGAGTACGCTTTAATAAATTCAGCGGGCAGCCCATCAGGTCCTGGGGATTTTCCATTAGAGAGGGAAAATATGGCTGCCCGCAATTCCTCTGCAGTCAACAGCGCACCAAGTTCATCTCGTTGCGCATCATCTATTTCTGGTAATGGCAAAACAGCGAGGTATTCCGCCAGATCAGCAGGCGAAGCCTGCAATCGAGACTGATAAAGATCGGTATAATGGGTCACAAAGGCATCGTGAATGGCTTTTTGTGTGTATACTCTGGTACCTTGCGTGGTGCAGAGTGACGTCACAGGGGCAGTCCGGGTGTCTTGTCTGATTAGCAATGCCAACAATTTGCCCAGTTTGTCCCCAGAGTGATGGGTGCCTGCTGAGTGGGCCATGTAGTTCCGGTTCTTAAGCCTGTCTAATAGGCCGGCGTGTGCATCTCTGGCCTCCGATAACGGACCCTCGTCCCACTCCATCGCTCCCCCCTCCTCCCTCAATAACCTTATCTCAATACACCTCAGCTCTCTTTCTATGTGCTTCTGCATGCCAGCCTGTGCGCCCAGGCAGTGACCTCGGCAACAACCTTAAATGCATCCCATTCAACTTGTGGAGTGGAGGCAGTGTTGTTATTTTCCTCAAAATGCAAGACAAAAGTGTTTCGCGAAAAGGGGCATCTAAGAGCAGATCAGGCTGTAGCCTCCAGGTGGGTATCGGCGGATGAAGGCATTCCCAGCTCAAGTCCAGGACGTGTGGGTTATGATCTGAGTATGTGTGCGACCCATGTAGTATGTGTCTGTGATGTGGGGGAGGAGGTCTCCAGACAACATAAACCTGTCCAGTCTAACATGCAGCGTGTGCGCGCCTGAATAATAGGAGTAAACTTTGGTATGTGGATTACGGCAGCGCCAGGCATCATGTAGATCCCACTGTGCTGCCCAGTTCGTGAGCTTCGCAGCCCCCGCCACCGGCACGCTGGCTAAAGGTGGGAAGGACCGGTCAAGGGAGATATCCAGAACACAGTTGTAATCACCCCCTAGCAGTAGGGGCACGCCATGCCAGGGCGCCAACACCGTCGACTGCTGTGTGAAAAAAGTGCCTTGTTCCGTGTTAGGGGTGTACAGGGATGCGAGTACGACCAGACGGCCGTACAGCCTACTGTGTACCACCACATATCTGCCCTCCGGGTCCACCCTACAGTGTAAGAGCGCAAATGGAATCCCGGGGCGTACCCAAATCAGCGCGCCCCTCGCATAGGCCGAGTACCCTGTAGCATACAGCTGCCCTCGCCACCTACGGTGTAGCTTCTGTGTCTCAGGGCCGGTCAGATGGGTTTCCTGCAAAAGGGCTATGTGTGTGCGATGTCTTTTGAGGTATGAATAAATTTGGTAGCGCCGTGACGGTGTGTGCATCCCGCGCACGTTCCACGTGCATATTCTGATCTCAGCCATGGTATCTCCAACAACCCCCCACCCACCCCCCACCAACAGACCCCGCATCACCCGCCAAACCATATCTCCACAGTCTTCATTAGAAGGCGAACACGCACAGCATAGTCATATGTAAGATCAATAGAAACTAAAAAGAAATCAGCCATCACTGTAAACAAACATGATAAAATTGCAATACCAAAAGGTCGACAGCGTAACATGTTGTCTTCCAAACACATCTATGTGCTAATATAGTCTATAGTCCAGGGGGATGCCACCGAGCACCCGGCATGACTGGTACAGGCTTAGTGCGTGTGTCTATGAAGAATGCCCCCTCCCCTACAGGTGTCTCTTGCCTGCTAGACCCAGGCCAGCCGTTTCTCATGTGGGCGAATGACTGAGGCTTGCCCAGGACGATTCTGTATTAATGGGCACAACCCAGGAGCGAGGCAGCTCACCTCCCCTCCTCCCGAGAGCAGAATCCCTTCCACTGCTGGAGCACCCCAAACATCAAATAGGACCAATGCATTACTATCATCTCCTCGCCTATGTTACTCACTGCGCCAGCATATTGGGAAACAAAAGTACTGTCCCGACTTGGAGCTCCGCCATCAGCACCTCACTAGTGTCCCCCGATGGTTGGGGCAAACAGGGCAGTGCTCGTCGACAGGTACAGTCTGGACGTATCGGTTATTTCACTCCCGCTTCAGTGTATCTGGTCAGCAGTCTGTGGCGTGACGTCTGGCAGTTCCATTGATACCTGTGAATCTGGTATTCCATAAAGATGCTCGTCGTCGCTGGGCATCTCCCGTGGGCTAGCCTCCAAATCGGCATCCGCACCCAGGGAGCCACTGATCTCCGCCACTACCCGAAGGACTTCCTGCTGTTCGTGCCGGACAAGGTCAGCCGGGGGGCTCACCTCCGCGCCTCCAGTTTGTCTCCCCGTCGATGTGGACCTGCGTATGTGGCGGCGCCGGGACCCTCGGGTCCGCCTCTAGGGCGATGTCGACTCTGCCGCCCCAGGCTCTGTGCTCACCCCAGAGTCCATCCACGCCTCCACCGCCTCGGGGGTGGCTAAGAAATGGGTCTTGTCCTGGGCTACCATACGTAGCCGCGCCGGGAATAGCAAGGAATACTTCAGATTTAGCTGTCGGAGCCGCCGCTTCACCGCCAGAAAGGAATGTCTCTGGCGTTGCACTTGGACTGTATAGTCCAGGAATAGCATAATTTTTGTGTTTTCGACCCGTATCTCCAGTAGTTTTCTGGATTCCCGCAGAATGGCATCACGGTCCCAGTAGTTCAGTATGCGAATGAGCATCGGCCTAGGGTTGGACCCTGCCGGAGGTGGTCGGGCCGGCACACGGTGAGCCCGTTCTACCACAAAGTACGGAGAGAGTGTACCTACCGGGAGCAGACTCCGCAACCAGGTCTCCATATGAAGTTCAGGTGCCCTACCCTCCCATCTCTCCGGCAGGCCTACGATGCGAACATTATTTCTTCGCTCCCTCCCTTCCGCATCCTCCGCGCGATCCTCCAAGAACTCTACTCGATTAAGGAGGTCTTGCACGTGCTTGTCCGTTTGCGTGACCTTGGGGGTGATGTACGCAACGGTGGTCTCCAGCACGGAGGTGCGGGCTGCCAGCTTCCTGTGGTCCGCTCGCAGGTTTATGTCTACAGCGACGCTGTCGATTTTCGTCTCCAGAGAGGTGCGGGTCAACTGCATCGACTCCTCCAACCGCTCCATCGCCACCAGCACCGCATCTAGCTTGGAGGCCGTCTGATCCTGTTCCGCCGACTTCATTGCCTTCTACATCTTTCCATTGACCTGGGTGCCTCCGGCTCCAGCCCTAGTTCTAGCTCCCCCAGACATGGGCAGTACACTTTCCGGCACAGTGCATATCTGGCCAAAGGCATCTTCAGGTTCCAAGCGGTGTGTTCCGTCCCGTCCCCAGATTCGCTGGCACTCGTTGGAACCACTGCGCAGGTCCGCTGGTCGCCTTCACAGTGAGGGGGCAGCTACGGCACCAGGGCAGGACGTGAAGGCGGGCACCCCCACTGAATGTGTCCAGTTCTCCCCAGGCAGCTCAAGCACGTGTGCCTCGTTGACCCCCGGAGCACTGATCCTGTAGTCCTGTAGTCACAGATCCCACTTGGGTTCCTCTCCAGTATGGGCAGTCCCAAGGCCTCCAGATCACCCCGGGCAGGGGATGCCAACGAGTGGCGCCCGCGTCCAGGCCCCACTCTTTCAGGTTGCAGCCCCTCCACTTCCCGGGAACTGTACTGTTAACCCCCGGTATCGCGCTCCAACAGTGCCAGGGGAGGTGTATCTGGTCGTCTCCAATCCTTCCCCAAGGGGTGTCGCCGCTCTCAGGCCGCCAGGTAGAGGCTCCAGTACACTAGGCCCCAACCACGCCGTCACTCCCCAGGGAGGGCCGGGGGGGCGTCCAACGGCAGTAGCAATGGGGGTCACTCACCCCACCACAGCGCCCAGATGTCCGGCACTCCAATGCCGCCGCAAGGAGGCCCCAGATGTCGCCAAGCGTAGGCCCTCCTTGGCAAGGCCGCGTAGGCCGCAGTGCATCCCCGGTCTGGCGCGATCCCAAATGCCGGCTGGGATATCCGGCTGGTGAATCAGGCGGCTTTCCTCCCTCCAAGAGCGGCCAGCGAACCCTTCTGCGGTGCGAGCCTCTGCTCAGATATGCAGGTCGTCCCCACGCCGCTTCGCCGCCTGCCCAGGCTCCCACTGGGGGTATCGCTACTCCCAGGCCTCCAGACGGGGGCCCAAGGATGTTAGGCCCCAGCCGCTCCGCCACTCACCAGGGGGTCCGGGGGGGCTGTCCGATGCTAGCGGCCGTGGGGGACACTCACCCCGCCTCTGCGCCCAGGTGTCCGGCGCTCCGGCGTCGCCACAGTGGTGCTTCAGAAGCCGCCCAGATCAAGGTCTCCGTCCATCCCCGGCTTCGCGTGTTCTCATATGCCGGAGGAGAGTTCCATCGGGCGGGGCAGTCAGCTCTTCTCCCTCCCGGAGCGGGCAGCGAACATTTCCGCGGCTCTAGCTCGGCTGAGGGGTGCCGGTCGTCTCCACACCGACGTCACTTCCTGTTATGACGTCACTTCCGGCGACCACGCCCCCCCTCTTCTTTTTTTAGGACTTGTGCTAAGAGTACAGATGTAATAAACAAGGGTGGGGTTGGCCCAGCCTCTGACTGAGACAGGACTTGCAACACGTGGCTCAGGAACACTGCATTAAACATGAACAATACCGACTATGGACATTGTCGTCTTCATTTTTGAAAAACAGAAATGGTGTTGTACTGTGTATTTACTCCCTTGCGTGTGCATAGGACGTGTTGCAATTATTTGGTTGTACTCCCTGGTCCCAAATTTGGGGGTTTAAGGCGTTTCTTCCCCGACCCGTGGCACCGCATTGATTTGTGCTTTTCCCAGCAAAATTACTTTCACGTTATTGGTCTAGCGCCGTTTTAATGACCTGTGAAAATTGACAACCCCCCCTCTTCAGCCTTCGGAGAAAGGACTTGGCCCGGACTTCTCAGTGGGAGAAACAATGGCACTATATAATGCGAAGGGGGAATCCTCCCTCTGACCTCGGGTGTGTAGGTGCCTGCTAGTACTATGGGTATTAGGGCTTACTCCAGACCAGCGTCGTAGACGACCACCGTCGTCGACCTCGTAGACGACACCGTCGTCGACCTCGTAGAAGACGCCGTCGTAGATGATTCCGTCGTCAACGGAGAGGCAATGTCGGTTTCTTAGTCTGTACCACAGAGGTATAGAAGACTGATTCCTGAAGGGTTCTTTGACCAGAGGAGGTGATTTTGACGGCTCAGAAGTCGTCTTTGTAACATGATCTTTCCCCAAAAGCATGTCCTTTACTCTCCTTTTCCACAGAGTGAGGAGATTTTGAAGGACTGCACCCAGAAGACCCATGAGTGGTCTTTTTGAGGGCCTTCTCAGGACGTACCCCTGAGGAATAAGTTCGAGGCGATTTTTATCTCTTTTGTGATCTCCTAGATGTTGAGGACACCGCCTCATCACTGACACTGGGGAAAACCTCCTTTCTGGCCTTAGCGTTTGACACCCTATTAAAAGGCGCCCTCCACGACCTCTCAGAACTTACTTGAGAAAATGCGACATACCTTGCGGTCTGTGGCCTGCGGGTATAGACAGTAAATGTAGTCAGTGTGAGGATCATCATTGGAACATGTTGTACAGGCTCTAAATGATCCTTTTTTCTCCTTTCCAGACATTCTTTAAAGAATGAATCTGAAGATAATCCATAGTAGAACAGAATCCAGAAGAATTCCTAAGAACAAAGTTCTTTAATGAAGTTAAAAAACAGAGTTTGAGCAGAGCTCAAAGGAGACTCCCTAGCACAACGTGTGGTAGAAAATCTGAGGGGCAAAGGGTTCTCTCGGGAGTGTTCTAGAGGGTGAGGGGCTCTGATTGGTTCAGGGACAAGTTTGGTCTCTTATACATAACAAAGGTTATGGGTTGCAAAAGGAAAATGTGCCTAGGCCTCTTTTCAGTTTGCTATACTACTAAGCATTGCCTTTTTATGTACCGGAGACTCCCGTCTCGACAACGGGGAATGATTCAGGTATGTGAATCTATGAAAGCTTCCAATACTGGAGAACTACAGTTACAGGTAAGTAACTGGTTTTCTTAGAGTCCCCACAATGCTGAATAAACAGGGACCGCGCAGTGGGAAAAAAGATGGCGCTATGTAGCGCAAAGGAGCTCCTCCCCCTGGCCTCAGGTGTATGGGGACTCCTGGCGCTATGATTCTTAGGGCTTAGAGTCTCCACAAGGCTGCACAAACAGGCCCCTTTTTTTTTTAGATAAAAATGCACTTCCATAGGCAACCTTTTTTTTCCGGTGGCACATTACAATAAATTATATCTGCAGTTAACAGCTCACATCTAAATAAAATCACAGGAGCAATAGAAATTAACAATTGATCCTAAAAAAAGACAAAGTAATCATGGAGCAGAAAATCCTTGTGCATGAGAGTTTCTGTCATCTGTCATTCATTATATAAACAAGCATTTACAATGCAACGGTTTCGCCTTTGCAAAAGTTAGAGCTATTGGCATTGTAAATGGCAACATTTATGTGTTGGTTTTGAAAACAGATAAATAAATGGCATTGTCATTTACAATGTCCATAGCTTAATCTCTGGGCGGGGGGGGGCTTAACTGTAAAGAAGGACTCTAGGGGACGGCTGCCATGGTCACAGATGTGCCTCTATTTCCCCAGGCCCATAAAACTTCTAAAGAATCGAAGGTTGCACAAGCCCCCATGTCGCTCAGTGTTGCACAATCTTAATGATGGGTCCCCGGCTGTTCTGAAGCAGGTCCCACCAAACATGACCGCCCTTGCTACGTACTTGGGTGAATCCGGACACAACCTGGTACTCCGTTGCCACACTGTTCCACCACCCAGCCTACATCCAGGATCATTGGAACTATGCAACTGCTAGCTGGAGCTCTTTCTGCACTAGCCACATAATCCATCTACTGCTGCAGAATTTGCAGATTACGAAAAAAAAACTCTTTCGCGCTCTAACGGACCAAAAGTTACTAAAAACGTTGTCAATGGTGCTGGTGCTGAGGGGGAAACCCCTTGGTCCAGATAGCGGTAACATGCGTAAAAGGACAAAATAATAAAGTAATACTGCCACAAGTACCGCATAATTTACCTTTGCCTGCCACATTTGGTCAACCCTGCTTCATAATTTGCTCCTCCTTGCATCATAATTCCAGTGCTCCCGTCTTCACCTCCTGCTGTTAAAACGATTGACAGGTCAGTGTCGCAGTGTCGCAGTCAGTCACACTCCCGCCCCACCGTGGTCACCACAGAGCATGCTCTGGGACCCGGCGGCCTCCCGGTCCTCGCCTCCACCTGCCACTCCCAGGGCCGTCCGTGAGTGTCGTCACCTTGGGGGCAGGGGCGGAGGCAGGTAGTGTCAGCAGGGGCGAGGGGTAGCCGGGGCTCCCTGCTGTGGTGAATTGTGCAAGGCTGAGAAGGGGGGTGGGGGCAGAGCAGAGAGGCCAGCCTCAAAAGAGCTCTTCAGCACGTGTGCGATGACGAAGGAGTAGGAGCATGCTGGACTGGTTTGAAAAAACACTTTCATTTGATTAACCTGAAGGTTACAAAATATACGTACGCACGCATTAAACAAAATGGCAGTGAACCAGAATGGACATAGAAAATATATGCAGATGTGCATAGAGTAATATACTGTTTACTAGCATGCATTCTCCTTTCTTACGTCAAAGTGACAGGCAGTCAGACAATAGAAAGCTCTTTTCTCATGTCAATGCTGTGTATACTACTGTAATAACACTGAATCTGACCCGGCGCTGTAAGTAATAATGTGAGGGTGGGTGAGCTTGTACACCTAACAGCATTCATTCACCTGCGGTAGAAACGGCAGACATCACTACAAACAGATGGGGAAGAAATAAAGATAGGTAAAAGAGCAGGAGCACAGAGTGACCCGGAAGTTCTAAAGTGAGCTCGAGGAGCAGTACGTGCAAAGATTCAGACAACTTAGAAATATTTATTAGAGGCAGATCAGAGAGCATCACAGATCGATCAGGAGGAACGGGTAGGAACAAATGAGGGAGCATCAGAGAACTCAGAGAAGTGTAGAGGCAGTCAGGCAGATCCTGGATCGCCGCAAACGAATCAAGGAGAGGATGTGGATTAACAGCTAGAGCGGCCGACTTTGACCCTGGGGGACCAGGTTCGAGACTGGCGGGGGGCTCAAGCATCCTGTGATTCCGGGCAAATCATGTAATTTACCCGTGCCTATAAATGAACGTGTCCGTCTGTAGTGCAACCGATGCTCATGTAAAGCGCTCTAATACAGTCATGTCTAGTTCGCGCTATATAAAACTGCAAAGAAAGGAACAAAAGGCAGGCCAGGTGCGAAATCTATATCATGTAGCAGCGCGTGCAGGTGGTGACAGGATATCGAAGGGTGAAGTGGGGAGATGAGGAAACAGCAAAGAAAGACCAAGGGGCAGCATGACCATGAGTCATTAACCCGAACGGTCTTCAGCATCATTCCACATAATACTGGCCCGGGCATTCCCTATGACAATGCCACGGTGTGGGGATAGATTGTGCTGTTTGTTTCTGAACTGAATACTGCTTGCGTCCCGATGGGATGACAGCAACTGCTGGGTATCGTAATTCTTTTGTTAACTCAATATAACCCGTTTACGGCCAATATCTTTAATCAGTCTCGTTTACAAATAACAGTTCGTTAGACCAATAATACATCACAACAGCAATACCCAAACTCTTAATGTATTTTTTTTTAAGTGCGCTGTGGTCATGAGTGATCATGCAGATGTAGGGGTTTTAAGATTTCTACTTGTACAGCCGGAGAGCAAAGAATACAGATAACATGATTAAGACAAGGGTCCATTAATCTAGACAGCTTCAACTAGCACCACTCATTTAGTACAACGCACTTGGTCCAAGTGCTGAAAGGTAAATTTAAAGGCCCTCAGTATCCCAGATAACTGCACAAAGGTGATACTATGGGGGTATAACAGAAGATTCATTGGGACACAGCTTGCGAACAGTTACTGCCCTACGGATGTGTACAAATGCCTCACCTACAGAGACCTCTCTTCCTTAAACCCTCTGCTGGTTCTGCGCATTAGTCCACTGGCATACTGTTGCCCTACCAATGTCCCACCAATTGTGGTAAAATTCGGGCTCTAGTCCAAGAGTAGATGATTGTATGCACCTGTTGGAAATAGGCCTTCAATTACCCACTGCAACATAAGAAATAAGTAGGGCCACTACATCAAGCATTCTTTACTGTATATGCCCGATGCATAAGTGTCAATAGGCGCAAACCAGTTTCATAACCACGCTAAAACATGCAACTAGATGTAAACATAAAAGGCCGATAAAGAACTGCTCGTTACACCGAGGTACAAGTGGACAATACAACACTGATGTCACAAGCTGACAGCCCAATTATCTTGAGCCACAAAATGTATACTGACCCCTTAATTCGGATCACGTTTATTTTAGTTTTAAGTCACCATACCTAGAAAAGATATTATGTAAATACAGAGATGCTCAATCGATATGAAATATTACGCTCTGCATCTAAGCCCAAGTACCCACCCAGTGACACCCACCATTTCCACACGAGAAATCCACGTAAAGTAGACGCGAATATTAAGAACCAACCCGGAAGTAGAGTTGCTTTTGTGCCGTTTGCAAAACAAATAAATACTAGTGGTTCGCCATTCGTATAAAATATACGTTTAATCACCCTGGTATGAAACGTGATCCAGTTTCCACTTCGCACCGGTGTGATGCGGAAGTTATGGATCTGCGTTTATTAGGAAGCGTCCTGCCTTACTTTCCGATGAATATAAAGATCTAGAAAGTATTGAGTAACCAATGAGGACTTAGTAAATACGCAAGCAGAAAAGGTCAGTTTTTTTTTACAGACTGCTCGCGGTTTACCAAGGTACTTGAGGACAGACTACAAATCCCATGATGCCCACAGTCGGTTTCCATGCAGGAACCCTCACCATTCCTTACCCGTGTTTCAAACAAAAGTAGCCCAATTTAACTGCAAACCGCCCACCAGATCATGCCCTCACCGTATCCCACTCAACCAGTACGTGACCATACGAATAACTATATCTGTTTGCAAGAGCGGAAGCGCGGGATTACGCAGAAGGTACTAGCCTCTAACCCCGGAGCCAACAGTCTAATCGTGCTTAGGACCCGAAACTCGCGTCCGCTTGGAAAATAAAAGATCGGGCGGCAAGGTAATATGTCCCGTAGCATACTCGGGAAGTCGAGCGGCTTAAAGAGCCAGCATATTCAATAGATGGAGGACAGCGGGAGGGGGGGGGGGCGGGCACACGGACAGCGGGAAGGGGGCGGGCAGGCACACGGACAGCGGGAGGGTGGTCAGGAAACAGCCAGCGGGACAGGGACAAGACAAACAATGAACACAAAATCGGTGTAAAAAAAAAAAAGTACACGGCCACAGTCTTCATGACGTTGCGGAGAGGGAAAGAATCGGCGGAACGCCCTCCAATTGCCTCGGTAAATGACGGACAGATCTCTCTTCCAATGGCTAGCCTCCATTTATGGAGCTAGCCAATGGAAGAGAGAGGCTGAACTAAAGCACACAGTGTAAGACATAAGATTTCGCTCTGCGCGAAAGTCTGCTACGCAGCTTTCGGTGAGGCGAAACCTAAAAATTGCCCCTAGGTTATGCTGCTTTAATCGACCTTCCCGCCCCGCATAAACCTTCTCCCTCTCCTTACTACCTTGGACTTTTATAAAAGTAGTGATCTTGCAACTAACATTAAAATAATGATCACCTTTTGATACCCAATCGCGACCAGCGGCATGTGGAAATGTCCCAAAAGCCCAAGTAGAGGAGTGTAGGTGATCTCGATCTGTAGTTCTGCTTCTAAAAATCGAAATATACTGCTCCAAAAATTACCTAATTTAGAGCAGTGCCAAAAAATGTGAGACTATTTTCTGTTCTCCTTTGCGCCACACGTAAAACATTGGTTTGGGCTAACCAGGTTTATCTTATTTATAAATTGTTTGATAACTTAGACACTTTAAATATTTTTTTGCATTTTTCAAAAATTGGTTCCTATCGCGTTTAATTAATCTGCGTTTGTCAAAATGTCCATAGTCTGCTTTATTCTCCCACCCCCACTCCCCACCCCTTTAGATATATTTCAGAAATGCAGGTGTAGGAGGCTGGAATGTATATGGCACACACTTATTTAAGTGATGTACCTATCACTAATCCAGACAACCCTTATGGTGATTATAGTGGTTTTCGATAGCCTTTGAAAGCTCGTAAAGTGGTAGCTGTGGAGAGCAGCCTTCAGGTTTAAGCAGCTTGTTATACCAACTTTAATCTGTAGTGTAGATGAAAAGAAACCACACTGTGTATAAACATAAGACTTATTTATTACACACACTATCACTAACATATTTATCCTACCCGGAGATATCAACACAATACACAAGAATTCTTTGCAAACAACCAGTAAGTAGCTCAAAATACGGTGGTCTCCGGGGGGGGACCAAACCATATACTAATAAATTGGAATGTGAGCAGCAAAGGGGAACAGGACTTGGACTCGAAGACCATGAGATGCTGGGGACACTAGGAACCACCCAAGATAAGTACCCAGAAACCCCAACGAGGCTGTGTGCAGAGTGGGAACATCGCCAGCTGCATGCTCAATGGAAGTCAATGGAGAAGTTGCGGTTGCAGTTTTAAACAAGCATTTACAATGCAACGGTCTCGGTTTTGCAAAAGTTAGAGCTATGTGGTGGTGGATGCGGTGGTGGATGCGGTGGTGGATGCGGTGGTGGATGCGGTGGTGGATGTGGTGGTGGATGTGGTGGTGGATGTTGTGGTGGATGTTGTGGTGGATGTGGTGGTGAATGTGGTGGTGAATGTGGTGGTGGATGTGGTGGTGGTGGTGGATGTTGTGGTGGATGTGGTGGTGGTGGTGGATGTTGTGGTGAATGTGGTGGTGAATGTGGATGTGGTGGATGTGGTGGTGGATGCGGTGGTGGATGCGGTGGTGGATGCGGTGGTGGATGCGGTGGTGGATGCGGTGGTGGATGATGTGGTGGTGGTCTTTTAATTAAAGTCCCACCATACATTGACAACAATGTGAGTGTCGAGTGGGAAGTCCGCTGAAAGTTTAGTTCCCAGACCATTAACAATAACAGAGCCTGTCGCCCTCATTGAAATAGGCACGTGCTGGTGGCAGTAACTAAGCCACTTGTCCGTAAACACTGAAAGCACCTGGTTTTAAACCCAACCCATATTTAACCTCCCAGACACCCACAGCCATTAAACGTGCAATATTTACAGCAGCCTATTTTTCCATGATCTTAAGTGAGGGTTTGCCACCGAAAAGATTGTTTGTTTTCCCTATTGGTTTTCACCGGGTTGAGCAGTGAGCTAAGATGGGCCAAACGAGAAATACAAACGTTTGACCCAAGGGGCCATTAGGAACAGCTGGTTGTTGAAAAATAACTTCGCTCTGCAAAAAAAAAAACACGAGGGACATATTAATGCTATAGTAAACTCTTTAAAAAATATTAAACTTATTGACAGCTAATCATACATAATTCTATATGGTCCGCACCCAATCAAGGAAAAAAAGAATAGATAATAAACGTGGTTAAAAAAAGGATTGCATGTTGCCAGCCATAAGGGTTTGCAGCCGGGACCTTGTAAGATACATATCTGTAAAAGGAGGAATGTAACCATGCACTGTGAGCAGAGAGTTGAATGACCCAGAATCCGCCATCAGAGGTGTGTGCTATTCCTCTTCTTTTGACAGGCACTGACTGAAATTCACAATTTCAATAGGTATTTCAGATGCTGATCAAGCAAGCACATTAAAAAGAAAACCCAAAAAGAATATTTAAACCTCTCCACGTTTGTTTTCATTAAACCATATGGTACCGATCACAACTCATTACGTTCTTTCATTAAAATGCACTTCAATTAATAAAGTATAACGAGAGAAAAAAGCCTTTGAAATTAGCAGGTCTGGGACATGAGTTTCAGTTGACAGCATATAATCACCGCAGAACAAGAATAACAAACAAACATTGGTAAAGCCAATAAATAGGTCAGGGTTTAATGTGCTAACACATGTAGTGTTAGCACATTAGAGTTCGGCAAAGGGAAGGAAGCAAGTATGAGCTAACCGAGAGGGTTATAATTGTAAAGTGGTCTTCCTGTAATGGAAACACTCCAGTGTAAGAGGTAGGGTAATACCAAACAAACAAAAGCATTAGATGAGAGATGAATACTCCACTGGGATGTGTTAGGATGTGATTCACAAGGTCTGAGTCCAATGGCTGGAAGACTGCCAATGGTTGAAAGGGGAGGGGTGTCGACCCAAAACCCACTATGTATATTGTAAGCAATCAGTAATTCTGTGAGCTGCGCTATCAAATACAGACCTCAAAATAGGCCTTCTATTAAGGTCGATCTACTCAAAAGAAGACAGCAGAACAAAGTCTAAGTTACAGAGCGGAAAAAGGGTGCACCAGATCGCGTCTCTGGTTTTCAAGTATGTGTGCCTCAAACTACACCCAACTTTATACCTTTTGAGAGTGTGAGGCTCTCTTATTTTTGGCAAGCCTTCTCTTAACACAACTTTCATTTGTTTACTGCATGGCCACCGAATCGGTTTCCAGGCTCCTCTACCAACTTCATCACAATCGACGGAAATGTCTCGCCTTCAGAGCGCCCCCGCAACTAACCACCTCCATCTCTTGGGGCACCAATGCTTTATGTCTAGCTCAAGACCAGCCCACTGCCCTCTCCTCCCCAGTCTCCTCGCTTTTATCGTTTACAATGAACTCTCTTAACCTCGCAACATGTACATTAATTTCAGTTCACTTCACCTTATCGCCCACCCCCTTCCCTCGCACCTACAGGCCAGTAGTTGTTCACCCTCCTCTGACCACTTTTTCTCCATGCTACATTTACACCTTCCCCTAGTGAACTGATGGTTATCCTGAACGCTTTCTCCCCTCCATCTATCGCTCCACAGCACCATCACACCCTCCGCCCCATGTAACCTCTCACCTCCATTTCGCTCTCGCTCCTGAAGCAAAGACAGGCCGCCCGTTTCTTGTAGCCGTCCCCATCGTGGGTGCGTGTCTGGTTGGACTTCAGCTTCACATTCTCTAGCGGCGATGCACAGGCTGGTGTGAACACGGAGTCCAAGGGAACACGGGCAGAGCGTTCTAGGGGCGCGGGTTTACAGAGAAAGGGCCGACAGCAAAGACAGGAAGGTGGTCTGGGGACGAATAGGCCGTTATAAACAGGACAGGGAGGATGGGCATGGAGCTCCAGGCAGGGCTGAATGGGGCGGTTACAACAGCAGGCACAAGGTCGGGAAGGGTGGCAACCAAAACAAACAAAAAAATGGGACAGCCGCAGGCACTACATTAGGGGGTGGGGGTCGTAAACCATGTAGAAGGGCAGTGCTGCGATAATTAACGGGCGAGAGTAGACTCAGGCCTGGGCCAACGAATGCCGTAATAACGGTGACAGGTCAGGGAGCACGAAGACGTAACAGGTTAAGGTGTTCACTGCAGGCGGGAACAGCCCAGTGGGTGGCGACAGGCCGAGGGAGGGGGTAGGAGCCGCCGGGGAGCACTGGGACCGGACAGGTGGTAGTACCTCACTGGAGCCCCACGGGGAGGCCTCAAGGCCCCGGGGGCGCTAGGTCAGACTCGACCCTCCTTGCTGCTCTCTCTCCGGCTTACCGCTGCCTAATCCGCCGCCTGGTCTCCTCCGCCCGTTCCTCCTCGCTCAAACCCGCCATCTTGGGTCGCGCTACGTAAAACACGCATATCCGATGCAGGCAGCTGACTGGGAGAATGCCTGCCGCAGCTGCAGAGTATCGTAGTCTTCCCGCTAGGTGCGTAGTTCACTACCGCAGTACAGAAAGTGCATGCCCCGGCCGCACACTCCCGGCGCCGCAAACAAGTTTATAGAATACAAGTAGTAACGCCTTTGGCGCAGGGTGAGTGACTACGCCATTCATATGACAGGAGGATTTACGATAAATGCGCAGCCGGGAGGAGGGACAGTGACGTCTCTATGGAGAGAATGCGTTAAATGTATTCTCGGAGGCGACGTAGAGGGAGCGTTTCGTTGAGCGAAAACAATAAGAAAAGCACTCGAAAGTAACGTATCTAGCAGCGAGAATACTAACAAAAGTGAATTTTGAAGAATTTTCAGCAGAGTGCGGACGAGGCTTCAACCTAAAGAAAAAAGGGGCGGGACTTTAAAAAAACACGGAAACGCCCCCGAATCGCGTTCGACAAAGAAAAAAGGGGCGGGACTTAAAAAAAGAGACAGAAACGCCCCCGAATCGCGTCAAGGCGGGCCCTGAACTCAGTGACGCTCCTCTCCTCCAATGCCTGGCCAGCATTTACGAGGCCAGCCAATGGAGAAGAGGGGCGTGTTCAGCCCCCATACTACAGACAAAAGATTTCGGCTCCGCCCACTGTAATAAACAAGGGTGGGGTTGGCCCAGCCTCTGACTGAGACAGGACTTGCAACACGTGGCTCAGGAACACTGCATTAAACATGAACAATACCGACTATGGACATTGTCGTCTTCATTTTTGAATAACAGAAATGGTGTTGTACTGTGTATTTACTCCCTTGCGTGTGCATAGGACGTGTTGCAATTATTTGGTTGTACTCCCTGGTCCCAAATTTGGGGGTTTAAGGCGTTTCTTCCCCGACCCGTGGCACCGCATTGATTTGTGCTTTTCCCAGCAAAATTACTTTCACGTTATTGGTCTAGCGCCGTTTTAATGACCTGTGAAAATTGACAACCCCCCCTCTTCAGCCTTCGGAGAAAGGACTTGGCCCGGACTTCTCAGTGGGAGAAACAATGGCACTATATAATGCGAAGGGGGAATCCTCCCTCTGACCTCGGGTGTGTAGGTGCCTGCTAGTACTATGGGTATTAGGGCTTACTCCAGACCAGCGTCGTAGACGACCACCGTCGTCGACCTCGTAGACGACACCGTCGTCGACCTCGTAGAAGACGCCGTCGTAGATGATTCCGTCGTCAACAGAGAGGCAATGTCGGTTTCTTAGTCTGTACCACAGAGGTATAGAAGACTGATTCCTGAAGGGTTCTTTGACCAGAGGAGGTGATTTTGACGGCTCAGAAGTCGTCTTTGTAACATGATCTTTCCCCAAAAGCATGTCCTTTACTCTCCTTTTCCACAGAGTGAGGAGATTTTGAAGGACTGCACCCAGAAGACCCATGAGTGGTCTTTTTGAGGGCCTTCTCAGGACGTACCCCTGAGGAATAAGTTCGAGGCGATTTTTATCTCTTTTGTGATCTCCTAGATGTTGAGGACACCGCCTCATCACTGACACTGGGGAAAACCTCCTTTCTGGCCTTAGCGTTTGACACCCTATTAAAAGGCGCCCTCCACGACCTCTCAGAACTTACTTGAGAAAATGCGACATACCTTGCGGTCTGTGGCCTGCGGGTATAGACAGTAAATGTAGTCAGTGTGAGGATCATCATTGGAACATGTTGTACAGGCTCTAAATGATCCTTTTTTCTCCTTTCCAGACATTCTTTAAAGAATGAATCTGAAGATAATCCATAGTAGAACAGAATCCAGAAGAATTCCTAAGAACAAAGTTCTTTAATGAAGTTAAAAAACAGAGTTTGAGCAGAGCTCAAAGGAGACTCCCTAGCACAACGTGTGGTAGAAAATCTGAGGGGCAAAGGGTTCTCTCGGGAGTGTTCTAGAGGGTGAGGGGCTCTGATTGGTTCAGGGACAAGTTTGGTCTCTTTTACATAACAAAGGTTATGGGTTGCAAAAGGAAAATGTGCCTAGGCCTCTTTTCAGTTTGCTATACTACTAAGCATTGCCTTTTTATGTACCGGAGACTCCCGTCTCGACAACGGGGAATGATTCAGGTATGTGAATCTATGAAAGCTTCCAATACTGGAGAACTACAGTTACAGGTAAGTAACTGGTTTTCTTAGAGTCCCCACAATGCTGAATAAACAGGGACCGCGCAGTGGGAAAAAAGATGGCGCTATGTAGCGCAAAGGAGCTCCTCCCCCTGGCCTCAGGTGTATGGGGACTCCTGGCGCTATGATTCTTAGGGCTTAGAGTCTCCACAAGGCTGCACAAACAGGCCCCTTTTTTTTTTAGATAAAAATGCACTTCCATAGGCAACCTTTTTTTTCCGGTGGCACATTACAATAAATTATATCTGCAGTTAACAGCTCACATCTAAATAAAATCACAGGAGCAATAGAAATTAACAATTGATCCTAAAAAAAGACAAAGTAATCATGGAGCAGAAAATCCTTGTGCATGAGAGTTTCTGTCATCTGTCATTCATTATATAAACAAGCATTTACAATGCAACGGTTTCGCCTTTGCAAAAGTTAGAGCTATTGGCATTGTAAATGGCAACATTTATGTGTTGGTTTTGAAAACAGATAAATAAATGGCATTGTCATTTACAATGTCCATAGCTTAATCTCTGGGCGGGGGGGGGGGGGCTTAACTGTAAAGAAGGACTCTAGGGGACGGTTGCCATGGTCACAGATGTGCCTCTATTTCCCCAGGCCCATAAAACTTCTAAAGAATCGAAGGTTGCACAAGCCCCCATGTCGCTCAGTGTTGCACAATCTTAATGATGGGTCCCCGGCTGTTCTGAAGCAGGTCCCACCAAACATGACCGCCCTTGCTACGTACTTGGGTGAATCCGGACACAACCTGGTACTCCGTTGCCACACTGTTCCACCACCCAGCCTACATCCAGGATCATTGGAACTATGCAACTGCTAGCTGGAGCTCTTTCTGCACTAGCCACATAATCCATCTACTGCTGCAGAATTTGCAGATTACGAAAAAAAAACTCTTTCGCGCTCTAACGGACCAAAAGTTACTAAAAACGTTGTCAATGGTGCTGGTGCTGAGGGGGAAACCCCTTGGTCCAGATAGCGGTAACATGCGTAAAAGGACAAAATAATAAAGTAATACTGCCACAAGTACCGCATAATTTACCTTTGCCTGCCACATTTGGTCAACCCTGCTTCATAATTTGCTCCTCCTTGCATCATAATTCCAGTGCTCCCGTCTTCACCTCCTGCTGTTAAAACGATTGACAGGTCAGTGTCGCAGTGTCGCAGTCAGTCACACTCCCGCCCCACCGTGGTCACCACAGAGCATGCTCTGGGACCCGGCGGCCTCCCGGTCCTCGCCTCCACCTGCCACTCCCAGGGCTGTCCGTGAGTGTCGTCACCTTGGGGGCAGGGGCGGAGGCAGGTAGTGTCAGCAGGGGCGAGGGGTAGCCGGGGCTCCCTGCTGTGGTGAATTGTGCAAGGCTGAGAAGGGGGGTGGGGGCAGAGCAGAGAGGCCAGCCTCAAAAGAGCTCTTCAGCACGTGTGCGATGACGAAGGAGTAGGAGCATGCTGGACTGGTTTGAAAAAACACTTTCATTTGATTAACCTGAAGGTTACAAAATATACGTACGCACGCATTAAACAAAATGGCAGTGAACCAGAATGGACATAGAAAATATATGCAGATGTGCATAGAGTAATATACTGTTTACTAGCATGCATTCTCCTTTCTTACGTCAAAGTGACAGGCAGTCAGACAATAGAAAGCTCTTTTCTCATGTCAATGCTGTGTATACTACTGTAATAACACTGAATCTGACCCGGCGCTGTAAGTAATAATGTGAGGGTGGGTGAGCTTGTACACCTAGCAGCATTCATTCACCTGCGGTAGAAACGGCAGACATCACTACAAACAGATGGGGAAGAAATAAAGATAGGTAAAAGAGCAGGAGCACAGAGTGACCCGGAAGTTCTAAAGTGAGCTCGAGGAGCAGTACGTGCAAAGATTCAGACAACTTAGAAATATTTATTAGAGGCAGATCAGAGAGCATCACAGATCGATCAGGAGGAACGGGTAGGAACAAATGAGGGAGCATCAGAGAACTCAGAGAAGTGTAGAGGCAGTCAGGCAGATCCTGGATCGCCGCAAACGAATCAAGGAGAGGATGTGGATTAACAGCTAGAGCGGCCGACTTTGACCCTGGGGGACCAGGTTCGAGACTGGCGGGGGGCTCAAGCATCCTGTGATTCCGGGCAAATCATGTAATTTACCCGTGCCTATAAATGAACGTGTCCGTCTGTAGTGCAACCGATGCTCATGTAAAGCGCTCTAATACAGTCATGTCTAGTTCGCGCTATATAAAACTGCAAAGAAAGGAACAAAAGGCAGGCCAGGTGCGAAATCTATATCATGTAGCAGCGCGTGCAGGTGGTGACAGGATATCGAAGGGTGAAGTGGGGAGATGAGGAAACAGCAAAGAAAGACCAAGGGGCAGCATGACCATGAGTCATTAACCCGAACGGTCTTCAGCATCATTCCACATAATACTGGCCCGGGCATTCCCTATGACAATGCCACGGTGTGGGGATAGATTGTGCTGTTTGTTTCTGAACTGAATACTGCTTGCGTCCCGATGGGATGACAGCAACTGCTGGGTATCGTAATTCTTTTGTTAACTCAATATAACCCGTTTACGGCCAATATCTTTAATCAGTCTCGTTTACAAATAACAGTTCGTTAGACCAATAATACATCACAACAGCAATACCCAAACTCTTAATGTATTTTTTTTTAAGTGCGCTGTGGTCATGAGTGATCATGCAGATGTAGGGGTTTTAAGATTTCTGCTTGTACAGCCGGAGAGCAAAGAATACAGATAACATGATTAAGACAAGGGTCCATTAATCTAGACAGCTTCAACTAGCACCACTCATTTAGTACAACGCACTTGGTCCAAGTGCTGAAAGGTAAATTTAAAGGCCCTCAGTATCCCAGATAACTGCACAAAGGCGATACTATGGGGTATAACAGAAGATTCATTGGGACACAGCTTGCGAACAGTTACTGCCCTACGGATGTGTACAAATGCCTCACCTACAGAGACCTCTCTTCCTTAAACCCTCTGCTGGTTCTGCGCATTAGTCCACTGGCATACTGTTGCCCTACCAATGTCCCACCAATTGTGGTAAAATTCGGGCTCTAGTCCAAGAGTAGATGATTGTATGCACCTGTTGGAAATAGGCCTTCAATTACCCACTGCAACATAAGAAATAAGTAGGGCCACTACATCAAGCATTCTTTACTGTATATGCCCGATGCATAAGTGTCAATAGGCGCAAACCAGTTTCATAACCACGCTAAAACATGCAACTAGATGTAAACATAAAAGGCCGATAAAGAACTGCTCGTTACACCGAGGTACAAGTGGACATACAACACTGATGTCACAAGCTGACAGCCCAATTATCTTGAGCCACAAAATGTATACTGACCCCTTAATTCGGATCACGTTTATTTTAGTTTTAAGTCACCATACCTAGAAAAGATATTATGTAAATACAGAGATGCTCAATCGATATGAAATATTACGCTCTGCATCTGAGCCCAAGTACCCACCCAGTGACACCCGTCCATTTCCACACGAGAAATCCACGTAAAGTAGACGCGAATATTAAGAACCAACCCGGAAGTAGAGTTGCTTTTGTGCCGTTTGCAAAACAAATAAATACTAGTGGTTCGCCATTCGTATAAAATATACGTTTAATCACCCTGGTATGAAACGTGATCCAGTTTCCACTTCGCACCGGTGTGATGCGGAAGTTATGGATCTGCGTTTATTAGGAAGCGTCCTGTCTTACTTTCCGACGAATATAAAGATCTAGAAAGTATTGAGTAACCAATGAGGACTTAGTAAATACGCAAGCAGAAAAGGTCCGGTTTTTTTTTACAGACTGCTTGCGGTTTACCAAGGTACTTGAGGACAGACTACAAATCCCATGATGCCCACAGTCGGTTTCCATGCAGGAACCCTCACCATTCCTTACCCGTGTTTCAAACAAAACTAGCCCAATTTAACTGCAACCGCCCACCAGATCATGCCCTCACCGTATCCCACTCAACCAGTACGTGACCATACGAATAACTATAGCCGTTTGCAAGAGCGGAAGCGCGGGATTACGCAGAAGGTACTAGCCTCTAACCCCGGAGCCAACAGTCTAATCGTGCTTAGGACCCGAAACTCGCGTCCGCTTGGAAAATAAAAGATCGGGCGGCAAGGTAATATGTCCCGTAGCATACTCGGGAAGTCGAGCGGCTTAAAGAGCCAGCATATTCAATAGATGGAGGACAGCGGGAGGGGGGGGGGGGCGGGCACACGGACAGCGGGAAGGGGGCGGGCAGGCACACGGACAGCGGGAGGGTGGTCAGGAAACAGCCAGCGGGACAGGGACAAGACAAACAATGAACACAAACATCGGTGTAAAAAAAAAAAAAGTACACGCCCACAGTCTTCATGACGTTGCGGAGAGGGAAAGAATCGGCGGAACGCCCACCAATCGCCTCGGTAAATGACGGACAGATCTCTCTTCCAATGGCTAGCCTCCATTTATGGAGCTTGCCAATGGAAGAGAGAGGCTGAACTAAAGCACACAGTGTAAGACATAAGATTTCGCTCTGCGCGAAAGTCTGCTACGCAGCTTTCGGTGAGGCGAAACCTAAAAATTGCCCCTAGGTTATGCTGCTTTAATCGACCTTCCCGCCCCGCATAAACCTTCTCCCTCTCCTTACTACCTTGGACTTTTATAAAAGTAGTGATCTTGCAACTAACATTAAAATAATGATCACCTTTTGATACCCAATCGCGACCAGCGGCATGTGGAAATGTCCCAAAAGCCCAAGTAGAGGAGTGTAGGTGATCTCGAGCTGTAGTTCTGCTTCTAAAAATCGAAATATACTGCTCCAAAAATTACCTAATTTAGAGCAGTGCCCAAAAATGTGAGACTATTTTCTGTTCTCCTTTGCGCCACACGTAAAACATTGGTTTGGACTAACCAGGTTTATCTTATTTATAAATTGTTTGATAACTTAGACACTTTGAATATTTTTTTTGCATTTTTCAAAAATTGGTTCCTATCGCGTTTAATTCATCTGCGTTTGTCAAAATGTCCATGGTCTGCTTTATTCTCCCACCCCTTTAGATATATTTCAGAAATGCAGGTGTAGGAGGCTGGAATGTATATGGCACACACTTATTTAAGTGATGTACCTATCACTAATCCAGACAACCCTTATGGTGATTATAGTGGTTTTCGATAGCCTTTGAAAGGTCGTAAAGTGGTAGCTGTGGAGAGCAGCCTTCAGGTTTAAGCAGCTTGTTATACCAACTTTAATCTGTAGTGTAGATGAAAAGAAACCACACTGTGTATAAACATAAGACTTATTTATTACACACACTATCACTAACATATTTATCCTACCCGGAGATATCAACACAATACACAAGAATTCTTTGCAAACAACCAGTAAGTAGCTCAAAATACGGTGGTCTCCAGGGGGGAGACCAAACCATATACTAATAAATTGGAATGTGAGCAGCAAAGGGGAACAGGACTTGGACTCGAAGACCATGAGATGCTGGGGACACTAGGAACCACCCAAGATATGTACCCAGAAACCCCAACGAGGCTGTGTGCAGAGTGGAAACATCGCCAACTGCATGCTCAATGGAAGTCAATGGAGAAGTTGCGGTTGCAGTTTTAAAAAAGGACCCTTCCTGGAGGACACCAGCTTACCTGCACCAGGGAAGCCGGGTGCATAGGGGTGAAATGAAGTCTGAACCTGTTGTAGACAGCAATGGGAGACCTCGAAGAAAATGCCTGTGGAGAAGAGTATGAAGGAGTCCGGTGGAATCCAAGGGTGGATTCTGGAAGTGAAGAACCTGCAAGCAGAGGTGACAGAGTCTATGTCACTCAGAGGTGACCCAGAGGCACCAAAACAATGCCCACAGATGTCGAGGGGTTCAGGTGCGACAACGGCGACCTTGTTGCTGCAGCTGTGAAGACCAGGTGACACTGAGGAAGACTAGGAGCCATGCATGAGCTGTTCCACGTCGGATGTTGGTGTTGAGATGGTTGGTGTCTGGTGGGACCATCAACAAGCATTGGTAGCTATAACTGGCTTGGGTAACGAAAAGGAGCAACTGTTGGGACCAGCCAGGTCCAAGGGACTCGCCAAGAGCTGGAGAGTCAGAGCATGCCCCGAGCAAACAGGGGAGCCCACTAAAGTTAGGGAAGGTCACAAGTGGTAGCTCACCAAAGATGGAGGCCCACGATGCAGAGGATGCAGTGAGGACACTGATCTTCGGAAGATGAGGTGCTGGAGCTTGTTGTAGCCCAAAGATCTCTGGAGTGCAGAGCCAACAAGCCTTGGCAGCGGCAAGTCGACACAGTACACTGGAGTTTGGTCCCAGCGGCACCAATGAGGGACACTTTCCTCAAAATTGCTGAGAAGACACGTCAGGCCTCGAGGGAATTGCAGAACCACCACTTGTGTTGCTGGACCTAGGGAAGTCCTTTGGACTACAGGAGCAGCAGACTGGTCAGCTTTGTTGCAGATGCAGAGAAGTGACTCCTTCTCTTCAATGGAGATTTCTTCAGAGGTCCTTGATGCCCACAAGTCATCTGGAGAACCTGGATGAAGCACAGATGACAAAGAAGACTCACAAAACAGCGAGACCAAAAGCAGCAAGTGCCTTCATTGGTGCAGTCTCAGCAAGTGTTCAGATGATTCAAGAGTGGCGTAGTTTCAGGGTTGAGTCTTGCCCCACAACGGATCTAAGTACCCATCCACAGGGGAACCCTTAAGTATCCTTTGGAAAGGGTTGGAACGACTTTGGTCTTTCTCACAGAGGAGGGGCTGTACAGAGGGGAGGAAACTCCCATGTCCTTTGTCCAGTTTTGTGCCAGAGCAGGAACCATGAGTTCCTAAACTGACTCAATCCAGAGTATGCAAGGGCTTCAAAGAAGTCTGGTGGTGCTGGCAAGCACCCCCAGCCTAATACACTAGGTCCTGTCTGGGAGTTGGTCACGCTTTCCCGTGACAGGAAACCTATTGTTCTTCCTTCCCTTGCTTGAGCATGGCTCAGCAGCAGGAGGGCACAATTGGGTGTGTGGTCAGCAGCAGCACTGACTTGCTTGCCAACCCTAAAAGGGTGTTATTGGGATTACAGGGGGTTCCCCTAAGGAGCCTCCCAGTACATGGGATCATACTTCCAGCTCTGGAACCGGTGTTGTGGTATGATTCCAACATGTTTGATACCAAACATGAACAGGTTTGGTGCAGCCACTATACAGTTAGACATCTTGTAATGACTGATGTCTACTATATGTCTAAAAATGGCTGATCGCACTTACAATACCTGGAGTATCAACTATGGGGTTTGTAGGGTTGTCCTGCTTATGCGGGGGCACCCCCACACATGTAACCAAGCACCTTGCCCTCAGGACTGAAGAGTCTGCCATAGGGGTGACTTTTAGGTTTGAAGTGCAGTAACCTCAGATATATGGAAGCTTGGTTAGCAGTATCCCAGCAGACTAGGTCAAAAATATACTGACACCGAGTAAAAAGAGGAGGTAACCATGAAAGCCGGTCCTACTTTACTACAGTGGATATAGATATCTACTTTTTCCCATGATAACAGATACCTATACCAAACTCCTACTTTCTTCTTATGGGGAGTGCAAATTACATTTTCTACTAGCTCCCTCTTTTCTACCAGAGGAGTTATTGTGCTGGAAATGGTAGAGAGCCCTGTATGACCACTGGAGGCTCATTTTATTTCTAGCAGTGAGTGGTGTGCTTTCCTCCTGTCCCTTTGCCCTCTGATCTCCTGTTTTGCTTCCCTCATTTTTGCAGGCTTTAGTTTTTTGGGCACTTTATCGCTGCTAACCAGTGCTAAAGTGCAGGTGCTCTTTCCCTAAAACAAGATAACATTTACTTATCCACAATTGACATATTTAGTTTACTTATAAGTCCCTAGTAAAGTGCACTACAGGTACCCGGGTCCTGTAAATTAAATAGTACTAAGTGGGTCTGCAGCACTGATTGTGACACCCACTCCAGTAGCCCTTTAAAACACGTCTCATGCCTGCCATTGCAGAGCCTGGGTGTGCATTTTAAACTGCCATTTCGTCCTGGCAAGGTAACCCACTTCTTAGGCCCAAACCTTCCTTTTTAATACATACAAGTCTCCCCCCCCCCCCCCCCCCCCCCAGGTAGACATTAGCCAGCCCCAAGGGCATGATGCAGTGTATTCAAAATGTTTGATATGTGATTTTAAGTTTTACATGTCCAGGTAGTGAACAACTACTAAATTTGTTTTCACTACTGCAAGGCCTATCTTGCCCATAGGTTAACATTGGGATTACCTTATTCCATCCTTATAAGTGTAATTTCCAATTGGGACAAGATATACATTTTGAGTTTGGTGTCTCTGGACTCGCAATTTAAAATCACAACCGATGGGGAAGTTATATGTTAAATTGTAAACCTGAAAATGCCACTTTTAGAAAGTTGGTATTTATTTACTTTACCCATTCTGGGCCTCTGCCTGTCTCTGAATACACGTCAGGTGGGTGACGGCTGTGTTTTGTGCATTCCCTCTAGGCAGTCGCACAAAAAGGGTGCTGAGGTGACATTCATATTCTGATGGCACATCAGTAGGCTGATGGGCCTTCCTGGGCTAGATGGGAGGAGGAGCTGACACTTGCATCTGAATAGTGCTGTGCTTGTCCCCACACAAAGAGTTGTAATCCCCCTGTAGTTAGCCTGGAGCCAGAGCAGGAAGGGCAGGGACATTGTGGCCTTCAAAGGCCACTCTTTGAAGTCTCCCCCACTTCAAAGGCAAAACTGGGTATAAGTACTGGAGCCCTGACAACACCAATTCAGTATACTTCTGGACCTGAGGACACCCTCCCTGGAAGAACTGCTGGGCTGCTGAAAGGACTGACACTCTTGGATTTGCTGGACTTCTGTTCTGCTGTAAATACAAATAGACAAATGGCTGGGTTAACAATTGCGCATTGTTGTGCAATTTATAATTCTGGTCCAATTAGTTAGAGCTCGAAGGATAAAGTGATGGCCATTCAACATTCACCAGAAGGTGTGGAAAATCCAAACCATTAAATAGAACATAGGGTATATCCTGAGCTCAAATTCCAAGTAAAAAGTTCATAGAGACAAGATGTTCTTCACAGATTTCTTCTTTATTCCAACGATTATGTATTTCTTCAGAGGAACAGAATTAGCTGCTACTAGCCAACACGTGTTTCGTCCTGTGTTCAATCAACCACGGACTTCCTCAGGGCTAGAATTTATTAAAGAGTCTAATTACTGTTTAAGACAACGTATGTGACTGTATTATGAGATGTAACCGTGTTACAGTCATCAAAACCAATGTCTCAAAGCATTCCAGTGAACGACTGAAGAACAGACAAAGTGTTTACAGGGACATTCCTATCCCATATAGTAATATCCTTCTAAAAATGTGTATGCAAACAAAAATAGAACCAAACACCACACCCGAAAAATGGTTATAAAATCTAGGAGCACCCATCAGCATAAAATAAAACGAGAGAAAGGAAAAAGAGGAAGTAAATCAAAAAACAGAAAGTTTAACAAAAAAGCCGTCTTATAGAGTATTCAAAGACACAAACCTATCCTTAAACCAACCAAGGTAACCACCGATAAGTAAGTGGCATCACTCACCAATTCATTATAAGTTTCCATGTCCAAATGAAGTTAAAAGTTTTTGAATATCCAATCCTTTAGATCAAATTATGATGTAGATTTAGTAATCATCATTGACAGTCTACAGCTTACTTATATCAATCGTACCTATATAAATAAATAAACAAACTCACTCGAATATTGTTCTAAAAGCGAACGTGGATCTTGTATCTTCTTACAAACCGTCCGTTGCAAATGTTAATTCAGTGTCAACATACCTACAATATGAACTTAGTCTCAGTCTATTTCTCAAAAGTCACCACTTGCTCTCACATAATTCGTCTTATATGAACATTTCATTTCTATAATTTGTAAATACTCCCGAGCCTCCATGGGCCCAAATAGCAAACATAGGACGTATGAACCAGAGGTTAAGACCCCAAAGCCAACACGTAAACCTCAACTTCGTCAACACATTCTATAGTGGGTTTTACCTCATATTTCATAGTTTAAAGCTCCTTATTATTAAACAAGTCGTATATATAAAGGCTAATTTACAAAGATGTTATCGCGCTCAACGAGCAGCACCAACAATTGTAATAGTGCGCACGGAAAAAATATATATATTAACAAAATAATGCCGTCCTATTAATACACGGAGAAAAAGGTAGAATTTCACGACAGGTCATTAAGTTCGAGTAATGTTGTGTGTTTATCGTTATTCAACCGCAAATCGTTGCCAAAACACATCAGCTCATACCGATTACAAAACAAGTTCGCTTACCGATATTTACTATGCTTCTCGTACCGGCATTCTCAGTAGATAGGCGTCTAGCGTCGCCGCCATATTGGTTCAGGACTAAATACTTACTTAGCCAGTAACAGTGAAAACGGACACAGATACATTATTCAAATGCTCGCTATCTTAAAACTATTCAGTCTGGACCTCATCATCAGTTAGATGACTATGTTATTTCCGAAGTTATTCAATTGTACTCGACATTCTTAATTTGGTGTAATAGTCTACCAACGGCATTCATAGAACATTGTCTAATATTGTTGCCATTTTGAATCAGGTAAAGACTAACCTGACTAATCTAATCGAAGAAGGACAAGATATGTATATATATTTACCGGGGAGCCCTATCTATGGCATAGGACCTCTCATAAAATCGTTATTTAACTGCAATATTGCAATAATGACATTTTACTTACTTAGATTTCCAGCCCAGTGGATAACCACAAAGAAAAACAATAAAATTATATTATAATAAAATAAAACAATCCATAGAGCGAAGAAAATGAAAAGAAGAGTAACCACCAATGTGACAATGTCATTTCACACAATCATATTGAAATCATCCTAAAGTGTATACGTGTCTATATCCATCAAAAGAAATTCCCATAAATAAAAATGTTCTTGAATACATTAAATAGGTAATTCAAAAGTTATCCAACCTTAAGCTGAGCAAAATCAACATTTACATATCAGTAACACCAGCATAGTTGTGTCACATAAGGATCCTCTCTCACCTCATAGACAATGTCCTGTAGTGTTGTACAATCAAAAGTATATTTGTTATGTGAGTTACTGTCAAAAAATGGCAATATGTCATAGAACAATTGTCAAGTACAATTGAAACACAATCCCAATTTTTAAACAAATTCCTTCCATTAGAAACATTTGTAACCAGATGGACACAAAGAAAAATAGTAAAGAGTGACATTTTTAGTGTAACATTATTGTACCAAAACATAAATCATCACAGTAAGAGTATAGCAATGGAAAATGTGAATTAATTTCCTAAGAAATACTGCATTTCATGATCAATATTAAGACCCCTATCGACTACGTGAAGCTGCATTATCCAACGCGCTTCTCTCTGTCTCAGTCTTAATTCATGGTTGCCTCCTCTTGCATCTGATAAGACGTTCTCAATACCGTGAAAAGTAAATGTTAGATGTTCACCTTGTACAGGGCACTTAAGTGCATGTAACGCTATTGGGTAACGCATATCCCTGTTCTTCAGAGCCCTGAAGTGTTCAGCAATGCGCTCTTTAAGTTTCCTAATTGTGCTGCCAATGTAAACTTTCTCACACCTACAAATCACTGCATATACTACGAACGTAGTGTTACAGTCTATATGGGATGATATTTGGAATGTTCTAGATCCATTGTAGCTAAAAGAGCATATCCCATGTATGTTCAATCTGCATAGACTACAATTCCCACATTTGAAAGATCCCTTATTAAGTGTGACTAACCAATTAGAATTATGTGATTATGATCTCGGATAAGAAGGACTAATCATATTCTTAATTGTCCGACCTCTACGATACTAAGTAATATGTCATTGTTGCAATATTGCAGTTAAATAACGATTTTATGAGAGGTCCTATGCCATAGATAGGGCTCCCCGGTAAATATATATACATATCTTGTCCTTCTTCGATTAGATTAGTCGGGTTAGTCTTTACCTGATTCAAAATGGCGACAATATTAGACGATGTTCTATGAATGCCGTTGGTAGACTATTACACCAAATTAAGAATGTCGAGTACGATTGAATAACTTCGGAAATAACATAGTCATCTAACTGATGATGAGGTCCAGACTGAATAGTTTTAAGATAGCGAGCATTTGAATAATGTATCCGTGTCCGTTTTCACTGTTACTGGTAAAGTAAGTATTTAGTCCTGAACCAATATGGCGGCGACGCTAGACGCCTATCTACTGAGAATGCCGGTACGAGAAGCATAGTAAATATCGGTAAGCGAACTTGTTTTGTAATCGGTGTGAGCTGACGTGTTTTGGCAACGATTTGCGGTTGAATAACGATAAGCGCACAACATTACTCGAACTTAATGAACTGTCGTGAAATTCTACCTTTTTCTCAGTGTATTAATAGGACGGCATTATTTTGTTAATATATATATTTTTTCCGTGCGCACTATTACAATTGTTGGTGTTGCTCCTTGAGCGCGATAACATCTTTGTAAATTAGTCTTTATATATACGACTCGTTTAATAATAAGGAGCTTTAAACTATGAAATATCAGGTAAAACCCACTATAGAATATGTTGACGAAGTTGAGGTTTACGTGTTGGCTTTGGGGTCTTAACCTCTGGTTCATACGTCCTATGTTAGCTATTTGGGCCCATGGAGGCTCGGGAGTATTTACAAGTTATAGAGATGAAATGTTCATATAAGACGAATTATGTACCAGCTAGTGGTGACTTTTGAGAAATAGACTGATACTAAGTTTATATGTATGTCGACACTGAATTAACATTTGCAACGGACGGTTGGAAGAAGATACAAGATCCACGTTCGCTTTTAGAACAATATTCTAGTGAGTTTGTTTATTTATTTATATACGTACGATTGATATAAGTAAGCTGTAGACTGTCAATGATGATTACTAAATCTACATCATAATTTGATCTAAAGGATTGGATATTCAACAACTTTTAACTTCATTTGGACATGGAAACTTATAATGAATTGGTGAGTGATGCCATTTACTTACCGGTGGTTACCGTGGTTGGTTTAAGGATAGGTTGGTGTCTTTGAATACTCTATAAGACGGCTTTTTTGTTAAACTTCTGTTTTTCGATTTACTTCCTCTTTTTCCTTTTTCCTTTCTCTCATTTTATTTTATGCTGATGGGTGCTCCTAGATTTTATAACCATTTTTCGGGGGTGGTGTTTGGTTCTATTTTTGTTTGCATACACATTTTTAGAAGGATATTACTATATGGGATAGGAATGTCTCTGTAAACACTTTGTCTGTTCTTGAGCCGTTCACTGGAATGCTTTGAGACATTGGTTTTGATGACTGTAACACTGTTACATCTCATAATACAGTCGCATATGTTGTCTTAAACAGTAATTAGACTCTTTAATAAATTCTAGCCCTGAGGAAGTCCGTGGTTGATTGAACACAGGACGAAACACGTGTTGGCTTCTGTTCTGCTGTGCCTGCCCTGCTGCCACTTACCTGGTGGTGAGAAGGACTGGACCTGAATCTCTTCTTCCTCAGAACCAAATGACTCCAAGAGCTTACTGGCAGTTCTTAAGTCTCGGGGACATCAAAGACTTCATGCATCTCTGCTACAACCTCGGGACCTGTAAGTCCTGCTCTGCCAAGTGGTACCAATACAGTCCTGGGCCCTTGGAGGTGGGTTTTCCCAGCTGTTCTGTAAAAGTCCACACATTGTCTGCTTTGCGCTGGTCAGAAACAATGCATTTGTCTTCATTGCTGTCACAAGAGCTGCACCACGTTGACACCGCAGGCGATGTGGACGACCCAGCTCACTTCTCACCATCTTGAAGATGGTGAAAATACCTTGTCAGGGTCATGTCTCCCTCCAATGTGGGATGAGGGTTTAGAGGGTATAGTCACCCTCAAGGTAGGTAGTCTATTGGCTACTACCTGGCACTCCCTTTAATGCCCCTAAATGTATTTAGGTGGCACCATTGAGCCTTGAATTACAGATTCGACAGACATAAGATGATCAAGGACAAAGAAGAATGGCTGACTCGAGAACAGAATCTACAATTGAGGAACACTGTCTCATCCTGCAGTGAGAGATCCCTTCAAACCCCAAGGGCTCTCCAGCACTTCACAAAATTGCCTTAGAACTTTCTTGGAGTAGAGGGGCCACTCTCCTACATCGCAGGTACCAAAAATGCAGAGTTCAAACTCTCAGCTTGCAGCTTCCCAGGCCCTACCGACACCGCAACTGCTCAGGAGGAAGTACAACAGCTCTGAAGGATCAATTCTGCCTCCTCTCCAAATTTATAGGCACCAAGATATTCCAGAGCCGAGCAGAACCAACTCCGGGGTACCTGGCGCCTTGCAACCCAAGACCTACCACAAAAGTCCAACTGGTCTCCAACTGCCTGAAGGCCAAGCACCCTTCGAGGGACGTCAGCAGCCCTGAGATCCACTTGCTGAGTGGCCCAGCCCTCCTCCACCAGACCCTCTGAGTGTTTGCACCTGATCGCGAGGTGCACTTTGCACACCAGAGCTTGGATCACCTGTTTGCTCTGCACCAAGCCTCAACAGCCGGGGAATCTCCAAAATATTTGTTTTTCCGTGGTGTCCAGGTCCTTGAGACCCCTAAATTTGTTTGAGTGCCCTTGGACTTGCCTACAAGTCCCTCTGTGCAGCCTGTTTTAAGGTGGCCCCCCTTCTTCGTAGCACACAAGCTACTTACTCTGCCAGCATCCTTCTCCCAGCCAAATCCGGTATGCTCCCAAGAAACTGCTGGTAGAGCTATGGAGCTTGGCTCCCTAACATTCGAATTGTAGATGGTGAACCCCTGAAATGAAATGAATTCGTACTTGTATAGCGCACTTATACCCTGAGGCGTCTTGGCGCTGTACGCATACCGCTGTGGAACCCTTCCTGGCTTTTCCCTGTGAAATGCCCACTCCTAGGCACCCCCAAGGTGAAGCCAGGCATCCCAGCGCTGTTGGGGCTGTTGTGGAGATTAAGGAAGCTATTGCCCAGAGTTGCAGAGTGGGACCCATGATTAGAATAGGCACCGAGGCGAGAATTATCAAGTCCGAGGAAATTGAGCCCAAGACCTGCCGAGGTGGGAATTGAACCCTGGTCCCAGGCCAGACCTCTGCTTCAGGGTCTGCCGCTCTAACCATTGAGCCACACTTCTCCCTAAGTCCTACTGTACTGTGATTTATTGCATTACATGTTTTTTCTCCATAGGATAACATTGTTCGTAATTGCGCACAGCTGTATATTGCTTGTACTTACCTTGCCTATTGCTGAAATGAATTACATGCTTACGTCTAACTGAAGTTCTTGGTTCAAAGTATATATAAAAAGACTTGCTATTTTTCTAAAAATCGGTCTCAACTTCATTCTGGAGTGTGTGTTCCATTTTTGCCCCTGTGAGTTTAATAAACACTTAGCACTACCCTCTGATAAGCCTAACTGCTCGCCCACACAACCACAAAATAGAGCATTAGTATTCTCCACTTTTGCCTCTGTACACCAGTAAGGGTCACTGTGACCTCTCTACAGTGTATCCCATTGTGGAACACTAAATAGAGAGGTAGGTTTCCTACAACTGGGGTAAGATATCCTTTAAAAATGATATAACTAACCCCAATATACATTATCGGAGGGGGTATATTGTTAAAATGTTCTGAAAAAAAATTCCTAATCTCCGCATCAGAGACAGTTGCGGCATCTTTTTTGGACATGTAATCATATTAATCGCCTTGTTCATGCAGTGCTCCCGGAATTGCAAAGCCATACATTTCCTTAATAGTTACTCTTTTCATAAATCTGTTAGAAATAGGTGGAACTTTGCACATAATTTGTTGCATAATGATATTCCCAAAGCGCAGATTTTGCCTCTTCACAGGCATTTCTGTTTTCTCGAGACCCAAGCCATAAGATTCTCTAACCCCATAGCCGCGAGACGCATTACCCCGTGGCGCGGGGGGGAGGGGGACGTGCGCGGTGCTGACGACGAGCTCGGCTCGTCATGCAGCACGGTGGTGCTGTGCTGATGACGAGCTGAGCTCGTCATGGCCCCGCCTGCTCAATGGAACGCCCAGCACAGCGGGAGAATTATCCCCACGTGGGCGTTCCGCGGAGGCCATGACGAGCTGAGCTCATCATCAGCACAGCGCCTCCATGCTGCATGAAGAACTGAGCTCGTCATCAGCATGGAAGAGGTTAAACAAGCCTGGTGTCAGTGTGTTTTTGACTAGTCTGACTGGGATCCTGCTAATTAGGACCCCAGTCCCTGTGCTTCTTCTCTAAATTTGACCATGGTGAGTATGGTTGTACCTCCACAATTCGCTACTGGTGTACCCTTGTAAGTTTCTAGTATATGGTACTATGGTGCCCAGGGCATAGGTACACCAGCAGTCTCCTATGGGCTGCAGCATGTATTGTGCCACCCATGAGAGACCACTCAGTGTGACTACAGGTCTGCCATTGCAGCCTGTGTAAACCGGTGCTAGCATCACTTAGGACAGATGTATGTAAGGTCACTGCACATAAAACCTATAAGTCACCCCTAAGGCAAGCCTTTCAATCCTGAAGGCAGGGTGCTGGTTTATATGTGTGTGGATGCCCTTGCATGAGCAGGACACCCCTACAAACCCAGGAGTAGATTCTCCAGGCTTTGTAAGTGCGGCCAGCCATTTTAACACAGTGACCATCCGATATTACGCAATGTCTAAGTAATAGTGGCTGTGCCGAACTTGGTCAGGTTTGGTATCAAACATGTTAGAATCATACCTCTACATGGTTACTGGTGTTGGAGGTATGATTCCAAACACTGGGGGCTCCTCCGGGAAGCCGCCAGTACTTCCAGTAACAGCCTTCCAGAGATGACTTGGTGTATTGGGCTGGGTATGGGGCGCTTGTCAGCACCACTAGAATCATTTGAAGGGCACATTTGGTGCCCTCCTTGCATACTCCAGATAGAGCCAGTTCAGGGAGCCCTTGGCTCCTGCTCTGGCACGAGACGGGACAAAGGACATGGGAGTATCCTCCCCTCTGTCCAGCCCTTTCTATGGAGGGACCCCAGAGTCATCCTAACCTCTTTCCTAGGGTATTTAACCACATCGATGCTATGCATTTTCCCGCTGTGTGCTGGAAGCAACAAAAACACATGTTACATGATGAGCTGGGCTCGTCATGAGCGTAGCAGGAGGCTACCTCATGACGAGCCCAGCTCGTCATGAGTGTGGAAGGGGTTAAGGGCTTACCTGTAGATGGGTCCTCAGATTTGTCATGGGACAAGACTTGAACCTATGTCACTCTTCGACAGTCTGGACACTTGGACTTCGCCTGAAACCGAAAGTGCATCAAGGAAGACTCCTACTGCTCCTGGTCTCACTGTTCTGCAAGTCGTCTTCATCATCTGTGCTTCTTCCAAGATCTTCAACAGACCTGTCTGCATAAAGGACACCTGAAGTAATCTCCCTTGGAGTGAAGGAGTCACTCACCTGCATCTGCAAGCACCACAACAAAGCTGCCCGGTCTGCTGCTCCTGATGTTCCACGGACTTCGAAAGGCTCAGCCACACAGGCGGTGGTTCTACAACTCTCTCGAGGCCTGACCTGTCCTCTCTGCAATTTTGAGGCCAGTATCCCTCGTCCGAACCGCTGGGACCAAACCCCTGTGCACTGCGTCAGCTTGCCATTGCCAAAGCTTGTTGGCTCTGCACTCCAAAGATGTTTGGGCTAAAAGAAGCTCCAGCATCTCTTCCTGTCAAGAACAGTGTCCACACTGCATCCTCTGCGCCATGGGCCTTCATCTGTGATGAGTTTCTCGAGTTCCTCTTGCGACTCCTGTGCCTTTAGCCTTTGGGTCCTCTCGAGGGTCTTCTCCTGCTTCAGTGGGTTCCCTGGCTTGCTTGGGGCCTACTCTGGCTCTCCTGCTCATGGTGAGTCGCTTGCACCTTGCTGGTCTCAACATTGATCCTTCTTCACTTTTGACGCCTGCTGCAGCTACCAAGGCTTGTTGGTGCTCCCGCCGGATACCGACCCCTGGTTCTCGACTTCCGACATGGGACAGCTCATGCGTGGCTCCTGGTCTACCTCAGTTACCTGGTCCTCACAGCTGCAGCAGCAAGGTCACCGTCATCACTCCTGAACCTTCCGATATCTGTGGGTATTGCTCTTCCATGCCTCCTGGTCACCTCCGTGTGGCATAGGCTCTGTCCCCTCTGTTTTTGCACAGTCTTTGCCAGCTGCATCATTTTTTAAGTCCTCAATTTTGGTCTACGGCGGTTCCGGATGTCACTTCACACCTATGCACCCAAATTCCCTGGTGTAGTTCTCATGGCTCCTGGGTATCCATGGGGGAGGTGACTCGCCAACCTTCTGTCTTTCACAAGGTTTCTTCAAGGTCCACTAAGAAGGATTGTCCTTCTTGAAAATTGCAACTTTCAAGTTTACTTCTGTTGAGTACGTGGCTGTGTTTCCACTCTGCACACTTCCTCTTGGGTGGTTCCTTGCGTCCCCACCTCCTTTCCTATATGATTAGATCTGGTATAACAAGTGACCTAACTCCCCTCCTGGATAAGCCTGAAGGCTTCTCTCCACAGCTACCACTTGGAGAACTTTGTATGGACCACTAATATCACCATAAGGGTTGCCTGGATTAGTGCAAGGTGCTTCACTTAGATAAGTGAGATCAGGAAGGCTTGTAAAGTGGCTCTCATGGAATTCCAGACCATAGTAACAGAAGCAGTACTTTTATTCCCTGAAAAGGAAATTCTCAATCTCCACTTTACAGGTTCCAATCCAATTCTCATCTTTTAGATCAACTTAAAGACTCCTCTTTGAGCTTTAAACATTAGCTTTCAGCCTGAAATTTCAGTTACTAATCCTAAGTGAATTGAAAACCCATTTGATAGCCTATTGAGCCTTTCAATCCTAAGCGCAGAAGAAGTCAGAAAAAACCCAATACGGGTCACATTTTATATCCATACAAGAGAAGGGAAAACTGCCTTCCATTCGAGAAGACCTCTCTAGGGCTGGTTAGCTTGAACATTCTTATACCGTAAGAATTCTTGTCATTTTTGGTTTAAGTTCCTTCTAAGTTCTTGTAGTACCAAGGCCTGAACTCTGAAGATAATTGAAATTCCCTCCTTCAGTAATTTAATTTTCAGTAGACCCTAAGGATTGAATAAGTTTTCTTAGCGGAGCAGACTCATCCTCTAACATTAGTTGAAGAGGCCAATCGAGCAATTCGCCCAATCCCATCGACCCTTGGAATCAGACTGCCATATATGAAAGAAACACTTCAAACCTGCCCAAGCTTTAAACATACTAAACATATTCAGTTTACCAGAAGGAATACGAGTCTCTTGCAAAAATACTGTTTTCGGTTTGTTCCCTTTTACCCAAACCTCTACTGCTTGTTCCTTCCGCCTACTGTTCATCCCATTAGCTTTGAAAGAAAACACCTTGAGTGTAGTATAAATCATTTCATTCCACACGAAAGTGCTTATGCTAGTAATGGCAAAGTGAATGACATCATAACAAAGCTGCCTTGTTTTTTTTCTATCCAAAGTTCATACGTAATAAAATGCTTTCATTATAAGGTATATAACTAGTTAACAAAACTAACCTCCTTAAAGTTCTGAGAAATTCCTGGTCTGACTTGAAATTCACGTTTGATCTGCTCCATCTAGTTGCTGCCTCCTACCTCTTTCTCACTAATCATGCACAAAACTGCATTACTTGTTCCTTCTCTTTTCCTGCTGCAATACCTTCAAGCTCCACCTTATACCACACCTTTCCCCCTCCCAACCAACCCCTTTAGAGCCTCTCACTCCACGAGAAGCGCCTTGTCCCTAATTGCAAGGCCCTCCACCTTCTCGCAGGTAAAAGGTGTGATGTTTTGGCTGTTATCATCTCTCACCCATCTTCCCTCCTGCTATCCACCATGACTAATCTGAAAATCTCAAAGAGCATACAACAGTTAAATTCCCTCATGACTATAGCCTGGAGGATCAGACCCCACCTATTTTCATCAGAAAATCTCTAGCTTCCTCTGTCTGTGAGAAAGCAAAAATCTTCAACTTTCTGGATGAACCAGCTGAGTTTGCACCCCTTTAGCTTTAAATTCATAGGATATGTCAGGAAAAATTTGAAAGGAAAAGTCTTCCTCCACATTTAAAGTGTTGAGCTGAAAAGCTTTCTGCGGGACTCGCTCTTATGTCCTATAATCTTGGAAATAAACCAAACTTGTCTGGGGCCTTTTCCTGTCTCTTGCTTGCATGCCAAGAGGTTCCTCTATGCACTCTAGCAGTTAACAAATTAAATGCAGGTTTGTTGAGCACATGGGTCGCTAACAACCTCTGCTATTTCTGAGTCTGTTTTCAAATTCTCAGGAACCACTACTAAACATATGTTGGATCTGCGTGAGCGATTCTTCAAGTCTTCTAGCTTGCCATTCACGCTCCGCCTTTCCTTCTGCATGGTTTGAATCCAATTACCCTGCTTGGAGACCATATCCTCAGGGTCTGACACCCTTTGCTCTGCTGTTGTTTGCTGGGCACCCAAATTCGACATTTTAACTTCAAGAGCCTCCAGTTTCACTTCCAGGTTTTTTTTTGTTATAAGATTGGCTTGGGATATTTTAAAACCCTGTGCTTCCTTCAGAACCTATTGAAGCGAGGCTAAATTTGATCTAAGTCCTCTAGGATCTTTAGAAACTGCTATGTTATCCAAGCCCATGGAAGATGGAGGGGATATTCTTAACTGTGCTGAGCACTCTGGCTCTACTCGGTAATGTAGCCCTGTCAAATCCACATTCGAGAATGTGGATACATTAGCCTGTTGGGCACAGTTGTCACTTTCTTCGTCTCTGGCGTTCATCCCATGATTATCATACCAAGATAGTGAGAGTTTCTGTCTGTCCTCAGGGTTAGCAAATAGCTGTTTCATACTTAACTAGCCCTGTTTTATCGTGTCAGTCTGGGCCTCATGAATGGAAAGGCATTCTGGTGGTAGATGAAATGAAATGAAATTAACCCAGATGATGAAGCATGTCACTTCAGTGTGTGATGAGTATCCGTCCTTTTTTAAGGGTATTCTTTTCTAAAAGAACTTGTTTCGCCTCCTTACAGGTAGCGTCCTCTGACGATAGGAATACAGCGCACTAGTTTTCTGGCATACTAATTTGTCTGCTTTCGACTTTCTAGACCCATGGATAGTTTATGTGGTTTATGCTGCTAGTGTCTCATTGGACAAGGCTCCGCTGCCAGAGTGCGTCTATCCTTCAGGCCATTGACACCACTCAAACCTCAGTTGAAACCAAAATAGGAGAGGAGTGGGTTGACATGGCACTTATGCGGCAAGATATAAGAAATGCAACAGTACATATCACCGAGGCGGACCCCTGCATATCCTCTGTGGAAGATGATTTCATCACTCTGAAGGCACAGGTCTAACACCTACTCGCACACACAGCTGAACTTCACCGGCAAGCAGAGGATGTCGAAAACCGCAACGACTTGCAATTCATAGGTTTCCCGGAGGGAACGGAGCCGCCCCAGTCAGCCACCTTTCTAGGAGACTGGATTAGGTCCTGGATGCCCCCAGAGCGCTTGTCTCAGTGGTTCGCCAGTCTAATAGGTGCACCGTGCCTTGACACAGAAGCTGCCATCTGGTGCCCCCCCACAGGCCCATGATACCCCAAATCTTTAATTTTAGGGACTGGGACACCACCCTGCAGGAAGGTTGTGCTCACCTGGACATATCCTACCAGGTACACAAGGTCCTTGTGTTCCCAGACTACACTAGGGGGGTGCAATCTCGGCAGCGATCTTATGCAGCGGTCGAGCAGAAGATCCTGTCTTTTAATATGTCATATCGACTGGTGTTCCCGGCTCACCTCAGGGTTGTTTTTGATAAATTCCTCTTTTTTGACACCCCGGAGGCTGCCTGGATCTGGTCACTGAGGAAAGATTGTTGCGACCCTTGCACAACTCCCCCCCCCCCCCCGAGCCAAAAAGGAACCGTACTCGCATACGCAGAGGGCGCAACACCAAAAGAGGGGTCTCCCTGTCTCCTCCTTCGACAGCGGACAAATGGGCTGCATCTCCAACACAACCTTTTTGCCCCGTAGTCCACCAGATGCCACCCCAAACCGGGATATCTCTTTTGAACGAGCTACTACTTCACAGCCCCCCGGGCAGTGGAGATTGACCTTTCAAGGAGCCCTACGATTGGCTGATGTACTCTATCTTTACTGCCATTGACAAAATGGGACTCTCATCAGCTGCTTGATGATCTTGATGCCTGTTATACCAGACGTGATCATACCTATTGGAGGGGTCCCCCACTCCGTTCCTGAGTTCAGACTGAGTTCTAGTTCTGTTTTCACTTATGGGACCAAAGATGCTTCAGGCAACAAACTATGGGGAGGTGGGTTGGTTGGGGAGGGAGTTGGGGAATATGTTTTGTTGATGAGGTTTATTCTTTGTTTATGCTGCAAGATGCTTTCTTCTCACTTACCTAGTGCCACACTGGAAGTGCAACACTGCTTTTCTCACATGATATATTGCTACCACCTCACAGCCCGCCCAAACTGGAGCGCTTCGTACACCCTCCCTCTATGGCTTCATGATACTATTACCTAGAGCCCTTCCAGGTGCTTTCCTGAAATGTCAACAGGCTGCTGGACCATGTAAAGTGTATTGCAGTTCTGAAATACTCACTGGTTTCTCCCGGCTGTCCTGATGATGCAGGAGACACATCTGATGGGGACTCACTGTTCCTTTTTAGCATGACAGGGATACAATAGGGTGGTCCATGCTGGCTTCTCCCCAAGGCTCTCGTGGAGTGGTACTCCTCCTGCACCGCTCCTTTCCTCAGACAGTTAGAAGGATGGCAGGTGACCCCCATGGGTTCTTCCAAGCCTTAACAGGGTCTATGGGAGGAGGCATAATTAACCTAATTTCTGCCTCTGTGCCCCGAGCAGCCCTGGATACATTCTTTCAGGACCTCTCGGATGTGCTCACCAAGCTTCCAGAGGGTTTGACGGTAATTGTAGGTGACTTCAATGCAGTAATGGCTCCTCACCATGACACCACCGGGCCCCCGTCAGCAAATCGCCGTTTACATAGTCGAAGCCTTTCAGACTGGACCACCACACTTGGAATGTGTGATGTCTAGAGAAAATGGAACCCTCGCCAACACCAGTACACCTACACATCAGCAGCACATTACAGTCAATACCGCATAGATTATATATTTATTCCGGCTTGAGACTGCCGAGCTGTCCCTCATATTCAAATCCTCTCTTGAGTCATCTTGACCATGCCCATCTGCTTCTTTGTCTGGATACCCCTACTGAGGAATTGCAACCCGTGTGGTGCTTAAACACCTAGTTTCTCCAAGACAAAAATTATAAGCAGGCGCTTGAGACAGAGGTTAAGGCGTACTTTCAACTTAACAACTGCACGGTTCAGTCACCGGGCATGCTGTGGGCCGCAAATAAGTCCACCATTAGAGGCTAAGTCAAAGGATACCTTAAAAAGAAGCAACAGACCCAGGGCCCGCATCTTTCACAATTGGAGGCTAAGGCCCTCTGCTTGGAGGGAGAACTCATCACCCAGAATAAGTGAGAGAAGAGTTTCCCGGCAGCACAACCTTATAGGAGAGGAAATTTGCCACCTTTCACTAGAGGCGGTGAAACAGATGTGGAGAGCTTCCACAGCTAGAGTCTATGGGTGAGGAGACAAAAATTGTAAACTTCTCTATTAGCTTGCTTCCCGTCCTATTGTCAACCAAATCATACCTGAGGTGACTGAGAGCCAAGGGTGCACCCAGCGTTCCTTTCATGGTATCGCACAGCTTTTTGCAGAGTACTATCACAGCCTGTACACAGCAGTTCCATCGGCTGAGTGTGAACCACAGCCCCACCTCCCGCAACTCACCTATATGGAGTGTCGGCTGCTTGACCAGCTGATTTCCATTGAGGAGGTAGTAGGGGCCATCTCAGTTGCGGCGTCTGGAAAATTCCTGGACCCTAACAAGTTTTCTGTGGAATATTACTCTACGTTCCGGTAAGATATGACACCACGTCTCCATGCCCTGTATGAGGAGGCAGCACAGATCTTCGGCCAATTTCCCTTATCAATAGTGATGTGAAAATCTACACAACAATATTGACCACCCGCCTTAGACCAGTGCTCAGTACCCTCATCCACCCTGACCAACGTGGCTTTATGCCTCATAGAAGCATGAGACACTGCTTCTGGCGCCTCTATGTTGCTTTAACTCATCGGCACCTCCTCTCATCAAACTTGGCCCTCCTCCTTATAGATTTCGAAAAGGGGACTGGAGATACATGGAGGAGGTGCTGACCCATGGTTTCGTGGACTCATTTGCATGCTTTATTCCAATCCCACGGTCCGAGTCCAGGTGAATGGAGCCCTATCAAACCCCTTCCCTAATTGTAGAGCAACGCGTTAGAGCTGCCCCCTATCTCCACTCCTCTTCACCTTGGCAATCGAGCCTTTGGATTGCCTAGTCAGATGTGATGCCCAAATTAGTGGCTGGTGATGGGAAGTGGTTGGGAAGGTCACATTGCACTGTATGCAGATGACGTTCCACTCTTTATGGTGGATCCCCTGACGACGGGTCCTCAGTCTTCGATTACTCTACTTTTTTGGTGAGACGTTCTGGGTTGAAGTTCAACCCAACTAAATCTATCCTAGTGCCCCTGACCAACTTCCGTGACTGTGTCGCAAGGCAGTCCACTCTCTATATTCAACGCCTATGTTTTCGATACTTGGGGATATGGGTGGCACTCCGCCCAGAGCTCACTTGGGAACTGAATCTTACCCCAGTGACTAAGAAAGCTTGGGCAGACCTGCAAAGATGGAAGACGCTACAGTTAAATCAAATTAGAAGAATAGCCCTGTATAAAATGATGATCCTTCCCCAATTCCTTTGTCTATTAGAACCTTCTGCTCTGCCTGGCCTTCGCGTCATTGGTTCCTCGTCCTGGACAGACTAGATGCATTGTTCCTTTGGGGTGATTCCAAACACCGAATGGCTCTTTACCATTGTCAGCGTGCCCCCTATGATGGTGGCTTGGGAATGTCTAATCTTTATTTCTGTTACTTAGCCACCCAACTGTTGGAGATTAATAATTGTTTTTTAGGAGGGTGGTCTGACCTAGTGTACCAACTGGGAATTACCTCCCTGGGTTTTTCCAAAATCTAAGCAGTGCTGTACGTGTTCCTAATCCCCAACTCCATTCCATCAGTGACCCTAGTGATTTTCCTTCCGTGGAGTTCCGCGCTTTGGCAGACACTTTGGAACGCAAAGCTGACACTACAGACCCCTCTCTGGCATGGCACCTGGTGAAGAGAAGGTGCCACGTTTGAGGGTTTTGGGAAGTGGGACCTTATAGGGATTTCACAATTGGGAGACGTCTAGTCAGGAACCCATATACGCACATTCCAGGAGTTGCAGGATACTTATGGGATCAACCTTACACAATTTTATACATACTTGCAACTTAGTTATGCCCTCACCCCCATTTCCCCGCTGACACTCTCACCCCAGAGTTTAATCCACTGGAACTCAAGATCCTGATGTGGGCACGGGGGATATCTACAGTATACTCATTATCAATGCCTCCTCTACACTAAATTACCTCAAGACACACTGGAAATACAGGCGTCATTGGCGTTGTTTGTTCCGGCATGGTCACCTATATCGGCACCACCCAGGCATGCAGAATCAGTTCCATTTGACTTTTTCCATGCCCAAAGCGCAGAGCCATAAAGTGAACTGTCTATTGTGTATCAAAACTAGGGCCTTGTAAAACGGAACAACCCTTGCCCTATAAAAGAGTCTGCAGAGAGAGGAGGCATGGGTGGGTCAGTAAGTAATCTGCCACTAGATATTGTCTCAATCAGATAATGTGTTACTGAAGGTAAGCAACATGTTCATCTGATAGAGACTTCTAGGTGCAGAGTATTTACCTTTGAACAGATACCCAAGTCATACTTCCTGGCATGAGCAGTACCCCTGCACACCAACAGATGGCTCTGTTATACAAGGTTTTGCCCCACAGGACCAAAGTCTTTGATATTTCCTTTTCTTAGAAGATCAACTATTGTAACTATCCTATCTACTTCCAAGCACTTTCCGGCTGTTCTCATTTTCCATGTGCGTCTGTTCTCACCAGTGTGGATCAATGTAGCCACCTGGTCCTCATGCTTTGAAAGAACTTCTACCAGCCCATTTTAAGCACCCCCATATTGAGCTAACTTTCCAGGTCTGCTCAGGTGCATTATTCAACTCTTGACAAACTTCCTCATGCATAACAGTACTTTTAAGATGCCTCTGTAATGTTCAACTCCACTACCACACTGTAGAATGTGCACACATCCAGTTCACTTCACTGTTCCTACCATCAGACATGCCAACGTTTGCCTCAAAGTCCAGATGTACCAACAGATAACCACATCACTATCAAATGCACTCATGCCTACCCTTCTAGAACAGTCATCACCTCCTCGCTAATCTACATGCTACTAAATGTCATGTCACCCTGAAACCTTCGTCCTCATTCTCGTGGAGAATAGGTCATTCTACACATCGTCCAGTCCTGTCATAATGAAAATTCTCAATCTACCATTGAGCCAGTCATTAAATACTGACCTCTTTCCAATTGATTGTTCAGTTCAGTTTTTCATTTCCTTCCATATTCTGCCCAACATCATCCTTTTAAGTTTACAAAACAGCGATGGATGGAATGCTTGAATGAATCTCAGCCACTGATAATCTTTTGGGCTGCATCTCAATCTATCGTTATTTTTCACACTATGCCACCTCAGTTTGGACCCAGCTATATGCAAATCAGTCTTGACCCAGCTCCAATAGGAACAGCCGGGTCCAAACTGCCAAGCCAGGTCCTTCCTGATCTGGAACACAAGCAACCCTGGATAGGGTTCACTCACTTATAGGCTCATGAGCCGGGTACAGCGTAGAACCAGTGACACAGTGTGTATGGGACTCACGCTGAGGCATACCGGTCCGACTTAGGGTGACACAATACATGTACAAAACAGTCATGGATGGAATGCTTGCATTAATCTCAACCACTAGTAATCACTCAGACCCCATCTCAATCTATCATTACTTTGCACACCATGCAACCTCAGTTTGGACCCAGTATATGCAAATCAGTCTTGACCCTGCTCCAGTAGGAACAGTCCAGTCTGAACTACCAAGCCTTGGCCTTCCTGATCTGAAACATAAGCAACCCATGACCAGTTTTTCCCTAGCTAAGTGCTCATCTGCCAAGTACAGCTTGCTTTCAGTGACCCAGTGTGCATGGGTACCACGTCTGGGCATACCCGTCCCACTTAGGGCGACATAGTAAGTATACAAAACCGTGATGGATGTAATGCTTGAATTAACCTCAGCTACTGGTAATCATATCAAACTTCACCATCATTATCAGTATTGAATCTTTCATAGATTCACATGCTTGAATCTTTCTCATCATGGTGGGAGTCCCACAGTAATAATAATCATAATAAACAGTGATATGCCTAAGCATTGAAAAAAACATAATCTGAAAGAAACAGTTAGTTATAGATTCCTTACCTTAGAATTACCCCCAGGCGTCAGACTGGATCTGGAAAGTTTTTTGTCAGCAGTACCTCTGCATGTCGGAATGTGGCGTCGGTCAGCTCCGCGTCCGTCGTAGGCGTCGACATCGTGGTAGCTACTTCGATGACGCCCTCTCAAGCTGACATCAGTTCTTTCTTTTTCCATGCCAGCCAGCGCAGATCCGGTGCGAGCGGTACCTCCAGTAATTTTTTAACTGAACTTTTTTGAGTGGCTTTTGTCGATGTCTTTTTGAGTCCTACCGACTCCTGGTGCACGTAGGCTTGCGGTTCCTGTACCCGACTGATGTCGGTGACGGATCCGCACCGCGTGTGCCTCTTTTGCCTGGAGCGCGACCACGACCCAAAGTCATGCTCTGATTGCCGGACCATGGCTCCGAAGTCTTTACGGGAGTGTCCCGAAAGCTTCTTTAGTGTCGGCAGTCAGCTCCACGCCGATCAAGGTCCCGGTCGCGAGGGAGGTCAAGGGACCGGTCACGGAGCCATCACCACTCGGCCTCCAAGTCTTCGCACTCGGGGTCAGGTAAGTCGAAGCACAAGAAGAAGTCAAAGAAGCATCTTCGCTCTTTGACTTCTCCCCGTCGGTCCACTGACGCGACGAGGGATGCGGGCAGTGCCCTTCCCGCGGCTCCGTGTGCAGAGCCTGAAGGGCCAACTGAGTTTCCCTCCCTTCCTGGGAGTGACCCCTGCCCAGCTTCGTCAGTTTTACGAGGCGATTCATGCCATCTTTGGGCAGCCCGACTCGGGCCCCGCGGACCCGGTTCGGGGTCCTAGGCCATCTCCACTGATGGTTCGGCCTCAGCACCGCAGGCCCCTCATGGATCCAGTCCTGGAAGCAGATCAGCGCCGGTTGACCTCATTACACCTCCACTGGTGCTGCTTCCCTGGCACTGCACCCGTTGCTGGTCGTGCCCTTGGCCGGCGTCGACCGCGGCCTCCATCCTGATGTGGACACGGAGCCGGATCCAACGCCAAGTGGAGTTTCTGTGGCCCTGTTCACTCCTGGGGTCCCTTTCAGGCCAGATTGGCACCCAGAGGACGAGGAGGAGGACTGGGAGGGGTCAGGTGAACCTCTGACCGATCAGTTGGAGTATGACCAGGACTAGAGAGAGGACCTGGGGGATTCCAGTGGTGTTGATACCTCCCCTACCCTTGGCATGTTGTCTCCTACTACTGTGGCTACGGAGGAGGGAGCTTCCTATGCAGTGGTGTTGCGTAGGGCTTCCGAGGCTCTCCACCTCGAGCACCCTACAGTGGCGGTCAGGACTAACCTCCTGACAGAGGTGCTTCAACGGCAAGCGAGCTCTTCGGAGCCCCTGCTGCCATTTAATGAAGCTCTAACTGACGTCCTTTTGGGTACCTGGTCCAGGCCCAACACGGGGGCTCCTGTGGATAGGATGATTGCCCCACCCCACCGCCCGGCCCCGGTTGACCCCACTTTCCTCTCATACACCTGAGAGCTTGGTAGTCCAAGGCTCTACTTCCAAGAGCACATTCCCTACCGCTCCACCAGATAGGGAATCCAAGAAGCTGGATCATCGTGGGGAGAATATTTTTTCTTCCACCAGCTTGGGACTGCGGTCGGTAAACACTGCATGTCTATTGGACCGCTATTCCCACTCTGTGTGGGATTCGGTTGCGCAAGTCCTGCCTCAGTGTCCGGAGGAGCCCTTGACCGTACTCTCGCAGGCTGTTACTGCCGGGAGGGACACAGCTAAGTTTACCATCCGCTGTGAGCTGGATACCACTGACTCTCTAGGCAGGGCGATTTCCACGTCGGTAGCCCTTCGACGCTACACCTGGGTGCGATTGACTGGCTTTTTCGGGACTGCCCAGAACACCCTTATGGACATGTCCTCTGATGGCTGACGCCTTTTTGGCGACAATGCAGACAACGTTCAAGAGCGTTTCAAGGACTCGCGTGCTACAACCAAGTCCTTGGACCTCTCCAGCCGCCCTGTGCAGTCTGCTTTTCGCCCCTTTCATGGCTACGGAATGAGTGCCCCACCAGGTTCCACCCAGAGCCACAGGCTGATGCAAGTTCCCCAACATTCGCGCGGCCGGGGACTTGGAAACCACCGCTGTGGTTCTGGGGGTCAGCAGGTGGGCCAGTCCATCAACCCCCCCCTCCGCTTCCTCCTCCAAACCTTCCTAGTCTGACATTTCAGGCCCATCAATCACCAGTGGGCGGCAGGATTCTCCATCACTTCCCCCACTGGCGCACTATCATATCAGACAGGTGGGTTTAGCAGATAGTCTGCAAGGGCTACTCCCTCCCCTTCAAGACTACCCATCCAGCCATGCCACCTCAGTACCAACAGGAAGTCATGGCGCTCCTGGCCAAGGGAGCCATCAAACACGTTCCTGCACCATTAGTAGGTCGTGGTTGCTATTCTCACTACTTTCTGATACCAAAGAAGGACAAGGACAGGCGTCCTATCTTGGATCTCAGGAACGTCAACCGCGTCCTCCGGAAGGAGACGTTCAAGATGTTGACTCTCGCTCAGGACTTGTCTACCCTTGACCCTGGAGACTGGTTGGTAGCGTTGGACTTGCAGGACACTTATTTTTAGATCCCGGTCCTGCCGGGCCACCGGCCTAAACTGCGGTTGATGGTAGGCCACCAGCACTTTCAGTTTACCGCGCTCCCCTTTGGCCTTACCAGCGCCCCTCATGTGTTCATGAAAGTGATGGCGGTGGCCGCAGCTCATCTGCGCTGACCATGGGTTCCAGTCTTCCCCTATCTCAGCGACTGGTTGTTGATGGCAGGCTCGCCCCAGGCAGTCGTCTCCCACCTCCAGACTACGGCCGACCTCCTGCATTTGCTGGGGTGCTCCATCAACGTGCCGAACTCACACCTGATTCCCTCTCAGAAGCTCCTTTTCATCGGAGCGGTTTTGGACACGATGCAGTTTCGGGTTTATCCTCCCAAATAGTGAGTCTGGGATATTCGGGCTATGAGTCCGATCTTCCAGCCTCTATTGCGGGTTTCGGTCAGGATGAACCTAAGGCTGCATCCTGCTGGTCGATCATGCTAGGTGGCATATGCTGGTTCTGCAGTGGGACCTGAAGTTTCAGTGGGCGCAGCTTCAGGGGAATCTGTCTGATTGCGTCCAGATCTCGGAGGGGACTGCACGACAATTGCAGTGGTGCCTCACGAACCAGTATTGGATCAATGGCAGATCCCTCTCCCTTCCCCAACCAGATCACACAGTGGTGACAAACGCATCCCTTCTGGGATGGGGCGGCCTCATGGGAGAGGCTAAGATCAGAGGCCTCTGGTCTCTGGCGGAGTCCTAGATCCACAATAACCTTCTGGAGCTTTGGGTGATCCATCTTGCACTGAAAGGCATTCCTTACCTCTGTCCGGATAAGAGTAGTGCAGGTGTTCACGGACAACACCATCGCCATGCGGTACTGCAACAAACCGGGCAGTGTGTGGTCGTGGAACCTGTGTCAGGAGACCCTGCGCCTTGGGACATGGCTGGAACATCAGGGCATATCCCTGGTGGTTCAACACCTGGCAGGTTCTCTGAACGCCAGGGCGGACAAACTCACAGCAGGTGCATGATGGATCACAAATGGCGTCTTCACTCGGAGGTGGTGCAAGGTCTCTTTCAGCAGTGGGGAGAACCTTGGTTAGATCTATTTGCCACCGAAGAAAAGGCTCAATGTCAGCAATTCTGTGCGTTGGAATTTCCAAGTCGGCACTCGCTAGGCGACGCCTTTCGTCGCACGTTGGGTTGCGGTCCTCTATACGTCTTTCCGTCTGTACCACTTTTGCCCAGAGTGCTGAAGAACATCAGTTGTAACCCGGCCCAAATCTTTCTTGTTGCTCCAAACTGGGCCGGAAGGGTCTGGTATCCCGAGCTGCTCAATATGGCCATCGGTCCTCCAATCAGACTGTCTCGTCTGGATATTCTTCTGTTGCAGCAGCAGGGGATAGTCCTCCACCCAAACCTGTCCAGCCTCCAACCCCTTGCGTGGAGATTGAGCGGCAGCAGTTGACATCATTTGACTTGCCTCCCGAAGTCTGATGTAATCTTGGCAGCCAGGTGTCCCTCCACTAAGACAGTATACGCTTGCTGATGGAACAAATTTGTGGCAGCAAAGGCTTTGGATCCCCTTTCTGCTCCTCTTTCTGAGGTTCCTGATGAGCCTTCTCTCCAAGTCCCCGGTTGTAAATAGTTTCTTAAAAGGCATCACTCATCTCTTTCCTCCTATTCCCTTCGTGATGCCTCAGTGGGACTTGAATTTGGTCTTGACCTATTTGATGTGCGCTCCCTTTGAGCCGCTTCACAACTATCCTCTACGACTCTTAACTCTTAAGACTGCATTCCTGGTAGCCATCACATCTGCATGAAGAGTGAGTGAGCTCCAGGCTCTTTCATCCAAGCCTCCTTTTCTGGCTGTACATCTGGATAAGGTTGTCCTAAGGATTCGTCCAGCCTTTCTTCCCAAAGTGGTCACCTCCTTTCACATTGGGCAAACCATCACTTTGCCCGCCTTCTTTCCGCCTCCGCATCCTTCTAAAGAGGAAGAAAGGGTCCACCGTCTGGACCCAAAACGTGCGCTTTTCTTCTATCTGGATCGCATCAAACAGTTCGGGGTGGATGACCAGCTCTTTGTTGGCTACGTTGGTGCCAAGAAAGGTCAGGCCGTACACAAGGGGACCATCTCTAGATGGGTTGTTTTGTGTATTAAAGCCTCTTATTCTCGAACTAAAAAGGAGCCTTCAGTGGGGCTACGCGCCCATTCCACCATGGCGACGGCAGCCACTACTGCTTTGGGACGAGAAGTCCCTCTGAATGACATCTGTCAGGCAACTTTGTGGGCATCACTGCACACATTTGCAAAACACTACTGCCTGGACAGCCAAGTACGGAGAGACGGCTTCTTTGGTGGTGTGATCTTGGTTCGCAAGACCCACCTCTGGGGTTGATATTGCTGGGGTATCTATTCTAAGGTAAGGAATCTATAACTAACTGTTTCTTTCAGATGAACAAGCTATTTACCTTTGGTAACGATATATCTGTAAGAAACATTGGTTAGGTATTTGATTCCTTACGGTCCCACACCTCCTCCCCTTTCTGTGAACTGATTTCTAAGATTAAGGACATCCTTTCAGGACCCTAGTTTTGTGCATCAGTGGTCCGTGTCTTGCATGACTCTGCGTTTCTGGCGCGGAAAGTCATGTACAGAACTGACGTCGGCGCACGAGGGCAGCGTCTAAGTAGCTACCGCGACACCATCCCAGCATCCACAATGCCAACGACGGACGCAGAGCCTACCGACGTCACCTTCTAATGTGCAGAGGTACTGCTGCCGAAAAACTTTCCGGATCCAGTCTGACGCCTGGGGGTAATTATAAGGTAAGGAATCTATATCTAACCTATGTTTCTTACAGATGTATCGTTACTGAAGGTAAGTAACTTGTTTGTTAAAAACCAAGTCACATTGGTAACCAATTCACATTGTTTTATTAGAACCAAATTTCAACCAATCAGACCCCAGACCCTGAAGCACTCTTCCACTGCAGATCCACCATACCTCAGATTTCTAACCGCACATTGTGTATGAGGGAGCCTTTCTGAGCTCTGCTCAGTCTCTGTGTTTGTCAACTTTTGACCTTTTTTTTTTTCTCTCCGGAGTGAAATTTGTCCTTCACGCTACTCAAAGATAACAACTTTTGGGTTATTTTTCCTGGTTAACACAATGTAAGAGGGATCTAAAAGGAGGCTTTTCATGCCTTGAAAATCTTGTGGGAAACCGAGATATTCTTCGAAAATCCCCATAAGGATTGCCTTTACTGCTTACACCATTACCATAAACTTAAGGAGTGTAAGCATTGCAAAACTTTTTCTGCTAAGACCCTAAAAGATTTTGAAGCCAGGCTACTACTTTGGCTTCAGGAGAAAAACACCCATTATGGCTCTAATCCTGCTGGTGAGGGGGTAGAGTCATTCTCCATCAGGGAAGAAACGTAAAAATTAGGGCTTCACCTCATCTGAGAAGGATACTAAGAAAGCAAAATCTCACAGAAAGGACTCAATGACAGAATGATCTGTTAGTAGAGAACCCTCTAGTCCATCCCCTCCTTACAAAAATACTCCCTCCTCCTCATCTGTGCCTGTGGCTCCTGTTATGGAGCCATCATCAAAGCAAATATATCAGTCAACGCACCCGCTACCGAGAATCCTTTAGTCGACGGGAGTTCATCCACGCAAATCTCACCCACCTTGCCAGTGATGACTACGGCGTCAGTGACTGCGATGACAAGAACAAACACATTTTCCTGTCGACACAGAAACTAACAGCATCATTGACGACAACAGTACCGTCGACGGGAACTTTCACTTTGATATCAAGTCCTACTGCTCTCATATCTACAAAGAGGGCAATTTTTTCTTCACTGTCGCCACAGTCGTTGACAATCCCATCGACGGCCCGTAAGGAGACCGTTCTAATTTCAGACAAAGGAGTTCCTGTGACTTTACTAGTGGATCCAAGGAAAATTTCTCCTCTGACCCCTGTGCTTTTCCTTGATATGGAAGAGTCCGGTGAAGAGGGGCCTTTTGGGCCAGCCTATAGTCCCATTCAGTTAAACGTCAAATGCCAGGATACTGATGATGACGACCCTGGCAAGGACACTTCCGCACATGTGGAAGGGGATTTTTCTTTTCAAGACAGACACCAATCTGCAGCTCATCACAATGGGTTTTTCAAGAACATTAGCCATACGTCGAGCCATATCAGGTACGCTGTAGCTTACATGAAGACACTATTTGAGTACCTAGATCACTGGTAACTGATTTGCGCCACATGTTAAACAACTATTATAGGAGGTTCCCTGAAGCAAATGCTCCAGTACAACATACTCCGGGGCATTCTGAAACTCCAAGTGCAGGGTCTCTTTCTAAAAGTCCTTTGGGCCCACAAACACAAAAAGAAAAAAAAGTTTTGCCTCCCATTTCAATAAGAGATGGCTATATTGAAAGTGATATGGAGGAACAGCCATAAGAAGATGAAATTCCTCTAGAACGTGCAGGTTGTAGCCAGGAATGGGATTATATATCCCCTTTGTCTGCTTTGTCCACAGCATCATCTGTTAATTCACCTTCAGGTAATTTAGGAGGTTTTCTTGAGGTGGGCTTCTAAGTGGTTTTACTTGCCTTTAGCAGTGAAACAGACTGAATGTTTCTTGTGTAACTTTAAAGATTCAGCTTGAAAATCGATTTCTTCAATTCCCATTGTAGATTGAATTTGGGAAGAAGGATTGAAGATTATGAAGACCCCAGCTTCAGTGACAGCTGTTGTTCCTTGGCTGGATGACAAATGTGAGGCACCATAAAATTCATCTACATGTCTTATAGGTCATCCATGCCCCCTGACTACTGTCATGCAGCCAGCCCAAAAGCGGTCCAGAAACCCTTCTGCCTCATGTTCAGCTCCTCCAGATAAGGAGGGTTGACGACTAGATCCAATGCTGTAGCCATCTTAGGAAAACATGACAGACAAATGTGAATCGACATATCAGCCCTCCTAGAATTCTTACCAGAGGATAAGAGGAGCAAAGCTAAAGAAATTCTCAGGACGGCGAGAGAGCTTCATCTGAATTTTTAGTTCCAGCGATGAATTTCTACTCAACTTTTCGACAGATGGCAGGTGCAGAAGTCCTACGCTGTCAAGGTTGGCTGAAAGCCACAGCATTTCGATCAGATATTAGTTATACCGTTTGATGGAGCTAATCTGTTTGGGAAACATGGTGAGGATGCCCTTAAATCTATTAAGAAGGACATGGATACGGTACATTCTCTGTGTACATTGCAACACAGTTGCTTTCAGCCCTTTCAAGGAGGCAGAGGAAGAGGCCAATTTATGCCAAAGCATCTTATCAACAATATAGATACCAGCCCTACTCAAAACAGGGGTATGGTCCTCAATATATATTACAGCAGCAATACAAAGCCACTTCAGCCTCCTCCTATTCATGGCAACCCACACATAAATGCCCTCCTGCTGGGGGGAAAACGCAAAACGCCTCCAGACAATTTTACACCAGTGACAATCTGCAGTCAACTCAGTATCTCATCAACGGCATCTAGGAAAACACCATTCCAAATGTTACTGTCAGCGGAAGAGCATCTCTTTAGACAGATGGGTGTTTCAACATGGCTACACAGTGGAATTTGTTCAAAAGCCTCTTGCCACACAAGAAGTCTCATCGTCGTCTGTCCCTGCTGAAGCAGTATTTTTTTTCTTATCTCCATGAACGCAATAGAAATTCAGTTAATGCATCGCAACAAGGGCTAATATTTCTACTTTTTTCTTATCAAAAAGAAGCCAGGAAAATGGAGATGGGATGGATCTAATGCTGTTGAACAAATACATAAAGAAACAGCCTTTCAGAATGCTATCTTTACTGGAGATTTTACATCTATTAAATACAGGGATTATATGATGTCTTTAGATTTCCTAAATGTGCACTTTCATCTCCCTATACATGTGAAACATTGGAAGTTTTGGTGGTTCGTGGTGGCAGGGAGCCATTACCAATCAAGAGTGCTTCTGGACTGCGTTTGGCTCCCAGAGTCTTCACAAATGCATGACCTCTGTGTCGGCGCGCTTGAGAAGAAACGGTCATCTGGTGTTTCCATACCTGGACGACTGGTTTATGAAGTGCCCCATCTTCCCATCAGCAAGAAGATCTACTTGGGCCTGTCTTCTGCTATTCCAAACTTTAGGTATAAAGCTAAACAAGGAAAAGTCATTCCTAACTCCACCCAGATTGTCGCTTTTCCTAAAGGCAATTCTGGATACACACGTCTCCAAGATATACCCAACTAAAGAGAGAATTAAATTCATAAACGCAATAACTGCTTCCATCTCAAGACATAATTTCACTTCTGTTTGGACGTTCAGGTCAATGTTGGTAATGATGGTGTCTTGCATTCCGATAATCCCAAGTTGATGTCTACCCACTAGACCCTTACTGGAGCAATTGGATGCACAATGGGTCACGTCCAGGAAAATTTCAAAGACACAATCACAATTACCCCAGCAATACAAATAGCTATGGCTTGGTGGGGAAAAAATAAATGATCTCTCAGGGCCTATTGTTCGGTCTTGTGCAGCCCCATGATGTAATGACAACAAACGTTACGCTTGAGGATTGGGTAGCTCACCGGCGGTACCTAGAAATTCATAGAATATTGTCTCACGAAGAGGGAAAGATGCACATCAATCTTCTGCAATTGAAGGCTGTCTTCCTAGGCTATCTTTTCTATCCAGAATACACAATTCCTCTGTCTTGATAAAGATGGACAAAACCACAACCATGTTCCTTCTACCAAACAAGGAGGAACAAAATGAAAGGTCTTGTCTCTTCAAGCCCAGCAGATATGGGAATGGTTCATTGATCACAACATTTCACTACGAATGGAACATGTTCTTGGGGTGGAAAACGAATGGGCAGCTTCCCTGAGCAGGACTGCCAAACTGTGACACAAATGAGAACTAAATCAGCAACAGTTTCTCCAAGTTTTCCATTAGTGGGGATCCCCAAATCTTGATCTATTAGCAACTCTTCAGAAGGAAAAATGCAAGATGTATGAAAGCAGGTTTGCTCAGAAAAAGTCTTGGAGAAATACATTTCTTTTAGCCTGGACAGGAATGGTCGCTTATGCTTTCACTTCTGTCCATGAACAAAGCTCAGATTGTTCACCCATAATACAGTCACTTAGCTTGTCAACATGGTTCCTCACAACAATGAATTTGGATCACTAAGTATACCAAAGGATTGTAAAACTATTCTTCAGCATTACTGGGCAGATGCCACAAGTTAATGTTATAAGGCGAAATGGAAGAGATTTTGTTTTTGGTGTGTCAATTACAATCTGCATCCTCTGACATCCTCTCCAGAGAAGACACTACCTTACTTACTCCACCTAGCGAAATCAGGTCTAGCACATTCCTCTATAAAAATTAATCTAGCAGCTATTTCCAGATTTTGGCGACAAAGCGGGGAATTCTCGTTATGATTCAACAGACTAAGTAAGGAGTTCATGAAACGTCTTTTTAGACTTTATCCTCCTGTAAAGATTCCGCCAGTGACATTGCAGCTAAATGCAGCTCTGTATAGCTCATGAGAAGCCTGTTTGAACCTATCTATATAAAGCAGTCATAAAATTTGTTTCATGGAAGGTGGCTCTTCTGTTGGCCCACACCTCTGCTAGGAGGATACGTAGGATTCAAGTCTTTACGATTAATGAACCTTACACTTCAAAGATGTCAGTCATACTAGGAACTAATCCTGAATTCAGTGCCAACCTCATTTCACCTGATGAGCCAATTGTGTTGACAGCATTTTTTTTAAATCCTATGTCCACCGCTGAAAGAGCCCTCTATTCTCTGGATGCCAAATGACATTTAAAGTTTTATATAGACAGAACAAGGGTTTTTAGAAAATCGGAGCAGCTTCTGATTTCTTTCGCTCTACCTAGAAAAGAGCATGCTTTATCACGGAGTAGTATCGCTCGTTGGGTTTCTGCAGCCATTACTTTTTGCCATGACAAAGCAAGAAAGCCATTGACTGCAGAGGTTATAGCGCACTTTACAACATATGTAGCTGCATCTACACCCCCTGTTTTCTGGAATTTGGTTACCAGACATTTGCAAGGCAGCGACGTGGACTAATTTTCACACCTTCACAAAACGTTATTGTCTGGATTCTTCATGGAAAGTGGATTTCACAGTTGGGCAGGCAGTGTTACGTCGCTTCTTTCAGTAAAGTACAGAAATCTTATTTTTACCCTTCATATTATGTTATGTGTTAGATTTGGGGGTCTCTGGTTGGCACAGGTAGGTACTTGTGACAAACAGGGACCCTCTCCTCTAGTCAGGGAAAGGGGATTACACACCTAAAATAACCCCTGCTCACCCTCTAGGTTTCGTGGCGCGAGCAGTCAAGGCTTATTTCAGAGGCGTTGTAAGTTAAGCAGTTGTGACCACATACAGTAACCCAGTGACAACACTACAAATGGACACCACACAGGTTTTATATCAAACATAAGTAGACTTTATATAGAGTTACCACAAGACCATAATGACAAAAATACACACTATGATTACTTTAAGATGGTAGATTAAGCTTAGTTCAGTTCAGTACTAAGATGCGACACTCTGCATCAATGTACCTTAAGTTGCACTGCGCTTCCACGACAAGCAATGTCGCAGCGATGGGAAATGCGGCAAAGTTCAGGTGCAAAGAAATAAAGACGTAAAGATCTTCCAGATGCGGCGCGCTTCTCGGGGATGCGAGAAGTTCTCAGTCTGATGCGTGTACTACAGCGGCGACATCCAAGATGCGACGGCAGCAGCTCCAGCGGTGATCCTCTTCTCCCGCGATGCGTGAAGCTTCCGCTCGATGCGACAACTACAGCGGCAACATTCAAGATGCGACGGTAGCAGCTCCGACGGCGGCCCGCTTCTTTGGGATGCGAGGTGCTCTTGATCGATGCAGTGCAGTGCGACAGTTCCAGCGGCGACACCCTCCTTCTCCGGAGTTGCGACGGCAGGCACAGCGACGGCGGCACGCTCCGACCTCGTTGCGAGATTCTTCTTCTGATGCGGTGCAGTGCGAAATCCACAGCGGCGACACCCTCCTTCTTCAGAGTTGCGACGGCAGCAGCAGCGACGGCGACACGCTTCCTCCTCATTGCGGCACGCTTCTCTCCGATGCGGTGCAGTGCGACAGTACCAGTGGTGACACCCTCCTTGCTCCGGAGTTGCGACGGCAGGCACACCGACGGCGACACGGTTCGTCTCATTGAGTCGCGATTCCAGCTCCTTGTGACAAGCAGTTCCTCAGATGGCCCAAAACAGCAGCAGGCACTTCCACAAGAACTCTGGGGAGCTGGGGGGTGAAGTCTGTTGTCCCTGAGACTTCAGCAGGAGTCAAGCTCTTTTCCAAGCTTTTGGAGATCCTTCACAAGTTGAAAGCAAAGTACACAAAGTTCCTTTCTCCTTCCTTTGGCAGTAAGGCAACAACTGCAGGCCAATCCCCCAAGCAGCACTTCAGCTTGGGAATAGTCTCTCCTCAGTTTCTTCAGGTTCCTCTCCTCAGTAAAGGTTTCTTCTTGTAGTCCAAATGTGATCTAATTTCTTGGGAACAGGGTCCCAATATTTATACCCCAAAATCCTTTGTTCTCTGAGGGGAGAGGGGCCTTTGCCCAGTCCAAACCAGGTCTGAAGCGCTCTGTTTACCAGACCTCTCCTTTCCTTTCACAGTGCAGAGCAGAAACATTAGACACCCCACAGGAGGTGGAGCCAGCATTGTGGAAGGCAAGTACAGTCCTGGAGCACTTTGTTGACAGGACTCCTTCTCTTCTTTCAGTGTGCAGGGCAGATACATCAGCCACTCCCCAGGGGGTGGAGCCAGCATTGTGGAAGGCAGGCACAGACCTATTCAGAGTTCAGGTGCACTCCTCCCTCCCATCTAGATGCAGATCTCTCTATTCACCACCGGGTGACTCAGCCTGTCTCCTGGAATTCCCCAGCCCTGTTACTCACAGAAACCAGACATAGGAATACACAGCCTAGCAGAGGCAGGTTTGAATGGTTAGACAAGCAAATACCTACTTTCTAAAAGTGGTATTTGCAAACACAGAATATTAAAATAAACTTTACTAAAAGATGCATTTTATTATTCTGAGTTCAGGCATACTAAACTCGAATTTCCACCATGTTCTCTGAGACAGTTAGGATTATAAAATGTAACAATTCTAACAACCCATTCTGGCCTATGGAGAACAGGTAGCCTTGCAATAGTGAAAAACGAAAATGGCTGTAATTCACTATTAGGACATGCCACACACATCAGGGCTTGTCCTACCTTATACTTACAATGCACCCTGCCCTTGGGCCTACCATAGGGGTGACTGATATGAAGAAAAGGGAAGGTGTAGGGACTGGCAAGTGGGTGCACTTGCCCAGTCAGCATGACAGTACCAGACTGCACGCAGGCTCTGCAATAGCAGACCTTAGACACATTTTACAAGGCTGCTTCTGTGGGTGGCACAACCAGTGCTGCAGGCTGACCAGCAGCATTTGGATTACATGCCCTGGTACACTTAGTGCACTAGATTAGGGTCTGACAGGTAAACCAAAATAGCCAAACATGGAACCACTGATTAATACATCAATTTACAATAGGGAGCACTTGCACTGTGGCACTGAACAGCAGTGGCACAGTCCCCAAAGCATCTAACACCAGCAAAAACACATGAGGCAACAGCAAAAATGGAAGGGAGACCCACGCCAATGGTGCCAGGTCTAACATTATGCAACGTCTTTAAAGCTTTATGTTATAATTAATACATGTGGGTTCTATATGTTATAGAAGCCTTCATGTCATCATGGTTGCTTTTCACTATGGAGTGGTTTGCCATACCCATAGCCTATTTACCTTGGTACTGCTTACTAGTCTGATTCAAGCAAATTAATCTATGAAAGATTAAATGCTGGAGAAAAACACGTTATTAAAATATACACATCTGAAAGAGACACGTTAGTATTAGATTCCTTACCTTAGAATATCCCCAGGCGTCAGACTGGATCCGGAAATGTTTGCGTAGCAGTACCCTTGCGCGTCGGTAGGCGTCGTCTGCGGCTCCACGTCCGTCGTCGGCGTCGTGGGCGCCGTGATGACGTCGTCGGAGTACTTAGACGCCGCCTCCGCGTGCTGACGTCAGTTCTTCTTTTTTCCGCGCCAGCAAGCGCAGATCTGGAAAAAGCATTAACCCTAGTCATTTTTTGACAAACTTTTTTGATCACTTTGATTGTTTCTCGAAGTCTTTCGACTCCGAACGGTGCCGTAGGGATGCCCGGCTTTAAGCACTGCGATGATTGCGACCGCCTGATGTCGGTCACGGATCCCCACCCCGTGTGTTTATCTTGTCTCGGCGTCGACCACGACGACAAGGCCTGCTCCGACTGCCGGGCCCTCTCTTCGAAAGCGTCTCGAACTCCGACAGTCGGTCCCGCGCCGCGAGAGGTCCCGTTCCCATGGGAGGTCGAGGGACAGGTCGCGGGCTTGGAGCCACCACAGCTTCGAGATTAGGCCGCACTCCTCCGGGTCGAAGTCGTCGTCAGGTAAGAGGCACAAGAAGTCCAAGCGGCGTCATCGCTCTTCGGACTCCCCCCGACGCTCGCGCGATGCGGCCGGGGGTTCGGGTGACACCACCCACGCGGCTCCGTCGGAGTCGCGGGCGCCACGTTCAGCCTCACACCCTCCGGTCCCTGGGCTCAACGCGACGCCGGAGGAGGTCGAGCGCTTCCTCGTGGCCATGAGGAAACTCTCTCCTCCGACGGGCTCCCCGGCGCCTTCGGGCCCAGCGGACCTGTCTGGGGCCTCTAGCGGGTCGGGGGCTTCGGCCCTGACCCCGTCGGGTGCTCCGGCCTTGACGCCGCCGACGCCTTCGGGCCCGGCGCCGCTAGGCCCCACTCTCCCGACACCGCCAGCGCCTTCGGGTCCGGCGCCGCGGGACGCCGCTGGCCCTCCTTCGGGATCTGGTTCGTCGCCGGTGGACCTTACGACCTTCCCGGCGTCGGACCCTCAGGTGTCGCCTCCGGCGCCGTCCTCGGGCGGCGCCGTCCCCAGTTCCACCTTCGTTCCTGTTCAGACGTCGGGACGGCCCCGATGGGCGCCGCTCCAGACGTCGTTTGGTGAATTTCACTTTTATGAACAGGCCACGTTAGTTGAGAACCCTGAGTTTCAGGAGATGGGTGATGAAGAGGACTGGAAGGGGTCTGAGGACCCTCTGACCAGGGAGTGTCAGTCTCATGAGGACTGGGCAGGAGACCTTGGGGAGGCCAGTGGCCTGGACTCCTCTCCAGACACTGGTTTTGTCTCCCCTCCTACCGTGGCTTCGGAGGAGGGGGCAACTTATAGTGTGGTGCTGATGAGGGCTGTCAAGGCCTTGGGCCTTGAGCTCCCCGTCGCGGCCGTGAGGAATAATCTCCTCACTGAGGTCCTTAAACCGCAGTCAAGCTCGGCCGAGCCTCTGCTGCCTTTTAATGAGGCCTTGACCGACGTTCTTCTGGGCGCTTGGTCCAAGCCCGCTACGGGTTCGCCCGTAGATAGGAACGTGGCCAGACGCCACCGCCCAGCCCCGGGCGACCCATGTTACCTGTCCACCCACCCCACCCCACCCCCGAGAGCCTGGTCATCCAGGCCTCCAATTCCCAGACCGCATTCCCGTCGGCCCCGCCGGACAGGGAATCCAAGAGGTATGAGCAGTATGGTAAAAAGATATTCTCATCCCTTAGTCTGGGTCTGCGGTCTTCCAACACCGCATGCCTCTTGGGCCGTTACACCGACTCTCTGTGGGATACGGTCGCGGAAGTGCTGCCAGAGTGTCCGTTGGAGGTACAGGCCAAACTCGGCCAAGCCCTTGTGGAGGGCCGGGACGCAGCCAAATATTCCATCAGGTGTGGGCTGGATACCACCGACTCGCTAGGCAGAGCGATGGCAACGACGGTGGCGGTCAGACGCCACGCCTGGCTGAGGTCCGCCAACTTTTCGGCAGATGTCCAGAACACACTCATGGACATGCCGTTCGATGGCCGTCGCCTCTTTGGCGACAAAGCAGACCATGCGCTCGAGCGCTTTAAGGACTCCAGGGCTACGGCCAAGTCCTTGGGCCTCTCGGCCCCGCGCCAGCAATCGGCTGCTTATCACTCCTTTCGTGGCCACGGAAGGGGTGCACCCACACGTGCCGCTAGCCACGCTCCGCAGGGCAATACCCAACACGGTGGCGGCCGTGGTAACCGCCGTCCGGGCGGTAGGGGTCAACGGCGAGGTCAGTCCACACCTTCCCCCACAGCATCCGCCTCGAAACCCTCCTAGTCCGTGCTTTCAGGCCCATGTGACGCCAGTGGGGGGCAGGGTTCGCCATCACCACCTCCACTGGCGCACTGTCACTTCGGACAGGTGGGTGCTGCAAATCGTCCGAAGGGGCTACTCCCTCCCCTTCGAGGCGACTCCTCCAGCCATGCCACCGCAGACCCACCGTGTATCGGGGGATCATTTGCGACTTCTGCAGGAGGAAGTTACGGCCCTCTTGGCATCGAGCGCGTTCCTGGGCCAGAAGTAGGGTGTGGTTGCTACTCCCACTACTTTCTGGTACCCAAGAAGGGTAAAGGGGGCCTACGCCCTATCTTGGATCTACGGAACGTCAACGGCTTCCTCCGGAAGGAGAAGTTCAAAATGCTGACACTGTCTCAGGTCTTAGCTGCCCTGGACCCAGGAGACTGGATGGTAGCGTTGGACTTGCAGGACTCTTATTTCCACATCCCCGTCCTGCCGGCCCACCGGCGCTACCTGCGGTTCACGATTGGCCACGAGCACTTTCAGTTTACCGTGCTCCCCTTCGGCCTTACCAGCGCCCCACGGGTGTTCACAAAGGTGATGGCGGTGGTCGCAGCTCATCTGCGCAGGTTAGGGGTGTCAGTCTTCCCCTACCTCGACGACTGGCTGTTGAAGGCGGGCTCGCCCCAGACAGTCGACAGCCACCTCCAGACTACGGCAGATCTCCTGCACCAGCTGGGGTTCTCCATCAATGTGCCGAAGTCACACCTGTGCCCCTCTCAGAAGCTCCTCTTCATCGGAGCAGTTCTAGACTTGGCGCAGTTTCGGGTTTATCCACCCGAACAGCGGGTCCGGGATATTCAGGCTCTGATTCCCATCTTTCAGCCATTATCCCGGGTCTCGGTCAGGTTGACGCTGCGGCTTCTGGGGCTGATGGCCTCCTGCATCCTACTGGTGCATCACGCCAGGTGGCGGATGCGGGCTCTGCAGTGGGACCTGAAGTTTCAGTGGGCCCAGCATCAGGGCAACCTGTCCGACCACGTCCTGATCTCGGAGGGCACTGCGAGACAGCTGCAGTGGTGGCTCACGGACCGCGATTGGGTCAGCGGCAGATCCCTCTCCCTTCCCCAACCGGAGCATGTAGTTGTGACGGACGCGTCCCTCCAGGGCTGGGGAGGCCACATGGGAGAGGCGGAGATCAGAGGCCTCTGGTCTCCGGCGGAGGCCCGGCTCCACATCAACCTGTTGGAGTTACGGGCGAATCGTCTAGCACTGAAGGCATTCCTCCCCTCTGTCCGGGGGAGTGTAGTGCAGGTGTTCATGGACAACACCACCGCCATGTGGTACTGCAACAAACAGGGCGGGGTGGGGTCGTGGACCCTTTGCCAGGAGGCTTTGCACCTCTGGCAATGGCTGGAACGCCAGGGCGTGACCCTGGTGGCTCAACACCTGGCAGGTTCTCTGAACGCCAGGGCGGACGAGCTCAGCCGTCGGTGCATGATGGATCACGAATGGCGTCTGAACTCGGACGTGGCGCAAGGCCTCTTTCAGCAATGGGGAGAGCCTTGGTTAGATCTATTCGCCACCGAAGAGAACGCGCAATGTCATCTGTTCTGCGCGTTGGAATTTGCAAGGCGGCACTCGCTCAGAGACGCTTTTCGTCGCGAGTGGAGTTGCGGTCTGTTGTACGCCTTTCCGCCTATACCACTTCTGCCCAGAGTGCTGAAGAAGATCAAGCGCGACCGGGCCCAAGTCATCCTTGTGGCTCCGGACTGGGCGAGAAGGTACTGGTATCCAGGGCTACTCAGTATGTCAGTCGATCCCCCGGTTCGTCTGCCTCTTCAGGAGGACCTTCTGTCGCAGCAGCAGGGGACGGTCCTCCACCCGAACCTGTCCGGTCTCCACCTCCATGCTTGGAGATTGAGCGGCGACAGTTGAGGCCATTTGACTTGCCTCCTGAAGTCTGTAACGTCATTCTGGCAGCCAGGCGTCCCTCCACAAAGTCGGTATACGCCTGCAGGTGGAACAGATTTGTGGCATGGTGCACAGCAAAGGCTGTGGATCCTCTTGCTTCCCCTCTTTCTGAGGTTCTTCTCTTCCTTCTTTCTCTTGCCCAGCAGGGCTCTGCTCTGGGCACTATCAAGGGCTACCTTTCTGCCCTTTCAGCCTTTCTCAGGCTACCTGATCAGCCTTCTTTGTTCAAGTCCCCTATTGTAAATAGATTTCTTAAGGGCATCACACACACGTTTCCTCCTGTTCCGTTTGTGATGCCTCAGTGGGACTTGAACCTGGTTCTTACATTTCTGATGTGCGCTCCCTTTGAGCCACTTCACAACTGTCCTCTTCGCCTTCTGACTTTGAAGACTGCTTTCCTGGTTGCCATCACCTCTGCCAGGAGAGTGAGTGAGCTCCAGGCCCTTTCTTGTACTCCACTTTTCCTTTCTGTCCATCCGGACAAAGTGGTGCTACGTACCAAACCTTCTTTCCTGCCCAAGGTTGTCACGGCCTTCCACATCGGGCAGTCTATCACCTTGCCAACCTTCTTTCCGCCACCGCATCCCTCTAAAGAGGAAGAGCGGCTCCACCGTCGGGACCCAAAACGTGCGCTCTCATTTTATTTGGATCGCACACGCCAGTTCCGGGTGGATGACCAACTCTTTGTTGGTTACGTGGGCGCTAAGAAGGGGAAAGCGGTACACAAAAGGACCATCTCCCGGTGGATCATCTTGTGTATCCAGGCATGCTACTCCTTGGCTAGGAAGGAGCCCCCTGCTGGATTGCGGGCTCATTCTACCCGAGCCACGGCGACCACCACTGCCCTGGGCAGGGGTGTGCCCTTACAAGACATCTGTCAGGCGGCTACGTGGGCATCGCTGCACACGTTTGCAAGACACTACTGCCTGGACAGCCAAGTCCGGAGGGATGGCTTCTTTGGCCGTTCCGTCCTCCAGGACTTTCTGGTGTGATTATTGGTTCTCAGACCCACCACCGGGGTTGGTATTGCTGGGGTATCTATTCTAAGGTAAGGAATCTAATACTAACATGTCTCTTTCAGATGCACAAGTTACTACTTGTGTAACGATATATCTGTAAGAGACATTAGTTAGTATTAGATTCCTTACCGACCCACCCATCCTCCCCGTTCTGCGAACCAATATCTAGGGTTAGGGTTATCCCCTTTCAGGGCCCTAGTTTCAATGGCACCAGTGTTGGTTTTTAACATGGCTCTGCGTTTCTGGCGGGGAAAAGCTGTGTCTAAGAACTGACGTCAGCACGCGGAGGCGGCGTCTAAGTACTCCGACGACGTAATCACGGCGCCCACGACGCCGACGACGGACGCGGAGCCGCAGACGACGCCTACCGACGCGCAAGGGTACTGCTACGCAAAAATTTCCGGATCCAGTCTGACGCCTGGGGATGTTCTAAGGTAAGGAATCTAATACTAACTAATGTCTCTTACAGATATATCGTTACACAAGTAGTAACTTGTGCTGCGGTTCTACATTATTGATATCTTTCATAGATTCAGATGCAACACTCCCTCCTCCCTATTAGTGCTCACCACTCTGGATCCCTCTTATAATCATTTACTTTACACTTGTGCTCGAAATCTGAGGTAGTGATTACTCTGCGGAGGAAGAGTGCTTCAGGGTCTGAGTTTTGACTGGTTGAAGTTTGGTTCTAATAAAACAATGGGAATTGGTTACCAATGTCACTTGGCTTCTCTATGTTTTTTTCCAATGCTTAGGTGTAGCACTCCTTATTGTTATTATTATTGCTGTGGGACTCCCACCATGACAACGGGAAAGATTCAAGCACAAGAATCTATGAAAGATATCAATACTGGAGCACAACAGTGTACATGTTAGTAACTTGTTTTTTACCCACAAAAACCATCAACGACATCGCTTCAAGACCTTCTTAATCCTAGCATAAAGCAACTGGACCTGTCTGCTGACATTAGTGACACTGTCAAGAATATGCTGGTATCATTGGCTGTTTTACACCAATAAGAATCTCAAAAAAGATCAAATCAAAATTTATTTTTCTAGCCATTCTGCAATAAAAGACTATTAAGAGTCATGGGAAAAGTTACCAGAGGCTAATATCCAAACCCCCTGTACTTCACAGCAGCAATCTCAATAATCTGCTCAGCTGCCAGACAGATCCGAGACATACTAAAATGTTGCCAAATTTGCTCCAGACTGTGTGACCTTTATATATGCTTCCGATTAAATCAAGGCCAAATTTCTAATTATGCTGCTTCACCTACAGTCATCAAATTTGCTCACCATCTCATATGGTCAAACAGCTATCAGAAGCCCAAAATACCTACAACTTGAAGCAGCAAACTTCCGAACTTGCTTTGCCGAGAAGAATTCCCACCTGAATCTGTTTACCTCTTCATATTCATGAACAAAACAACCCTTCTCAGTTTTAGACAGCACTTCAAAACTAAGGGGCAAATGTACAAGCCCCTATCGCCACCATAGCGTCAGTTTTACGGATGTGGTGGTGACGATAGGGGCTGCACCTTATGTACAAGGCAGCGTTAAGCCACTTAATGTGGCTTAACCCTGCCGTGTACATAAGGCCCCTTTCATGCTATGATTAGCGTGAAAGGGGTGGGCAGTGGGAGTTCCACTGCAAAACCCGTTCATTTTTACGCTGCCCCCTATGTACAAGGGTGGCGTACATAGGAGGCAGTGCCAAAATTAAGACCAGGTAAATCCTGGTCTTAAATTAGTGTAACGAGGAGAAATGCATTATTTCTCCTTATTTTTGTGTTTTCCACATGTGCTGCCTTGTGCAGCACACATAGGAAAAAGCAAAATGCCATGGCTTGTTAATGTACAGGAAGGTGTCCCTTCCTGTACGTAAACAGACCTTTAAAAAATGCCATTTTGTCACTTTCATGTGTGCTGCATGAAGCAGCACACATGAAAGTGACAGAATGGCATTTTTTAAAGGTTTGTTTATGTGCAGGAAGGGACACTTTCTGCACATAAACAATCCTCCCCTGCATGCAGACACCCTTGCTCCTGCTTTTGCACTAAGTTGCTAAACTTAGCGCCATCGCAGGGGGAGACGTAAGACTGCACCACATTCTTGTAAATATGGTCCAGCCTTGCGTTTCAGAAGTGGCGGAGCGCTGTGTTAAGCCAAGGAAGCTAACGCCGCATTCCGCCACTTCCTTGAACATATCCCCCTAAATTTTTCTGCTTCTTTGTAAGTGAATACTTCACTCTCTTAAAACCTGTCATTGATCTACTAAAATGTCATTCAAGACTGATGTTCTTTGCAAGCACCAGGCAAGATCCATATATCTTCCTTTTCTAATCCTGGGCATCCTATTCATAGGGTGTTGTGGGTTATATGTCTTGTGAGTTACTGGTCAAATGGGTGGTCACCTGAAGGCACCATGGTGCTGAGGCTATGTAAAATAAAAAATATGAGCAGACATAAGGAGCTAACAAAATAAAGTAAGGCTCAATGACTGTCCTAAAGTGTTTGAGAGATGATTCCAGAGCAGTGGGACTACACTCAAAAATGTCTCCATAATGTTTGCATGCTGAAAGCGTGATATCCCTTCTGAATCCAGTTGTTAAATAAGCATAGTGAAGAATCCTAGAGGGTACAAATATTTGCCCTACGCCATTAAATGGCCCAATCAACCATATATAAAGTCTCTGACTGCATCTGTTACAATTATTGACGTCAGTGGAGATTCTGGTGCCCTTTTGGTACCTATTTAAATTTACTTAATCATATCACAAGCCAAACCGCCGCATTCTGGACACCATGTAGTTTCTTATTCATCGCACCTGGCAACTCTAAGTTGCAGACCAGACATTGGTGTAATCCAATATGGATGCAAGCAGCTATCATTGAGGCCCAAAGTGACTGGTGCAGGAAATGAAGGACTTTTTTTCCATAGCCTTGTTTGAAACGAAGCAGAGAAAAGTATCTGAATTAACCAGAAGTTCCTGTGTCCAGTCCTTTTCGAAGTAAAATCTCAAGCTCATAGCTTTCGCACATATGGACTTCATCTGTGCAAGCTGAAAGGTTGGTTCACACATTACATCTTTTCCAAAGTTTAGGACTCCGGTTTTCTATCATTAAGCTTCAGTAAATTTGTACTCATCCAGGTTTGAAAAACAGTGATGCAGGTACCGAGTTACAAAGGGACACCTAAAATGGAGGATCGACTGGTGTTATCTTTGTATGAAATTTATTCCACTATAAATAATCTAATCACACCTGCAAGTAAATGCAAATAAGCACTGACAAGACTAGGGGAGTAGGCTACGCTTAGACCGGCAGGGAGGAAGAGTCTGAGATTGCATTAATTATGTCATAAAACAAAACCATGAAAGGACAGCCTTCTGCAAACCTGCCATTGCTAAACAATGGGCCAATGTGTCATGATCCACATTGTCTAAGGCAGTGGATAGGTCTAAGCAAATCAACGTAGGTCAATATCCAGCCCCAAAATTAATATCCAGATTTATATATGTTGATCACCAGCTGCTTCCATTATTTGTCTCTTTTATACAGGAGTGCTATATTTAAAACTTACTAAATATTTTTTTTTATGATTGCCTGGGGCATTTGTTGGAGGCTCTCTGACTCCCCCCTACTTCAGTAACTAACCATCCTCGCTCTGCCACTATCTGATGGAGCACTGGGCCCTTCTTACAATTTCTCCTGCATGGACCTTTGATAGTTGCCTGAGAGGTAAAGGGATGTTAACATCACTCGAACAATTCAATTTACTGTATAATCTATTTGGCCACACATTAAGGACTCCATAGGTAAATGTAAGGAATATATTACAAATGAAGAGCCAAACTAAGGTGTATGCATCTCAAAAACATGGTGTAAAGCTACAAAATCACCACTGGTATGCCAAAACGTCGAATGCAGTTAAGCCCTAGCAACAAATAGCATACCAGAAATTCAGTTACAGCAATACAGAAGATAAGAAATAGAATTTGATGATCAGTGTACAGTTTTCAATCCTCCCCTCTATATATGTGTAAATCGAAAGTTGCCTAAACTCATTCTGAGCTAAAGTTGAAGACTAGGGAAGCCTAGTTAAATCAGGGAAGTAGGGAGATATTAGAACACAAACCTATGTGAACAACAATTTTCTACAGTGAATACACTCCGAAAGTATGTTTAATGCTTCATTCAGATTAAAGCACACAGAATATAAGGTGCTATGAGCACGTAAATATGACTCTTCTGTGATGTGTAATGGTGGAGCTAAAATTACTCTGCTCCAATCCCCCCTCTGATGGCGAACCTAGCCATCACAATCAAGATATAGGTCTTATCTGATTAACCAATTACAACCTCGTCGTTTTCATACTTTTTTGTCTAGACCCCTCCAGATGTTTCATGTCATCATACTACAAAACACAGACGCTCCTCTAACTTCACATCCCCTCTCTTCTAACCCTGGGCAGGCAACTTCGCTAAGCCCACGAAGTGGGCGTAGTGGTGCCTACTTCGCCCTTTGCAAAGTAGGCGAAGCAGACAACACTACGCCCACTTCGTGGGCGTAGCGAAGTTGCCCGCCACCCGCCTCCCTCCCGCCCTCCCTAAATGCTTACATTAATATATAAATGAATCATAAAACCACTTACCTTGTCCGACGCGTCCCCGGGGCTCCCCCTCGTCATCGCGCCGCCGGCGCCGCCGTCATAGATACTAATGCGCATGCGCGGCGGTCCGCGCATGCGCATTTCTCACGAGAAATGCGCGGGCGGCCGCGCATGCGCATTAGTATCCAAGATGCGCGCGCCGGCAGCGCGATGATGAGCGGGAGCCCCGGGGACGCGGCAGGACAAGGTAAGTGGTTTTATAATTCATTTATATATTAATGTAAGCATTTAGGGAGGGTGGGAGGGAGGCGGGTGGCGTTTAGTGGGGCTATGCGAAGTGCGTGGGTGGGCGTAGTTTTTTTGCCCACTTCGCGTAGCTTCGCGAAGCCCCACTATGCCCACTACACCCAGGGTTACTCTCTTCCTTTTTACTCCCTGCTTTGCTTTTTTAAACACTTCTATCACTTAAAGTTCGTCACCAGGAATATTACACAAAGGGGAATTATCACAAGAGGTTTCAAGATGTCATCCAAAAATTCCACTGCCTAGATTTCCAAACCATTTGCCTACAGCAGCATATCCACTACCAATCGCAACAAAGCACCTGTCACTTCCAACTCCTTCTTCAAATCCTTCTTTAGATCAGTAATGTTCTTTATGTATTTTCTGAAGTCCTTCTGTTAGAACTGGGAGTCTCTAGTTGGCAGAGGTAGGTACAACAATAGGTACCCTTGCTTCTAGTCAGGGTAAGAAGGATACACTCTTTAGATAACCCCTGCTCACCCCCCTTGGTAGCTTGGCACGAGCAGTCAGGCTTATCAAAGGCAATGTGTAAAGTATTTGTACCAACACTCACAGTAACAAAGTGAAAACACCACAAAATGACTCCACAACAGTTTAGAAAAATAAAGGTATTTAATCTAAGCTAAACCAGACCAAATCAACAAAAAACCAACATACACAGTTCAAGAATATGGTTTCAAAAGAGTTCTTAAGGTTGCGTTAAAATAATCCACAATTGCGTCACATTTTAGCCAACAGTACCTTTAGATGCAACAAAAGTTCCAAGTGAAAGCTGTAGCGTTGAAAAGCAAGCGATGCTTCACTCCTGAGACCCTGGGGAGGCGATGCGACAACCCCGCTGGACGCAGCGGGCGTGTTGCGATGACTCCGGGCTGTATGGGGAGGGATGCGATACCTTACGTGGATTCCGGTGCGCAGGTTTCGGTGAAAGCGGCTCGCAAAAGGTGCGATGCAATGATCTTCGTGACGGTGACGATCTCAGGTGCGGCAGCGATGCGTGGCGCTGCGTTGGTCTTCTCACGCGGCCCCTCGATGTGATGGCTCTGCGACGACTCTCGCAGCGACGTGATGCGGTCCGCAAGCAGGCGATGTGACGATCTCACCGGGTGAAGACAGGCTCTGCAACGATGTTCGCAGTGATGGTACTTTTCCCGCACCAGAGCGATGCGTTCTGCAAGCGAAGGAAGCGTTGGTTCTTGCAGCGGCAACAGGTGCTGCGACGGTCTCGATCTTCGCGGTAGCGAGAATTTCCTCGCACTGACGGGGATGCGCTCCGCAAGCAAACAATGCGTGAAACTTTGCAGAAATTCTTTAGTATCTTGATTTCCAGCTTCCCAAGCACAGGTACAACTTCCAGAGGCACCATAACTGGCCCAAGCACTCTGGGAAGGACAGAACTCTCTCAGTAGAGTTCAGGGAAGCTGGGGGTGAAGTCCTTTTGTTCCTGGGACTTCTTAACAGGAAGCCAGCTCCTCTCAGGCCCTTGGAGATTCCTTCAAGCAAGGGGACACAGCACAAAGCAAAGTCCTTACCCTCTCCTTGGCAGCAAAGCAACTGCAGGTCAGTCCACAAGTACACAGCAGGACAGTCTTCCTTCTTCAGTCTTCCAGCTTTCTCCTTGGCAGAGGTTCCTTCTTGATTCCTGGATGATCTAATTTTCTGTAGCCTGGGGTCCTATACTTATACCCCTAAAAGTTTTTGTTCCCTTTGTGCAGGCGGGCTCTGAGCCCGGTCTGAACCAGTTCTGGGTATTCCTTGAGCACTTTGTTTTCCTGGTCTCTCATTTCCTTTCAGAGAGAGGGGCAGGGTCGTCAGCCGCCCAGCAGGGGGTGGAGCCAGCATTGTGGAAGGCAGGCACAGCCCTATTCAGGCCCAGGTGCTACCCCCTCCCACCACTCTAGATGCAGATGGAGCTATTCAGCCCAGGGATGGCCCACTCAGCCTCTGGAGCCACCCAGACCCTGCCACTCACAAACCGGACACTCAATTCACAAACAGGCCAAGGCACACAGAAAGGTCAGACAAGAGAACAGCAGCCTTCTAAAAGTGCTGTTCTCAAACACAGGATTTAAAAACCACCTTACCTAAAAGATGTGATATTAAATTCTGAGTTCAGGGATACTAGACTTTTATGTCCTATCTTGCTCCTATGGGCAGATATGCAGGTAGCCACTGTAGCCAGCATTCCCCATGATAGCCTATGGGCAAGATAGCCTTACAATAGTGAAAAACGAAAATGGCTGTAATTCACTACCAGAGCATGTCACCTGCACCAGTACATGCTCTACCTTTCACATGCACTGCACCCTGCCCAAGGGGGTACCTTGGGCCTTCCATAGGGGTGACCAATGTTTACAGAAAGGGAAGGGTTAGGCCTGCTCAGTGGGGACACTGGCCAGGTTGACATGGCAGTTCACAGACTGCACACAGGCACTGCTGTGGCAGCCCTGAGACACCATTTTAGGTCTACTCATGTGGGTGGCACAATCAGTGCTGTAGGCCCGCTAGTAGCATTTGTAGCACCAGCCCTGGCACACTCTGTGCACTTTACTAGGGACTTCTTGGTGATACAAATATGCCAATCATGTATAACCAATCACAATAACAAATTACACAGGGAGCACATGCACTTTGACACTGATCAGCAGTGGCAAAGTGCCCAAAGCATCTAAACCAGCAAAAACGAAATCCGTCAAAAAAACAGGAGGCAGAGGCAAAAAGACAGGGGAAACCGCGCCAAAGGTGCCAGGTCTAACAACTTCCATGTAGGTGTAATATTGTTGGACCTTTACCATCTAACAGACTCTGCCCTCCTTTGCAAGAAGGACGTGTAACACAGGTCTGTTCTGCAAAACCATTGATCTAATGGCTACTGTTTCAGTATCTACTAGTAACAAATCTCTGGCAGTGCTAGTGGACAACTTATCAACTACAGTTTACAACGTTCTAAATTTCATATCGTTCATTATCACCCCTACAGATGGATAATTGCACCATAAATATCTTTCACAATGTCACAGCACTAGCTCCTCATTGAATCTGGAATTCTGTTCCCACACAGGTTTCTTGAAATGTTCCCCATGATAAATCTTTGGGAAAACTACACCCAAGTAGCATGTGCCACACAATTGCTTATGCAAGTTAAAATAGGCATATTTTCCACACATAAAATACATTCCAGTAATCACAAGATCATTTCAATCTAAAAATAATTCCCACTTTCCTCTAATCTCAAATGTATAGTCACATTCACTCTTGCGCACATATAGTATGTCAAGTTAATTCTTTTTATTCTACACACATAACTTCCCTTTGTGTGGCCAATCTAAAGCTAATGCTCCTTGATTTTCTGCTGTCGATGATCAATTTCTTTTTCAGTCCACTTAGGCATCCTAGGGAGGTTTGATGCTTTAGCACAATACAGTGCAAATGTGCATAGTGCAAGGTATAAATACAAACAATGCAAAAACCAGTAAATACCTACAGTACAGCCTAATCCAACAATCATCAATTCATGGAAGAACGTGAGCGGATGGCCATTTTCAGAAAGGTGCACACTCGATATATTATATCTGAAAGAGACACGTTAGTGATAGATTCCTTACCTTAGAATATCCCCAGGCGTCACACTGGATCTGATATTTTTTTGCGTAGCAGTACCCATACGCGTCGGTAGGCGTCGTCCGCGGCTCCGCGTCAGTCGTCGGCATCATGGGCGCCGTGATGACGTCGTCGGAGTACTTAGACACCGCCTCCACGTGCTGACGTCAGTTCTTCTTTTTTCCGCGCCAGCTAGCGCAGATCTGGAAAAAGTTGTACCCTAGTCCCTTTTTGAATAACCTTTTGAGATCCTTTTTGATCTATTTTCGAAGTCTATTCGACTCCGACGGTGCCGGTAGGGATGCCCAGGTCAAGCCCTCTGATGTCGGTTACCGACCCCCATCGCCGGTGTCTTCACTGTCTGGGCCCAGACCACGACGACAAGTCCTGCTCCAACTGCCGGTCCCTGACGTCTAAAGCTAGACGGGAGCGGTCCCGTAAGTGACTCAAGCTTCGGCAGTCCGCCCCGCGCCGCTCGAGGTCCCGGCCCGAAAGGAGGTCGAGGTACCGGTCGCGGGGCCGGAGCCACCACAGTTCCGGGAGTCGTCATCGGTCTTCGGGCTCGAAGTCTTCAGATAAGAGGCACAAGAAGTCGAAGAGGCATCATCGCTCTTCTGACTCCCCCGCGACGCTTGCGCGACGCGACCGGGGGTTCGGGCGACACCGCCCACGCGGCTCCGCTGGAGCCGCAGGTGTCGCGGCCTGCTCCACACCCGCCGGTCCCTGGGTAGGACGCGACGCCGGGGGAGATTGCTGACTTCCTCATGGCCATGAGGTCGCTCGCTCCTCCGTCGGGTTCCGCGGCGCCTTCGGGCCAAGCGGCTCCGACTGGGTCCCCATGCGGGCCGGGTGCTTCGGCCCCGGCGCCGTCGGCGACTTCGGTCCCGACGCCGCAGGGCCCCTCTAGGTCCGGATCCGGATCCGGGTCGCCGCCGGTCGACCTCACGACCTCGCCGGCGTCGGCCCCACGGGTGTCGCCCCCGGCGCCGTCCCAGGACTACGTCGTCCCTGGTTCTGCCCTCGTTTCGGGTCTCGACGCCGATGGGAGAATTTTATTTCTATGATCCGACCCCATCTTTTGAGCCTGAGTACCAGGCGGTGGGTGATGAGGAGGATTGGGAGGGGTCTGAGGACCCTCTGGCACATGAGTGTCAGTCTTCTGAGGACTGGACAGGAGAGCTTGGGAATGCCAGTGGTCTGGACACTTCGCCAGACACTGGTTTTGTCTCCCCTCCTAGCGTGGCTACGGAGGAGGGGGCTGCTTATAGCGTGGTGCTGATGAGGGCGGCCAAGGCCCTGGGCCTTGAGCTCCCCATCGCGGCCGTGAGGACTAACCTCCTCACTGAGGTCCTTAAACCGCAGTCAAGCTCGGCCGAGCCTCTGCTGCCTTTTAATGAGGCCTCGTCAGACGTTCTTTTGGGCACTTGGTCCAGGCCCGCCACAGGGCAGCCTGTGGATAGGAACGTGGCCAGACGCCACCGCCCGGCTCCGGGTGACACTTGCTTTCTGTCTACCCACCCCACCCCTGAGAGCCTCGTTATCCAGGCCTCCAATTCCCAGACCGAATTCCCGTTGGCTCCCCCCGACCGGGAATCCAAGAGGTACGAGAATTACGGGAAGAAGGTATTCTCCTCCCTGAGTTTGGGATTGCGGTCAGTCAATACCGCGTGCCTCTTGCGCCGCTACACCCACTCTTTGTGGGACACGGTCGCGGCCGTGCTGCCAGAATGCCCGATGGAGGTACGGGCTAAACTCGGCCAGGCCCTTGTGGAGGGCTGAGATGCGGCACGGTATTCCATCCGGTGTGGGCTGGACACTACCGACTCTCTAGGCAGAGCGATGGCAACGAAGGTGGCGATTCGTCACGCCTGGTTGAGGTCCGCCAATTTCTCGGCCGATGTCCAAAACACCGTTATGGACATGCCGTTCGATGGCCGTCGCCTCTTTGGCGACAAGGCAGACCATGCGCTTGAGCGCTTTAAGGACTCCAGGGCTACGGCCAAGTCCTTGGGCCTCTCAGCCCGCGCCAGCAAATGGCTGCCTTTCGCCCCTTTCGTGGCCAAGGAAGGGGCGCCCCCGCACATCCTGCCAGCCACGTGCCACAGACTACCATCCATGCGGTGGCAGACGTGGAAACCAACGTGGCGGCGGTCGGGGACAACGGCGAGGCCAGTGCACACCTACCCCTGCAGCATCCGGCTCAAAACCCTCCTAGTCCGTGCTTTCAGGCCCATGTCACGCCAGTGGGGGGTAGGGTCCGCCATCACCATCACCACTGGCGCACTGTCACATCGGACAGGTGAGTGCTGCAAATCGTTCGAAGGGGCTACTCCCTCCCCTTCGAGGCGTCCCCTCCAGCCATGCCACCGCAGTACCAGCGCGTGTCGGGGGATCACTTGAAACTTCTACAAGAGGAAGTTACGGCCCTTTAGGCCAAGGGGGCCATCGAGCACGTTCCTGGGCCAGAAGTAGGGTGTGGTTGTTACTCCCACTACTTTCTGGTACCCAAGAAGGGCAAAGGGGGCCTACGCCCTATCTTGGACCTACGGAACGTTAATGACTTCCTCCGGAAGGAGAAGTTCAAGATGCTGACATTGGCTCAGGTCTTAGCTGCCCTAGACCCTGGAGACTGGATGGTAGCGTTGGACTTGCAGGACGCTTATTTTCACATCCCCGTCCTGCCAGCCCACCGGTGCTACCTGCGGTTCACTGTAGGCCATGAGCACTTTCAGTTTACCTCCCTTCGGCCTTACCAGCGCCCCACGGGTGTTCACAAAAGTGATGGCGGTTGTCGCAGCTTGTAGTGTAGTTCCTATATTCCCAATAGGCTCTGCGCATTGGAATATTGATCTATTTTCGAAGTCTATTCGACTCCGACGGTGCCGGTAGGGACCGTGCCGGTAGGGATGCCCAGGTCAAGCCCTCTGATGTCGGTTACCGACCCCCATCGCCGGTGTCTTCACTGTCTGGGCCCAGACCACGACGACAAGTCCTGCTCCAACTGCCGGTCCCTGACGTCTAAAGCTAGACGGGAGCGGTCCCGTAAGTGACTCAAGCTTCGGCAGTCCGCCCCGCGCCGCTCGAGGTCCCGGCCCGAAAGGAGGTCGAGGTACCGGTCGCGGGGCCGGAGCCACCACAGTTCCGGGAGTCGTCATCGGTCTTCGGGCTCGAAGTCTTCAGATAAGAGGCACAAGAAGTCGAAGAGGCATCATCGCTCTTCTGACTCCCCCGCGACGCTTGCGCGACGCGACCGGGGGTTCGGGCGACACCGCCCACGCGGCTCCGCTGGAGCCGCAGGTGTCGCGGCCTGCTCCACACCCGCCGGTCCCTGGGTAGGACGCGACGCCGGGGGAGATTGCTGACTTCCTCATGGCCATGAGGTCGCTCGCTCCTCCGTCGGGTTCCGCGGCGCCTTCGGGCCAAGCGGCTCCGACTGGGTCCCCATGCGGGCCGGGTGCTTCGGCCCCGGCGCCGTCGGCGACTTCGGTCCCGACGCCGCAGGGCCCCTCTAGGTCCGGATCCGGATCCGGGTCGCCGCCGGTCGACCTCACGACCTCGCCGGCGTCGGCCCCACGGGTGTCGCCCCCGGCGCCGTCCCAGGACTACGTCGTCCCTGGTTCTGCCCTCGTTTCGGGTCTCGACGCCGATGGGAGAATTTTATTTCTATGATCCGACCCCATCTTTTGAGCCTGAGTACCAGGCGGTGGGTGATGAGGAGGATTGGGAGGGGTCTGAGGACCCTCTGGCACATGAGTGTCAGTCTTCTGAGGACTGGACAGGAGAGCTTGGGAATGCCAGTGGTCTGGACACTTCGCCAGACACTGGTTTTGTCTCCCCTCCTAGCGTGGCTACGGAGGAGGGGGCTGCTTATAGCGTGGTGCTGATGAGGGCGGCCAAGGCCCTGGGCCTTGAGCTCCCCATCGCGGCCGTGAGGACTAACCTCCTCACTGAGGTCCTTAAACCGCAGTCAAGCTCGGCCGAGCCTCTGCTGCCTTTTAATGAGGCCTCGTCAGACGTTCTTTTGGGCACTTGGTCCAGGCCCGCCACAGGGCAGCCTGTGGATAGGAACGTGGCCAGACGCCACCGCCCGGCTCCGAGTGACACTTGCTTTCTGTCTACCCACCCCACCCCTGAGAGCCTCGTTATCCAGGCCTCCAATTCCCAGACCGAATTCCCGTTGGCTCCCCCCGACCGGGAATCCAAGAGGTACGAGGGTGAGTGGCCCATTACATCGGACAGCGCTGCATTGCGCATGCGCCAGCGGGGGAACGCGTATTTAACGCGAGTCCCCGTTCTCTCTCCCCTGACACGGAGCTCATTGCAGACAGGAGCGTGACGGCGCTTGCTGCTCTGCTACTTTTAAAAATTGCCTGAAATTGTTTATTTTGTTTTGTTTTTAGGTCGCTTGACCCTCGCTCTACCTCAGCCCCTTACCTGCACAATAATTGTGTCCCTGCACCGCCGCTTGGCGGGTTGGTTCTCGGGGTGGCGGACATCTTGCTCTGGGGTGAGTGGCCCATTACATCGGACAGCGCTGCATTGCACATGCGCCAGCGGGGGAACGCGTATTTAATGCTCCTCCCCTAGCGCAGCGGGATCGCGCAGCGGGCGTGTCCTCGCGTGGCCGGAGTCGTGCCAGAGTCCTGCCCGTCTGCGCCCGTCCGCGCTTAGGACGCGTTGGACGTGGCGGGCTCTGGGCGGCCCTCGTCTATCCAATACCGTTGCCATGCTTACTTATTCCAGGGAGCGCCTGTATTCCATCGGCAAGGTGAGCGGTCATTGTACTCTACAGCCCGTTCATCCTTTATGCGGCCCTTACCGCTGTCCCTGTAATGGCTTGGCACTTGATCCACCGCTGCTTCTCGCTCGGCTTCTTCCCTCTGCCGTTCGGCGTAATAGAGGGTTACCGCCTTTTTTGCGGATTCTGAATCTTAATGTCAGGTCGATTCTTAGACATCAACAGAATGTGTATGACCTAATTGAAAATGAAGCCCCGGATATTATGACCTTAACCGAAACATGGCTTCAGGAAGCCGACACTGCCATTCCCAATCTAGTCTGCCCTCTCGGCTACTCCATGTATACTGCGAATAGGCTATCTAGAGGTGGGGGTATAGCTTTGATAGTAAGATCTAGCTTTTCCTGTGTGTGGACCATTCTTAAGATCGCTGGCTGCGAAAGCGCCTCGTTTAAAGTCTCTGTCAGCCCAGAATTTACATTCTCTGGGATGGTGGTGTATCGTCCGCCGGGCAGTGATGTAGCGTTCAGGAATGCTTTCCCGGACACTGTTGCCACCTTGGTCACTGCCTGTGCCAATTTTTCCATTCTGGGCGATTTAAATTTGCATTTTGATGCCCCATCCTGTCTGACAGCGCGTAGTATTCTTGCGGACTTAGAGGCCCTACAACTTTCACAGCTGGTCTCTCAGCCTACTCATTCCGGGGGACATATTCTTGACCCTTTTTTCACCAACTTGACCGAGGCTAAAGTCACGTTGGTGGCTCCTGTAGAGTGGTCTGACCATTCTTTGGTTTCCATCTACTGCCCTATGACTTCCAACATTTCCATCTCTCCAGCCAAGCAGGTACCCAGGAGACCCTGGAGTAAACTCAGGCTGGATGACTTTTACCATCTCCTGTCAATGGAACCTCTGGGTCCATTTAACAACGTAGAGGAGGGATATGATCTCTTCTGCTCTTGGCTCATTAGGGCTCTGGATGTTTTGATACCTGTTGTAACAACGAAGATTAACCCTCGTGTGTCAAGCCCCTGGTATGACGACGCTTTGCGCGCCCTGAAGGGAGCCTGTAGACGGGCGGAGAGGGCCTGGCGGAAGACATATGGGGCTGAGCAAAAAGCTACTTATGTCGCTTCCGTCAAGCTCTATCACCGGGCCATTTGTCGTGCCCGAGCGGCATTTTATGCCGAGGAATTCCGGAACAGCACTAACCCGTCGAAGGCTATCTTCAAGGCGGTGAAAGATCTTATGTCTAAGCGGCCCATTTCTACGACTGAGAGTTCTGTCACACATTGTGAGTCCCTTGCTTCCTATTTCTTAGGTAAAGTCCAGTCTATTTATCGGACTTTCCCGAGTACGGGTATAGCACTGGGTAGCCCAAAGGGGACACCCTACCAGCCCGCTCTTCTCACTCTTCCCCCTTTCACCATGGAAGGGTTTGATAAACTTGCTACGCAAGTTAAATCTGGTTCTCCGACTGATCCAGTGAGGCCTGCCCTCTTTCGAGATCAGACCTTTGTGGGACGTGTGGCTATTCGCTCTCTTGTTAATCTCTCCTTAGAGACTGGGGTCGTTCCTACCAGCTGGAAACAGGCGGTGGTGTCTCCGATTATTAAAAAGCCATCTCTTGACCCGTCTAAGCCGGAAAGCTACCGTCCCATCTCGCTGCTGCCCTGGCCAGCTAAGTTGACAGAGGCCCATGTCAATCTGGCCCTGTCCGAACACTTAGCCCGGTCCAATGCCCTCGATCCCACACAGAATGGGTTCCGTGCTGGCCACAGCACGGAGACTGCCCTTCTGGTGATGGTGGAACATCTCCGGGCAAGGTTGGATGCTGGACAGACGTCGGCGCTGATTTTGTTAGATCTCAGCGCCGCATTTGATACTGTATCGCACAGCATCCTCCTTGGGCGGCTCGAGGAGATTGGTATCGGCGGCTCGGCGCTGCAATGGTTCCGCTCCTTCCTAGACAACCGCTCCTTCTGTGTTGCCATCCCTCCGTTCAAGTCCGGGTTCCAGCCTCTGGCCATGGGGGTTCCACAGGGATCCTCGCTGAGTCCCACGTTGTTCAACCTCTACGTGAGACCGCTGGCTGATGTCGCTAGGCAGTGGGGCCTAACCATGGTCTCATATGCCGACGACACACAGCTGGCGGTTACTCTCAGCGGGGATGCGGAACAGGATGCCCCCAGGTTTCAGTCCGGTCTGAAGGCGGTGGCCAGCTGGCTGACAGGTAACTGTCTCCAGCTTAATGCCACAAAAACAGAGGTGATGGTTGTCGGGAAGGGAGTGGAGCTTTGGGGCGATCAGTGGTGGCCTTCGGAGCTTGGCCCCACTCCGACCCCAGTGCCGGAGGTGAAGAACCTTGGGGTCTGGCTAGACGCGGGTCTGACATTTATAGGGCACACCAAAAAAATCGCAGCCTGTTGCTTCGGTCTCCTTAGAGGGTTAAGGCCGGTGCTTAAGTTTTTTGATGCCCCGACTAGACAGCTTGTGGTCCAGGCAACCGTCATCTCTCGTCTGGACTACGCCAGCTCTCTGCTGGCGGGGGCTAACCAGGCTGAGTTAACACGCCTGCAGCGGGTGCAGAACGCCGCGGCGAGAGCCATTGTTGGACTTCCTAAGTTCTCCCCGGTGTCTCATGTCATCCGCTCCCTGCACTGGCTCCCGGTTAGGAAGCGTATCCTCTTTAAGGTCCTGTGTCTGACCTTTAAAATCCTTAGAGGCATAGGTCCCGAGATCTTGGCCAACTCGATCTCCTTCTATGTCCCTACCCGCAACCTTCGATCACAAGGTCAGGCCCTTGCTGTTGTTCCCAGATTTAGGCTCAGCCGGATGGGAGGCCGTTCCTTTAGGGTGAGAGCTGCGTCACTTTGGAACACCCTCCCGGTTGAAATTCGGCTGATAGAGGACTTGCTGTCGTTTCGTAGAGCCATAAAAACCTTCCTATTTTAGCCCTTCTGTTTTAGCACTTTTTTGTAGCATTCTGCCTTGTTGTGTTATGACTGCTCCGTGTCTCTGCGCCGGGATGCTCCTTTGCTGGAGTCGCTGTGCGCATAACAAATTGTTATAACATAACATAACGAGAATTACGGGAAGAAGGTATTCTCCTCCCTGAGTTTGGGATTGCGGTCAGTCAATACCGCGTGCCTCTTGCGCCGCTACACCCACTCTTTGTGGGACACGGTCGCGGCCGTGCTGCCAGAATGCCCGATGGAGGTACGGGCTAAACTCGGCCAGGCCCTTGTGGAGGGCTGAGATGCGGCACGGTATTCCATCCGGTGTGGGCTGGACACTACCGACTCTCTAGGCAGAGCGATGGCAACGAAGGTGGCGATTCGTCACGCCTGGTTGAGGTCCGCCAATTTCTCGGCCGATGTCCAAAACACCGTTATGGACATGCCGTTCGATGGCCGTCGCCTCTTTGGCGACAAGGCAGACCATGCGCTTGAGCGCTTTAAGGACTCCAGGGCTACGGCCAAGTCCTTGGGCCTCTCAGCCCGCGCCAGCAAATGGCTGCCTTTCGCCCCTTTCGTGGCCAAGGAAGGGGCGCCCCCGCACATCCTGCCAGCCACGTGCCACAGACTACCATCCATGCGGTGGCAGACGTGGAAACCGCCGTGGCGGCGGTCGGGGACAACGGCGAGGCCAGTGCACACCTACCCCTGCAGCATCCGGCTCAAAACCCTCCTAGTCCGTGCTTTCAGGCCCATGTCACGCCAGTGGGGGGTAGGGTCCGCCATCACCATCACCACTGGCGCACTGTCACATCGGACAGGTGAGTGCTGCAAATCGTTCGAAGGGGCTACTCCCTCCCCTTCGAGGCGTCCCCTCCAGCCATGCCACCGCAGTACCAGCGCGTGTCGGGGGATCACTTGAAACTTCTACAAGAGGAAGTTACGGCCCTTTAGGCCAAGGGGGCCATCGAGCACGTTCCTGGGCCAGAAGTAGGGTGTGGTTGTTACTCCCACTACTTTCTGGTACCCAAGAAGGGCAAAGGGGGCCTACGCCCTATCTTGGACCTACGGAACGTTAATGACTTCCTCCGGAAGGAGAAGTTCAAGATGCTGACATTGGCTCAGGTCTTAGCTGCCCTAGACCCTGGAGACTGGATGGTAGCGTTGGACTTGCAGGACGCTTATTTTCACATCCCCGTCCTGCCAGCCCACCGGTGCTACCTGCGGTTCACTGTAGGCCATGAGCACTTTCAGTTTACCTCCCTTCGGCCTTACCAGCGCCCCACGGGTGTTCACAAAAGTGATGGCGGTTGTCGCAGCTTGTAGTGTAGTTCCTATATTCCCAATAGGCTCTGCGCATTGGAATAATATCTTCAGTAGTGTAGACGTAGGACTGAGGTTAACTAGGTCTTTTACTGACGATATTAGACTTAAGTTTTGTGTGCCAGCTAGCTCAGAGTTCACTAGAAACTTTCTCGAATAAGCGAGGAGGAGTTTAACCTCCCTGGATAGACAAGAAGGGATTTAGTTTCTGACAACCATAGAACATGACAACTTTGCTCTCCCTGATCAAGAGTATATCTCTAGAGTCGTGTGAAAACAAAAGACAGCTATTTTACTCAGTCAATACGTGCATACTTAGTTTCACCAGATTTGCAGAGAAAAGGAGAGACGGGCGTTTTCAATAAAAGGTGTTATTTATTGATCAGTCTCTTTTCTCATACAAGAGAAATGAATCGCTACAATTGTAATACTTATAGTTAAGTAAAATGCATACAGTAAAAGCAGGAGTATAAAATAATACTGTAAAAGCATCGATATGGTTTCTTAGCCATATGTTACTTAAAATGGATAAAAGATATACATACATATATACATTGACTAATCGTACTCAACTGGTGCTTCTAACTACGCCTACCCCGGTGTACCTGACCTAAGCCTAATACATGGGAAGGAGTAAGTAGCAGTTCAAGTTAAGTTTGGTTTGCCAAGAGTCTGACTCAAGAATTCTCTGTAAGGGGTTAGTCAGTTCAGTACCTGGGATTTAGAAGGCAAGAGGGCTGGTATCTCTTTCTCAGGACTCGGTATCCCAGTCACCCGCGAGGGCAAGCTGGAAACGCTGGAGGCTGGAATCCTCGGCAAGAGGGAAGGCAGCGTTTCTCCTCAGCGCGTCAAAAGGGAGGGGCAGCGTCCGTGGGCTCTCGCATCAGCTGGGCTCTCCGGCAAGTAGTCGCTGCTCCAAGCTCATCACCACCGCGTCCTTACTTAGGGCAGTGTCGGTATATTTATACCTGAGAGGTGCCGGGTTTGACGTAAGGATGGACATAAGACGTCAATTAAGAACTGGTCGTTCTTACATTCTTTGCTGGAGTTCTCGAACGAAATCAAAACAATAGCAGCGGGGATTTCCCAGGTTTGCTGGAGGCTTGGTTTGTTTAGAGAACTCGGTGTGCTTTCTAGGGGGCTGGAGGAATAGTGCTTGCTTAATGTGACAGCATGCGCTATGACTGATTTATGAAACGGGTTTCTGTGCCGTTGTATGGATATGAGTGATTTATAACCGGACAAGGGTCAGAAATTGGAGTATCGATACAGGTCCCTATATAAACACACTACAAGCTCATCTGCGCAGGTTAGGGGTTTCAGTCTTCCCCTACCTCGACGACTGGTTGTTGAAGGCGGGCTCGCCCCAGACAGTCGTCAGCCACCTCCAGACTACGGCCGACCTCCTGCACCTGCTGGGGTTCTCCATCAATGTGCCGAAGTCACACCTGTGTCCCTCTCGGAAGCTCCTCTTCATCGGAGCGGTTCTAGACTCGGCGCAGTTTCGGGTTTATCGTCCCGAACAGCGGGTTCGAGGTATTCAGGCTCTGATTCCGATCTTTCAGCCTTTATCCCGAATCTCGGTCAGGTTGACGCTGCGGCTTCTGGGGCTGATGGCCTCCTGCATCCTTCTGGTGCATCACGCCCGGTGGCGGATGCGGGCTCTGCAGTGGGACCTGAAGTTTCAGTGGGCCCAGCATCAGGGCAACTTGTCCGACCATGTCTTGATCTCGAAGGGCACTGCAAGACAGTTGCAGTGGTGGCTCACGGACCGCGATTGGGTCAGCGGCAGATCCCTCTCCGTACCCCAACCGGAGCACGTAGTTGTGACGGACGCGTCCCTCCAGGGCTGGGGGGGCCACATGGGAGAGGCGGAGATCAGAGGCCTCTGGTCTCCGGCGGAGTCCAAGCTCCACATCAATCTTCTGGAGCTGCGGGCGATCCGACTTGCACTGAAGGCATTCCTCCCCTCTGTCCGGGGGAGTGTAGTGCAGGTGTTCACGGACAACACCACCGCCATGTGGTACTGCAACAAACAGGGCGGGGTGGGGTTATGGACCCTCTGCCAGGAGGCTCTGCGCCTCTGGCAGTGGCTGGAACATCAGGGCGTGACCCTGGTGGTTCAACACCTGGCAGGTTCTCTGAACGCCAATGCGGACGAACTCAGCCGTCGGTACATGATGGATCACGAATGGCGTCTGAACTCGGACGTGGCGCAAGGCCTCTTTCAGCAGTGGGGAGAGGCTGGGTTAGATCTATTCGCCACAGAAGAGAACGCGCAATGTCATCAGTTCTGCGCGTTGGAATTTCCAAGGCGGCACTCGCTCGGAGACGCTTTTCGTCGCGAGTGGAGTTGCGGTCTATTGTACGCCTCTCCGCCTATACCACTTCTGCCCATAGTGCTGAAGAAGATCAGGCACGACTGGGCCTTGGTTATCCTTGTGGCTCCGGACTGGGCGCGAAGATATCGGTATCCAGAGCTACTCAGCATGTCTGTCGATCCCCCGATTCGTCTGCCTCTTCAGGAGGACCTTCTGTCGCAGCAGCAGGGGACGGTCCTCCACCCGAACCTGTCCAGTCTTCACCTCCAAGCTTGGAGATTGAGCGGCGACAGTTGAGGCCCTTTGACTTGCCTCCTGAAGTCTGTAATGTCATTCTGGCAGCCAGGCGTCCGTCCACAAAGTCAGTATACGCCTGCAGGTGGAACAGATTTGTGGCATGGTGCACAGCAAAGGCTGTGGATCTGCTCTTTGCCCCCCTTTCTGAGGTTCTCCTCTTCCTTGTCTCTCTTGCCCAGCAGGGCTCTGCTCTGGGCACTATTCTGCCCTTTCCGCATTCTTGAGGCTACCTGATCAGCCATCTTTGTTCAAGTCCCCAATTGTAAATAGGTTTTTGAAGGGCATCACACACATGTTCCCTCCTGTTCTATTCGTGATGCCCCAGTGGGACTTGAACCTTGTGCTCACTTATCTGATGTGCGCTCCCTTCGAGCCACTTCATAACTGTCCTCTCCGTCTTCTTACCCTTAAGACTGCTTTACTGGTTGCCATCACCTCTGCCAGGAGGGTGAGTGAGCTCCAGGCTCTTTCTTCCAAACCACCTTTCCTTTCTGTCCATCCGGACAAGGTTGTGTTGCGGACAAGACCCTCTTCCCTGCCCAAGGTAGTCACAGCTTTCCACATCGGGCAGTCCATCACCTTGCCCACCTTCTTTCCGCCTCCGCATCCCTCGTAAGAGGAAGAGAGGCTCCACCGTTGGACCCAAAACGTGCGCTCTCATTCTATCTGGATAGCACATGCCAGTTCCGGGTTGATGACCAACTCTTTGTTGGTTACGTGGGCGCTAAGAAGGGCCGGGCGGTGCACAAACGGACCATCTCTCGGTGGATCGTGTTGTGCATCCAGGCATGCTACTTCTTGGCTAAAAAGGAACCCCCTGTTGGGCTGAGGGCCCATTCCACTCGGGCCACGGCGACTACTACTGCCCTGGGCCGGAGAGTCCCCTTGCAGAACATTTACCAGGCGGCTACGTGGGCCTCGCTGCACACGTTTGCAAGACACTACTGCCTGGACAGTCAAGTCCGGAGGGATGGCTTCTTTGGCCGTTCCGTCCTCCAGGACTTTCTGGTGTGATTATTGGTTCGCAGACCGACCACCGGGGTTGGTATTGCTGGGGTATCTATTCTAAGGTAAGGAATCTATCTCTAACGTGTCTCTTTCAGATGCACAAGTTACTACTTGTGAAACGATATATCTGTAAGAGACATTAGTTAGTGATAGATTCCTTACCGACCCACCCATCCTCCCCGTTCTGCGAACCGATATCTAGGGTTAAGGTCATCCCCTTTCAGGGCCCTAGTTTCATGGCACCAGTGTTCTGCGTTTCTGGCGTGGAAAAGCTGTGTATAAGAACTGACGTCAGCACGCAGAGGCGGCGTCTAAGTACTCCGACGTCATCACGACGCCCACAACGCCGACGACTGACACGGAGCCGCGGACGACGCCTACCAACGCGCATGAGTACTGCTACGCAAAAAAATTCCGGATCCAGTCTGACGCCTTGGGATATTCTAAGGTAAGGAATCTATCACTAACTAATGTCTCTTACAGATATATCGTTACACAAGTAGTAACTTGTGCATCATCTTCTTTGAGCTGGAGAATAATTTTGTATTTAACCTTAAAATCAGTTATGCCCTTTGCCCTAAAAAACGGTATCAATAGCTGCAGACTGTAATTTTGATAAAAAGAACAAAAGAACAAAAAATGTAACATAGACTGTTTCCCTAGGTTACCACATGGGCAAACCAAATTCTCAATATTAGGTTGATAACCTATAGGGAAACACAACAAATACTTTATTGATCTTGATTTGAGATGGAAAAGAAGGCTTCGCTCCCAGCGTGTAATATCGTTTAAAAGATAACTAATGGGTGAGCACGAAGGAGGTCCGCCCTCCCCTGTCATTAAAATATATTGTTTCACTGATACTTTGGCTGATTCCTGAGCATATCTTGCATCCCTATAGTGTTTATGTAAAATTTTGCGGATGGTCTTTCCATCAATTCCATCTAATTGATCAGGATTATTGAAGATACGGTCGAGAATAACCGCAATCAAATTCGCCCGTACGTGGGCCAGCCAGGGGATATCACCGCCCTTATCACATTTTAGGCAATCAGCCTAAATTTCCCTAGTTAGAGTGGCTGCTGGATTTTTCCAAACCTTTAGCCAAAACAGGACAGGGCGAGACCTAATGTGGTCCTCCAAGTAAGGCATTCTTAGCTCATTATGGCATACAAAGGTGGACGATGAAATTGGTAGATTCAAAAGCCTCTTACAAAATCTATTTTCTTCGACCTGAACACTGTTCAAGTTTATATGGCCCCAGATTTCAGCCCCATAGGTCATGATAGGTACGCATTGTGTCCTATAGATTATAAGTAGGGACAGTACCACCTCAATTCTTTTTGGTTTGGGGGGATTTAATACTGAGTTTATGGCTCTTGAGAATTTAGTCCTTCCATAAGCCAAATGTGGCGTCCAGGACCCATTATCAGAAAATTGTATGCCCAAATAAGGAAAAGTGCGAGTGTATATCAAAGAATCGTGGCCCAAGATAATACTATTAATAGAGCGTTTCTTGGGGCCGCAACACATTAAAAAAGATTTTTTACAATTTGTGCAGAGATCCAAACTGTTCATAAAATCTGCAAATCCCCTAACTAAAATTCTCAGAGTGTTAGGTGTTCGACCCATTAAAACAGCATCATCTGCATATAGTAAGGCGGGCAGTTTATTACCATTAACTATAGGGACGTCGGTGGTTTGGTTAGACAAAACATTATGAAGTTCATTGATATATAAAATAAATAAAAGTGGGGCAAGAACGCACCCTTGTCTAACACCTCTAGCGACCACTATGTCTCCTGACCCTGCCCCATCCATGCTTATCCTTACCCGAGCCTTTAAATCTCTGTGCAGATATGCTAAAAAGTACACCAAATCTTTATCTAGTCCATAATCTAAAAGGCGTTGCCAAAGCCTCGATCTATTAACAAAATCAAAAGCGGACGATAGGTCCATAAACGCCAGGTAGAGAGGACTGTGTCGGGTGATGGTATACTTCCCTATTATTGAATTAAGATTCAAACACTGTTCCACAGATGGCTACGAAAACCCAGCTGACATTTATTTAATATATTTTCATCCTCTGCCCAGGTCCTGATCATGTTAAATAAAACTCTCCCCAATATTTTAAGAGTATTGTCGATTAGGGAGATAGGCCTATAGCAGCTTGGATCAGCTCTGTCTCCTTTTTTAAAAATGGGGATAATTACAGAAGTTGACCATGTGCTTGGAATTTTTGTTGTGATTAAGTTATTAAAAACATTTTGTAACAGAGGAGCCCAGAACTCTGGCTTGGATTTTATAAGGTCAATGGGCAGCCCATCCGGGCCCGGGGCTTTATTTCCCGAACTCTGGACTATTGCCTCCTCGACCTCACTCAAAGACATTTGAATTTGGGTGGGCATAACATTTTCCAACATGTCTTCACATTGGGGCGGGGAAGCATATATTTTTGAGAAATAGGCGACCCACACTTCAATAATAATATTGCAGCTTAGGGGGGTGGATGTATTCCCAAAAGCTCTCAGGGACTAAGTGGCAGACCAAAAATTGTTTGTGTTATTGAGTTTAGCAGTGCAGGCCAGATTATTCCAATATTCTTTTAAGACAGTGTCATGCCTAAATTGTATTACACTTTTATAATTATGCCTTAGAGTTCGAATAAGGGTAGGATCTCTAGGGGAAACTGATAAGGCTGCTCTGAGATCCCTATTAGCCCTAGAGCAGATATTGTCAAACACCTAGGACCAGATTTGTGTGGGGCTGCGGGTCTGGAAATCAGGTCTTTAATGCCTGCGCATAATAGAATAAAAGCTGGGTTGGGGTCTGCCAAGGTAAGACAAGTCTCACAGAGAGATGGATACGTTTTTACAATCATCAAGAAGGTCTCCCTACAATCCATACCCTTCCATTTAACTCATAGGCTGTCAGTTGAGAGTTCTAAATTTCCCGCTCCCAGTACTCTTCTAATGGTAGGACGCGGGGCTACCCTTAATGAGACCACGATGGGATTATGGTCTCCAAAGGTAGATGCCCTGACCTCTGCCCCAAGTGTGTGATCTTGTAATAATGGAGATATGAAGACATAATCTATAGTTGAGGCTCCTCCTAAACCTCTATAGGTGGGAAGTGGGTTATCATTAGTATTTATGGCTGCAATATCCATCACATTTAAAAAACTGCAATTGGATAGGTGGTCTAATAGCTCATAACCTCTCTTACATGGATTGTGTGGAATAAACTGGGGGGACTCCCAGTAATTCATTCTCCTATCTTTGTGTTGAAATCGCCCCCCAGACATATCCCTGCCAGTTTGTACTTTCCCAGTGAATTATCCGGGTCCTGAATAAAATTAAAAAGGTGAACAAAATTAACATTTGGTGTGGTTAAAAAAATCATTATTATAAAAATTAATGAAACAAATGGAGGCCCCCGTGTATAAATCAGAACTTGGAAGTTAACATTCCCAGTGGGGATGGATTTGACTCTACCACCTGACGCAATACTGACCCATATTGATAAACCCTCCGAACGTCTACCATATTTAGAATTAGGGGCAATGATATTAAAACACTCATACCCCTCGAAATATAGCTCTTTAGTTGCCCAGGTTTCTTGAAACATAAGGATGTCAAATTTGTTTATCATATTTGCCCAATCTTCTATATTTTATTTTGAGGCCAGTCCTGCCACATTCCAACTCAGCACCTTCAATATTGAGTCAGAACAATCAATTAGTTGGGTCTGTTTCACCCCGGGGCTGTTGATAAGAATCTCCTCAGCTACCGTGTGGACCAATCCAGTAGAGTAAGTTTTGGATAAGGGTCAATCAAGGGTATCTAAATCAGAGATAGCCTAAAATCTATTTACCCACTGATAGGAAGGGCTAAAAAGTGGATGCTGTGTGGGTGGTGATTTATAAAAGAAACGTAGGGGTAAAGCACAGATGTTTGTTGAAAGAAGGCTGTTTGTCTCTTTAACTGCTAGTATAGATCCAACAGTCCTAGGCCGAGAAAAATTACTAACAATGCAGTCACCCCTGATAATTTTCGCCGCAGGTCCCACCCAGCTCACCCTACTTACCATTAAGATTTCATGCATATCAGACCTCCTGTACCCTTTATGTTTAGCCATCCAGTCTACACATTTATTCCGCAGTTGTTCCCTGGACTCTGGTGTATTTTTCTATAGTGGGGGTACCCCTGCAAGAGTTAACACGTATGGACAGGATGCAAGAGGTAAATTTAAGACATCCTTATTTGATGCAGCATGCCCCCTGATGCCAATATCAGCAGTACTCGTGCTAACTGTCGGACCACCTTGTGCATCATCGGGGTTTATATTTTGGGTGATATCGGGTCGCATTGTTTTATTAGAATCAATGGAAACAGGCAACGACTTTACAGTTTGGGGCACTTGTCGTACCAGTTGCACATTATGGGGGGGATTTACCGAGATGCTGACCTGTCGATTTGCCTCATTGAGTTCCCTACAAGGTGGTGTGGCCTTGGTAGCTAGGGATTCCAGGCGATCTAGTCGCTTCCATAGCTAATCAAAACTTTTATCCACAAGCCCTTTAACACGTTCATACAATGTGTCAACAATGATATCTATAGCAGTGTCCCCAAGTGTGAAGTTAGAAAAAGCAGTTTGCGTAAACTTCATCTGGGTGGAATTACTGTGGGTGACCACATCAACTAAGTCAATTGGTTCGCTACTGGGAATTGGGTCTGCAGGGATCGTAGCACCCTTAATCCATGTGTTTAACGTTGTACGTTGTGAGTTCGAACGTGGGGGCTGTCTCCGTTTGGGTTTGGGGAAGGCTGGTTTCAACACCTTCCTCTTCTTTCATGTCCCACATACTTCTGAGTTAGGGGATAAGTCCGGGTTGGGTGTAATCAAAGATTCAGTTGGTCTACATCCAGTTTCAGGATCAGCAGTTAGTCCTATGGAACCATGGCCTTCCATGCCCAGCATATTCTCTCCAGTAAAAGCCTGTGGCGAATGTTCAATCGCTCTGTGTCTCGCTGCTTGTGCCTCACTTATATCTGTAGTATCAATATGATCTGCACATTGAGATTTTAAGGGGCCCAGGGACAGTCTTCTCTCAGTTAGCTCAATCTCACTGCTAACCAAGTTCATTGCCTGTTCCAGCATAGTGTCTATGGATGTAATTTTGCGCGCTGGGGTGGTGGCGCTGCGTTTGCCCATAATGTCACAAACCACCTGATAAAAAAAAAATACCAAAAGTAAAGTACGCCACTCACCGCTGCAGAGTCCAATTGAAAATTAAGCTCAGGTTGTTAGGGGATTGGCCCAGCCCCAAACGGTCCCGGACGGCCACAGACGGCCCGCCCTTTGCCGGGGCCTAGCCCGGCGCACGTCCCGCGCGCGTCCCGCACGGCGGGGGCGACTAGACAGTTATATCCTTCCGGTGTCTGGGGGGAGTCCTCCAGTAGCCCTGCAGCCTTCTGGTCCCAGCAGTTCCTTGGCACAGCAAACACAAGGGGAGACCGAGAGGTATTTCAAGCCCCCGGTGTCTGGGGGGAGGGGCAAGCAGTCCTCCAGTAGCCCCGCTGCCTTCTGGTCCCAGAAGTTCCTTGGCGCAGCAAACACGAGTGGAGATATTTCAAGCCCCCGGTGTCTGGGGGGAGGGGCAAGCAGTCCTCCAGTAGCCCCGCAGCCTTCTGGTCCCAGCGTTCCTTGGCGCAGCAAACACGAGGCGGGAGACTCGAGAGGTATTTCAAGCCCCCGGTGTCTGGGGGAGGGGCAAGCAGTCCTCCAGTAGCCCCGCAGCCTTCTGGTCCCAGCAGTTCCTTGGCGCAGCAAACACGAGCGTTTGGGGTTAGCATTGGGCTTATCCTTCACTGAATTAGATGTAGGTGCATATAATCCTACAAAAACAAACTAATTAGTACTACAACTACAATTGCTCCACTTGTAAAGCTGCACACAGCATTCTCAAAATCTCATTGCCGAAGTGTGTCCATAGGTCTGACTCTAGAGAAGGGAGAATGAGGTATGAACTGTGAGACTCATGTCTTCTGGTTGGGTAAACCTTGACCAAGCGTGAAAAGATGCACACAAGGACATTTCTCAGCCCATTGCACACAGGCATTTCGAGAAATTCCAACTGCATCCTGTTAAATGAACCACCTGATTTTCCTATGTCGATCAGTGTTACTGCGGTTCTCTTCCCTACATTGTTCTGTTGACACACAACACATCTGTGGCACAGTGCTACTGCCATCAATCTGAATCTAGGATTAAACCAAGTTTGCCTGAACAAGCAGACCGTAGCATCCCTCCCTACTTGAGCAGGACCATGATAATGCCTAGCCATTGGTGGCAAAAGACTTTTTCGCAACACAGGTCTTCCATCTCCTAAAACCCAAATGTCATCCTTTCTTTTGACACACCCTGCTCTAACCCAACTTTGCTGTTCCTGCTCAGAACCTCTTCCTGAAGCCTCTTTAACTCTGCCCATGTAGCAGCAACTGTCAACTAAAGGTTGCAATTGGTCTTATTTGTTGCCTCATTCGTATACTCTCCATTAAATTCACAAGCATTATAAGCACTGTACTTTGCGACCCATCAGCATACCGGTTGCCAAAGTCACATAGTCATCTTCACTACGGGGTGCAGAACATTTCACAACCGTAACTTGGACAGGCATTTGCAACGCCTCAAGTTTCCTTACTTTCTCACCATTTCAGATTGGGGAGCCTGAAGAAGTCATAAACCCCCTTTGGGACCATAACTGTCAGAAGTCATCCACAACACCAAAGCCATGCTGACTATCAGTGAAAATCGTCACCATCTACTGGTCTGAAATACACCATGCTCTGGTAAGGGCAATCAATTCAGCCACTTGTATGGAGAATACTCCTTGAAATATCAACTACTCCTGAAACTGTACAGACTTCATAAGCTGCTCTCAATTTCTTCCATGGCCATGCAAACGCGATCCATCTACAAACAGTGCAAAATCAGATTCAGGTAGTGGGTCATCTTGTATATCTGGTTTTGGCTTGTTCCACAGTTCAGTGACAACAAGACAGTCATGCTCCACTAAACAATCCTCATCGTCATTGTTAAAAATGTAGGTTTTTGGCTGGTAGAGTAGTAGAGTATACACCCTGTCCAAGTAGGAGCCACAATCCTTGTCAGAGTAGGTCCGATACACACCCCAAATTAACCTGTGCTCAACCTCTGGTAGCTTGGCACAGAGGAGTAAGACTTAACTTAAGATGCAATGTATAAAGTATTTTCAACACTTAGATTACAGTAACACAGTACAAATACAATGAAAAGACTCCACACCAGTTTAGAACAATAGTGAATATGTATCTGCATAAAACAAGACCAAAACAACAGAAATCCAATCAATAGAAGTTGAGATATGAATTTTTCAAGATTAAAACCAAAAACAGTGCTGGGGGGGGGGGGGGAGGTGTAAATCCAAAGTTCAGGCCAACCATGATGGAGGGCAGGCCAGCTACAGGACTCACGCAGGGCCTGATGAAAAAGTACCTTTTATGAAGCAAGCGTCCGGGTGAAAGGGTTCACAGCATCGGTTCTGATGGATGTATGACGTTACAACGCATACTTTTACAACGACTACCATTACAACGCAAAAACTTTTACAACGCATACAATTACAACGCAGGATTTTACAACGCAAGTACCTTTACAACGCATACCATTACAACGTAAATATTGGTAAGTATATAATTTTTTTTAATATAAATTAATTTAAATTATTAAAATATAATTAAATTTTATTTAATTTAATTTAATTAATTTAATTTAAAAATAATTTTAATTTATTTTTACAAATTAACCCTGTACCCCAAAAACTGAAAACTGACCCTGAACCCTAAAAATACCCCTTTACCCAAAAACTGAAAACTGACCCTGAACCCTAAAAATACCCCTTTACCCAAAAACTGAAAACTAACCCTGAACCCTAAAAATACCCCTTTACCCAAAAACTGAAAACTGACCCAGTACCCTAAAAATACCCCTTTACCCAAAAACTGAAAACTGACCCTGAACCCTAAAAATGCCCCTTTACCCAAAAACTGAAAACTGACCCTGTACCCTAAAAATACCCCTTTACCCAAAAACTGAAAACTGACCCTGAACCCTAAAAATACCCCTTTACCCAAAAACTGACAACTGACCCTGAACCCTAAAAATACCCCTTTACCCAAAAACTGAAAACTGGCCCTGAACCCTAAAAATACCCCATACCCAAAAACACAAACATATAATATATTAAAAATAATTATATACTTACCAATACTTACGTTGTAATGGTATGCGTTGTAAAGGTACTTGCGTTGTAAAATCCTGCGTTGTAATGGTATGCGTTGTAAAAGTTTTTGCGTTGTAAAAATTTCGTTGTAATGGCAGTTCGTTGTAAAAGTTGCGTTGTAAAGGTTGTTTCCCGTTCTGATCCTTGCAGTCCGGTCCATGCGTCTGATTCGAGCCTCGCAGACGGTGTTGAAGGATTGTTTCTGCATCAACATCAAGCCTCAGAGTCTGTGTCGAAGGATCAGTGCATCGAAGGATCAGTGCATCGAAGGATCAGTGCTGCATCGCTGTCAAACCTCGCAGTCGGGACCCACGTAGACATTTAAATGGTACTTTGTCGGTTCTGGTCGGCCCAAAGGGGTCACTACACTCATTAAAACACACAGTAACTCTCTCGTAAAGCTTCAGTCCTGTTCAAATCGGACTCATATTTCTGAGCTAATTCAGATAATCTGTCATAAACATGTCCTGCACAACTGGTAACATCCTTACACATAAACACAAGTTAATTTTCTTGGTGAGAATCTAATTAAGCCTCTCACGATTTCCACTAATCATTTCAGACAATTCTAGCTTTAATTTAGCCACATCTACCAACTCTTACTGGTGACTGAATCATTCCTTAGCTCAATTCTGAGCTTTAACTGTCACTTCGGAGAGCATTGAGAACCCTCATCTATTCATCTACCTCCTGAGCGGTAAGATTACGTTGCACTACAGGGGCGTTGGATACAATCCCTTCTCTAGGGGTGCGCCGGTTAGCATTTAGAGGTGGTTCCCAAACAGGCATACCAAGATTTAAGTTCTCTGGAATTACCCTATGGAGCCAAATCTCGTCTGTTGCATAGTCGAATCTGCTATTGCAGCACAAGGAGAACTCGCGTTTGCTGGGATCAGAGGAGCAAATCCTCCTCCTTCCGGGCTTGAAAGGGAGTAGAGACAGTCAAATTATGTGTTGTGTAGCCTGTCAAACCAGGCTTACATGTAGGGACCACAGGACCAATGGTAACTGGGAGAGTACCGGCATCCGGTGCATTAAGGGCTGTGGAGTTAACAGGGGGACAAATCCCTGAACTCTCTCCCATCAGGTTGCTAAGTGCACTCACTGGGGTGAACCCCATCAAGTTATAATTTATATTTACTGGTATGGTAGGCACTCCAAGGTTCCCACTAGTACCGGCACCACGTCCTCCCTTCACTAGGGTCTCATTATAAGGAGGTGGGCATTGTGACACCAATGCATCCAGGTGATTATTAAAAGAATCACTATCACTGACCTCACTTATATTGTCTGGTTCCTTTGGCTTTCTCTTTCCTTCTCTTTCCCAGATTCCTCACTTGTTAAGGCAGGTTATAATTTGGCTCCCGCTATCATATCAATTCTCCATTTCTTTTTGTTCTGCATCCCACCTATCATCAGCGTAAGTACGAACTGCCTTTCAGGCTCTTCCCTGATACTTTTCCTGGCCATGAGCTGCATGCTCCCAAGTATTGAGCACTTCAAACTGTGGGGTACTAGGAGGCGGTTTCATCTCGCATAGCATCCTCCTCAGATTTTCAATAACTCAATTTAAATGTACCATGAAATGGAAACGCCATTGCACCTTCTTTCCCTGTGATCTTATGCCATTGGTAATGCCAAATGAATGTATGAAGCCCTACATTTATCATCATATAATACCTGGGGTATCTTCATGTGGTGCCTCTACTCCCTCTCTAACAGGTATTGTCACATCTTCCCTGATCAGATCCCATATGATCTTAAAATTTTTAATTTTTCAGCTACAATGTCAATCACAGATACAATCTTGTTTCATGCCAGGAAATAACTGTGTGTTTACAACTGTGTCTGTCGCTCACAACCAATACCAGCGCAGTGCTCTATGAAATAGTCGACAAATAACAGCGCAGCGGCACACCAACCGACCAATCCCCGTGCGGCCAACTGTGATGTTACTCTCACTCCTCGCAGCGACTCACCCTCCTTCACAATTTCATGAATGCACTCTTAATATAAAGTGCGCAAACCAAAACGCAAAGTAACTGCAACAAACTTTGTCTGCTCCCCTAAGGAAATCAATAGTGTTCAATCACACAAAAAATGGCTCGGAGCAACACTCTCTGACCTACTCAGATACACACTAGAGTGAAACCTCTGTCAGTGGGGAATCACCTGGATTGGTGCAACTTCTCCTTGCGCAAAGGATCCACTATACCAACCACACCTTACTCTCACACAAAGATAAATGTCCCCATCGCAGTTGTGCTGTCGACAACGTTTCAGGACAAGCACCACAAAACTTAGCATACAATTACAATATAGTGACTTCTACACATTTTAATATCATCCCAGTATCTTAGTTCATGTTGGACCTAATAGCTTCAACTTCCCTGCATTAAGCGCCACTCTCACACAACATTCAAATCAGCTACTGTAACACGCAACCCTATTATTACTCACTCATCCTCTGGTACAATGCTCTCCCGAACCACTGGAACTCTGCCAATCTTCCAACCCGAAACTTGCGGGCACGTGCATCATTGAGACATTTTGCACTTCTTAATTTGCGAAAAATACCGAATTGCAAATTAAGAATTGCAAAATGCTATGCATCATTTTTTTCGGTATTTATTTGTGATTCGGTAAAAATCGCAATTTTTACCGAATCCCAAATAAATACCGAATTCTTAAGTGCATTTTCGCAATTCCCATTGATTCCTATGGGCCAAAAGGCCCATAGGAGTCAATGGGAAGGCATTTACAAATTCGCAATTTGTTGATGCATTCCAAGGGTGCAGGGGGGGGGTCCAAAGGACCCCCCCCTGCACCCCTGAAATGCATTTGAAAGTGCATGTTTCACACACACATGTCCTAAGGACATGTGTGTCTGTAACATGACAGTTTAAAAAATGCATTGTTTTGCTTTTTGACAGATTTTCGCAAATTACCACGAGGGTCAACCTCGTGGTAATTTGCACTTCCAATTTCAAAATTCGCATTTTTTTAAAAATTGATGCATTGCATTTAAGGAATCGCACAAATGCAATTCCTTAAATGCATTTGCATTTTTAAGAAATGCAAAAAAATGCGAATATTGAAATTGAGTTTGATGCATTCCAAAAACGTATTTAGGAAGTGCAAACGGCCGAATTTACCGATTCGCACCGTTTGCACTTCCTAAATAGGTTGATGCATGTGGGGGATAGTCTCTATGGACTGTGTCTAGACTGATCTAAAATTGAATATTCTAACTCCCACTAGTTCAGTAACTAACCATCCTTGCTCTGCTACCATCTGATGGAGTACGGGGCCCTTGGTACTATTTCTCCTGCGATGGACCTTTGATAATTGCCTGAGAGGTAAAGGAGCTAACATCAATGAACAATTCAATTTACAGTGTAATCTATTTTGCCACATATTAAGGACTCAGCATCGATAAGTACATCGAAGGAAAGTGACAGGATGTGTATCTGCATTGTGTACTCATTCTGCCTCAAGATTCAGTTTTTCCTCTGTGCAAACAGCTTTTGCCGTTTGGATTAGTAAAACAAAACCGAAAGTCAATTAGCTGGCCATCTAGAAACAAACTGTTGTTTTATAGTTGTATTGTAGTGGGTAAGAAAAAATATATCTATATTTTTACTTAATGTAATGTATTTAGTTTCTGAAGCTTTCCAGATTATTTTGATACTATTCTGTATAAATACTTAAGATGGATGTCTTGTTTTGGTTGCTTAAAATTCAGCAAAAGAAGAATATTTTGGCCTTTTTCCACTTTATTACTTTGCACTTACACCAAAGACAACCAGGGCTCTCAACAGCTATTGACACCCTGTTCATCGGCATGGGTTTGGATCTAAAGCATATGACCGCTAGGTTTCCTGAATATCATTTTAACGTACAAATGAGCTCAGTGTGCTCATGACGAGCTGAGCTTGTCACGGCCACACCCGTTTCCTTCGAATGCTCAGCACAGGAGGGGAAATAGCGCCGCGTGTGGGCGTTCTAACGGCCATGACGAGCTCAGCTCGTCATGAGCACACGAGCACCATGGCTCATGACGAGCTCAGCTCGTCATGAGCATGGGAGGGGTTAATTTGGTTTCTAGCATTTGTAGCCCATACATCAATCTAAGTCTCAGTGAAAAAAACTAACTGGATAGCATATCTCTGCGACGAGTGGACTTGAGGGCGCCTACTGGTTATGACTGGAGATTTAACCCATTGGCTGCTTAGCCGTCTCCCCCTAGAATGCTAAGCCCATTTTTGACTTTTTGGGTTAGTTTGCTTTTTGGCCCACAATCTTTTTTCCACATAAGATATCCACGCTAAATTTGTGTCCTTTTTTCCCCCCAACATTCTAGCATTCTAAGGGTACCAAGGGTTTGTGGATTCCCCTGGAGGAGACTGAGAAAATAGGCAAAATATAGCTAAATTTATATTTTTGGGGGAAAAATGTGCTGGACTAAAAGGTGTGTGTTTTTTTTCTCCTAAAATTGCAGCATAAAAGGTTTGCTGTGCTGAAGTCACAATTTTCCTTGATTTCAGGACCATTTAGACGTGAATCAAAACACCTATTTCTTTTACCAGTTTTGTCATGTTTCAAAGAGGCAGCCCATTTTTCCTAATTTTTGTGCATTCAACCAACTTACATTTGAGGTGGAGACAGCTAAGAAACCCATGGGTGATCCAGAAGAGCTATGGATTTCTCAAAAAAAGATATCATTCTAAATACAGCAAGTTGTGGAGATGCCTCAAGGTTTTTCCAAAGAAAGTAACTGTTGAAATGAGGTGCAAAGTAGCAAGTCTAAAATCAATGGTCCAATGCCAGTCTGGGACCTGTGGCACTCCACGTGAGTCACATGCTCCGGGGAAGCACTCTTCTGAGAGACTGGAACATTGATTTTAGACTTGTTACTTTGCACCTAAACTTCTTGATTGCGCAATAGAATGTAATGAATTTATACTTGGAGACTTCAACATTGCTTATAAATGCCTTCATATAAATTTGAATAGCCCTGCCGAAGTTTGCTGTCAAATCTGCTGCTTAGACGAAACACGTGTTGGCATGACGAAGATCTGAGAGATGCTTTTGAGAAAATAAAAGCTTTTGGTAGAACACTCACTACGAAACTCTATGTTGAATTAATTGGTGTTCTCAAAGCTTTTGCCTGTGAGCTGCGCCTTACCTTGTTTTTCATTGGGTACCGGGTATGAAGCAATTCATATGAGAAGGTTTAGAAGCAGATATTATTTGCACTTCTCTGAATTTGTAGGTCCCCATACTAGCATGTGAATTAGAGGGCATTTCTAAAAATTTGTTTTTTCTTACACACTGTTTTACATTTTGAAGGCTCAAGTGCAGAGAAATACATCTTGTAATTTTACTTGTTCCACTATTCTGTGTTCCCCTAAGTCTTCTAATAAAAATTGTACCACTCTTGTGTCGGTAGGCTTAGAGCTTCCGATAAAAAGAGCCTAAAACGCAACATGGACACATCACATTTTTGCACTGAAAAATTACCCATTATTGCAATGTGGGTAACTGTAGATTTTGGGCCCTAGATCAGCCGGCACTTTGGAAAACCTAGCAAACCTACACATTTTTAAAAACTAGATAACTGGGGGAATCCAAGGTGGGGAGAGATTGCGTGGATATATAGGTTTTCTTACCCGGAAGTTCTTGCAAAGTTCAAACTTTGAGTACAAAAACACATTTTCCTCTTATTTCTGTGATGGAAAGCACTGGAAACGGTAGGGAGCAACACATTTCCTACCACCTACTGTTCCCCCACGTCCCGATAAAAATGGTACCCTACTTGTGTGGCTGGGGCCCTGTGCCCACGACAAACAGATCAAATCAAGGGGAATGAGTGTCCCTTTGCAAGGCCTCCCATCAGTGTTGGATGTGGATCATAAATAGGCCAGGGAACGCTAAAAAAAAGTGGCCCACATTTGCATATTGCCTTTCCGCAAAATACTGCTTTGGCGGAGTTTATGAAAGGAAACGGGGGAGGGGGGTCTCTGAGAGGCATGTTTTCTTAACTTCAATTAGATCAAAAAAAGGCACGGATTAGTTCACACTGGTGAAACACACCTGAAAACAAGTGAGGCCACTTCTGCTAAGGCCCCCTGCCCCCACTCAATATGCATACATTAAGAGGCCGGCCCAGCAAGAGAAAGGGATTGGCATCTCTGCCCATTGGTAAAAGGGAGGTAATGAATGCCCATCTGCTGCCAGAAAGGCCACTCGGGCACCCACTGTGCCGCTGGCAGCATCCAGCATCACAGACACCACCCAAATCGGCCCCCCAGGCTGCCCAGAGCTGGAACTCGGATACCTGCGCATCGCTATTTCCCGAGTGCCAGCCTTACCAATCGCCCCTGCCTCCCATTGGCCTTAGTATGATCCGTTTCTGTCACAGGCACTAGACTCAGCAATACAAGTGGGGCAGCATTTTTAAAAAGGGCAGTGGAGAAATGCTAGGAATTTTGTGGATTCCTTTTAATTCTGGAAGAATACGTCTGCACAGAAAAGGTGTGATTTTAGGCAAATTTTGAGGTTTGTAGGGCACTATGGGAAAGAAAACTTTGTGGGATCCACGAGAGGCACATCAACCTGTACTGCCCTGGGTGTCTATTTTTCAGAAATGCCTAGGTTTGGTAGGTTTAATTGGGTTGCAGCAGAGCACATGCCCAAAAACTAAATTCTACCGCTATTGTTGGTGTTGCCACATTGCGTCTTGGACCCCGCTGTTTTGCAGGTGCTAGACCTACCCACTCAGGTTAAGCACCATTTTTTATGAGGAGACGTGTGGGAACCCTTGGTGGCAGGGAATGTGCGTCTCCCCACAGATTCCAGTACTTTGAGTCACAGAAAATAAAGAAACTGTGTTTTTAGCCTATGTTTGAGGGGTTACAAGGGCTTCTGGGTAAGAAAACCTTGTGGGATCCACACAAGACATACCACCCTAGGGTCCCCCTGGTGAAAATATCTGGGGTTGGTAGATTTTCCCTAGAAACCATGTATACACTGGCAGAGAAAGACAGAAAAGCACTGCACCACCATCCTCTACTCAAATTCACACACATACTGTGTTAGGCACGAGGGTGAGTGAAAAGTAAAAAAATTGAATTTTATTAACAAAAGATTTCACAAAAATAAAAATGTGGAAATCACTGCTAAGATAATTATATAATACTGAACCAGTGACTCACAGCTCGTGAGCTGTAAAGCCACTACAAGGCACTGACTGCTTTACAGGCCATTCACACACATTCATTCATCAGACAATCAAAGCAATTCACATCAACAAACTAAGCCATTCAAGGGCCCATTCCTTTCAGACATCCACAGGACTGACACAGCAATCACATCGCCTGGCAGTTGGCGGAGTGTGTGGACTGGCTTTAGACTGCTAGTGTGTGTGTGTAATGACCAGCAGCAAATCACTACACACACCACCATCCAAGCGCCAGCTCACACACACGGCCCACCAAAATCCGTAAACACACTGCCTGGAAGCTGGCGGAATGTGTTGACTGGCTTTTCAGTAATGCTATGTGTGTAGTGACTTGCTGCTGGTCACTACAGAGACACTTGCAGCCAAACACCAGTCAACACACACCGCCAGCCAGATGCCAGCCACACACACCACCAGGGAAACTGCTAATCAGACATCACCATGAAGCTCTACACTTCTTTCATTTCTAAAACACTCCCATAATGAACAGACCACACATACAACGCACAAACAGGAAAAAAAGAAAACGCCCAACTAAAAATAGTAAAACTTTTTTAAAATCAACAGAACCGACCTATTGGTAGAAAATGAAATACCAACTATGACTGCATAACCAACAGGTGTCACTAAGGACATCAAACTACTGCCAACCAGGTATCTAAACAGAAAATATATAGCAATACAGCCTACAGTCAACTTGCTTTTGCTGTCATGGTTGCTCCCAATACTTGAGTGGTGTATGGTACAATTTAAAAAATGTGGGCACACACAAGCCAGAATTAGAAGAACACTCTGGGCAGTACATTTGATTCTCCTTTCGTACTCTTCTGACACAGACTCTATATCTCTAACAAGGAAAGTATTTTTTGGGAGTTGAAGAAAGTTTTTAGGAAAGTGGTGATCTTTCAATTTAGCCAAATCCTCCATCACTCAGACTGTAGGAACGCCTGACTGCTCAACTGCAATAAGGTTGCCTATTATAGACTGCTAAAGCTGTAGAAAAGTTATCTTGGATTCTGGAGAACAAACTTTGCAAACAACATAAGCATTGGAGAATGCTAAATTAAATAGATGAACAGCCAACTTCTTGTACCAGATATAGGACTTTAGAGCAGAATTGTAAGGCTTCAACCTTTGAACTTTTTTATCTTCACCTTCTATATGCTTGTTATAGTCTAGAATGTAAACAGGTTTGCACACTTTTGGACCCTGACCGCAAACAGTCACAGGCGCAATGCTTTCGTCATAAATAGATGTCAGCATGTGAACATCTCTTCTGTCTCTTGAGGGTAACTTTACAGTTAGCGCGGATTGTGCCACATTTCACAGTGCCCGGTCTGACCAATTATTTATTTATATAATTGCACGCCTGTGTAGAACTTGTCAACGTGTAAATGGCGACCCTTGTGAAAAAGTGATCTGGCAAGTTCCCACACAATTTCCTCACTGACTCCAAAAGTGGAAGGATAACCAGGAGGATCAAATGAAAAATCCCTACCAGAGTACACCCAGAGTACATATGTTATGCATATCCAGTAGCACTTTCACACAGTATATACACACCTTAATACCATAACGTGCTCTCTTGCTGGGAATGTATTGTCTGAAAACCAAACGCCCCTTCAGCAATATCCACAAATATATAATACCAATATAAAGACAATGATAGCTTCCTTAATAATCTCCTTAGGAAAGTTAAACCCCAAAATGTCTTAATCTCATAGAGATTTGTGCAGCTGGTAGCTCTGAAGTGGGTCTTGTGTGTGGTATTGTTGTCCCTCAAAAATGTTCTGCATACAAATAAGTCACCCAAAAACATATCATCAATAAATATTTGGAAAAAGATTGACAGGCAAAAAGTTATCACTAAAGGCAGGCAAAACAGGCTGCACAATCTAATGTGAAGCCTTACAGCCCCTGGCTGCAGTTCAGCTTTCTCTTGCTTCACTGCCGGCATATCACTGTCCTAATCTAAAAGAGGCACTTCATCAGCACTAATAGTGTATTCATCATCGGATTATTCCTCTCAGACTGAAAATTCACTGCCAGAATCTTCAACTTGGTCTTCTTCCTCAGATGCATTATCCGCCTCAGAGCCACGTTCAGAGGCAGATTCAAAAAGCAAACCTGCAACCTGCTGTGTGGTCCGCTTGCCGGGAGCCATAATGCCTAGTCATGAAACTTACACAATAAACAAATCAACAAAAAACAACACTGTGTCAAATTAGAAGTTAACAACTCAGTTTTATCAAACAGTAAATATAACTATTGACATATGATCTGGAAAAAACTATCAATAGATTCCACACAATGAACTAGATATTCTAAAAAGGTACCTCTCACTTGCCACAGACAGCTAGACTGTGCTTCCACTGCACCTACTCTGCAGAGACAGACCAACCACCAGAGATATCCCACTAGAAAGAAAAAACAAAAATAGATTACACACAAGATAACACAATACAGATTTTGCACAAATCCAAAACATAAATTAAGAAAATCATAAGCTAAATATGCTGCAATTATTAAAACTGTTAAAATTCAAGCTGGGCAATGATACTCATTTGAAGCAAACATTACAAAAATGTTTCCTTACCACACACATGCAATTGGACAAACTGCAGATCTACCAGTGCTGAAACTGCATACACGAGTCTCCACCAAGGAAATCAAAAGCTTTTCACTACAATAAAAAGGAGAAATAAACCATTAAAATAACATCATGAAAGCTGCCCCAAGACTTCGATCGGCATCACAAACATCCGATCTACCCCCAAGGAGGGAAAAAAGCAAGGGAAAGAAAGAAATTGCCACCCGAGGGGAATAACCCTAGCCAGCAGCCAAACACAAGTCAAACACTAGTTCACACACACCACCATCCAAATGCCAGCCACACACCTCACCTGCCAGAGGCCAGTCCACACACACCAACAGCAAAAACTCCTGTTCAAACACACCAGCAGCCAAACGCCAGCCACACACCAGTCCACACACACCTCTAGCCAAACACCAGTACAGTACACACGTATCACACACAAAAAACGTAGTCCCTGGTGTTTCTAACTCCCTCTCATGGGCAGATTGACCTAAATAAACTCTGATTAACCCCAGGGAGGGGAAACATCCTTTACAACGCGGTGTTTACACTGCGGGGCCTTTACGACGCAGCCATCACAACGCAAGTCGTTACTACGACTTGCGCTGGATGGCGCACTTGCTCGAGGAATAGTTTAATTTTCTATTCCAACACCTTCCCTACTGTTACGTGGGCTGGAGTTGGAATAGAAAATTAAAACAATCCACAATCCAGCGCCCTCCAACGCAAGTCGTTGTAACGACAATCTAATGTGAAGCCTTACAGCCCCTGGCTGCAGTTCAGCTTTCTCTTGCTTCACTGCCGGCATATCACTGTCCTAATCTAAAAGAGGCACTTCATCAGCACTAATAGTGTATTCATCATCGGATTATTCCTCTCAGACTGAAAATTCACTGCCAGAATCTTCAACTTGGTCTTCTTCCTCAGATGCATTATCCGCCTCAGAGCCACGTTCAGAGGCAGATTCAAAAAGCAAACCTGCAACCTGCTGTGTGGTCCGCTTGCCGGGAGCCATAATGCCTAGTCATGAAACTTACACAATAAACAAATCAACAAAAAACAACACTGTGTCAAATTAGAAGTTAACGTCGTAATGACATACTTCCCCCAGGGAGAGTAGTAATGACATACTTCCCCCAGGGAGAGTAGAAAACAAAGGACACTCCTAAAATAACCCCTGCTCACTCCCTTGGTAGCTTGGCACGAGCAGACAGGCTTATCTCAGAGGCAGTGTGTAAAGCATTTGTGAACACATACAGTAATCAAATGACAACGCTACAGATGGACACCACACAGGTTTTATATCAAAATATTGATGGCGTGCCCGTCTGCGCCCGTCCGCGACAGGCCGGGACCCGGGGCCAAAATCCCTGGCCAATCTACAAGGACTCCCCTTGTTTATAATGCCAAACAATTGTTCGACTTAAGACCTTCATGCCCTCACTCACCAGTCCCTTTTAACATGCTGGATCAGTTCCCTCAACATTCTCCGCATTGTTCATTTTACCTTGATGTTCCTCATCTGTGTAATAGTTTAGATTCATGTATAACCTCTCCTCTTCCCTCCTATTTCACGTTTTTGAGTCACAACTGCCGATCATTGCCCAAGCATAAACGTGAAATTTTTGATTTGTTAGTGGAAGAAGCAACTGATGCACTTTTTATTACCGAATCCTGGCTTCATGACAGTTCCGGCCCTGATGTGGCCGAAGCATTGCCTATTGAATACGCCATTGTTAGGTGTGATCGTCCTATAAAAGTAGGGGGCGGGGTAGCAATTATATTTTAAAAAAAGTACCTATGTCAGGCTGTCCCTATCACTCTGGACAATTGTGAAGCACTGCATTTTAAGCTCGTTCTCAATCCTAAATTCACCCTCACGGGGCTTCTAGTGTATCGTCCTCCGAGCACTGGAAATTCATGGCAATCTGAATTTTTTGATTTTATAACATCCGTACTCATTTCATCTAGTAATTTTTTAATTGTGGGCGACTTTAATCTACATTTGGAAGATCTTACCGACAATGTGGCCGGTGACTTTATTTCAGATTTAGAGTCTATGAATCTAATTTTACACAATAAGGGTCCCACACATATAGGGGGGCATCTTTTAGATCCTATTTTCTCTAATATCGCTCATCTAGTCAGTTCTCCTGCACTACCAGTTTCGTTTCCTGGTCTGATCACTTTGTCATTAAATTCATTATCACGAGAAACGAGGCACAATCTAATCACAATTTCTCTAAGAATGTTAGAAGGCGTGATTGGAAGAACCTTGATATTGCTGCCCTCAACAAAGCCTTATTTGATCTTGCACTTAAAAATCCTTCTAACTTTGATGACACGGAGGCTTCGGCTAGTTCTGTGAATTGTTGGCTCTTAGAAGCCATCAATATTTGTCTTCCTCTCGCCCAAAAGAATACAATTATTCACAAATCACCTGCCCCTTGGTATAATGTGACATTGCGTCTTCATAAATCTCGATGCAAAAAATTGGAACGGGCCTGGAGAAGGGATTACTCCGTATTGGCCGGTCTTATTTATAAAACAGAATTAAAGCTATATCATAAAGCCTGTGCCCAAACTAGAGCTTCTTATGCTAACAAAATAATTACCGAAGCTTTTAATAAATCTAAAGTACTATTCAATGTGGTCAGAGATCTTGCTGGAGCACAGACTACTGCCACTCCCCCCCCTCTCTCAAACAGCAAATGTGACGAACTCGCCCAGTATTTTACCTCAAAGATTGAGATTATCTATCAAGATATCGCTGCCCTGGATGCCAGAAATGCCTTGTCAAATTTACCTCCTATTTTGGAAAACAGTGTAGACTTTTTACCCTCTGGCACTGCCCTAGGTTCACTGTCTGCCTCTCTTCTAAACTGGCCAGATCTTTGCCCTTCTACTCTATCCGAGATCCTGAACACTGTCAAATCAGGTTCTCCATTAGATCCTTTACCTATTTCGATCTTGCGGAAATTGGAACTCTCTCAACTTACTACTATTTGCGCCTTGCTAAATTCCTCATTACGCTCTGCTACTGTTCCTAGTTGTTGGAAGCACGCCATGGTTACGCCGCTATTAAAAAAACCAACTGCGGATCCCAATGTTGGTTCTAACTTTCATCCGATTTCTTTATTGCCCGCTTTTCAAAAATTCTTGAGAGGCATATCCATTCATCCTTTTCTCAATTTGTGGCAACCAACAATCTTTTACATTTCTCTCAATCTGGTTTTCGTCCAGGTTTCTCCACGGAGACCACTCTTCTTGGAGTGACGGAAAATCTCCGGCTGCTACTGGATCGAGGGGAAACGGCTGCACTAATATTGCTCGATCTCAGTGCAGCCTTCGATACTGTTTCCCATAGTATACTCCTAAAAAATCTTGCTTCCTTTGGCATTGGCGGAAAAGCCCTTGGGTGGCTTACATCTTTTCTCACGAACCGGACTTTTCAAGTTTTCTCTCATACGTCTACATCTAGTACGTATGCCTCTCCTTATGGTGTGCCCCAGGGTTCTCTTCTTAGCCCTCTGCTTTTTAATCTTTATGTTGTTCCTTTGGCCCACATTGCACACCGCTCTGGTTTAAATTTATTTACTTATGCGGATGACTCGCAAATTCTGTTTTCTCTATCCCAAGCTGACTCCTGCACGTCTCCTTCTTCCTTGCAAACTGGTCTCAGTGAGATATCCCGTTGGATGAACCTCAACTTTCTCAAGTTGAACAGTGGAAAGACTGAGGTCTTAGTCTTTGGAAACAAACCTGATCTCTGGAGCCTGAGACATTGGCCACCGGCTATGGGTCTATTACCCACTCCTTCCGAACGAGTACGAAATCTCGGGGTCATCCTCGATAAGAGTTTGTCTATGAAGGATCAGGCAAACAAAGTGGCAGCCACCTGTTTCACCATTCTTCGGTGGCTGAGAAAAATTTCCTGGATACTCCCTACTGACACCTTGAGATCGGTGCTGACGGCCTTGGTGACCTCCAGATTGGACTACGGTAACGTGCTCTATCTGGGGTCCACCAAGGCGGTTATACGTCGCCTCCAATTGGTCCAAAACGCTGCTGCACGGCTCCTTTGTGGTTGCCGAAAAAAGGACCATATTACCAAGCGCTTGAGGGAACTCCATTGGCTCAATCTCGACAGCCGGATAAAATTCAAGGCATTATGCATTATGCACAAGATCAAGATTAGAGTGGCCCCTTCTTATCTTCAGTCCCTTGTAACACCTTACATTCCTGCTCGTTCACTTCGTTCCTCCTCTCAACACTTGTTCTGCACCCCCAAGTTTAGACTCCCGAGAATGGGCGGTAGATCTTTCACAACTTTGGGACCTAAACTTTGGAATTCCCTTCCTTTGGAAGTGCGTATGGAGCCCTGTCACCTTTGCTTCGGTAGAGCTGTTAAGACCTGGCTTTTTGTCCAATAATTCTTTAGGACCTCTTGTTTGCTTTAGTCATTCAGCGCCGGGAAACCCTTACGGGTAGCTGTCGCGCTATATAAACTTAATAAATAAATAAAATAAATAAAATAAGTATTCTTTATATAGATTTAACACAAGACCACAAACGCCAAAAATCCACAATACTGTACTTAAAATGGTAGGTTTAGCTTAGTTCTCTTTAGATCTTAAAATGCGACACTTTGAGTCAATGTACCTTACGATGTGTCATGCTTCTACAACGAAAGTGTGGCAGAGATGGAGATGCGGCAAAGATCCGGTGCAAAGAAATAAAGACATCGCTCTCTTCCTGATGCGGCACGCTTCTCCGATGTTGCGAGACGTCTCAACTCGATGCGTCAGCTGCAGCGGCGACACCTATGTTCCGTGATGCTACGAAAGCAGCTTGGCAATGACACTATTCTCCGATGATGCGAGACCCTTCTGCTCGATGCGACAGCTGCAGCGGCGACACCCTTGTTCCGCGATGCGACGACAGCGGCTCCGACGGCTGCACGCTTCTCTGTGAATGCGAGGCGCTTCTCTTGGTGCGGTGCAATGCAACAGCTACAGAGGCGACATCCACGATGCAGTGGCTGCGACGGCGACACGCTTCTTCTTCGTTGCAAGACGCTTCTCTTGATGCGGTGCAATGCGACAGCTCCAGCTGCGACATCCACGATGCGACGGCAGCGGCTGCGACGAAGACACGCTTCTTCGGGGTTGCGGGACGTTTCTTGAGATGTGGTGGAATGCGACAGCTACAGCGGCGACATCCACGAAGCGATGGCAGCGGCTGCGACGGTGACACGCTTCTCCCTCTTGAGTCGCGCTTCCAGCTCCTTGCGACACACAGTCCCTTAGAAGGCCCAAAACAATAGCAGGCACTTCCAAAGAACTCTTGGGGAGCTGGGGGTTGAAGTCTGTTGTCCCTGAGACTTCAGCAGGAGGCAAACTCTTCTCTCAAGCCCTTGGAGATCCTTACACGTTGAATAAAGCACACAAAGTCCTTTCTCCTTTCTTTGGCAGTCAGGCAACCACTGCAGGCTAATCCCACGAGCAGCACTTCAGCTAAGGGATAGTCTCTCCTCAGTTTCTTCAAGTTCCTCTCCTCAGCAAAGGTTTCTTCTTGTCCAAAAGTGTTCTAAATTCTTGGGATCAGGGTCTCAATACTTTTACCCCAAAATCCTTTGTCCTCTGAGGGCAGAGGGGCCTTTGCCTAGTCTAAACCAGTTCTGGTCAGTCTTGGAGCACCCTGTTTACATGACTCCTTCTTTCCTTTCACAGTGCATGTCAGAGACATCAGACACACCACAGGAGGTGGAGTCAGCATTGTGGAGGGAAGGCACAGTCCTATTCAGGTCCCAGGTGCAACTCCTCCCTCCCATCTAGATGCAGATCTCTCTATTCACCACTGGGCTGACTCACCCTGTCTCCTGGAATCCCCAGCCCTGTCACTCAAACTCCAGACAAGGAATACACAACCTAGCAGAGGCAGGCTTGGATAGTTAGACCAGACAGAAAATACCTACTTTCTAAAAGTGGTATTTTCAAACACAGAATGTTAAAACTTCACAAAAAGATGCATTGTATCATTCTGAGTTCAGGCCTACATAACTCGAATTTCTTCCCAGTTCCCTGAGTCAGTTAGGATTATACCATGTAATAATCTAATTGCCCATTCTGGCCTGTGGGAATAGGTAGCCTTGCAACTGTGAAAAACTAAATTGGCTGTAATTCACTATTAGGACATGCCACACACACCAGGGCATGTCCTACCTTATACTTACAATGTACCCTGCCCTTGGGTCTACCATAGGGGTGTCTGATATGAAGAAAAGGGAAGGTTTAGGGACTGGCAAGTGGGTGCACGTGCCCAGTTAACATGGCAGTACCAGACTGCATACAGGCTCTGCAATAGCAGACCTGAGACGCACTTTACAAGGCCGCTTCTGTGGGTGGCACAACCAGTGCTGCAAGCCCACCAGCAGCATTTGGTTTACAAGCCCTGGGCACTCCTGGTGCACTGTATTAGGGTCTGACAGGTAAACCCAGTCAGCCAATCAGGGAATCACTAATTCATACATTAATTTACAATAGGGAGAGCATATGCACTTTAGCACTGGTCAGCAGTGGTAAAGTACCCAGAGTCATAAAACCAACAAAAACAGGTTAGCGAAAGTACAGGAGGTAGGCAAAAAGTTCAAGGACGACCCTGCAAAAAGGGCCAAGTCTAACATCATCTTACTACTATGATCTCACAACAAGCACTTTCTAGACTCTTCCCTCTTCTATCCCCCATTATCCTTTTCAATCCAACTAACAGACTCACATGTCCACCACTAAAATTAACTCAAATTTTACTATACTAATCCACCACTAAGCTATAAAAATACAATTACAATACAACACAATACTTGTAGCTTCTTCGACATGAATATGCTAGGGCTGCCATGTAAAGGTTATTTCATTATAATGCCAAGTACCTTAAAATACACGATGGGTTGCAGGATTTACTCAATTTTCCATGTAGCTAGCCCTACAATGGCAAGGGCTTCAGAGATTCCACAATTAATTAATCATAACAGAATTAAGTTTGTGAAGATAGGAAAAATGAATTGATCCACTGCTCCTAGGGTTCTAACGTTTAAATGAAAAGTGTACATTTAACTCGCTCAGCTGTCAGACATGCAACCAAATTATCCGAAACTATACTCAGTGAAGACATTGACATTGCCTTCCTGACAGAATCCTGGTTCAAGGACCACTCAACAGCTTTTCTGGACCTAATCATCCCACCCGGCTTCTCTATCCTCAGGAAAGATAGGCCCATTAGGAAAGGCGGCGGCCTAGCTATAATATATAAAAACGTCCTTAATCTCTCCCCTCTAATAGACTCTGACCACCAAACCTTTGAATACCTTGGTGCTGAACTCTTGACACAGGGCGCGCCCCCATCCGACTACACAACATCTACCACCCTCCGGGCGAACCTCCTCTCTTTGCCGATGAACTGTCCGACTTCATCTCACTATCCTCTCTTTCCGATTCCATAAATCTCTTCCTAGGAAATGTTAACGTCCATTGGAACAATGTTGAGGATCCCATAGTCATGCGTCTTATGAACCTCCTAGAGCACAGCTTTCCAAACTTTTCATGTTGGTGACACACCTTTTTGTGAAATTTTTTTCAGGGACACGGTAATGCGAGCGAGCTAGTCCAAACCACCCACAACCCCACACACAACCCACACACACAACCCCACACACACACACACACAACCCCCCCACACACACACACAACCCCCCCCCACACACACACACAACCCCCCCCACACACACACAAACAACCCACCCCACACACACACAAACAACCCACCCCAACCCCACACACACCCCCACACACAACCACACACACAACCCCACACAACCCCACACACACAAACCCCCACACACACACACACAAACAACCCACCCCAACCCCACACACACACCCACAACCCCACAACCCCACACCCACACACATCCACCCCCAGATAATGTACATATGTTTGTATGGATCTGAAAAAAACCCACATGGTTGAGTTTATTTTTTTTAAATGGAGATACGTATTTCATAATTAAATATGCATATTTTCATAAACTGAAAAGCTGAGGTTCCGGTGATATTTACTAGCTCTGCCTGAATCCATAATCGGTAAGAATGTGTTAAGTCTTCTCAAATGGTACTTTGAAGGGATGCTGAGCATGCACCAGGCACCCCTGATATAATGAGAGTTTATGAACTCAATTTGTCAAGTCGGAAAATGAAATGCGCATCATAAAAACAGCATAGAAACGACCCATTATCTAGATGTGAAAGTAATTAAAGCAGACAAAAAAAAAGAGTAAAAAAAGACTGCCTTCGCCCAAAAAGCAACTGATAAAACCAATACATTAGTGTCAGATTTAGCTCATCCTCCAGGGTAATTTAGGGACTTGCAGAATCCCAGATAGAATAGTTCCTAATGGCGGTAATAAATAAGTGCTGATGACAACAAGCGTACGGCGCTGGTCTTCTCACAAAGGCGAGATTAAAGTAAGTAATACATAAAACTGTGGCCGGCTACAGAGTCATCGCTCACCGGTGAGAGCTGCAACACTCTTCATTTATAAAACATATTTTAGCCTTCCTAGATACATTTTGACGACGGAGAAAAGCCTGCCAAGTGTTTCGAGAAACACTCCCTTTATGGTAAACAGCTGGTGCGAAGGAAAACACTGCTTGTAGGGTCTGCCCGATCACAATTTGTGATGTAATGTCTCAGTATTGGTAGTGCCCCTCAGACGGCTCCCGGGCACACACACAGCCGCACCCCAGCACTTCACAGGTCTTTGAAAGACCATTTAACATGCTACTAAAGCTTTGTTATTCATATTAGAGCCCCTGCAGCGCCACTCTGCCTGTTGCTGGAAGGCCCGCGGGGGAGATCTCAACAGCATGTTGATCGCGTGACACACCTACGCATGGGGCACGACACAGTAACGTGTCGCGCCACACAGTTTGGAAAGCTGTGTCCTAGAGTTTAACGATCTCAAACAACTATGTCAACATTCAACCCACATCAAAGGAGCTGCCCTTGACGCGATCATTTCTAGCAATGACCTTGCGTCCCTTTCCAGCATCACCCCCACTGACTGGTCGGACCATCACCTCATTCTTTTTAAGATCGTAACCAATCCCGCTCCCCCTACAAAAATCTCCAAACCCTTAAAATGGACCAGAAACCTTAGTCAAATCCCTCTGACATACTTGAATCTGAACTCCAAGCCCAACTCCTTCTCACACCTCTCGCCCATAATGCCAACGAGCTCACCGAGCATTTAAACAAGACAGTCAAAGAGGTGCTGGATCACTTAGCTCCTCTCAAACTAAAAAAAACAAAGAAACATCCCATCCAAATCTTGGTTCAACTCTGATCTGAATAACAAAAGACGTTCTCTTAGACAGACTGAACGAACATGGAGAGTACACCCCTCTCCCTCCCATCTGGCCCTCTTCAGATCAGCAAGATCGAAATACAAGAAACACATCTTCAAGGAAAAGGCCAGTTTTTGCAGAGCACAACTTGATCGTGCCAAAAATCGGCCCAGAGAACTTTTCAATATTGTTAGGAAACAAACATCATCCGCCCCCATGGAGCTGAAGGCCTCTTCTGAGAGATGTGCAGAAATTGCTGACTTCTTCTTTGAGAAAATCATCAAAATCAAGCTATCTTTCCTCCCTACCCAGGCTTCGCCTTCCCTTCAACCAGCTGATGATATCTTTTCAGACCTACCACCAACGTCGACCCCGCCCCTTCATCCCAACACATTGTCCTGTCTCTACCGCTCCTAATTCCATCCTCTCCATCTTACATCTGAAAAATAATGCCTCTTGGCTAAGTTTTCATCCGGTGACTGAACAAGAAATCCTCAAAATCATCTCCAAACTTAAGCCAACTTCGCACTCCAAAGATCCTCTCCCTTCCAGCCTCGTCCATGACCTCAAACACATCATTGCCCCTTACTGGACTTCAATCATTAACTCTTCTTTTACAACGGGGTGTGTCCCTGTCTCTCTCCAGCTCGGTCAATCCTCACACATCCTCAAAAATCGGCTGACCCGAATGACCCTAACAACTTTTGCCCCATTTCGTACCGCCTTCTGCTATCTAAAGTACTGGAAAAATGTGCTCTCAGACAACTCGACAATCACATCTACAATTTCAACTTACTTGACCCGCTGCAATCCGGTTTCAGAAAAGGATGCAGCATGGAAACCACCATGCTCAAGATTGTCGACGACCTCCACCGGTCCCTTGACAAGGGTGAGTCCTGCCTTCTTATTCTCCTTGACCTCCCCGCTGCCTTTGATACAGTTAACCACGCCTCTCTAATTAACTCACTCAAAACTCATTTTGGCATCAACGGTCTAGCCCTTAAATGGTTCTCCTCCTTTCTCCAACACAGAACTCAACAAATCAAAATCAAGGATTGCCTCTCCAACCCAACTCCGGTCTCCCTAGGCGTACCCCAGGGCTCAATTCTCTCTCCCTCCCTCTTCAACCTCTTTATGGAACCCCTTACCTTCATTCTGAAACAAGCAGGATTTAACTACCATCTCTACGCAGACGACACCCAACTGTACTACAAGATCAAATCCCACGCTGATATTATTCACCTTAACAATGCCTTGAGCATGATCCAATCCTGGTTCTTCTCCAATCACCTCAAACTTAACCCCAATAAAACCAAAATTATTCTCTTCTCACCTAAAAACAGCAAGCTCCCTAGCCAAGACTGGCTCCCAGACCTCAATGCCCTTAACTGCTCGCTCTCCTTATCTAACTCAGCAAAATCACTTGGCTTCAACATCAACAACAAACTCACTCTTAACAACCACATCAAAAACGCGGCAAAGGGAGCTCTCTGCCATTCCGACATCTTAAAAAACTCAAACCCTTCATTCCTGCTGACGACTTTAAATGGGTAGTCCAGTACCTAGTCCGCTCCAAAATAGACAATGGTAATGCTATCCTCACTGGAATCCCCAAAACACACCTTGCCCCCCTCAGATCCGTACTCAACTCAGCCGCCAGGCTGATCACCGACTGCAAACGCTTCAAACACATCTCCCCAGCCCTCAAGGCCCTAAACTGGCTACCCGTTGAGGGAAGATCAGCATACAAGACTGCCTGCATAACACACAAAGGCCTCCACCAACAAACCCACTGTATCTCTCTGACAAACTCGAAAAAACTGGCTGCTCCCGGCAGACGAGAAGCTCAAATGCCCTACTTCTCGTCCCCCCCCCCCTATCAAATAGGAGCACCACAAAATCCCGCTCCTTCTCGGGAAACGCCCCGATCATCTGGAACGCCCTCCGCAGAGACCTGCGCTGCAACCCCTCGTACCACAGCTTTAAAAAATACCTTAAATCCCACCTTCCCTCCAAATACTGGGGTCCTTAATCGCTGCATCCAACCCTTTATTCATTCTCCGTTATTCATACCACCCTTGCCATTCTTTTCTAGCCGACTGTTCTCCCCTCCCCCCCTCTCTCTCTCCTAGACTTTTTTCTCCACTCTAATACTACCCCCCCTTTCTTTTACTCCCTTGCCTTTTTTATTGTTTCTGTGCTAACTGTCCGTCGCAACATGTTTGTTCTCCTCTTGGCCCTAACTATTAGCCTATTTGTTCATTTAAGAAGTGTTTTCCAATGTGCAATATCTGTATATTTTTTGATCCTGTTGAGTCGACTGTACCGACTGGAATTTTAATGCTCATGTAAAGCGCTCTGCTACCTCTGGGTCTTGCAGCGCTTTATAAAACTTTCAAATAAATAAAATACAAACATTTTTACATAAAAGGATACTTGACAGAATTCGCCACAGTTCATTCTTCTCTCAAGTGCACCTGCAGTTAAAGGTGACACAAGAGCTCACTCACCAGCACTTTAGAACTAAGTTGACATTTTTAAAACATTTAGTTATTTTGGAAAATTCATGGATAGCTTTCTGACACTAAAATAGTAAAACGTGAAACAGGAGTGTTTTCCCCCAAAACAATATGTGTCAGCAGTGACACTTCCTCAACTGTGTAAGGGCCAAGCCTAAGTTTAGTGGTTCGAAAACTGAGGCATTCCCAGATTGTTGACCACCATTTCCAATCCACACATTTTGAAGGTTGACCATAGTGGCTGCTCTGACTTTGGCTATTTCTCTCCTCAGATTATCTAATTTGACTACTACAATGCATGAGACTAGCTCAGTATGTTGGAGGGTGCAGGAGCATAGGTCGGTATTACTGGGGTGGATAGGCTGCTGAGGCACATATGAATCATTTAAAGCTATTGCAGATCATGGATGCATTAGGTGGCTGCTGTAAATAAGTTGGACAATGGAGAGTAGATCTGATACCATATACATTGTGGAGAGCAGAGCATGTAGTTAGCCTGAAGGACCTGCCCAACTCCCTGGTGAGACCTGTCCCATGTCCGTCCACGAAAAGATGGTGATGGATCGGGAGAACATGGCGGCTAGTAGCAGTAGCTAGTCGCGAGGCTCCGTGGTATCCGGATGGCAGATTACTGAAGATGCTTTTTTCTTCTCCTTGTTCGCGGCGCAGACACTGTGGTTGGAGCTGACCACAAATCTGTATTAACTTTTTTGTGTTGGCCTCTGCAGAGGAGGCTAGCTTTACCGCCTCGGATTCCCCGCGCCGCGGTCCGCTGTCTGTGGAGCTCGGAGGACTGAGGCATCGCGGTCCTGCGGGCGTGGGTGCTAGTTTGAACGGTCCGGATTGTTTCGGGCTGCGGCGGGAGGCTTTCTGTTGAGGGTGGAAGACCTGGGAAGGAGACCGGGCACAGTAAAGGTCACCGCGGCGGGTGCCGCCATTGAGGAAACAGGTCCCGGCAGCAAATACGGAGGTCAGGGGGGCCACAAATCAATTTGACTGAAGGGGGATTGGCACAGTGGGCTTGAGCAGCTTGGGAGGTGAGAAGGGGCCATAGTGTAGCAGCAAGGTTTCCCGTTCGGGCAGAGGCTGGGGAAACAGGAATTGTTCTGGACTCTCTCCCCCAGAATCCACTAGTGGATGTGAGCGAAGGTTACATACTGGCTCGCAAGACTCAGCTGGAGATATTCCACTACACTCTGGAAGAGACACGCAAAGGCCACCAGTTTCTAGATATACTCTTAGGAGTAAAGATAGGAGCCAAGATCTAACATCAGCTGACGCATTAAATCCCTCAAATAAAACGAAAAAGGACCTTTCAGCGGTTCATGTAAAAAAAAGCATTAGCTACGACAACCAAACCCCCAATTTCAACTAAAGCTAAGTCTAAATCAAAGAAGAAGGGTGGCATTAAGAATACCAATTTGATTTGTGCTAAGTCTACCACTCAAGAAGTCTTATGTAGGGCTAAGCCTGCCCCCTCGCTCAAGGAGTACTTTAGGCTTATACCTTCTACTCTTGAACTAAAACCCCTGTCCGCCTGCACTGACCCCTCTACATCTGAATTGTCTAACTTCCCGGAAGGAATATTGAGTCCTAACAGATACCAGGTATTGGAAGATCAGCTAGACCCAGTGGCAATGCAAAGTCCGGAAATGGGGGACACAGCAGCTATCATGAAAAATTGATCTGCCCCACCCTGTAATGGGGATTCGCCGCCCAAGGCTGGAAATGAACACCCAGAGGATCGTGAAGATGTCAAGAGGCAGGAGAACACTCCTTTAACTAGCAACAGCCAGGACATTGAGAAAAAGGATAACGATGATGAGGGACTATCTGGTGATCAGTCTGTCTTGCTAATCCTTCAGTCACTAAGCCAAGAGATGAGAAATGGTTTTTGGGTCTTGGAGAAGAATCAGCAGGAGATTAAGACATTCTGTGAAAAGTTAGAAGAAAAATTTGACTCACTAGCTGTTAGAACTACGGCCCTAGAAACAACAGTCACAGATCTGAAAACCTTGGCTTTACAACATACAAAATAAATCGATAACCTAAGAGAACGCGAGCAGGGCTATCAGGAAAAATTAGAATCTATTGAAAACTCTCAGAGGAGAAATGATCTTCGTCTTTTGAAAGTTCCGGAAGGGGCCGAAGGCAGCAATTTCAAAGAATTTGTAGCTAAACTCATCAAACAAGCGCCTGCAGTAGAAGTCTCGGAGCAAGATCTCATCAGGGACATACAGAGAGTTCACAGGGACCCGTTTAGATTGAATCCGAACAAAACCAGACCAAGAAAGATTTTGATACATTTTTTAACGTACACTTTAAAGGATGTGATTCTTGATAGGGCTCTAAAAAGTAGCTCCTTATCTGCGGAGGGGATTACGTTTCAGATTAGGTCAGACGTCTCCTCAATAACGGCATCTAGACAGTGGGAGCTAGGGAAACTATTAGACCCCCTTAGACAGGTGGGCGCGACGGCGCAATTGAAATTCCCTTCATCCTTAAAAGTTATGTACAATAATAAAAACAAAAAGACCCCAACTGCAAGATTGGATTCATCCCCCAGAGAGCTTAGTCCAGCAATCTTATGACACTTCTCTTTAATTCCACTATTCCCAGTCTTCCTCTTTAATTAAGCCTTTGCTATCCCTACAGATCTAAGTGACCATGAACATGCAAGAGTGGCCGAGGCCTCCATCGAGTAGTCTAGTAGTGGTTTCCACAGTGTCTTTAACCTCCCCTTTAAATCATATGGGTCCCAGGTATGTTTCCCCATCGCCAAGAGTGCCCACATTTTGCCTGACCATTCCTAGATACATGCAGCATTGGAAACTATTCCATGTCAAGGCTATTAGCTACTTGGCAGCTAATAACATGTTCATTATAAGTCTCCAATCTCTCTAAGAAGGACTCTTTACTGCAATCAGCTTTAGACCTAGGATTACCATGGCGGGGTACAGTGTTAGCAGCAAATGCAAAGTGTGCTTGATATGTCTTAAGACGTTCTTTCAGATAGTTGGTATAACTGGATATGACCGCCAAAGGCGTAGGTTGTACCCATCTTGCTTACACTCACCATGCTCTTTTTAAACACTTTCTTTGTTTGCATCCGGGTAATGTGCCACAGCAGCATTTGTTATCCATAGATTTCATGTTTTGGATGCTCTGACACATGGAGAGGATGTCCTCCCATGGCCTATCCTAACTGTGTAGTGGGACCGCTACCTCCAATATTGTTTGCCAAGTATTCATGTAAGGCCACCTCAATATTCAAGACTAACTAGCAGCACACAACCTCTTACATCCACCTGCCCCCAAATAAAGGAAATGATTGCCGTGGGAGATCTTGCATGTCTTTCCCTGGGATCAGCGTGGTACTGCCTTAAGAGATAAAGCAGACGGGACAGCCCATTCATCTTTACTGTGGCAACCCCCCCAATCAGGGCATAATGAGTGCCTGCTACAGTTGTAAATGAGTTTGTAAAGTAAAGAGCAGGCTAGGATAATTAACCGACCATAATTTTTGTGGTGCAATGGTATAAATTATCACGTTTATGGCAGGATTCCAGACAATTAAGTAATTGTTGCTCAGGACAGGTCAACACTCAATAATTCAGATATTTCCAGCTTAACCTTGAACCCAGATATCTGTCTATATTCTTGTTACACCGGTCAGCCTTAGAATGATCTTTTCCCCAAACATTTTGCCTTCCTCGCCCATTTTTCCTGACCTCGTTTTTGCTGGCCTTAGGACTCTGTGCACTTTACCTCTGTTAAACAGTGCTAAAGTGCTTGGCATGACTCCTTAAAACATGGTAACATTGGCCTATACACAACTGACAAATGTAATTTTCTTATAAGTCCCTAGTAAAGTGGTACTATATGTACCCAGACCCTGCAAATTAAATGCTACTAGTGGGCCTGCAGCAGTGATTGTGCAACCCTCTTAAGTAGCCCTTTCAAATATGTCTCAGGCCTGCTATTGCAACCTGTGTGGGCAGTTTTAAACTGCCTTTTCGACCTGCTAAAATAAACCTTTTGCCAGGCCAACATCTTCCTTTTTAATACATAAGTCACCCTAAAGGTAGAACCTAGACTTCTCAGAGGGCCTTGTATTTAAAAAGTTGGACATGTACGTTTACGTTTTACATGTCCTGGTAGCGAAACACTCTTTTGTTCATTTTCACTACTGCATTGCCTACCTCTCCCATAAGATTACATTGGAGTTAGCTCAATAATGTAAATAATCTGTAACTTCCAAATGGAACCAGGGAACATGTAAACAGTTCATGTTTGGTGTCTTTGGAATTGTAATGAAAAATCCTGTCTGACGGTAAAGTTGGATTTTAAGTTAACATTTTGGAAATGCTATTTTTAGAAACTTGACATTTTCTTGCCTTAGCCATTTGGTGCCTCCAGCCTGTCTCTTGTCGCACAGCTATGTGTAGTTGGCAGTTGGGCTTTGTGTAGTTCTCCTAGGCAGGCACACACAATAGAGAGCTTAGTGTGCCTGGATGGGTCATCACTGTCAGGATGAGAGGTAGAAGCTGGGCCTAGTTTCACTTACACCTGTATAGGCTGTGTCCTGTCTCCACACAAAGGGCTGAACAATGCTGCATTGTCACTTGAACCAGCTTGGAGCCAAGGCAGGGGAGACAGGGAATTCCATGCACTTCAAAGACACTGCCTAGAAGCTTCTCTCACATGCCAAAACCATGGTATACAAAGGTACCTGAAACACCAACTCTTCAGTACACCTCTGGACCTGTTGTTATTCTGCCAGGAAGGACTGCTGTGGTGCTAGAACGACTGCCACTCAGCTGGACTGCTGCTCTGAAGGAACTGCTGCCCTGGTGCCTGCTGCCCTCTTGCCTAGGGAAGAAGAACTTGACCTCCAGTTCATCTTTAATCAAGAACCCCAGAGTGACCCAAAGGGCTAGTCTGCTGGCCTTCTGATCTGAGCCTCAGGGACATTAAAAGCTTCCCAACAGCTCCTGGACCTGTCTTTAGTGAGTTCTTGACCTCCAAGTGGTGCGTCTTTGGTCCTGGAGCCTTGGTGTTTATTTTGAGCTCTTGATATCAAGCTTTTGGGTTCCTTGTGACCATGAACAAACTGCATTCTCACAATGAACTTGAACGCAGTCCGCCCCCAGCTCATCTCCCACAGCATCGACAGCCCGCAGGGGACTGCCAACGTGAAGCTTCAGCCCGCCCGTCCATGATGCCTACCCTGCTCCTCGTGCCACACCAACTACCGACCACGATTCTCTCCTTGCTCCTCGCAATTCCCTCTAACGCAAAACCGTCAGTGGGACTAATCTGGGACTGTATCCGACCTGGACTCCATAGCGTTCGGCTTGATCTTCTGACTTTGACCTGGTCCAGCACGACTAGATAGCCTCACCGTGGTTGGCTCATTATGCTTTTAGGGGCTGTGTTGCAGTTTATTCTTCAAGAATTCATAACTCTGGTTCTACTGATTGGATTTTCTCTGTGGTCTTGTTTTATTTATTACATTTTGCCCTATTTTTCTAACTTGATATGATATGTTTTTTGTATAGTGTGTTCACTGTTTCACTGTGTAAAGTGTTGCACAAATACTTTACAAATTGCCTTTAAGTTAAGGCTGACTACTCTGTGCCAAGCTACCAGGGGGTTGAGCACAGGTAAGTTTGGGGTTTGCTTTTACCTTGCCCTGACTAGGATTGTGGGCTCACACCACAGTCGACCATTAACCCAATTTCTAACGGGGATCAATAACCTAAAAATAGGTATATTTACAGAGATTTGTGCAGGTGCTGTATTTTTACATAATAGTACTTAGACACTACCTGGGTGCCATGGCATTAGAGTGAAATGTGTATAATGCACATCTCTACCATGCACCCTGAAACTGTTGCTTGCAGAAGTGATGTTTCTTTTGGGGATAAATGGAATTAATTGTGTTGTTCAGTAAAAGTGTATATAAGATGTATCTAATTCAGAACTATTTGGGCCTTTGTATTTAATGTGGGGTTATAGTAGCCAATTTTCTTGTGGGCATTTCTAGCAACACCCTGTGATGTCACTTTCTATGATGTCAGTGTTTATGGTAATTAGCAGCTGCCTGCTGAATAGCTGTCTCCGCCCATCCCAGAAACTCACTGTCTCTTGCACCGATGCCTGGATATTGCTCTTCGGTACCGCATCGCCTCTATGAAGCATTGATTCTAAACCATTCATTTGATTCTAAAATAGTACCAAAGAGTGCTAGGTGCGTGTGGTGTTCTGTGCACATTTAAACTTTTAGCAGCTCCTTCCCCTACTGTTGAAAATGAAGACCTTTTCTCATAAAGAGAGATAGAGCTTGGTGTTGGCTACATAGTCTCTGACTGGTCATGTCAGAATTCTTTCCACATTCTGAGACATTGTAAAGCAGGACTATAGTGAGTATCTCTTGTGACTTAAGTTGTTGCTATGCATCCGTCTGTCGTCGGCGTTGTGGTCGCCGGGATGACGCCGTGGTGCCTACTTAGATGCTGCCCCTGCGCTCCGATGTCAGTTCTTTCTTTTTCTGCGCCAGCCTAGCACAGATCCGGTGAGAGCTACCGCTTAGTCACTTTTTGGCTAAACTTTTTCAACGGTTTGTTGACTTCTTATTCGGGTCTTGCACTAGGGATGTTCCAACGCCGGGCCAGGTTCAAGCCTTTCGACGCCTGTCACAAGTTGATGTCTGTGACAACCCACACCTCATGTGCCTGCGGTGTCTGGAGTGCGACCACGATCCGAAGTCATGCTCCAACTGCCGGGCCATGAATCCAAAGTCTTTCCGGTCCCAAAAGCTCTTGCAGGCCCAGCGGTCGGCCCCTTGCGGAACCAGGCTTTGATCCTAATCGACACCAGTTGATCTTACCTGGCGACGATGCCTTGGCGCCGATCATGCCCCGGCCTGCGCAGTCACCATCCCCCCCCCTTCGAGAAGGACCCGGAGCTGCACCGACATCAGTCAACGTCCGATCTGACGCTGGAATGTACCTTTGTTCCCCAGTTCATCCCTGGTGTTCCCTACAGCCCAGAAGGTGGTGATGACTGGGAGGGGTCGCTGGACCCTTTAACAGACCAGCTAGAAGAGCCGGACTGGAGAGAGGACCTGGGTGACACCAGTGGTCTGGAAACTTCCCCAGACCCTGGTATGCTTCCTCCCCCTACCGTGGCTACGAGGAGGGAGCGTCGTACGCTGTGGTGGTACGAATGGTGGCCCATGTCTTGGGCCTTGAGCTTCCTACGGCATCCACTTCTGGATCCCTATTGCCCTTCAATGAAGCCCTCACTGACGCAATCCTCTTGGGCAGATACTCCTACACCATCTGGGACTTGGTTGCGCATGTGCTGCTTCAGTGCCCGGAGGAGGCCTGGGACGTTCTCTCTCAGGCAGTGGTGGATGGGAGAGACGCAGCCAAATTCACAATAAGATGTGGACTGGATACCACCGACTCACTAGGCCACGTCGGTAGCCCTTTGACGCTATGCCTGGTTGAGGACATCTGGCTATTCAGGGGATTTCCACTCTACCTTGATGGGCATGCCCTTTGATGATCATCGTCTTTTTGGCGACAAAGCAGATGCTGCGATAGAGCGCTTTAAAGATTCACTGGCTGCGGCCAGATCTTTGGGCCTCTCTGCGCCTTCCCGACCACTCCAGTCTTCTTTTCATCCCTTTTGTGGCTACGGAAGGGGCGCCCAGCCATGTCTAGCCCAGCCTAGCCACCGGTACATGCAAGCTGCCCAGCCTCTGCATGGTCGCAGACGTGGAATCCAGCCACCTTGTGGGTCTGGGAGCGAGCGGGTGGGACAGTCCACCCCCCCCCCCGCTGCAGCCTCTAGTCCTTCCTAGTGCAACATTTCAGGCCCATCAACGGCCAGTGGGCAGCACGATTTGCCATCACCTCCCTCACTGGCAATCCATCACGTCCGACAGGTGGGTTTTCCAAATAGTCCGAAGTGGCTACCCCCTCCCCTTCAAGACTACTCCTTCCTCCATGCCACTGTCTTTTGATCGCATGTCGGAGGATCATTTGGCGCTTCCATGCCAGGAAGTCTCAGCTTTCTTGGCCAAGGGAGCAATCGAGAGGGTCCCTGCACCAGAAGTAGGTTGTGGTTGCTATTCCCGCAACTTTCTGGTGCCCATTAAGGACAAAGGCCTGCGTTCCATCCTAGACCTCAGGGGCCTCAACCGCTTCCTCTGAAAGGAGAAGTTCAACATGCTCACCTTGGCTCAGGTCCTGTCTGCCCTCGACCCTGGAGACTGAATGGTGGCTCTGGACTTGCAGGATGCCTATTTGCACATCCCCATCCTGCCAGCCCACAGACTCTAGCTACGGTTGTTCACGAAGGTGATGCGGTGATCGCAGCTCAGCTGCGCAGATCAGGGGTTCCAGTCTTCCCATATCTTGACACTGGCTGTTGAAGGCAGGCTCGCACTAGGCTGTCGTCTCCCAACTCCAGACTACGAGGGATCTCCTGCATTCGCTGGGGTTCACGATCAACGTTCCGAAGTCACACCTTACTCCCTATCAGTCGCTCCCTTTCATCTGAGCTGTTCTGGACACAGTGCAGTTTCGGGCCTATCCTCCCGAGCAGCGAGTCCGATATTTTCGGGCTATGATACCGATGTTTCAGCCTCTATCCCGGATTTCGGTGAGAATGACCCTGTGGCTGCTGGGCCTCATGGCCACCTGCATCCTGCTGGTGGATCATGACAGATGGCATATGCGGGCTCTACAGTGGGACCTGAAGCTCCAGTGGGCTCAGCATCAAGAGAAGTGGTGGTTAACGAACCAAGCTTGGGTCAGAGGCAGATCCCTCTCCCTTCAGTAGTGACAGATGTGTCACTCCTGGGATGGGGTGGCCACCTGGGAGAGGCGGAGATCAGATGCGTCTGGACTCCGTCGGAGTCCAAGCTCCATATCAACCTATTGGAGCTCCGGGCGATCCTTCCCTCTCTCAAAGGGAAGGTAGTGCAGGTGTTCACAGACAATACCACCGCCATGTGGTACTGCAACAAACAGGGCTGGGTGGGGTCGTGGACCCTATGTCAAGAGGCTCTTCACCTCCGGACATGGCTGGAACATCTGGGCATGACCCTGGTGGTTGAACACCTGGCAGGTTCTCTGAACGCCAGGCAGGACAAACCCAGCTGTCGGTGCCTGGTAGATCACAAAAGGCATCTTCACTCAGAGGTAGTGCAAGGTCAGCAGTGGGGAGAGCCTTGGTTAGCTCTGTTCGCCACCAAAGAGAAGTTCTGCGCGTTGGAGTTTCCAAGATGGCTCTCGCTCGGCGACGCTTTTTGTCGCGAGTGGTGTGCTGCCTCCTGTACACCTTTCTGCCTGTACCACTTCTGCCCGAGTGCTAAAGAAGATCAAGTGCGACTAGGCCCAAGTTATTCTTGTGGCTCGGGACTGGGCACGAAGAGGCTGGTACCCCGAGCTCCTGAGCATAAGCATCGATCCTCTGATCAGACTGCTCCTTCGGGAGGATCTTCTGTCGCAGCAGCAGGGGATAGTTCTTCACCCGAACCTGCCTAGCCTCCACCTCCTTGCGTGGAGATTGAGCGACAACAGTGGACAGCTTTTGACCTTCCACCCGAAGTCTGTAATGCCATCTTGGCAGCCAGGCATCCCTCCACTAAAACGATATACGCCTGTAGATGGAACAAGTCTGTGGCATGGTGCACGCCAAAGGCTGTGGATCCCTTTTCTGACCCTCTTTCAGAGGTCCTTTTGTATGTACTTTCTTTAGCCCAGCAGGGCTCTGTCCTGAGCACTCTTTATGGCTACCTTGCAGCTATTTCTGCTTTCCTTCGGCTGCCAGACCTGCCTTGTTTATTCAAGTCCCCTACTGTAAATAGATTTTTAAGTGCATTACTCAGCTCTGGATTTTAAGTGTTATTGCTGGTTATAGTCCTGTACCATCTTAAGTTTGTTTATAATGCCTTACCAGCATATAACTGAGTGCCATTATTAATTTGCTGCCAGTGTATATTTTTATTTATGCCATGCTAAATTTGCTGCCTAACTGTGTTTATATTTATTCCATGCTGAATTTGCTGCCTAAGTGTATTTTCAATACTGTTCTGGATTTTCCACATTCAGATGCTATTTTTATTTTGCATTCTGTGTAGGTTTATTATGACATGCTGTATTTGGGGTCTATGGCCTTTTACCCCATGTCCTATAAGGTGTGTGGCATGTGTGATGCAGAATGGTGTTGAGTGTTAAGGGTCGTGTACCCTAGTGTTGCAGTGTGGGGTTGTGTATTCTAGTGCTGCTCTGTGGGGTCGTGTATCCTAGCGTTGCGAAGTGTTAAGGTAAGTTTTAGGATTGTGTAAGCTAGTGTTGCGCTGTAGGGTCATGTACTCTAGCTTAGGGTCGTGTACGGTGATGTTATGTTGTAGAGTTGTGTACTCTAGCGAGGGGTTGTGTACCCTTGAGTTACGTTGTAGAGTTGTGTACTCTAGTGTTGGGCAGTGTACCCTGGTGTTACGTTGTAGAGTTCCGTACTCGCATTGGTTTGTGTACCCTGGTGTATGTTGTAGAGTTGTGTACCCTAGTGGGGGGTTGTGTACCCTGGTGTAACATTGTAGAGTTGTGTACTCTAGGATTGAGTGTGTACCTTGGCGTGACGTTGTAGAGTTGTGAACTCTAGCTTGGTGTCATGTTGTAGAGTGATGTATGTTAGCGTGGGGTTGTTTACCCTGATGTTGTGTAGTGTTTGTTCAAGATGTTCGGGAGAAAAGTAGGCGCTGTGTGTTGCTCCCCACAGTGTGCCACCTAGTGTGTTGCAGAAGGGGCTGAGTGTGGGTTTTTCACCCCAGTGATACGAAAGTTGCACGCCAGTATTGAGAATGTTGCACCCCAGTGATGTGAATGTTGCACATCAATGTTCTCATGTGTTGCAGAAGGGGGTTAGTGTGGGTGTTTCACCCCAGTGATCCGAAGGTTCTTAGGGGTATTATTTGTTCCCTCAGTCCTGCAGAGGATTATATGATGTGATTATTAATGTATCTGATGATATAGGAATGTTTGATCATTTATTTCCATCTTAAGTCATTTTTAATTATTGATTTGTTATATTTTTTAAACCCTTACTTATTTCGCACAATATTAGGGACCATATAACTGCTATGCGTGTTTTTTATGTGCTTTGGAAGCCCCAATTATATGCTTTAGCGTTGCGTTATATATTTGTAATGCAGTCTGTATCAGGAAAAGTTTGTGCTAAGTCTCTGATGTTCTGTATGTACTTGGGGTGTGTCTTTAAAAATCAATTGATATCTGACGTGCTGTTTTTTTGTTCACTCCCTTTGGAGAGAAAGAATGTTGTTTTTCGACTCCATTTAACTGTGTTTGGCGCAGGATGATTGCATTTTTAATGTTGTTTCAATTGAATATCCTTTATATATATCGTATGCACGTTTATGGCCTATAACAATAGTTACGAAATCAAGTTTTCTTTGGCTATTTTTTTTAAAGTTTAATAAAAGCTTAATTAAAGTGAAATGCAAATATACAGAATTATCTGTAACTTAAAGTGTATTGACTTTTCCTATTGATTTGTTAGTTTGAATTTTTACTTCCATCTGTTCTCCTTATGTTAAAGTTTGATGTTTATTACCATTTTACCTGGTTTGATATTTTTAATTGTTTCCCTAAGGAGAGGAGATGTTTTGTGACTTGAGTTGTTGCTATGCATCCTCTCCTTAGTTACCAGTGCCCTGCTGCTCAGCCAGGGTGAGTGCAAATGTCATGGATTGATGAGGAGTGCCTGGTGTGGATGAATGCCTCTTGGATGCTGCTTCTGGTGGGGCTATTTACTTTCTTACTTCTTACCTGTAGCTAAGTCTTACCTTACTCATTAAACTTTCATCTTATAATCTACATTACCGGCTACTTGAATACTTGCCTACAAGTGCCTATCTTTGAATACAATAGTATCCTATACATGGGTTGTGATTGCACTAGGTTCCAAGACGTGGCTTTGCTAGAACGTCAGCTAGTGTTAAGGTGAGGCATTTATTTACATTTTTGACTATATATTGCATTGTGGATGAGTAGTGCAATTGGGAAGAATAGCTCCCCATCCCCCCAGGAATGTACTGGAGATGCCCTGTGTTCAGATTTCAAAACCATGCCCCAGTGACAGCTCTAAAACACGACACAGAGTTCCTGCAGCCTCTGGATTTCAGAGAGCGCATCTCTGCCAACACTGATAAGACCGAAGGCCGCTTCACGGCAGGGGGCTCCGGCCAGATATCTATGACGGGCGTTTATGAGATTTTAATAAATAACAGACTTCTGTTTGATGTCTGTCGTTGTTTCGCTGGTGGGCGTGTCCTTTCACACAGTTTAAAGCGGAATCGAAAGTAACATTTCCTGCCGTTGTGAGAGCTTTCGCATGAGGAAGTCCAGGCCAGCAGGTAAAGAGTCTTGAAACTTTATTTGAAAAACTTTAATTAAAAGGTAAAGCGAGGGGCAGTAAGGTTTTCGTGGTGGGAGTTTGATGGAAAAAAGAATATTTGTAAACGCGAAAAAAAGCCTGCTTCCAGACATCTGTGTTGTACTTGTTTCCGACCAAGTGACACTGACAGGGAGAAGTAACTTTGTGAAACCGCGCGCGCGGCTCCGAGCTGCATCTGGCAGAAGCACTTATTATTTTGAGAGCTCTTTCCGGGAGTCTCCGCCCCATAGTTCAGTGTTCCCAGCTGTGCGGAGCCTTCCCTCTTCTGTACCTTTCCATCTTTAGCAGGAGCGTCGGAGAGCTCTCAGGATGTTCTCTTTCCTTTATTATCCAGGCAGGTGTGACTTCAGGATGTGCCCCACCCAGGCAGGTGTGATAGGAGGAAGTGCTCTTTTCCAGGCAGGTGTGATAGCAGGAAGTGCTCTTTTCCAGGCAGGTGTCTGTGATAGGAGGAAGGGCTCTTTTCCAGGCAGGTGTGATAGCAGGAAGGGCTCTTTTCCAGGCAGGTGTGATAGCAGGAAGTGCTCTTTTCCAGGCAGGTGTGATAGCAGGAAGTGCTCTTTTCCAGCCAGGAGGGTTTGAGAGCAGGAAGTGCTCTTTTCCAGGCAGGTGTGATACAGGAAGTGCTCTTTTCCAGGCAGGTGTGATAGCAGGAAGGGCTCTTTTCCAGGCAGGTGTGATAGCAAGAAGTGCTCTTTTCCAGGCAGGTGTGATAGCAGGAAGGGCTCTTTTCCAGGCAGGTGTGATAGCAGGAAGTGCTCTTTTCCAGGCAGGTGTGATAGCAGGAAGTGCTCTTTTCCAGGCAGGTGTGATAGCAGGAAGTGCTCTTTTCCAGGAGGGTGTGATAGCAGGAAGTGCTATTTTCTAGGCAGGTGTGATACAGGAAGTGCTCTTTTCCAGGAGGGTGTGATAGCAGGAAGTGCTCTTTTCTAGGCAGGTGTGATACAGGAAGTGCTCTTTTCCAGGAGGGTGTGATAGCAGGAAGTGCTCTTTTCTAGGCAGGCGTGATAGCAGGAAGTGCTCTTTTCCAGGCAGGTGTGATTTCAGGAAATGGTCTCTTCGAGGCTTGTGAGACTTCAGGATGTGCTCTTACCCAGGCTAACACATTATGTGGCAGAGTCCTCATTTTGTTTTAACCCAAAATGTTTAAATGTGCTCAGAAAGGTAAAGTAATGTTACTTTACCTTTCTGAGCACATTTAAATCCCTGTGTTTCAAGCACACTTGGGAAACAGCTTTTACAACGTGGGAGTTAACACGCAGAGCCTTTACCATGCACGCTTTACCACACCTGGTAAGTCTATTTAAAGTAAGTATACATATTCGTGTGTATATACACACAATTAAGGAGTTAAGTTTAGGAGTGGGTAGGGGTTTAGAGATGGGTAGTGGTAAATGTATTTTAGGGTTTAGGGGTGGGTAGGGGTTTAGAGATGGGTAGTGGTAAATGTATTTTAGGGGTTAGGGCTAGATAGGATTATAGGGTGGCAAGGGTATTTTTAGGGCTTAGGTGTGGGTAAGGATATTGGGTGGTAAGGAACATTCTAGGGCTTAAGGGTGGGTAAGGGCATAGGGTGGTAAGGTTGACATAAGAGTTTAGGGATGGGAATTGGTATTGGATAGTACAGGTGTTTTGGGGGTTTAGGGATGGGAAGGTATATTGGGTGGTAAAAGTCATTTCTGGGTTTAGGGGTGGGTAAGAGACTTGGGTGGTAAGTGTGTATTTAGGGTTTAGATATGGGTAGGGATAAAGTGTTGTAAGGGTAATTTCGGCTGGGTAGGGGCATAGGGTGTAAGGGTAATACAAAACAGGGGTTTGGGGGTCTCTGCACATATAGAACACTTACCTTATTTATACTTACCTGCGTGGTAAAGGCATGCGTGGTAATTGCCAGCGTTGTCATGTCATACAACCTACAATACTAGAGCCTATTTGCAGACATTGCTGGGTTATCTATCTTTCTGAGGTCATTTGATTTCAGAGCCTCGGAACTGCAGCCAGAGTCTGAAGCACACCGCAACAAGGCAGTCCAGGTAGGTGTTAAGTTAGCCAAGTTGGGAACCCATAAAGTCAGGTCTTCAGTTCTGTGAGATGGACCCGAACCACAAGACTTCATTTTCCAAAGTGGAAACGAGGAGGATGGTGTCTCATTCAGCATTTAAGTGCTCCTCAACCGGAACATACCAAGGGGCATATTTACAGCAGAATGGAGAAGCGTGGAGTTAAGCAAACATTGCTAACACCAAGTTCTCCATTCTGAAAATGCAGGGATATGCCGTATTCACAAGAATGCGGCGCACCCGCTACGTTCAGCTGCCTAGCGCCAAAGCAGGCACCCTTGCACCATAGTGCAATAGTGTCTGCGTTGGGGGAAGATTGTTTTGTGTGCAGGAAGGTCCAGCTTCCTGCACGTAAACAATCTTTAAATGCAGTTTAGCAACTTCTATGTGTGCTGCTTAATGCAGCACACATAGAAGTTGCAAAACTGCATTTTCTTAAATGATAGTTTAGGTGCAGGAAGCGGGACCTTCCTGCTCATAAATAATCGTTGGCAATTTGCTGTTTCTATGTGTGCTGCCCAAGGCAATAGCAAAAACGAGGAGAAATAAAGCATTTTTTCTCGTTTCGCCTGTTTAAGACCAGGTTTTCCCTGGTCTTAATTTTGGCGCTGCCTCCTATTTGCGGTGCCCTTGTAAATAGGGGCAGCGTCAAAATCAATGGGTGTTGCAGTGGAATGCCCACCACAATACCCATTGCCTTCCCCTTTCATGCTAAATACAGCGTGAAAGGGTGCCTTAAGTACAAGGCAGCGTTAAGCCACAGTAAGTGGCTTAACGCTGCCTTGTAAATAAAGCGAGATCTCTATCGCCATCACAACGTCACTGAAAGTGACGTTGTGATGGCGACGGGGCTTGTAAATATGCCCCCAAGTGTTTCTGAACTCGAGGGTGTTTCTCTAATGGCTGACAGTCTCCTCAATGCATATTTTGGCTACGAATTTTCCAGAATCAGGTGCAAATTTTTCACTTAAAACGTTTTCTGGGGCTACAGTGGTTTCCAGCTTGCTCTTCCGGTTTAAGAAGAGAAGCAGTGAGAATATAATTTTGTCATGACTTTCTTTTCCTTCCTTGAATCACTTATCTATGTTGAAACATAGTTAATTTTTAGGTCTGGGGTTTAAGCACCTACTGTCTTTGATATATTAAGAGCTTTAGATCCTTCTCTTTTTTAATTGTAGACTTTTCTGAGCAGCCTCTTTCAGCCATCGACTTGTCAATCACATCTTGGGTCAACCAAGAGGACTTTATCCTTGTCACATCATGCTATTAGCTGTTATGGTGTATTTTCCACCTCCAATGGCATACGTGTATTAAGTTTCATGAGGGCCTCTTTTACAACTAGAGGACTGAATTGTCTGCACCTTGTAGCTGTTACTGTCCTTTACACTTTCTTTTCTTCTGTTTGCTCATAGCTCCATACTGCTCCTTACACTTTCTCACGTTGACTGTGCTTGTGGTTGTTCCTCCCACCCTTTGCCTGTGTGTCGCTCCTCATTCCTTCAGTACCTCGCTCTTGTTCTTCTCACTTGCCCCTCTATCTTTCCCCTTTGAGTGGCTACTCATTCATCTTAAGAGTCAAACATCAGATTTGAAACAAAGATGTGCAAAAACAACAAGGCAACCGTCCTCCATCTATGCATCCAGGTTTTAACAGTCTACTTTCTCTCCTAGAAATCAGCTACCCCTACATTCGTTTGTTGGCTGTGTCTTTATCTTTGACCTGTGCAACGCCCCACTTCTTTTCAGCTAGGTTTGCGCTATAGAAGTATCACATACATGCTTACATACGTACATACATGAGATGCACTGACAGAGCTCGGTAGGCCCCAACTATGAAAAGACATTGGTACTGCAGCCAATATTGGGATGCTGTTGCAGTAGAACTGTCTGGATTCCAGCTTCAACACAATTGGTCCTACAGAACAGGATTCAGATGCCCTGGAACAATCGCCTGGATCCAGAAGTTGCTGTAAGGTTTGCTGGTCATGATTGAGGGTCTTTGGGGGAGCTGTAGGTTCTGCAGGGCAGACCGAGAAGCATCATCACAGCTTTTTTGGGGGCTCTGTATAATAGTTGATACCAGTGGTCTTGTATCTCAGGATTAAGGTTCATTGGCAGAGCTCAGTAGGTACAGCAGATTTGGATTGGGGTTCATTGGCTCAGCGGAGTGTGGGTTCCTGTACCATGAAGGCAGGAGCACCACAGGGTCAGATTCATGGTGGTCCAAAATGAGATATATTAGATGAGCTGTGCTGGGCCCAGAGTGATGCAGCAGCAGGACATGGATGGGGAGCAGTGATGTAATCCCTGTCAGAAGCTCTCACTGAGCCTAGTTATAAGGATCTTGGACAAAACACTTACTAATACCACTCAACCCCAAGAAATACAGCTCTGTAGTACAAGAGCAATGGTTTCCTAGCTGTAGGAGTCTCTAGGAGCTGCAGTGTGCTCTGTGCTCTGTAAAGCTTTCATCTTTCTTTCATGTCTGCCAGAGGCGCTGCGCTTCTGCCGGGGTTTGGATTTTGCTGGCCTTTTTAAATAAATACACTTCTGAATGTTGTCCACATGTGATCAAAAGTAGCTACAATGTTTTAAAAAATCTTTTATAATGAAGTAGCACTGAATGACAGACATAAATATAGAAAAACACTTGTATAGCTCCTGTGGTATTTTGTGTTGGAACCAGAGCTGCCTCGCTTGCTCATCTCTGGTGTATCTTTGATTGATTAATGTAGTGATACAGTTGTTTATTTTTCCTTGATGATGTACTTTCTTTCCAAATGCACTCATTTTATCGGCCACCGCCATGTTGGTGGCTGGGTTGGCCTTTTGATGTTTCAAACCTATAAGGTGCATATTATACACAGCTCATTAGCGAGGACACTAGTCACTGATCTGACATGCTGGCGAGTTCATGTTCATGTGAACCAGGATGTCACTGAATGGCTCTACTCCAGCCCTGCTGGCCTTTCACTTACACCACAGGCATGGGAATTTAACAAGTGCGATGATTACCTCCCATCGAAAATGTTGCTTTTGAAAATACATCATAACATGCAGATTTAGGTATTTTGGTTTTATTGTGCTCCACTTGTATTTTTCCATAGTTTTTTATGCTCTCCTATTTTAATCCTTGCTTTATGATCTGCACCTTCAAACATGGCACTCTTTGTAGCATAATGCACAGCAAAAAGAGGCATATTAAGGTGCATTTAAGGAAATGTTTTTAAGAAAAATATATTTTTGTGCCTATGTGTTTTGAACAAACACAGTAAATATTTGTAGTGAGTGAAACAAGGTTGAACGCCAAGCAAAGGAATATTCTTTTTACTCTCTTGTTCTGGAGGGACCAGGAACAAGAAAGAGAGATTGTAATTGAAATCATGACTGCCCAGATGGCTAATTTCTAATACAGAAAACCTTCCTAGCCGGTAGACAATACGCTCAGCTCTAATTGCACTGATAAGTCCCTGTCTCAGAAGTCTTGCACCTGTTCTGTATTTTCTGAGTCGCATTAAGTGGTGTTTTTTGAAGGTTTAATTACCGTAGGAAAAGAAAATCGTGGGGTACTGAAATCGATGTAGGAAAAATAAAGGAATAAAATAATGGGAAGTACATAGACAATGTTAACAGTAATGTTAAGGGTAAGGTATAACTTAACACAAGGGTTATCTTAAACAAATGCAGGAATGATGTAAAGGAAAATAAGATGAAACAGAAAGATAAAAGTAAAAGGTAAAGTCATAGAGTAAAAGTATAAAAACATAACAAATTAAGAAAAGGAAAGATGATATAGAAAATATTGAAAAAAATAAAATATCAAGTGAATCTGAGCATTAGAGTCTGTATTCCAGTAAAAATCTAACTGAGACTTGCAAACATTAAGTAAAAGAAAAATTAAGACCACGAAATTAATCATCCCAAAATTAATCAACCTAGATCAATTTGAATGTGAATAATTATCCTAGAAAAAAGCATGCCGAACCAACATATACAGGCCAGGTAAGACAAAGGAAATTATTGCCAAGATTACAGTTATTTTTGCATTGTTTAAAAGTGCCCCTTAAAACAATGTAGTGTTGTTCTCAGCTTTTCAGTTTCACAACAGATGAGCATGGTGTTGCCACAAGATGCAATTTATTTAGTATTTCATACATCAAAATTAACTCATTTGTGTTGTTACCCAGCTTAAAATTAGTTTTACAAATCTTTTCATCATACAAAAAAGCAATTTTAAAATTCTTCAAAGTATTTTAATGCATGCATTTAAAAAGCAGTTCATATACATTTTAATAACATGTTGCCATACTATTGTTCACCAGTTAGTGAAATCTATATTGTCTGTGTAAAAGAGTTTTAATTTATTCGAAAATAATGATTATTTTAAGTGCACAACAGTTAGCAAGACTAGAATGCAGCCTACTGCACTGAAAATCCTTCACATTTACTGTAGAAAATAGTGTCTGTTTTTTTTATATGTATGATCTTTCCACGCATGCGTGTCTTTCTTTATTTCAGAAAATCATGGAAATTAATGACTTAGCTATGATTTTCGTTCTAATAGAAATGTAAGGTTTACTTCCCTCTGGTAGTAAGTTTGCAGGATGTCCTTCTCTTATAATTCTCAAGACTGCTCAGCCCCACTCTGCACTGTAGTCAAAACAAGCTATGGTATTTCTTATGTTCCATAATGCATGAGCTCGCAGCCTCAATTAATTACTCACTGCCCTAGGCAATAGACTGTAACAGAAAGCAGGTGTTGCAGCGATGTCCTAAAAACGAAGAGTTTGATTGGCTGTTACGTTTACAACATTGCTTCCACCTAATGTCATGTCTTGAAATGCGTTTGCCTTTTATTTTTGAACATTATAAAATAACTTGCATTGTGGAGAGGAGCCAGACTTTTAGATTGTTAGGTTTTAGATCTGATTTATTGACTTCTTTGCTGTCGTCTGTAATCAAACTACATTTGGAATAAACACACGAGGTGATACGTTTAAGAATGTTGTCATGTGCAATTTAGAAATCGCCTTGGCCAAAGTCTATGAGATACTCAGATAATCCTTTTCCACTAACGACCCTCTTGATTTATTATTTAGAGCATCAACATCTATGATTGAGTTGGTGACTTGGGACCCTGAAACCTGGAATTTTATTCCAGATTCATGGTGTTTGCATAATATAATTGACCGAAGCTAGAGGTTACATTCTTGAACAATCCAAATGTGGATTATATCCATGAGAGCTGTTTTGACATGGTCATCTCTGTGTCAAGATATGCTGGCTAATACTTGACAATCTCCCTACTCTGGCATTATTTCCTCTGTAATATCTTTTAAAATTATATCACAATGTTTTCTAGACAGGGTGTTATTATTGTTTATGATGCCAAAAGAATCTAGAGATAGTTTTAGGATATAAAGAAAAAAAACTAGACTTATCCTTACTTAAAAGGTTATGCATAGTGACACAGAGTAGTATACTAATGCTTATATGGTTATTGCTTTCCTTTGCATCTTATTGTTCTTTAGTGAGAAATCCAACTTTTGTATCTGAATCATTTAATGTGCTTGTTACCAATAAGGTATTTCCTCTTGCCAAGATTACCTACGTGGGACTCTATGCAGTTATCCTTACAACTCCTCAGCTCAAAATCCTTTAGTCCTTCTCATTCCAGTGCAAGTGATTGGAATTAGAGAGCTAAGCATCCCCCTCAACCTTGTGAGGAGCTTCATCTGTTCACTTCCTCCTTTCCTACATTCGAATGTCTAAGGACCAGAGTAATTTGCATACGCTAATGAAGTGCCCCCATCCCCCCGCGCCCATCAATGGATGAACCCCAACTTCATCTACTAAAAGGAAGATCATGTTGGTTAGCACCTAGGAACTTAGAGTGCTTTGTTATGACAGGCTTTCTGCTTTATCTGCAAATGATTTTTGACTCTCCACTCTCATTCATCCTTATATCAAGAATGCGTAAAATAACATCTGCCTGTCTCATCGCACCTGCACACCACCACATGACGCGTGCCTTTGCAGATGCCTTCTGCCAGGGTGAGGTGCTGTGGAGGCTGCCAGCACAAAATAATGGTGAATTCCCAGAAGGGCATAGCTATTCAAGTCTCCCCATTGTTTGTCTAAAAAGAGCTGAACACATCACACCAGCACTGAAATCTCTCCAGTGGCTACAGGTCAAGTGGAAGGTTGAGCTCAAAGCTCTGTGCCTCATACACACGGTAGTGCCTGGCTACGCCTCAGATTACCATCTGCCTCCCACAGCTGCATGTTGCTCCTCTTCATACACGCTGCCCCTTCACCTATAGACGGACTTCAGCAAATAATGCGAAATAGTGACGACTATGTTCTTCCCACAAGCATTTTGCATTCTTCTATCTCTTGGGCTGCTGTAATACAGTTTACTGTTGCAAATCGATTCCCCCCTTTTTCCTCTTTTAGTCCTCAAAAGCTGTGTTCCTGTAGTGGCGGCACTTTACAGGAAGAATAAATAAAAACATAATTAAATGCAGTAGAGTATAAATACTGCTGTTTTGGAGTAAGCTGAATGCTGTCTTCTGGGGATTTTGCTTCTACTGAATCATTGAGTTTCCATGCTTTGTTTAATATATTTCAGGGGAAACTGCTGATTGGATACAGAGTCGATGTGCGGATGTTGGACATGAAGCCGTTCATTAAGCGAGAGACCAAGCCACCTCCTTGCAGAGTGAGTACTAATCCCCACATTACCCTGAGACCAAGCTGCATCCTTGCGCAGTGAGTACTAATCCACACATTACCCCGACAATTGGGGCTCCCTCATTGAAGAGAACCTGTCAACATATTACCCTCAGACCAAGTTGTATCCAGGCACAGTGAGTACCAATCATCATGTTACACTGAGACCTTGGTGTCCCATAGAAGACTTTTGGTCCACGCGTTGCCCTGAGGTCAAACTGCTTGTTTTCACAGTGAGTACTAATCCACACATTACCCCGACAGCAACCTGCCTCGTTCAAGAGTACCGATCCACACATTACGCTGAGATCAAGCTCTTCATTGCAGCGGGAGTACTAATCCACATATTACCATGAGACCAAGCCACCACTTTCAGAATGAGTACTAATCCACACTTTAGCTTGAAACTAAGATGCTTTGTGAAAAAATACTGATCCACACGTTTCTCTTGAACCAAGCTGCCTTCTTGCAGAATGAGCGCCCCCTGAGACCAAGCTGCATTATTGAAGAGTGCCTTATCCACACATGACCCCGAGATCAGGCTGCTGCCTTGCACAGTGAGTACACTGAATCCAAGATACTTCCTTGCATGGTGAGTACTGATACACACACTACCCTGAGACTAAGCCGCTTCCTTACATAGTGAGTACTAATCCACACTCTATGCTGAGACCAAGCCGCCTCCTTGCAGAGTGAGTACTAATCCACACATTATCCTGCGATTAAGATGCCTCATTGAAGAGTGAGTACTAATCCAAATCATACCCTATGATTAAGATTCCTCGTTAAAGAGTTAGTTCTTATCCACAGATTACCCTGTGTAAAGCTGCTTCTTTACACAGTGAGTATTATAACTGCATGGTGAGTACTAATCCACACATTTACTATGAGCCTAAGCCACCTCCTTAAAGAGTGAGTACTGATCCATACCTCTGAGATACTGAGATCAGGTTGCTTCCTTGAACCGTGAGCACCCTGAAACCAAGCCGCCTCACTGCATGGTGAGTACTAATCCACACATTTTCTATTTTCTTTTCATGGCTCTATTATGTTCACCATCGTTTATCTTTGGATTCATAGGAAACTTACTTTGCCTCAGACAAAGTGAAGATGGATCTTGTTTTATTGATATAATCGTCTGATTAAATATTAGAATCGGAAACATATCAGGGGAGACACTGCCTCAAGTGTGGGTCTGTGTTTAAAAAGCACAAGAAACACCTGTTAAAACAATGAGGTGAGTTGTGAGCTTCTCCTATTTTATCTGCTCGATCGCACAGCAACAGTAGTGGACTGGAAATAATTCTGCAAGAAGAGGCTTGGGATAGCGGTAGTAATTTTACACAAGGCTTTCACCTGAAGCATCATAATATCAGTAATTTCCTGCCACTCTGATCCCCTTTCCTGATGCTCTTGATAACACTCCGGCTAAACTCGGCAGCATTAGAACTCCTTTGACTCTCTAGCCAAGGGCACCTTCAGTACCATATCTTCTGAACTGCCATAGAGAAGAGAACACCTCACACTGCAACTCTCCTAGGTGGGAAACCAGATGTACAGTGACTTCTAGGTTACTGTCAACCTCCCTGTTTCCCTAACTTCACAACACCTTCTGTTAAAGCGTCTACCTCCATAATTTGTCATCATTTCTTGAGCGGCTTATCACTAGCCACTGTGTCTTTAATACATTCTCAATTTTTGCTACATTAGTTGAACAAATTTGTGATTCTGTGGCAAAACATGTTGGCAAAACTTAGGCTTGTTTAAAGGCTCTTCAACCAGAGCCATCTGGTCAGTTGGTTCAGCGTATAGTTCGCTGAAATCCAAATTACCTGTCGGCTCTGCTACTCTTAACAATATACTCATGTCATTTCCAAGGGAGGATCCCTATCCCACTTTCAAAGTGCCCACTGCGATTGAAGGGGCATGAAATGGGTACCCGCTTCTAAATCTCAATGGAATGTATCAGTGGCTTGTCACCACGATTGTTGTCACAATTACGGTCTCCCTGAAGGGGATGGCACACCAATCGCAAAGTAGGAGCTTTTCTTGTGAAACAGCAAAGCCATGGGAGCCTGTCTGCTCAGTTAGCCAAAATCCCTCGAGCATTATGGCAATAATTTGCTTAGATCTGATAAACGGTTACCTGCCTTAATCCATCACAAAAACCCAAATATGTTCCAAGAAAGCATATTGCTGTGTCCAATGTATCACTTTCCACTTTAGATCAGTGGTAATCCAGTAGGTACAGGTCTGCCACCAGTAGCAATGGAATTATCTTCGACTCACCAAACTCTCTGTCAAAGCATGCAGTGTGGGCACAATCAGGAGTTTCCAGACTCAAGGCCATCAAAGGATGTCTTATTCTCCAAAGCGCTTCCTCTCGATTTACCCCTCCACCAGGCGTAATCGCCACACTTTGGGTGAGGGTGAAGGCCAAACTGACAGAAGATCCATTGCTCTGCCCACTTCAAGATGCCTGCATCATAGTCTTGGAGCCACCCACACCTGTGGCTCATCACTCGGGTCCTGGCATATGTGTAGTATTTGCACAAGGGATACTAGGGAAGAGCAATATGCTAGCATCTCCCCAATCCCATTCTTCACCACTGCACTCAGTGAAAAAGTTGCCCACAAAGTCTGATCTGCTCCTGGAACATCAGTAAGAGCAAAAAAACAAAAACGTAAACATCTTTGTTGTTATATACCAGTCTTAAAATCAAACCTATGTAGCATAACACAGTAAAAAATGCTCTTTACTGATGGTGCTAAGGAGCATTACGTCAAGGAAGGTTCATGTGCAAGAGGTGCAGAACAGTTACATGGTTCCAAGTTGAAGGACTGCAAGTAGCAAAGGGGTCTATGGAAAGGTAATGTTTGTCAATTCATTCTTAATGCTGTGGGGTTAAGCTAATAAGAGAAGCTAATTCTTACCTACGTGTCTTTCCATCGCATCTGCTAGCCCTTTCTCTACCGCTGCCTTAGAGCCGAATTGATTGTGAAAATTTGTTGAGCAAGTATTAGTGTATGACATGATTACTCGAAAAAACAAGCTACTGTCTTTGGAAGGCAATCGGGGTAGAGCTTGAGTGAACTATCAGATTTACAGCGTTTGCAAGCATATGTGTATGTGTATGGGTTGGTTTTAAGCGGTCTCTAATTTTATTATCACTAAATAGAGAACGAGGGCTGAAACTTTTTTACTCTCCCTTTAATTGAGGGTAAAATATTTTCACCGCTCAGTTATAACTGCTCTTTACTCAGGCATAATGCGGGCTCACGAATGAACCTACAACTCATATTGGGCACCCTATCACGTTGGTATCAACTCCCCTACTTAAGGGAAGATGCTACTTGTGCCATCCTGAATTTTTGATTGATTGAATCACATACAAGAGTAGCAATGGCTGTTGTGTAATTCTCCTTTCTAACAATGGCTTCACTCCCTCCAAGAGTTGGCTCAATGTATGGGCTCTCCTTGGATTACTAGATTCAGAGGCTGTTGTTCCTTTAGCCATTGGCACAGCTGAGCTTCTACCAGTCAAGAACACAAAACACAGTTTCATTTACCGTTGATAGAATATTTTGTGAATTTCTCTGACACACTTTGAAATCATACTGCCTGAAGGCTCTGATCTTAATCTCCTGACCTGGGTATCATCAAACAAAGGATGTAATATGTGGTTAAACCATTTTTATTAAAATCCCCTTTCTGGGTTATCAGATGCTGACTGTCGTTAATAGTGTTAAATTTGGCTTTCCTTTAAGTGTAAATGAGATACCTTTGAACACCTCTGATTGCAAAGTTTGTGAATGAAAACACGTACTTATATGCTTAAGTGGCCTAGTTTAAAGCCTGGTCTGGTGGCTTAGTAGACTACTGTGTCAACTATAGTGGCCTGTGGTTGACCTCATGGTCACAGGTCCAAATCCCAGCGGGTCCACTCAGCCTTTCTCCTTCTGAGGTCGATAAACTGAGTACCATTGATTTCGATAACCATAAACATCTGTTATTTCAGCACCAAGATACCCTTCTGGGTGCATGTGCGCTTTACAAATACATGTTATGTTATTGCGTTTGTGGATGCATTCATTAATATTTCTTGGACTATTTGTGGCAACATAGTTGTTCCCTTCCATGCCTTATATCAGATCCATGTTTTCTGGTACCTCAGTGTGAAGACAAACACAAAAATAGTTTTAACCTGAAAGTCGTCGCATGGTTGGATCTGTGACCACCAGAAGTCAAGCCGTACCTCTGTAAAAGACAATGTTCAGCAACAGAGGCAAGGGAAGCACAGTATAAACCGCAGGGAAGGGAGACATAAATGAGTTTCCACTTTCTGTTAAGGTGGCATCTCGGTGGTGTTTTATGGTGAGATCCTCATAGTATTGATACATTTGTCTCTTCCACTGCTCCAACAATGTGAGATAAAATTCCAGCTGTGATTGTGGAGTTAACTGTGGGGGCTATAGGGATTGCTCTTTTTAAATGTGGTAGTTCCCAATTAACAGCCTCATAGCTTTATAAGATTTGAAGATAAAGGGCGAGAAAAGGTGGACCCATCGCTGCTTGTCAGTGAAGGACATCTGGTGTAAGGGTGTTCTGCTGCACAACCTTCAACTTTACTTTTAAGGACAATGGTAGATCATTGGGTGCCTCCAGTAGAGCAATACATTACTTTAGACTGTGGTGTTTTACAAAATAACAGAGATAATAAAAAATATATGTAAATGAAGGGATCTGAAAGCTTCCGTCTTAGGTCCCGATTCCGATGTCGGATGGACCGGAGTCCGTCTGACATCAGTTTGGCACTAAAACTGAACGACCTCCTGTCGTCGGTTCCAGAACAGGAAGTAGGATGCGACCGAACCCAGAGGCACAATTCATCCCTGATCCCGGTGGCAGGCACCTGCCATCGTAATCCCTCGGCCGGAAAGAGCCGGCCGCGGGATTATTTCAGGCTTTCCAAATGGCAGACGGGCTCTCCGAGCCCGTCGGAGGACATTTGGAAAACTGATTCGGATTCCCTTTCAACCAACACCATCAAAATGGGTCGTCGGATAGGAATCCCAACTCGCAATTCCAAGCGGGCGGAACGGCTCCGACCGATGGTCGGAATCGGGCACTTAGTGCCGGCTAGCATGAAATACCTTCAGTCTCATGTCACCCCAGCCTTATGCTTTGCAGCTCTTGCTTCTGTTAAACTCTCTGCCTGTGGTGTTCTCATGGTTGTTCTTTCAGATCTTTCATAGCCGTCGCTTGAAAAGGATCTGTGGTGAATGCGAGGCCTGCTACAGGGAGAGAGACTGCGGCACATGCGACTTCTGTCGGGACAAGCCGAAGTTTGGAGGGAGAAACTTGAAGCATCAGAAATGCAGATGGCGGCAGTGCCACCTCTTTCCCCTGGTGGGTCCCCTCAGTTCCCTTCATCTACCCCTTTCATCTGCTTTTATAAAGTACGGGACTTTCACACTCTGCTTATTCAAGGACAGTATCACTGAAGGATTTGACCCAGTTTCAAACTCACCTGTCTTAATGCTATGAAAAAATGATTAGTCATTACTTGAGTCTGATTTTTCTAGTAAATGTCCATTCTTTGCTCTGTGTACATTGACTTAAAAATGGGGACCGGTAGCATGCTGTTGTCCCAGTGGCGTGCAGCTCTTTGGGGTCCATACACAGACATCTGTAGTGGTGGTCACATATCTGTAGTTACTTTTGGTAGGAAAAAGCGCCTGTGTCTTAGTTGGGGGATTATTTGGCCTCTTAGGCTACAACTAGGCAATCAGTGTCCTCAAATACTGCAGCCATTGTGGGTTTTCAACTGTGATTACTTTTCCTTTCTTTCTTTGATCTGTTTTAGGGGAAAAGGCAAATTGAATACAAATTCACTGAGACAAAGGTGGGGATTAAGCGCTTCAATAGGATCAAATGGCCAGCAGCCAAAGCACCGCCTCGCAGAGTGAGTACTTGAATGAAGGGTTCTCCATGGCCTCTCCCTGATGGTATTAAAGTAGGCACTGCGGGTCTGTGGTGCCACATTATCGTTTTAATCTGTGTCTTTTCCTAAATGTGGGACGCTGCATCTGTATTCGGGCCTTATGTATATTGTTTTTAAAAACAATAACTGGTATGATGTTTACATTTCTGTTCATGCCACTGGCCGGTGTTTTAAGTGAGCAGGGAATGGGAACCTGCACTTCTTTCATTTGATAGGGAGAGCCACTGACATCAGCCACTTAAAGAAAGAAAGACATTGAAATTTGTGTCATGGTACTAACCATGGAAGGCAGTGAGATTACAATTTGGAAGCACAAATGCAGCTTCCGAGAACATGGAGTTTCCAAGCATGTGTTTTGGTTTTTAAGTTCACAGTGATGTGGTGGTGTCTAGATAAGTCACATCTAGATGCTTAGAGGAAACAGAAGAGCTGTGGGATGCTCTCTGCTGGACCCTCACTTGAAGTGGACTTGGCAGCACAAGAATACCAAGAATAGCTCAAGGAGAAGGCTTTCACTATTTGACCCCTGTGACATACGATGCCTTATGTAGTCACTCAAAAATGTCCTGGTTGCTGCTGAGGGATTCATGGAATGAGTGGAAATTTGCGTGAATTATTCAGGGCTCTCTAAACTAGTTTTAAGTCTTCTCTATGACGTGCCTTTCACACCCTGTACTTGATCTGGCAGTGGAGATTGTGACATCACCGCTCGTTATTAATTAACAAAGGGATTACATTATCCTTGTATTATAAAGGTGATAATGCAAAATGTATTATTAAATCCCCGTCAACCAATTAAAACAATTATGCTAAAGTAACCAGTTATTGCTGTTAATAACAATAATAACAACTATTATTATTAATAATATTAACATAAATATTATCATATGAATGGTCATGAACTTTACAACTTTGTGTTTCTGAATGACCAAAATTAAAGATGACCCTCTCCAACATGCAAAACCACTTCTTAGACCATGAAAATCCTGATGGGAGAAGGTGCGGATCATCCACATTACATTGTGCTAATAATGTTCCACTGTATCACCACCCCCTTGCACTTGTACTACCGAGGGGAACAGTCAGCGGAAATACGAGTGGAATCCCAAGAGGCTGATGGGAAATCTGGAATTCCTGAGGGTATTGGTAATACAGTGTACCTGCTTCTCCTAATGCCTCATTTCTCCACACAGTTCACTTGGTGCTTTCACCTACTTGGAGAAGGCACAGTCCCTGAGAGGCAGTGTGTTTCCCCTGATCTGCAGTGGTCCTAGTGGTTCCCCTGATCTGCAGTGGTTCCTCTGATCTTCAGTGTTTCCCCTGAACTCATAATCCCAGCGTGGCCAGTTACTGGCCTCGTTGGACTTATCATGAGACTCCTAATGAGGTCCTAAATGTGTAACCTACAAGCTCCCCTTGCCCGTTCCACTATGGCCATCCTGATCCTCTTTGTCTCAGTATACAATGGGCTGCCTTATCTTCTTCCTCATTTCACCAGGCCCTTCACTGGGCATCGTTTGCTTTTGCTAACTCTCTGCTCTTCTTTTCCTTCTCTTGTCCTGGTCTTTCTGGTTTTTAAGAAACGTCGGTTCCAAAGGACGTGCAATAAATGTGGTCCCTGCATGCAGAAGGAGGACTGCGCCGAGTGCGACTTTTGTCTGGATAAGCCAAAGTTTGGTGGGCCTAACTTGAAACGCCAGAAGTGCCGATCGAGGCAGTGCGAATTCTTCGCCTTGCCCCATCTTCAAAATTTGATAAATCAGGTATGAATGAGCCTTTGTATGTAGCATGTAGTAAGGATAATTTTGCTGTGGGTTAGGGGATTGAATTGTTTTTACATAAAGGGAGGACAAGCCCCAGTCTAGTTATCGTGCTGGCAGTGAGGAACAACTTTTTTTCATACAGAAAAATCTTATGACATATTTAGCAAGGATTCTATGTCCACTAATGAATTAGATTTTCAGAAATATTACAGAGGTGTGCAGATGGTTTTACTAGCTCTAATCAAACCACCCTAAGGATTTAGGTCCTATGTTCTTAAGCAGGCTTTTACAATGGAATAGGGCTACTGTAAGTTAGCACTCTTAATCTTGCCACTGCAGTTGAATGCTACTTTTTCATTTAGCATACCTCACTTGTATACACCATGCACCCATAAGTAGAGCCTTTGAGTCCACAAAGCCTGGAGTCCAAGGTTCTACTTATAGGCGACTTAGTTAAAGTGCACAGTAAACTTTGTAACACATCACAAACGGTTCAAATGAACATGTACTGGCTACAGCTTTTGGTTACAGTTGTTCAGGTCTGCTCTGGCAGTCCTGTTAACATTCACTTAAAGCCAGTCAGGTCTTGATGATGAAGCGGATGGACCTTTTGTCAGAATTTCTTGGATTAGGCTGGCTGCAAACAGGATGCAGGGCATCTGATAGCAGCTCTGTTCCTCTGTGGCCTGTGGTATTTGCCAGACCACAGAGGATTGGTTAGGCTCACATCTGACACTTTTCCCTGTTCGCTGCTGCTTTGATTCTTCATGGCCCACAGCAGGTTGCAGGCCCTGGAGTTGCCAGGTAGCTGTCATAGCGCTTTGTTGTCAGTTTCGACCAGGGTGCAGGTACAGATGTAATTGGCCTGGCTCCTCTGTGCCTGTTGTCATCTTCCATCCCCCATTCCCCAGGCAGGTGAGAGCACAGTACCTATGACAGCAACTGGACACAGTGAAGTAGCATTAAAGTCATGCACACCCACCTTTGGCCAAGGCAAAGCAGACATATCTCTCCCCTGCATTGCCAAAGCACAGGGGACTTTTTTAGTTTCTACCTTGCCCTAGGGAGAAGGGATACTCTTACACCACCCCCATGTTGCCTAGGGTAGAAGGTAATTAGTAGCCCCCAAATTAGCAAAGTGTGGGGGGCATATTCTCCTCTTTGCCTCATGTCCAAGGGTGGGAGGTTATAAACAGAACAGCAGCCATCCTCTATGATGTTGACAGATGCTCTGGGACACAGAAGAGCAGGGCTGCCCTCAGCTGGACTTGGATCCTCTTGCAGTTGAGAGCAGGTTGCAGGGGCAGCAGAAAGCCACCTTGCTCCTGGCAACATGTTGCAAGGCATTGAGGAGCGGGCAACTTACAGTTCTCAAGGCCTCTTGAGAACAGAGCGTTGGGGTACCCCTTGTCTTTGGGCACACTGGGACTAAGGCTGCAGCCTCCCCCCCCCACCATTGGGCAACACAAAGGTATACAACAACAGACCCTTTTTCAAAATGTTTTATTCTCTCCTGATGTTCGCACACATTGGGAATGATTAAAATATAAAAAATCCTAACCTGCCTTTGAAGGGCAAAATAGGGCTTGTCTCCACTCCCCTGGACTTGAGCAGGAGCTCAAAAAGATTTTAAAAAGCAGAGGGCACCTCGTAGCTGTTTCACTTATCTATGTCCCTCAATGTACTGTACTTGCCACGAAGAGCCAGGCAACTTACAGCTGTCCTAGGGTGTTGTCCCAAATTGAGAACAGAGTGCTTGCAGACCTCTCAGCAGCCCAAGTGCCATTACTCCTGCCTTGATACACCCACACTCTCATCATTATACAGCACTGCCCCACCATTACATGCCAACAATCATATAAAGGTCAATCAGTATCATAAGTCCACAAAGCCACCATTATATGCCGGCACTGCCATGGATATAGGAGATCATACAATCATCACACAACCAACATCATGTACCAATGCATCCACCATCTTACGTCCACAGAGACAACATTAGAAGTGCATTCACCCACCATCAGGCAACATCATAACCACAAACACCCACTATCTTATGCTCATCTACCCAATGTCGGCCAGCCATACAATCAACATTTATGCATGCATGTATGTAGTATTCACCCCTATTGCTTATAGAGAATTCCTTTGCCAGGCAACTTTTGGGTCTCTCTCCTAGTTCCCCCTTAATCCCCCTCAGAATGGACCTTGGGATTAGCTCTATCGCAGATGAAGTATCTATAAGACCCCTTTTATCTTTTATTTTGGTGACGCCTTTGGAGTACTCCCTAACTAGCCTCATACAGGGATGACTTGATAGAAGTTATGAGCCTTCAAGACACGGGAATACTCCCATGGTTGCATATATTAAGAACACCTGCCAGGCCCTGGGAGGGCACATTTGTGGATCTCAGCTGAAGAATCTTGCCTAGTAACCCCCAGAAAGGTCATCCTTGAGACCTATAGAGAATATAAATTAGCACAGCTATGGAGGGGGAATTCGTCTGGGCGCTTATCTCTTAGGTTTATGGAAGTAAAAATGCAATATAGGCTAGAATCGGCATTAGATGACATCCAGCCTCTTCTTGCGAAGGAGCTATTCCTCCAATTCAGACATGGGGTGCTCCCGCTACGATCTTTTACCAACAAGTGGGCGGGTGCCCGCAGTCTGGAATGTCATGCGTGTGAGAATGTAGAGGAAACTGAAATGCATGTACTTTTTTTCTGCCCTACCTACAGGAGGACAAGTTCCCAATGGCTGTTACAGCTGTGCAGGAACCTGCGGTCTAGACGCTGCTCCGAGGTTTTTAGACTACTCAAGTATGACACTGATATGCCCACTGTGTTTTCCATCTTGCGGTTCTTGAATTCTATATGGCATATTCGTAGAGCCATCCTAAAGAGGAGCTCATAGGCCAACTCGAGTCCTACATTAGCTATTACGCCTTTTGGATATGTACTCTCCCCTTTTAAATTGAATATATATTTAACTATTGCCCCTCCGGTACACTACTACTTTTGTATATAATTAGTCTCTATAGGAGAACACACAGAGGCCGGGGACTGGCTTGAAACATGTAGACCACTAGAAGGGCAGATACATTATCACCTATATTTTCTAGCTCCCTCCCCCTTTTATAACCATACCACCAAGAGGACGTATTAAAAAGTATTATTGACCTGCCAGGCAGGTATTTTAACTTCCAACCAAAACTGCTCCCACGCCTTTTTTTCTCTCATCATTTAGAGTATACCACTCAGTGTTCTAGCGTAATCCGTAGCTTGCAGGACGCTTATTCCGCAGCGTAACGGGGTGAACCCTATGATAATGCATGCCACCAAGGGGCAACTCTGGTGGGAGAGTTTTATATAAGAAAACCAGAAGTTTTCTCCTTATCCCATGGAGGGTTACCATAAAAAGTATGGACTGGCTCTTGTTTTCTGAAGATATACATAAACAGGAGGATAAGCCCGTCTAAGAAATTCCTCTTATCTCCCCCTGTCTTTTGAAATGTGTTAAGGGAGGAGGCTGAATGATTTGGTAGTCCACAATTTCTCTCAAAGTTCCTTCCTCCATCTCTTTTTTTTGCAGAAGCATCTTGTTCTCGTTCGCAAGAAGCGTCCACGAGTAGACCATGAGGATGAGTGGGAGTGGGACAGAGCGAAGAGAAGAAGAAAGATGAAACTTTTGTCTGCCAGAAAGAAGTTGCATATGCTTCAAAATGCTGCTCAGCAGGCATCACAGGCAACTCATACGCCCATGAGGTCCCAACCACAAGTAGTAGTTAAGGATGAGTTCAAGGTAGGTGTCTCTCACAAAATCTGGCTCCCTACAGTGTACGCATTCTACACGGATTGACCTTGGGCTTATCAGAGGTGCTTGTTCCTCCAAGGCTTCATCATGCTAATTGAATATTTCCTACCCTTCTAAAATATTGAATATTTATTGTTGATATTTATTGCTAAGATTTATTATTCAGATTCATAAAGGTTTTCTTCAGAACTGAGCTGATGTTTTATGAGGTGCACTAACATCTAGGACCAGGAATGGTTTACCCCTATATGGACTTTGGTGCTTCCCAACTGGAACCGTCTTTTTAATTCGTAGTACTCATTCAATGATGCTGAAACATTATTATAGGAATGACAGTAAAAGATTCTGATTACAATTCTTTATATAAGAATTAATAGGCAAAAGACGGAAAATCGCCATGAGCAAATTAGCAGCAATGCATATATGTCAAAGTATCAAGAACTCACAGGCATTCTAAATTAAATCTGGCATAGGTGTGCCTTCTAAGGTGGGGAGTAGTGGGTCTATCTTGCTAGCGAAATCCACAATCTTATATAAGGTTTTAGACACAAATGTTCATACATTCTGTGGGGCTACATGATTCTCAGGGGTTGGACCAATAGGTAACATTCTAGAAGAAACATTTTATACAGAATACATTTGAAGATCCTGTCAACATATTAGTACCATGGGATTCAACCATTCTCACAGTCTTGGCTGTACGGTTTAGCTGATATATTGTTTTACATAGCCTGTGACAGTAAGAACCGTCCTTGATACAGTACAATGAGGACATTTCTCTGAGAGCACTTTCTGCTGATTCAAGTAAAATTCGATGAGTTTATTTAGAACCAAAATCAACAAGTTATCGTGGAATATGATGTTGTGGCATGATAGAAGACAGGCTAAAGTTAGGTCAAGCCTTAATCGAAATGCTTTTTTTATTGACATAAAAGTCGATGATCACAACCTCCCCTGTGATGATTATAATCATTACTCAAATTCTTTATTACAGTACATCATCTATCCAGTCTGGATTCTTCTGCCAAGTCTCTCCTAGATCCTTCAGGGTGTCATAAAGCTCACTTTGCACTTCTTCAACCATGACATTGAGTCTCTTCCATGCTCTTCCCCTTGTTTCTGACAGCTACTTGTATCCACAAATCACTCCCTTTTGTGAAGAAATTCCTTTACAGAATCTCAAGAAGATGAGAACACGTGCAATTCATACGAGTATTATTAAAAGTGGTATTAGTAGCAATTTTAAAATTCCTCCTCCTACACTACCTAGCCACTCTACTATTGAGGCAAAGAATTACCAATAGATCCAAGAATGACAAAAACCCTTCCAAGGCACCTGATTCTTCCAGTTCATTTAATTCATGCATTATGTGTAATGTCTGTCAATTAGCTGCCAAACTGCTTAGCTATTCAAAGAAAGTATGCACAGCATTCTCGAGCATGAGTGACTTTGCAAACTCGGCCTTCCTTCAAAAGGAGTAAATCCAACACAAAGCGATTTTGCATAATCATAGCTCTCGTTACAAGCAATACTTTATTATTCACTGTCACTAAACCCATGGTATTAGTTGCAAGTCGATCAATTTTCTAATCTTTACACCATTTAGTGCTACTCCTATAGGGGGTAAAGGGGTGCTCCCAAGATACAGCTAAGAATCTGCTTAAAACTTCATGTACTTCACCGTATATATTTTTCAAGAGGAAAATCTGCCTCATTATTATAATAAATCAGAGGGAAAACTAATGCAGCTTAACAACTTCCTACCCATTTGTGTGGTAGGTGGAAATATGCCGATTTACCACACACATAATAAATGCCCTTAACCCCATGCATACTCGTGACGGCTGGGAGCCGCCACGCGTCACGGTGGGTGTGTGCGTAGGACAGCCCCGGCTGCCCGAATCCCACCCACTTATTTAAATCCCCTCATAGCGCGAAAATGACTTGTAGATTATAGATAGTTTTTCCCTTCACTTAATAATTCTGTGCACAGTCTTTAAATCCCAGTCTCTCAACTGCATTCTTTCTCTCTAGCTTTTGCATCATGCATAATGCTCCTTTCTTGGTGATTTCAATGCTTAATATAGGGGGTGGTTCCTTTAAGATCTCCTTACCTTTCCCAATATTGTCCTCTTTCCCCATCTATTCTTATCCTTTTGTTCAATTCATTTACAAAGATCCTCTTGTCTTGTTTTTTTTTGCAGTTTACATCATGCAAGCCATAATTAGTAGTGCTTATGTTAGTCACAGGGGTAAATAATTTGATCATATACTCATGCTGATCCCTTGATTGTGACCTTTTGTGAGGACTAGAAATTTGTTTAGTAGCCCCTAGATGCAGATGGTCTCCATTGACAATAGGTACATTTGTTAAAGAATCATCAAATTCAGAATAAAACATTTAATTATGATTCAAGAAGACAGAGCAAGAGAAAGAGTAGAATAGAGGTAGGTGAAAGTAAGCTGCTCCTTCAGCTGCTGACGCAGGAAGATAAGAACACACAAAGCAATCCTCAAGACAACATCTGATAATACATGGTATAGCTATATGCACTCTCATGCCGTGGCAGATATAAAACCTTACTATTGGGCTAACAGGGCTTGTTACAGGGGTGCAGGTGAAATTATCTAGATCATGGGAATTATCTCCTCCCAGCAAGTAAACATTCAACAACCATCCAAACATCGAAACAGAAATGGCATCTTCCAAACTCACAATCATAATTTTGCAGTGTGGCTGCACTATGTTCGACTTAAATCAGATCAAGGAGACTTTGATAAGGAGTTAGTCTTCTTAGCTGCTACTCTATTGTCTCTATCCTATCTCGAAATCTTATAGGATTTGTATTCTACGTCAGCTAGAGGCCTTAAGAAGCTATTATCCTCTAACCGTTGCCCCTGCTATTTAGACTTTATTTTTGTCAATTGTTGTAATACAGGATCTTCATCACCATAAGTCTTTAGTGTCAAGGTGGCTCGTCTGAGTCAGTCAAGCATTCATCTATTTCAAACTTGGTTTTGGCAGAGTATGTCCAGTCTGGTCCTGAGTACTTTCAATTCACCTTTCTTTCCCTCTTAGATCGCTCGGTATTGGCCAGTTCCAAGCCAAGGTCGGGAACGTCAATCTGGTCTAATAGTTCCTGTTCTTCTAACTCACTATCTTTGCAAAGTGCATCTGGTCCTGTCTTAAGTGTCAACAGTTGCTTTCTAGAAGTAGTAGTTTGTGGCCAACCTTCCTTCGAAGTGCTCAAAATTGCTGGCTAAGATCGGGGCAATTCACTCCCTGAGGTGAAGTCTTCCCGCTCAGTTTCGGCTTCCGCTCCTTGAGAAAGTTATTGCTGTAGATGAGTCTCGATCTTCCACAAATTCTCACTGTCCAGGTGAGTGTGTATCCTCAATCCAGTTGTTGATATTGCAGTAGTTGCTGGAATGTCTTCATCCCGGTCAGTCTCAAGTTCTGCAGGCTGTTCAGCTGATGAAAATGATGGTTTTCTAATCTATTCCTTCTTTTCCCACTTTGAGCCTCAGTCTCCTCCAACCTGGGGCACCTCAAGGAATTAGCAGGTGTTAGCTCTACTTCTTCCCCTTCTTACCTTGCTCTCTTGGTGTGGGAGGCATACATCCAATTCTGCAGGCCAGCACACTTGACAGCCGTGCTTGTAACCACGATCAGCTGGTAGGGTCCATGCCAACGCTGTTCCAGGAAGGACTTGCGGATGTGTTACTTGATGTGGATCCAGTCACCAGGGTTCAAGTCATTCCGTGAGAGTTTGCAAACTGATGGATTAGCAATAGTGACAGAGTGCACCACATTAGACAATCCTATGCAGTACTCAAGAGCCATGCAATCTGTGATGTTCACAAGGGGGACTGCTGGGACAGAGGGTATGCACATAGCTTTCCCCATCAACACTTCGTGTGGCGATAATCTAGTTCTTTTGCATGTGGTACTTTGGATACTCATGAGCTTTAAAGAAAGTACGTCAGGCCATTTAAGGCACAGTAGAGATGCAATTTTTCTCTAATTTGGCCTTGATAGTCCCGCTCAGTCTCTCTACAATTCCTGATGCTACATCTGCAGTGAAACCTTTGGTCAATCCCTAGATCCAAAATCGGGGTAATAATTCCCACAAACAGTTTGGCAATTGTTACTGTCACATCTCCAGGTGAGATAAGCCTAAACCTATCGTGAAAACAATCGCACGATGACAACGATGTACCTCAGCTGATTGTATCGTGTCATTTCCACAAAGTCAATCTGAAGGCTTTTCAATAGACTATCACATTTTCTAACACGACTCATAGTCACATCAACTCTCTTGTCCACATTTGCTTTTGACAGATCATACAATTGAAACACAAATCCTCTGCCATCATTCTGAACAGAGTATTAGAGCACTGAGAACAGAAGGTAGACCCCATTCCGTCCCTTCCCACATGAGTTAGATCATGAATGGGTTTCACCATTGCTGGTAGGCGGGAATTTGGGTGAACTGACTTTTCTTCATTTAAAACCCAAATATCACTGACATCATTTGCACATCCCATCCTTTCTCATTTAGCCTTTTCTATTTCTGAGGTGCCATGTTGTAATTCCCTTAACTCAATGAATGTGTGTACGGTATTCAATAACAAATGTGTTACCGTCTCTCCCTCTGTTTTACATGGTTCATCTGGGTGAAAGGGACTGGACTCAAGAGCAAAGTATCGAGCAACTTTGTCCGCATAGAGGATGCCTCTGGTAACAAATTCATTGCCACCCTTACGTGCAGCACCCTTCACCATGGTAACCTTCTTTGGCATTTGGAGGGCATTTAACAGATTTGAAACATACAACCCATTGCCGATGGGGGCACTAGCCAAGTCAAAAATCATCACGGCAACCACAACTAACCAAAATGATGCACAACTCCAAACCTTTACTGACTGTCATTGCAAATAGTAACTCACACGCCTTCTGAGTTGCAGCAGGCTCTGGTAAGGGCTATTAATTCAGCACCTTGCGCAGAGTTTATATGACACAAGTAGTTTGCTTTCTACTATTCCTCTCAAGGTGCATACAGCAGGGGTTGACAACCTTTTCTGTATTAGGAGCTACTTATGATCAATAAAACTCATCCTGGGCTACTATCATTAGAGTTGCAATTGTGATCACAGCAGACAAGATTATGTTAGTGACTACCGTGTGTAAAATTACCTGCAGTGATCACCTCAGTGCATCAGGCAAGACTGCCAGCAGTAATGTAAAAAAAGGCTTTGCCAATTTGGAATGCCTTTACGTGTGTAATACATACCATCCATAGTTAAATGCCACTAGCACAGAGATAATATTATTAGTAACAGCTCCAGTCAACGGATCAAGAGTAGTTGAAAAATAGCCGATGGGGCCCTTAGTGTCTCTATGGCCTTGTGTTAGAACAGACAGTGCACACTCATCTCTTTCGTGACAAAAGAGCACAAAATCTTGTACATAAACTGGTATTACAAGAACAGATACACATTGTACATTTTGAAGCTCCTGGAAGGCTTATATGCTCTCATCATCCTTTGGTACTGGGTCATTGATATCGGCATGCATCAGTCTAATGGATTTACCACCAAGGAAAAGTTTGGGTATGTTGTCAGCAGTAGCCAACCATGCCCCAAAAATATCCTCATCTCTCTGAGTTGCTAGGAACTTCATTTTAAGGCATGTCTTCATGCCTTCGTAGGACACTCGCCTCACTCCCTTTGCTATTTGTGTCCTAGATACATGACTTCCCTCTGACAGAATTGCAGCTTTTCAGGCGAGGCCTTATGTCCATTCTCGGCCAAATGATTGAGTAAAGCAATACTGTCCTATTTGAAGCTTCTTTAGTAATTGAGGTGATCCAGAGATCATCTATATATTGTATTAGGGTTGAGCTGCACGGTTGAGCTGCACGGCAACTGCAAGAACTCCATGATCCCTAAAGCGAAAACATGGGAGCATTTCTTGCCTCTTTTGTAAATGGATAGAGGCCCTGCATTCTGGGCTAACTGGGTTTGGGCCATCATGAACTTCTCCTTCACTCCCTTTTGTTTTGCCTCTAAAGTCTTGCTGCAGTAATTTGCATACTGAAGTATCTCGTCAATTGATTTGCCAACAGAGGATGGCCTGAATAATTTGGTTGCTGATTTCTGGCCTCTATCCATTTACAAAAGAGGCAAGAAATGCTCCCATGTTTTCGCTTTAGGGATCATTCATCCCACTCTGCTCCCTATACACCTGCATTAATCTCTCAAAATAGGAGTTCATGGTTCCTGAGATGTTCAATACAACTTTCACCAATTCATTCCCTTTGAGAAACCTTAGTCTTTAGGTGTCTTATGACTTTCTTGTACTTGGTCTTAACTATATGTGAAAGGACATTGGTTTCTGGCACCCATGGTGGTTTGTGTGTGGATCATTCAACAGTTCTTTTACATCCTGCCTACAGTTTTTTGGGATCACTATCTCTAACAACACATGTAACTTCCCACAGTAACTTATTGATGGTCACAATTTGCTCCATCTGGGTGTACCACTTTTCCGGATTCTCTCTAAGCTTCGGAAGGGAATTGGGAAAATGGAAAGATCACTATAATAATAATAATAAGCATATCCAATGCACTACCCTATTTCTCATCCTGTGCCTCTATCAATATATTTAATCTAAATATACTTACTTCCTTTATGTATCTATATACTTTCAATGTACTTATGGATCTATATATTTATCACTTTCTTCTAATTTAGCATTTCAAATGCACTAGCCTATACTTCGCTCAATATATCTTCTAGCTCAACCTTCTGACTCATCTCAAACTTCTTTCTACTACTCCTTCTATTGCACTACCCTATCTCTCATCCTATACATCTATCAATATATCCTCTACATCCACTCTCTCATTTATCCCAAACCCCATACCACTATTATGATCGCCAAAATAACCTTTTCTAGACTCTCTCCTGCTCTACCCCTCCTTGCATCATCTGACACCTCTTTTTACTACACTGATCCCCTAAAACAAACCTTTCTAAACTCTCCCCTATGACTCCTTCCCTCCAAAACTCCTGTTTACTCATCCAAAAGCCTCTTCCTACTGCTAAGACCTTAAAAAAAAAATCCTTCACTCTTTTATCCCTCCACTATCCTTTTTCATTCAAAATTAACAGACTAACATGTTCACTTCTCAAATTCCATATTCCATATTCAACTATACTAATATACTGCCCAAATAACTGAATAACATATCTACTACTCAAATTACTTCATATTTATACTATACTAATTTTCAACACTAATCCTTTATGGGTTCCGGAGTGGCGTGCTACTCGCCAGAAAAGCGCTTCAACACCCATCAGGGGTAACAAGTGCTATATGAATGCACATCTTTCTTCCCCTTTTATCCATCCACTATCCTTCTCACTCCAAGTAACAGACTAATATCCACCACTGAAATTACCTCATATTTCACCATATTAATTCACCACTAATCCTTTATAGGCTTCCTGAATAGCATGCGTCAACAAGCGAGCGATAAATTAATACAAACCTTTGTCCTCCTCTATCCTTCTGCTATCATTCCAAATCCAAATAACTGACTAACCTATCCACCACTTAAAATGTATTTGCATGTTTGACTATACTAATTCAACACTAATCCTCTATGGGTCACGGAGTAGCGTGCTACCTGCCGAAAAAGCGCTTCGACGCCTCGTCAGGGGTAGTAAGCGCTATATAAATGCAATTACAATACAATACAATGTGATGTGTACATACGGTCCTCCAGTTATTTCTCCCTCTTTTCCCCTGTACTACACCTTAACCCTCTCGTTTTGGACCATAATTCCCTGAGCTTCTCGATGTCCCTCCATTTTCCAATGCTTTGAATTAGTACCTTTACATGTGCTTGCAAGCCTCTCAACTTCGATTCAAAAAGGGGGTGGTGATGGACAGAGTATCTGAGTTAATCAGAACACTCCTACCCAGTCAACAGATCAGGGCTTGATCCATCACCGTTTTTTAGCTCACTGCACCATCCCAGTTCAGAACCTGGCTATATGCATATTAGTCTGTCCCTGGCCCAGTGCATCATGGGAACAGGGCAGACCAAACTACCAAGCCAATTCTTTACTGGAAAGGAAAACAAGCTTCCGGGGACCGGTTTCTGGCATTACAGCCGTCTTCGGCCCGGCTTGCTTGAATCCTGATGGTGCAGTGAGCAAGGGACTCACATCTGAGCATACCCTTCCACGCTTGTGGTGGCCAAAACGATTCAAAAAGGGGGTGGTGATGGACAGAGTATCTGAGTTAATCAGAACACTCCTACCCAGTCAACAGATCAGGGCTTGATCCATCACCGTTTTTTAGCTCACTGCACCATCCCAGTTCAGAACCTGGCTATATGCAAATTAGTCTGTCCCTGGCCCAGTGCATCATGGGAACAGGGCAGACCAAACTACCAAGCCAATTCTTTACTGGAAAGGAAAACAAGCTTCCGGGGACCGGTTTCTGGCATTACAGCCGTCTTCGGCCCGGCTTGCTTGAATCCTGATGGTGCAGTGAGCAAGGGACTCACATCTGAGCATACCCTTCCACGCTTGTGGTGGCCAAAACGATTCAAAAAGGGGGTGGTGATGGACAGAGTATCTGAGTTAATCAGAACACTCCTACCCAGTCAACAGATCAGGGCTTGATCCATCACCGTTTTTTAGCTCACTGCACCATCCCAGTTCAGAACGTGGCTATATGCAAATTAGTCTGTCCCTGGCCCAGTGCATCATGGGAACAGGGCTGACCAAACTACCAAGCCAATTCTTTACTGCAAAGGAAAACAAGCTTCCGGGGACCGGTTTCTGGCATTACAGCCGTCTTCGGCCCGGCTTGCTTGAATCCTGATGGTGCAGTGAGCAAGGGACTCACATCTGAGCATACCCTTCCACGCTTGTGGTGGCCAAAACGATTCAAAAAGGGGGTGGTGATGGACAGAGTATCTGAGTTAATCAGAACACTCCTACCCAGTCAACAGATCAGGGCTTGATCCATCACCGTTTTTTAGCTCACTGCACCATCCCTGTTCAGAACCTGGCTATATGCAAATTAGTCTGTCCCTGGCCCAGTGCATCATGGGAACAGGGCAGACCAAACTACCAAGCCAATTCTTTACTGGAAAGGAAAACAAGCTTCCGGGGACCGGTTTCTGGCATTACAGCCGTCTTCGGCCCGGCTTGCTTGAATCCTGATGGTGCAGTGAGCAAGGGACTCACATCTGAGCATACCCTTCCACGCTTGTGGTGGCCAAAACGATTCAAAAAGGGGGTGGTGATGGACAGAGTATCTGAGTTAATCAGAATACTCCTACCCAGTCAACAGATCAGGGCTTGATCCATCACCGTTTTTTAGCTCACTGCACCATCCCAGTTCAGAACCTGGCTATATGCAAATTAGTCTGTCCCTGGCCCAGTGCATCATGGGAACAGGGCAGACCAAACTACCAAGCCAATTCTTTACTGGAAAGGAAAACAAGCTTCCGGGGACCGGTTTCTGGCATTACAGCCGTCTTCAGCCCGGCTTGCTTGAATCCTGATGGTGCAGTGAGCAAGGGACTCACATCTGAGCATACCCTTCCACGCTTGTGGTGGCCAAAACAATTCAAAAAGGGGGTGGTGATGGACAGAGTGTGTGAGTTAATCAGAACACTCCTACCCAGTCAACAGATCAGGGCTTGATCCATCACCGTTTTTTAGCTCACTGAACCATCCCAGTTCAGAACCTGGCTATATGCCAATTAGTCTTTCCCTGGCCCAGTGCATCATGGGAACAGGGCAGACCAAACTACCAAGCCAATTCTTTACTGGAAAGGAAAACAAGCTTCCGGGGACCGGTTTCTGGCATTACAGCCGTCTTCGGCCCGGCTTGCTTGAATCCTGATGGTGCAGTGAGCAAGGGACTCACATCTGAGCATACCCTTCCACGCTTGTGGTGGCCAAAACGATTCAAAAAGGGGGTGGTGATGGACAGAGTATCTGAGTTAATCAGAACACTCCTACCCAGTCAACAGATCAGGGCTTGATCCATCACCGTTTTTTAGCTCACTGCACCATCCCAGTTCAGAACCTGGCTATATGCAAATTAGTCTGTCCCTGGCCCAGTGCATCATGGGAACAGGGCAGACCAAACTACCAAGCCAATTCTTTATTGGAAAGGTAAACAAGCTTCCGGGGATTGGTAATTCCCTTTCAGTCATATCCATACTTCTTTCATTGTGTTATATCAATACCACATTTATCTGCCACCTTTTCCATCTTCGCATGTTCCTCTTTTGACACTCTCACTACTTCATTCCACATATAAAGCAACTAATTTTCTCTGTAATACCCTAAGTAATCCATTCCCACATTTCCTTTCACCAGTTCCTCAAATTGCGTCTTTTACTGGGACAGATTTATCCTCAGAGTGGTTTGTCCTGCACCAGGTGAGTTAACTTACAGGTCTGCGCTGGTTGTCTGACCCCTATTTTCTCCATTAACCAAGTTTCCCCCTTGGTATCGAACTATAGCCATGTTTCCCATGCTCGTGGCACATCTTGCCGTAAACCTGGGACCAGTTGTCTCTGAACCAAGCTAGCATTGGTCTCGACTATGGGAGTAGGAATGATGCTCAGCAAAAGTATGGTACTTATTGCGACTAATACGTGTGTTTGAGGAGAGGTCGGAACAAGAGTCTCTATCATTTGGGGTTGCGCTGGGCTCCACTGAGAATCTTGCAGTTGTTGCGTTCTCAAGCAGCACTGGCGTGGTAGCACTTGGCGTATCCACTGCTGTGACATTGTGCAGAGGTGGTCTAACACTGAGGAGTTCTTCTATGAGAGTATTTTCATCCTTGCGTTCTGTATCTGGTTCTTTCTCATGTTTTTCCTTTTCCTTTTCTTTCTTTTCAAAATAAGGATATGCTCCTACTGTTTCAATGGTCTCCCCCCTCCACTTTCTCTGCCTTTCCTCGTCTTGCTCCCTTTTCCATGAATGAGCCTTACTATGAATCTTAAATTCAAATGCCTTCCTCTTTTTCTCACCCGCAATCTGTTCCCAAAGATTTAATGCCTCAAATTTTGTGGGTCTAGGAGGTTGTGGTTTTAAGTCATACATTCTTCTCCTTAAGGTTCATGTGGAAAGTTAGGAGTAATCTAAGCTCCCCATCTTTGGATGTAAATTCTTGCCATTGGTTAAGCCACATGCACATGTGCTCCCCTTTCTTCACGGCCATTTCCCTAGCTGGGGTACCTTCAGGAGAAAACGTTTCGCCCTTATTTGCATCCTTCTCTCCTTTTGATAATGGATTTCCGATTATAACAACAATTGCAATCAATCCTTGTTCAAACATTCACTCTTCTCACATAACAACCCCCTAGTCTGTCCACCAATCCAAGCGCGTCTCTGTCAAAGGTCACCTTATCACAGTGCGGTTTCGCCATCCACCAGCCAATTGTTGCATGGCACCGTGCTGATGCAACACTCCGATCGCTCCGAAGTCTCTTTCTAATCTCTTTTCCATTCGCCTGCTCCAACTACCCAACAGTTTTCTTACAAAGACAAGAATTCAACCTACTCTTGCGCTAAAACACACTATCGAACTATGAAAGTCACTACTCAGAGTGTCCACTCCCTGTGCACTTAGGAATAAATCACCACTGAGCTCTGTTAACACACTCACACAAAAATGTTATGTTTTCTAATTCTGTGTATCTGATAGGACTCACAGCACACCCCTCCTAGTAGACAAGTTTACTTATTCACTTTTGAACTTGAGGTACCTCTTTTTTCATAAGTTTTAAAAAAATCATCAAAACCACAATAATTATAACTCCAACAAATCTCACAATCAGAGCCACACAATATTTATCCTCAATTATTGTCCACTTTATCCCTTTTTGTCTATGCTTACTACAACTCCAAACATGCACTTCACCGCCAACTTCATTTGCTTGTATCACATACAGTCCCCATTGATACTCACTTTGTTGTTCTTCTGCCAGCCACCTGACCTCTCCGAAACCAGGATCGGATTGGGAGCGGTGTAGTCCCTATATGGCTTTAATGCTCCTAGACTTGAATTGTCTCTTTAATTAGAAGTACTCATACAATGATGCTGAAACATTTTCATAAGAATGACAGACAGAAGCTTATTTCAATTCTTTATATAAGAATTAATTGTCAAAATACAGAAAATCGCCATGAACAAATTAGCAGCAAAACATAGATGTCGAAGTATCAAGAACTCCGTGGAGCTCCAAATGAAATCTGGCATAGAAGATGTGGAGTAGTGGCTCTCTCTTGCTAGGAAAACTCACACTCTTATATAGGGTTTTAGACAAAAAGGTTTCATACATTCTGTGGGAATGTATCAATTTTTTTGCCCCTGGGGCCCCATCCAGCAGGGCCCAATGTAATTGTTTATGGGGTGCACGTCCCGGTCCTGGGGAGCCCACCTCTCGGACCGAGTTGTTTCCCTGCATAGGCCCGAGAGGTGGACTGCATGCCCTCCTCCCCTCAATATATATATGTTTTTACCAACCCTATGCTTTGTACAGCACAGGCTGTGCGCTGTGTTGTGAGCCTGCTGGGGGTTTGGTCACAGGGTGTGGCCAACTACCTGCTTTGCACGACCAAAGGGTGTATGCAGCTGCTGCCACAAAAGCTGTACGCAGCTTGGGATTGGCTGTCTGTGGTTAATTGAAGGCAGGGCCTGGGCTTTTCCCCACAGCATGCAGGACCATAGGCCTGCAGGGCATGTGGCTGGCTGCCTCTGGGTGGCTGTCTGTGGGGAGTTGGATGCAGGGCCTCAGATCTTCATCTCCGTCTAGGACCTCTAACTATCTCAGCAAATGCCTTAAGGAGGTGGTAGATTGAAGACAGAAAGCAGTTTGAAACTAACTGGGGAGAAAACAGGTGATGGTGGTGGGAAACAACCCAGGGAGGTGGCTAGAGTTGAACTTGCCTGACTCCCTTGGCAATCAACCAACTCCTAATTCATAAGTTAATAGCCTGGGGGTATGGCCCTTCTGGGTAGCCATGCACTCTACAAATCACAAAGAATAGAATAGAATAGGGTCTGGCTGCAAGCCAGGCCCTGCAGCCAACACTACACTGCACGTGTTGAAAGGCCGCTTGCAATGTGGGGTTGTCTGCCTACAGGGGGAATAGCTGCCTCCGAGTGGGTTGGTCTGCAGCCAGGCCCTGTTGCCAGCTCTCTGCTGTGCATGGCCAAAGACTGTTCGGAGTGTTGGGTTGGTTGCCTGTGGGGGCTTTACCGCAGGCTCTGTGGCCAACCCAGCCGTGCATGGTGGGGTGTTGGCTTTACGTAAGGGAATAAAATATTACTTTACTTCAAAAATCCCCAAAAGTTCACTAAAAAAACAAAGGTTACAGTAACGTTTATAGTTAGGTGTGATGAAAAGATCTGTTTTTGGTTGCAAAAAACCTCAGAAATTCACTGAAAAAAACAAAGGTTAAAGTAACATTATAGTTATGTTATAGTTACGGGAATTTATCAGTGACAACCTATTGTTTTGAACTCAAAAACACACAGAGATTCACCAGGTCTAGTTAGCACAGCTAACAGCTAACTATAACTTGCACCCTCACCTTGCACTTCTTATGAATGACTTCACATATTAGATCACTCCAACTCTGACTGACTGGCTGACACTCATGACATGTTCTATGACATCATTATGACATCAATGATGATATCTCAAATGATATCACAAATATATATATCCCAGTGTCAGTCGCCACTGGGTAGTTATAGCTAGATGAGGGTTTCCATAAGAAATACCTTTTCTGTTTTGCTGCTACTTTTGGCGCCCTTTGACACATCTTCACAAACTTTTCCAAACAATGGTTGTGCATGGAAAGTTTCAGGGTGATCTGTCAAGCAGAGAGGGTCAGTAAAAACGGAGGTGTCTCAAAACATAAAATCCCCATGCATTTTCCATAGACCTTTTTAAGAAGCACTACTGCATAAATTGCTGAACCAAATTGCACGCAAAGCGTGCCTGTTGTGATTTGGTGTAAATCTTCTAAGTTGCGTTGTAGATATTAAGTGGGTTTCAGGGGCTCTCACGAGAGTCCTTTGAACCCAGGTTTAAAAAATAAAACCTTCAGACTGGCCTGGGGGGGGGTAACCCTTGGGCGATCTTGCTCCAGCAGTAATAATGTTGCAGGCAGCCTTTGCAGGACTCGTGGATTTAGTCCCCTATCCTGAAGTTATCTTAAAGAAATTAAATTAAGGGGGAAGAGTAAAGATGCCCTGTCGGGGTCGCTGTGCTTCAAAATAATGTTGTGTTTAAAAAGCTCCAATCCCACAGCATTTTCCTTTTTATAATATTTAGGTGGGGGCATTCTGGCCCACCTCCCTGAGCCAGAGAGAGGAGCCTCTGGGGCCACATTATTCAAAAAGGGGTGAGGGGTGTAGGAAGGTGGATATCTGACTATGGTTACCCCCAACTTTTTGCCTGTTTTTTTGCTGGTTTTTGACTTAGTTGGCCTGGGATCCTGCTACTCAGGACCCCAGGCTTCCTGCTCTCTCTGATAAAATGGACTCCATGTACCCTAGGTACATATCTAATTGGATACTGTGCCACCTTATCAGTCCCTGTACAGTATACCTTAGGTATCCAGGGCATAGGTGTACCCAGGGCCTACCAGGGGCTGAAGCATGTATTATGCCACCCCTGGCTGGCCATCCAAAACAGACACAACTGGCTGCACGACAGCTGGGGCAAGGTGGTGTAATCACCCTTTGCTTTAGATATAGTTCCCTATATCTAAACCTGAAATTGACACATATATTCCTATCAGTCACTCCTATGGAAGGCCTTATCAATCCTGAAGGCAGAGTGCTTGGAATTATGTGAGATGGTGCTCTGGCATGAGCTGAGCCCGTTTGCAGCTTGCGGAACCAAGTCCTAATAGCTGTTCCATGATAACGCTATACCATATACTCTTAAGTGCATTATAATCCTCGCGGTTAAATGCGAACTCTGGTATAACATTATCAAAACATGTCGAGTAAGGTGTCATACGATTTGGAATACTACCCCCTCGCCAATTCTGGCGACGGCGGTAGCATTCCACCCTTCTAGAGGGACACGACATGTATGTAACTGAGAACCCCGGTTAAAGTTAACTCGAGCCTTGGCATCACAAAATGGATGCTGCCACCACAGACACAAGTCTGACCTCCTGCTGCTGGGAGTCCTTCCAGCGAGGGAGGCTTGGACAAAGGGTTTCCTGCCTTGGGAGGTGCTAGCACCACCCCAGACAGGATTTTGTGTATTGGGTAGGGTAGGCTTGAAAGGAATGAGACATGCCCGGGGCACAGAAGGTGTCCTGTGCATACACCGGTTCCAACCAGTTGCTGGGGCATCCCTGCCCCAGCTCTGGCGGGAAGCCGGACAAAGGATTGGGGGTGTAGCCACCCCCCTTCCTGGTCCCACCCAGGGGAGGGACCTAGTCAGTAGTGCAGCCCCCTTTAGCAGGATAAAGGTAGGAGCTGGTCCCATTCCAAATCAGATTATCCTGAACAACTTTACAAGAAGAAACTCTGGACTTCGACGTTCTGCTCCACAGAAGACTGAAGAATCTCCCTTGTGGACAAGGAGTGTCCACCCTGCACAAGCAGGCACCATCAAGCGTCCAGCGGCTTCCCTTTGTCGTCTTCCTTCCAGGATCCAGACTTCAGAGCCCGACGAGACCCAGATTCCCAGACCTCTCCGACCTCAACCCACATCTGCAGCAAAGCTAAGACCCGTGGGTGCGACGAGACACGTGGGACCGGCCATCTTGGAAGAAACTGCACTTCGCTTCCAGCACGACTCCCGAGGTAAACTCGACCAAGTGCTTTGGGGACTGAGAAGCCCCAGCCCCGAGCAGCTCCTGCACCGAAGATCAGCCCTCCAGCATCCACGAGATCTGCGTGGGGCCCTTCTGCTTTGTTGCTGCTCGACGCATTGTCTGGTCACTTGCCGGCTGGCTAGTGGCCTCCTAGACGACGAACCTTTGAATTCTTTCTGCTGGTCTGGTTGCTCCAGACTGGCCCTTGCTCCCTTCCAAAAGAGGGGCACCCCGGACTCTCCTAGTCCGCACCAGACGCTTTCTCCACTCATCGCGTGGGTTGCCTTTGCCAAGGCCTGTTGACGCCGATTCCGGATCCAACACCGCCGACAGCGAGAGCCTGCGTGGGACAGCTCGTGCCTCCATCCTGGTCGTCGAAGACACCTCCTGGTCCACGTGGCTGCAGAGTCAAGCGTCCACTCTTCACCTGAACACAACGACGACATCTGGTTCCTTCCTGGTTCCACTCCAGTCACTGGCTAGTGACTGTGAACATTGTCCCCTCTGCTTTCAGGTCTCCTTCTTCAACAATCCACCCTTGGATTGCACCGGACATCTTCCTCCTGGTCGCCTGCAGCATCTGTTCTTTCAGGCTCCATTGACTTCGACGAGAGAACCCGACGCACTTTGACACCTGTGCACCCGCGGCCCGTGGGTGAGGTAACAAGAGCATTTCGGTGCTCAAGGGTAGTTTAACTGTACTAGTGTCCAGTTCCACAGTCGTTTTTGTCCTACCTAGTCAGGATTGTCCCTACTCACCTTTAACTTGAACTGTACTGTCCATAGACGTTGTTACGCATCTCGCGTGTGAGTTCACACTCTGCACACGCGTTCCCTGGGCCTCCTATTACTTACCTAGTGTTAGGGTAGCGTGGTCCCAACGATCCTACAGCCTCTGGACAGCTCCAATTCTTCTATTGACTTTCACATTCCACTTACGTAGTATATGGTTTGTCGTGCCCCTAGGGCACCATTGTAATTTTGTGCAACTTATCGTATTTTTCCTAAGAGATTGTCATGTGCTTAGCCCTCTGACCTCATAAAGAGTTCAGAGGTGTTGTTATTAATAAATATACTGTTTATTTTCATAACAACCTGTGTGGTGTCCTTTCATCTGGTATTCAAGGGGTTATATTGTGGTAAAACAGCTGGCTTCACATGCCAAAAGAGTTTAGCCTAAGACTGCTTTGTCCATGCTACCATTAGGATAGCTGGTCTATAAGGTTGACTTACAACCAATCACCATAAGGGTTGTATCAAGGTGATCACTAGAACTAGTTAGCATCATATATCAGGCCAACTTCTCACAAGGGGTGCATTGCCCCCTCTCCAACCAGTAAGAGAACCCAGGTTCACCAATCCCAGGCCCGTAAAATATATTAATAGGGGAGAGGGGTACATGGTTTCCGCTCCCAGCACGTGTAGCACCCCTGGGGACCCTATTCCCCAGGGCCAAACACTTTAGTATTAGGGTAGTGGTCGCAGGGCCACCCTCGCCGAGTTTTACAAGGCCCCAGAGACCCCATCCCTGGCCATCTCTTTAACAGTGTCCTGGGGAGCCCACCCTACGACACAGTGATTTTTCATGCTCCAGGAGCTATGGAAGGGAGAGAAGTGTGCACCCACCCGGTGGGAGCTTTGAAAATGCTCCCACTGGAGAGGAACGCACTTCTGTTTTTCTTCCTACAGGGAAACTGGTTTAGCTCCCGCCCAGCAAGAGCAGTTTCCCGGCAGCCCCTAATGTTATGTATGGCCCCTTGAGACCAAAAATGGCTTAGGTAGGTGGGTCACTTACCACCTCCCCTTTTTTTAAAAAGGGCCCTGGAGGGATGAGGCCCCGGGGCCAATAGTGGATTGGGGAGGTTGCCGCCCAACTCTTTCCTCTGGCGGGGTTGCCACAGCTGGGGGTTGCCTGCCTGTGGGGGGTTTAGAGGCAGAGCCTGGCCCAGCGGTCAACCTTTTGCATGGTGGATGTTGGCTGCCCATGGTGGGTTGGCCACAGGGCCTGGCCTGCAGCCAGTGAGGGGTTGGTTGTAGAATATTTAGCATCCCTAAACAAATAAAAAAGTAAATGGATGATCTGAAGGAGACTAGTAGTTATAGATTCCTTACCTTAGAATTACCCCCAGGCGTCAGACTGGATCCGGAGATTTTTTTCTTTAGTGTACCCCTGCGTGTCGGTAGGTGGCGTTGGTCGACTCTGCATCCGTCGTTGGCGTCGTGGTCGCTGGAATGACGTTGCGGTGTCTACTTAGATGCCACCCCTGCGCTCTGACATGAGTTCTTTCTTTTTCTGCGCCAGCCAGTGCAGATCCGGAGAGAACGGTACCTTTAGTCACTTTTTGACTAAAACGTTGTCGACTTTTGTCGAAATCTTTTTCGAGTCGTTCGACTCCTGGTGCACGTAGGGATGTCCCATCATCAGACCAGCTTCAAGGCTTGGGACTCCTGTCACAAGTTGATGTCATTTACAGACCCGCACCTCTTGTGCCTCTGGTGCCTGGAGCGCGACCACGACCCAAAGTTTTGCTCCGACTGTTGGGCCATGAACCTGAAGCTTTTCCCAAAAGCTTCTGGGTGCTGGTAGTCAGATCCGTGCCGCTCGAGGTCCCGGTTAAGAGGGAGGTCACAGGACTGTCCATGGATTCACCCTCATCATTCGTCATCGAAATCTTCGTCATCGGGTAAGTCGAGGTACAAGAAGAATGCCAAGGAGCACCGTTGTTCTTTAACTCCGTCCGCGGAGCCTGCTGGGATGGCTCCGAGCTTCCCTCCCTTCCTGGTAGTCAGTGCGTCTCCTGCCCAAATGTAACGACTGTATTTTTAGGATAGGTAGCTCACCGACCGTGGCTAACCCAGTCGTCACGCAAACACACTCTTCTCAGGGCACTATTTACAAGATATTTGGAGGACTTGCCTGAGAAGGTGATTATTAGCTATTTACAAGCCTGTACAATCAAAAATACCGCTAACATCTAAGGAATTCCATATTTTATATCCTATGATCTCATTTTATAGCCCCACGGCAAGCTGACCTGGACCAATCTACCCCCTCTTGCGTCGGGGGGCAGCTTATTTATAGTTATATTATTTGATATTATAGTCTCCCGACTATTCCTCGCTTTACGTCCGGCGACTCCTCAGTTAAAGTTCGGCAACTATTCCTCGCTTATAGTTCGGCAACTATTCCTCGGTTAAAGTTCGGCAACTATTCCTCGGTTAAAGTTTGGCAACTATTCCTCGCTTATAGTTCGGCAACTATTCCTCGGTTAAAGTTCGGCAACTATTCCTCGCATATAGTTCGGCAACTATTCCTCGGTTAAAGTCCGGCGACTTAGGGCCAGATGTAGCAAAATCAGAAATACCAACTCTTAATTACCGAATTTTACCGATTCGGTAATTAAGAGTAGGTATTTCTAATGTAGGTACCAATTCGGTAAATTTTACCGAATCGGTAAAATTCGGTATTTACCGATTCGGTAAATACCGAATCTGTATTTGCTATTGAATCCTATGGGCCTTGAAGCCCATAGGATTCAATATCAAATACCGATTCGGTATTTACCGAATCGGTAAATACCGAATTTTGCAAGGGTGCAGGGGATGTCACTTTGACACCCTCTGGCACCCCTGTTTTAGGCTTGTGTGCCATGTGGCACACATACATGCCCTTAGGGCCCTAAGGGCATGTATGTGTGCCACATGGCACAGGTGTACATGCACAGATGTGCATGTACACCTGAATCGGTATTTTACCATGCAATTGTATTGCATGGTAAAATACCGATTTTCAAAGCCCTGTGTCAATGTTAAAATTGGCACCTACATACCAAACATGCATTTTTGGTAATTTTACCGACCAGTATATTTACCGAATCGGTAAAATATACAGAATCGGTAATTTTACCGATTCTGTAATTTTACTGAATCGGTAAAATTACCGATTCGGTAAAATTACCGCAAATGCATGTTTTTTATCCCCCTACATCTCCAGGGCCATTTACCGGTCAGTAACGGCCAAATTCGGCCGTTACCGGCCGTTAAATGGCCAAAATCTCCCACCAACATCTGGCCCAAAGTCCCTAACTCTTAGGATTAATATCATCTATGCTTCCCGCTGGTGAACCTGTTGTCCCCCAGTGGGGTGTTCTATAGGGGTCGGCGGTACACCTAAGGTGCACCGACGATATTTACTATTCTTAATTTAGATGTGCACATAAAAGCTGTCTAATTATTTTATTTGGGAGTTCTTTCCTGTCTTAAACCACCCAATCTTCCATTTCTCAGTTACCTGCTAGGAGGGTCTCCCTCAACCTTCTAGTTAACCGCACCTGGTTGAAAAGAAAGGTTAGTCTTGTCATGGAAACAACACTCAAATATATATGTCTCGGACATTATATCTTTATTCTACAATTACACATAATAGCATTAGCAGTTTAGACATAATTAACATTAGTCGTCATCTACAACCTAAAAGGGAGGAAAAGAAATGATTATGTATCCTTCTTCTACACTAACTGAGAACGCCTCACCTTAAACGTGCGTCTTTCCATCTCAGCAGCGGAGCTGATCCCTCTCTCTCAGGTCTTCACCCGCTCAGGACTCTGCTCTCCCACTATGGCTCACGAATACACGTCTGCACCGCTACACCTCGTCTACGCTGCCTTGGTTCCGAAACTCGAACCCTCTTCTGGACTCAGTCTCTGTTTCTACCACTCCTGCATGTTGACCTTACAGGATTCTTGATCTCTTCCTCCTCTTCATTGGAAGCTAGTAATTAATCACCAGCTCTTGGACCAACTTCATCGGTCTGCTCCACACGTTGCTCTCTCTCTGTCTGCTACTTGCTCTTTGATAATATATCTCTCCCTTTCTCTACGGAATTTTCCAGTCTTAGGCCGACTCCCACCGAATTCCTGTACCAGCCTCTGGCTTCTCACGCCTTCCGCAGTGGCCACCTGCATGTTGCGTCTTCCACCAAAGAGCAAAATACATTCTTTCGATAAGGGCCGGTCTTGACCGGTTCCTCACTAGCGAACAACAGGCTAAATTCTAAACATAACCTTTACTCTGCAAGCACCTCGGACAGACGGGGCAGCTATCTAAAATGGATGAGACAGCCATACAAGATGGCTGTCCTATGGTTTTCGGGCCCATAGGCCTAACTAACGGGAAAAAGGCACCAAACCCTGTCAACGCACATAGTTAAGCCCTATTAGTGAACGAAAATGTTACTAAGACTGAAATGGTAGTAGATTATAGTCACTATTAGTCTAAGAATAGGCTAGAAATTACCCTGACGTTACACCAGCTTCGTGCATTTACCGAAGTCCTCCACTCCATCTTTGGGCAGCCCAACTCTGCCGGAGCGCCTTTGGGCCCCACAGGCTCAGCTGAGGGCTCTAGCCCTTCGATGCTGGCGGCTCCAGCCTTGGCGCCGCAGGGCCCCCAGGGATCCATGCCTGGATCCGGATTGGTGCCGGTCAACCTCACAACACCTCCCCCGGCACCGATTCTTCCCCCCACCTCCCACGCCAGTTATGTCCCCAGCTGGCGTCGACTCCGACCTCCCCCTCGACTTGGACACTGAGCCGGACCGGTAACCGGAGCCGGAGTGCAGCCAGAGGTCCGTGAGGAGGACTGGGAGAGGTCTGTTGACCCTCTGGCAGACCAGCTTGATGAGCCAGACTGGAGAGAGGAGTTGGGTGATGCCAGTGTCCTAGATACTTCCCCAGACCTTGGTATGCTTTCTCCCCCTACCATGGCTATTATTAGATGCGGCGGGGAAAAATTTTTCTCGTAGTATTCTCGATCACCTTACGGAATGGATGATAAAGAAGCAGGTCTTGCCTATAGAACAAGCAGTTTTTGAAAAAATCATTCTACCTTGGATAATATCTCCATGTTGAAACTAATTGAGGAGAAATTCACAATTTATCGTAGGTCAAATGTATATATGGCTTTCATAGATTTGTCAATGGCCTTCGATAAGGTAGATCGACCATTACTATGGAGAAAATTGCAAAAAATGGGATTGCCTCCTCCCCTGCTATTCTCAATCATCGCACTACATTCTCAAACTTGGTGTCAGATATTAATTGGAGGAAATCAAGGTCTATCAGATGTAATCCCTACAGAAAATGGCTTGAAACAAGGTTGCTCTTTAGCACTGTTGCTATTTTCTTTATATATAGCAGATTTACCTGATTGCTTCACTCAGTTAGAGGGAGACACACCAAAGATAAGTAGCCGACCTTTTGCATGTCTCCTATATGCAGATGATATAATACGGATGGATCTAAGATGGATCTAACCCCTGTTGGGCTAAACAGAAAGCTGAATTCATTATAGAATTACATGGTGGCCCATTTCTTGCAGATAAACATTTCAAAAAGTAAAATCTTGATCATGAAATGTAACAAAAGTAGAAAATCAAGTAATTTTAAATGGAAAATTGGTCTTGATAAGCTGGTGGTGGTGGATTCATACCTCTATTTAGGGAAACTAATAGCAGGTAATAATAAGAACAAACTTCACATTGAACATAGTTCTTGTAAAGCTGCTTCCCCTGCTAATGGTTTGCGTATCTTTTACAGCGCGATGGGAAGAAGGCATATTTTACATCACCTGACGGTTTTTAAAGCAAAAATCCCTCCAACTCTGCTCTATGCCATTGAATCAATCCCCATTAAGACTGGAACTTTTTAGATAAGATTGAAGGTCTTTGTAATTTTAACACAATAGTTCCATCAGCTGCTATTAGACTGTAATTTGGCCTGATAGGCCTTTATGTCCAAGGTTTATGCAGGGTTTTACGTTGGGGTTATCAGTTAAAAACAACGAGCCTGATTCATTAAGAAGTTTCATGGGGCAAGAAATCTTTGGCGAGAAGGCAGGGAATTACTCTTTCTATTGTGATTTCTCTTTGGCACTAAAAATGTTCTGTGTACAAGATAAATCAGTGACTTTTCCCCGCCATTTGAATTTAAATCTTTATTAAAAACCTTAAGTGACAAAATTAGCTATAATAGAGATATTACAGCTTGTAAATCTAAAGAGAGACTAAAGATAATAGCCAGGACAAATTCACTGAGAATCTCACAAAAATATCTATTTTGGAATTTAGAACATGTAACCTGACGACTGCTCACTCTATATCGTATGAATCTCCTACCTTTAAACGACTTAAGAGCAAACTGGTCCCAGAATCTGAAAAATGAAAAAATATGTAATTTTTGCAAGTTGAACATTCAGACCTTGGATCATATTTTATTTGTCTGCCCAGCATTGGTTCTGAGTCGTTGTCGCTTGCTTCGGCCGATGTTTCTACAAAATTGTGTTACAAATGTAGCTTCAGCCCGTGACTTTCTCTTTTGCCCAAAGAACGAGGCAGTCTGTGCAAAACTATTCAACTATTTTAAGGAGTTTATGTATATATTTTAAATCTTATATATATATTTTTTAAATGGGCCGTTAACCCCCGTGCCATTATCCCCTTTGAAGCATTAATGCTTTCTCCTTTTTTTAAATTGTACTTTGCACATTCACTGGCTGCTATATATTGCTCTTTGCACAGTTAGGATATGCAGTGCTTGTCTCTCATTTTTTTTTTCTTCTCTTGTTACCAATCTCAAAATTCAATTGAAGCATGACAGTGGACTGTACTTTGCACAAGAACTGGCTGCTATTGAATTGCTTTTTGCACAGATTAGGATATGCCCTGTTATTTCTTTTTACTTGCTGCTAACCCTAAACTGAACTCTCTGCCAAAGCTGGATTGTGGATTATATTTTGCACATGACTTGTATGCTACTTATTGCTTTTTGCACACTTTGGGATAATATTAATTACCTCAATACTTCTGTTGTTAATCCCAGATCCAAAATCAATTTTACAACAGTTTGCCTCCTTTTATCAAACTCTTTATACACCGGAAGATGTTATTTCAGAGGAATGTATTAAGAATTATACTGATGTTAATAAAGTCAAGCATTTAGATTTAGACCAATCGGCTCAATTAGAGACAGAGATCACGCCTTTAGAAGTGAGGGGTGCAATAAAATCTTTGGCAATGGGTAAAGCGGTCGGGGAAGATCTTATCCCCTTGGAAATGTATAAATATTGCACTGAAGAACTATTACCACTATTTGCTGATGTGATCAGCGCTATTGGTAATGGGCAACAAGCACCCAGATCGTGGAATCTGACCCAAATTATTTTCTTTTTGAAAAAAGGCAAAGCACCACAAGAGAGGGGATCTTATAGGCCTATTTCCCTTATTAACAGCGACGCCAAAATCTTCGCTAAAATACTGGCTACTAGATTAGCTCCATATATGTCCCAACTTGTCTCTCCTCAACAACATGGATTCATCCCTAAACGGGACACCGTAGCACACATTAATATGGCTATTTCAGCCTTTGATGCGGCACGGATTAAACACACCCCACTCGGTATGATTTTACTAGACGCTGAAAAAGCATTTGACCGGGTGGGGTGGGGTTTTTTGTGGGCTACATTACAAGTATTCGGGATTAAAGGAAAACAATTACGATGGATCCAATCTCTATATGACAATCCAATGGGTAAGGTTTCATATATGGGAAAATGCTCTGCTTTGTTCCCTATTAAAAGAGGGACAAGGCAAGGGTGCCCTTTATCACCTTTACTTTTTGCTCTTGCAATAGAGCCCTTTTTAATGGCTCTACAACATCAAACTTTAATTTCCCCTTTTTTTAATGGATTAGAGAAATTAGATATCACGGTATATGCTGACGACATAGCTGTTTTCACCCCAGACGTCACTAAGACTATGGAGGGTATATTAAAAGAAGCTGGCATTTATGGCTCAGCTTCTGGCTACAAACTCAATACCACTAAAACCCAAGTCGTCATGAACTATCAAGCTACTACCCCTGCCCTTGGAATTTGCAATATAGCCACCTACTTAGGTGTCAAAATTTGTGCGGATATTGATTCCATAATAGGATTGAATTATGAGTCTCTATTAAAAGAAACTGTTATGCAACTTAAGAAATGGCATAAACTCCCTATCAACATCATTGGTCGAATAAATTTAATAAAAATGAAAATCTTGCCTAAATTCCTGTATTTGTTTCGCACAATCCCTCTACGGGTCAATAATTCCTTCTTTTCCAGGTTAGAAAGTATTATTGGCAGCTTTATATGGGGGTACAAAAAGGCCCGGCGTGCTCTATCATTACTTAAACTTCCCTTCAGTCAAGGAGGTTTGTTACTTCCGGACTTCAAATCATACTATTGGTCAGCATTTATGACTCGGATCCGCAGTTTAGCTGTTCTGGATAAATGCACATATTTTCACAAGTTTTTACTAGGACTAGATGCTAATATGTTTGTGTATAGGATGAACGACCCCAATTATTTTAAAAGGGTAAAATTCAAGACCATTAAGGATACTATGAGCATTTGGCGATCTATTATGGCTAAATGCAATACCTCTCTTCTTCATAGCCAAACACCTGTTTGGGGTAACCCCGGATTTCCTAGTATTTTTCATGATGCAGCTTGTCAAGTGTTTTTAAACTCTGGTATTAGATTTCTGGGGGATTTATATGACAATCTTGGTTTTATGGCTTTTGATAAAATGAAAGTATGCTTCAACCTACCAGAAATAGCTAGGTTTAAGTATTATCAGATCAGAGATTATCTGGTGAAAAAAATAGAACTTACCACATTCCCGGAATCTGAGATATGGGACTGCATTTATAGGGATGATGATAAATCTATCATAAGTTTGGGCTACAAGCTCTTTTCTGATCTCAAGACCAGTGATACTACCATTTTAACCGAGAAATGGAATAGGAAACTGGCCATTAATATCCCTACAGATTTGATTGTTAAAACATTTATAAGCCTTAACACAACAGTGCTATCATCCAGCTTAAAACTACAGATGTTTAAAACAATATGTCAATTATATTACACGCCTGACAGGATACTTAAATGGTCAACAAATAATGCTTACTCAGACAAAACGAAATGCCCTAAATGTGATTTGAAGGGGGCCGATATTGTTCACATGTTCCTTACTTGCCCTCATCTTAAGGAATATTGGGAAGGAATAACTAAGGTTATTACTGAGAGGCTGGAGCAACCTTTTTTACTCTCAAATACAGACGTTTGCGTAGGCATAAGTGGGGGGGATAGGTTTAAAGATCTGCTGAATGTTCTAATTACTTGTGGAAGGCTAATTGTTGCTAGAGCTTGGATTGAAAAGAAACCACCAACAGTTCTAGAATGGTGGGGGTTGGTAACTGACACTTATAGTATGGAAGCCGCTATTGCAGATTCAAGAGGAGTGCAGGCCAGGCGAAAAACTGACAGAATATGGGGCCTATTTATGTCTTAGTAGGTGTCTTCCAAATACAAGGTTTTTTTTTTTCCTTTTTTTTTTTTTTTTTTTTTTTTTCTTTCTTCTTTTTTTTTTTTTCTTTATTGTATGCTTTGCACTGTACAAGTAATGCTATGTTTATTTTTATATTTATCTAAAAGTAATTCTGGATTATTGCTATTTTCTAATTTTTGCCTATGTTTTCCTTTGCTGGAAAAATGAATTGTTTATTATTGTCTTGTGACCCTTTGATGCAAATAAAAAATACCTTAAAAAAAAAAAAAAAAAAAATCCCAAATCCTTTCCTCTGCCAAAGTTGTTATGTGTTGCTTCCTAAATGTTTGAAAAATCTTAACTGGCCCTGACGCGATGGATATTATTATTAATTTACATGAAGTTGTTGTTTTTAATATTGTCTTAAACGTACGTCTCTTGCTTTGGTTGAGGTCTCTTGGGCCTTTGTTCTTGCCCTTGAGCTAAATGGTATTACTGTTGAAAACCTTAGTTATTTTGCCTTATAGGGTAAACGTCAACATCGACGAATGTTTTGTATAGGAAAATGTAGACCAGCTGAGTAGGCTCTTGGAAATTTATGTTGGTCCGGGAAATGTGTTTTCCCTATGTTTTATTCTATTTATGTAATAATGGGTATGTACTGTACTGTGGACCTCATTGGAGTTCCCAATCTTTAATAAATATTGAATTGAATTGAGTCGTTCGACTCCTGGTGCACGTAGGGATGTCCCATCATCAGGCCAGCTTCAAGGCTTGTGACTCCTGTCACAAGTTGATGTCGGTCACAGACCCGCACCTCGTGGGCCTCTGGTGCCTGGAGCGCAACCCGATGTTGTGCTCCGACTGTCGGGCCATGAACCCGAAGCCTCTGCGGGAGCGGTCCCGAAAGCTTCTGGGTCCCGACAGTCAGCTCCGCGCAGCCTGACTCTGCCGGCATGCCTTTAGGTCCCACGGACTCAGCAGGGGGCTCTAGGCCTTTGATGCTGGGGGCTCTGGCCTCGGTGCCGCAGGGCCCCCCAGAGATCCAAGCTTGGATCTGGATCGGTGCCAGTTGACCTCATGACACCTCCCTTGGCACCGATTCCTGCCCCACCTCCCATGCCAGTTATGTCCCCAGCCGGCATTGACTCCGACCTCCCCCTCGACTTGGACATGGAGCCAGACCGGTAACTGGCAGTGGAGTGTGGCCAGAGGAGGGTGAGGAGGACTGGGAGGGGTCTGTTGACCCTCTAGCAGACCAGCTTGAAGACCTAGACTGGAGAGAGGAGTTGGATGATACCAGTGTCCTATATACTTCCCCAGACCTTGGTATTCTTTCTCCCCCTACCGTGGCTACTTAAGAGGGAGCTTCCTACACTGTGATGTTGCGTAGGGAGGCTGAGGCCTTGGGCGTTGCGCTTCCTACGGTGGCGGTCAGGTCTAACCTCCTGACTGAGGTGCTTCAGCTGGCAGCAGCCTCTTCAGAGCCCTTGTTACCTTTCAGTGAGGCTCTCACTGATAGCCCTTTGGCTTCCTGGTCCAAACCCAGCACAGGGGCTCCTGTGGATAGGATGGTTGCGCACCTCCTGGCACAGGGCGACCCACTTTTCCTCTGCCAGCACCCTTTTCCGAGAGCTTGGTGGTCCAAGCCTCATCTTCAAAAGGAAACCCTTTCCCTACAGCTCTTCAAGATAGGGAATCCAAGAAGCTGGACCATTTTGGGAAGAAGATATTTTCTTCCGCCAGCTTAGGACTGCGTCGGTGAACACCGCATGTCTATTGGGCCGTTACACACATTCTGTGTGGGACACGCGGTTGCGCAAGTGCTGCCACAGTGCCCAGAGGACGCCTGGGCCGTGCTCACCCTTGCTGTTGCCGAGAGTCGAGAAGTAGCGAAGTTCACCATCTGGTGAGGGCTGGACACTGCAGACACGCTGGGTAGGACGATTTTCTGGTCGGTAGCCCTGAGACACTACACCTGACTTAGAACCTCTGGCTTCTCTGGGGATGTCCAATCTACCCTTTTGGACATGTCATTTGATGTCTGTCGCCTGTTTGGTGACAAGGCAGACAATGCGCTTGAGCGCTTCAAGGACTCTAGGGCTACGGCCAGGTCCTTGGGCCTTGCATTGACTTCTCGCCCTATGCAGTCTGCCTTTCACCCCTTTCGTGGCCACGGAAGGGGTGCCCCACCATGTTCCACCCAGAGCCACAGGGCCACACAACCCACCCAGCCTCTGCGCATCCGGGGATGTGGGACCCAGCGTTGTGGGTCCGGGGGCCAGAGGGTGGGTCCGTCCACCAACCCCCCTCCGTCAGCTGCCTCCAAACCTTACCACCAGTTGCCAGTGGGCGGCAGGATTCACCATCACCTCCCCCACTGGCACAACATCACGTTGAACAGGTGGGTTTTGCAGATAGTCTGAAGGGGCTACTCCCTCCCCTTCGAGATTACCTCACCATCCATGCTACCAACACTTCACTGCATGTCTGAGGATCATTTGGCCCTTGTCCGTCAGGGTGTTACGGCTCTCTTGGCCAAGGGAACTATTGAGTGAGTCCCAGTGCCAGATGTAGGTCGTGGTTGTTATTCCCACTACTTCCTGGGACCCAAGAAGGACAAAGGTCTGCGTCAGATCTTGGATCTACGGGATGTCAACCGCTTCCTCCGGAACGAGAAGTTCAAAATGTTGACATTAGCTCAGGTCCTGTCTGCTCTCGACCCTGGAGACTGGATGGTAGCCTTGGACTTGCAGGACGCTTATTTCCCCATTCCCGTCCTGTCATCTCACAGGCGTTACCTACGGTTCATGGTAAGCCAAAAGCATTTTCAGTTGACTGTGCTCCCCTTTGGCCTTACCAGCACCCCTTGGGTGTTCACGAAAGTGATGGCTGTGGTCGCAGCTCATCTGCGCAGATCAGGGGTCCCAGTCTTCCCCTATCTCGATGACTGGCTGTTGAAGGTGAGCTCACCCCAGGCTGTTGTCTCCCACCTCCAGACTACGGCGGACCTCCTGCACTCGCTGGGGTTCACTATTGTGCCGAAGTTACACCTGATTCACTCTCAGAAGCTCCTTTTCATTGGAGCAGTTCTGGATACAGAGCAGTTTCGGGCTTATCATGACGAGGAGCGAGTCCTGGATATTCGGGCTATGATACCGATGTTTCAGCCCCTGTCCCGGATTTCGGTGAGAATGACCCTGAGGCAGCTGGGCCTCATGGCCTCCTGCATCCTGCTAGCGAATCATGCCAGGTGGCATATCCAGGCTCTGCAGTGGGACCTGAAGTTCCAGTGGGCACAGCACCAGGGGAATCTTTCAGATAACGTCCAGATCTCGGAGAGATCTGCACACCAACTGCAGTGGTGGCTAACGGACCAGGACTGTGTCAACGGCAGATCCCTCTCCCTTCCCCAACCAGAGATCACAGTGGTGACAGATGTGTCACTCCTCGGATGGGCGAAAAGAAGGGACAAGGGAACCCTACTATCTTAGGAACCAGGGTGCGAACTTTATGTAGAAAACAACGGTTCCAGTGGAATAGTACATTAGATTCATTGATAATTAATCAGCATAATAGCGATAACAATAAGGGTTAAGGAGGGATGCAGGAGAGAGAGAGCACTCATGACACATTTGTATGTACCTTACTCAGGTTTGTATTTGTTCAGAAAGTGGTATAAGCATATACATTATACAAAATCATATATGCAACACATTTCTAAATGTGCAAAGTGTCCCAAGTGTATATTATAAGAACCTAAAACAGTAATTTGAGTGACAGTTGGTGAAAATATTTACAAGGTTTCAAAGGGTAATTTTCCAGGACAAGCGACCATTAATGAATACACTTTTATATAGTGTTGCAGCAACATATACAATCATAGGTGCTGTGTAAATGGTTCTCTTCCTATTATCGTCGACAGCGTTTCGACCCGCTAAGGTGTGGGGTCTCTTCAGGACCTACAATGTAGGGGACATCTGGGGAATGAGAGAAATCTGCAGCAGAGGTATTTTCTGAGCATGTGCTCATGATGGAATGGTTCCGTCATGAGCACAGGAGCACTGGTGCTCATGACGGAACCTTTCTGGGCCGATCTTAAAAAATTACTCACACAAAAAAGGGTGTTAACATTAGATAAAAGCTGTAAAAAGAATAAGGAAACACAGGCCTGTCTAAAACCCAGTTTTTTTTAAAGTCCTTTGAGAAACACTCTTATAGGATGCAAGAAATATTTACAAAAGAAGATAAAATGAAGGGTATCATGAGGAGACCTTGAGTCGCAGCCACAGGCACCTCTATCATATGTGTGTGGAACAAAGCCAGAAGAGGAAGCCAATAGATGATGAATTTGATTCAATCTAAAACAAGTAATTAAAAACCTATTGTGCACACTTGTTAAAACAGATAAGTAGGGCTCCATTCCTTGCACAGATTTGATCAAAATGTGCCCTCTTAACAAGGGTTTTCTGATTCCCTGTGCCTTGCCGTGAGCTGCCATGTTTAAAAAACAGCTCTTTAATGATGTTCTTATCCCACGGCTTCATGTTGTCATATCTGGAAAACATATCTGCTCTTCCTAAAATGGTAAAGGTATCCTTGATGTATTTTAAAAAGGGTATTTTAAATGCGTGGTCAATGGAGAGGCAGTCCTGAATTATAAGTCTGTTTAAACCTGCCTCCTCATTTGACCAGATCTTCGCCCAACATAACAAGGGATATCCGCAACCATGTCCATAATGTACCTGGTCTCTGGTTCCTCATGTATTGAGTTTAAGGGAGTGCTCGTGAAGCTTTCAAGATACATCTAAAATATTTATTTTCAGCGGTTTGGAGTTTACTAACCTCAGGGGACCAAGTTCCCAATCTGTGAGCATACTTTGCAATTGCTCCCGTTGATCTCACCATTTCTACAAGCTTCCCGTCTTGCAGGTTTTTTAAATTAAGTTTCTCGTCAAATAAGATGCCCAAATATGAGAAAGCAGGGACTTTCGCTAAACTGTGTGTGCAAAGTTTGTATCAATTATGTCTGGTACTCTGTTTACCGATTTCCATGACATATGATTTGGATAGGTTCGGTGACAGATCCATTTCGTTCATAAAAGACATGAACCCGTCAAGTAAGATTTGCATGCCCCTCGGTGTACACGAGAGAAGAACTGCATAATCAGCATACAATAGAACGGGGACCTGTCTCGCACCTATCCCAGGGGTATCGGCCAGTTGGGCCGTCAAGGATGCATCTAGACCATTAAAACACAATGTGAACTAAAAAGGGGCTAATATAAATCCCTGCTTGACCACACTTGAACAATTGAAATTATCGGTGGTATTCCCCTCCTGGGTATATCTATTTTTAGCAGTGGTATTAGAATGTAGAGATATTAACACATTAATTATCGCCACATCAACCCCCAAATCCCCTAGGAGTTTCCATAGCTTACTGCGGTTCACCTGATCAAAAACCGCAGTGAGATCCATAAAACCCAGGAACATCACACGTGGTTTAGCTAATGTGTATTTAGCAGTTAAAATGTAAAGGTTAAGACACTGGCCTGTGGTGGATTTTCCTACCCAGAATCCATACTGCACCTCCGAAATTATTCGATTGGCATCTGCCCAGTATGACAGCCTAGTAAGGAGCACCCAACCAAGAACTTTCACAGTAGCGTCTGTAAGGGATATGGGACGATAACAGTGTGGGTTATTGCTATCTTCCTTCTTAAAGATCGGAACGATGATGGCAGAAGACCAAGAAGATGGGATAACTGATGATGATGCCGCATTTAAGACCCTCACTAGGAGTGGAGCCCATACCTCCGAATTATAACAAAAGAGGTTGGGAGGAATCCCATCAGGCCCCGGGACCTTATCTTGGGATAATCCTTCAATTCCCGTTTTGACCTCAGCCAAGGTGAAGCACATTATTATATATGGTTTCACAAGGACTAGCCCAGGGTGACCTATGTAGGACTCTAGGCTGTATTTATCAGTAATTCAGAAAAGGGGGTGGTGATGGACAGAGCATCTGAATTAAACAGAACACTCATACTCAGTCAAAAGATCAGGGCTTGATCCATCACCGTTTTTTAGCTCACTGCACCATCCCAGTTCAGAACCTGGCTACATGCAAATTAGTCTGTCCCTGGCCCAGTGCATCATGGGAACAGGGCGGACCAAACTACCAAGCCAATTCTTTACTGGAAAGGAAACAAGCTTCCGGGGACCGGTTTCTGGCATTGCAGCCGTCTTCGGCCCGACTTGCTTGAATCCTGATGGTGCAGTGAGCAAGGGACTCATGTCTGAGCATACCCTGACACTCCTATAGTGGCCAAAACGATTCAGAAAAGGGGGTGGTGATGGACAGAGCATCTGAATTAAACAGAACACTCATACCCATTCAAAAGATCAGGGCTTGATCCATCACCGTTTTTTAGCTCACTGCACCATCCCAGTTCAGAACCTGGCTACATGCAAATTAGTCTGTCCCTGGCCCAGTGCATCATGGGAACAGGGCAGACCAAACTACCAAGCCAATTCTTTACGGGAAAGGAAACAAGCTTCCGGGGACCGGTTTCTGGCATTGCAGCCGTCTTCGGCCCGGCTTGCTTGAATCCTGATGGTGCAGTGAGCAAGGGACTCATGTCTGAGCATACCCTGCCACTCCTATAGTGGCCAAAACGATTCAGAAAAGGGGGTGGTGATGGACAGAGCATCTGAATTAAACAGAACACTCATACCCAGTCAAAAGATCAGGGCTTGATCCATCACCGTTTTTTAGCTCACTGCACCATCCCAGTTCAGAACCTGGCTACATGCAAATTAGTCTGTCCCTGGCCCAGTGCATCATGGGAACAGGGCAGACCAAACTACCAAGCCAATTCTTTACTGGAAAGGAAACAAGCTTCCGGGGACCGGTTTCTGGCATTGCAGCCGTCTTCGGCCCGGCTTGCTTGAATCCTGATGGTGCAGTGAGCAAGGGACTCATGTCTGAGCATACCCTGCCACTCCTATAGTGGCCAAAACGATTCAGAAAAGGGGCTGGTGATGGACATCACCACCCCCTTTTTGAATCGTTTTGGCCACCACAAGCGTGGAAGGGTATGCTCAGATGTGAGTCCCTTGCTCACTGCACCATCAGGATTCAAGCAAGCCGGGCCGAAGACGGCTGTAATGTCAGAAACCGGTCCCCGGAAGCTTGTTTCCTTTCCAGTAAAGAATTGGCTTGGTAGTTTGGTCTGCCCTGTTCCCACGATGCACTGGGCCAGGGACAGACTAATTTGCATGTAGCCAGGTTCTGAACTGGGATGGTGCAGTGAGCTAAAAAACGGTGATGGATCAAGCCCTGATCTGTTGACTGGGTAGGAGTGTTCTGATTAACTCAGATACTCTGTCCATCACCACCCCCTTTTTGAATCGTTTTGGCCACCACAAGCGTGGAAGGGTATGCTCAGATGTGAGTCCCTTGCTCACTGCACCATCAGGATTCAAGCAAGCCGGGCCGAAGATGGCTGTAATGCCAGAAACCGGTCCCCGGAAGCTTGTTTTTTTTCCAGTAAAGAATTGGCTTGGTAGTTTGGTCTGCCCTGTTCCCATGATGCACTGGGCCAGGGACAGACTAATTTGCATGTAGCCAGGTTCTGAACTGGGATGGTGCAGTGAGCTAAAAAACGGTGATTGATCAAGCCCTGATCTGTTGACTGGGTAGGAGTGTTCTGATTAACTCAGATACTCTGTCCATCACCACCCCCTTTTTGAATCGTTTTGGCCACCACAAGCGTGGAAGGGTATGCTCAGATGTGAGTCCCTTGCTCACTGCACCATCAGGATTCAAGCAAGCCGGGCCGAAGACGGCTGTAATGCCAGAAACCGGTCCCCGGAAGCTTGTTTCCTTTCCAGTAAAGAATTGGCTTGGTAGTTTGGTCTGCCCTGTTCCCATGATGCACTGGGCCAGGGACAGACTAATTTGCATGTAGCCAGGTTCTGAACTGGGATGGTGCAGTGAGCTAAAAAACGGTGATGGATCAAGCCCTGATCTGTTGACTGGGTAGGAGTGTTCTGATTAACTCAGATACTCTGTCCATCACCACCCCCTTTTTTAATCGTTTTGGCCACCATAAGCGCGGAAGGGTATGCTCAGATGTGAGTCCCTTGCTCACTGCACCATCAGGATTCAAGCAAGCCGGGCCGAAGACGGCTGTAATGCCAGAAACCGGTCCCCGGAAGCTTGTTTCCTTTCCAGTAAAGAATTGGCTTGGTAGTCTGGTCTGCCCTGTTCCCATGATGCACTGGGCCAGGGACAGACTAATTTGCATGTAGCCAGGTTCTGAGCTGGGATGGTGCAGTGAGCTAAAAAACGGTGATGGATCATGCCCTGATCTGTTGACTGGGTAGGAGTGTTCTGATTAACTCAGATACTCTGTCCATCACCACCCCCTTTTTGAATCTTATTTATCAGCAGGCACCTAGTAGGTGTTCATGAAGCCCTCACCCACCAACCTAGTTGGTGGCATGCTTCATCATTGGGCCCACCCAGAGACACCTAGCGTGTCCCAGGTTTGCTACGATGCCTGATTACAGCGGAGCTGGTATGTACTGAGAGTGCAGTGTGGTGAATAGGGTGTTGGAAATTAAAACGGCTTCAGGGTGATCCCAGTACCCAAGGGTAAATTAAATTTTAATGACTGGGTCTCCGTGAGCGGTTAAAAACAAGGCAGTGGGATGCTGTGGTGGTGAAGTTAAGACCACCTGCATCCGGTGTAGGTCGACATGTTTCAGCCAGTGCCTTTTGTTATACTGGCTTTCCTCAGGACCATAAAGAAGTGAGTGCAATATTAAAACTATATTTACAGTTAAGTGAGTATTGATCGACTATGTGTCGCACTCGGAGGCTGATGGCGGCACAACAGGTACCCTGCAGGCTTTGACCAACACTTTTGGACAATCCCTTTGCTGATTCACTCCAGGAGGCATTCCAGGCAACTCGCCAGCGTATGCTTGATGAGGGAATCCCCTCGTACACTAAGAGCACATTAGCGAGTGCGACACATAGTCGATCAACACTCACTTAACTGTAAATATAGTAGCATTTATTTTTGGTACCGTCTCGGGGCGCGTTACTCGGGGCTAGTAATTCTGATTACTGATCCCACTAGAATATAAACAAGATTTGTAATGGGCCTATTAGTAATGCATAACAAGCGTACATTACTGGAACCATGTTTATGAGCAATCATAGTTCTTACTCATTCAATGCTACTTGCAGTAGCTCTGTTTCTATCCAATTTGAGTAACTTAGCGGCCTTCTTACCTCTGTTATACACCTCTTAGTTAAATATGACTACATTGCTACCTTTGTCATCAGTCTTGCTTACTATTTTTTCTAATCGTTTTTCAGTTTCCGTATTATCACGTTGGATCTTACTTTAGTGTGTTTTGTCAACTTTCATAGTTCCTTTAATTTAGCATTGTAGAAAGTATCAAAACAAATGTCATCCTTTTGGCTTTAACATTTTGATTTCAGTTTTAATCCACTATTTTCACAAATGTTAGAATCAATATCCTACTCTCCATTGTTTAATCCTTGAGCGCTCTTTCTCAGTACCTCATGTTCCAATTGAAAATGATTTGTAAGAGCATCAAATTCTCCAACTGTTAGATCCATTCTCATTATTGGTTATATCTGAAAGAGACACGTTAGTGATAGATTCCTTACCTTAGAATATCCCCAGGCGTCAGACTGGATCCGGAATTTTTTTGCGTAGCAGTACCCTTGCGCGTCGGTAGACGTTGTCTGCGGCTTCGCGTCCGTCGTCGGCGTCGTGGGCGCCGTGATGACGTCGTCGGAGTACTTAGACGCCGCCTCCGCGTGCTGACGTCAGTTCTTCTTTTTTCCGCGCCAGCAGCGCAGATCCGGAAAAAGTGGTACCTAGTCACTTTTTGACTATAACTTTTTGATCTTTTTGATCTTTCCTTTCGAAGTCTTCGACTCCGAACGGTGCCGGTAGGGATGCCAGGTTTCAAGCCCTGTGAGGATTGCGACCGACTGATGTCGGTCACCGACCCTCACCGTCGGTGTCTCTACTGTCTCGGCGTCGACCACGACGACAAGGCCTGTTCCGACTGCCGGGCCCTGACTACTAAAGCTAGACGGGAGCGGTCCCGTAAGCGGCTCGAGCTCCGGCAGTCGGTCCCGTGCCGAGAGAGGTCCGGGCCGGCCGGAGGTCGAGGGACCGGTCGCGGGAGAGGAGCCATCATAGCTCCGGGAGTCGCCGTCACTCCTCCGGGTCGAAGTCGTCAGGTAAGCACAAGAAGTCGAAGAGACGTCATCGCTCTTCTGACTACCCCCGACGCTCGCGCGACGCGGCCGGGGGTTCAGGTGACACCGCCCACGCGGCTCCGTCGGAGTCGCAGGCGCCGCATCCGGCCTCATACCCTCTGGTCCCTGGGCCTCACGCGACGTCGGAGATCGAGCGGTTCCTCATGGCCATGAGGACTCTCTCTCCTCCAACGGGCTCCGCGGCGCCTTTGGGCCCAGCGGACCCGTCTGGGGGCCCTAGCGGGTCGGGGGCTTCGGCCCCGACGCTGTCGGGTGCTTCGGCTCCGACGCCGCCGGCGCCTTCGGGCCCGGCGCCGCAGGGCCCCGCTGGATCCGGATCCGGGTCGTCGCCGGTGGATTTAATGACCTCCCCGACGCCGGCCCCACAGGTGTCACCCCCGGCGCCGTCCTCGGGCGTCGTCGTCCCCGAGACCTCCCTCGACCCGGTTCCGGCGTCGAAGCGGCGCCGCTCGGCGCCGCTTCAGACGCCGTTCGGAGAGTTTACTTTCTATGAACCGGACCCATCCTATTCTTGCCCTGAATACCAGGAGATGGGTGATGAGGAGGATTGGGAGGGGTCTAAGGACCCTCTGGCACGTGAATGCCAGTCTCATGAGGACTGGGCAGGTGACCTTGGGGACGCCAGTGGTATTGACACTTCGCCAGACACTGGCTTTGTCTCACCTCCTAGCGTGGCTACGGAGGAGGGGGCAACCTATAATGTGGTGTTGATGAGGGCGGCCAAGGCCTTGGGCCTTGAGCTCCCCGTCGCGGCCGTGAGGACTAACCTCCTCACTGAGGTCCTTAAGCCGCAGTCATGCTCGGCCGAGCCTCTGCTGCCTTTCAACGAGGCCTTAACCGACGTTCTTTTGGGCACTTGGTCCAAGCCCGCTACGGGTTGACCCGTAGATAGGAACGTGGCCAGACGCCACCGCCCGGCTCCGGGCGACCCATGTATCCTGTCCACCCACCCCACCCCCGAGAGCCTGGTCATCCAGGCCTCCAATTCCCAGACTGCATTCCCGTCGGCTCCGCCGGACAGGGAATCCAAGAGGTACGAGCAGTTCGGTAAAAAGATCTTCTCCTCCCTTAGTCTGGGACTGCGGTCTTCCAACACCGCCTGCCTCTTGGGCCGCTACACCCACTCTCTGTGGGATACGGTTGCGGAAGTGCTGCCAGAGTGTCCGTTGGAGGTACGGGCCAAACTCGGCCAAGCCCTTGTGGAGGGCCGGGATGCAGCCAAATATTCTATCCGGTGTGGGCTGGATACCACCGACTCACTAGGTAGAGCGATTGCAACGACAGTGGCGGTCCGACGTCATGCCTGGTTGAGGTCCGCCAACTTTTCGGCCGATGTCCAAAACACACTGATGGACATGCCGTTTGATGGCCGTCACCTTTTTGGTGACAAGGCAGACCATGCGCTTCAGCGCTTTAAGGACTCCAGGGCTACGGCCAAGTCCTTGGGCCTCTCGGCCCCGCGCCAGCAATCGGCTGCCTTTCACTCCTTTCGTGACCACTGAAGGGGTGCTCCCACACGTGCTGCCAGCCACGCTCCGCAAGGTAATACCCAACGCGGTGGCGGCCGTGGAAACCGCCGTGGTGGCGGTCGGGGTCAACGTTTAGGTCAGTCCACACCTTCCCCCGCAGCATCCGCCTCAAAACCCTCCTAGTCCGTGTTTTCAGGCCCATGTGACGCCGGTGGGGGGCAGGGTTCGCCATCACCACCTCCACTGGCGCACTGTCACTTCGGACAGGTGGGTGCTGCAGATCGTCTGAAGGGGCTACTCCCTCCCCTTCGAGGCGACTCCTCCAGCCATGCCACCGCAGAACCACCGTGTATCGGGGGATCATTTGCGACTTCTGCAGGAGGAAGTTACGGCCCTCTTGGCCAAGGGGGCCATCGAGCGCGTTCCTGGGCCAGAAGTAGGGTGTGGTTGCTACTCCCACTACTTTGTGGTACCCAAGAAGGGCAAAGGGGGCCTACGCCCTATCTTGGATCTACGGAACGTCAACGGCTTCCTCCGGAAGGAGAAGTTCAAAATGCTGACTCTGGCTCAGGTCTTAGCTGCCCTGGACCCAGGAGACTGGATGGTAGCGTTGGACTTGCAGGACGCCTATTTCCACATCCCCGTGCTGCCGGCCCACCGGCGCTACCTGCGGTTCACGGTTGGCCACGAGCACTTTCAATATACCGTACTCCCCTTCGGCCTTACCAGCGCCCCACAAGTGTTCACAAAGGTGATGGCGGTGGTCGCAGCTCATCTGCGCAGGTTAGGGGTTTCAGTCTTCCCCTACCTCGACGACTGGCTGTTGAAGGCGGGCTCGCCCCAGACAGTCGTCAGCCACCTCCAGACTACGGCAGATCTCATGCACCAGCTGGGGTTCTCCATCAATGTGCCAAAGTCACACCTGTGCCCCTCTCAGAAGCTCCTCTTCATCGGAGCGGTTCTCGACTCGGCGCAGTTTCGGGTTTATCCACCCGAACAGCGGGTCCGGGATATTCAGGCTCTGCTTCCAATGTTTCAGCCTTTATCCCGGGTCTCGGTCAGGTTGACGCTGCAGCTTCTGGGGCTGATGGCCTCCTGCATCCTACTGGTGCATCACGCCAGATAGCGGATGCGGGCTCTGCAGTGGGACCTGAAGTTTCAGAGGACCCAGCATCAGGGCAACCTGTCCGACCACGTCCTGATCTCGGAGGGCACTGCGAGACAGCTGCAGTGGTGGCTCACAGACCGCGATTGGGTCAGTGGCAGGTCCGTCTCCCTTCCCCAGCCGGAGCACGTAGTTGTGACGGACGCGTACCTCCAGGGCTGGGGAGGCCACATGGGAAAGGCGGAGATCAGAGGCCTCTGGTCTCCGGCGGAGTCCCAGCTCCATATCAACCTTTTGGAGCTGCGGGCGATTCGTCTAGCACTGAAGGCATTCCTCCCCTCTGTCTGGGGGAGTGTAGTGCAGGTGTTCACGGACAACACCACCGCCATGTGGTACTGCAACAAACAGGGCGGAGTGGGGGTGTGGACCCTTTGCCAGGAGGCTCTGCGCCTCTGGCAGTGGCTGGAACATCAGGGCGTGACCCTGGTGGTTCAACTCCTGGCAGGTTCTCTGAACGCCAGGGCGGATGAACTCAGCCGTCGGTGCATGATGGATCACGAATGGCGTCTGAACTCGGACGTGGCGCAAGGGGGAGAGCCTTGGTTAAATCTATTCGCCACCAAAGAGAACGCGCAATGTCATCAGTTCTGCGCGTTGGAATTTCCAAGGCGACACTCGCTCGGCGACGCTTTTCGCCGCGTGTGGAGTTGCGGTCTGTTATACGCCTTTCCGCCTATACCACTTCTGCCCAGAGTGCTGAAGAAGATCAGGCGCGACCGGGCACAAGTCATCCTTGTGGCTCCGGACTGGGCACGAAGGTACTGGTATCCAGAGCTACTCAGTATGTCAGTCGATCCCCCGATTCGTCTGCCTCTTCAGGAGGACCTTCTGTCGCAGCAGCAAGGGACGGTCCTCCACCCGATTCTGTCCAGTCTCCACCTCCATGCTTGGAGAATGAGCGGCGACAGTTGAGGCAATTTGACTTGCCTCCTGAAGTCTGTAATGTCATTCTGGCAGCCAGGCGTCCCTCCACAAAGTCGGTATACGCCTGCAGGTGGAACAGATTTGTGGCATGGTGCACAGCAAAGGCTGTGGATCCTCTCTCTGCCCCTCTTTCTGAGGTTCTCCTCTTTCTTCTTTCTCTTGCCCAGCAGGGCTCTGCTCTGGGCACTATCAAGGGATACCTTTCTGCCCTTTCAGCCTTTCTGAGGCTGCCTGATTAACCTTCATTGTTCAAGTCCCCTATTGTAAATAGATTTCTAAAGGGCATCACACACACGTTTCCACCTGTTCCGTTTGTGATGCCTCAGTGGGACTTGAACCTTGTTCTTACGTTTCTGATGTGCGCTCCCTTTGAGCCACTTCACAACTGTCCTCTCCGCCTTCTTACTCTGAAGACTGCATTCCTGGTTGCCATCACCTCTGCCCGGAGAGTGAGTGAGCTCCAGGCCCTTTCTTGTACTCCACCTTTCCTTTCTGTCCATCCGGACAAGGTTGTGTAGCGTACTAAGCCATCTTTCCTGCCCAAGGTTGTCACAGCCTTCCACATCGGGCAGTCTATCACCTTGCCAACCTTCTTTCCGCCACCGCATACCTCTAAAGAGGAAGAGCGGCTCCACCGTCTGGACCCAAAACGTGCGCTCTCATTCTATTTGGATCGCACACGCCAGTTCCGGGTGGATGACCAACTCTTTGTTGGTTACGTGGGCACTAAGAAGGGGAAAGCGGTGCACAAGAGGACCATCTCCCGGTGGATCATCTTGTGTATCCAGGCATGTTACTCCTTGGCTAAGAAGGAGCCCCCTGTTGGATTACGGGCTCATTTCACCCGAGCCACGGCGACTACAACTGCCCTGCAGTTCCGGGTGGATGACCAACTGTTTGTTGGTTACGTGGGCACTAAGAAGGGGAGAGCGGTGCACAAGAGGACCATCTCCCGGTGGATCATCTTGTGTATCCAGGCATGTTAATCCTTGGCTAAGAAGGAGCCCCCTGTTGGATTACGGGCTCATTCCACCCGAGCCACGGCGACTACAACTGCCCTGGGCCGGGGAGTGCCCTTACAAGACATCTGTCAGGCAGCTACGTGGGCATCGCTGCACACGTTTGCTAGGCACTACTGCCTGGACAGCCAAGTCCGGAGGGATGACTTCTTTGGCCGTTCTGTCCTCCAGGACTTTCTGGTGTGATTATTGGTTCGCAGACCCACCACCGGGGTTGGTATTGCTGGGGTATCTATTCTAAGGTAAGGAATCTATCACTAACGTGTCTCTTTCAGATGCACAAGTTACTACTTGTGTAACGACATATCTGTAAGAGACATTAGTTAGTGATAGATTCCTTTCCGACCCTCCCATCCTCCCCGTTCTGCGACCGATATCTAGGGTTAGGGGTTTCCCCTTTCAGGGCCCTAGTTTCAATGGCACCAGTGTTGGTTTTTAACATGGCTCAGCGCTTCTGGCGCGGAAAAGCTGTGTCTAAGAACTGACGTCAGCACGCGGAGGCGGCGTCTAAGTACTCCGACAACGTCATCACGGCGCCCACGACGGACGCGGAGCCGCAGACGACGCCTACCGACGCGCAAGGGTACTGCTACGCAAAACTTTCCGGATCCGGTCTGACGCCTGGGGATACTCTAAGGTAAGGAATCTATCACTAACTAATGTCTCTTACAGATATATCGTTACACATGTAGTAACTTGTGCGTTAGGCTCATTTTACTTCTGTTGGTCTACCTGATCCATTGTTGTGTATAGTGATGAAACCTTTGAATATTTCCTATTTTCAAGTGGTCTGTACTCTCTTACAGGAAAGGTACTTGAATGTCGAAGATCATCGGATCGTTTTTAAAGATGTGTTTGTATTGCTGAAGAGACTGGAAGACACCACTGAATGCCCCACGTTGGTCAAAGAGGTACACACAATTCACACAATTCTAACATTACTAGAAAATAACATGTAGGCAAGACTTGGAGGTGGATAAAAATGAATGCCTTATTTTTAGTATTTTGAAATGGAAAATGGGTGCTACAGAAGAACAGTACCTTTTGTAGCCTACAGTAACTATCTTCTTCACAACAGTTTGTGATTGTAAAGTAGGCATCCCACTTCAAGAAAGAGGCAGCTTTCTTCCCTCTTTTACAAGGAAAGTTCCAAATAAGAAGCATGCATAACATTTGAGGAGGTGGAAAGGGAAACTACCAACAAGTAGTATAAGAAATAGTTACCTTCCATTGGTGTTCAATAGAATGTTTGTATCATGTTTCCAAGCCACATAATACCCCAAAGAGGTACAGTTTGCTTGCTGCACTTTGAGTGGGGGGCTAAGATTTATTATACACCCTGGCTTTAAAACAAAACGCAGCTCCTTGAGTTCGAAGCAAGTGTACATGAGAACCTCAGTGAGACTCCATTGAAAAAGTGGCAAGTGAAGTTTATATAAATCAGTGCCGTAATACATCATTATGCAACATCGTCAAGCTAAGAATTGAGTTAGAAAAACTCAGTTATCATGAACTTCTAATTCAAGTGGTCTTTCTACCCTTTTAAATGAAACAGATTAAGATTTTTGGGACACTTTTTTCTTTCCACTTCATAGATCAATATCAGGCTGTGGTAATAATACCCCACCTTGAAGAGGATCTCTACTGCAGTGGAACTACAAAAAAAGTGACACATTGGTATTTAACAAACTGGCAAGGATAACAACATTCTTACAAGCAAGTCTGAATTATTTGAGTGGGTGGATTGAGTAACATGAATTATAGTGTGAATTGTATCCTATAACTGACAGTTTTCACTGGCATTGCAAGTATAAGCCAGAAGCATAACTATTGGTGCTGGAACACATTTCAGAGTGCAGGTGCTGCTATCATCACTTAAGTCACAGGATTTGCTTAAAATCAACGCGCAACATAAAGGACAAGTGTAGCAAATGAGCCCTGTCCGTTCAGCAGGAGAATCCTAGAGTTGCAGCATGTGTCCAGTGGTGCGTTTTGCAACACAGTATCCCAAATATAGGAATAAAGCATGGAGTGGTAAAGCTCTGCTATGTACAGAATGCACATTTTCTTTTGAAATGTCCATCTGAAATGGCTATTCAATTTGCATCATGCATGCAGTTTTAAACCAATATGGAGTAGAAGCAATGTCTGGCAATTTGGCTTTAGTGCTTATGTGTCACACAAGTAAAGTGTCTTGGTTTGTTTTGATCCTATCAAAATCTTTGTCTCCATCACACTTCAGAATTAGAAAAAAATTATCTCTCTTATATGCAACTGATAATTTTTGCAATAGTTTACTTTTTTTAACACAAACTTTATTGCATATTTTAGGATATGACCACTTTTACATTGATGACTGACAAAGGAATGACATTTATCACATGAAATGAGTTACAAAGAATCTCATCCAAGTTGTACATATTGTAGGATGCAGTACTATACAATAAGCGTAATAAACATCAAACTATAAGCTCCAACCCCACCCAACCTGTTGACTATGGGCCATATGTATCAAAAAGTCATTTTGCGATTCTCAAATAGCGATTTTTTGCGAATCGCTATTTGAGAATCGCAAAATGCTATGTATGTAGGATTTGCAATAAATTTTGCTAATCCTACATATTCCTTAATTGCGAATCTCAACTTGCGATTTGCAATCAAGGAATACCTCCCCATTGGAAGACATTCTCAATTTGCGATTAGCAATTAGCGAATCGCAAATTGAGATTGCAATTTCAAGGGTGCAAGGATGTCAAAAGGACACCCTGTTGCACCCCTGAAATAAGCATGGGTGCACATGTGGCACACATACATGCCTTATGGGCATGTATGTGCGTCACATGGCACTTTGAAAAATGCAAAAAAAGTGCATTTTTCAAAGAAATCGCAAATTACCACCAACTTGAAGTTGCACTTTTTTGGTGCTTCTTACAATGCATTTAAGGAATCGCAAAATTTGCGATTCCTTAAATGCAATCGCAAAAGAAAAAATCTGCGAATTTCGGCGTTTGCGATCGCATTAGTGCTTGATACATATGGCCCTATGTCACCTAATTTGGGGATCCCCTATATGTTTTGGCACGTAGGCAGTGGAAATGGCAGCCCCAATGATACATACCGGGAGGCCAGAGTGAAATCATACCTGGGCGGACAGGAGAAAGGTTTCTTGAAGAGGCCTCGGTATTCCTCCTGACAGAGGGCATCACTCTTCACAAGTCCCCAGAGGCCCCCTTCCTCCCGCCATTTATCTAACTTCAGGGCCACTGGGGAATTCCAGTGTCTCGTTATGAGCCTCTTTTCCAATAGCAAATTTTAAAAATGTTTTTCATCTCTAAAACTACTGACGGGGTTTCAATCCTTGGAGTATGCGTGCGCTCTACAAATGCCTTTTCATTTCATTTCTTTTCACCAATAAAAGTATGCTTTCTGAGTAAGGTTCTAACTTCCTGCCAGGTTTGATGTAAATCAGTTTAGCGGTTTAGCGGTTTTGGCTGTAGGTGAGAGCAACATATTCCATGGGAGCTACTCCCCATTTCACAGTGATCCTCCCCACCACTGCGACTAGCATGCAGCAAGGCATGGGGCAAGGCCGGCTGAGCAGCCCAGTGAGACTCAATAGCCTCAGCCTCAGGCTTATCCGCCGCCTCTGCCGCCGTAGGGCCTCTAGGTAGAGGCAGGGCATCTGCGGCCATTGTGACCTGTGGTCCACATTTCTGACCACCATGATCTTCTGGGGCTGTAGGATGGTGATGAAACCTGGCAGTGAAAGTGTAGTGTTTTTTAATAAGAAAATAAGTAAACTAGAAACAAATAAACTTTAAGCGTAGGTTTATTAAAACCTCAGCCACAAACGCTCGGAGTCACTGGAGGAAGCCCACGAGCCATGAGCTGCGAACGGAAACGCCAGAAACACCCACATCGCCGAAGCGAGATGGACGCTGTGGCTGCCTGCCTGCCTGCTCCTGTCTCCTGTCTCCTGACTGCCGCTCCCTGAGCCGCGAAAGTCGTGAAGTCCGTGAACACTGAGAACGCTGAGCGGGCGGGGAGAAAAAGCTCGGACACGGGGAGGCTCCAGCCCGGTATACCCACGGTCGCGCTTATGCACCACAGGCGGCAGGTGAGCAGCTGAGCGGCTCGGTGTTCAGGCGGCAGACGAGCGGAGCTGGGGTTAGAGTCATCTAGGACTGGGAGGGTCCGAGGGGGGGGGGGCAGCAGAGCGCCAGAAGCAGGTTGGGGCTTCATCTCTTCATCTTTCTTCAACTCACCACCTGCACCTGCATTACCTGCCACATTAAAGTCATCCCCCCCAACGTGGCCCCTCCACAGCCAGAGACCCGCTGCAGGGTTTCTTGACGGGGACCCCTTGGAACACCGCCGTGCCCACTCCCCCACCACAATCAAGCGTCTATCAAGGAAAGATCCCATTAGAACTGTATTAAATCGACTCTGGCAAACTCAGTGGGTCAGAGAGACTGCGAGCGCGGCTGCCGTTAGAGGCAGCTGCGAAGTAAGAGCCCGGGGGCGGTGGCCTAGGCCGGTCTGACTAGATCCGACCTCGCCAGTGGTCCCCCCCTGTGTACCCCGCTCGCTCCAGCTAGATCTTCCGTGGTCGTCAACAGAAGGGCAGACGCCGGGGAAAACGCCTTGCTGTTTGTCACTGATACATCGCAGCGACCTCCTTGCTGTAGGAAAAAAAAAAAAAGTGACAGCCAAAACAGAGAAAAACAATGAGGACTAGAAACTCGTCCTTATTGCAGACACAAGAAAAGCCCCGACCACACAGAACAGCCAGAAGACGGAAGGCAAAACTTTTCTACCCCCCAGGCGCGGGTGGCCTTTACTCTGGACCTGGGCTGTCGGAGGGGGGAACCCCGGGAACTCCGGGTGCGACCGGTGCAACACCGACGCCCCTAGGATTACAATCTGCGTTCACTGCACTGACATCGTCGCAAGCAGGGCAAGATGGGAAACGTCATAAACCGGCTCACTCTACTCTCAGCCCCGGGGCAAACATCTCTTCAGGAAACAGAGACATAAGAAGCTTCTTTAACCCTCTGGCCACAAGCCAAGGTGCACCAATCAGATCTTCAAGCTGCACTCCACCCAACAAAGCCACAGAGGACAGCCCACCCTCCAGCTCCACTGCCTCACGGGCCCCAGGAAGGCCCCTGTCACCAATCATAACTACGCTACATGGTGGCATACCTTCCAAGCCAGAGGCTACGGGTAGGGTTGCACCTACACCCGACTCAGATAGACCAACAACGCCCTTACATCGCTTACGGGAAGATTCTCACTCGAACTCGATTCTAGACGGGGCCCTCGCGGCTGACATATTGATCAGCACATGTAGTGCCCCCCCGGCAACCGGGGAGCACACGCCTGACGCAACCAGCCACACACATGGCATTTTTGAGGGAGGAACCATCACAGAAATACTGGCCTGGCACTCCCCACCTGCGAACTTGATGCATCAGAGCCCCCGGGCCCAAGATAAAACGACCTTGTCACCATCTTCAATGAGTAGAAGCTCGGATAGGGGGGAGAATCCCCCAGTGATCACAGACCATCTAACTTTGATAAATGAGACACTCATCTCTATGACAGGTGCGGCAATAATGCACGCCGACAAGCTCGATGCCCAGATAAATATCCTACAAACTGTCGCAAACTTAATATCTGGAATCGACTGTAAATTGGACCATCTCAACTCCCTGATTCGCAGAGCACAGGACAGCACACACTTCAAGCCCGTACCATGCTGCTGCAGTCCAATCCAGAACAAGCTAGGTAAACTTCCGGACATCATGACCACACTAGTTGAGGACCTCAAGAATGAAGTCGGCAAAATCAAGGACCCGATCTCTCAGAAACCACCTCTGCACCCTCCAAAAACAGAAGGTTTAAGAAACCCAACAAACCACTTTACACTGATTAATAAAGAAGATATAACGGCCTGGGAGGCACCAATACCCATGCTCAGCATGAGCAGGCCAGACGCCATCACAACCAAAATACAAAATCATGCGTCCCAGCATATTACCACATCAACCAGCCCAGATGTCCACATCTTATCTAGGAAAAACAAGAAAAAATTAAAAAAACTCAACAAGGTAAACAGAAACAAATCTCTCGCTCCCAGAACTATCCGGGATTGGCTACGGCCTGAGAATGCGATGTCTGCCCACATCGTGAAACAGGAAACGACCAAACTGGGAGCAACAATGAAAACACCGGAAACAAACGAGTCAAATGCAGAAGACATTCATCTGACCAACCCAGCAATAACCTCGCTTGTCACCCCCCAGCCAGTCTTAACAGCACCACACCTAAAACAAGCAATGGAGCCCTATGGCCAAAGCTCCGCTGAAGCAACTCAAGCAAACCCAAACAGACACGACCTTCGGGTCGCAGCTTTATCAACATCCGCGAAGGGCTGCGCATCACAAGCGTCCCTGACTATCACGGATCTCAGGGAAATCGAACAGCCGCTACTAACCGTAAGCGCCCCCAGTCTGTCACAGATGGAGGCCCAATCGCGACACTTGGGACCACTGGGGTTAAACAGGCAGGACACAGTACAAATACCATAAATAGGAGGCCATGGGGCGGACTCCCTCTGCCGAACAAGCCACCCCCAGGATCACAAGATAACGTTGTACCCTGACTACGCCTCCCAGGGGCCGTGGGATATTCTTAACCGTGAAAACTTATTAAAAATAATCTTTTTGCAAATATCCCAGGATTGGAGGGAACTAACACTACAGACATTGACACCATCTCTGTTCTCGAGCCAGAAGCGGAGGAGAAAAACGAACCCACGGAGCTAATTTTCGTGAGCCCGCACAAGGCCGAGGTCCTGAGAAGCCAGTACAAGCTATTGGAAAGATGGGGCATAATAATAAAATCTACGCGCACACAAAAATACCCACTCCCTCTAAAAACTCAAACCGCACACTCCCAGTTGGGAAGCATAGTTCAGCGAACTGGAGGGATCTCATGCCTGCATGCCCACCCCATTGATGGGCCTCATATGGTGTCCACCCTCCAGGGGTCCCAAGGTGCTACAAATACTGGACCAACCATCAGCACCCCAATTAAAATAACAACTAATACGAACCAGGGTACACGCATATGCGCAACCTTGGGACGCGCAAGTAAAGACTGGTCTTGGCTGCCGCTAGCATTAAACTCAAGATCCTAACACAGCCACGATGCCTCGAGCCACCTCTCTGCAACATGACCATCGTCCAATAAAACCCTCCAGACAGGGATTATCCCTGGGCTGTCTGAAAATCATGACCTGGAACGTCGCAGGGCTCAGGAGGCTGTTTCTTAATAAAAACGCCGTGACATTCATGGAAGAGGCAGACATCCTCTGCACACAAGAAACCTGGCAGCTCCAACCGCTTTCAATAAGAGGATACGCAGAATATGGAAAACCTGCAAAAAAGCTTAACATATTCGGAAGACCGTCGGGGGGGATATGCGTTTACATAAAGCATTCACTCAATCTGGAATTTGAGGTAATTCCTAATCTCCCGGACAATTTGCAGGCAGGCATCCTGAAAGGCTGTCGCCTGACAAATGGTCATAATGCGCTCTTATTAATTAACCTCTATCATAAATCACATGGGCCTATATCCAATCTGGCCACCCTGACAACGCTCCTTGAGACCTTAATCCTCCAACACCCGGCCTTGGAATGCATCATCCTCGGTGACTTCAACACCCATAATATAGGGATATCAACCACACGAAGACTTCAGCCTGGGGCTACCACTGCTCTGAATGATCTATTAAAAACTTACAAACTGGCGACAGCCCACTCGGTCCTCTTAAATCTGAGCCCAGGGTCCTTTGTCGGCCCTACATATAATAACCAAACAACGATTGATTACATCATTCTCAGTGAAAAACTACAACCTCTCATGTCAGATTTTACAGTTCAGCCGCGCAACGATAGCGACCACGCTGCCTTAACCATCACATTGAATCTCATCGCGGACACTCACCACAGGCTCGAATACATTGGTGCATCAAATGGCGAAGATCTGATAAAGCTGCCCAGAAGAATTAAATGGGCACAGACCTCTATTACATCCTTTAACAACTGGGCAAATCAGTGGCCAGGCTGGCCACCGAATGAACAGGTAAAGGGCGCAATAGCAACCTGGAATACCATCACTGAGACCCTGGCTGCGATCCTTCGTGGAACCTCAAACATCACATTTAACAGGGACTCTCAACCCACATATGGACACAAGGTGGAACTTAAAATCAGCGCCAAACAACTGAGCAAGAAACGTAAACTCTTCTATAAACATGGCACTAGCCCAATGAAGAAACGACTCCAAGAGGCCAGCAAAAGTCACTCAAAGAAGGTCTGGGAGGCAAAACGAGATCACTGCGCAGCACAAAGGCTGAAAATCTTTGACCTACTGAGCCCAGGAAAATCGCAGGAGTTTTGGCACTATATAAGCACACTCGGACGATGTACAAACCACCGAGAAAACTCCCTCGAGGCTCCTATCTGGGTCGCTCATGTAAAAGCACTCTACATTGAAACCGGCCCCGTCACCAAGCAAAATGAAACAATCAACGTTGGAGCTGACTTAGATCTAATCACTGAGATGACTGCTCCGCCGGGAAAACTGTCGGTGTCAAAAATTCTAAAAAACAGCAGACAAAATGGTGCCCCGGGGCCTAATGGCCTTCCCGGACACTTATTTAGGGCTAACATCGACTTCTGGTCAAAGACCCTGACCCACCTGTACACCGAATGCTGGCTTCTGGGGGAAGTCCCTGATTCATGGAGAGGCTCGCTACTACAGCCAATTCACAAAAAGGGCCCCAAATCTGAACCATCAAACTATCGCCTGATTGCCCTTCTAGACATCGAGGGAAAAGCATATGCCAGTGCGATCCTGAGGGGCCTTACAGACTGGACGAACGCTGAAGGTCTCCTTCCATTCTGTCAAACTGGATTTAGACCAGGGTCCGCCACAGTCGACAACATTACTGCACTCGCTTATCTGGTCCACCACGCTCGGACACGCAAAAGCCCCCCCTTATTCGCCTGCTTTATTGACTATTCGGCGGCGTTCAACGGGGTACATCGTGCAATCTTGTGGAGAAAGCTGGCCCAATGGAACATCAACCCAGCTTTGTTGAGGGCGATCCAATCTTTGTATCACAAAACGTGGGTAAGAATTAAACTCTCGAGGGACCATGCATCAGCAAAGATCAATACGGATCGTGGGCTAAAACAAGGGTGCGTGCTAGCTCCAATGCTATTTAATCTATATACAGCTGACATGGAGAGAGCCTTGTCTGGGGCAGCACTGCATATCCCAAAGATCGGCGGGACAAAAATTCACTTTATGCAATACGCCGACGACCTGGTGCTCTTGGACCATACGAGAATTGGGCTACAAAAGGCGTTGACGGCACTCGCCGCATACAATGACAAAAATAAGCTTGTTGCAAACTCGTCCAAGTCCAAAATCATTATCTTTGGAAAGCACCCAAAGAAAAAAATCATTAAAATGGCGGCTTGGCAACCTTTTGCTGGAAAGCACTCAGCGGTACACTTACTTGGGCATTTGCTTTCAGGAGTCGGGGCTCTCTAGCGCACACCTAAAGAATATTCAAGGCAAAGGCAAATCTATAACTTACGCCATTTGCAAGCTGCACGCTTCTTTATATAGCTCGTCCACAATGGCTATCCAACGTGTACTCAAAGCAAAATTAATGCCGGCCCTAAACTATGCTCTCCAAGCATTTCCAGGGAATCTGCATAAAGAACTAGAAAAAATCCATTGCAGAGCCTACAAGAGATTATTCCATCTTCCGAGGTGTGTCAGAAACACTCTCGTCCGATTGGAGTTCTCACTCAATCAGCAATACTTGGAAGAGATGGCAGCCCTAAGCAAGTACTACTTTTTAACAATGACGGCCAAGGAGAACACACTTAAGGCAACGCTGAATTGCATCTTCAGAGAACCGGGGAATCCTTGGTCGGCCACTCTCAAGGCGGCGAAGGACCAACTCAATCTTACCATTGAGTCTTGGAACCCCGAACATGTCAGTTACAGTGCCATCAAAAACTCCATCAAAAAACAAGTGCGGGCACGGTCAATAGAACTGGACCTGGAGTCGCTGGCAAAAAAGAACCTACACTTGTCCTTGGTCCTACCGCATATCCTGCATAATCCCAAACATCACCTCAAGCAGGCCGTGGGCCGCGCAGCCCTTCACAAGATCTTAGCCTACAGATTACACCTGCTGCCTCTCAAAGAACTATATGACTTCGCCACGGCCTGCTCAGGATTCTGGGAATGCAGGCTCTGCAGGTACAAACGTGAGTCACTGGCCCACCTACTATTTTGTTGCCCGGCCCTGCGCGTGGCCCGCAATTTCTATCTTAGGCCAATTCTAAGACAATCAGGATTCCGCATGGCAAAGGAGGCGACCACCTACCTCTACACCTTGACAACGGTAAAGCACATGGCCTCCTTCGGAAAGTTCATTTATCAGACACGAACACTGCTGATGGCACGGGAGGGCCTCCCCCCATAGAGACTTAGAAGACCCATGCCTTAATATGACCCTCCCTCATCGCTATCCCGCCCCTTCGGCGGCACAAACTCCTTTGGTTTTAACTTTTGTAATTTTATAATCTAGTATTTTGTTTTAATGTAATGGTTTTGAGTAACCAAACAATAAAAAGAATTCATTCAATTCAACTGACTCCAAACTAACCAACATTCTCGAATACATAAGATTCCATGGAATCAAGAGACGTGAAATTTAAAGAAACAGTGGAGAATAATGTGGGAAGCATAACATCACACATCTTCCTTCCCAACAAACACAAACAAGAATGAAAAAAATATATAAGTGAACAATTAAACACAATCTTTCATGTACATAGGAGCACTACATAACCTCATGCTCCTCTTACGGGGAATACAAGAAGAGGAAGAGTCAGCTGCAGGGATATTGATGGCATTGAACGAATCATTTTCACTTGACAAATCAGAAACAAAAGTATTAGATTTAACAAGCACAACACAACTCTTATTCCATATCCTCCCATCTTGTGTTTTGATAGCATTCTTGAAAACCTTAATAACTGGTCTTACATTAGTATATTTAGACCATAACTTACATCCCACAGGTGCTTTTATTTTGACAAGATCACCTACGTTAATCTCTTGAAAACGTACAGACTTCTTTTCATCAAAATAAACCTTTCTCAACATCTGTTTATTCAACTCCCTTTCTCTCCATTCACCTATGCTATTATCAACCAAACCTTTATTCAGTTTTATCCAACCAGGACACCACAAAGTATTGGGTTTCCTACCCTTGAACAACTCAAAAGGAGATCTTCCAGTAGCGGAATGAGGAGAAAAACGGTAGGAATTTATCCTTTCTTGAAGAGCAACCATCCAATTCAAACCATTGGACCTAGCCAATTGTATAGACTCTTTGAGTGTTTTGTTTACCCTCTCAACAGCACCATTGGTCTCAGGATAATATAGAGAACATCTTTTGTGTACTATACCACATTTTTTCAGAAAATCAGAAAACAAACCAGAACAAAACTGAGGACCATTATCAGACAATAAACTATTAGGAAAACTCTCCCTTTTAAATATGTCTTCCAAAAACTTAATGACAGAGCTAGAGGTTATGTCTCTAACTGCAGTCACCTCAATCCACCTGGAATACAAATCAATGAGGACAATCAAATACGGAGTATCAGACACACAACTAAGAGGACCTAGAAACATACTCTTCAACAGTCTCATCTTTCTTCTGTTCTCTTAAACCAAAATGATACCTCTCCATTATGGTACTCAGCCTTGGTAAATAGTGTCGATCAAGTTGAACAATGGCAATTTCATATTCATTTAGATTTCTTTGTTCAGCTGCGCTGAGTTCAGGTAAATGTTCTAAAACTTCTTGACCCTCCCCACCCAAACAATGCAAAAGTAAGGAGTGTTTACGCTCAGCACTTAAATTAGTTCCACAAACTCTTGCATAATTTGCAAAGATTTTCTTCCATTTTTTCCATTTTACATTGGGTTCACCAGGACTGGTCAAGAAAAAGGCTGGTTGCGTCACATTTTGCATCTTCTAATTATTTCTTATTCAAGTATACTCTGAATGTTACTTTTATAAATGTAAGAAAAATTAGAGTTTAATTTTTTTTTTTTTATTCGAATCAAGAAACTTTTCCTTTTAATATTTTTCTCAGAGGTTTAAATATACTATTTTTGTATCACAATAGAACAAAGCAGATTCATTTTATTCAGGAATGAAGTTAGAACGTTCTTTGAAAACTCTTCTTTCTTCTTTAAACACGAGCCTCCGCCATCAATCAAGGCGCGTCACTGAAGCGCAAGCTGACTCTGCTTGAAACGCCGTGAAGATACAGGCTCCTTTGCGCAGAGCCTTTGAAAACGTCACAATGTGTGTCCAATCACTGACACGCAGAGAGAAAGCTATACGTCACTGACACGCAGCAAAGAAGGCGCTGATCAGCTTGAATTCCGCTCGCGCTCACAGCGTTGTTTACGGCTCGCGCAAGAGTCTTCTCATTTTACTAAGTTCTCCCGATCTTTAATAAATAAACCTCCCGCCATACTCCTCACCATTAACTCTATAAAACGTAGAGTTATATCCTGAAAATCCGCCGCTGGGAAGACAACGCTTCACTTGTTTTCAACAGCCGCTGGAGGAGAGGCGCAGGTAAAAGACTCAGCTTCTTTTCTTCTTCTGTGTTGAGGTTTTTCTTTCCTTTCCAATCGTCGCCAATTTATGTAGTGTTTTTTTAATAAGAAAATAAGTAAGCTAGAAACAAATAAACTTTAAGCGTAAGTTTATTAAAACCTCAGCCACAAGCGCTCGGAGTCAACTGACTCCAAACTAACCAACATTCTCGAATACATAAGATTCCATGGAATCAAGAGACGTGAAATTTAAAGAAACAGTGGAGAATAATGTGGGAAGCATAACATCACAGAAAGCAGCAGCGTCTCCTCCGGAATGGTAGGGAAGTGTCGCCCAACTGACTCGGAGCCAGCAGCTGAAAAATAAAACAATATTTTTTAATTGTTTTATTTTTAGTGGCTGGCTGAGCCAGCGTTTGTAGGGAGGGGCCGAGCTGGGCCATGGGAGGAGGAGTGGTAGTTGTACACTTCTGAGTGCGCATGTCTGTTTGGCCAACTGTTTTAGGCCGGCCAATCAGACATACAAAAGAGCACAGACTCCCTGTGCCTAAGCGAGCATTAAACCAGCCCGTCCAGGCCAATCCCTGCGCTGCTCTCATGCTAATGGTACTAACATGACTGCAGCACAGGAATTGCACAGGGAGTGTCTGATGCTGCCCCACTGTGTGCTGGGGCCAGGAAGCCGCAGAGCACCGATGCGGCCAGCAGCTTCAGGTAAGTCAATTATTGCTGTATACGTTGTAGTTGAGTGAGTCTATAGGCTGATGAGAAGAATGATCACTGGCACTGATGAGTCTGAAGTTATTTGGAAAGTGAACAATTAATTTGTTGAGGTAGGAAGGATTAAAAAAGGTATTTTTTGGGTTAGGGTATGATGTGGAATCTACTTTTGTTGATGGCATTGATCTACATGGTTATATTTTGGTTGCTGTCTTGTATCACACCCAGGTTTTACATTCTACAGGTAATTTTGTGTGAGGGTCAAATAATGTTGGTGAATTATGAGTCACTGCAGAAGACTTGTGGAGATGTCAGAGCTTGCTGGAATGACACTGGTATTGACACCATTCTGCTTTAATCTGTTCCATCTCTTCTATCCCTACATTGATTGATGTCTTGCAAACCATATTGAAAAGGTGCAAAGGGAACCCCCAGTAAAAAGTCAAATTTGTGTATCTTCAACGTACAAATGTTAAAAATGGCAAAAATGGCTGAGGTCACTGAGGAGGCATTTGTGAGGAGGTATTTAGTTATTGAAAATTACAGGAGAGAGCAATGTTCTTTGAAGTCACCACAAGAGACAAGCTGTGAAAATCTTAAGGAGTTGATTGTTGGGGGTTGTCATGGAACTACTTTAGGCATGCAGAGTTTGGATTGTCTGCCCACGTGGTTTGGTGAGAAGTGATCAAGCCAAGTATTCTGGATGACTGCGTTCATCACAGCTGACAGGTTGAGATGAAAGTTCCTTTGTTTACATTGTGAAGTGTGTTGTCCTTTGAGGAAACTGGCCAGTTCCAGTGCATAGCTGTGTCAGATTACTTACCAGAAACTGATTAGCTAATGAGTAATTATTTGGCATTGGAGGCAAAACACTTTTCTCCAGTATTCTGGGCACGTAGGGCAATCTTTAGCTATTATGTCCATATCAACAATCATCTACCAGTCCAAAAATGGATTGTGCCATTCCTCCAGATTGAGCCCATTTGGCTAATTTGGTCTCAGCTTTAAAGTTTCTGACTATCTTTCCCACTGTTTTTCTGCGCCCCCCAGGTTTTTACCGTTTAACAATCAGACTGCAAATAGATAAATATTTAGGGCCAGGTGTATCAAGCTAAATTCGCAGAATTTCAACGTTTGCAATCACAATTTAGCTGTGTGCAGTGTAGGAAAGAAAAACCTACTGGCAAAATAAGGAATCGCAAAATTTGCGATTCCCTATTTTACGCAAGCATTTAGAGAATGCAATTTGCGATTCCCTAAATGCTATTCTAGTAGCCATCGCAAATTGCGATATTGCTATAAGGAATCGCAAATTACCATCAACTTCAAGTTGGTGGTAATTTGCAATTACCTTAAAAAATTCACTTTTTAGCATTTTTCGAAGTGCCATGTGGCACACATATATGCCCTTAGGGCCTGTATGTGTGTATATGCACCAGATATGCACACATGCACATTTCAAGGGTGCATCAGGGTGTCCTTTAGGAACCCTTGCACCCTTGAAATTGTGTGCACAATTTTCGAGTACCTATTGGGTACACGCAAATTGCGCACGCAATTCCATTAATTCGTATGGGCCTCTTGGCCCACAGAAATGAATAGGAAGCCATTCCTTATTTGCGACTCGCAATTTGCGAGTTGCAAATAAGGGATGTGTAGGAATCGCTAAATATAAGCAGATTCTTACATACATTGCATTTTGTGAGTCTATAATAGTGAATCGGTAAAACTCGCTATTTTAGACTCTCAAAATGTAATGTTGATACATCTGGCCCTTGGTTCACTCATATGGGCCAAAATCTAACTAGGTACTTCTATGCATTTCAGTCACATGTTCTTGTATTCTCTTCTTAATGTTGTTATGTTGTGCTCTCTAACTAAATGAGATAGCAAGCAGGCTTAGGATGTAGACCACAAAGTTAAAATTGCAATTCACAAATGAATTCTTTGCAAATTATTTTTCCTCCTGGCTGCTCAAATTTACAAATGCTGAGTTACAGCTCCTGCAAACTCTGGGCTGGCAGTGTCACAATTCGGAAATATCAATGTGATGTTTCTGATAGCCTTTGAGTTGAAGGACTGTTCTTACGTTATTTCACGAGAGTGCTAATCTCCTTAGTGATTTTTTAAGATTGGATTTAATGTAAAATTGTTACCAAGGCCTATGTAATATTAATCTGAATATTGCTCGGTGGAAAGGAAATAAACTCACTGCTATCGTTATAGGGTGTTAACCTTTTTCTTTCCTCTTGCCAGCACTTTGGAATCAGTGACATGTAGCACTTTTTCAGGCCATCCTTAAACTTAATTAAAATGTTCAGCTTCCCTTTGTCACGCAGAGGTACATGCAGCCAGATTCATCAAGGGAAATTGCGCTCACAAAGGGCCAGATTCTGAGAATCTGGCCCTTTGCGAGCGCAATTTTAGCATTTGGGATTAATCATCCCAAATGGAAAATTCGCTATTACAGAATTCCCATTTTAGCGAGGAATAGCATTTAAGGAATCTCTATTTGAGATTCCTTAAATGCAATTCATGAAACTTTTAAAATTTGCGAATTCGCAATTTCCGGCCGCTATTTACCGCGAAGTCTGACTTCGTGGTAAATAGCGAAAACTTAGAAAAATGCACTTTAGTGCATTTTTCTAAGTGGTATGTTACACACACACACACATGTCCTTTGGACATGTGTGTGCGCAACATCAGGCTACAGTTCCATTTCAGGGGTGCTACAGGGTGTCCTTTGGACACCCCTGGCACCCTTGAAATCGCATTCTTATTTGCGATCAGCAAATTGCTAATCGCAAATAAGGATTGACTCCCCATTCATTCTTATGGGCCTTTAGGCCCATAGGAATGAATTGGGCGTTATTCCTTATTTGCGATTAGCAATTTGCTAATCACAAACAAGGAGGCTGTAGGAATCGCAATTTATTTTGCAATTTCTACATGAATCCCGATATGAGAGTCCTTAATAGCGATTCCTTAATAACCGCTATTAAGGACTCGCAAATCGGGACCATGATGAATCTGGGGGATAGTGCTTATCAATGAGGTGGTCTCAAATGGTGGCTAGAAACCGTTCACCAACCTTTGCCACCTGTCCTGCATTTTGTAATGCAGATGAGGTACTGTTCACCAATATTGAAAGATGTATATTCAAAGATGTTTGCTATATCCCTTTTAGGGATCAGGAAGACTTTTCTAACTTATAAAAGTATTTTTGTACATTGTAAAAAAAATGTTTTGTTATTGCAAACTATGTAATTTGGGGAATCACAGGCTTTGTGACGGGGAAAAGACTTTTGTACACCTGCCCATCAAGACATCTGTTTCTGAGAAGTTTCTGTATGTCTTCAGTAGCTTCATACATGTTGCAGAACTTTTTTAACTTAAAGGGTTGCCACTTCAACCATGTAGTTCAGTGGTTTTGCTTTGCAGTCAATCAATGCTATTATTCCATCTTTTATGTTCAACAGTTGTCAAGATGCACAGTTTATTTCTGACTTGATAGTGTGAGTATAGTTCAGTCTCAAATTTACATCATCGGTGTTCAAAAAATCCCTAGGTATTCCTGGATAAGCCACTTGCTTCCTGGCGACTTTAGGATAATGACAGCAATGTGCTGCAACCATTTTGTTACATGCTTATTACAGTCAGACAGTTACCACCATCTCCCATGACCACCCCACAAACAGGTTGGCGTCGGGTGGTCTGTATTGAGTCCCTAACACTGTAATCTCTGTCTGGATAGAATACCTCAACGAATACAAGTTAAATGTGTGTACTGTGTGTAAAATAATTTCATACTGGTTCGGCTGATATGTCACTTCAATGGTTGAATTCTCAATTCATGTCTAGTACAGTGTTGCCAACGTACATTTCCTCACAGTTCTTCCTTTTTAGATTATCTGATAGTCATCATTTCTGGACACAGCTCAGAAATGTGATGGCTGATATTATATAGATTTGCATTTACAATCATAGTCCCATAAAACGGTGGCTTTTTTAGAGGAAGTAACTAACGTTTTGTGTATATTTAATAGTACATAGAGAAAATACTAAAAGCGTTTTTTAGCAAACTTGTGACCAAATGTACGACCATTGATGTTTGAGACTCGCAAATTACATTAAATTGCGAGGCGCAAACATCAATGTACAAAAGTGTCAGAGACACTGTTGTTTGCGATTCCCAATGGGGTCGCAAATTGCATGCCTCATGCATATTAATGAGGTTGTGTTGAGTAATGTGGTTTACGACGCATTGGGAATGGCTGTCACTCCCAGGGATGGTGGCCTGCTGGGGTCAGCAGACCACCATGTCTGGGACTGCTTTGTCAATAAAGCATTTTTTTTATGCAGCCCGTTTTCCTTAAAGGAAAACGAGATGCATAAAAAAAAAGAAATTAAATGTTTTTGTTTCATTTTTAAGGGCAGGTCCCTGGGACCACTGCCTGCTCTGAAAAAATGTTTTCGCACCCTCTCTCATATGATAGGTTTACCGTTTGTGATTGGTTTACTACCCTCTTGAAGAATGTGGTAAACTGCAAGTGTTTTGCGATCGCAAATGCAGTCTCAAAACATTCTTACATAGGGTTCAGAGTGCTATTAGGAAGGGACGCCCTTGTAACGCCCCTTCCTAATAGTGAGTCGCTAATCCTATTTAGCGAGTCGCAAACCAATTTGAGAGTCGCTAAATAGGATTTGTACATGGGCCACAGGTTTTTTTGCTGGTGCAAACGGGTCTAAACCCATTTGCTCATGTAAGAAACCATTGCACATCTGGCCCTTGGTTTTCTCTCTTCCAGTGGTACTTGGAATAGATCTGTTAGATTACCATTCAGTTTGATACATCAGTTCAACTGTTTGTTTACGACTGTGTTACACATATCTTAGTCACTTACTATCACACCACCTTTGTTACTAGTATTGATTGCTATTTGTAAATCATTTTTCAACTTCTCTGTAGGCAAACTTTCTTTCTGTGGCAAGTTGAACTTTTTGTGTATTGTTTTCAACTTTCAGAGTTCCTTCAGTTTGATATTGTAGAACGCAGCAATACAACCATATGTTCCTTTTAGTGACCACGTTTTGATGTAACTTTTAATCCATGCTTTTCAGAAATGTTATAATCAATGATCCATGCTCCAGGTTAAAGTAGCTGAGTCTCTCTTGCCGCTACCTCGTGTTCCAATTGAAAATTACTTGCTAGGGCAAGCAAATTCTCAATCTGTTAGAACATTATCATGGTAATCTTAGACTTATTTTTCTGTTGTTCTCTGACTGGTGTAGCAGATAGATTTTTGTGCAACTTGATAAAACCTTTAAATATCTTTTGAGATCAGGAACTCTGTTCGAGGGAGTGGTCATGGTGGCTAAGATGGTGGTCGAAGATTAGGACAGCTCCCGTCTAGTGCTTTTGGAGCCTGCCTTCCTCTGACTGAATCCATCACCATTCTAGCCAATTCCTGGAAGACATGAGTGGTGGAAGACCTCACAGGAGTGCAAAGTGCCCCAGTGGCACAGGGTGACTACTAGATCATGTGGCCCAGGGTAGGGCTGGGCCTTGAGGAACGTGGTGTGTCTGTTGAGTCATCTCGGTTAGTGGGCCTGGAGCGCCAACAGTGGCAGGTCATGACGCTGGGGACCGCTGGGCCTGCGACGGCTTGACATCTACCCTGGCCTGCCTTCTGGAGGCTCCAGCTTCTGTGCCCTGGAATTACTGTGGTAGGTGGTCAAAGTCCTTCTGTGGCAGCTTTTGACTTGCTCTGGAATGTGTCCCTCTCTTGGTTGAGAGTTTGTGCCTGCTACCTTACCTGGATGGACTAGTCTGTTGTAATCACCGCAGCCTCATAATAGGGTGAGCACCACGACAAAGGGTTGGGTTGGAATGATATGAGACTATTCTGCTTCCTACTATATTGTTCCAACCTCGGCTGAAGACTGAGTCACTCACCGCAGGGGGCTGAAGATCCTTTGGATGAACACTGGTGCCTGAAGAGAAGTGTGGCTAGGTGCCCTGCTTACCATTTTGCTCTCACATGGAAGGCCTAGATTGGCCAATACAGGCATTAGTGGGAGTAGTTCTACTATTGGGCACCCAGTGGACTGCAGCCAGGGCACAGTTAGTGCTGGGGAAAAGTCTCAACATGGTTCCAGTGTATCTGCCTTATTAATGCCGGAGACTCTTAGCCTGCTTTGCTGTGATGGCCTGCATCACCCACGGGATCTGGATGCTCGCACTTTTGGTCTCGAGCTACTTTCCTGCTGAAGGTGGCCATGAATGGCAATTGGGCCTAACAGCTACTACTCACAACTTGTTCCCATATGCGGGACCGTACTCTAAGAACGCAGTCTCGCTCTCATCCTTTCACACTCGACTGCTGGTGACACCCATAATTAATTTTAACCACAGACATTTGGTGCCAAGGGAAAACTCAAGTCAGCTAAGCTAGACACTCAACTGTTGGTGGAGGCTCTGGCAGACACGCGGTGGACAAAATGAAGGCCATCCTTGAGGCTTTTGTCACAACTACAACCTCCCTGTAGGCAAAAATAGATGCTGTTGCCATTGTTCTTGGCCTATTGCAGGCCGAACAAAAATGGATGGCTGAAAGGATCACATTATCTGAATGAGTAGTATAAGAACTGACATTTGATGCAGCAGCTGCTCCAGGATCTGACGGCCCGTCCTGAACTGATCATTGCAGGATGTGGAGTGCTGCTCATGACACAGCAACATCAAGGTGGGTAGAAGGTCAGTGGTAGGACATTGTTGAATTCCTGAAGAATTTCATCAATACCATATTAGTGCTTCACAAACTTTTTTCTCCATTGAACGAGCTCATTGGGCCCTTCCAAGGCTGATTGTTGCCAAGCTGATGCCTTTTTAAGACAGAGATAAATACTGAAAGCTGCCAGACAAGATGGTTGGCATGAAATATACAGTTTCCATCACTTAGTCCTCCCATATTTTATGTTTACTGTCCAGCATCAATGGTCTTTCCTTTTAGGAGGGACAATAAAGCTCAAAAAGTTAGGACTGAAATGTGTTTTGCTCTTTCCTGTGAAGTTTGTGACAGGTCTGGATGCATTGGCTTGGAAGTGAGCTGAGCGGCAAGACACCTCATGACAGACTTAGTACCCTGCTGTTAACTGGAGCATCAAAAGGCTAAACACAAGTGCAGAAGATCCAGCTCAAAAACTGGTGGGGCTTGCTCTCTGGCATCACTAATTCGTGGAAGCAGGTCCTGGAAAGCCATCACACAGCTCTAGTCAAAGTGGCCTCCTCAAGGAACCTGTTAGAGACCCGGGCTTCCATCTCAGCTGATGCCTCTGCCAAAAAAAGACAGCTTCTTCCATTTGTCATCTCTCCGTGACTTATGATCCAACCCAGCAATGACCCCTCAGGCTGCCAATGACCTCCTGTGATGGCGGGGTTCTCCACTGGATTGGCTAGAATGTGCTGCTCTGCTTTGATGATTACAGGTTTCTCATTTATATGCCACAATGCCCTTGCTCGCTTCCTCTACTCCTTTCCTAGGTGATTGGCAATGCTGTGCTTGGAATCATCTCCCATGTTTCCGTTTTAGGGCTACTCTGCGCACACTGCTAGGCAGCCCTGTAATATTTCTTGCTAGCACTGCCTCCCTAAGTGTGAGTTATGGGCGGGGTGCATGGGAGCCCTGGACAAGACCCTTACTTGTCGCTGGCTGCATAACAACCAACCAAATGCAATTGCATAGATCATTAGTACTCTTGGACAGTAGACAGTTTACCTTCTCTCCTCAGTATTGTTCTACTGTTTTTGTTACCACTGGTAGGGACTGGGTGGGTCCTTATGCCATTTGCTCAACCACTACGGAGGCAGTGACACTTTTTCTTGATGACAGTGGTACTTGAGCCATGCGCACCACCAGGTAGTCTTTATATGATCACTTGGAACATCAGGGGGACGCATACTGTGAGTAAGCACTACCAAATCTTCTCTCTCCTTAATCACAGGAGGTGAACATAACTCTGCTTCAAGTATCCCACATTACACTGACATGGGAGGCCAAGCTTCATATGCATTGGCAGGTCCAAGCCTTCCTTACTAATTTTTCAGCCAACACTGGGCAGGGGGAAATTCTAGGTTATGGCAGGGGTCCTTTTCGAAACGGGTACAGTGCAGTTTGATAGGGAGGGCAGATTTGTGTTCGGGAAGGACAGATATTTATTCTCCCAACACAGAACAACACACATTTTTGCACTAGCTATCTGAATAGGAGACTAAAAATGTGCACATTCCATGAATCTTAGGGGGCAACATTCATTGCATATTAGACATCACACTAGACAGATTGCATTCACTGCTACTGCATGCTCAGACCTTCTACAAGGCAACGGCACTGTCACACTGGCTGGCACAATGATACATTACAGACATGTGGAGGTTTGGCAACCCTGGAGTCAGACTACACAGCTTCTACTGTGCCCCTGGTGGGCTTGACTTGGAATAGAGTCAATCCTCCTATTCCCTTGTGGCACCTTCAGTGCTTCATGTTGGAGAACAAGGTATTTTATGGTTCTTTGAAACAATCCATGATTATTTGAAGGAGAACAAGGGAACAGCATCCTCCTTTAAGACCTAGTGGGAGGCAATCAAAGTAGTCACATGAGATAATTGCATTCATCCTACGGGTTGGATTGAACGAAAACCTTGAAAATGAGCTGTGCAGAGTTGAAGGCTCCCATGTTAAAATGTAAGTTAAGGCAGTAGAGGCACCGCTCTCCTGGACTCCCTTAGGGTTGTGTGTGAAGAACAAGCCATTCTGTCAGAGCGGCTGTGTTGTTTATAAAGCTTATACCACCAGATCTCATACAGAGGGTAACAGTGCAAGCAGACATTTGGCATGGATCATCAACCACGATAATATGCACACCCCTATTAAATCAGTCCAAAGCGTGTCAGGAACTGTCCTGCATTCCCAACAAGAAATTCATGTGGCCTTCATGAGTGCTATGGGATGCCCTAAAAAGGTGAGGCCAAGAGCAAAGATGTGTCAATAGAGGCTGTTTTCAGGGAGCTGCCATTGCTCAGAGCCACCCTGAATTGAAGTAGATGCCCCTATCTCTAGCCAAAATGCAAGCTAACTACTGCCAGGTCATCAGGAATTGATGCATTTTCATTAAAATACTGGCAGACCTATGCTGAGGCTTTGGTGCCAAAATGTCATGATATCATGAAGCAGTGGTTGTCAAGGGCTTATTGCAGTCATTACTTTGAGAGGCCCTGATATGCTAAATACCTAAACCAGGCTGCACTTGTCGACTTCCTCCCTATACCGACTGATAGCTATCCTGAACGCTAACCTCAAAATCCTTAGCGAAAGTTTAGCGGGCTACGTGCTAAAGAGACTTCACAACCTGATCCACATAGATCTGAATGGTTTTGTGTTCAGGAGAAGTCCGTCCCTGAGCATTAGCTCCATCAGTGTGGCCTTAGCCGGCTTGCCTGCTCGTTGAACCTCGAATGGTGTTTGATATCGATAACTAGGAGTATCTGTTCACAGTCCTGGCTTAATTCAGCTTGGGGGAGCACATTATATGAATGATCAAGCTGCTCTACACAAGCTCTACTGCCAGGGTCCAGATGGGCAAGTTGATTCCCAACTCTTTTGAGGTTAGAAGGAGCAGTCAACAGATGTGTCCCCTACGCCCTTCTTCTTTGCAATTGCTAATGACCTACTGGCTGTTAAGATTAGTTTGTAGAGTGTTTTTTTGTGCATCCAATTAGGTGACAGGGCTCATGCAGTATCCTTTTATGCTAAAGACATCATGGTCTAAATCAGACATACTGTGGGCGATCATGGGGTCAAAGTTTGTACCCTTCAGGCATTCAGCTCTGTTTCTGGGCTGGAGGTTAATTGGTCTAAATCCTGCCTGTTTGCTCATTGCACCCTGATGCTAATCTGCTTTGTCTTGACCAGGGCGGTAGACCAATCACATGGGAGAGTGTCTCCTTTTGCATCTTGGGAATTAGGATATAGCATGATGCCCGGGACCTCTTAGATGGTAATTTCACTGAGGTAGAATCTGCTGTCTGTGCCAAAATAACTTCTGAGACGTCTCTCCTCCTCTCTGTTGTGGTGCATATCACCTTATCCAAGATGGTGATACTTCCACCGACTGTACAATTTTAGCAATCTCCCTATTCTTCTTATGAGAACAGTTTGCCAAATGCTGAAACTCAGTTGGAGAGTTAATAGTACTGTAACGGGTGTAGGGTTACTCTAGCCAAGCTGCGTCTCGGGAGAAAGTGGAGGGGTTGGGTGAATTTGGAGCAATCCTGTTTAGAAGCCCTGCTCCAGTGGATAAGCCGCGGGCTCCCAGGCATTTATTGGAAGAAACATGCTCTGATGCTTCCTCTCTGCACTTTTGATAGTTGTGCAAGCTTCTTCTCACAGGCAAGGAGTCTGGATGTTGAATTCCCCAACTGTTGCAAACTGAACTGAGCTGCCTCTTCCACCGCTTGCTGATCACTCACCCTGTTACACCCTATATCCCTTCTATCTCCACCCTCATCTTGGACACCTAATGGTTGGCAACCAAGTACACTAGAAGGACATGTGCATCATGTCATTGGGTGATCTGTTACAGGACGATCAGCTCCTCTGGTTTGACAAACTACTCCAGGAATAGTTTGACTTGCATAGAATGTAGTTCTTGACATACTGGATTTTAGTTGAGCCCTATCAGTTAAGTGGAACATTGTGAACACAGAATCAGAGACACATGCTCTGATTCTGACTTTATTTCTAATGTGGAAAGAGGGAGAAACTGGATCAGCTGGTTATACAGGGCTTTTCAGTCACACACATTTAACCTTGCCTTACTACAGGCCAAATGATCTATCACTAACTAACGGAAAGAAACGGTTATGCCTCCATCATCACATGAATGGCTTCAGGTTACCCTTAAATCGCTTGCACAAACTGATCGCTATTGACTGGGATAATCTGTTACTTATCATACAAACAGGGGGGAAGGAGGGCCTAAGGGGATGTTTAAAGACCACTCACCGCTACAACCCCTCAATCAACAATATAACAACAAAGAGTAGCAGTGGGTCAATAATTGTATACCTCTCTCATATGTATCTGGAACAGTAGTGGATGGGTGCAAGGAGTAGAAACTAGAGAAGAATATATTTCCTGTGTGGAAAAATACCCATCCGTTGTCGATCCTGTGCGCCCTGTTCATCATTTGGGTACCTTCACACCAGGAAGGTAGATATCAACCACTGTAGATGTTTGAAATTAAACAGTGGAGAAAATGAGATGTTATACCAGAATCAGGGTGTGGAAGGACAACAAAAGAGTAGTGCATGTGAGAAGTGAAAAAGTGAGCTGTAAATAAACAGGTAAAATTGGGTAGAAAAAGGATAAACGACTTTATTAAACACCTAAATTCTCCCAAATCAATAAAAAGCGTGCAACAGTAGTGGCTTCAACAAATAACCACTAATTCTTATGTGAGGTCAACAATGTTTCTCCAGTCTAAAACTGGACCCTAAATGGTGTCCTGCTGCATTCTTCAGGACCAAATTCGCGACTACTCAATAAAAAGGTGAAAAAAGGAAAGGTATCACCTGGGTATTCAATAGTTCTTCATTCTCCTCGCAAACTTGGAGGAGAGAAACACTCCACCTCACCTGGCCACTGCTCAGGTAAATAAAGCCCCGCACTTCCGGTCGGTACTCCAGACGTCCTTCTGAGCGTCTTGGGGACGTCTGGAGTACCGACCGGAAGTGCAGGGCTCCATTTACCTGAGCAGTGGCCAGGTGAGGTGGAGTGTTTCTCTCCTCCAAGTTTGCGAGGAGAATGAAGAACTATTGAATACCCAGGTGATACCTTTCCTTTTTTCACCTTTTTATTGAGTAGTCGCGAATTTGGTCCTGAAGAATGCAGCAGGACACCATTTAGGGTCCAGTTTTAGACTGCAGAAACATTGTTGACCTCACATAAGAATTAGTGGTTATTTGTTGAAGCCACTACTGTTGCACGCTTTTTATTGATTTGGGAGAATTTAGGTGTTTAATAAAGTCGTTTATCCTTTTTCTACCCAATTTTACCTGTTTATTTACAGCTCACTTTTTCACTTCTCACATGCACTACTCTTTTGTTGTCCTTCCACACCCTGATTCTGGTATAACATCTCATTTTCTCCACTGTTTAATTTCAAACATCTGCAGTGGTTGATATCTACCTTCCTGGTGTGAAGGTACCCAAATGATGAACAGGGCGCACAGGATCGACAACTGATGGGTATTTTTCCACACAGGAAAGATATTCTTCTCTAGTTTCTACTCCTTGCACCCATCCACTACTGTTCCAGATACATATGAGAGAGGTATACAATTATTGACCCACTGCTACTCTTTGTTGTTATATAATCTGTTACTTACCTTAGCAGAGGAACCCAGAGACGATAATCTACTGCGTTATTTCTTTCTAAGGCTCCAACGGATGTCTATGGTTTCTCATGACATTGGGCCCTTGCAGGAAACTCCAGGTGGAGTGCTCTTCCTGGTACTTACAAGGTGCTAATTAAATGCCCTTTTTATAGTTTAGATCTGCTGTCATCTGAGCTGCTTCTCTTCTAGAGCTTTTGTTGCCACCTTTCTTACCCTATTCTTTATCCCCTACCGTCAGCCGTAGTAAGCTTTTAGATGCTTCCCCGCTTGCATCTAGTTTCAGTGTTCTCTCTGCTTACCTGTTTGGCTCAGCATAGAACACTGCCCACCTCCCTGCCTCTAGCGTTTATGGTCTTTGTTGAATGGTTGTCATTCTGCTGTTACATGTTTATTGTCTGATCTTACAATGATTCACCTTTGTCAATAACTATTAAGAATGTATGTTGTGGTGCCCTTCTAACTAGACTGTCATTTCTGTTAACTAACACCTATTATTGTACACTGCTGTTTTCTCTTTTGTGCTGCAACTCGTATGTACACTTATGAACTGCTTATAGAATATTCAATAATGACAAGAAAGATGGTTTATAAAAATCAAGAAGTCTGTTCTCTCCCACAGGAAAGGTACCTGAACACTGAAGATCATGAGAACCTTAAAGTTGCTTTTGTATTGCTGAAGAGACTGGATGACTACATTGAATACAAGTCTTTGGTGAAAGAGGTGCACATAACTCTAATATCACTAGAAAATAACTTGTAGGTTACACTTAGATGTGGATACAAATAATTGCCCATTTTCATTATTTTCAAATGAAAATTGGCTGCCTTAGAAGGACAGGATCCTTTGCATCTTGCAGTTTCTATTTTGTCCCTTCAGTCAATATTGACTATAGTAGCAATAGAATGCATGCCAATTTAGGAATCACTTTTACCATATTTTAAAAATGAAGTTGTTCCATGTAATTGTCCATTATTGAGATATCACTCACTTGAAGACAGAAAAGGGAGCTGTAAGTAAGTATAACACTGGCTAATTTGTAGAGTTCACAGTCAAAACTATACCAACTATGCACTAAACAATAACTGACAATTTACAAAAATGTTTTAATAAATGCATTTCTGATCTGTATTCCCTCAGGCCAGATCCATACAGCATATACGTACTTACACCTTGTCCAACTTCACCTTTGTGTGTTGTAGCTTGTTGTGGAAAGCGACCAATGTAAGAATATTGTGAAACGTTTGCAAAAAATAATTGTTATGATTATTATGTAGGTCCTCTCAGTCTTTTGAACCTAAGTCTAAGAGTTCTAATACCTTTCAGTTGGAGCAATTAGCTGCTAATGTGGTAAAAAAAATCCCTACTCTGCCAAGCAGACTAGGGTTATTATTTGTTGTTCATGTGTAATCTCTTACTAAATGTTTGCTTTTGGAGTCAATTGGAAAATCTTCAACTTAAATGGCCGATTTTACTGAAGAAATTTCTTAGTGGCTTACTGTTTGGCAGCTGAATTTCCGACGAAGTCCATTTTTACTGCATGACATCTGCTATCATGCGGAGGTACACTGGAATACTGGAATACACTGTGAATTTGCAAGGTTTTTTAAATTCCATTTCCTAACTATAACCTCACTGTAACCTTTGTTTTTAAGTGAATTTTAAAATATATATATATATATCTGTGTTCAGTGAATGAATGAATGAATGAATGAATATGCATTTCTAGAGCGCATGGCTACCTAAAAGGCCTCCCAGCGCTAGAGGCAGAAACATCACCGTGCAGTAGTCAGGAATCATGAAAACAAAAGAGTTTTCAGGAATTTACGAAAGACCAAAAAGTTGTCCTACAGGAGGCGTATGTGGTTGTGCAGTTGGTTCCAGCATTTTGCTGCGGTGTATGCAAACATGGGCCTGCCGCTCCGCGATTTGTGTATCCTGGGGACTACTGCTAGGCATTTATTCTCAGAGCATAGAAATCTCTTAGGATGGTAGGGGGATATGATAGTAAGGCCAAGGATTGGATGACCATGTATTCTGAGCACCTTTCTAGCCCCACTGACAGGCATTCTGAGAGCCCCTCACTGTCTTCAGCCTCAACTCCAGTGCTCTCAGTCATGGCCTGTTATAAACACTTGGAGGTGACTCAGTTCAAAGTATGGACTGTACATGAATAATATGCTACATGAAAAGAATACAAAAACACTAAATCCCAGAGTTACCAAACACTCTAAGGCAGTGGTATTCAACCTGTAGTTTCACCTACTCAGGGGGTCCCCGACTGTTTAGGAAATAAAATATTAACAGATTAAGAAAGTGTATATAAAGAAGCAAAATTTAAAACTGAGAATTTTTTAAACATTCTGTAAATGTGAAGGAATTTGAAAATGGAGCCTAAAAATGTATTTGGCATTCTCAGATCGATTTGCTAGAGCATTCAGTACAAGTGCATCAAACAGAATACAATATGGTGAATGGGGGGCCTCAGTTGGATTTAAAAAAAGCTCTAACTTTCATTTCAAATTAAAAAATGTGATTTTATTTTTGTCTGTGAATTATATAACATATTTCATAATATGTCTGTGTATTTGATTAATGCATGTACATGTATGTTTGTGTATTGTTTTGCAGCTCAAATCATCAAAATTGCTTAGACTGGGTCCCCGGATCCCAGCAATAACTCAGTGGGGGGGCGGTGCGGAGGGCCCAAACATTCCAGTAATGATCAAGTGGGGATCCACATAACTGAAAAGGCTAAGCACCACTGCTCTAAGGGAATTAAGATTAAGGAAAGCATGTGTAATATAACCTGGAAGAGAATCACTAGCATGGATTTCCTTAAAGTTTTTTACATTCATTGTTTTTACATTCATTGTTTAGAAATCGATGAGAGTTTTTGTTATTGAGGTTAAGGACATGAACAACCGGCACAGTAGCAACCCATCTCAATTACAACTGAAAATACCTTGCCCCTTAAATGACTGTGTATTCTCATCTGTATGGTGATTTACCCCATTTGTATTTGTATCTTTTTAATTAATGGTGGGTCATGAGCACTGCATTTGGTATGCGAAGCATGGTTTGCATGTCTGTGTGAGAGTTATGGGTGCTAATCCTAACCATAGACAGGGAATTTCAGTGTCTTTTCGTTTTATGTTCCTGACCATAACTGCGATGTAACTGTTCTTTTAGGTGAATTTCCGAGTTTTCGTTTTTAACATACGTTGAGGTGTTATAAAAAAGACACTTTAATCGTTTCTTCAGTGAATATGTATATGTATATATATATATATCCAACAAACTCCAGTTTACCGTAAATGAATTCACACTGGTGCCGCGGCCTCAGTTCTTAAACGCATTTATTAATCGTGCAACGGGTGCCCAACGCGTTTCGCTGTTTCAGTCACAGCTTGTTCACGGGTAAAGTTTCACCGATACAATTGTACATTTAAAGTGATAGAGACTAGTTCCGCCTTTTTCCCAAATAGAAACGGTGAAAAGACTCCATTGCCTATTCTTCAATCCTATGCAGTGTAAGTCCGTAAGTTATTTATCTTAATTTATAACACATAATTATACCAAATACATTTTCAATGTTGAACATAACAGTGTAAATATTACTCGTTAATCTCATACTAACCAAGTGGGCGTGGCTTAACTCAACCTCATTTTATGCTTATGCTCGGTTCAAAACCCTATTCTTTCAATGGGAATACCTGATTATACCGCCCTAGTGGGCATAGCAATTTATAATCCAACGGACATTTATATATATATATATATAATTGTTACTGAAAAAAACAAAGATTACAGGTGCGTTATAGTTAGGAAATAGAATTTAAAAAACCTTCGAAATTCAGTGTAAACACAAAGGTTACAGGGACGTTATAGTTAGGCTGACATTTCACTCAGACAAAACCAGAGAAATTCAGCAGTTATAGTTAGTTGACCGAACTATAACTCGCGCCCCCGCAATGCACTGCTTATGACCTCACATATTACATAACTCATGACATGATCAGTGACATCACTGATGACATCTCAAATGACCTCACTGATGGCATCATCCACAGAAGAGTTATGGGGGCTGATCCTAACCATAGACAGGGAATTTCAGTGTCTTTTCGTTTTATGTTCCTGACCATAACTGCGATGTAACTGTTCTTTTAGGTGAATTTCCGAGTTTTCGTTTTTACCATACGTTGAGGTGTTATAAAAAATACACTTTAATCGTTTCTTCAGTGAATATGTATATGTATATACATATATATATCAAAACAAACCCCTTTCAGGTATAGAGTGACGCATAAATTATGCAAAAAAAGAAGGAGAGAACTCTGGGTAGTTCTCAAGTTTAGGTGGAAAGCATCCCCTGTTAGAGCACTCTCAACACCAGCGACACTCTAGATCTGCTCACCTGAAATGTCTGTTTTTCTATCAAAGCTTTTAAGCATAGGATTAGCACTGTGCTATCCACGCCGAGATAGAAAATGACAAAGTCTTTTGCAATTTATACAGCAAAGTCTTTAAGCATAGGACTAGTACAGTGCTGTCCTTGCCGAGCTGTAAAATTACAAAAGCCATTTATCACTCCAGGCACAATATTACAGCTTTGAATTAGTGAAATACCAACTCAAGCCAACCTGAAACCATGTTGTGCCACCACCATAATTTGCCTTTACTCCTCCGCTCACTGAAATCTAGCTTTGCTCTTTTTTATCCTTCTGCACTCAAAAGGAAATGTGACCAGTGAATAATACAAACATAAAATATTCAAATCTCCAAGCAGTTGCTGAAGTGATAGGAGTAACCGAACATGGCGTCTTCTTAAGGCGTGTGGTAGTTGGATTGTGGAAGTCATATTTTTCCTCTCCTTTGTTAGAGTCTTTTTTGTGGCTGGTAGTGCAGCATGTAATGACATGTCATCAGTGCATTAAAATTCTTCCTGTACTTAAGGACAAAAAACAGACCATGGTAATTATCATTGTTTGCCAGAAACTGCCTGTGACTCTTCACTGTCCCACTGCTGTCTCTCCAATGGTCTCGACGGTTTTACCCCGTAACAAACACAATTATCAGCATCCAAAAAATTGGTCCTATGCTGATTTTGCTGACCTTGATCCTATCTTGTGGTTGGGGTTGTACAACGTTTTTTTGAGCAGATGCATATTAAATTATATGGTAAACTGATGAGCTCACCTGGGTAACTTTGATGTGTGCTTTCTCCTCAGGCTAAAAAAGGTTGTCCATTCACTCTGCAAATCAAGGAGGGTTCAGCCGAACATGTCGGCATTTTGGACCAGGATGGCGAATTTGTGCAGGTGAGCAGCAGTCTTATTAGGCATGGGAGAACCAAATGAGACTGACTGGTGTGATGCTATCGCTCTTGTAACAGTCTTATTGGGGAGAGGAGACAGTAAACCTCTAGTGTAGACCTTCATGTTGTGGCATCATCTTTCTAGCGCCTTCACTGCTATCCCTCTAGTATAGGTAGTTATGGTCCATTGCTCCCTTCTGATGTGGACAGTCGAGGGACTGTGCTACCTTACTTTTACTGATGGTGCAGGGGTTGGACTTTCTTGCTTAGACTGTATTGGTGTGGTCTTGTAATACAAATCTGCTGTCCTCTCCCTTTAGCATAGACAAAGCCATTGAAGTGATATACTTCTAGTATATGTATTGCTGATATGCTAATACTCTTTTTGTGTAGGCAGTGATGTGATTGTGTTAGCCTTGTAATGTAGGTAGTGTTGCTGTGGTAATCTGCTTTTAGCTGTGTAAGTGCTGGGATGGTCCCTTGTGAAGTTAATGCTGAGACTTACTTCCGACAGGCAAGTCCAGGTAGTGTTTTGGCGCCACTAAAAAAGTAAATAACTAAACACAATATTAAAGATAAATGAACATAGAATAAACTTTGTCCTTCAATCTTTGTTCTTAGGCTCCAAGTTATCGGCCACACCCTCTGAGCTTATAGTCTAGGATGTACTGCTCTGCTCAGCTTCTTCTGTAGGCGGTGCTTGTGCAGTGCGATTGTTCTAATATAGAAAGTTCTGGGCAGTGCTTTTTCAGATGGATGAACGGATGATATCCTTTATTGTAGTTGGTGCTCATATGGTACGCCTCATGAAGTTGTTTTTGGCAAGGTGGTATTCATGGAAGAGAGATAGATATGCTATGTTTTACTGGTGTTTAGACAGAATATCGGAAACAAAAATACTGCAGGACAAAAGTTTGTGTCAAGAATATCGAGGACAAAAATATTGTTAAGATAAGTCTATACAGGTAATTTTTTGCTATATATAACTTCACATATATGTACCATGACAATATATATATATATATATATATATATATATATATATATATATATATATATATATATATATATATATATATATATCTTTAAGGTACGTAGAAGAGTTAAGAATAGGAAATCTATACTTACCTATTTACACTTACTTTCTCTATATTCTGTTCCTCGATATTTTTGAAACAATATTCTGTCCACACGATATTTCTGTTTCCGATATTCTGTCAGTGATCTGTTTCACTGCAAACAGTATTATGAGGTGCAATCCTTTTTGTAAGTGCAGCCATTGCTGAGGTAAGCCCCATACTCAGTGGCGGGCAGTTCAGATCTGGTAGCAGGGCGAAGGTGTAAGGTGGTGAAAAAAAATAAAAAGACATTTACTTCCTCACTGCTCTCTCCCACGTCGTCTCTCCTCTGTGTTGGCCAAACAGGAAGCAGCTAGACTCCCCTGCGCCAATCACAACACTGAAATGCAGCATTGTGATTGGTCTGAACGCCGTAGATCGGCGCTCAGACGGGGACTGGGGGCCAGGGCATGTTCCATGACTGTTTGGCCGGCCCGCGACGGCTGGCCAAATCATCATGCGCACTGCAGTGTGCCAACCACTTCTCCCATGCCCTGCTCTGTGAGCAGAGCAGCCCCATCACGAACCCATGCTGATGCAGCAGGAACAAATAAAATGATACTAACATCAAGTTATTATCATTATATTTTTCCTTTCTTTCACTGCTGCAAAGCACTGGGGCGATGCTCCTCCACCTTAGCAGAGGAGCCGCCACTGTCTATACTTCGCGTGCAAACAATGTTGTGGGAAATACTGTGTTGTCCAGGAAAGTCAGTGCTGGGTAGGGATGCTGACATAGTGCAATGTATGTATTAACCCAGTTGTGTCAGGTGCTATAGCTATCGTAAAGACAGTTCTGGTAGCCGTGCTGCCCTTATACCTCAGACACGCCTGAGTTGGGATATTTTTTTTTCACTTTGGGTACTATTGGGCAGCATGCTGCACATCCAGTGCTGACAGTGGTGGGGAAGATGATAGGCTTCTTGTGAAGTCAATGCTGAGACTTACTTCCAACCTGCAAGTCCAGGTAGTGTCTTGGGGCCATTAAGATAAATGAAAAAGTAAATAAATAAACACAATATTACAGATAAATGAAAATAGAATAAACTTTGTCCTTCAATCTTTGTTCTTAGGCGCCAAGGAATCAGCCACACCCTCAGAGCTCAAAGGAGGACTGTATGGAGAGCGCACTGGATGATGAGGTGTGCGTGCTTGAGGTAAGGGGGCGACTTTGAGATTCACACATGGGGAGGAGATCATTTTTTTGTCAATAGGTAAATTAACTAATGCAGATTAAATACCAAAATATTGATCTAATACCATGCAGTAATTATAAGCCAATGTAACAATAAACAACTCTTGTTATGTGGTTCCATCATTACGCTACTTCATTTCAGTTAATGTTTCCCAGCCCTGTGAAAAAAAGAATGAAGATTGTCCCTCCATTAACTACTACCTAAGGAGGCAAATTCCCCTTTTGAGCGCACACCAGTCATGCTTTGCCAAGAATTGCACTCTAGAGCTGGATAATTTGGCAACAAAGTAAGATAAGAAGGTTGCATGTCTTTAATTGTACTGCCTGTACTTGCTCAACTTTATTTTGTTCAACCTTAAATTTACTCCTACACCTAAATTGTACCATAAAGCTAACCATTTTTTATACTTATTTTAATATAACTCAATTTCCTTAAATTTCATAATAACTAACTCTTTCCCTATCCATAAATTACAATAACTTACATTGCTTTAATTCATGAATTAAGTTGCCCTATTCTAACCCTATCAATAATACCAGCACTAAGAGTAAATTAAACTAAATTTAGTTCATTTAAATCATTTGTTACAATACTAATCTCTATCCTTTAATTCAATTCTGCTTGTTTTTTAATTATTTATTGTTTTTGTTTTATATATGAAAAATATAACGGAGCATTGGCACAATCATTCTGGCCCTGACTGAGAAGGCTATGCATCAACTAAAGAATGGATTTAGGGCCTGATTTATATCTTGGCTTGGAGGGAAGTCTGTTGCATCGGCGATAAAGTTCCCTCCCTGCCAAGACTATGTTCTGCCCAACCGATTTAAAGTCGAAGGGACCATAGTTTGCCGACTGCAGCTAGGGCATAAAGGACACCCGCGCAGCCTCCGTGGTGCAGGGGGTGACCCAGTCTTCTCTACATGGAGGGAGCTCCTTCAAATTGCGTGTTCCGCTGTACGTGTTCTCAAAGCAGCTGCAGTGTGCAGCCTGCTTGAAGTTGACAATGTGTCCTAGTATCTACAGAGTTGGTTAGCGCTGATCCCTCATGCTGGCCGGACTGGGTTGTGCTGTCTTCCTGATGTATGCAAAAGGAACATTTGGGCTGGACTGTTCCCATGAGGCACAGGGTTAAGACTGATTTGCATATAACTGTGTCTGAACTTGGGTGGCGAAGTGAGCTAAAGAACAATGATGGATTCAACCCAGATATGTGCATTGGAGGATATTTGAAAAGTTGCAGCGCTCCGTCCATTTTCTCCTTGTGTTTGCTTTGTCCTCCTGATGTAGGAAGAGAGCTAAGTCCTGCTCTCCTCATGCAGGCATAGAGGGTTGTGCTATACTGTTTTTTGGCTATTCATACCTATCTTGTGTGAGGTTTGAACCTCACCTCACCTGGCTCAGACTCAGGTCAAGGGAGGCACCTCCCCCTGCCTCAGCATAACGACTGAGGTACCGACGGAGAGGGCGGTGCCTCCCTTGACCTGAGTCTGAGCCAGGTGAGGTGAGGTTCAAACCTCACACAGGATAGGTATGAATAGCCATCCTTCCTGTAGAGAGGTATTGTGAATGATCACAAGTAATGTTACTGTGATAACTATATGTTTTCTGTTTTTTGTTCCCTTTGCATATTTGTTTCACTGTTTTCAATTTGCACTTTATGCAGTAGCTCTCATTTGAAGGTCCTGAAGAAAGCCGGGGTTCTGTGACCCATAACGGCTGAAACTAGTAGACCACAACATCCGGCAGATTTGTTACATGCCGACACTTTTCATTAAGATCAACAGCAGTCATTAATAAAGTTGTTTGGATTGCTGCTGAACCTTTTTTAACTTCACCCACACTTAGTTACCTCCCTTGGCACTGCATTATTGATTGTTTCGGTCTGTATACCTTTTGGATAATTAGGCTGTCAATCTTTCTTTTCCTTTCTTCATTGGTCTCTTACAACACCTACTTCACCAGCCTCTGGCTTGTTGCAGTAGAACTGAGGTGACAGGGGTACTTTTGGAGTTCCAGATGATGACACTGGCCACTAAGGGCAGTTGATGGAAATCCTTATTTTCTTTTCCCCTCCTCAGGGTTTCTACTGTCATGGAGTCGTGTATGTCACAGTATTGATAGTGGTCACCATTTGTAATTTTTATGGATGATCACATTTGGAACCTGTTCCTCTAGTCTCTGTAGTTTTTTATCCCTCGTCAGACTACCAGATTATTTGTATATTGTTAATTATCATTGTTTGCCAGAAACTGCCTGTGACTCTTCACTGCCCTACTGCTGTTTCCCCAATGGTCTTGAGGGTTTTACCCCGTAACAAACACAATTATCAGCATCCAAAAAAGTGGTCTTATGCTGATTTTGCTGACCTTGATCCTGTCTTGTGGTTGGGATTGTACAACAGTTTTTTGAGCAGATGCATATTCAATTATATGGTAAACTGGTGAGCTCACCTGGGTAACTTTGATGTGTGCTTTCTCCTCAGGCTAAAAGAGGTTGTCCATTCACTCTGCAAATAAAGGAGGGTTCAACCGAACATGCCGGCATTTTGGACCAGGATGGCGAATTTGTGCGGGTGAGTAGCAGCCTTATTAGGCATGGGAGAACCAAATGAGACTGACTGGTGGGATGCTATCGTTCTTGTAACAGTCGTATTGGGGAGAGGAGACAGTAAACCTCTAGTGTAGACCTTCATGTTGTGGCACCATCTTTCTAGCGCCTTCACCGCTATCCCTCTAGTATAGGTAGTTATGGTTCATTGCTCCCTTCTGATGTGGACAGTCGAGGGACTGTGCTACCTTACTTTTACTGATGGTGCAGGGGTTGGACTTTCTTGCTTAGACTGTATTGGTGTGGTCTTGTAATACAAATCTGCTGTCCTCACCCTTTAGCATAGACAAAGCCAGTGAAGTGATATACTTCTAGTATATGTATTGCTGATATGCTAATACTCTTTTTGTGTAGGCAGTGATGTGGTTGTGTTAGCCTTGTAATGTAGGCGTGTTGCTGTGGTAATCTGCTTTTAGCTTTGTCAGTGCTGGGATGGTCCCTTGTGAAGTCAATGCTGAGACTTACTTCCGACAGGCAAGTCCAGGTAGTGTCTTGGGGGCACTAAGATAAATAAAAAAGTAAATAACTAAACACAATATTAAAGATAAATGAAAATAGAATAAACTTTGTCCTTCAATCTTTGTTCTTAGGCTCCAAGTAATCGGCCACACCCTCTGAGCTTATAGTCTAGGATGTACTGCTCTGCTCACCTTCTTCTGTAGGCGGTGCTTGTGCAGTACGATTGTTCTAATATAGAAAGTTCTGGGCAGTGCTTTTTCAGATGGATGAACGGATGATATCCTTTATTGTAGTTGGTGCTCATATGGTACGCCTCATGAAGTTGTTTTTGGCAAGGTGGTATTCATGGAAGAGAGATAGATATGCTATGTTTTACTGGTGTTTAGACAGAATATCGGAAACAAAAATACTGCAGGACAAAAGTTTGTGTCAAGAATATCGAGGACAAAAATATTGTTAAGGTAAGTCTATACAGGTATGTTTTTGCTATATATAACTTCACATATATGTACCATGACAATATATATATATATATATATATATCTTTAAGGTATGTAGATGAGTTAAGAATAGGAAATCTATACTTACCTATTTATACTTACTTTCTCTATATTCTGTTCCTCGATATTTTTGACACAATATTCTGTCCACACGATATTTCTGTTTCCGATATTCTGTCAGTGATCTGTGTCACTGCAAACAGTATTGTGAGGTGCAATCCTTTTTGTAAGTGCAGCCATTGCTGAGGTAAGCCCCATACTCAGTGGCGGCCAGTACAGATCTGGTAGCAGGGCGAAGGTGTAAGGTGGTGAAAAAAAATAAAAATACATTTACTTCCTCACTGCTCTCTCCCACGTCGTCTCTCCTCTGTGTTGGTCAAACAGGAAGCAGCTAGACTCCCCAGCGCCAACCACAACACTGTGAACGCCGCTCAGACGGGGACTGGGGGCCAGGGCATGTTCCATGACTGTTTGGCCGACCCGAGACCGCTGGCCAAATCATCGTGTGCACTGCAGTGTGCCCACCACTCCTCCCAGCCCCATCACGACCCCATGCTGATGCAGCAGGAACAAATAAAATGATACTAACATCAAGTTATTATCATTATATTTTTCCTTTCTTTCACTGCTGCAAAGCACTGTGGCGATGCTCCTCCAACTTAGCAGAGGAGCCGCCACTGTCTATAGTTCGCGTGCAAACAATGTTGTGGGAAATACTGTGTTGTCCAGGAATGTCAGTGCTGGGTAGGGATGCTGACATAGTGCAATGAATGTATTAACCCAGTTGTGTCAGGTGCTATAGCTATCGTAAAGGCAGTTCTGGTAGCCGTGCTGCCCCTATACCTCAGACACGCCTGAGTTGGGTATTGTTTTTTCACTTTGGGTACTATTGGGCAGCATGCTGCACATCCAGTGCTGACAGTGGTGGGGAAGACAATAGGCTTCTTGTGAAGTTAATGCTGAGACTTACTTCCAACAGGCAAGTCCAGGTAGTGTCTTGGGGCCATTAAGATAAATGAAAAAGTAAATAAATAAACACAATATTAGAGATAAATGAAAATAGAATAAACTTTGTCCTTCAATCTTTGTTCTTAGGCTCCAAGGAATCAGCCACACCCTCAGAGCTCAAAGGAGGATGGTATGGAGAGCGCACTGGATGATGAGGTGTGCGTGCTTGAGGTAAGGGGGCGACTTTGAGATTCACACATGGGGAGGAGAAAATTTTTAAGGCTTTTGTCAATAGGTAAATTAACTAATGCAGATTAAATACCAAAATATTGATCTAACACCATGCAATAATTATAAGCCAATGTAACAATAAACAACTCTTGTTATGTGGTTCCATCAATACACTACTTCCTTTCAGTTAATGTTTCCCAGCCCTGTGAAAGAAAGAATGAAGATTGTCCCTCCATTAACTACTACCTAAGGAGGCAAATTATCCTTTTGAGCGCACACCAGTCATGAGTCCATGGCTGCTTTGCCAAGGATTGCACTCTAGAGCTGGATAATTTGGCTCCAAAGTGAGATACAGAAGGTAGCATGTCTTTAATTGTACTGCCTGTACTTCCTCTACTTTATTTTGTTCATCCTTAAATTTACTCCTACACCTAAATTGTACCATAAAGCTAACCATGATTTTATACTTATTTTAATATAACTCGATTTCCTTAAATTTCATAACAACTAACTGTTTCCCTATCCATAAATTACAATAACTTACATTGCTTTAATTCATGAATTAAGTTACCCTATCCTAACCCTTTCAATAATACCAGCACTAAGAGTAAAATAAACTAAATTTAGTTCATTTAAATCATTTGTTACAATGCTAATCTCTATCCTTTAATTCAATTCTGCTTATTTTTTAATTATTTATTGTTTTTGTTTTATATATAAAAAATATAACTGAGCATTGACACAATCATTCTGGCCCTGACTGAGAAGGCTATGCATCAACTAAATAATGGATTTAGGGCCTGATTTATATCTTGGCTTGGAGAGAAGTCTGTTGCATCGGCGATAAAGTTCCCTCCCTGCCAAGACTATGTTCTGCCCAACCGATTTAAAGTCGAAGGGACCATAGTTTGCCGACTGCAGCTGGGGCATAAAGGACACCCGCGCAGCCTCCGTGGTGCAGGGGGTGACCCAGTCTTCTCTACATGAAGGAAGCTCCTTCAGATTGCGTGTTCCGCTGTACGTGTTCTCTTGGCGGATACGAGCCATTGTGCCCGATCGCGGCCGCGTAATCTAACAACCCTGGGGAACTCCATCAAGGATCCCCTTACACCATTGCCCAGCTGCATTAGCGCTGCAAGTGGTTAACCCGAAATCGGACCCACCGCGAGGCAATACCCCGACTAATTAGGTCCTGGGTTCCTCAGCTCCACTTCCGGGAATCGCCGGATGGAAGAATCCCATTAGAACGATACCTCGGTCTCTCTCTCGAGGGTCGAGCAAGACGCTGGCGCCCCTCTATCCCTCTATTATGGCGCTACTACAATAACGGTTCCCCACAGGACCAACCCAAAACACCCCCGGACCATCGACCGGTGCGCTGTTCTACCCCTCCCTTGAATCGCCGCACGAAGGGTTATGTTTTAAAATCAGGCAATGGTAATTCAGTCCTGATGATGATCCTTTATTGTATGTAAGATCGAAACACCGTCGACATTTATGTAGCTTCACATTAAGTTTTCCATTGTGTTACCCAACAGTGTTTGCTACATGTGGTCAGCTTGAACCAACCTTTATTTAAACACCAGCGCCCACCCAACCCTAGAATTGCCTGCTCAATTCCCTCTGTCCAAACACCCTTTGGTTTTTTCTTTATGTGTTATATGTACTTGATACAGGATTGTATCCCACTGTATATTTGCTCACCTTATTTTGCCTATTAACTATATTGATTAAATTACTGTCTGGCCGGACAAGTTTTCTTATAGCACATTGTTGTCTATAAAGTCATTTATTGCCCTGAATGTAATTTGTTTTAGTTAAGGACCTTTGTTGCTTATTACAACTGTTACCCCTGGTCCTTGATTACCTAGTGGGTCCCCTTGTTGATTTAAACAGTACGTGTTCTCAAAGCAGCTGCAGTGTGCAGCATGCTTGAAGCTGACAATGTGCTGCACAAGGAATGAAGAGAAACAAAATACTTATTTGTTTCTCTTTCAGTCAGAGCCAGCCAATCCCCTTGAAAGAGAGGGTGGGCCTCACTCAGAAACAGCACTTCTCCTCTGAGGAGAGAAGAGGAAGCGCATAACTAACTGTCCCAGAGAGAAATACCAGCCCTCTGTTCACTTTTTAACAATATGAAATCATCTCTATTCATTTTAACATGTGATTCTGGACCTGAGTTGGTGGAGGGAATATACTGTCACAAACGCGATGGATATCCAGTCTGCCGTATTACGATCCTCATATGACAGAATGCAATCATAATGCCGCGGACGGGATATCCGTCAGGTTTGTGATGGAGTATTCTCCTCCACTGACTTTTAAATCTGGCCCTCTGTCTTTGTTTACTGAAATTATCGGTCAGGGTTTATTATGGCTGCTGTAGAACTCATTAGATAGTGTTTTCCACTTGCATTAACCCCTTGCGTGCGCATGACAGAACCACACGGTCATGAGCAATGGGCGATGTGTGCTCATGATGTTGTGGTTCCGTCATGGGGCTGCCCCTCTGCCCACGCGGAATCAATTCCCCGCCTGTGCAGGCGCATTAATGAGCGGGCGGGGCTGTGACGGAACCATGCCGTCATCAGCACACGCCGCCCGTGACTCATGACAGAAATATCGGCTTTAGGTGATATTTCAAATTGTTTATATTGGCAGGACATTACTATACTGGTCATACCAGTACAAAACCAGCCAGATGGCAACCTTAGGAAGTGGATGTGTGCAAGTCCAGCAACAGGACAAGGAATGTGCTCAGGGGCAGTGGAGGGTACAAAATAGAGCTAGAATGTTCAGTCTGTGGTAAAGATATGAAGGGGTGATTGCACATGGGTGGTTGTGGAGGCTGAGCAGTAAGGGAAGTGGACCCCCTCCTGCAAACGCCTCTACTCCAACCCCTTTTTTGTCAATGACCACCACAGTTGTGCTTTGTACAGGAAACATATTTTGTTAAAGGTCGGCTGAAAGGGAACAGGAATCAAATTTTTTAAGATACTTAAATGCATGCATGGTGTTTCCTGCGTATGCAATAAACAAGGGGAAGTGTTGTGTAGGAACATGTGATTTATTTTTAACTATGAAGATGAGTTGAAAAGATAACAGCTTTCCTTACACTGAAGGGGAACCCCTCAAAAAGTATTTTAGATGTATAACCCAAAATAGCAATTACCCATGCCTGCATGGGCCATCACATACATCTGCATTATTTTCTCTATGCATTTTTATTGTATGTGATAGGCTTAAAATACCACTAGCCAGACTATCAGTGAATTTTAGGTGAGCATGCATTAGTTAGGTCACAGATAAACTGGTGCGGTCACTTGCCACAGGGCCTCTCTCTCTAAGCCATTATAGGCCCAGGGAGCCCACCGCCAGGACCAAAGGTTACAAAAAAGGGGAGGGGTGCCACACAAAAAGGAAGGGGGCAGTTTGCCTCCCCTCTCTGAGCCTCTAATGGCCCCAGGGACCCTATCCCCCGGGGCCGTCTAACATGCTTTATCTGGGGAGCAGCTTCCCTGCCCATGCCAGCACTGCCTGGGAAACTTGTGTTTGTGCCTCAGGGACTTTGCGACCCCAGCTGGCTCCCTGTATGCTGCAGCTATTTATACTATTTATGCTGCATCCCCTGTTAATCTATTTCCCTGCTGCATCACTGTGAGAAGGGAAACAGATCTCAAGTCTGCTCCCTGCTGGGGAGTTGGCTTTACATATGGTAATAAATTATTACTTTACTTTAAAAAACAAAACTAGAAATTCACAGTAAAAAACAAAGGTTAAAGTAAATTCCCTGAAAAAATAAAAGTTGAAGTAACATTATCGTTAGGTGAATATGCCAGTGATAACCTTAAGGTTTTGAACTAAAACAAAAAAACACAGACATTGACCAGTTATAGTTAACAGAGCCAACTATAACTTGTGCCCCCACCATGCATGACGTCAAATATTACATCACTGATGACAAGTTCTATGACATCATTTTTGATATCACTGATTACATCATTAATGGTATCACTGATGACCTCATCCATTGAGTGTGTTAGTTTGTTTTAAAGTTTACATAGTCGTAGGTAGCTACCATATTCGTCCAGCTAACGGGTGTACATTTTACGAAATGCATGCACTTCTAATACATCATAGGTGCGTGGAGGAATTGAAAATTATAAAACTTTGTATTGAAGAGTAACTCTATGTGCAGATTGCCTTTGACAAAATATGTCCAGTATGTTCGACTCACGTTTTTTGGCTCTGTAGAAAAGTTTCCAACAAGGCAAAAATTCTACACTGTATATGCTAAGAATTGTAAGCAGTCTTGCGTTATTAGACAGAATAGTCTCACCATGACAGTTTCTACATGACATCGAAGACTGTGTGCACCACGTACTAACCCAGGTACATGTGGTTCTTTTGCTTTAGAAGATGGGCTATCTATAACGTTTTCACCACAGTATGAAAGCTGCTGGTATTATAAACTTTAGCACCTTCAGACCGTGGCTATTTAATGCGAATAGTGCCTTTTTCCGAGAAGTGTTGCATAGAGTGTACCCTGCTCTTGTTGGATACTTTTTAACCGCATGCGTGCGGCGCATTTTCCCGCTGTGCGCTGACTTTTTCAAAAAGCCGCGGTTCATGACGAGCTCAGCTCGTCATGAGCGTACGAGAGGTGTACCTCATGACGAGCTGAGCTCGTCATCAGCGTCGAAGCGGTTAATACTCTGTGATGTATTTTTCATCAGAGTTTCACTGTCTGCAAACAGTGTGTTACATAGTAAACTGTTATAGTGCTGGCAGGTGGAAATCCATAGGGCTGTCCTAGTGTCTACAGAGTTGGTTAGCGCTGATCCGTTCATGCTGGCTGGACTGGATTGTGCTGTCTTCCTGATGTATGCAAAAGGAACATTTGGGCTGGACTGTTCCCATGAGGCACAGGGTCAAGACTGATTTGCATATAAATGTGTCTGAACTTGGCTGGCGAAGTGAGCTAAAGAACAATGATGGATACAACCCAGATCTGTGCTGGGGAGGATATTTGAGAAGTTGCAGCTCTCCCTCCATCTTCTCCTTGTGTTTGCTTTGTCCTCCTGATGTAGGACGAGAGCTAAGTCCTGCTCTCCTCATGCAGGCATAGAGGGTTGTGCAATACTCATTCTCATTTTCTTTTTCTATTAGGAGTCCCAACTTCTGCAGTAGTGCTAAATTGCTCTAAGGATTACAACAGTAATTGCAAACACAACAGTGATGGACAGAATGTGGATCAATGTCACACATTCACCCCAGTCCAAAGATCTGGGCCCAAATCCATCGTTTTTCCACTCCACACCACCCTGGGTTAGACAATGGCGATATGCAAATCAGCGCTGACCCTGTGCCCCATGGGAACAGTCCAGTCCGAACTACAAAAGCCATGTCCTTCCCAGAACGGAATCAAGCATCCGAGGACCGGCCCGGTTTCGAGGTAACACCTCTCATCAGCCCGGCTAGCTTGATTCCAGTGGTGTGGAGTGCCTGGGACTCACGTCTGAGCATCCCCAGTACACTTAGAGCGGTAATTGCAAACACAACAGTGATGGACAGAATGTGGATCAATGTCACACATTCACCCCAGTCCAAAGATCTGGGCCAAATCCATCGTTTTTCCACTCCACACCACCCTGGGTTAGACAATGGCGATATGCAATTCAGCGCTGACCCTGTGCCCCATGGGAACAGTCCAGTCCGAACTACAAAAGCCATGTCCTTCCCAGAACGGAATCAAGCATCCGAGGACCGGCCCGGTTTCGAGGTAACACCTCTCATCAGCCCGGCTAGCTTGACTCCAGTGGTGTGCAGTGCCTGGGACTCACGTCTGAGCATCCCCAGTACACTTAGAGCGGTAATTGCAAACACAACAGTGATGGACAGAATGTGGATCAATGTCACACATTCACCCCAGTCCAAAGACCTGGGCCCAAATCCATCGTTTTTCCACTCCACACCACCCTGGGTTAGACAATGGCGATATGCAAATCAGCGCTGACCCTGTGCCCCATGGGAACAGTCCAGTCCGAACTACAAAAGCCATGTCCTTCCCAGAACGGAATCAAGCATCCGAGGACCGGCCCGGTTTCGAGGTAACACCTCTCATCAGCCCGGCTAGCTTGATTCCAGTGGTGTGGAGTGCCTGGGACTCACGTCTGAGCATCCCCAGTACACTTAGAGCGGTAATTGCAAACACAACAGTGATGGACAGAATGTGGATCAATGTCACACATTCACCCCAGTCCAAAGATCTGGGCCCAAATCCATCGTTTTTCCACTCCACACCACCCTGGGTTAGACAATGGCGATATGCAAATCAGCGCTGACCCTGTGCCCCATGGGAACAGTCCAGTCCGAACTACAAAAGCCATGTCCTTCCCAGAACGGAATCAAGCATCCGAGGACCGGCCCGGTTTCGAGGTAACACCTCTCATCAGCCCGGCTAGCTTGACTCCAGTGGTGTGGAGTGCCTGGGACTCACGTCTGAGCATCCCCAGTACACTTAGAGCGGTAATTGCAAACACAACAGTGATGGACAGAATGTGGATCAATGTCACACATTCACCCCAGTCCAAAGATCTGGGCCCAAATCCATCGTTTTTCCACTCCACACCACCCTGGGTTAGACAATGGCGATATGCAAATCAGCGCTGACCCTGTGCCCCATGGGAACAGTCCAGTCCGAACTACAAAAGCCATGTCCTTCCCAGAACGGAATCAAGCATCCGAGGACCGGCCCGGTTTCGAGGTAACACCTCTCATCAGCCCGGCTAGCTTGACTCCAGTGGTGTGGAGTGCCTGGGACTCACGTCTGAGCATCCCCAGTACACTTAGAGCGGTAATTGCAAACACAACAGTGATGGACAGAATGTGGATCAATGTCACACATTCACCCCAGTCCAAAGATCTGGGCCCAAATCCATCGTTTTTCCACTCCACACCACCCTGGGTTAGACAATGGCGATATGCAAATCAGCGCTGACCCTGTGCCCCATGGGAACAGTCCAGTCCGAACTACAAAAGCCATGTCCTTCCCAGAACAGAATCAAGCATCCGAGGACCGCCCGGTTTCGTGGTAACACCTCTCATCAGCCCGGCTAGCTTGACTCCATTGGTGTGGAGTGCCTGGGACTCACGTCTGAGCATCCCCAGTACACTTAGAGTGGTAATTGCAAACATAACAGTGATGGACAGAATGTGGATCAATGTCACACATTCACCCCAGTCCAAAGATCTGGGCCCAAATCCATCGTTTTTCCACTCCACACCACCCTGGGTTAGACAATGGCGATATGCAAATCAGCGCTGACCCTGTGCCCCATGGGAACAGTCCAGTCCGAACTACAAAAGCCATGTCCTTCCCAGAACGGAATCAAGCATCCGAGGACCGGCCCGGTTTCGAGGTAACACCTCTCATCAGCCCGGCTAGCTTGACTCCAGTGGTGTGGAGTGCCTGGGACTCACGTCTGAGCATCCCCAGTACACTTAGAGCGGTAATTGCAAACACAACAGTGATGGACAGAATGTGGATCAATGTCACACATTCACCCCAGTCCAAAGATCTGGGCCCAAATCCATCGTTTTTCCACTCCACACCACCCCGGGTTAGACAATGGCGATATTCAAATCAGCGCTGACCCTGTGCCCCATGGGAACAGTCCAGTCCGAACTACAAAAGCCATGTCCTTCCCAGAACGGAATCAAGCATCCGAGGACCGGCCCGGTTTCGAGGTAACACCTCTCATCAGACCGGCTAGCTTGACTCCAGTGGTGTGGAGTGCCTGGGACTCACGTCTGAGCATCCCCAGTACACTTAGAGCGGTAATTGCAAACACAACAGTGATGGACAGAATGTGGATCAATGTCACACATTCACCCCAGTCCAAAGATCTGGGCCCAAATCCATCGTTTTTCCACTCCACACCACCCTGGGTTAGACAATGGCGATATGCAAATCAGCGCTGACCCTGTGCCCCATGGGAACAGTCCAGTCCGAACTACAAAAGCCATGTCCTTCCCAGAACGGAATCAAGCATCCGAGGACCGGCCCGGTTTCGAGGTAACACCTCTCATCAGCCCGGCTAGCTTGACTCCAGTGGTGTGGAGTGCCTGGGACTCACGTCTGAGCATCCCCAGTACACTTAGAGCGGTAATTGCAAACACAACAGTGATGGACAGAATGTGGATCAATGTCACACATTCACCCCAGTCCAAAGATCTGGGCCCAAATCCATCGTTTTTCCACTCCACACCACCCTGGGTTAGACAATGGCGATATGCAAATCAGCGCTGACCCTGTGCCCCATGGGAACAGTCCAGTCCGAACTACAAAAGCCATGTCCTTCCCAGAACGGAATCAAGCATCCGAGGACCGGCCCGGTTTCGAGGTAACACCTCTCATCAGCCCGGCTAGCTTGACTCCAGTGGTGTGGAGTGCCTGGGACTCACGTCTGAGCATCCCCAGTACACTTAGAGCGGTAATTGCAAACACAACAGTGATGGACAGAATGTGGATCAATGTCACACATTCACCCCAGTCCAAAGATCTGGGCCCAAATCCATCGTTTTTCCACTCCACACCACCCTGGGTTAGACAATGGCGATATGCAAATCAGCGCTGACCCTGTGCCCCATGGGAACAGTCCAGTCCGAACTACAAAAGCCATGTCCTTCCCAGAACAGAATCAAGCATCCGAGGACCGGCCCGGTTTCGTGGTAACACCTCTCATCAGCCCGGCTAGCTTGACTCCATTGGTGTGGAGTGCCTGGGACTCACGTCTGAGCATCCCCAGTACACTTAGAGTGGTAATTGCAAACATAACAGTGATGGACAGAATGTGGATCAATGTCACACATTCACCCCAGTCCAAAGATCTGGGCCCAAATCCATCGTTTTTCCACTCCACACCACCCTGGGTTAGACAATGGCGATATGCAAATCAGCGCTGACCCTGTGCCCCATGGGAACAGTCCAGTCCGAACTACAAAAGCCATGTCCTTCCCAGAACGGAATCAAGCATCCGAGGACCGGCCCGGTTTCGAGGTAACACCTCTCATCAGCCCGGCTAGCTTGACTCCAGTGGTGTGGAGTGCCTGGGACTCACGTCTGAGCATCCCCAGTACACTTAGAGCGGTAATTGCAAACACAACAGTGATGGACAGAATGTGGATCAATGTCACACATTCACCCCAGTCCAAAGATCTGGGCCCAAATCCATCGTTTTTCCACTCCACACCACCCCGGGTTAGACAATGGCGATATTCAAATCAGCGCTGACCCTGTGCCCCATGGGAACAGTCCAGTCCAAACTACAAAAGCCATGTCCTTCCCAGAACGGAATCAAGCATCCGAGGACCGGCCCGGTTTCGAGGTAACACCTCTCATCAGACCGGCTAGCTTGACTCCAGTGGTGTGGAGTGCCTGGGACTCACGTCTGAGCATCCCCAGTACACTTAGAGCGGTAATTGCAAACACAACAGTGATGGACAGAATGTGGATCAATGTCACACATTCACCCCAGTCCAAAGATCTGGGCCCAAATCCATTGTTTTTCCACTCCACACCACCCTGGGTTAGACAATGGCGATATGCAAATCAGCGCTGACCCTGTGCCCCATGGGAACAGTCCAGTCCGAACTACAAAAGCCATGTCCTTCCCAGAACGGAATCAAGCATCCGAGGACCGGCCCGGTTTCGAGGTAACACCTCTCATCAGCCCGGCTAGCTTGACTCCAGTGGTGTGGAGTGCCTGGGACTCACGTCTGAGCATCCCCAGTACACTTAGAGCGGTAATTGCAAACACAACAGTGATGGACAGAATGTGGATCAATGTCACACATTCACCCCAGTCCAAAGATCTGGGCCCAAATCCATCGTTTTTCCACTCCACACCACCCTGGGTTAGACAATGGCGATATGCAAATCAGCGCTGACCCTGTGCCCCATGGGAACAGTCCAGTCCGAACTACAAAAGCCATGTCCTTCCCAGAACGAAATCAAGCATCCGAGGACCGGCCCGGTTTCGAGGTAACACCTCTCATCAGCCCGGCTAGCTTGACTCCAGTGGTGTGGAGTGCCTGGGACTCACGTCTGAGCATCCCCAGTACACTTAGAGCGGTAATTGCAAACACAACAGTGATGGACAGAATGTGGATCAATGTCACATATTCACCCCAGTCCAAAGATCTGGGCCCAAATCCATCGTTTTTCCACTCCACACCACCCTGGGTTAGACAATGGCGATATGCAAATCAGCGCTGACCCTGTGCCCCATGGGAACAGTCCAGTCCGAACTACAAAAGCCATGTCCTTCCCAGAACGGAATCAAGCATCCGAGGACCGGCCCGGTTTCGAGGTAACACCTCTCATCAGCCCGGCTTGTTCTGCATTCTGTCCATCAACTGTTGTTTTTGCATTTGTCACCCGAGTGGGATGGGTATGCTCAGACGTGAGTCCCCATGCTCTCCACACCACTGGCGTCAAGCTATCCTGGCTGAAGACGGCTGATAGCCAGAAACCGGTCCTAGGATGCTTGATTCCGGTCCAGGAAAGACATGGCTTGGCAGTTCGGGCTGGACTGTTCCCAGGAGGGACAGGGTCAAGGCTGATTTGCATATGGCCATGTCTGAACTGGGGTGGTGTGGAGTGCAAAAAAAATGATGGATTTAGGCCCAGATCTCTGTACTGGGGTGAATGTATGACATTGTTCTGCATTCTGTCCATCAACTGTTGTTTTTGCATTTGTCACCCGAGTGGGATGGGTATGCTCAGACGTGAGTCCCATGCTCTCCACACCACTGGCGTCAAGCTATCCTGGCTGAAGACGGCTGATAGCCAGAAACCGGTCCTAGGATGCTTGATTCCGGTCCAGGAAAGACATGGCTTGGCAGTTCGGGCTGGACTGTTCCCAGGAGGGACAGGGTCAAGGCTGATTTGCATATGGCCATGTCTGAACTGGGGTGGTGTGGAGTGCAAAAAAAATGATGGATTTAGGCCCAGATCTCTGTACTGGGGTGAATGTATGACATTGTTCTGCATTCTGTCCATCAACTGTTGTTTTTGCTAAGGATTACAACAGCAGTATGGACAATTAAAATGAAATGTGAATAAACAGTATATACTAGGAGGTTCCAGAGAGTGGCGTGAGTGTCGGCTCAGAAATTTGAGATTAGGTAGGTGGTGGAAAAGATCACGTTTTTTGTTTATGAAGGCACTCGCGAAGGTGTGGCCCTCTTTTCTCTTTTTTTTCTTCACCACCTATATTCATGGCATTACACGATGTACAGGTGCATTTTTCTGAGCACAGTGAATGCGGGGTTAAGGATAGAAGGTGTTGTGATGGTTCTTGCTGACTGTAATACGCAACACACTGACTGAGCATGTGTCTTTTCCAACACTTTTTTATCAGAGTTTTGGGACCTAATGCAATGGGTTCTAACAATGGAATAAAATAACATGAAGACTTAAAAACCTTTTCGTCCTGACCGCTAATTTCTCATACTCAATTTCAGAGAATCCCCCATTGGCCACCCGAATATAAGCCGATTTTAGTGTGGTGCTGAAGAAGGTGGATTTGGAATCTTTTTTACCAATTGAAATTTGCGTTCATTGTTTTTAGGAGAGATCCTAACCCGCAACACAACAACGTATGAAATAGAATATCTTTTCCCATTGTCAATCTTTGTGTATGTGGGTTGTAGCTGGGATTGGCACACGTGGCATATACAATGGGATGTGTTTCGTGGGAATGGGGATTGAGGGATGGGGAGAAAATAATTGTGTATGTAACAATATTGCAACAATGTATGTTACAAAAGGTTTTTATGGATAATATATAATAAGGTTTTGTAAAAATTTACTTTTTTTTACATAAAGGGAAAAAAGTAAAGATTTGGTGATTATGAGAATTGTAAATAATATTGTGGATATGCAATTTAACATTTATATTTACCAATGAAAAAAGTAAATAAAAACTATGGAAATATGTTAATTATAAATAGTTTGAACTTGTTTCTGGTCAGCCCACTTTGCACTTTGAGCTATAAAAGAAGAAATACAGGTTGTGTGGGATATTGTGTTTCGTTTATAGTTTTTGTTTTCCCCCTGATCCCAAGTAGGGAGAACCTTTCTGTCATGTGGGGTTTAAGCATTGTAGAAATAATGGTTTCATTCAAGGAGTCAGGGAACAGTCGGAGGTATCCTATTGCAGGCAGAGCAGGATTGTGAAGTCCTACTCTTTCAGGCAGAAGTGTGTGGGTGGGATTGGCCTATTGGTGATAGTGTAGAGTGGTGGTGTACCCCTAATGAATGATGGACTTAACCCAGATCTCTTGACTGGGGGAGAATGTTAAAATCCTTCAGCATTCCATCCATAATTTGATGCAGGTTCCCCTAATGAAGGCAGATGTTTTTGGTGTACTGTATCAGTTCAGTATGCAGGCTGGTGTACAGTGTTTGAGATAGATGTTGTTTTCTTTTCCAGGGCTCAACAACTTTCCATTTTGACTTGGAAGATTTTTTGATTAAGAGCGAGGAGGAGGAGGAGGAGGCTGCCGATGGTGACTCACTGCCCGTGGTAAGGAGGAGCTAGGTTTTCTCAACTTTCCAGTACATGCAATATTGAGTCTGCTGCCCACTCTCCCCACCCCTGTTCTTATACTTTTAAATTTGTTTTGACATTCGAAAATATAAAGAGTGGTGGTGTTGTCCTAGTGTGGGGAGAGGTAGTTAGAGCTGTTCTCTCAAATATAGGCAGAGCCAGGAGAGACGGTTCTCCAAATGTACGCAGAGCTGGTGCTTTGTCACCAAGTTGCAGGCGTTTCATAGTGCGAGCGCAGGACCTGACCTTCTTCGCAGTGACCAGAACGTTGCTGACCACCTACTGCATGTAGTAGAACTGTGGTCCTGAAGAAGATCAAGGAAGGTGACGTTATTCTCCCAATGTGCAGAAGGTCCTTTAGGGCAGGAGAAATGTACACAGTAACTTTTTGACTGAGTGGACCCCGACTGAATCACTACTGGAATCTGGGGACCCCATTGACTCATTATTGAAAGCTGTGATTTCAACTTCAAAACAATGCACAAAAATTGAAAGAAATGCATTTGTTAGCACAGTCGCAGACCCCTGATTAGGCCTTGCCCCCCCCCCACCCCCATCGGAGCACAGTTTAAGATTTAAGAACCACTGCTCTTTAAACCATTAGGAATCTATTAATACTGAATTTTGATAAATTTACATTGTATTTTATAGGCACTACAGTATTCAGCTATGTATATTCTGTACGAATAGAAAATAGAGCTGATGATTATTTTATTACACCATCCATAAACATAATCCCATATAATTCTTCAGTATAATCAATGTGATGCAATAACTTTATATAATAATCCATGAAATTACAGCACATATATAAAGACTGGTCATCTGATACAATCTATATACAAAACTGGTTCATCAAGTGTTCTAGCAAATTTCTTAATTTAATGGCAGATGATTTCAATCCTACATATCAATGTTTCGATTCCCTTTGCATAAACGATCAGGCAAATAAATCAATAGATTCTCTCCTGGAAAAGGTAATCTCAAACAATTCAGGAGTCCTCTTGGTGTTTGAAGAACGTTTCACCACTATGTGAAATGTCCCAAATTGTCTCTTGTACAGCCATCATATTGTGGTATTGTCTTATACATAATTAGGAGGAGATATTCTCTAAATTTCTTTAGAACTAGTCCAATGCCAGCCACAATACTTTTCAACTTCTTTCTTAAACCCTAGGATATGGCTCGCTGAAGTGGGGTGGGTCTGATGAGCCATATATAGACGCCGTCCCTGTGCGTTGACATCAGTTTCATTTTTTGTGTGCCCCTAGACACAGATCCAGAGCCCCGCTCACAACTCCTGTAGATTTTTACCGACCCTGAATTTCCCAGAAATGTTACAGTGTGCCAGGGAAGTATCTCCCCCAAGAACAGAGTCTTTAAGCTGTGCTGTGACTACAGGAAGAGGATGCCAGTCAAACATCTGCACCATAGGCTGTGGTGCCTAGGCTCCGGTAAAGACTCGAAGTTATGCAACAAATGTTGACTAAAGAGTGAGTGGTGAACCTCTGCGTCAAGGAATGAAAGACAGTTCACTCTGTAAACAACGGATGGTCCCATCTTTTTAGAAGAGCAGAGATCTGATACTGCAGACAGAGCTAAGCGATGGTGAAGTAGAAAAGCAGGGCTTTAAGTGGGATGAAAAAACAGGTGGGTCTCTCAAAGGGGCGTGGCCAATGTAAATAAGGGTGTGGCTTAAAATGCGTAAGCTAGAAATCTGTGCTCAGCATAGTGTGCCGCCCGACTTGTATTTTGCTGTTTCTGTCGTTGCATCCAGATATATGATACAACAAGTAACATCATACCGACAACAGGTAAGGACTATTGGTTTTGTCAATGGTTGTTAGTTGCATAAGATAAATAAGCAGCAACTATGGCTTGCATATAATGTTAAAAAAGGTTCCTCTTAAAGCCCTGGTGACACCACTATAATGTTGCTGCTCCTGAGTTTCAAAAAGAGAAGAGGAATCCAGAGAGAAAATGACTCTCTTTGAAGAATTTACCTTCCCCATCAACGCTCACCTGGCATGAGGTCATGACGTAACCTCCACTAGTGAGAAGTGCACAGTGTGATGTGCCTGCTGTCACTGTAGTCTGGAAAAAATTGGACCGCCTGTGCCAGGGCACAAAATAGAGCCCGATAAAGACCCGTTTCGAGGCCCCCTTTAAAAAACTGCTGGTGCTCAGACCCGGTGAGACCCGGCCCACTTAAAGCCCTGTAGTAAAGGTTCACCTGGATTCTGCTGACCTCCAGGAGCAGGGTAGTGCGGCCTCTTAATGCAGGATGAGTTGGATGGGGCTCTCCACCTACTGGAAGCAACGCAGGGTGGTGCTGTCCTCCTAATATAACCAGCACCTATTGTGCCCTACCCCTAAAGCAAGCATAGCTGGGAGATGCAGCTCTCTTATTGACTGCAGAACTCAGTGGTGCACTCCTAATCGTTGTATGTGAATTAATAGAAAACGTTTCCCTCGAACTAAATTTAATGGAAACGTTTTTACCGAATTATGTTTTAACATTGTTTGTTTTATCGAAACCTTTTGGAGGAATGTCTTTTCTCTCAAAAAGGTGATTTTTTATTCAGTTTCAAACCATTTTCTACTCATGCATGTGAAGCAGCAGTTTAGAATGTTGATCTTTCATCCGCCCAACTGTCATTCTAACTGGAAGGCAGCAGAGGGCGCAGTACCACAAGAGTTCGGTTAGCTCCGTTAGCCACAGTAAAGATAAAGGTAACCATTTGCTGACACAAATCTGCTCTAAATGTAGTGTTTCTTTTCCTTGCCTTAAACAGAATAGACTTTCTTTTGTGTTCTAATCCAGTGCCAACAACTCTCAAAAGAAATGTAAGTAAAATATATTAACTCCCAGCATGGTGTTGCTAACTACTAGAGGGCACATCTACAGCAGTGAGAAAAGTTACAAAGAGAGAGTTTTCTGGAAATGCACTCAAAATCAAAGGGCAAACAGTCGGGAATGTGCCAGGACTGTTTCCTAAAATTGCGCGTGCTGCATGTCCACTTTGGGCTAGATATACGACCATTTCCTTTTGCGACTCGTAATTTGCGAGTCGCAAAAGAAAAGGTACAAATGTGCCTCAGACACATTTTGCATTTCCCAATGGGGTCACAAATGACCTGCCTCATCAATATTGAAGAGGCAGGTCTCCACTTGCGACCCATTGGGAATGGGCAATAACACAGGGATGCTAGCCTGCTGAGGACAGCACACCCCCCCCCCATGTCTGTGTTTGCTTTTTAAATAAAGCCTTTTTTTTAAATGCACCCCGTTTTCCTTAAAGTAAAAAGGGATGTGTTTCAAAAACAAAAATTAAATGTTTCTGTTTCATTTTTTAAGAGTAAGCTGTATTAACTGCTTTTACAAAATGTTTTCGCTGCCAATTACTATTGGGAAGCGGTCTTCTTTGGACCCCTTCCCATTTGCAAGTGGCTTACCCCCTACTTGGGGTTGGCGGTAAACTGTGATTGTTTTGCGACCGCATTCCAGTTGCAAAACAATCGTACATCCCCCTGCAACTCTTGCTATTAGGAAGGGACGCCCTTGGCACACCCCTTCCTAATATCGACTCGCAAACCCTATATTGCGATTTGGTAACAGGTTGCCGACTTGCAAAATAGTGTTGATACATTCTACAACCCTTTTTAGCAGTCACAAATAGCCTGAATCTCCATTTGCAACCTCTAAAAACGATTTGTACATCTATCCCTTTACACTCTTGTTCCGGAGTTCTATTTCTAGTGCCATTATTTAAAAATAAACATTTTACAACTATTGCATCCTTGTTTAAAATTTAATAAATCACTAATGACACGAAATACATATTATAGTGTAGTTTCGATTAAACTGTGTTTTCATTTAAATGCACTCTTACATTTTTGATTTCAATGCATTTCTATTAAAATGTTTCCACTAACATTCGATGTTTTGGTGTTTTGTTCTAAAGGACTATCCTTAAGTAAGGTTTTCCATGACTTCATTTCCTCGAATATGCTTCATATTTTTTCGTTTTTCTATGAATTCACCTACTACCCTCCTAATGTAAGCATCACAGGATGTGACTGTCACAATGTTGCCACTGCAGAGTGCACCTCTTATCTTATATTGGAAGATCTGAATGGAGAGCCTTATGGTTATGCTATGCTAATAAGGACAGAGCTGGATACCCAAAAAGAAGTTCCCTGGAGCAGGGAGACAACGGTGGCAAATTCCAGATCCTGACAACGTTCGGTGCTTTTGTCTAGCATTGCAGGAAAATATGGTTAGTGTCATTTTAGTGCAGACAGAGCAGGGTAGCTGACTTCCAAATGCAGGCAAAGAATCTCAAAGTTATCATTCTAAGGCATGTATAGTTTGGGTGTCCTGTCCTGTCGTAGCAGAAACAGCTTAGAGTGGTGCTGTCCTTCTATTTATGCAGAGATGGGAGGTGCAGGCAGAGCTGGGAGGTGCAGGCAGAGCTGGGATTTGAGGTCCTTCTAATACAAGCAGAGCCATGTGATGTAAATGGTCTCATGCAATTTGTCAAGCCAGTTTCCTGTTCCATAGGGAATTCAGTGGCAAATAGGCAATCCTTTTCACAAATATTGCTGGCTATCATGGGAAAGCTGAGGTACCAAGTACTTGTTCAAGCTCTCTGAACTACCAAGAATGTCTTCATTAGGGACTTAGAAGGTAGTGATGGCAACCAGAGGGTAATGGAGGATTACAAATTGGGACACAATAATGTTCAAGCAGTATCATAACTTTAAGAACAGTAGAATACTTTTATTTACTTCAGTATTCTTTAGCATAGTAAAATTAGTATAGTTAAAGGCCACACATCCTTCTTCCAGACTAAAATAGTTAGCCACTCACAGGGCAAGAATGCCTTGAGGAAACCATGCTTCAAAGTGGTCCACACACCACAGGCTGCTTGAGCTTGTATAGGGCAATAACTCTCTTTTGTGTGAATGTGGAGAGAATTGAGAGAGCACTCTTGTCGGCTATGATGGACTTTAGGTCTTGCTGGGCAGTAGCAGTATATTCTGGTCTTGAGCAGGCTCCTCTCCAATCAGCATGCATCAAAGTGTCACTGACAGCACCCATGTTTCACAAATCGTGAGCTGATTAAAGCAAGTTCCTAGCTCTCAGGGCTGTCTTTCCAATAAACAAGACCGTTTATCCTCATCCCTCATCTCTTCTCCCAGCTTTGTGAGAGTTCAGCCACATCTTCTGTCACTTGCTCAACCTTTTTCTGAGCTTGAAGTGAAATGTGAACCCAGATGCCTGGCTCACTAGGCTAGCTGATATACACAAGCATTGGTCCCTGATACAGCAACCATTCTCAGAACCCATGCAGCACTTGAAATTATTGTATATGCATTCTGATGATCATGACTTGAGTCTCATAGGTAGGTAAACATGCTGTGACAGTCAGAACATTTTGAATGAGAAGTAATTGAGAGAGTAAACTAACTTATGAATTCAAATCAGGGAATCCAGAACTATGTGCTTTAATTTCTTTCTTTAAGAAGTTCCAGATGAATCAAGATTTTCTCCTAGGAGCATAAAAGAAATCCAAGAAGATTTTATAGGCTGAAGAGAAGTATTTATTTTTTTATACTAAAAGAGGATTATAAATATTCCAACTTCTAGGTTTTGGGCAGTGTTGTACTTGGCCCTGTCTGCTTTATCACCCCCAAACATTTTGCCTTCACTACTCCTGTTTTCTAAACCCTTTTTTGTAGGTTTTTAGGACTTTGCGCTCCTTACCTCTGCTAACCAGTGCATGTGCTCTCTCCTTAAAACATGGTACAATTGGTTTTCACCTGATTGGTACATTTATTTTATTTATAAGTTCCTCGTATATGTTACTGTGTGGATTCAAGGCCATTGATTTAAATGCTACTCATTGTGCCTCCCATGAGTGGCAGAGTGGGCTAAAGAACGGTGATGGATCAAACCCAGATCTTTTGACTGCGTGTGAGTGTTTGATTGGTTCCGATGCTCCGTCCATCACCACCCCCTTTTGTACCATCCCATGAAAAGTAGACTTTTAAAAAATGTCTCTGGCCTGGAGCGCCGGGCCCAACTGGCCTCCCTAATTCAATCTTTACAGCTAACCCTAAGTTTCAATCTGAGATTCTTACTCCCCTATTTAATGAGATATTATTTACGAGGTCCATTCCAGAATCTTGGCCGGGGAGTATATTCAGCCTATCTACAGGAGTGGACCAATAGACAATCCTGCGAATTACCGACTCATTGCCTGGACAAATGTTGAAGCGAAGGTATTTGCTTTCCACCTACTAGAAGAGGTTGAAGAGTGGGTCTCATGGCAAAACATAACACCCATTTATCAAACAGGCTTTGATAGAGTCAACAGGAGTAAGTTCTGGGGCATTATGCTTGTTTTGGTGGGGCATTATGCTTGACATGGGGATCGATAAAGATATAATTTCCTAAACGATTTGGTCAAGGACTCGTCAGCAGTCATTAAATATGGCAGTGATAGAAGTTGTTCCTCTTCCTTTAAACTAAAATGGGGAGTGAGACAAGGGTGTATTTTCCCCCGCTTTTCACACTTTAAATTAATCATTTTGACCCAACACAATATGAAGCTAGTAAGGATATACCTTGAGTGAGTTCACAATTCATTCCAGCTCTATTATTCGCAGATGAAACAGTTCTTATTGCAAGAACCATTCTTGGCCTGCGACAGTACCTCATTTATTTTATTGACTTTATGAACAACTTAGATTTTAGCAACCATTTTAAAACATCTCATATTTTAGTTATACTTCCAAATATATATATTTAAGAAGGGTGGAGTCCTTTAAATACTTAGGTGTGCTTTTTGATTGTGGAGCCTCATAGACCCCGCTTATTTCTCCCAAAAGGAATCTGATGGCTAGGGCTGTAACAACCTTCCTTGATTTAGCCACCACTCTGGGGAATAAGGGTACTCACTAAAATCTGCTATTCAAGATATGACTCCGCAGTATGCTATGGTAGTGATATATGGGTTTATAGGGACACATCAAATCTACAAGTTGAGGAGAATATGTTTTTTTTTTTTTTTATAATTTTATTTTTGTTGTTGCTGTCACATGGTATACAGTAACGTACATTAGATCTTTGGTGCAGCGTCAACATTCAGCTGCCATAATCAGTAAAGCAACTTTTTTAATATTTCACCCCCCCAACTGCAACTTGCTACTTTCAGGGTAACTCCACGAGTCCTAGCAATGGTCTACATCAACATCAGAGTGCCCAAATGCAACTACCAGGTCTCGGTCCAGATATACAGTTCAGTAAGGGCATCTGTGGGCAGGTTTCCAAGGTTCTGTAGCATTCATTGTCTCCACATCACACTCCCCCCTCCCTTCCATCAATCCAGACCTTCGTCATCCTCTGAGCTGTCCCCATCCCCTTCCTCGGGCAGTGGCTCACATAGGTCTCCCCTATACTTGTTCCAAGGTGACCAAATCCCGTTCCATTTCCGAGGATTATGTCTCTGCTGATATACTGCCCGCTCGGTCAGCATAGTCATATCCATATTTCTGCACCACTGCGCCAGTGTCGGTGTATCTTGTGCCCCCCAGTTTTTCGCGATGTCGCGTTTCGCCAGCATTACCCCTATGACCACCCACCTCTTCGCATGCAGTGAAAGATCCGTTGGGCCCCACACATTCAGGAGGCAGATCCTGGGGTCTGGTGTAAATGGGTTCTGTAGGGTCTGACCGATCGTGCGCGTGACACGCCGCCAGTAATCCTGTATATGTGGACACGTCCATATAGTGTGGTATAGCGTACCCTCCTCCCCGCAGCTTCTCAGGCAGTGTGGGTGTTCAGCTCTATGTATTTTATATAGTGTCGTGCGGGTGTAGTAGACCCTGTGCAGCACTTTGAACTGGATCAGTCGGAATCGAGTGGAAATACCCGCCTCCTTGGGCGAAGCCAGGGCCGCATTCCAGTCAGCTTCATCTAGGTCCCCTATCTCGTCCTCCCAGTACTCCTTTAGCTTCCCCAGGGGGTCCGGCAGGTTATGCATGAGTTTCCGATAAGTGAGGGAGGTAGCCCCGGCCTCCATGTAGTCCGTCAGCAAACGGTCCTCTAACGGAGCCGACTCCGGAAGCGTCGCCCCAGTGTCTAGCACCGACAGGAGTGCGTGCCTAATTTGTATGTACCTGTACGTTTCGGTCTCCGCAAGGTTGTATTGTTCCCTTAGGGCCGTGAAGGAGAGCACACCCTCCCTGGTCCACAGATCACCCACCGTGGAGATCCCAATGTTGTCCCATTGGTCGAACCCCCTAGAGCTGCGCAGGTTACCGAGGGCCTTGGCGTCCCATAGTGGCGTGAGCCTGGTGATCACTCCCTCCCATCCCAGCCGTCTCTGAGCTTTGTGCCATAAGGCTACAGTGTGTTTGGTAGGCCCCTCTAACTTCTTCACCATCCCTTTGTTATAGAGTGGGGCTAGCAGGGTGGACAAGCCTAGTTGGTGTCTATCCGCCCTGAACGCTGGGTCGTCTTGCGCTGCGTGGATCCACTGGTTAATCACCTTAAGGTGAGCCGCCCAGTAGTATAGTTCAAGGTTGGGGAGTGCTATCCCACCGCTATACCAGTCTCTGGTTAGTTTCAACTGTGCGACCCGGGCCGGTTTGTCTCCCCACAGAAGAGTGGACAGTTGAGCCGAGACGTGGCGGAAGAATGACACGGGAACCATTGCCGGCGTGTTTTCCAGAACATAAAGGAAGCGAGGTAGCGCCAGCATCTTAAAGAGTGCCGCTCTACCTAGCAGTGTTAAGGGGAGATTTTTCCAAAGGCGCACATCAGTCTTCAATTTGTCCAGCTGTGGCTTAAGATTCAGGTCAAGGAAGGTCGAGTGCTCCCTTGTGATCCTAGGTATTTGAAGGCGAAACGTTCCACGAGTAATTGGCAATCTTCAGGCAGTATTGGAAGGTCGCCCTTTATCATATATATCACGGATTTGGACCAGTTGAGCTTATAGCCTGAGGCCGTACCGTGGCTTTCACATAGTGCCAGTAAAACCGGGATACCATTCGTGAGGTCCGTAAGGTAGACGAGCATGTCGTCGGCATATAGGGAAACCCTATCCTCGCCTCCACCTTCCCACGGTATACCTTTCAGCAGCTGGGTGTTTCTGAGGATCGTGGCCAAGGGTTCTAGCACTAAGGCAAACAGTAGTGGCGAGAGTGGGCATCCCTGTCTCGTGCCCCTTGCCAACGGAAACTCCCTTGATATGTGTCCGTTCGCGGTCACTCTAGCCATGGGTTCGGTGTATAGCAGTCTGACCCATGATATGAACGTTGGGCCGATACCCATGTGTTCCAGGACCGCAAAGAGATAGCGCCACTCCACCATATCAAACGCCATTTTGGCATCAAGCGACAGTACTGCTGCCGCTTCCTCCAACTGCGGGGCTCGGGCCAATACCCCATGCAGCCGTCGCAAGTTCAGCGCCGTACTGCGGTGTGGCATAAAGCCCGACTGGTCCGGGTGTATAAGGTGCGCCAGATGGGGCAGTAGCCTGGTGGCCAACAGTTTCGCCAGGATTTTACTCTCGGCGTTAAGGAGGGAGATCGGGCGATAGGATTCGCACTCCTCAGGGGGTTTGCCAGGCTTAGGTATTGCGACTATTGTGGCCGTGCGCTGATCAGGGGGCAGTCGTCCCCGTCCCCTGCACTCCCGAAACACATCGAGCAACGGCGCGGACAGTGTCTCGGACATGAGTTTGTACCATTCTATTGGCACACCATTGGGGCCCAGTGCTTTCCCGGGGTGTATCGCTGCTATGGCTGCCTGTAGTTCCTCCTCCGTTAGATCGGAGTCGAGCTCGTCCCGTTGGTCTGGGGAGAGAGTGTGGGTCGGCACTCCCACAAGGGAGCCCTCCGCCATTTCCCGTGTGACCTCATAGTCAGGGGAGTATATAGAGTGGAAATGGTCAGCTAGGAGTTCCACTATTTGTGCCGGACTGGTATGTACCTCACCCTGAGAGTCCCTCAGTTGCAATATCGCCCGTTGGCCTCCCCGCGCCCTCTCCAACCATGCCAGGAGCTTCCCAGCCTTATCGCCTATGTCGTACACCCTGCTCGCCGTTGCGGACATATTGTCTCGCACTCTGCGGCGCAGAAAGTCGGAATGACTCTGCTGGGCCATTCGGAGTGTGTGCTGGGCGTCTCCAGTCGGGTTCCCCTCGTGTTCTCGTGTTGCCTTATCCAGTTGTTCCTCCAGGTCTGTTAGTTCCTGACGTTGTGTGCGTCTGTGTTGTGCGATCACCGAGATTGCCTGTCCGCGGAGGACTGTCTTGTAGGCCTCCCACAGAATAGTGGGCGACTCCACCGACCCCACATTCTCTGCAAAGTAAGACCGTGTGCTTTTCCTCAAGGCCCTGGACACGCCCGGTTCTTTAAGGTAACCCGGGTAAATAGGGTAAAGTCGTCTGCGGGCTTGACTCTGACCGGACAGAGTCAGTGTAAGCGGGGAGTGGTCAGAGATCCCTCTCGGCCTAATTTGGGAGTCAGTGAAAGCGAGGAGTCCCCCCCCCAGCGTCAGGAAATAGTCTATCCGCGACAGGCTGTCATGGACTGTGGAATGGTATGTATATTGCCTATCATCTGGGTGTAGCCGCCTCCACACATCCACTAAACCCTGCGCTTCCATGAAGTCACGCAATTTGGAGGGCCCTGGTGTACGCATGCGCGTCGGGTGGCGGTCTAGAGAGTCCAGTGCCACAGCATTGAAATCTCCCCCCATAACAAGATCCCCTTCAGGAAGATCTAACAAGAATTTCCCTAGTTCCGGAAAAGCTATATTGTGTAGCGCTGGTGGGATGTAAACTGAGACCACATTCAGTGGCTTTCCCTCCCACTGGCCGTGTATCGCCGCAAAACGCCCCTGTGTGTCTGTTGCCGTTGATTGGACTATGAACCTGGATGAGCGATGAATCAATATCCCGGAGCCCCGGGACCCCTTTGTGAACCCAGAGTGGACTATCATGCAATAACCTTTTCTGTCTAGGGCCTTCGTGGCTGAGCCGGTGAGGTGTGTCTCCTGCAGTAGGACCAGGGCGGGGTGTAGCCTCTTTATACTCTGCAAGACCAGCCCACGTTTAATCTTGTCGCCCAGGCCCCTTACGTTCCAGGACATGAGGAGTAGCGGGGACGCCTGCCCTACATTAGTGTCTTCCCCCATCCTGCGTGGGTGTATGGCCTGTGAATTTACGTTCGGGGACGACCATGAGGTCCGTGCAATGCCCCTGTGTGTTGCATTGTGACAATACCACCCTATACTCGTGTGCCCTTTTGTAGCAACTCTGCCCCTGTGTAGAAACTAAAAACCAAAACTCCCTTCTACCCCCAACTTCCCCCCTCCCTGCCCCCCTGCTCAACGGACTCAGAACTGCCCGCCCCCCCAACTCAGCAGAGTGCCTGATCCCGCCCCATAACATAGTACTTGCTCGCTGGGGTGAAGGTTTCTCCGTGGTCAGCGGCCCCCTTCTTCAGCTGCGGAGGCCTTTCCGCCCAGTGTCCAAGGCGGCGTTGCCTTTACATACCAACGTCCGTTCAGTCGGACCATGGCTGTGACTTATTGATCCCCGTTTACATTGTCCTCCTGACGGTCGGATAAAGGGGAATGTATCTCTAGATCTTCGTCGTTGGCTTGTGAGTCTTGTCGGGAGCCAGCTGTACGGTGTTTGTTCTGTCTATTTGAGCGACGAGGGCCCGCTGTTCTCCAACCCTCCAGCCAATCCTGCGCCATCTCCGGGGATTCAAAAAACCAAGTCTTGTTGTCCGCTACGACCCGAAGCCTGGCCGGGAAGAGCATCGAGTACGGGATTTCTCTGGCTCGGAGTTCTTTTTTGACCTCAAAAAAGGTTCGCCTCCTCCGTGCCACCTCGGCCGTGTAGTCAGGAAAGAATGCCAGCGTCGCGTTCTGGATCTTAATGGGGGGCGAGTTCCTCGCCGCTTGTAGGATGGCGTCCCGGTCTCTGAAATTGAAGAGCCTCGCTATGATCGGTCTGGGGTTAGCTCCCGTCTTGGGGCGTCCCCCCGGTACCCGGTGCGCCCTTTCCACCGTGAAAAAGGCGGAAAGTCCTTTGGGCTTCAGGGTGTCTTTGATCAAACTCTCTACGTATAGGTCCATCGCCCTCGTGTCTTCCGATTCTGGCACACCAATAATACGGATGTTGTTCCGCCTCGAGCGCCCCTCCTGGTCATCGAGCTTGTCTCGTAGATCTTTGTTCTCCTTCGAGATGCGTTCCACAGTAATCTGGAGTTCCGAGACGTCCTCGACCAGGGACTTGGTCACAACCTCCATATTGTTCACTTTTTCTGTCATTTTGTGAAAGTCCGCCCTTATAAGTGTGATCTCGGCCGAGATCGACCCCACCGTGGCCTGTACCTGCGTGAGGGCCCGCATGACGTCATCGATGGTCGCTTTCTTGCCTCCGGCCACTTCGGTTGTCTTACTCGCCAGTGTTTTGGCTTCCTGCGAGGGAGAGGGGGAGCCGGGTTTGTCATAAGCAAAGCGGTCCAGGCGTGATTGTGTCGCCCCGCCTTTATGCCCCTTGCCAGCCATCCCGGAGTCTCTCGGGCCAAGCTATCTTCCTCTATAGGCCACCGGGGTTCTTCCCTGGGCCCCCGCTGTGGTTATGGGGGTAAGATTGGCCCTCGTGAGGTGTACCAGTGAGTTTGCGGATCTGAACGGGCCTCTGGTGTGTGGCGGCCGGCCGGGTCACGGAATCAATGACGGGGCGTGCAACCGAATAATGCCGCCCTGGAGGACTCCCACTGTCCCTTTCCAGCACCGCTTACAGCGACCCTGTCTCGCCGGAGCTTCGTGTTTGGTCCCCTGATGGCGATGGGGGGCTCGGGTTCTTCCCAGATAGGCCCTTCCGCTGCGAGGACGGGCGCCCCGCGCAGATGCTCTGCTGGTGCCTGCGTGGGGACGCTCTCGGGTCTGTTGCGCCCTGCCAGGCTCTCCGATCGGTCAGGGGGGGGGGCCGCCGTGCAGACACTGGGGCAGCGCGGTTCCGCCGCTGCCAGACTTTGTGCTCCGGCCGCTGCTGCTGAAGATGGCGGCGTCAGCTCCCCCCGTCGTCTCTCCGGGCGCCGGAGTCCGTCCTCACCTAGCGTCCCCCTCACCTCAGCTGAGCCTCCCGACAGGCAGCTCGGCTCCCCGCGGTCCGGTGACGGATGTAGGAAGGCTTGGTCTCCGATTACCCCGGCGCTCTCTGTGGTCGGGTGTTTCCGGTGGATGGCTGCCTGACCCAGGCCACTTCCTGTCGGCGTGCCGCTCACTGTGCCTCCCGGCCCGGAGGTCGCTCACAGGCCCGCTCGGGGCGCTGACAGTAACTGTCGTTCCCGACCTCGGATTGAGGTCCAGCAAAATCGGACTGCCGCCGCCTGGTCCTGGGCTTCACTGCCTTCCCGCCTGGGAAGTTTTGTTACCGGATAAGTGTGCGGATTTAGTTGGGAGCCGCTTCAGTCACGGAGCTCTCCTTCTAGGCTGCCGCCATCGTCGGCTGCTAGCCACGCCCCCCAGGAGAATATGTTTTTGAGGCGATAGTTATATCTACCTCAATTAACCTCTTTTTATATTTTGCAAGAGGAGCTAGGCTTAAGAGGTATCTCAGATATGTTAGAATGACACCCTCCAATCAGATGGGTCTTGGCTTAGGTAAATATGGAAACTGGCCTCAAATGGGTGATTATGAGGGATTGTAAGAATTTGGAACTGGGAGATAAAATTGCTTGGCTGAAGTATATTAAATCCATATTTACTGTACTGGGATACCCAGAACTATATGATTCTCTTGAGTTATTTGTTAAATCTGATTGGTGTTGGAAAAACTTGATTTTTTTGTCCCATGCACAGGAAAGAAGAGAATCAAGAGAAATGTGTAATCTGCTCGCATGTGCACATGCTGTATTGAGAACTACACCATTTATCGAGCCATATTTGACGTCAATGACCAATCTGAATCACCTATATCTATTAGCTAGATTCATGTTGAATTTGATCCATTGCCTTTTGTGTCATCTGAAGGGTTGGAATCGTGTTGCAACTTTGGGGCCATGTAGTTGAGATTCTCTGTCAACTTAGGACACCGTACACTTTCTTATGTTTTGTGAATAATATACAGAACAGCGTCAAAAGTTTATCTTACCTTTATTGACAGGGAGGGGCTTTACTCAGGTCAGGCCTGTATTTCCAAATGCTACCTAATGAATTTGTGTGATTTAATTTTGCCTCCTTTTTGTCCAATACTGTGAGATTAAGATTGATGTCGGACAACTAGATAAATGTCAACACCCATTGGAGTGGTGACGAACTGGTGCCTGATGACTTATGTTTTTAGATATGTGACCGCCTTTTCCTACATGTATTATATCTATGATATGCTGTTACCTTTGTTTTTAACAATGACATGTTCATTTTGAAATATTTATGTGTGAAGTCTGTTGCATGGTATTTTTATTTGTGTCTTTATATCTTTTATGGGTTTTTTATTAACCAAATAAATAATTAATTGAGTGAGTGTCTGATGTATGCCCCTCTGGTAGTAGAACTTCTCAGTCAAATGCCTTTCACTTAAAACAGGTATTGGCTTACTGTTCGTGGTGAAGATAAGATATACTGAAGGTGAAGGATTTCACTTCATCAAGGCATAGAGCCATAGAAGATGTTTCATTGCTTGCATTAAGATTAGTTGAGTCAAGTTTAGATTAAATCTTAGAGAATCCATATCTGTATTGGAGGAAACTGGTCTGTGAGAAGTGCATTTTTTGACACAGTATTTTCTAACTTCAATGTGGAAATTCTGGATAAGATTTTGAGATCAGTGTTCAAAAAGTAAAATGTATATCTCATTTGCACAATCATTTATGTTTTTATCTACATTTGAAAGTGATAACAGTTATTTCTATACAGGGTGGTTTATTTTTATTAGAATGTGCAGGAATAGCTGTTTACCAATAATGGTTCTTGGCAAGTGCCAAAAGAAGGACAATATTCACTTCAGTAACTGAGCAAAACGACGTGCTTTGTTGCTGCTGTTATATTTCATATACTTACAGTGTTTCCACTGTTATCTAATGATGCTCAACTCTTATTTTTGGAATAGATGAAAAGTTGATGATTGTATTCAGAATGTTAAGTGTCATGGTCATAGTATGAAGACAATTCCACTGAAATATTAGAAAAAACAATGTTATCATCATTTACGCAGAGTGGAGTAACACGTCTCAACCCTGCTCTCTTTTTCATTAAAATGGTTAGGAGTTTACCTGCCTTCAACCTGCCTTCTCTCTGTTAGCCCAAAATCACATTTTTGTTCTAGAATATAGGGAGACTACCTTTATTTCAGTAACTCACAGTAGGCATACCTAGCTTTAGTAATTTGAATTAAATCTTCAGCTGGCCACATGGGTTCATTTCCTAAAATCTCTAGCAATCTGAATATCTCTCCAGAGGAGGATGTTTTGTTCCTTGCTGAGCCCTGGCAATGCTTCGAGTAACTTCTGCACTATACCACCCCTAATGCATTCTTACTTGAAAGCTCGGAATAGTTTCTGCATTACTAATAATATATCCATCTATTAACACAAACCACAAACTGAATTGCTTTGGGTGCTCAAATTCTCCTTTTTGCCTTTCATAATTCTCTCTCTTTCCTCCCTTCATCTTTTACCTTTCTTGACAGATTACAGAGATCATCAGCATCGGTGGAGGCCTGATACTTAGTCGCCCCAACTGTGATGGCTCAATGCAAGGCTCGTCCTCTGCAGCTGTGCCCTGAGTTGTCCCACAGACTGATTTGCAACCAGATGTACTTCAATGTAACTCCACATGGCCAGCTCATTCCATCTTTCCATCGAATGTTGGCCAAGTATCTGCTCCCTCGCTATCACTGTGGGACTGATCTCTTTCTTTTAAGGATATGGGCCAGGCTCTTGAAAGGTAGCTGTTGCTGTTTCTCCTACAGAAATGATGATACGACTTACACATGCTTCCAATCTATCCATGTGAATGGAGTTGTTTAACCAGTAACCGAGCATCAAGCATATCTCCATCAATTCATGTCCCCAATAACATACCTTCACCTCACTTTTAATCCATCAAGACAATCACCGGCCTCCTGTGTTTACAAAGAGAGGCTGAATCAATAAAGCCTTCCTAAGATTCTCCCAATATCTAGCCGTTTACTCACCCAAATTCTGTACACTTGACACCAGTTGGTGCCTACTCTTCCAGGCATCATTTGTAACCAGCAGTTCACCTGATATATGATCTTTCTCAAGCAGAGCATTTCTCATTGTATGTATTCACTCCAGTCTGCTTTGACCAAACTGCCCATTCATCTGTGGTTCTTCCCCATCCGCTTTCCCACTCTCCTTTCTTTCCCAGTTCAACTGCATCCGGTAGCTCTGTCGACCAATCATCCTTTGTAGCCAATAACCCATCTGTGCAGATACTTGTCTACTCGTGCATCCATCCATCCTTTCATCGCCCATTTACCTTGCATGAGAACATCTAGGGCTCCCCTTGAAAGTAGGTTTTCTGTGTACAGGGCAGCTGCTCTTGTGCTGCCCTAGGGTCACAGGAGTGGATCCAGTTACTACTTCTAGGGAGGGATGGACAGTAGCAAGGCCAAGATGGAAGCAAACTCCACACTGCGTCTGGGCATACACTAATACAGGAAAAGCAGAAGTTGCACACCTTCATTTTCAAGCTGTACCTGGCCACAAGCTTCAGCTACCAAAAACAAAGAAGAAAGCTAAATAGTGCTACTTTTCCCCAATCGTTTTTTTAAAAGTTTGTCTGGTATTATTCATTTCGTAGAGTAATTATATTCTATGTTGGGCTTGACTAGGAATGTCATCAGGAAATCACCATATAATTCAGTGGGTGATGGTGAGACTGGGAAGAAAATTAGCTGACACCCTGACATGCTCTTTCTTGGTCTTTGATGCATCCCTGCAAGAAAACTATTTAAAATGGCATTAGCCACACTGGCTGATTTCCTTTTTTTTGGGGGGGGGGGGGGGGGGGCGGGGGGGGGACTTTTTTTGTCCTCAAATCACCAAAGCTGTTGCAAACTAAGGCTATACTGTGTTGGGGGACTGGCCATCGCCTGCTGCACTTGCATTAGCCCCAGCACCACAATCTGGGCTTAAAGTCTGTACCCATTTTAGTGGTTAGGTGTAATCATGATACCACTCAGTTTTCTCCAACCAACACTTCACCTTATAAAATCGGCCCTTACTGTATCCACCCTGCCTCAAGTGCTTCATATACCCAGCATGCAGGTCCATTGTGATGCTTTTAATCAGCTCTCCAGAGACGGAGGACATGGGTCTAACCAGTGTATGCAAATCTCCCTTCTAGCAAGAAGGTCTAGATAGAACAGTAGGCACTGTCTACTAAGAAGACTTATCTTTACAATATCGACCTCTACTAGAACCAACAAAGAGGTCATCTTGATGAATACCCCCATAATTTCCGAAATTATGTTGCTCCCAATCTCCTTTGATCATAGGACAGGTGACAAATATGTGTTCATCTTTTGCTTCAAGATGGCCACATCTTCTACACTTGAGGTGTGGTCTTTTACAAATCTGGCAGTCCTATGAAGGGTGCATTATGGCATGATAAGGGTGAAAAAATAGTTTATTTTTAAGTTAGCAGGTTTGACCGTCAAGTACAACAGTTTTAAGGATCTGTGCTACAAGTGTGGCAGACGAAACCCTGGAATAATTTTCTCCCATACCTTCTGTGGTGCCACCAAATTTCAGTACTTGGCATCCAAAAAGTTCCAATATCAGATGGCAACCTCTTTCTTCGCAGACCTTACATCCTGAAAAAGTGACTCATCTGATCTCTGACTTGACCTCCCACATCAGTCAGCGATGTTCCAGCACATAATCTCTGACTTAGATGTGTTCACAGAGTTTCCCGATAGGGACCCAAACTCATCCACTAACTTCTCTACACGAGGGATGGTCTTGGCGGGATCTGATGTGAGATCATCAGCGTAAAGCGCTATCTTATTTTTGTAGTGCTGTATGGAGAAAGAGGTTACTTATTGATCCCTTCTAAGTAGGTGGGCGAATGGCTCAGTATAGATATCAAAAAGAAGGGGGGACAGGGACCAACCCTGTTTCATACCTCTACCAATTTGGAAGCTGTTAGTCATTGAATAGAATTTGGGCACACAAGGTCATATATAATCTCTGGAGAGTCAAGATGAAACAGGAGCTAAAGCCAAATTTCGCCAAGGCCTCCCAGAGTTATGCCCAGCATACTAGGCCGAACGCCTTGATAGCATCTATTGTAGCAACTGCCAAAGGGATTGAATATGACATGGCTACGTCTATAGATGCTATCAGTTGTTGACTGAGCTCATGAATCTGGTGCTTTGGAACAAAGTCCTTTTGATGAGGCTGGATTAACTGTGGAGCAAATTTAGTCAATCCGGCGGCCAAAATGCTCATAAAGACCTTATAATCGACATTCAGTAAGTAAATTGGCATTTCTAGAGTCCTTGGCACGTTTTAAAATCAAAAATAGCGTAACTTTCCTCCATGAGTCTGGGATCTGAGCACTTTCAAGTTAGATGAAGTTAAACAGTTTGCCCCAGTTAGGCACAACCTTTTCCTTCAAGAACTTATAAAGCACTGATGGAATGGCATCTGAACCTGCAGCCTTCCCATTTTTAACATGTTTTAAATGCTCCAAAATTTCTTCCTCAGTGATCTGTGCCTCGAAGTAGTCCCGCCATGACTCCTTAAGCCCTGAGAGGTCCCTTTCCTTCAACCATTCCCTGAGCCTGTCGAGGTCCGGTTAAACCTCTGTGTATAGTGCTGAGAAGAGGGAGACCAAATGATACTACATTTCTCTTGCCTTTTTTTTTCAATATCCCCCCCGGTAATTAATGATCAGCTCCTTGGTGTTATTTCAGGATCTCTCTGTCCTCGCCGTCCATGCCAAGAGTGATCCTGATTGTACCCCATATTCAAAGAGTTTACTGACACTTGGCCTGACATATTTCCCTGCACTTCTTCTTAAGCTTGATTTAAAAATATAGCTGCACATCTTTAAGATGCTTCGCTGTTTTTTCCCTGTCCAGATTTAGCTTTTGTGTCTGTAAATTAGCCTCCAAAACCCATATTTCATGTTCCATTCTCTCTGCTTAATTCCTAAAGTGAGCTTGACTTCTTAAGATACCCTGTATGAATGCTTTGAAAGTGTCCCTAACTACAGCGAGGAAAGCAGATCCCATGTTATTGATGAAAAAATCATCACGAGTTCTTTTCAGGGCCACTACAATTTCTGCTTGTACTCCTGGCATCATGCATTCTTATGTCCCTCAGGCCCTTGGCACAACTGGGCCTTGGAGTGAAACCTCTGCTCTAAATGGGCGCAACACCAAGGCTGCCTGCCTAATAGCACCTCTGACTTGAAGGAGAAAGCCCAGGACCTTCAGTTAAACAGGTGGACCCCCACCGAAGCATGAGGCAAGCTCACAGTAGTGACAGATGCATCATCTCTGGGGAGGGACATTCGTCTAGGTGAATTGGAAATCAGGGGTACCTGGTACTCAGTGGAAAGCTCCACAACAGACTTCTGGAGCTTCATGCCATTCTCTAATGGCCTTCCCCTAATCCATCAGCAGGGGCCAGTTCATGTCCGGATGGGGACAGGACCACTATGTGGTATTACAACAAGTAAGGCGGTGTGGGGTCTTGGACCTTGTGCCAGAAGGCACTATGCCTTTGGGCATGGCCTGACCATTAATGGGAGTGCGGTGCTTCGATATGTTGAGCCTGAGCATTTGCCTTACTATTCATCTACCTCTCCTGGACAACATTCTGTCTCAGGGCAAGGCCCTGCACTCAAATTTTGAGAAAGCTCGGGTCCACTTAAACATCCCTACTCAACCAGGTAGTCTTTTTAGCTGCTTGAGAGGTAAGAGGTAGGAAACAGTCATAATTAAAATCTCAATACAGTGTAACCAATTTGGTCATACAATAACTACTCATTAACTAGAACTGAGATTCGTAAAGTTTAATTATAAATTAAAAAATAGATTAATGGAAGTCATTTTCAGCATCACAGTATAGAAATATAGGACAAACAGAATGAGTCCAAATCTCCTAAAGAGATTTACCCTAAATAACAAAAGTCATACAGCTAATTCTGTTATAATGATGCAAGTAGTAAGGAAAACAAATGGAATGTTAAATTGCATCAGTTGATTATCAGAGGTAAGTATGAGCACACTATCTCTCCTTACACTACCTTAAAAGAGACAACCCTAAACTAAGAAGTATAAGTAAGTATGAAAATATAAGGTATCTGCTGTCTGAGTCTCCAGTGGAAGAAACTCCAGTCAAGAATGATAAAGTCAAAGCAGATGGAGAGGTCTGCACCTCATGAAGTCCTAAGATGTCTCTCTGTCCCTCACTGCGTTACAACATAAGATCTTAGTTGCATTTAGGACAAAACACGTGATCAGCTCCAGTAACTTTCCACGATTCCAGCACAAATTGGCTACTGGCACCACCATTCCCACATCGATAAGTTGCTACTGCATTCGTCCTTGGCCATTGTTCTCCTCCTCCATGGGAACTCGCCCCCTCGCTCGTTACCTTGTTTCTCCCTGCCAAGGTCCGTCTTCACATACCTCACTATCTTACTAAAGCACAAAACCCTCATTTACTAAATAATGAAGCTTTGTCCGCATTTGCAGTAGAAACAAATAAAATGCAAGCAAACACATTCTACATTGAAGGTTAAATATTAATTTAATGTTAGACTTAAACGTGAGCTTGCACTGAAACTATACTTGAGGCCACAAATCATGTCAACTTAATTGTGCACAGAGTTACAAATATGTGCACGTTACTAAACACAGTTTCGTAAAGAATGAATAAATGCAAAAGATTAAAAAGATGTTGCTTCAAAATACACCAATATGGATATAATATTTAGTCGCATGCATAAATGTCTAAACATTAGTCTGCACATACATAACAGCTTCACAATGACACGCGCTATAAGCTGCATTTTCTTTAGGAATATTCATATGTAAGTATTACAAGAAACTCTAGTAATCACATTTTTAAGCACACTGTTTATAATTCTCATTGGTTTTCATGTGGAATACTTTAAATACACAATACCCCATCTTATTTTAGTAACATTAACCACACAGCTGACACATGATTAAAACTAACTCCTATGATATCTTAGGGTGGAATTAAAATTACGCTGTTCGAATCTCCCCAGTTTACGCCTCCAAGTGTAGAGATTGGGTAGCGACAATTTATCGGTTACAACTTACCTGCTGAAGAGATCAGAAATGTTTATCTGAATTCTATTACATTGTAAACTATCATCAAGGGGTTCTAAAGGATGTGCATTTTGACATAATAAGGAAAGATGTTCCATGAGAGGAGCAACAAGAGGAGACAAATGTAACAAACCAACCAAGATATATATGACTTTAAGAATATTATGACCTGCTCCATGACGCACAGATGTTTCAGAGCAAGTCCAAAGAATCTGGTGAAAGAAATTATATTTATCTTAAACAGAGGCGATTTCTAAGGGTGGCTTGGTTCAGAGATGAAACCAGCTTAAGAATTGATCACTCTAAAAGCACTGATTTATGGTAATGAAATGAAATGAGGCTGTAATCTCAAGATAATTTCTCCGAAGGTCTTCAGGACATCACTTTTGTACCAAAAGAAACAGATGAAGTCTTTATGTTGGAGCAGAGATTGACTTTGTTTAGGCATGTTATAAGAGTTGCTTATTTGGATTGTGAGGACATAAGCCATATCTGTTTCAAAAAGCTGTACATATCTTGAATGAAAGCAATTTGACGTAACAATGTTATAGTTGTGCACACCACACGTACCTTTACAGTGGAGTCTACAATAGATAGTTAAATTTACTTTAACAAGTCAGTACCTTGTACTACAGTAGTATTATCTTGCACACACGTTGAGTTTTGATTTGCAAAGCACTTTACAAATAAAGTTTTACTTTTCCCTTAACAATTATAGCCCATTTCCTTGCAGAATCATCATCTTTTGTTAGCAACTGGCTTCTGAGATGCAATTTTATTTATGTTATAGTTATCTTAATATAAGTAATGTATGTTTCCAGGATGACATCATTATCATGACCAACATAAGTTGGGGGATTATGGACCCAAAATGTATGAGTCTTTAATTTAAACAGGAAATCCATCAGGGATCAAGCTACAGGTATTTGCTTTGAGAAGGTTTTTGCAATATTTTGTAAAGACAGGGATCAAGGTTATTGTAATGCCGCCTCAGAGACCAGATTTCACCATAAAATATATTCTTTAAAGCAGAACCGAAGACTTGTCCATGCTAAAGGCTTCTCTAGTCTGAGTTGTCACACTGAAGCTTTTTCTTATTTATTTCCTGTTCACTGCTGTTTACAAACACATTAAAAATGTTCGTTCATAATTAGCAGTCTAAACTTAAATTCTGGGATATGGATTTAGCTCTGCAATGTGTGATTCAACACAAGAAATTCTCTCTTCAGCACATTCACAGCTTTAAAAAAAAAACTGCTAGTTCATAATATATAACAGTATGGAAATAACGTTTCTGAATTTTAACCTAAATGTTAAGAAAAAAGATTTCCCTCTGAGGATTTGCTTGTGACATTTCTTTGTGCTTACAATGTGCTAGGTATTTGGCTTACTGTATGTTGTTAACCACTATGAAAACATTTATGTAAATATATATGTATTGCAAAAATCTGTTGTATTTGTATTTTATTATTTCTTGGAATAAAAATTTGGTTAAACTGAAGGATATAGGTCTGGCCTCAGTAATATTCTAGTGGTAAATGTTCTGATTATAAATAACTATTTTACTTTATTTAAATTTAAAAAAGTGTATATAAAATCAAATGAATTAAAGGTAGAAACTTTTACAGGATGTTCTTGGCTTTTTGATCGACAATGAGATGACGTTGCACTTGTGTTGTCAATTATGGGGGCATTATATCTTTTTGTATCCATCTGTATATGGACCTGAATAAAAAAAAGATCTCCGCTTTGATTAAAGTCTTACATTTTGTAGGAACCTTCCTCGTGTACAGCTTTAGTGCAAGGATTTTAGAAATCACAGGAAAACCGACAAATCCCCTGTGTGTGCTTCCTGTCCACTAACAACAAGGCCATTTTTAGTTCTTGGCTACTGACAGCTTTAGCTGTCGGACGGCAGATCTATTATTTCCAGCATATAATGTAAACTTAGAGCGGATTTGGGTCGGCCTTTGGTCATGATTGAATGACTGTTGTTGTCTGTTTGAGTTATCTCTACTTGATTTGATGGCTGTCCTCCCCATTCTGGTTTTCTCCTGTCCAGGAAAAATGTTGGTCTCAAAGTGTTCTCATTCCATGAGATCTATTTTTCCACAGCATACTTTAACCCCTCCCATGCTGGTGACGGAACTGCTCCGTCACCAGCCTCGGTCGTGCTGTGCTGGTGACGGAGCGGTTCCGTCACGGCCCACGCGCCGCTGATTTCGCGCCTGCGCGGCGCGTTCTAATGAGCGGGCGGGGCGTGACAGAACCGCTCCGTCACAAGCACAGCGCGCTCGAGGCTCGTGACGGAGCGGTTCCGTCACGAGCATGGGAGCGCCGCGCTGCCCCCTCTCCCCCTAGCGCAGCGGCGGAATTGCCGCCGCAGCAAAGGGGTTAATATAGTGCACTGTGTGAGTAAAAAGATTCAGTTTATGCCACTACCTGTGCATTCACTGCAGCTCTGCAAGAAACTATTGTGTCCCGCACAGGCAAGTAGATACTGCTTCTCATTGGGGAGATTTTCTTTGACCCTGGTGACTCCTGTTACTTATCTGATAGGTATTGGGGCTCCTGGTCCCTCCCCTGCCACAGCTAGTCCTGGTCTCTCTCCACCCAGTGCTAGTCCCTCTTTTGCCAACTGCTGCAGAGAGTCCTAGCCCCTCCCCTACCTCACATATGGTTGTGTGTTCAATCAGCCATGACTACCAGTGCACCTCAAGCAGGCGCCTGCAGAAGACAGCTCTGTGTAATAAATGTTTGAGATAAAGAAAAGTTAATTTCTCTACCCTGAACTCTCTCATCTTATCTAGGTTAATTATTACCCTGTCTTCACCAATGATTAATCTATTATAGTTCTTGATCAAAACTCCGCTCGGATGCATTAAAGCAATTCACTTGTATCAACATTCAGATGGACATGCTGTTACAGAATCGGAAGATGAGAGGGATAGGTGAAGATGACTGACTGTTCTTTGTTTTGTTTTCACCTTTCCAGTCTGTGATTGTATTTTCATTTGGATAAATTAACATTCACTTAAAAATTTGACATCACTTGCAAAAACACCGTCTTTTACAGATTCCTATTCCATTTTTCTCTTGCAGGTCAACGTTTTTCTGTGAGGGACCTGGGAGAGCATGGAACAATTAGTGTACTAGGCAGAAGCTGGGTGACCAAGTGACCCAGATTTGCTGGAACAGTCCAGTTTTTTCATCATCTATGGCAACATATTAAACCAAATTCAACACGTGCCCCCTTTTTTAGAGTGGGCCCATTGTTAGGAGTTTGGGGGAGTTAGGACCGTGAGGACACTGATCAAGGCTGTCAGAGAAAGGAAATGTCTCGAGGAGGTGGAAGTGAAAACAGAGAGAGAAATTTGGAAGGCGATTGGAGAGTGTTGGCTTTACCTGATTAGAGATAGAATAAAGAACCCATAACTCAAGTAGTATCCACGTTACAATACATTTGCAGAGTTATCAGAACTCGGCAACTAGCGATGAAGGTGTGGTGAGAAACTCATAGTAGGAGGACGACCGCTGCTTGACACTGCTGATTAAAGATAAAGAACATGCAACACAGTCAGCAGTAGATGATCTCTCCAATCTCCCTAAAGTCCACATCTGCAAGAGGTGCAGCCAAGCACACCTGCAAAGCTCCAAGCACACACACATCAGCTGTGCTAGCCTGCAGCCAGCGAAGCGTGCCTTAGCAGCCCACACACTGGAAGGAAACAAATCCCAAAGCCGAACAGAGTGCAGTGAGCGTCCCAGCAGCTTGAGCATGGCCAACACAAAACCAAAGCCATACGTGCCCACCAGCAATGGGAGTAGAAGCAGAGTGTGTCCTAACACGCTTCCACAGCCTGGACAGAGGGCACCAATGGGAACAAGTGCAAGGCATGAAAACCACTTGAAAGCCCTGTAGGCTGTCATATTAAATGCCACATACGGCTCTTAAGGGAGCAGATAAACCTAAAGCCCCAGAGGAAAATGCACAAGCTTAAATAGACAGAACAAAATAAAGCTCCAAAACTGAAGCCACACTTTAGAAGGGCAAAGCACATCATCAACAGCTGAGCATTCTAGTATCACACAAGCTAGCTTAAAGGTAGAGCAGAAAAAACAGTAGGAAAGTTCCAAAGGGGTGAGTTAGCAAAAGGATAGCATGCATGACACAACTGCATAGGCACATGTGGAAAAGGAAATCGCTCTAGGTTAACGTTAACAGCTGCGACCAAATTCAAGTCCTTAGGCACCATGTTCAGAAGACGCCGCCTCCTTTATAAAACTTCCGCCACAATTTGACACAGAAAAAAAACAAAATATTGGGTTAGAAGGGTGGAATGGATTGAAAAAGTTGCTAACTGCATGATGTGGTAAAGGAAGTCTTCAAGAAACTCCTTAAAGAGATAGAGATTACATACCAGAAACTAAAAAGATGCCCTTGCGAAAAAGTTCAACTTGATGACCAATATAGACTACACAAGATACATTTTAATAAGACAACCCAACCCAACACCCAGGTTAAACAATGGATGAATTCAGAGAATGAGTGGAAAAACATCAAGCCCTGCCGACTCAACTAATTTAGGGACAAAAAAGCCATGTGCCTTAGAATCATAGATGGGTATCAGTCTCAACAATTTTGACAGAGAATGCTGAAAGAAACACACTCTCTAGACAAAATGCTGGCCTCAGTAATGTTGGAGGAGAGGGACGAAAAGCAAACTCTGTGATAGAATCCAGCAAAACCTCCAAGGAAAACATACTAGCCATAAGAACCACGAACTACTGAAACAAGGACAAACACGGATCAGCATCAGTACTGACATTGCAGACATGCTGCAGGTTTGGACTATCATACCAGCATTAACGAAAATGCCCAGCTATGGGGCTGACATACTAAGGACATGGGAAGGCAGTACCACACATTAAGAGCGAAGAACGTAGAAGCCCCCTGATAACGATGCAGATCAAGGGATAAAACAAGGCCCCATGTACAAGCATATAAGATCAAACCCAGAAGGTAGCCCTCCACCTCATCATGCTGCAAGTTATCTGTGCCATCAGCATTTGGAAACAGTGTACATGTAGGATATCTCCTAATAATGTCTGTCAACAAGCCAGGAAGTCAAATGGCAGGGGTCAGCTTCTTACTGCGGACCACCAAGCAGAGTTCAGAGTACACAGTGGTACATCTGTGATTGTCATTGGGACACGTAACCTAGCACCCATGAGATATAAGCCGCGTCTGACTGAAACGCACATGCATATGCACACGTAGAAGAAATGCTATTGGGGTGCAAAGGCAAATTCATAACCTACAGAACCAAAAAAAGAAAGTAGCCAAATGAAATCCACGTCCTGGATAAGCCAACATCAGCACACAGCATCAACTGCATCCCCACTGTGACAAGCCTAGGAAAACTGACAATGAACTACACAAGTTGGAAAATTGGACATCAGATGGGCAAACAGAAAATGCCTGGTAGTTCACATTACAGAATATTACCACCCTGTACCGTTCATCCTCGACAGCTGAGCATCAGTCACTGTGATGTGCGTAGAGACGTTCCAAAGATTATGGCCAGCACCAAACCTGAAGCCAACTGATGTCCAAGTTTACATTTGGGCAGCCTCCAAACTGCTATGAAGCCTAGGGTCATTTAAAACAACCTTGAGCCACAATTCAAAGGCCACAAATACAACCCTTTGACACGCAAAGAAAGATGCCCGGCCCATGCCTCCTAAGCTACACCACAGCAGCGGTCATGGGACTCATAGCCATCAACTACAACATACAATTCAGTCTTTGAGTGACACAAAACTTTCTAGTGCTGTTCAGCGGACTGAGAAAAACAAATGGCATCGAGTCAAATTAAAAATAAATGAAGCCATCCACCATGTTGCACTAGGGAACAGATGAGTAGCATTCTGCCTGCAGGAGGATGGGTAGAAAGAAATTAGGAACCTCTTCAAACTAGACATCATCGAAGCCTCCAGGGGCCCTGTACCATGGGTCTCCCCGATGGTAGTATTACTAAGGAAGAACACAAAGAGATTCATGAGGATATGTGTTGATATGCGTCATCTGAAGAAAGTCATCAAGCGTGAACTACATCCAGGCCTGCACATATTAGACATGATCAAACAGTTGAACTGCGCCAAAATCCTCCCCAGACTTGAGCTTGAGCTAAACAACGGATATCATCAACTAGATCTGTAAACAGGGTGCCTATAAATAGTGACCACACACCTTTTTTTTGTACAGAGTTTTATATAGCGCAAACTTGACCCAAAGGTATCGGGTATCAGAGCTCTTTACATAGCACCAGTTGCGTTACATGAGGACACATTGGACTACATACATGTCACATATGTTAATGCATCTCCACAACTTCACAACCACTATCACTGACAATGGCAGAACTATCAAAGAAAGCATGGAACCTGGTTGCCATAGATTTCTTCAGTCCCATGTCCTCAGGCAAAGACCTTCTGGTATGAATATTTCAGATTCCCACTTGTGAAAATTGTCTCTTCCATCTGAACCATGAAAGTAGTCTGGACACTGAACAAAATCGGTGTGGCATTAAGCCTCCCAAATACCCTAAAGTCCATACAATAGTCTGCCATTCACAAGAAGAGTTCTGAGAATTCCTAGCCCAGCTGACCATCGAATACCGGAGGATAATGCTAGTGTGGCCTAAAACCAATGGTATGGAAGAGAGGTTCATGGGCACATTTAAAAAGACAGTACAAGCTAACGTGAAGAGTGCCACAATAGCGAAAGCACTATGACATGTCCTGTGGGAACACTGAAACACCCAAACTCGACAACAGGAGAGTGCTCAGTCACACTCATCTTAGGAAGGCCCATACACACCAAGCTTCAGCAGTCGACTGGCGCAATCAAAGAAAAGGCACAGAAGAAAAGAAATTGAAGAAATATGCAGACTCCCAAGAGATAACCCTACACAAACAGAAATGGGTAGTGGCTAAACAGCATCAAAAGAAGTCGGCCATGCCCTACAGCTTGGAGCTATGGGTGCCAGAACGGAGGGGCAGCATTGTCACTGCTACCCGCCCTGAAAAATCCATCATGAGGAACTCGTATGTCTTCAAGACCATCAACCATCAAACCTGAGGAAAACGCAGCATGAACGTCACAGAGACAGGAGAGGAGCTAGGCCCCAATGTTAAGCTGACAAATGAAGATCGGACAACAGCTGTGAGACCAGATGTGACAATGCGCTCAGGAGACACTGTAACTGGACTCCTGATGACTTATTGAAGAAATATGATATCAACTCATGGAAATCTCAAACAAGGGGCAGTGGGCTTAAATACAACACAACACAAGACAGGGGGATCAGTCTAATAAGTGGGAAGGTGTGGTGTTGGCCAGAGTTAGGATTCTGAGAATACTGACTCTAGCGTCCTCCCCAGCCCAGGAGCATACAGAATGAGTATGCCATACACAGAACTCTGTAGTAGACTTCTTTATTCCAGAGCATATGTTCACAAACTGCCCACTCATTACATAATAACCGTTAACAACCACACCTTAACATCTCCCAGCAAGTTACGTAATTCCTTTGTTAAATAAAAAGTACATCATATCTGTTCAATAAGACTTCAAGGTGCTTGCAATAGTCTGCCAGATAGAGTGGTATGAGATGGTTGAGATGCACTCTGATTGTGCACCGATGGCAAAGTTCTGATGCTTGATCTGGACTGTCAGACAAGGTCGCCTTATTCATGATTGCAGGAGCTGAGCACCGCCGAGGTAGGTGCTTAAAGTGTGACGAGTCCCGTGTGATGGACTTTCCAGGACTCAGCACCGTCCCCATATGTACTTTAGACATCACAACCCTGAGTGGATCGATAGCAAACAGAGTGTCTGTTTTCTGCTTTAATTTCTGCTTGACCATGACTCAGTCACCTTCCTCAGCTCATCTACGACAATAGGCATATGTTTTCGTCCAGCACTTCTGAGAAGTGTCCGTGACACGAACCGTATCCACATTCAAGGTTTGGTCTACTGTTCACTAGGGCCGTTTAGTTCCAACGGCTCTCTCAAATAGCCAGGTGGCAGTACTTTCACCAGTTCCGGAGTGAGGAGTTCAGCAATAGGCACAGGAGGTTTGACAAAAGTCCTGGTTTAACTTGATTCCCTCTGTTGATGCTTGTTGAATTACCCGTTTGAGGGTACCCATGAATTGTTCCACAACGTCATTGGCTTGGAGCCATAGAGGTGTGCTTTTCTGATGCTTGACATTTAGTCTGAAATTCCTTGCTATTGAACAGTGGACCATTGTCAGATTTGAGAATGGCAGGGATATCCCATGCAGCAAAGACTTCATCCAGCTGCTCAATGACCTAGTAATGGGTGGTTGCTGAAAACTCCTCTACTAAACGAAAGTCCAAATTCACATTAATGACTACTATGAGATGATGCCTGTTTCCTAAAGGCCCAAAGAAATCAACTGCTACTCTTTCCAACACATGTGTAGGAAGGTCAGACATTGTGAATGAGTGCTGTGTCACTTGGGGGAAAGGCAGTTGCAAAGATGGCATTCTTTAAGTTGCCTCTTAACTCGCTCATCTGAACGCGGGAACCATACTCTCTCTCTTAGGGCTCTTTTGGTGGCTACAATGCCATTATGTCCTTCATTGATTAGTAAAATGACTTGCTGTCTTAGGGTCTCAGGTATGATAATTCTCGAGCCTGTCAATGCCACACCTTCCTTAGTAATGCGCAATTCATCCTGTACATTTTTTAATTTAACTTCGTCAGCAAAAGGTTGTGCATTCTTCTTTCACGATTGAGTTGAAATTATGTCTTTGAGGACAAGCAAGTTATTATCAGGATTGGTAGCAGCAATAATCTGTTCAAAGGTTAGGGCTGCTGGCTGCTGGACCTCACAATAAAGTTAATGTACTCCTCAGCCATTTTGGACATCGAGCTGTGCCGATGTAATGGCACTCATAACAAGCAATCACCTGGGTTTTGATCTTTACCCGGCGTGTGTACAATTGCATAGTCATACTCTTGCAGTTGCCACCCTGCCTCTCAATGCGAGGGGGCATCTTGGCTTTCGGATTTCGTAAAATGGTGCACAGCCCTTGGTGGTCTGTATTGATAGTGAAACGTTTTCCGTATAGGAACACATGAATATGTTCGCAGGCCCACACTACAGCCAGACTCTTCTTCTCTTTGTCTCCTTCCCTGGTTGAGTATAGACATGTTCAAACAATCCCTGGGTAATTACAAACGCCTCCTCATTGCAGCCAAAAGCAATATTTACTGCAATCAAATTGAATCTGCAAAAAACTCTCCCAAGCAACTCTTCCAAGTTGTCTCTAAGCTTTCTGGGCAAGGATCAATTCCCCTAATCACTGCTACCCAGACACTCTGCAATTCATTAGCCACATACTTCCAGGAGAAAGCCCGCACCATCTACCATAACTTCACATTAAACAACTATGCGACCACTCCCCCAGCTGACACCAGTGAACCCTGTATCTCCTTAGGCTCCCCTCCTCATCCAGATTCTACTCTCGCATACGCACATCACCCCCCAACCTTTGAAGAATTTAATAAAGTCTCCCTTGACTTCATTACTCATCTCCTCTCTGCTATAAAATCAGGCTCTCTGGAAGATCCATGCCCTCCGGCCACTCTTAATCTTAATCCGGCTATCATAGGATCCAATTTGGCTAAAATAATTAACTCAATGTTCAAAACTGGTATATATCCCTCCATCTGGAAAAAGATGGTCATTAAACCCCTTATTAATAAGACAACCCTTGACCCAGCAGACACAGCCAGCACCAGACCCATTGCATCTCTGCCCTTACCAGAAAAAATTGCAGAGAAAGTTATGAACACCCAACTGGCACACTTCATCGAGCAACACCATTTATTGGGTGACAGCCAATTGGGATTCAGAAAGGGACACGGCACAAAAACCGCCCTCATTAAAGCGGCTGATGAAATAAAAAAAATTCTGGATGCGGGAGGAGCGGCAGTTCTCGTCCTGCTGAATCTTTCGGCAGCATTTGACACGGTCGACTATGCCACCTTGATTGACCGTGTCACTGCACTAGGTGTCTCTCACATGGCCAGGGCCCTTCTGGTATCATTCTTGGCTAATCGCTCTCAATCAGTCACGCTGGGTATTTTCACCTCCACCGTATTCACTTTCCCTTGTGGTGTTCCTCAGGGATCCTCGTTAAGCCCGACACTGTTTAATATCTACGTGTCGGACTTGGCGAGGGTCATCAAAAACTACAACCTGGGTATAACATCTTACGCTGACGATACCCAACTAGTGCTGGCAATACATAACGATGGCACTAGGGTGGCAGCTAACTTCCAGAAGGGAATAGTTGCCATAAGTGCCTGGATGGCGGACAATTCCCTTAGACTGAATTCTAGTAAGACGGAAGTAATGATCTTCGGCAATCTTACACCCTCCTGGTCCTCCCTCTGGTGGCCAGCAGACTTAGGATCTCCCCCCTCACCAGTGACAAGTTAGAAATCTAGGAGTCATTTTCGAAACTAAGTTGTCCTTCATGCACCATGCTAATTCAGTAGTCTCATCAGGTTTTTATACCATTAAAATCATAAAGAAACTTCTCCCATACCTCCCACCCTCAACCGCCAAAACATTGATCAGCACACTTGTTATGCCCAAAGCAGATTACTGCAACAGCCTATTCATCAATGTGCAGGAAAGAGTTCTTAACAAACTCCAACTAATAGAAAATGCAGCAGCCAGGCTTCTGACAGGCACTCCCAAATTTAAACCCATGTCCAAAGTAGTTCGCCAACTCCACTGGCTACCTGTCAGAGGCAGATCCAAGTTTAAGGCCCTCTGCATCGCATATAAAGCCATTCACTCCATAGGTCCTGACTTTCTCAAACAATCTCTTCGCCCCTACAATCTGCCCAGACAACTACTCTCCTCCTCTGCCAATCTTCCTATTCTTCCCCCACAAAACAAAGCATCCTGGGGTGACAGATCTTTTCTTTGCGCCACAACAAAACTCTGGAATTTGCTTCCCCCCCACATCAAGACCAGTCCCACCCTGCTCACCTTTAGGAAGCACATGGCTCTTTAATCAATAACCCATCGTATCTACCTATCTTACCATCAGTCCTCAGCACCGAGACACCCATGGGTATTTGTACGCTTTACAAAATACATAAATAAATAAATAAAATAAATTCTGTGTCAGACAGGCTTCGTTTGGCATAGGCCTTAATGTGTCTCTGAGCATTCGGATGACCATTATGTTGAGCAAGTATTGCCCTCAGCCCCACCGGGCTCGCAGCAACAATGATCTCAGTATGTAACTTGGGGTCAAAATAGGACATCTCGTTGGTTTCTCAATCAAATGTTTTATTCTTTTGAAGTTTTGATCACATTCAGCAGACACCTGGAATGGGACATCTCATTTTGTCAAGTCTCTCAAAGGAGTTGCTCCTAGTAGCAAAGTCACAAATGTACCTTGAGCAATAACTGGCCATGCCTAAGAAGGATTGCAACATGGGTGACATCTTTTGGGGGGCAGGTAGGTTTATCTCAAGACAGGAGTCATTCCTCCATCATAGAATATGTGCCAAAAGAATTGGAATTTGATCTTGTGAAACTCACACTTGTCTGGATTCAGAGTGAGACCTGCTTCAGCAAGTAACTGGGACGCTTGTGTAAGAGCCTTGTCGTACTCCTTTTGCGTTGCCTTAAATACCAGTATGTCTTCACTGTAATTAAAAGCATGCATGACAGGTTGAATTATTTGACGTATAACATCCTGAAATATTTCTACAGCTGATGACACTCCAAAACTCAAACTTTTTTTGTCTGAACAAACCAACATGAGCTGAAAAAGTAGTGATGTACCTTCAGTTCTCTTCCAACTCGAGTTGATGGTATCTCTTGTTCAGGTCAATACTTTGGCACCATTCAGTTGCATGATCATGTCCACTATGTGTTGACCAACATGTCTTTCTCTATTGATTTCTTTGTTAGCCGGGTGCATATCAACACAAATGTGCACTCTACTTTTTTGGCATCACCACTATGGGCGAGACATATAGCGTAGGACCGGTGGAGCGCTCAATGATCTCATGCTTTATCAGCATTTCTAGTTCTTTCGCAACAGCTTTTTGTAAGAGAAAAGCGACTCTGTGGTGCCACTGGCCAACAGGGTGTATGTCCTCATTAATATTTATTTATAGAGCACCAGAATCGATCCCCAAAGGGGTATCTCTGCGCTAAAAAAAAAGTAAAAGCGATCCTAGCAACTAAGAGTCAGAGGGGAACAGATAGGTCTTAAGCTGTTTCCTAAATAGGAGGTGTTCTGTGCATTGTGACAGTAGAGTAAAATCTCAGCCCATGTTGATCTCTGAATCTGAATGGTGCATTGTTTTAATTGAGAAGGACGTTTATTCCATTGGCAAGGAACCAAGTAGGATAGGGCCTTCCCACCTTGCCTGGCTCGTTTGATTCTGGGCACTGTGAGGAGATGTTTCCCTAATGAGCGGAGAGACCGCTGAGGGACATAAGGAATGAATTTATCCACCAAATAGCTGGGGCCAGGATTGAAGAGGGCCTTATGAATAATACAACACACCTTGAACTGTACACGCTTCCGTATCGGAAGCCAATGAAGTAAAGCAAGCAGAGGCTGTCCTTGGTGGCGCGTTTAGAATCAAACGAGCTGCTGTGTTCTGGACGACCTGTAATCTGTCCAATGGCAGCCTCATTGGCAGATAGCAGAAGGCTGTTGCAATAATCCAGGTGACTTAATATAAGTGCCTGGATTAACATCTTCCTAGAAGAGTCCGGAAGCAAGGGGAGTATACGGCGCAATAGGCCCAACACTTGGAAACATGAGCCAGCTGTGTGGGTGGCATGCTCTTTCATGGTGAGGGTCTGTTCAAGGCGAACACCTAAGTTTTTCACACAGGTTTTTGGTGTCGGGGGAGAACCGAGATCTGAAGGCCACCAATCAGGGGTCCACAATAATTGGGCTTCCCCAAAAAGCATTATTTCAGTTTTCCCACATTGCACTGTAGAAAATTAGTCCTTATCCATTGAGAGATGTTTCTCACCCCCATGGAGAAGGTGGCCTGTACTGGGGGTGGGGGGTGAACTTAGCAAAAGGAAAAAGCAGTTGGGTATCGTCTGCATAGGAAACAGGGATAAACCCACTGTTCCTCAACAGATTGAATATGAAGTTGCGCTTTTATTGTCTTGAGCCTTCCTAAGCCATGAAACAATGGAACTGACTCACAACTTCAGATTGAGTGTGAAGGTTGTAATTGAGAGCTATCAGTCCCATGTCAGCAGCACTAGCAAAACTGAGCAGGCATGCACTGGACGAAGTTCCTGGAAGATTGTGAATTGGCCCATGCATTGATACCTCTTTTTTGTTGCATAGTTGCTGTTCATGACCCTCAACTCTGCAATGGTTTAGAAGCTGCCAATATGTATACCTTCATGTTTGACGGGTTGAGGCGTGACACTGGAGACAGGCTATTGAAACTTTTGACAGGCATGATGTTAATCGACACACCACTGTCTATGATAAAGGTTGTGGGACAATTGTTTACTTTTATTGTAATCTTGGGGCAGTGTCGAAGTGAATTCTGTTGTCTCGTTTGGTGATTTGCCTTTGTTTTTTGCTCTTCCTTGCAGGCAGCCTGTTGGAGATGGTTCTTTTTGCAGGGTTACCCCAAACTGTTGCCTTCCTCCTCCACCTTTTCTGACCTTTTTGTTGGCTTTAAGACTCTGGGCACTTTACTATTACAAACCAGTGCTAAAGTGCATGTGCTTCTCTCCTAAAACATGGTGACTTTGGTATGTAACTGCCATATTTAGTTTACTAATAGGTCCTTTTTAAAGTGGTATACCATATACCCAGTGCCTGTAATGTAAATTGTTATAGTGGTCCGGCAGCACAGGTTGTGCCCCCCACACAAGTATTCTTTTAAACCTGCATTGGGGGGTGTGGCCAAGATGGCAGCGTGAATGGCACTCTCCGCTCTTAAAATCGCCCCAGAAGTGAAGCATCATCGTAACAGGCGGTGGCTACCCCGGAGCTCCGAGGGGCACGTTCGAAAGACCATCCGGAAGCAAATCGCTGAGGACCGCGCTGTCCTTTGGTCCTTGAGAGAACAGGCTGAGTCTGGTGCCTGGAGAGCCGGGAGTGACGACCCACGTTCCGAAAGCACAGAAGCCTCCACGGATTCTAATCGGAGATCTGCGGGGAGCAGCCTGAAGAGCATCCGCCCTCCCCCGAGACCTGCCCCCTGGATGAGGGACAAGGGCCGGCCTAGGAGTGGCGCTCAGTGGGAGAGGGCCAGAACTGGGGCGGTGGCCACTGTTGAGTGACGTGCGGGGTATCGGTGTATGGTGGTACAGCCCGCTGGCCCCCTTGAAGTGTGCTGCATTCGGGGGTCCGTGGCGCCTACAGGAGAACACCGCGGGGTGTGGGCGGTGGCCTCTCCCCCACTCTTCTCCACTTTACTGTGCCACCGGAGCTGGGGGACTCTGCCTGACTGTGACTTGGCCCCAACTCTCTGCTTATGGCAGACTGCTGCCTGGGACTTGGGGCGGTCGAACCGAAGCACCTGGGCCGCCCCGCGCCCCCAATCTAACGGTGCCCGGATCTGCCCTGTTCGCTTGCTCCTCACTGGCAGATCCTCAAGGCAACCAAGAACAGGGCCTTATCTGCCTCGCGTCTGGCACAGCGGCAAATGTTTAGTTAGCCCTAGGTCTTATGGTTTCTGAGCACTGCCCGCCCGAACAACCCAGAAGCATGTTGTCCATCCAACATAGCGCAAGGTAGTACTCCAGTTTCCAAACCCAAGTGGCCTATTGAGCATTGCCACATCTGGTCGAGACGAGGTATTGGCGGCGAGGCACATTGCATGGAAAGGCTGTCCTTGGATGACCTTGTCAAGGAGCAGCTGGCCAGGAAGTCTGAAGGCGATATCACGCCTAGATCGCCCCGCTCGGTGCAAGCCACAACTCAACTCTCAACCAGAGCCTGTTCGCACTAGTGACTGAGCTACTCCACTCTTCGTGTCCCTCCGTGGCCCTGGGGCCCGCGATCAGGGAAAGATGGACACATTGAAGACTAAGAAGGATCTCTTGGTACGTGAAATGCCGATTAAAGGTGCTTGGTAGGCCCAACAGGATATGATTGTGGCTGAAGAATCAAAACAACCCGGAGGAGTGGAAGGGGCTGAAAGCTCAGTGACCCACGAGTTTCTAGAGGCGCTGTTCGCGACGCTGCGTGAAGACCTACAGATGGTGAAAAACGATTTGATGCTGGAGCTAAGGTAAGCATGCCGGGACATATATGAGGTGGGGGAGAGAGTGGTGGCCCTTGAAGAAGGCTCGTTGCCCAGGGAAACAGTAATAGAAGTCATCCAGCTAGAAACCATCCACCTACAGGACCAACAAATGGACTTACAGGCCAACATCGAAGACCTAGAAAACAGGTCTAGAATAAATTATATCTGCATCCGGGGGTCCCAACGGTCGTGGAGGGCTCAGACCTCAAGGGCTATGTCCAGGCCCTATTCAGCAGCATCTTGGGTGAAGCTTTGCTGAGCAGCACCAAGCTAGCTGGATGCCACAGGGTCAGTCTCCCCTGTGTGCCTCCTCATCCACCAGCAGACATCCTGGTCTGCGTTCACAACTTCACAGAGAAAGAGGCAATTCTCAAGGCCGCCAGAAGTTACAATTCCATGGCCATTCGGTTCAACTATTCCAGGACCTTGTAGCCACTACCCTGCAGAAGCGAAAAGAGCTCTGCCCTTTAACCAGCCACCTGCGCACCCAGGGCATAGCATACTCCTGGGGCCATCCATTTCGTCTTATCTTCCAAACGGACGGGAAAACATATCAACTACGCTCTCTTACAGAGGCTTGCAAGGTCTCAACCTAGAGCTCAAGGAGCAAAATTCCCACAGATCCCCGGCAAATGACAATGCCACTGGTACAGACTTCCACTGGTCAAGGCGAGGATCGCGTCTCGGGCGCCACTGCCCCGATCCAGCCACCATGGCCAAAGAAAGATCTGAGGTGGTGCACTCCCTTTCCGGTGACAGCAAGCCATCCGATGCCACCCCCGCCCCTTTGAGGTATTGTTTAAGATGCTGAGGAGGATGATTCTTTGAGGGCGGTGGCAGGGGTACCCAACCACACTTTTAATTGAAGTAAGGGGGTTTCCCTTCTGACGGACCATACCAGAATAGGGGGATATGCCTTACGACCATTAGGAATTTTCCCCTACAGCCTGGCTCCTGTGTTTTTCCCAATGTGATCCGCGAGCCTTGCGAGAGTCACTGCCCAGCTCCTTTCATTTTTCTAGACCATGGATATCAAGGTGCTTAGCCTCAGTGTACGCGGCCTCAACAACCCCATTAAGAGGTCGGCGGTTCTCTCCCTACTAGACAGTGACATATGCCTACTCCAGGAAACACACCTGCTTTCTCAAGACACACATAGAATGCACACCAAGAGATTCCCTCAGCAATTCTGGTCTTCAGGGAAAGAGAAAAATGGGTGTGTGACTATTCTTTTCCCTAAGCACTTCTCCGGGGTGGTCTTGGGAGCATTCTTTGAGGTTGGGGCCGCATGCTTGCCCTTTGGGTCCAGTTTGGTACACTTCACTTCACAGTTGCTTCACTGTATGCCCCTAATGAGAGACAAGAGGACTGTATAACTGACTCCCTAGCAATATTTTGGCAGGAGGAGACTTTAATATTGTACTGTATGTGGACCAGGACTACTCAGGGCAGAGAACTGGGCAATCTGGGGTTCTTTCTCCCTAGGGATTGGCTTGGCTCACCGAATGTGGCTTGCATGACGTTTGGCGCTCGCAACACCCCGATGAACGTGATTATACTTTTTACTCTGCAGCGAATAAGACTTATGCCCCCTTGGACCACTTATTTGCCTCCCCCTATATTTGGGATCAGGTAACTGCCTCTTTTATCAAATTCCGCTCTATCTGACTGTGCTCCCACCACGCTCACCCTGCACACTTCCTCCCCCCACCCAGACACCACCATGGCGACTGCGTGAGACGCTGTTACACACCCCGACATAGTACCAGCAATCAAAAAACGATATCTGACTATTTGGCCCTAAATGACACTGGTGAGGTGGCTCTCTCTTCCGAAGCTTTAAAATTGGTTGCCTGGGGAGCGGGTATCGCCAAGGCAGCCCGCGATTATAAAATATGAACAACTAAGAGGCAGGAACTGGAGAATTCAGTCCAGGAATTGGAATCCATACATAAACGTACTGGTGCCCCTCAAGTTTGGCATAGACTGGAACAAGAAAGGTTACAACTCCCACGACTTGACCATGACAGGGCCGAATATGCAATCCCACGCCTCAAACATTTTATGTGGGGACCAACAAGGGGGACGGATGCTTGCCCACCCTCTGCGCAGCAAGCAATACGCTAATGCCATTAAGTCCATACAACCGCGCTCCAGTCCGGAGGTGACAGACACCTCCAGCATTGCGGCAGAATTCCAGGCGTTTTACACCGAGCTGTACGCAAGTGACCCACAATGGTATTGGACCCCATTACATATGCCCAGACGGCGGCGGTCGCACCTCACCCACCTGCAGACACTTGACCAACCTATTGGAATAGAAGAGGTAATATCGGCAATTGTTAGGCTGAAGCCAATGAAATCGCCGGGCCCGGATGGGTTCAATGCGACCATCAATAAGACATCCTGCCTGGAGCTGGCCCCGTTTCTGACTCGCCTCTTTAATTCTTTTGCCGATAAGGGCACATTAATGAGGTCAGTGCTACAGGGCTCAGACTTGGTAATACCTAAACAAGGGAAAGACCCTAAGCAATGCAGCTCGTATCGTCCCATTTCCCTTCTAAATGTGGAAGCAACATTGTTTGCCGTGTCCGAGCCTAATGTCTTAACCCTTTGATGCATGGTCTTGTAGACCTGGATCAGGTGGGGTTTATCCCCTCCCGCCAATGTGGGGACAATACCAAGCGCATTTGCCATCTTATTGACGAGGTGCATCGCTCACTGGAAGAGTCTTTGCTGCTGGCTCTTGATGCCAAAAAGGCATTTGATCGTGTGCACTGGCCTTATCTATTTGCAACTCTTCAACGCTATGGAGTAGGCAGATGGTTTGAGAAGTGGATTCAAAGCATTTATAGCAACCCAAGTGCCGTGGTGCGGGTCAATGGGATGAGTTTCAGCGGATTTGCCGTAGAGCGAGGCAACCAGCAGGGTTGCCTGCTCTCTCCGCTTCTTTTCACCTTGTACATGGAGCACTTTGTGCAGAGGTTGAGGGACATTCCGTCCATTATCTTGTATGTTTTGCTGTTCGCCCTATGTGGGAAGGGTATGCCCAGATGTGGGTCCCTTGCTCACTACGCCACTGGAGTCAAGCTATCCTGGCTGATGACGGCTGATAGCCAGAAACCGGTCCTAGGATGCTTGATTCCGGTCCAGGGAAGACATGGCTTGGCAGTTCGGGCTGGACTGTTCCCGTGAGGAACAGGGTCAAGTCTGATTTGCATATGGCCATGTCTGAACTGGGGTGGTATAGTGAGCAAAATAACGATAGATTAAACGTAGATCTGTGACTGGGGGTGAATGTTTTGCCAATGTGCAACATTCCGTCCATCATCTTGTGTGTTTTGCTGTTTGCCCTATGTGGGAAGGGTATGCCCAGACGTGGGTCCCGTACTCACTACACCACTGGAGTCAAGCCATCCTGGCTGATGACGACTGAAAGCCAGAAACCGCTCCTAGGATGCTTGATTCCGGTCCAGGGAAGACATGGCTTGGCAGTTTGGGCTGGAGTGTTCCCTTGAGGCACAGGGTCAAGACTGATTTGCATATGGCCATGTCTGAACTGGGGTGACGTTGTGAGCAAAATTACGATGGATTAAACCCAGATCTGTGACTGGGGGTGAATGTTTTGCCAATATGCAACATTCCGTCCATCATCTTGTGTGTTTTGCAACCCGAAGGAGTCAGGCATTCAGTTTGGGCCCGATCGCCATCTGATCAGTCTCTATGCGGATGACATCATCTTTTCCATCACCCGACCCCTGTCCTCGCTCCCAGCTATTGTCTCAGAGCTGAACGAATTTGGTGCAACACCAGGCTTCAAGGTCAATTTTCAGAAATTGCACATTTTAAATATTACCACTAGCCCTGGCACGGAACAAACGTTACGATCCCAGTTTGACATTTAATGAGTTGAAGCAGACCCTCCATACCTAGGTCTTGTTCTTGCGTGGAGTCTCACAAAAACTGCCCAGGCTAACTAAACAAGACTCTTGGCCCTAATTCGTAGGGACTTAGGGCCAGATGTAGGTCGGTCGGTAACGGCCGAAAATCGGTATTTTCGGCCGTTCCCGACCGGAAAATCAGATTTGGTATGTAGGGCCCAGTATTTTACAGATTCGGTAAATTTACCGATCGGTAAATTTACCGAATCTGTAAATACCGAATCGGTATTTATACCTATTCGGTATTTTTGATATGTAGGTGGGACTCTTCTGAGTCCCACAACCCTTACCGATTCTGTATTTTACCATCAAATATATTTGATGGTAAAATACCGATTCAGGTGTGCATGCACATGTGTGCATGCACACCTGTGCCATATGACAGGCAGACCTGCCCTTAGGGCAGGTATGCCTGCCACATGGCCCCCGAATCTTTTTTGGGGGTGCTAGAGGGTGTCAAAGTGACACCCCCTGCACCCTTGTCAAAATCTGTATTTACCGATTCGGTAAATACCGACCGGTAATGCCCCATTCATTCCTATGGGCTTCAAAGCCCATAGGAATGAATGGGCCATTATCGGTCGGTATTTACCGAATCGGTAAAAACAGATTTTTACCGATTCAGTAGCAGGAACATCTGGATGTTCCTACATCTCAACCCCTTAGATTTACCGATTTTTAATTACCGAATCGGTATGATTCGGTAATTAAAAATCGGTAAATCTATTTTACCTACATCGGGGCCTTAGTGTAATGGCAATGAATGCCCCTCTCGTGGATGGGCAGAATAGCGGTGGTGAAGATAAATGTCCTTCTCGGGGCCCTCTTCATCTTTCAGATACTCCCCCTCTCGCCACCTCCCAGTGCGATTTGCAATCTCGAAAAAAGAGAGATTGAACGTTTTATATGGGGTAAAACAAAGCCTAGATTGCAAAAGCAGATGCTGCAACAAGCAAAACAAGAATAGGGGCTTTGCTGTACCTAATTTCTTACGTTACTACTAAGCTGCTCAGCTGTGATACCTGGTGGAGTGGAACCACCCTATGACGGAGAACCACTGGGTCTTCATGGATAAACAGTGGCGGGTGCACACATCTGGCACGAGGCTTGGCTTCCGCGGACCCATAAATCATGGGGTCTCTACTTGTCCCTGGTGACCAGTCCAGCTCTGAAAGTATGATACAGGGTGCGGGCGGCTCGGCTCTCATCCTTCCCCTCTCTATGACGCTTTTGTTTGCAACACTATTAGCTAGGCGTCTCTCGCCTCTCGTAAAAACGTTGGTACACCCCGATTAGAATGGTTTTGTTCCTGCGCACTGCACTTCGCTTAATATACGTAGATTTTTTAGAGTGCAACAGTACGCCGCACCTTGTTAGGGCTGCCTGGTACTGGATTTGGAAAAGGCCTTTGATTCATTGGAATGGCCTTATCTGGCATCTGTGCTGTGTAAATACGAGCTTGGGGAACACTACTTAAATATGGTTCGTTTATTGTACCAACGGCCCACGGTCCGGTTTCATACAGGCAGGTTAATCTCAGACTGCATTCTCAGACTGCATTAAAGTGTGACGGGGGACACGTCAAGGATGCCCACTATCTCCGTTATTGTTCTCCCTATCTATGAAGCCTTTAGCAGTGTTGCTCCGGACAGATGGCGAGGAGTGGAGGATATGGTTGGGAGATGGGCTGCACGCCATTTCCCTGTATGCAGATGATTTGTTGTTGTATCTTCGAGATATCACTGCAATCCCGACGTCCATTGCGGATATACTTAAAACCTGTGAGGAGATGCCAGGGCTCCGGATTAATTGGGCCAAATCAGGGATCTATTCATTCAGCGCCAACACACCAGAGGTAGACGTATCTCTAACTGGCACACCCCTCACATGGTATCCCACTACATTCAGATATCTGGGCGTTTTTATATTTCGATCACCTGAAGACTTGCTGAAAGACAATTTGACGAGAGCGATATCAGCCATACGTGCTGAAACGCAACTATGGAAGATGCTTCCACTAAAAGTAATGAGCCGCAGCACCTTGTTGAAAATGATTGTATTCCCCAAAATGCTATATTATTTTTCAAATCACCCACTTTATGTCCCACCTAAGACATATCGATACCTGGAGCGACTATTCCGGGACTTGATATGGAATAAAGGGAGACCGCGTGTCGCCTTGTGGAAGTTGTATGCTCTTACTAGTCAGGGTGGGCTGTCGGTCCCTAATATGGAACTGTACTATTTAGCTGCCCAGCTTCAATGGGCGATGAAGTGGTTCAATGGCAAGTGCCTGGAAGACACAGCGACCATGCATCAGCCCTGGACCCACTCCCACGTTTGTCACTTGTTCCATCCTATCGCCAAACTTCCACAGCACCACAGTTGCATTTGGGATTGGCCCATAAATGCTATAAAAGACGTTTATATCTTACCCGCAAGACACTTCCATACGCCCCGATTTTACCACTGATGGGGACACCAAGGGGTAGACTGGGTACCTCGGAGGCAGCTCTAGTGACCTGGCATGCGGCAGAGCTCGACACATTGGGCGACTGGCAATTGAGCCACCAACACAGCTGTCAGTACAATATTTACACGTAATGGGAGCGGGGTCACATGTGGTACATTGGTTGGTGGAGGCACTTTTCACACACACGCTGAGGCCAATTGAACGGCTTAGAGTAAGATGGGAGGCCGGCCTTGGACAAACAAGAAATGGGATGCCATATTAATGGGCCCTAGGAACATATCAAGTGTGAGAAGTTGGCCTGATATGTGATGTCCACTATTCTAGTGGGCACCCTGTATCAGTCCAAACAACCCTTATGGTGATGGTTGTAAAGTCAACCTTATAGACCAGCTATCCTAGTGGTAGCATGGACAAAGCAGTCTTAGGCTAAAACTTCAGAGAGCATGTGAAGCCAGCTGTTTTACCATATGTAACCCCTTGAATACCAAATGAAAGGACACCACACAGGTTATATATAAAATATATATGTATTTATTATAAACACAACCCCTCTGAACTCTTCATGAGGTCAGAGGCTAAAGCACATAATAAGATACTCAATTATCATACAATAAGTTGCACAATATACAGTAGGGCCCTAGGGGCACGTAAAACCATATACTAAAATAGTGGTATAAGAACCACGTCACGAACACAGGATAGGCCTAGGGCCTAGGGAATCGCTGGGGCTACGCTGTACTAACGAGAGTTAGGGAGCAGGAGGCCCACGGGAAGCGTGTGCAGTGTCTACACACACACGCGACTTACCATTGAGTTACAATGGGGACGAAAGAATTGGAAACTAGTTCTTTTAGGACACCTCCGGATGGACTAGGAGAAAGCTACTTAAAACTAAGACACTAGGATAGTCAATACCCAAAGAAGCACCGAAGTACTTGCGTTGCCTCACCCACAGGAGCCGGGTGCATAGGTGTCAAAGTGTGTCGGGTTTCGTCGCTGATTCCTATGGAGACCTGTAAAAAGATGCTGCAGGCGACCAGGAGAGAAGTGTCCGGGTGGATCCAAGGGCGGATCGAGGATGAAGAGTACCTGAAAGTAGAGGGGACAGAGTCTGGGTCACTAGCCAGTGACCAGGAAGTAACTAGGAAGGAACCAGGCGATGTCGCGAAGCAATCAGGTGATGTCGTGAAGCTTGACTCTGCAGCCACGTGGACCAGGAGGCGTTGACGACAACCAGGAGCTGGATACGGACTGTCCCACGAAGGATCTCGCTGTTGGCGGCGTCAGCTTCCGGATTGGAGTCAACAGGCCTCGGCAGATGCAACCCACGCAGGAATCGAATATTTGCTTCGGGTTAGACCAGCAAGGTCTATGGCGCTTCTCCTTTGCAGGGAAGCAGGGGCCCACCTGGAGCAACCAGGCAGGTGGTGAAGATTCAAAGGTTCGTCGTCACAGAGGCCACTGGCCAACAGGCAAGTAACCGGACAGACGAGTCATGCAGTAAAATGCAGAAGGGCCCCACGCAGAACTCGTGGAGTGTGGAGGGCTGATCTTCGGTGCAGATGATGCTTTGGGCTGGGGCTTCTCAATCCCCAATGCACAACTTCGGGGGTGCCTCAGAAGCTGCACAAGTAGCAAAGAGCAGGCTTTTCAAGATGGCCAGTCCCACGTCTCTCGTCGCCTCTACGGTTCTCAGCTTCGGGGTCAGAGAAGTCTGGAAGTCTGGCTCTCGTCGGACTCTGTGCTCTGGCTCCGGCAGGAGCGTCGACAAAGTAAACCGCAGATCGCTGGATGGTGCCTGTAGGTACAGGGTGGTCACTCCTTGACCACAAGGGAGATTCTTCAGTCTTCTAGTTGCAGTAGAATGTCGAAGGTCCAGCGTTTCGTTACAAGTTTCAGTTCAGGATAAATCTAAAGTCTCTTGACTCAGCTCCTACCTAAACACTAATCTGAGGGCCTGGATTACCTTCTAGGTCCCTCCTATGGGTGGGACCAGGGAAGGGGGTGGTTACACCCCTTTCGCTTTGTCCAGTTTCGCACCAAAGATGGGGCTGGAGTGCCCCAGCAACTGGTTTGAACCGGGCTATGCATGGGACACCTTGTGTGCCCCAGGCAGTGTCTCATTTCATTCAGCCCTCCCTGCCCCAATACACTATGGGCTGTCTGGGGTGGTGCTAGCACCTCCCAAGACAGGAAACCTATTGTCCAAGCCTCCCTCGCTGGAAGGACTCCCAGCAGCAGGAGGTCAGACTTGTGTCTGTGGCAGCAGCATTCATTTTGTGATGCTGAGGCTCTGGTTAACTTTAACCAAGATTAACAGGAACAACATGTCTTCTCCCTCTAGAAGGGTGGAATGCTACCCCCGTTGCCAGAACTGGCGAGGGGGTAGTATTCCAAAGCCTATGACACCTTACACAACATGTTTTGATAAAGCCAAACCAGAGTTAGCATTTAACCGCGAGGATTATAATGCACTAAAGAGTATATGGTATGGCTATATCATAGAACAGCTATAAGGACATTGTTCCGAAAGCTGCAGACAGGCTCAGCTCATGCTAGAGCCTCATCTCACATACAACCAAGCACTCTGCCTTCAGGATTGTTAAGGCCTGCCATAGGAGTGACGTATAGGTATATATGTGTCTATATATAATGGTAGGTATAGGAATACTACACCTAAGCAAGGGGTGATTACACGACCTTGCCCCAGCTGAGTGATCAGCCAGTTGTGTCAATTTGGATGGCCAGCCAGGGGTGGCATAATTCATGCTGCAGCCCCTGGTAGGCCTTGGATGCACCTATGCCCTGGGTACCTATGGTACACTATACAGGGGCTCACAAGGTGACCCACATCCAATTGGAGATGTACCTAAAGTACATGGAGTCCATTTTACAGTGAGAGCAGATAGCCTGGGGCCCTGAATAGCAGGATCCCAGGCCAACTAAGTCAAAAACCAGCTAAACACAAGGCAAGAAATCTGGGGTAACCATAGTCAGGTATCCACCTTCCTACACCAAGGAACTCGAGGTTCAAGCTTATTCAAACATATATTATACAAAGGGCATACCTCTCGCCAGACATGATAAACAGATCCTTCAACATAGCCACCTCTACATGTCCACGCTGTCAGTATCCTGATGCAGACCAGCTTCATATGCTGTGGGCTTGCACATCCCTTCAGCATTATTGGCAAGAAGTAGTCACAATCCTAGCTTCATGCACAAACACGGCGCTGCCGTTGTCATGGGAAGTCTGCCTACTAGGGCTTTACACTAGATCCAAAAAAACTAAAGTCACCTAGAAGTTCCGAGATCTTGTTCTCATTATTGCAAAATGTCTCATAACCAAAAAATGGAAAAATGCAGTCCCACCAGAGATACTTAGCTGGAAGCACTCACTCAGGCAGAAGGTACGGCACCACATAGAGAGGAAACAACGGGGCTTTGTAAATTTCCCATTGCATGCTGGGATACATTGCTTAATGCCTTACAGACTGGCAACCCAATAGCAGTTGATACCGCCCCAACAGTTAATCAGTGATAAACCCACTATCCCCCGTATCTCAGCCAGGTGGAGTTGACACACCTTAAAGTATGCAGAATAGATATATGTCGCTCCCCCTGGTCCGCCATGGATAGCCACCTACACCTCATTCGCCCGTCCTCTTTGTTGGCAAATTATCATGCCCTGTTATGTGCAGTATTTCAACTACCCATCAAATACATGGTTATGTGGAAATGTACAGATAATACACCTTCATATTCAATCATGCACAATTGATATTGTTTGTATTTAACCACTTGGCTGCTAAGGGGTGTGTGCGAGGTCCATTGACTTTCCATTGAAATCAATGGAAAGTCCATGACGAGTTACCCTTGTCATTAGCGCTGAAGGGGTTAATAGATGGCAGATTTTTTTTATGTTCTAAGTTTCAGTTTGCATTGTACATTTTAGAAAATGAGACTTATTGGTACTTACTGGTGACCATTATCTGCGTTCTCTCATCATTCAAACCCTTTCTCCTATTACGCAGTGAATTGATGATCAGGCCCGAATGGCAAAGATTTGCATGTATATGGTACACACACGCAGGATCCTGTTATAACTGCTCTGATAAGATCTGTTAAGAGTAAGAAGTGGATAGCAATAACACCAATTTACAAATAATGATGTAGCTAAACTGTGGGCAATGGCGCAGAGAGGTGCTAGAACATATGCTCATGAACAATATAAATGTCTGTAATGGTGAATGGTACAAAAGGGGGTGGTGATGGACGGAGCATCTGAACCAATCAAATACTCACACCCAGTCAAAAGATCTGGGTTTAATCCATCACCGTTCTTTAGCCCACTCTGCCACCCCAGTTCAGACATGGCTATATGCAAATCAGTCTGACCCTGTGCATCATGGGAACAGTCCAGCCCGAACTGCCAAGCCATGCCTTCCCTGGACCGCAAACAAGTGTCCGAGGACCGGTTTCTGGCATTACAGCCTTCTTCAGCCTGGCTTGCTTGAATCCAGTGGCAAAGTGAGCAAGGGACTCACGTCTGAGCATACCCTGCCACACTTATGGCGGCCAAAGCGGTACAAAAGGGGGTAATGGTGAATGGCACATTAGTGTAACTATAATTGTAATTCGCATTTGTAGAGCGCATTATCACCGTCAGGGCTCTAAGCTCTGTGAGAGAGAGCCCTGGCCTAGCACGTGAGGAGATGTATGTTAATTAGGTTGTGCCCCAGGCGTCCGCAAAAAGGACTGTTTTTAACTTCTTCCTGAAGGGGAGATGGGCATGTTCCTTGCGCAAATTATCAGGCAGCTTGATCCAGAGTAGAGGAATGAAAGTTGAAAAGGCTCTTCCTCCTCTAGAGGTCAAACTGAAGCGGGGGCAAGCCAGCAAGCCGGCGTCTGAGGACCACAGCACCCTGCTAGGAGAATACTTGACGAAACGATCTTTAATGTAAGTTGGGGCTTGGCCACAGTGTTGATTATATATTGCTGTGATAGGCAATGCTATTCTGTACATGGGATTTGTATTTCTGCTATGAACATCTAAATATTTTTGTACGAATTTGTGATGATAGTTATGTTAAAAGAAAAATACCAATAAAGTTATTTAAACAAAAAAATGACGCTTTTGTTTGCAAACACAGAGTCCCCCCTGGGTATGACTCCGGGCAAAGCGAAGCGCTGGGTGGAGGGCGGATGCAAGCGGATTGGTCAACTCAAGGCCCACTATTCCTTACTAGAGAAGGAACGTATTACTCATAGACAGCTGACACATTGGTTGCTTAACCCTGAGACACGGTCTAAGGCAAGCAGACCCATGACCCCCTTCAAGAAATGGTTATTCCTTAAAGCAGAAGATAAGAAGCTAATTTCTGAAATCTATCGCCATCTGATGAAAGCACCCAGTGACCACTGGTCCACATGCCAGACCCGCTTGGAGTTAGAACTTGGTCGAGCCCTTACAGACAAAGAATGGGAAGACATATTAAATAGGGTGCACCACACAGCACACAATACAGGGCACCCTCAAACAGCATATAAAATTAGCTAGTACTGGTACTACCCTCCCGCACATATCCAAAAATGCAATACACAGAGTGATGGTCAGTGCTGGCGGGGCTGTGGCAGTCCAGGGATGCTGTTGCATCTTTTATGGCACTGTCCAAGCTTTCTAGATTCTGGGAGCTAGTATTGGCAGACACTGATAGAGCCTCACACTGAGATCCCACGGTTCTCCGCTTATACAATTCGGGGCTCCCTAACGCAATCACATATCCTCTTCAGTCCACTAGAGAACATCAGATTGTACTTGCCCCAAGCACTGCACACAGGCTTCTTCTGGCCAATGTGGGCACAGACATGGTCCCTGACCATGCACAATGGCTTCACCAGCTTTGTTCCCTGCTGGGTATGGAGAGGCTGTCGATGGTGACCGGCACTGACCCTTCATCATACACGAAAATATGGTCTCCCTTCATTGCCATCCTGTCCAAAGAGTTCAGGGAATTGGACGTGCCCATCTTATCTGTGCATCCTTACATTGCTACCCACTGCACAGGAAGAGTCGGGGGCGGCGTGAGGTGGATGGCACTTGACAAACACCAGTCGAGCTAGGCACTTAACATTGGTAGCTGACCCGGTCGGAAGGGGAATGAGTGGGGGGTGAGGCTGGTTGTTCGCTCATTCTGGGGTATTTTTTCTTTTCCTGTTCTACCATTACTCTTTGGCATGCACACCGAACTTCTGTACGCAACAACACCACGTGGAGATTTCTTGGAGATAGCATCAAATCGAAGTTCATTGCACATCCTAACAAGGCCCCAGTGTCTCCTATTCACTTGTCCCCTGTCTGCAGCCGGCCCATTGTGGGTTGTAGGCGAAAAGCTGTGTATTTTCATGGTTTCAATGTGATAACATAGCTGGTTAGACTTGGTTTTGTTCACCCACATACAGCTAAATCTCACGGCCGGCCCGGTTTGGTTTGTAGGCGGCTTGCTGTGTAATTGTTTCTCTGTTTGGTCTGCCAATAAAAAAGAGATTTGGTCCTAAACCTGTCTCAGGCCTGTCATTGCAAGACCTGTGTGTGCAGTTTACTGCCACTTTGACTTGGCATTTAAAACCATTTGCCAGGCCTTACAATCCCCTTTTATTACACATAGGTTACCCCTAAGGTAGGTCCTAGTTAGCCCTGTGGGCAGGGTGTTGTGTAGCTAAAAGGTAAGACATGTACTTTTAAGTTCTAAATGTCCTGGTACTGATAAACAACTAAATTTGTTTTTCACTACTGTGCGGCCTACTCCTCTCATACGCTAGCATTGGAAATTCCTTAAAACACTTTTAAACAGTAATTCCTGATTAGAAAGGAACAGCTAAATCATGTTTCATATCTTTGAAATGGTAATGATAATTCCTCTTTAGTGGTAAAGGTAGATTTTACATTACTATTTTTAGAAATGCCACCTTTAGAAAGTGTTATCAAAAACAATGGCCCAACTCGTGATTGTTTGCTGGCTCAATAAATCATATGCTCACAGTTGATCACTTCTAAAGTTAAATGAGGAATAAGGTTATTTACCTCTAGTATGATTAAATCATAGGATATTCATTCCATTGAAAAAGCAACCACCTATCACAACTCATTTATTTACAAAAAGGAGTTTTAATAGAGTACTCCAAACACAGCGGAACATTTATTTATATACATTTGTACAATATTCACAGCGAACGGTAAAGGAAAGAGCAACGTGCTTCTATAAGGGTGCCGGAAATAGAAGAAAGTAGTGGTTTAAGGAGAAAAGGGGTGTAAGCCTCAACAGAAAAGTGACATAAGATTTTGTTAACTTAAAGCAAAAGCTGGAAAATATCCAACGTGTTGTGCAAACAGGCCACTATTGATATTATTCCAATTTATAACAATCATACAGTCTTGACTGGCATGTATAATGTTCCAAAAAATAGTGGTCCTGGTTATGGGAAAGGGGGGGGCGTCGACGTTTCGACCCGTCTTGGGGTACTAGGGTAACTGGGAACCTCGACCTGCGGGTCTTCCTCAGGACGTGTAAGGCAAAGCCTTCGTACCGTAGCTAAAACGCTGTCTGCCTAAAACAAATTAAGGTCATTTTTAGGTGGGTGCATGGAATCAATTTAAAATTACAAAAGAGGTACACAGACCTCTAGTGTTTTCTTACCCAATTTGCTTTTATGGGAAGTTCACAATCCTCATGTATCTCGAAGGACGTGAAGGGAAATGGCCACAGTCCCACTCCTATAATTCATAAGGGGTATTCTGGTTATTGATTCCCAAATACATGGTCAAGTTAAGATTAGTTCACTAGAACCAGGGTAGTGCGAATGCTTACCAATTTATTGGTCGTAGACCGTCAACACAAAAATTCAGGTGCAGATTGCAAGGGTATTAATACTGTTCTCATGCACGGACTCGTCTGTGACTGAAAAGAAGCACATAATGGGAATATTTACCATCATGTCAGTCTATACTTAGATAGTGATCAAGGTTACACGGTGAATTAGGGCAGTAATCATACCTTCAAGTGTTCGTGTATGGATATCGCCGTGGAGTAAAGAAGAATATATCTTCGTCCTGGTATCTGACGATGCTACAGGGGCATACAGGGAAGCAGAGTTACCCGAGCCATGTATTTATCACTCTATTCAGAGAAACGCACTACATGTACAGCGAATGTCAAATCAAATACCTTTATGCTTCTCCAGTATCACCCTCAATGGGAGTCATTCACAAGAGTGGGCGTTGTCCCAAATGTCAATTGCCAAATGTGCGCACTAAATTAAAACATAAAGGAGAATCTATATAGTTATTGAAGCTTGGGGGGTTCTCGATGTACGGCGGTTGAGGCTAACGGGGAAGTGGTAGCTTACCGAGTGGTTTTTTTGGTGTCGGCTCGCCAGACTCGGAACGCACGTGGCGTCGTTCACATATGAGGGCGTTGTCCGAGATGTCGGTTGCCAGGTATGCGCACTAAATTAAAACATAATGGAAATTGTTATAGTTATGTTTAAAGTTAGGAGGATGGAGTCTCTGGGTGGACGGCGGTGGGGGCTGCCGAGGAAGAGGTGGCTTACCGAGTAGTTGGTTTGTTGACACTGACTGGCCAGCCTCGAACTGCACGTAGCGCAACGACGTCACACTGACGTATAAAGCGCTCAGGAGTGGCTAAACACAGAAAAAAGACTCGCTCAGCCGAGCGGTCTAGAGTAATGTAATAGATTGGGTCAAGGCATAAAAATTCATAACGGGCCTTATCTGTTGTTCAATACTGCCACTTGTTTGCTAATCTCCTCGTACTCATTTAAACCTCGTTTTATTGTATCGAAGAGATATATAAAGCGGCATTCCCGGAGGCTTAGTATATGACTAAAGTCTCCTCCTCTAGGGTGTGGTGTCACCTTTTCCAGGACACACCATTGTAGACTGTCCGGTTTATGTTCAAATTTCACAAAATGCTCCACAAGCGGAGCCCCCTGAGTTTTACATTTAATGCGGCTCACATGCTGTAAAATGCGACACTTAACCTTTTGTATAGTTTGTCCAATATATACAAATCCACATGGGCAGGTGATCGCATAGATTACTCCACTCGAATTGCAGTTACTGTGTTCCTTCAGTACATGTGTCTGGTTGTTATGTTTGAAAGTTTTTATCTCTTGAGTTAGTGGACATGCTTTGCAGTTTCCACATTTCACATGGCCGGTCACCGGTGGAATACCCCACAGAGCAGTTTGACTGGGTGCGGTACTGCTTGGTAGTAGGGCTTTCACAACATGATCTCTTATATTTTTAGCCTTCTTGAAGGCATGTAGTGGTAACGGGGCATCACCAAGCTCGTCGGCAATCATGTGCCAGTGTTGGTTAATAATCTTTTTTACCTTGTTGCTTTTTGTGGAATAGGTGGTGACACATACTATTCTCTCTTCTTTTGGTATTTGGGTATCTCTTCCTTCCAGGAGGTGTTCTCTGTGGTTATACCAGGCCCGTTTTCGTGCCTGTTTTAGAAGCCTAAGGGGATATCCTCTGTCTACCAACCGAGCTAAAAGACCTGCTGATTCGTCGAAAAAATAAACACACGTTCCCCTGACATCCAATTTACTGTAGAATTTGATAGATCCAAAATCAACTTCTTGGATATCACAATCAATGCTGACTTAGGTGCACTATATACTGGACTATATCGTAAAAGCAGCGAACGTAATACGTTACTCCGATATAGCAGCCATCATCCCCGCAACCTCAGGGACAATCTCCCATTTGGGCAATTCCTGAGATTGCGGAGGAACTGCACCAGAAAGGAAGATTTTTTCGACGAATCAGCAGGTCTTTTAGCTCGGTTGGTAGACAGAGGATATCCCCTTAGGCTTCTAAAACAGGCACGAAAACGGGCCTGGTATAACCACAGAGAACACCTCCTGGAAGGAAGAGATACCCAAATACCAAAAGAAGAGAGAATAGTATGTGTCACCACCTATTCCACAAAAAGCAACAAGGTAAAAAAAGATTATTAACCAACACTGGCACATGATTGCCGACGAGCTTGGTGATGCCCCGTTACCACTACATGCCTTCAAGAAGGCTAAAAATATAAGAGATCATGTTGTGAAAGCCCTACTACCAAGCAGTACCGCACCCAGTCAAACTGCTCTGTGGGGTATTCCACCGGTGACCGGCCATGTGAAATGTGGAAACTGCAAAGCATGTCCACTAACTCAAGAGATAAAAACTTTCAAACATAACAACCAGACACATGTACTGAAGGAACACAGTAACTGCAATTCGAGTGGAGTAATCTATGCGATCACCTGCCCATGTGGATTTGTATATATTGGACAAACTATACAAAAGGTTAAGTGTCGCATTTTACAGCATGTGAGCCGCATTAAATGTAAAACTCAGGGGGCTCCGCTTGTGGAGCATTTTGTGAAATTTGAACATAAACCGGACAGTCTACAATGGTGTGTCCTGGAAAAGGTGACACCACACCCTAGAGGAGGAGACTTTAGTCATATACTAAGCCTCCGGGAATGCCGCTTTATATATCTCTTCGATACAATAAAACGAGGTTTAAATGAGTACGAGGAGATTAGCAAACAAGTGGCAGTATTGAACAACAGATAAGGCCCGTTATGAATTTTTATGCCTTGACCCAATCTATTACATTACTCTAGACCGCTCGGCTGAGCGAGTCTTTTTTCTGTGTTTAGCCACTCCTGAGCGCTTTATACGTCAGTGTGACGTCGTTGCGCTACGTGCAGTTCGAGGCTGGCCAGTCAGTGTCAACAAACCAACTACTCGGTAAGCCACCGCTTCCTCGGCAGCCCCCACCGCCGTCCACCCAGAGACTCCATCCTCCTAACTTTAAACATAACTATAACAATTTCCATTATGTTTTAATTTAGTGCGCATACCTGGCAACCGACATCTCGGACAACGCCCTCATATGTGAACGACGCCACGTGCGTTCCGAGTCTGGCGAGCCGACACCAAAAAAACCACTCGGTAAGCTACCACTTCCCCGTTAGCCTCAACCGCCGTACATCGAGAACCCCCCAAGCTTCAATAACTATATAGATTCTCCTTTATGTTTTAATTTAGTGCGCACATTTGGCAATTGACATTTGGGACAACGCCCACTCTTGTGAATGACTCCCATTGAGGGTGATACTGGAGAAGCATAAAGGTATTTGATTTGACATTCGCTGTACATGTAGTGCGTTTCTCTGAATAGAGTGATAAATACATGGCTCGGGTAACTCTGCTTCCCTGTATGCCCCTGTAGCATCGTCAGATACCAGGACGAAGATATATTCTTCTTTACTCCACGGCGATATCCATACACGAACACTTGAAGGTATGATTACTGCCCTAATTCACCGTGTAACCTTGATCACTATCTAAGTATAGACTGACATGATGGTAAATATTCCCATTATGTGCTTCTTTTCAGTCACAGACGAGTCCGTGCATGAGAACAGTATTAATACCCTTGCAATCTGCACCTGAATTTTTGTGTTGACGGTCTACGACCAATAAATTGGTAAGCATTCGCACTACCCTGGTTCTAGTGAACTAATCTTAACTTGACCATGTATTTGGGAATCAATAACCAGAATACCCCTTATGAATTATAGGAGTGGGACTGTGGCCATTTCCCTTCACGTCCTTCGAGATACATGAGGATTGTGAACTTCCCATAAAAGCAAATTGGGTAAGAAAACACTAGAGGTCTGTGTACCTCTTTTGTAATTTTAAATTGATTCCATGCACCCACCTAAAAATGACCTTAATTTGTTTTAGGCAGACAGCGTTTTAGCTACGGTACGAAGGCTTTGCCTTACATGTCCTGAGGAAGACCCGCAGGTCGAGGTTCCCAGTTACCCTAGTACCCCAAGACGGGTCGAAACGTCGACGCCCCCCCCTTTCCCATAACCAGGACCACTATTTTTTGGAACATTATACATGCCAGTCAAGACTGTATGATTGTTATAAATTGGAATAATATCAATAGTGGCCTGTTTGCACAACACGTTGGATATTTTCCAGCTTTTGCTTTAAGTTAACAAAATCTTATGTCACTTTTCTGTTGAGGCTTACACCCCTTTTCTCCTTAAACCACTACTTTCTTCTATTTCCGGCACCCTTATAGAAGCACGTTGCTCTTTCCTTTACCGTTCGCTGTGAATATTGTACAAATGTATATAAATAAATGTTCCGCTGTGTTTGGAGTACTCTATTAAAACTCCTTTTTGTAAATAAATGAGTTGTGATAGGTGGTTGCTTTTTCAATGGAATGAATATCCTATGATTTAATCATACTAGAGGTAAATAACCTTATTCCTCATTTAACTTTAGAAGTGATCAACTGTGAGCATATGATTTATTGAGCCAGCAAACAATCACGAGTTGGGCCATTGTTTTTGATAATACTGACTACCCAGGTCCAACAACCGTTTTGGGTTACCCCATTTCTTATAATGGCTACCTTTAGAAAGTGGACATTTCTCTGCTCTTAACCTTGCTCTGTGTGCTTGCTGTCTGTCTCCATTGCACATCTAGTTTGGGTAACAGCTACACTTTGTGCATTCCCTCTAGACAGCCACAAACACAGGAAGGGTGGGTGTGACAGAGGACTCATCTGCATTCATCTATATTCTTATAGCCTTTCTGGGCAGGGAGGGGGAGAGGGAGGGATCTCACACTTACATCTTAAGAGATGTGTCCTGTTCTCACACAAAGAACTAATTATCACCTGACAGGTAGCCTGGCAGATAGGGCTGGGATAAAAGGGGACCCCTGCACTTCAAGAAGTTGCTTTGAAGTCACCCCCATTTCAAAGGTACATGTGGGCAAAAGTGCTGGGGCTCTGAGCCTACCAAATCAGCACACTACCGGACCAGGGAAGAACTCTGCTGGAATAAAGACTGATAGAGCGCGCGAGGTCACCCGACCAATAATTTCGCCTCTTCCGGCTTCGGGCCCATATATTTCAATTCACCATATACATTGAGCAGGTGACTTCACGCTCTACTACCAATTTGTGTGAATTCCCTACTGTTATTCTTCAGCGTACCCGACTTACCATCCACCGACACAGGTACCTATGACCACAATGGATCAGGGAGCTAGCTGTAAAAGGAAAGGCAGCAAGATACCAACACAAATGACATTCAAAATCCTTTGTAAAATGACCACGGACAACTGGAAGGTTTAAAATCTTTATCTAAAGTTCGTTCTCAGAAATCATTAGGTTTACAAGAATAAGACAATCGATAATCAAGATAATGAAAAGTACATAACTATAGAGAAATAAAGTCAGGGTAATCATTGAAATGCTAATATGAGATGCAACGGGAATATGCTATGCATTTAGGGAAAAATTCTTTAGACAGTTTAAGCAAGGAGGTTCTAGACCATATCAGAAAATGACAAACCGCAATGCAAATATAATTTCTAACAAGTAGGGTAACATGGGAACACGTTATGAAATAAATGCAAATGACTTTACGTTTTCAATAGTTGCGGAAAGCATGGAAAATTAACATGAGCAAAGGTGTGTCTTTATTGAAGCAAAAGACAGAAATTCAGAAAGGTGCAAGATTTAAAGATTTCAGAGTAATATTTACCTAGACTGGTGTGGAAACCAAACCCTGGCCAAGGGTCAGTTAAGGACAGGAAACCCTCAAGGAAGGATACCCCTCAATGGACAGCAGGTGCAGAATGGACACCCAGGACAGGAAACCCTCAGATTAGGAATCAGGACAGGAAGCCCTCAGGACAGGACCAGCACCCGCAGTTCGGAAGCAACGCCTGCGCTCCACCCTCTCTGCAGCTATCGATCAAGACCCCGATTGGGTCAGCGAACTCCCAGCAAAGTGCTCCGCCAGCACTTTAAGGTTTAGTCAAACCTTAGTCTATGGTCAATTTCGGACAGAGTGCTCGGCAGCTCTCTGTATCTTCAGTCACCTGTTGAGTGCGTTGGGTCAGTGACAGGTCAGCTAAACCAGACAAGTCGGACGATTTCCCTAGGTGAACCCAGGGTAGATATACTGTTTGGGACGGTGTACCACCCCACCAAATGTTGCAAAGTGTCAGAATCCCTCAATTTGGATTGGTCCTAAGGTAGGATTTGGGTAACACACCAATCAGAACAGACTATTTGGAGGCCTTATTTACATCTCTGGGTACCGCCTAGCGAGATTGGGGTTCCCATGAGAAAATCGCGCAGAATACAGTGAAAGAATACATTTTAGCAACATAATAGAACAATATCATGATGCTGCTGGGCGAAGGTACAGCTTCCCAGGGTGACTCTGGTATCAACCTTCTTTGGCCTCCGTTCAATGCCATCATGGCTCCTGGCGAGTCTGCGCACAAGTACCCTCCAAGATGGACTCCCCAGCCCAGCACCCCTCCGAGTTGAGGATACATGAAAAGTAAGCGAAAACAAATTAAAACATAGAAATGACGATATGAAAACACATCATTGGTTTTGTACTTTGAACTTATCATTATAAGAAAATACTATGCAGTTTACGGGTTAGCAACATATACACTAGCACAAGAGCGGCTGCACGAGCAGTATCACGTTATTACCAAAGCTATGTATTACGCATGCGCATCTTTTCCCTCCAAACCTGCAAATACGTCAGGCCACGTGAGTGTGACTGACGCATGCGCAGAAGCTATTTCAAAGCGGCGGCCATTTTATAGACTCGAATTAAATTGCATTAGAAATACACATGTGCAAGCTTCATCTAATTTGTTCATACATGAAATAAAGATTAGTAAGAAGTACAAATTATTAATTGATTACACATGAGCGAGGTTCATGACTAAAGCAAGTCGCGATGCGAAGCTTTGCTTCATCAATCCCCTCTTTGATGATATTTACTATCATCACAAAAATAATGGAACCAGATGCCAACTTCTCACACTTTATACAACTCTATTTCTTCCAACAAACGATTCAGTTTCTCTTTCTCATCTTTGGTAGGGTGAGAATTCTTCACCCTTTTGTATATCTTATTATTTATTTCCTCTAATTCAAGCTCATCCACACTTCGTTTCACTCCTCTGGCATTCACTTGATGCTTTCTGGTGTGCTTACGGCATTTGCAACAGACAAATATGAAGAATAGGATAAGACCTATAATTCCAATTGGCATCAGTACCTTAAACAATAAGCTTTTTCCTAAACTAGCAAGCCAATGGCCTACATTTGAGAGACCATCTACCAGTCTCTTCCAGGCACTATCAACCTCGAGTGGTTTGAGTTCCCTTTCCAAATTAGTAATGTTTTTCACATATCTTTTGAGCTGCACACTTTTGTCCGGAATATAAGTGCAACAATGTTGCGCCTTCAACATCCGGCAGACTCCGCCCTCTTTTGCTAATAAGGTGTCAAGAGCAAGTCTGTTTTGCAAAACCATTGATCTGATCGCAACCATTTCGGTATTGACCAGCAGAAATCCATGAGCTGTGTCAGTAGACAACACATCTACTATGGTGGACAATTTGCAAATTCTGTGAGTGTTCAGAACCACTCCCACTCCAGGTATCAGTGCACTGAAAATACTACCCATTATTTCACCTACGCTTTCTCTTTTACTACGCACTAAGCCATTAGTATTTTCACTGCTTCCAGCAACTTCATTCACATGGTATATTTTCGGGAAGACAATGCCAAAGTAGCAGCTTCCATACCAGTGATCCGGCAATTTGAAATAAGCCTTGTCTCCACATATATAATAAATTCCAGGAAACACAGGCTCTGACCCATTTTTGAAACCCCATCCTCCAATTACCTTGTAATTATGTTCACATTCACTGGAACCAATGAAAATGTTATTATAGTAGCTAGTCTTCTCGCGGTGAAGACATAGCTTTCCATTCTTTTCAAAATCCAGCAACAGAGCAGGTCCCGCCCCACCATTTGAGGTGCCCTCCATGTTCTCCGCCCATTTTGGCCTTTTCTGTTTTTCGTCATCTGCCTTTCTTTGTATTTTTATTCTCCTCTTCTCTGCCATGTTCAGGAACATCTTTTCCTGCTCACGCAAAGAACAGGTCAAGTTATCTCTGTGTGCGTCACCTATGTCGATATTACCTATAGTCAGAAAGTATTTGCCCATGTAGCGAGTAACGTCACTTTTGGTATGTACAGGATTCAGATTCCCACGTATAGGAAGTTCAGAAAAGATCACGTCATTGTTAGAGTAATAGTACTGTAACGGTCCTCTTTTGTAAAATAAGCTAGCTAAAATGCTACAGGATATTCCATACGTCAGGGGCAGGTGATGGTATGTCACGCCTTCAGCCACCGAGGTAGGTAGCTTCATGCAGACATAGCAATCTTCAATTTCCATAGTCTCTACATAGTGTATTAACAAGTTTGCGAAAACATTTAAATGTGTCTTATTCTTAACTCCATGATAATGTAGTCCTCCCTCATCTGATGCTTCTAAGTCTCGTTTTGTTTGTTTCAGTGCTCTCTCATGTCTTGCTACACTCTGTGTTGTCAGCTCCTCACTCTCAGTATTTACAATTTCAGTAGGGTAAATATTAGTATTTTTGCTCACCGCAAAGGGAATGAAAACTGTTAGTCCTATCCAAACTAATATCAATATAACTATACTACATACACATACCTTGCAGCATGTTTTGCAAAAGCTGCGACTAGGTCTACCATTCACGCTTGAATCAGACATTTTGGCTCAGAAGAAGTTTCTCGACCCCTCTTTGTGTCTTTACACAAGTAGCTTACTTTGTGCAAATTCACGGTGGCTCGTCTTCTTCTTCAGCAGAGTACTCAGGGACGGGTTCCCCGTCGCTTTCGTCAGTTATATCAAGATCTTCAAATTCTTCCAAAACGAGCGTCCATTCAGGAGACTTGTACTTTTTGTTTTGTCTTTTTATTCGATCACTCCTTCTTTTGGAGGTGTTTTCTTGTTGCTCAGCTATGCGAGCACTTCTCCTTTCTTCTGCACGTTTTTCTTCCACCGTTTTTATCCTTAGCCTCAATTTCTTTACGAAGCCAGGCTCAATGTGCTTTCTTTTCTTAAGTCTTTTAGTTGGCACTTGGACTTCGTTTTCTTCTCTTGCCCTTTTATTTTCATTAGCTTGTGGCAATTCTGCTTCAGTTTCTCCCTCTTCTATCTGACTAGTTCCAGGGCTAGCATCTATTTCTTCTGCCTGGTTACTAATCTGGCCTTGCTCAGGACAGTTTTGTGTTTGCTTTTCAAATGTCTCTGTTTCTGTTTCCTGAACACGTTCTTCTAATCCTATCTGATCCTGTTCGAGCACTTCGATCTCTTGATTTTCTTCCGCTCGAACTATTATTCTATGTCTAATCTGTCCCTTCTCGACATCAGGAGTCAGTCGAGGAGTATCGATCACTTGTTCTGTCCCTGTCTGACCTTCTCCTTCCTCAGTTTTGATGTGAATCTCAAGATCCTGAGGTTCTTCGCCTGTGCCTTGCTTTTCCTCTCTGGTCCACTCTCTACCTTCACAAAGTCGCTCACTTGTTCTGATGGGGTCCTCGGTGAGATCAATCAATGGTATCCATTCCTCTGGCCATATGCTCGGCAGCTCGTCTTCAGCTACTTCTGGCTCAACTTCTTGGACCCCTTCAGCAGGCTGGACTCTTGGTAGTTCGTCATCAACTACTCCTGGACCACCGTCTGCTGATCCCGCAGCTCGACTGGTACTGGGCTGTACGTCGTCAGCTACTTCTGGTCTGGCTCCTGCAGAGTCCTCTGCTGGACGCCCTTCTTCTACAGGCTCCTCGTCTGGTAATACCTTCAGGGTGTGGCTGGCGTGTATCCAATGTGGAACCCCTGCACACTTTACTGCTGTGGTTGTTACCAGGATCACCTGACGCTTCTCTCCCCACCTTGGTTCCAGGCAGCTCTTCCGAGTATGCTTCTTTATTTTGACCCAGTCCCCAGGGACCAGTTTGTGGAGAGGAGTTGTTGGATGGAGGATGGCGTCTTCTCCGATCTGGCGAGAGATATAACGCACTTGGTCACCTAATCTCTTGCAGTATTCAAGCACCAAATCATCAGTAATACTCAACAGTTTGCTTCCTGGTACCCATGCTTGTCTCATCACTCTTCCCATCAGGATTTCATGGGGACTTAGGCCTGTCTTGCGGTCAGGAACACTTCGGAGTCCCATCAAGACCAAGGGCAGGGCCTTCACCCAGGTCATGCCAGATGCATCACACAGTTTTGCTAGTCTGTTTTTGATAGTTCCGTTTACTTGTTCCACTACTCCAGAAGCCTCTGGGCGATATGCACAGTGGAGTTTTTGTGTGATTCCAAAGGCCTTACAGAGTTCGTCGATTACCTCATTCTGAAAATGTCGGCCTCTATCTGATTCAATAGTGACTGGAACCCCGAACCTAGGTATCAGTTCTTTCAGTAAACACTTAGCTACTGTCAGTGCGTCATTTTGGGGAGTAGGGAAAGCCTCCACCCACTTTGAAAATAGGCAGACCCTGACAAGGACATATCGCTTCCCTTCACAACGTGGCATGGTGATGAAGTCGACCTGTATTCTCACAAAGGGACCACCTGACCTCCCTATTTTCCCCAGTTCCACCATTGTTCTCTTGCCTGCGTTCATCCTTTGACATGGCAGGCACCTCTGGCAGAGGGACTCTGCTACTTTCCTGAACTTTTTACTGTACCAAGTCTGTTGGAACACTAGAATCATGGCGTCCCTACCAATGTGTGATCCTTCATGTATCAATCTCGCCATTGTGCCAAGTAAGTGTCTAGGTAACACAGGCATACCAGTTGGGCCCAAGATGACACCATCCTCACGTCTTGGTCTACACCCGTCTTCCTTCCACTTCTCTCTCTCTTGCCAGGGTGCCGCCTGCTGCCATTCTCTCACTTCATCCCATGTAGGCACTTCTTCAAACACTCGAAGTTGGCAGCTGGTTCCGGACCCCCCCCCGTTTTGGATTTATGATATATCGATCTCTGGCGCACCATTGGGCCACTTGATCAGCGAAATCATTTCCCAATGATACGGTGTCAATGCCCTTCTTATGAGCAACGCACTTTACCACTGCCAGTTCCTTTGGTAACTGGATTGCCTCTAAAAGGTCTTGAACCACTTTTCCATTTCGAATAGGGGTACCTGATGAAGTCAGGAACTCCCTCTGTAGCCACAATTGGCCAAAGTCATGCACAACTCCATAACAGTACTGACTGTCAGTATACACTGTTATGCGTAGGTTTTTCCCAATTTTGCAAGCTTTTATCATAGCTATCAATTCGGCTACTTGTGCAGACTTTACTTCAAATAGATAACCTGCTTCTTCAATTTTTGTTAAGGAGACTACCGCATAGGCAGCACTCAGGCCTCCTTGTTCATGTCTTAGGTATGAACCATCCACGAACAATTCCTTGTCATGCATAGGCAAAGGTGTTTCTTTAATGTCTGGGCGTGGTTTTGTGCTGAATTCTGTTAAATCAATGCAGTTATGCTCATCGTCCTCCCCATCTTTCATATCCATTGGGTCGGGGAGCAAAGTGGCGGGGTTCAGAATACTGCACCTGACAATTTTTACATTTGCAGCACCCACAAGAATCCTCTCGTATTTAGTCAGCCGACTAGGGGTGAGATACTGGGTTTTCGTTCTGGTCAGTAAAATTACCACTCCATGTGGAACATACACAGTTACAGGATGTCCCATGACAATGGACTCACTCTGCTCTAAACTTGTGCAGGTAGCAGCTACTGCTTTCAGACATCCTGGTAATCCAGCAGCCACTGGATCCAGGGTGGCAGAGAAATATGCCACAGGCCTTCTGGTGGTGCCATGTTCTTGTGTTAGGACTGACAATGCACAATTATCGCGAGTGTCACAGAACAGGGCAAATTCTTTGGTATAGTCTGGCATTCCCAACGCAGGGGCTGTACACAGACAATCCCGTAGTTTTGTGAAGGCTGTTAAGCTTTCATCATCCCATTGTACAATATCCGGTGTTCCTCTCTTGGTCATTTTTATCAAAGGCCTAGCTAGGACTGCAAATCCCAGAATCCATTGCCTGCAGTAGCCTATCACTCCCAGGAACATTCTGATTTCTTTCTGAGTACGGGGTAACTGCATTTTTTGAATTATCCTTACTCTTTCTGACGTTACTTTCCTGACGCCTTTCTCTATCTGGTGCCCCAGATACTTCACTGATTTTGCACAGAACTGTAATTTTTCAGGGGCCACTTTATGTCCCTTCTCACTCAGGTGATTCAGTAGGGCAATGGTGTCAATCACACAATCCCTATGACTTTTGGACGCCACCAAGAGGTCGTCAATGTATTGCACTAGGACCGAGTTTCCAGGCAGGACCAAAGTTTCCAAACATTTTTTCAAGATCTGATTAAAGATAGAGGGGCTCTCTGAGTACCCCTGGGGGACCCTGTTCCAGACATACACTTGACCATTGAAGGCAAATGAGAAAAGAAATTTGCTGTCTGGATGCAAGGGAATGGAAAAGAATGCATGACATAAGTCTATTACAGTGAACCACTCAGCATCCCAGGGAATCTGATACAGAATCACTGCTGGGTTCGGGACAATAGGGCAGCAGGGAACCACTATCTTGTTTACCTTTCTTAGGTCCTGCACTACTCTGTACTTGCCACTAGGCTTCTTGATGCCCATAATCGGTGAGTTACATGGGCTACTCATTACTTCCTGTATGATGTTTCCTTCTAGCAATTTCTGTATTTCCAGGGTAACACCTGCTCTCACTTCTGCATTCATTCTGTAGGGTTTAGTATTGGGGTATACTGCATTGTCCTTTATTGCTATCTGTATGGGGTCCACGTTTTTCATTAACCCGACATCTTTCCCAGTAAAGTCCCATACCTCTGGCTTCACTGCTTCTTGAAGTTCTTTGGGCAAATCTTGCATAGTCATTCGTTTAATTTCTGAGTCAGGTCTGATTAACATCAATTTATAAATGCCATCTTCATCTGGGGTCTGAATTTCAACACCCTTTGGTGTGCAAAAGATGGTACAGTTCATTTTGCACAGCAAATCACGTCCCAGTAAGTTCACTGGACTGGTGTCACAAACGACAAATCTATGCATTTCTTTAAAGTTTCCAATTGAGATCTCCATGGGCTCGGTAACAGGAGTACTAATCAATTGATTAGAGACACCCACTACTTGGATGGCTTCTCCCGAGAGGGGTAGGTTTGGAACATCCACTGTTCTCACAGTAGAACGGGTAGCGCCAGTGTCCAACAGAAAGGTGACATCATTTCCGTCGACCTTTCCTTCAATGTATGGTCCGGACTGGTCTACCGGCAAGGAGGCGCCAAGTACGCACTCCTCGTCCTCCCCTCTCAGGCCCCGTCAGTACTGGTCATCACCAAGGAAGGTATCTTTTAACAAATACTGCGAAGTTGCTGCATTTCTGTTCTCATTGCTTTCCCAGACTTCTACCTCATCACCCTCCGTAGATTTTCCCTTATACACTTGCTTTGGTGCTCGGGGCAACTGAATCGTTTTTACCTGTGGTTGAGTCTTTCTTGGTCTTTCTTTCTGCGTCTGTGGAGTTAAATCAGGTGTTTTGGGGTTATCATCTGGCAAATAAGGACACTCATTTCGCCAGTGTCCAATTTCTCCGCACTGATGGCAGGGGAATTTCTTCATAGCCTCTTCCCTGCTCATTTTGGGCCTGGGCTTACCTCCTCCCCCACCCCCAGGACCTTTGTTCTGAGTGTTTTTGGCCATCTCACTCAACTGTTTTTCCTGCTGTTCTGCGAGCTTCACTTGAGCCCACATAACCTTCTCCTTGAGAGCCTTTTTCTTTTCTGCCATCTCGTCCTCACAGCATTTTGCATACCGTAGGACCTCATCTATCTTTTTTGATTGCCAACAAATTTTGTTATCTTTTATCCACTGACAAATTTCGGGTCTTAAACCATTTACAAACCTGTAAATAAAATGCGTCATATCCTTCATCTCGATGTTATCTATACCACTGTATGTTTTAAACACCTCCAACAGCCTTTCATAATAGGAGTGCACTGTCTCGTCTCTTTCCTGCGTGGTTCTATCTATCTTGGTCCAATCAGTTTCCTTTGCGGGCACCTCAATTTTCAAATGCTGAATTACTTGTTCATATTTTTTCATCACTTCAATAGACGGTTCCCCTGTGTTAGAGTCCCTCGGGTACTCCTCACTAGGCCAGGCGATGGCTATTTTACACTCGGTCCATAGATCTACCGGGACCACAATGTCGAAAAACCCATCCAGGTCTTTCCACAGGCATTTTTGCACCTTTACGAACCTTTCCACCTGTCTGTACCAGTCAACTGGCTTTTCACGTAATTTCGGGAAATCGTTAGTAAAGGACACAATATCCTGTCTGGACCATGGAACGTGCACATACCTCCCACCTGGTACCTCCCGCATGGAGCATAACTGCTCAGGTTTGTCTACTTCTCTCAACGCGAACTCAGGGGTCGTTTGTCTGGATCGAGCCTCATCTTTCTCTCGAGCCCACCTGGTTTTCCATTTTTCCACATCTCCCCATTTTTGCAGAATTGCTAGCAACTCTTTAATCTGCAACTTTTTTCCTGACACATTCAGGTTCTCTATATCTTTGTCTGAGAAGTCAGCTCGGTAAGGTTTTTGCAAGGGCTTGGATTTTGAAATATCTACCCCCATACTAGCTGCAGTGTCTGTCAACTTTTCGTGGAGCACTCTGGTACTTCTGGTAAGGCTTTTACACATAAACATTAAACCAAAAAGACATGCCTAAACTGATATGTAAATTGAACAATAAACTTTACTCTATAAGGTAGAAAAACTCATTTCGACCTGAGATGTTGCTAACAAATAGCGATTTATTCATTCAATTTGAAAATAATTTTTTCAAGAAATTTTTCATTTTATATACAATACTACACCATTATTTCATACAAAACTCATTCGACTAGTCATCCATATCACAATCATGCAAAATCAAACATCCATGTGTACACAAAACAAAGGAATAAAAAGGAAAGAATTGCCAGGGAGAAGAAAAAGTGTGGGTGGGGAGAAAAAAGGACAAAGGTTGCTCAAACAATAAGTATCTGTAATAAACCATATATATACATATACACTAGGAAATTAATCACAATCAGCTTAAATGATGGAACACACTGTATATACTCAAATTAACACATACAGGTTGTTACTTTTTGAATTTTTGAATTTAACAAGAGCAACACTTTGTACAGGGGCCTACGCGTTTCGAGTCCTATACAGTGAAGGGACTCTCATCAGGGCCAAAGGAAATATCTGTAAGAAAAATATATATCTCCATGTAAAGATTTTTCAAGACCTTTTGAGAAACTTTTTGAGTAAAAACCAATTTCCTCTAGCAGCTTACCCTACTGGTCTGCAAGGCCACTTAAGGGGTGTAGAAAGTATAGGCGCAGCCGGTAGTGCTCTGCTTTTGAAATGGCGTGGTCACACTGAAAAGTAAGTGGCAGACAATAGCCTCCAGTGTTCTCACTATACAGGAACACAGTGAGGAGTTTTTGGAGGAATAGTTCTTACCTCGCTCGGTCTTAGCGGACTCCCAGGGTCAGAGACAGAGTTGTTCTCCACTATAGGGTTGAACAAGTGGGCACAGACGAGGTCCGGGGACGTGGCCTGGGAAAAAAACCAGGGGTGGGTCAGGGGCGGTGTATAAGCGTCTTACATCCACCCAGTGGCATACTGGCGCCCAACAATCGCAACAACACGGCCCGCTACTCGGGCATTCAAAAACTGGTAGGTAAAAATCACCTGTGTTAAGACAGCACCGGGGCTCTGTTGAAGGGCGTCCCAACCGTATTTTTGAAGAATTTTTGATTGTGTGCTTGACTCCTGCAATGGAGTCCAGGGCATTAGTATCGAAATTACCGCTAGACAATACGAGTGGATCAGGCATTAGTCGCAACGTTTGACCCACCTGATGACCGAAGTATCCTCGTCTCGTTCGGCGTCTCCAAAGGCACTGATCCTTCGCGCATGCGCCGTGAATCAGGGATCCGATGAGAGCTGTCTACTGAAGTAGCGGAGTCCGAAGGGGAAGCTGATCTCTAGCGCATGCGCACTAGAGTATGTCAGCGACAAATGGTAAATAAAGTAAAGCAGCCTGGGCACAACGAAATGTACTGCCCATGGGGGCAAATCGCTAGCGCATGTGCTTAGCGTTCAATAAACAAGATAGCTGGTTAAAGCACCTGATTACAACACCGGATAGAGACAGACCTCGTGGAAACCCAACCATGTGCAATACAGGATGGTTCAAGCTGGAGTTATTCAGAGTTTATAAATCTCTGAGAGTTCATTCAGGCCAGTGACAGCCGTGTTAAACTTGACAATGAGGAGTGCTTCCCTTTTGGAGAGCCTGGCATCCCAGTCACCTCCTCTGGGGTCGCGCTCCACCTTGGAAATTATGGTCCATTGGAGATCCTTAATCTGATGGGACATTCTATTCCAATGGTTTACCAATGGTGCTGTCTCCACCCGATTTCTGAGTCTGGATTTATGCTGGGAAATTCTTTGTCGGGCCTCCTGATTCGTTTTACCAATATACAGGAGTCGTTGTTTATACAGTTTGTAGCGGGATACTTCTCGCGAAGTTTTATTGTTTGTCACATTCATTGTGAGCGACTTGTATTGTTTTCTTGTCTCTCCACGGACAATAGGCATACTTTGATACTTTAGTCCGAATACAAAACGCACACATTTTTCTAACCTTTTTGTTGTAATTCGGTTAATTTTTGTGTCAGTTCCAGTTCTTCATGGCAGAAAAGGACACTTTAGCCTTTTCTGAAGACCATATAAAAGATCTTTTGAGTAATCCACCAGTTTTCTCCTCAGTGTCCCTCAGTGTCTCGGCTACTTCACAAAACGAGACAGACAAATTACTTAGGCTGAGAAAAAAACAAATTAGAACTGACCTACACGGTCATTTCCTTCTGCAACATTTACGGGAAGGCACAATCCCGGGTGGTCTTCAAATTAAAAATATTCCGGTTATCTTTACGGAAGATCCTTTATTCAAAAAAGGTTTCAGTCAAATAGAGACCAAATGCAGTAGAGATCTTATGGTCCTCACTGTAGAAACAGCTGTTAGAATCTCTAGACAAGAACTTGAACAAATAGCCCAACTTGAATCTGAGATACTTAGCAATCCTGCGATAGTTGACGCAAAGGCATTAATAGACAAGGTTGCAAAAGAAATACAAGATTTCAAAGATTACAGTGTGACTCAGAAAACCAATCAGTTCGAGAAGGACAAAAAGAACTTTTCCCTCGAAAACGTGTACCCCTTTCTACAAACTGATTTTTACACTAAACCGGATTCAAGGCGTTTTCTATCAGGGAACCGGGGTAGATCACGAAATCAGTTTATCACCTTCTCAGACACTTCCTCATCAGGTGGTGAAAGTGATAATAGTGGGAACACCAGTAACAGCGGGTCAAACAGGAACCGACAATGGAACCAGAACCAGCAACAACAGACCAATGCTCAGAATTCTTCTTTTTTAGGGAGAGGCCAAACACGCCCGAGGGCGAAGGTAAGATGGGAAATGAAAACCCGGCGCCAACACTATCAAAATCCTTTTTGGATGTGGAAGTCTTCCCTAATGAGGGTAAATTATCAACATCCCTTTTTGTCAAGCCAACGGACAGGAATAAAGCCCTTTTGTTTTCAAGCAATCACCCGAGGAGTCTGCGAGAGAATTTACCGCTGGCCCAATTTCTTCGTATTCAAAGAAATTGTGCTATGAATAATGATTACAAGTATCATGCTAATAACCTAGTGACTAAGCTATGCGACCGTGGATATCCTAAAAAACTGGTCTCCAACTGTATGAAAAGGGCACGTTGGACCCCAAGGGAAACCCTCTTGGAACGACGTAATAAACCACAACTAAAACGTCAAGTGTGCGTCACCACGTTCTGTCCCAATGCCAATCAGCTAAAAAAAGTGATAAACCAAAATTGGCACCTCGTAAAAAACTTAGAAGAATGCCTAAAGGAACCACCCCTTTTTGCGTTCAAAAAAGACAAGAGCATCGCCAATTTTGTAGTAAGAGCAGCCGCTCCAAGACTAGCACCTCCTACCATCAGACAAATGATGGGGTTAAATCCCATCACAGGGCACCACAAATGTGGTACCTGTGTCTGCTGTGAGTCAACAATAGAGGGCTCTCTGTTTCAATACAGAGGGATTTCGTGGAAACATGACACCCATAGCAATTGCAAATCAAAATATGTGGTGTACGGAATCTTGTGCCCCTGCGGACTCCTGTATATTGGTAAAACGAATCAGGAGGCCCGACAAAGAATTTCCCAGCATAAATCCAGACTCAGAAATCGGGTGGAGACAGCACCATTGGTAAACCATTGGAATAGAATGTCCCATCAGATTAAGGATCTCCAATGGACCATAATTTCCAAGGTGGAGCGCGACCCCAGAGGAGGTGACTGGGATGCCAGGCTCTCCAAAAGGGAAGCACTCCTCATTGTCAAGTTTAACACGGCTGTCACTGGCCTGAATGAACTCTCAGAGATTTATAAACTCTGAATAACTCCAGCTTGAACCATCCTGTATTGCACATGGTTGGGTTTCCACGAGGTCTGTCTCTATCCGGTGTTGTAATCAGGTGCTTTAACCAGCTATCTTGTTTATTGAACGCTAAGCACATGCGCTAGCGACTTGCTCCCATGGGCAGTATATTTCGTTGTGCCCAGGCTGGTCCCCTTCATTTTCCAGTAATCGCTGACATACTCCAGTGCGCAGGCGCTAGAGATCAGCTCCCTCCGCGGACGGCGATCTTGTTTATTGAACGCTAAGCACATGCGCTAGCGATTTGCCCCCATGGGCAGTACATTTCGTTGTGCCCAGGCTGCTGTCCTTTATTTACCATTTGTCGCTGACATACTCTAGTGCGCATGCGCTAGAGATCAGCTTCCCCTTCGGACTCCGCTACTTCAGTAGACAGCTCTCATCGGATCCCTGATTCACGGCGCATGCGCGAAGGATCAGTGCCTTTGGAGACGCCGAACGAGACGAGGATACTTCGGTCATCAGGTGGGTCAAACGTTGCGACTAATGCCTGATCCACTCGTATTGTCTAGCGGTAATTTCGATACTAATGCCCTGGACTCCATTGCAGGAGTCAAGCACACAATCAAAAATTCTTCAAAAATACGGTTGGGACGCCCTTCAACAGAGCCCCGGTGCTGTCTTAACACAGGTGATTTTTACCTACCAGTTTTTGAATGCCCGAGTAGCGGGCCGTGTTGTTGCGATTGTTGGGCGCCAGTATGCCACTGGGTGGATGTAAGACGCTTATACACCGCCCCTGACCCACCCCTGTTTTTTTTCCCAGGCCACGTCCCTGGACCTCGTCTGTGCCCACTTGTTCAACCCTATAGTGGAGAACAACTCTGTCTCTGACCCTGGGAGTCCGCTCAGACCGAGCGAGGTAAGAACTATTCCTCCAAAAACTCCTCACTGTGTTCCTGTATAGTGAGAACACTGGAGGCTAATGTCTGCCACTTACTTTTCAGTGTGACCACGCCATTTCAAAAGCAGAGCACTACCGGCTGCGCCTATACTTTCTACACCCCTTAAGTGGCCTTGCAGACCAGTAGGGTAAGCTGCTAGAGGAAATTGGTTTTTACTCAAAAAGTTTCTCAAAAGGTCTTGAAAAATCTTTACATGGAGATATATATTTTTCTTACAGATATTTCCTTTGGCCCTGATGAGAGTCCCTTCACTGTATAGGACTCGAAACGCGTAGGCCCCTGTACAAAGTGTTGCTCTTGTTAAATTCAAAAATTCAAATAGTAACAACCTGTATGTGTTAATTTGAGTATATACAGTGTGTTCCATCATTTAAGCTGATTGTGATTAATTTCCTAGTGTATCTGTATATATATGGTTTATTACAGATACTTATTGTTTGAGCAACCTTTGTCCTTTTTTCTCCCCACCCACACTTTTTCTTCTCCCTGGCAATTCTTTCCTTTTTATTCCTTTGTTTTGTGTACATATGGATGTTTGATTTTGCATGATTGTGATATGGATGACTAGTCGAATGAGTTTTGTATGAAATAATGGTGTAGTATTGTATATAAAATGAAAAATTTCTTGAAAAAATTATTTTCAAATTGAATGAATAAATCGCTATTTGTTAGCAACATCTCAGGTCGAAATGAGTTTTTCTACCTTATAGAGTAAAGTTTATTGTTCAATTTACATATCAGTTTAGGCATGTCTTTTTGGTTTATTGTGTATAAGTGCTCAGCCTAACTGATTAAGAGCCAACCCTTCGTTGTTTACACATAAACAGCAACTCTTCTTCAGAGTAGGTATTTAATCTGTCTAATCCCACATTTCCTGCCATTAATTCCTCTATTTCTATCCTCAGTTTGTAGAGGTCTAAAGGTTTCGTCTGCGGAGTCTGTCTTTCTAATTCACGACTTCAATTTTCAATTTCTTCCGGAGTTACCAGAGAGACACTCCTAGTACCTGACGTTGACTCCAATTTAATTTCTTTCATATTAAAAGGATTAGGCCTCTTCTGCATTCCCTTTCCGGTCTGTTTGTTTGGCAGGTCCAAGAACGCAACTTCAGACTCGCACTCACTGGACTGATCATCTATTATTATGGGTTCCTGTCTTGGTGGCGCCACGATTGGGGTAATAACTGGAGGGTTTGGACTTCCCCGATTATTCCCATATAACGGAACCACTGATCCAATTGTTACCGGGATAGTCAAAGCCTCAGGACTGGTATTTAACTGGGAGATTTTCTGAATTATTTCTGTTCTCTGTTTAGCTAGAGCCTCTTGCTCCCTTTCATCCAGTACTCTTCCTACTGCTCTGTCAGGTATTATCTGTGGGGTCAAATGAGGGGTAAAGCTCGGGGCAGTAGGATGCGTTTCACTCGATCCTCCACCATAATTTGGTTTTGGGAACAAAGTTCCGGTGCCAAATGACCTACGCTCTTCCTCATATGGAGGCTGTAAAAAGGGCATTCCTGAATTTGATGGTTTTTCTTCGTTCTCATAAAGAGGTCTGGGGAAAAAGACCCTCTCATGGGAATATTTTTCCTCCTGGCTCGCGGGCACTCTGGGATATATATCCCCCATCTCCGCGGGTCCGGGACTCTCAAAATAGGGCGGTATCTGACAACCTCCTCCCCTACTTAGGGATCTGTCCTCCTCCTTAATAGAGGGACGTCGGGGATTCTCTCCTGCACTGGAAGGTCGGGCTCCCTCATTATAAGGGGGCGGACTTCTCGTAAAGATGTCATCTAACAATTCATCGTCTGACTCCCCAAGGGGCCCCCAATGTTTACTCTTTTCTGTCCTTTTCTCTCCCGCAGAAAGGTTACCTGCTGGCATCATGGGAAACAGACCCTCAACAATCATGCTCTGTCTCCACTGTTTCATCCTTTTATCCCTGGTTTCTTGTTTCAGCTTTGGGTACCACTTGGTCAGACCTTTGTCCATTCGGGGTTTTTCTCTTTCGAAAGCCTCAATCTCCCATTCCTCTAATGCCTCATACTGCGTTAGTCTCGGTCTGGGATGTAATTCATTCATTCGGGTTCTCAAATTAAATAAAATCCTACCATTGAAAGTACCGTCTAACGGAAAAGCCAATATTCCGTCATCTTTTGTGTACTTTACCCAATTTTCCAACCACACACAGGTATTGTACCCTCGGTCAAACATCATGAAAGAGGCGGGAGTATTGGGAGGTGGAACAATAATGCCCTCTCTGGTTTTAATCGGTTTGTCCTTTTTGAAGTAATTCTTCACCTTATTTACAAGGGACATTTGTCTCTTAGTTCCGTACATAATATCGTATCTATTGGCTTTCCACTGATCCCTTTCAAACCCTTGGTTTCTTGGATCGGGTCTAGTCTCCGGACAATACGAGTGCCACATACGATTTCTACGCTTAACTTTGTTTACAAAGTTACCTCCAATCAGAATGCGTCTTGTAATTCCGTGCGACCAATGGGGTGCACGCGTTCAAATATTTTCGACCAATGGGTGCGCGGCCTTTTCGCGAGGCAGTTCTCACGCTTCGGTGCTCACCCCTCCTTCACAATTCCAGCTCCGCTACCCGCCCGCTGTTTCTACCAATCCCAGCGCGGCACGGAGTGACGTCAGAGACGCTTCGCGACTGACTCCCTCTCTTCACAAGGTAACGGAAACTTTCTTTCTTTCTAAAGTGCTTAGTGCTTGGTTATTTTACAACGAATACACATTCGCCACAGTGCTCAAGTGTCTAGACAGGACAGAGTTGTTTTACTGCAAGTAAACTACTTCCATTTACTTTTCACGCGCTGCGGGTAGATCTCTTCCACCTACCCTTCACTCTAGCATCAGTGAACCTGTTACTTCCCCAGACCCATCCACTTTTTTCCGGGATATATCCGAGTCTAAGGTTTCCCAGTGGACCCTTTTGCTTTCACCCAAGCTCCGATGAACCTGCTACTCTTCCGATGTGACCCTTATTAGGTTACGCCACTATGGGAATTTTGCCAATGAACCTCATTACTAACATTTATTCACACACGTATTCAGAAAAACCCTAGTTAGTGCTTCCTGGTTGTACCTAACCTGCACCTAACTTTCCTTGAGCCTGCGACCTCAAGGCAAATGGATTTTATTCACCACTTTGCCATTCAATTCCCCGGGGAGTTCTGACAACACTGAACGAGACGGTTTACAAACGCATGGATTAATACATATAACAATATAAGAACAAGAATAACAATTTTAAAACAATTCATAAATTTCAAAAGCAACACATTTCAAGAGAGTGATCAGGTCCCTCGGAACGGCCGCTCTTATAGCAGCATCAATATACTAGCAGCTACCGACTTGACTAGCCTAACTAGTCCTACCTATCCTTTAACTAGTCCCTAACCATACCTCTGCTACCAGAAAAACTGATAGAGCGCGCGAGGTCACCCGACCAATAATTTCGCCTCTTCCGGCTTCGGGCCCATATATTTCAATTCACCATATACATTGAGCAGGTGACTTCACGCTCTACTACCAATTTGTGTGAATTCCCTACTGTTATTCTTCAGCGTACCCGACTTACCATCCACCGACACGGGTACCTATGACCACAATGGATCAGGGAGCTAGCTGTAAAAGGAAAGGCAGCAAGATACCAACACAAATGACATTCAAAATCCTTTGTAAAATGACCACGGACAACTGGAAGGTTTAAAATCTTTATCTAAAGTTCGTTCTCAGAAATCATTAGGTTTACAAGAATAAGACAATCGATAATCAAGATAATGAAAAGTACATAACTATAGAGAAATAAAGTCAGGGTAATCATTGAAATGCTAATATGAGATGCAACGGGAATATGCTATGCATTTAGGGAAAAATTCTTTAGACAGTTTAAGCAAGGAGGTTCTAGACCATATCAGAAAATGACAAACCGCAATGCAAATATAATTTCTAACAAGTAGGGTAACATGGGAACACGTTATGAAATAAATGCAAATGACTTTACGTTTTCAATAGTTGCGGAAAGCATGGAAAATTAACATGAGCAAAGGTGTGTCTTTATTGAAGTAAAAGACAGAAATTCAGAAAGGTGCAAGATTTAAAGATTTCAGAGTAATATTTACCTAGACTGGTGTGGAAACCAAACCCTGGCCAAGGGTCAGTTAAGGACAGGAAACCCTCAAGGAAGGATACCCCTCAATGGACAGCAGGTGCAGAATGGACACCCAGGACAGGAAACCCTCAGATTAGGAATCAGGACAGGAAACCCTCAGGACAGGACCAGCACCCGCAGTTCGGAAGCAACGCCTGCGCTCCACCCTCTCTGCAGCTATCGATCAAGACCCCGATTGGGTCAGCGAACTCCCAGCAAAGTGCTCCGCCAGCACTTTAAGGTTTAGTAAAACCTTAGTCTATGGTCAATTTCGGACAGAGTGCTCCGCAGCTCTCTGTATCTTCAGTCACCTATTGAGTGCGTTGGGTCAGTGACAGGTCAGCTAAACCAGACAAGTCGGACGATTTCCCTAGGTGAACCCAGGGTAGATATACTGTTTGGGACGGTGTACCACCCCCCCAAATGTTGCAAAGTGTCAGAATCCCTCAATTTGGATTGGTCCTAAGGTAGGATTTGGGTAACACACCAATCAGAACAGACTATTTGGAGGCCTTATTTACATCTCTGGGTACCGCCTAGCGAGATTGGGGTTCCCATGAGAAAATCGCGCAGAATACAGTGAAAGAATACATTTTAGCAACATAATAGAACAATATCATGATGCTGCTGGGCGAAGGTACAGCTTCCCAGGGTGACTCTGGTATCAACCTTCTTTGGCCTCCGTTCAATGCCATCATGGCTCCTGGCGAGTCTGCGCACAAGTACCCTCCAAGATGGACTCCCCAGCCTAGCACCCCTCCGAGTTGAGGATACATGAAAAGTAAGCGAAAACAAATTAAAACATAGAAATGACGATATGAAAACACATCATTGGTTTTGTACTTTGAACTTATCATTATAAGAAAATACTATGCAGTTTACGGGTTAGCAACATATACACTAGCACAAGAGCGACTGCACGAGCAGTATCACGTTATTACCAAAGCTATGTATTACGCATGCGCATCTTTTCCCTCCAAACCTGCAAATACGTCAGGCCACGTGAGTGTGACTGACGCATGCGCAGAAGCTATTTCAAAGCGGCGGCCATTTTATAGACTCAAATTAAATTGCATTAGAAATACACATGTGCAAGCTTCATCTAATTTGTTCATACATGAAATAAAGATTAGTAAGACGTACAAATTATTAATTGATTACACATGAGCGAGGTTCATGACTAAAGCAAGTCGCGATGCGAAGCTTTGCTTCATCAGCACTGCCACTTTGCCTTGACTGACTGTTCTGAAGAACTGCTTCTCTGCTTTGCTGACCAGCCCTGCTGCCTGCTGATATCTGCCTTTCTGAGGGACAAGGACTAGACCAATCTCACTTGAACCCAGAGTGACTCCAAGGGCTTTCCTCCTGTTTTCTGAAGTCCAGGAATACAAAAACTTCCTACAATCCTGCTGTTGCTGCTGGACATCTGTGAGTCCTACCCTTACATGAGGAGCTCCCTCTAGTCCTGAGCCTCAAAAATGGGTTCTCCAGCTTATTTTCTACAAAAGCGGTGCATGGTCACCACTGCACCGGTCTCAACCAACGCATCGCGAATTGACAAAGACGCAGACGCTGTTCTTCGACATCAGTTCTACAGCCTGGAGGCCTGATGATGACGCCCTGCACTGCTAGATAGCGAAGCATTGCCTGTATTTTAATGGAGCTCGGCGACGACACAGTGACCCGACTGAATGCAAAAGATTGACGCATCGTGCCTTCAGTGTCGATGCTTTGCTCCATCAAAGGTACTGTTTCAGTAGGACCTGCGTGAGTCCTGTAGACAGCCTGACCCTCATCACAGTTAGCCTGAACTATGGATTTACCTCGGTCCATTGCGACTTCAATTAACCTTTTAGCGCTATTGACTTCTAGGCACTGTTTTTGATTTATCCTTCATTTGTATCTTGAATTCTGCTGATTGGATTTTTGTTGTCTTGTTCTTGTTTTACTCAAATAAATATTCTCTATTTTTCTAAAACTGTGCGGAGTCTTTTGTGTCTTTTTCATTGTTTTACTCTGTGTGTCTGTTGCACAAATACTGTACACATTGCCTCTTAAGTTAAGCCTCTGTGTCAAGCTACCAGACGGTGAGCACAGGTTAATTTAAAATGTAAATCTGCCATACCCTGACTAGGATTGTTGTCCCTACTTGGACAGGAAGCAAACCCCTGCCAACTTGAGACCCTATTTCTAACAGCCAAACCTACATGTACCTGTTGTTCCTTGGTCGATATCATCATCACACATTCATCTTATTCACTGGCACTTGATAATGAAGTTGAAGAGCCTCTGTAGGATGAATTTGACGATGATCGACTTTGCCTGATTTCTACGTGTAACTGACGTGGGTCTTTGGCCTTGTGGGTATGACAAGAATGCTTGTAGTGGCCAATTTCTCTTCTCGCTCTGGAATATTTGGTTTTGCTTTGCGAACTGTTATGAAGTCATTTTCTTTACCAAAACTTTTACATGTCTGTCGCTTGGCTGGACATTTGCCTTCATGGAAAAATAAAAACCCACATCGGAAACACAGCTTTTTCTACTTTGGAGGTGTCAACTTGCGTACATCTATCTTGTGCTCGCTTTTCATGACCAATGCCGATTATATTTTCATTGTTCCAGCTTCCAAACCAGCAGCTTGTCGATCTGCTATTGCATCGGCCCTTGCAGGCATCTAAACTGAGCGTCGTCTCAACATGCGTCTTCTGAACGAGTCTGAAAGACAGCCATCAATGAGTCAGAGGTGTATGGCTTCTTCATCATTAAATTCACTAAACTTGCAGCACATCAAGTCTCTCAACAAACTCATCCATCATTTCACCAGCTTTCTGTCTTGCTTCATTGAAAATTTATCTTTTATAGTTGGCTTTCGGTATCGGATTGAATTTGGTTCCCAATGCTGATTTGATCTGATGGTATGATATTGCATCAGTCTGCAAGATTTTCTTGAGCACTCTTTTTCGCTCTGTCACCGGCAAGGTTCTTTAAATATTTAATGATTTTCTTATTATCTACTTCTTCTAGGACATCTATGAAGTCATCGATCTTCTCGATCCATGCAGTCCACAGGGTGCCAATTTCAATTTGGTAGTAAGCTAGTCCCAAAAAGGAAGGGATCCCCAGGGGAACCCTACCCCTCTGTGATTGGCAGTGAAAATGTTTTTTTAAGAGCAGGCATTAGTTCCACGGACCACTGCCTGCTCTTAAAAATGATAATGAAACGTTAAATCTTTATTGAAAAAGCAAACACAGACATGGGGGGGGTCTGCTGTCCCCAGCAGGTCACCATCCCAGTGTTATTACCCATTACCAATGGGGCACAAATTGTGACCTCCCTCATGAATATTGGTGAGGCAGGTCATTTGCGACCCCATTGGGATCCGCTAAATGTGTCTTAGACACATTAGTACATTTCCGTTTGTGACTCGCTATTTGCGAGTTGCTAAGATTTGCAAATTGTATGTCGCAAATGGAAATGGTCTTATATATGGCCCTAACCAATATAACATACTGATCCATTCCGGAAATATAACATAATAAGATAACTCATGTCATGAAAGTAACTTGCTGCACGCAAGATCATTTAACGTGACTCTTGACAGGCCTTGCAGCAGTTTTTGGTGTTGCACAGAAATGTCACTTCACGAGATCCTTTAAGGGTGTGTATCACAGGCATCTCTAAGCATGGGTGTGCATACAACACCATGTCATTGTGCAATAGTGTCAGGCACACAGAACCACTAGGCTTATAGCAACACTACCCTTTTCTTCCCATATGAGAATTTAAATAAATAAGATGCCGGGGTTCATTCCTTATAAAGTATACAGATTGGGCTGGACTGTTCCCATTTGAGCAGGATCATAGGTGATTTGCATGTGGCTGGTTCCAAACTGAGGTGGCATTGGGTGCAAAATAACAATGGACTGGGATACGGCCTGAGTACCTACCAGTTGCTGAAATTCATTCTAGCATTTCATCCTTCACTTTTGTGTATACTTTAGCATTTCCCCAGACATGGGTCCCATGCACACTGTGTCACTGGAACTAAGTGATACCCAGCTTATGAGCCCATAACAAGGGCAAAACGGTCCTTGGTTGCTTGTGTTCTGGTTCAAGGAGGACCTAGCCTGGCAGTTTGGGCTGGTCAGTTCTTATTTTAGCAGGTTCAAGGCTGATTCGCATATGGCTGAGTCCAAACTGAGATGGCATTTTGGACGAAAAATGATGGATTGGGATTCTCCGAGAGCAACTGACAGTGGCTTAATTAAAGCATTCCATCCAACTCCTTGTTTTTGATGCCCTCAGTGTGACGGGTATGCCTAGATGACAAATAATATTCCTGTTGTCTTTTGTGTGAGATAGCTT